>NC_092728.1:33546833-34909333 GCF_047496885.1 Scyliorhinus torazame | reverse complement strand
AACTAATCCCACTGCCCACTCCCTCCCTATAGTCTTGTATCAATGCCACCCAGCCTCAGTGTGCACCAACAACACCCAACCTCTGTGTACACCAATCACACCCAGCACCAGTGTACTCCAACACCCAGCCTCTGTGTACACCAATCACACCCACCTCAGTGTACATCAACAGCACCCATCCTCTGTGTTCACCAATCACACGCTACCTCAGCGTACACCAACACCCAGCATCAGTGTACACCAACCACACCCATCTCAGTGTACATCAACAGCACCCATCCTCTGTGTGCACCAATCATACGCTACCTCAGTGTACACCAACATCCTACCTCAGTGTACACCATCCACACCCAGCCTTTGCGTTCACCAATCACACCCTACCTCTGTGTACACCAATCACACCCACCTCAGTGTACACCAATCACACCTACCTCAGTGTACACCAACCACACCCATCCTCTGTGTACACCAATCACACCCACCTCAGTGTACACCAACCACACCCATCCTCTGTGTACACCAATCACACCCAACTCAGTGTACACCATCCACACCCAGCCTCTGCGTACACCAATCACACCCTACCTCAGTGTACAACAACCGCACCCATCCTCTGTGTACATCAATCACACGCTACCTCAGTGTACACCAACCACACCCAGCCTCTGTGTACACACATCACACGCTACCTCAGTGTACACCAACACCCAGCCTCAGTGTACACCAACCACACCCAGCCTCTGTATACACCAATCACACCCAGCCTCTGTGTACACCAATCACACCCAGCCTCAGTGTACACCAACCACACCCAGCCTCTGTGTACACCAATCACACCCACCTCAGTGTACACCAACCACACCCAGCCTCTATGTACACCAACCACACCCAACCTCTGTGTACACCAATCACACCCAGCACCAGTGTACACCAACCACACCCAGCCTCTGTGTACACCAATCACACCCTACCTCAGTGTATACCAACCACACCCAGCCACTGTGTACACCAATCACACGCTACGTCAGTGTACACCAACCACACCCAGCCACTATGTACACCAATCACACCCTACCTCAGTGTATAGCAACCACACCCAGCCTCTGTGTACACCAATCAGACCCACCTCAGTGTACACTAACCACACCCAGCCTCTGTGTACACCAATCATACCCACCTCAGTGTACACTAACCACACCCAGCCTCTGTGTACACCAATCACACCCAGCCTCTGTGTACACTAATCACACGCTACCTCAGTGTACACCAACACCCAGCCTCAGTGTGCACCAACCACACCCAGCCTCTGTGTACACCAACACCCAGCATCAGTGTACATCAACCACACCCATCCTCTGTGTACTCCAACACCCAGCATCAGTGTACACCAACCGCACCCATCCTCTGTGTACACCAACCACACCCAGCCTCTGTGTACACCAATCACACGCTACCTCAGTGTACACCAACACCCAGCATCAGTGTACACCAACCATACCCAGCCTCTGTGTACACCAATCACACCCAGCCACTGTGTACACCAATCACACCCTACCTCAGTGTATACCAACCACATCCAGCCTCTGTGTACATAAATCACACCCTACCTCAGTGTACACCAACCACACCCAGCCTCTGTGTACACACATCACACACTACCTCAGTGTACACCAACCACACCCAGCCAGTGTGTGCACCAACCACATCCTAACTCAGTGTACACCAACCACACCCATCCTCTGTGTATTCCAACACCCAGCATCAGTGTACACCTACCACGCCCATTATCTGTGTACACCAATCACACCCAGCACCAGTGTACTCCAACACCCTGCATCAGTGTACACCAACCGCACCCAGCCTCTGTGTACACCAATCACACCCTACCTCAGTGTTCACCAACCATACCCAGCCTCAGTGTACACCAACCACACCCAGCCTGTGTGTACACCAACACCCAGCATCAGTGTACTCCAACCACACCCATCCTCTGTGTACTCCAGCCACACCCAACCTCTGTGTACACCAATCATACCCAGCATCAGTGTACACCAACCACACCCAGCCTCTGTATACACCAATCACACGCTACGTCAGTGTACACCAACACCCAGCATCAGTGTACACCAACCATACCCAGCCTCTGTGTATTCCAACACCCAGTATCAGTGTACACCAACCACGCCCAGCCTCTGTGTACACCAACAGCCAGCATCAGTGTACATCAACCACACCCATCCTCTGTGTACTCCAACACCCAGCATCAGTGTACACCAACCACACCCAGCCTCTGTGTACACCAATCACACCCAGCCTCTGTGTACACCAATCACACGCTACCTCAGTGTACACCAACACCCAGCATCAGTGTACACCAACCATACCCAGCCTCTGTGTATTCCAACACCCAGTATCAGTGTACACCAACCACGCCCAGCCTCTGTGTACACCAACAGCCAGCATCAGTGTACATCAACCACACCCATCCTCTGTGTACTCCAACACCCAGCATCAGTGTACACCAACCACACCCAGCCTCTGTGTACACCAATCACACCCAGCCTCTGTGTACACCAATCACACGCTACCTCAGTGTACACCAACACCCAGCATCAGTGTACACCAACCATACCCAGCCTCTGTGTACACCAATCACACCCAGCCTCTGTGTACACCAATCACACGCTACCTCAGTGTATACCAACCACATCCAGCCTCTGTGTACACCAATCACACCCTACCTCAGTGTACACCAACCACACCCAACCTCTGTGTACACACATCACACACTACCTCAGTGTACACCAACCACACCCAGCCTCTGTGTGCACACATCACACACTACCTCAGTGTATACCAACCACACCCAGCCTCTGTGTACACCAATGACACGCTACCTCAGTGTACACAAACCACACCCAGCCTCTGTGTACACCAATCACATGCTACCTCAGTGTACACCAACCACACCCAGCCAGTGTGTGCACCAATCACAGCCTACCTCAGTGTACACCAACCACACCCATCCTCTGTGTACACCAATCACATGCTACCTCAGTGTACACCAACCACACCCAGCCACTGTGTACTCCAACACCCAGCATCAGTGTACACCTACCACGCCCATCCTCTGTGTACACCAATCACACCCAGCACCAGTGTACACCAACACCCAACATCAGTGTACTCCAACCACAACCATCCTCTGTGTACACTAACCACACCCAGCCTCTGTGTACACCAATCACACGCTACCTCAGTGTACACCAACACCCAGCATCAGTGTACACCAACCACACCCAGCCTCAGTGTACACCAACACCCAGCCTCAGTGTGCACCAACCACACCCAGCCTCTGTGTACACCAACACCCAGCATCAGTGTACATCAACCACACCCATCCTCTGTGTACTCCAACACCCAGCATCAGTGTACACAAACCGCACCCATCCTCTGTGTACACCAACCACACCCAGCCTCTGTGTACACCAATCACATGCTACCTCAGTGTACACCAACACCCAGCATCAGTGCACACCAACCATACCCAGCCTCTGTGTACACCAATCACACCCAGCCACTGTGTACACCAATCACACCCTACCTCAGTGTATACCAACCACATCCAGCCTCTGTGTACATCAATCACACCCTACCTCAGTGTACACCAACCACACCCAGCCTCTGTGTACACACATCACACACTACCTCAGTGTACACCAACCACACCCAGCCAGTGTGTGCACCAATCACATCCTAACTCAGTGTACACCAATCACACCCATCCTCTGTGTACACCAATCACATGCTACCTCAGTGTACACCAACACCCAGCATCAGTGTACTCCAACCACATCCATCCTCTGTGTACTCCAACACCCAGCATCAGTGTACACCTACCACGCCCATTATCTGTGTACACCAATCACACCCAGCGCCAGTGTACTCCAACAACCTGCATCAGTGTACACCAACCGCACCCAGCCTCTGTGTACACCAATCACACCCTACCTCAGTGTTCACCAACCATACCCAGCCTCAGTGTACACCAACCACACCCAGCCTCTGTGTACACCAACACCCAGCATCAGTGTACTCCAACCACACCCATCCTCTGTGTACTCCAGCCACACCCAACCTCTGTGTACACCAATCATACCCAGCACCAGTGTACACCAACCACACCCAGCCTCTGTATACACCAATCACACGCTACCTCAGTGTACACCAACACCCAGCATCAGTGTACACCAACCACGCCGAGCCTCTGTGTACACCAACAGCCAGCATCAGTGTACATCAACCACACCCATCCTCTGTGTACTCCAACACCCAGCATCAGTGTACACCAACCACACCCAGCCTCTGTGTACACCAATCACACCCAGCCTCTGTGTACACCAATCACACCCAGCCTCTGTGTACACCAATCACACGCTACCTCAGTGTATACCAACCACATCCAGCCTCTGTGTACACCAATCACACCCTACCTCAGTGTACACCAACCACACCCAGCCTCTGTGTACACACATCACACACTACCTCAGTGTACACCAACCACACCCAGCCTCTGTGTACACACATCACACACTACCTCAGTGTATACCAACCACACCCAGCCTCTGTGTACACCAATGACACGCTACCTCAGTGTACACAAACCACACCCAGCCTCTGTGTACACCAATCACACGCTACCTCAGTGTACACCAACCACACCCAGCCAGTGTGTGCACCAATCACATCCTACCTCAGTGTACACCAACCACACCCATCCTCTGTGTACACCAATCACATGCTACCTCAGTGTAGACCAACCACACCCAGCCACTGTGTACTCCAACACCCAGCATCAGTGTACACCTACCACGCCCATCCTCTGTGTACACCAATCACACCCAGCACCAGTGTACACCAACACCCAACATCAGTGTACTCCAACCACACCCATCCTCTGTGTACACTAACCACACCCAGCCTCTGTGTACACCAACCACACCCAGCCTCTGGGTACGCCAACCACACCCAGCCTCTGTGTACACCAACACCCAGCATCAGTGTACATCAACCACAGCCATCCTCTGTGTACTCCAACACCCAGCATCAGTGTACACCAACCACACCCAGCCTCTGTATACACCAGTCACACGCTACCTCAGTGTACACCAACACCCAGCATCAGTGTACACCAACCATACCCAGCCTCTGTGTACACCAATCACACGCTACCTCAGTGTACACCAACACCCAGCCTCTGTGTACACCAACCACTCCCAGCCTCTGTGTACACAAATCACACCCTACCTCAGTGTATACCAACCACATCCAGCCTCTGTGTACACCAATCACACGCTACCTCAGTGTACACCAACCACACCCAGCACCAGTGTACACCAACCACACCCAGCCTCAGTGTACACCAACCACACCCAGCTTCTGTGTACACCAATCACAACCTACCTCCGTGTTCACCCAGCATACCCAGCCTCAGTGTTCACCAATCACATCCTACCTCAGTATACACCAACCACACCCATCCTCTGTGTACACTAATCACATGCTACCTCAGTGTACACCAACACCCAGCATAAGTGTACTCCAACCACACCCATTCTCATGGTACTCCAGCCACACCCAACCTCTGTGTACACCAATCATACCCAGCACCAGTGTACACCAACCACACCCAGCCTCTGTGTACACCAATCACACCCTACCTCAGTGTACACCAACACCCAGCATCAGTGTTCTCCAACCACACCCATCCTCTGTGTACTCCAGCCACACCCAACCTCTGTGTACACCAATCATACCCAGCACCAGTGTACACCAACACCCAGCATCAGTGTACACCAATCACACCCACCTCAGTGTACATCAATCACACCTATCCTCTGTGTACACCAACCACACCCAGCCTCAGTGTACACCAACCGCACCCAGCCTCTGTGTACACCAATCACACCCTACCTCAGTGTTCACCAACCATACCCAGCCTCAGTGTACACCAACCACACCCAGCCTCTGTGCACACCAACACCCAGCATCAGTGTACTCCAACCACACCCATCCTCTGTGTACTCCAGCCACACCCAACCTCTGTGTACACCAATCATACCCAGCACCAGCGTACACCAACACCCAGCATCAGTGTACATCAACCACACCCATCCTCTGTGTACTCCAACACCCAGCATCAGCATACACCAACCACACCCAGCCTCTGTGTACACCAATCACACGCTACCTCAGTGTACACCAACACCCAGCATCAGTGTACACCAACCATGCCCAGCCTCTGTGTACACCAATCACACCCAGCCACTGTGTACACCAATCACACCCTACCTCAGTGTACACCAACCACACCCAGCACCAGTGTACACCAACCACACGCTACCTCAGTGTACACCAACACCCAGCCTCTGTGTACACCAATCACACCCTACCTCAGTGTACACCAACCACACCCAGCACCAGTGTACACCAACCACACCCAGCCTCAGTGTACACCAACCACACCCAGCCTCTGTGTACACCAATCACAACCTACCTCCGTGTTCACCCACCATCCCCAGCCTCAGTGTTTACCAACCACACCTAGCATCAGTGTACACCACCCACACCCATCCTCTGTGTACACCAATCACATGCTACCTCAGTGTACACCAACACCCAGCATCAGTGTACTCCAACCACACCCATCCTCTGTGTATTCCAACACCCAGCACCAGTGTACTCCAACACCCAACATCAGTGTACACCAACCACGCCTATCCTCTGTGTACACCAATCACATCCAGCACCAGTGTACTCCAACACCCTGCATCAGTGTACACCAACCACGCCTGTCCTCTGTGTACACCAATCACATCCAGCACCAGTGTACTCCAACACCCAGCATCAGCGTACACCAACCGCACCCAGCCTCAGTATACACCAATCACCACCCACCTCAGTGTACACCAACCACAGCGGATGGACGTGGTTGGTGTACACTGATGCTGGGTGTTGGAATACACAGAGGATGGGTGTGGTTGGAGTACACTGATGCTGAGTGTTGGTGTACACTGAGGTGGGGTGTGATTGGTGTACACAGAGGATGGCTGAGGTTTGCTAGTGTCACACGGGAGGGTTTAAACTAGTATGGCAGAGGGGTGGGCACGGGAGCAATAGGTCAGAAGGTGAGAGCATTGAGGGAGAACTAGGGAATAGGGACAGTGGGGCTCTGAGGCAGAGCAGACAGGGAGAAGTTGCTGAACACAGCGGGTCTGGTGGCCTGAAGTGCATATGTTTTAATGCAAGAAGTATTACGGGTAAGGCAGATGAACTTAGAGCTTGGATTAGTACTTGGAACTATGATCTTGTTGCCATTACAGAGACCTGGTTGAGGGAAGGGCAGGATTGGCAGCTAAACGTTCCAGGATTTAGATGTTTCAGGCGGGATAGAGGGGGATAGAACATAGAACATAGAACAATACAGCGCAGTATAGGCCCTTCGGCCCACGATGTTGCACCGAAACAAAAGCCATCTAACCTACACTATGCCATTATCATCCATATGTTTATCCAATAAACTTTTAAATGCCCTCAATGTTGGCAAGTTCACTACTGTAGCAGGTAGGGCATTCCACGGCCTCACTACTCTTTGCGTAAAGAACCTACCTCTGGCCTTTGTCCTATATCTATTACCCCTCAGTTTAAAGTTATGTCCCCTCGTGCCAGCCATATCCATCCGCGGGAGAAGGCTCTCACTGTCCACCCTATCCAACCCCCTGATCATTTTGTATGCCTCTATTAAGTCTCCTCTTAACCTTCTTCTCTCCAACGAAAACAACCTCAAGTCCATCAGCCTTTCCTCATAAGATTTTCCCTCCATACCAGGCAACATCCTGGTAAATCTCCTCTGCACCCACTCCAAAGCCTCCACGTCCTTCCTATAATGCGGTGACCAGAACTGTACGCAATACTCCAAATGCGGCCGTACCAGAGTTCTGTACAGCTGCAACATGACCTCCCGACTCCGGAACTCAATCCCTCTACCAATAAAGGCCAACACTCCATAGGCCTTCTTCACAACCCTATCAACCTGGGTGGCAACTTTCAGGGATCTATATACATGGACACCTAGATCCCTCTGCTCATCCACACTTTCAAGAACTTTACCATTAGCCAAATATTCCGCATTCCTGTTATTCCTTCCAAAGTGAATCACCTCACACTTCTCTACATTAAACTCCATTTGCCACCTCTCAGCCCAGCTCTGCAGCTTATCTATATCCCTCTGTAACCTGCTACATCCTTCCACACTATCGACAATGCCACTGACTTTAGTATCGTCTGCAATGTAAAAGGGGAGGCGGAGTTGCGCTAACGGTTCGGGAGAATATCACAGCTGTACTGCGGGAGGACACCTCAGAGGGCAGTGAGGCTATATGGGTAGAGATCAGGAATAAGAAGGGTGCAGTCACAATGTTGGGGGTTTACTACAGGCCTCCCAACAGCCATCGGGAGATAGAGGAGCAGATAGGTAGACAGATTTTGGAAAAGAGTAAAAACAACAGGGTTGTGGTGATGGGAGACTTCAACTTCCCCAATATTGACTGGAACTTACTTAGTGCCAGGGGCTTAGATGGGGCGGAGTTTGTAAGGAGCATCCAGGAGGGCTTCTTAAAACAATATGTAGACAGTCCAACTAGGGAAGGGGCGGCACTGGACCTGGTATTGGGGAATGAGCCCGGCCAGGTGGTAGATGTTTCAGTAGGGGAGCATTTCGGTAACAGTGACCACAATTCAGTAAGTTTTAAAGTACTGGTGGACAAGGATAAGAGTGGTCCTAGGATGAATGTGCTAAATTGGGGGAAGGCTAATTATAACAATATTAGGCGGGAACTGAAGAACATAGATTGGGGGCGGATGTTTGAGGGCAAATCAACATCTGACGTGTGGGAGGCTTTCAAGTGTCAGTTGAAAGGAATTCAGGACCGGCATGTTCCTGTGAGGAAGAAGGATAAATACGGCAATTTTCGGGACCCTTGGATAACAAGAGATATTGTAGGCCTCGTCAAAAAGAAAAAGGGGGCATTTGTCAGGGCTAAAAGGCTGGGAACAGACGAAGCCTGCGTGGAATATAAGGAAAGTAGGAAGGAACTTAAGCAAGGAGTCAGAAGGGCTAGAAGGGGTCACGAAAAGTCATTGGCAAATAGGGTTAAGGAAAATCCCAAGGCTTTTTACACGTACATAAAAAGCAAGAGGGTAGCCAGGGAAAGGGTTGGCCCACTGAAGGATAGGCAAGAGAATCTATGTGTGGAGCCAGAGGAAATGGGCGAGGTACTAAATGAATACTTTGCATCAGTATTCACCAAAGAGAAGAAATTGGTAGATGTTGAGTCTGGAGAAGGGTGTGTAGATAGCCTGGGCCATATTGAGATCCAAAAAGACGAGGTGTTGGGTGTCTTAAAAAATATTACGGTAGATAAGTCCCCAGGGCCTGATGGGATCTACCCCAGAATACTGAAGGAGGCTGGAGAGGAAATTGCTGAGGCCTTGACAGAAATCTTTGGATCCTCACTGTCTTCAGGGGATGTCCCGGAGGACTGGAGAATAGCCAATGTTGTTCCTCTGTTTAAGAAGGGTAGCAAGGATAATCCAGGGAACTACAGGCCGGTGAGCCTTACTTTAGTGGTAGGGAAAGTACTGGAGAGAATCCTTCGAGACAGGATCTCCTCCCATTTGGAAGCAAATGGACGTATTAGTGAGAGGAAGCATGGTTTTGTGAAGGGGAGGTCGTGTCTCACTAACTTGATAGAGTTTTTCGAGGAGGTCACTAAGATGATTGATGCAGGTAGGGCAGTGGATGTTGTCTATATGGACTTCAGTAAGGCCTTTGACAAGGTCCCTCACGGTAGACTAGAACACGGTGAAGTCACACGGGATCAGGGGTGAGTTGACAAGGTGGATACAGAACTGGCTAGGTCAGAGAAGGCAGAGAGTAGCAATGGAAGGATGCTTTTCTAATTGGAGGGCTGTGACCAGTGCTGTTCCACAGGGATCAGTGCTGGGACCTTTGCTCTTTGTAGTATATATAAATGATTTGGAGGAAAATGTAACTGGTCTGATTAGTAAGTTTGCAGATGACACAAAGATTGGTGGAATTGCGGACAGTGATGAGGACTGTCAGAGGATACAGCAGGGTTTAGATTGTTTGGAGACTTGGGCGGAGAGATGGCAGATGGAGTTTAATCCGGACAAATGTGAGGTAATGCATTTTGGAAGGTCTAATGCAGGTAGGGAATATACAGTGAATGGTAGAACCCTCAAGAGTATTGAAAGTCAAAGAGATCTAGGAGTACAGGTCCACAGGTCACTGAAAGGGGCAACACAGGTGGAGAAGGTAGTCAAGAAGGCATACGGCATGCTTGCCTTCATTGGCCGGGGCATTGAGTATAAGAATTGGCAAGTCATGTTGCAGCTGTATAGAACCTTAGTTAGGCCACACTTGGAGTATCGTGTTCAATTCTGTTCGCCACACTACCAGAAGGATGTGGAGGCTTTAGAGAGGGTGCAGAAGAGATTACCAGAATGTTGCCTGGTATGGAGGGCATTAGCTATGAGGAGCGGTTGAATAAACTCGGTTTGTTCTCACTGGAACGAAGGAGGTTGAGGGGCGACCTGATAGAGGTCTACAAAATTATGAGGGGCATAGACAGAGTGGATAGTCAGAGGCTTTTCCCCGGGGTAGAGGGGTCAATTACTAGGGGGCATAGGTTTAAGGTGAGAGGGGCAACATTTAGAGTAGATGTACGAGGCAAGTTTTTTACGCAGAGGGTAGTGGGTGCCTGGAACGCGCTATCGGAGGAGGTGGCGGAAGCAGGGACGATATTGACATTTAAGGGGCATCTTGACAAATATATGAATAGGATGGGAATAGAGGGATACGGACCCAGGAAGTGTAGAAGATTGTAGTTTAGTCGGGTAGCATGGTCGTCATGGGCTTGGAGGGCCGAAGGGCCTGTTCCTGTGCTGTACATTTCTTTGTTCTTTGTTCTATTCCCCTTCTCTACCTCGCTCCCGTCTACCTCACTATTTCTGTCTCTCTCCTCTATCTCTCTACGGAGCATCCTAACGACCTCCTCTGTACCTCGCAATTGTGCCAATCAGGACACGATTGCCATCGGCTTGCGAGCTTTCCCTAAGCTCTTCTTGCATATCTCTAGCAGGTTCTCCCACCAAGTATGTCCTATACTCCCGGGACCTGTTTCCTCATTAGCGCAGAATTCACTCCATCTGTTCCCTTTGAGACATTTTCTGATCTCATCTTCCCAAACGGGACACTGTCCTACTCTACTGGTCGCTGCGACCTCGAATTCCTGGGGGTTCATAAGATGTTCCATTGCCTTCATTACCATTTTCTCTATCTAGGTTCTCTACTGAATTTGGAACAGGGGGTGATAAAGTGGTGATGTAAACATGGGTACGGCTTACTCTAATTTCCGGCCTACAATACTCCCGACAGTTCTACGCAACAAAATCTCTCAGGTTTACCTTATATCCCAATTAGTACGCATGCATCAACACACTTCTGAATCTCAGAGGCTTGATCAGTACTGTTCTTACGCTTGTGGTTTTTCTGTTTCCAATTGGATTCTCAATTCAAATTTGGGTTCTCTCGGAGTGGTTAGGCCACTTCTAAGTCGAGTCTCGTCAGGAGTCGCCAGTAAATGTTGCTCTCTTTGGTGTTGTCTCTTAATTTGGCTCTGTTTAATTACGTTTGCTCAAGGTATCTTTCGACACTGCCACAAGGCTCAGAACCAAATACTGATCACAGACTCGATACACCAGTTAGTAAGTTCAAAAGCAATGCTCATTTATTTACACACAGTCAAATCTACTCATGCATAAACTCTGCAAACTAAAGCCTATACTTAGCTTCGGGCGCCCACTCAGTCAGGGGAACAATGGCCGTTGCTCGGTTCTGAGGCTGCTGGGTTGAGCTGTTTACAGGATAGCAACTAGGAGCGCCTATCTCGTAGCGTGCGTTGACTTGGAACTTACTTGGTCTGGCATAGCTGCTAGGCTGGTCTCTCTTCGCTGAGAGCCAAGGCCAAAGAAGAAAGATTCTCTCTTGGGGAATACTTTTTATACCCAAAAGGGCTTTGCACGCTTTTGGGCGGGCCTTGAACTTGGCCTCAATTATTTGGGCCTTTCCCAATCATTCTTATCGATCTTCCTCCAATAGAGGGGTGGGTTCCCTGGTTGCTGGGCGTGTCCTAGGTGGCCGTTAGTTTGCTTTGTTTGAGTCTCCTCTGGCGCCGGGGTGTCTGCCTTAACATTGTTTATCTAAATGTTTCCCTTTTGTCCCCGGAGCTGGCTCATTAGTATGTAGATGGCTTAGCAGTTTCTGTCCTGTCTGAGAGCCAAGGTTCTAGAACATAGAACAATAGAGCATAGAACAATACAGCGCAGTACAGGCCCTTCGGCCCACGATGTTGCACCGAAACAAAAGCCATCTAACCTACACTATGCCATTATCAACAGACAGACCTTGCACCTGCTTGTTTTTCAGTATTGTCCAATTTTCTCTGCATTCTTTGCAAGTGTCCATTTTGTAATCGGGACGTGGCCATCCCAGATGGCTACTGTCATGATATTCAAACATACATCATAACACATACATAATGATAGACAGACCAACGGACCAATTAGCACACATAACACGACAGCCAATCACAGACAAGAGCAGACACAGTATAAGACAAGAAACACGACACTTCCTGGGCAGTCCATCTGGAGACGGCACAGGGCCAGGACCTCATTAGCAAGACACTCACACAGTCACAACGTGCTGAGTACCAAGTCTGATGTATAAATAGTTAGATGGAATAAAACTGCGTTGTACCAATCGCAACCGTGTTGGTTCGTCTGTACCTCAGAGCACCCAACACCTCAGCTACAGCTTGTCTAGTTGAGCTGTACTTGTACGCCAAGAACTCTCACTTTATAGAGTCAAAGAATAGAATGACAGAATCATGCACCACAGGAAAGGCCCTTAGGCCCATGCGTCTGTGCTGGTCAAAAACAGCCACCTAACCATTCTAATCCCATTTTACAGCACTTGGCCCAAGTGCATATCGAACTAATTTTTAAATGTTATGATGGTCTCTGTCTCCACCACCCTTTCAGGCAGCGAATTCCAGACTCCCACCACCCTCTGGGTAAAGGTTTTCCTCACATCATCCACTGCAATACCTTCATTAACCCTTCTTGTCACTTCCTCAAAGAATTCAGTTAAATTTGTGAGGCAAGACCTTCCATTAACAAATCCATGCTGACTATCTCTGACTAGTCCATTCCTTTCTATGTGACAGTTAATCCTATAACTCAGGATTCATTCTACTAATTTGCCCACCACCAACGTAAGACTAACTGGCGTATGATTGTTCGACATTTCCTTTGAATCTTTTTAAACAATGGAACCACGTTTAGATTTCTCTAGTCCTCTGGTACCTCTTCTGTATCTAGTGAGGATTGGAAAATCATCCTCAGAGATGTGCTATCTCCACCCTGACTTCATTCAGTAGCCTTGGAAACAATCCATCTGGCCTTGGCGACTTATCAACTTTCAAGGATTTAATCCCTTTGAGCACTTCCTCTCTCTTTATGATTATCCTATCCAGTATCTCAGTGTTCCTCCTGGACTACTATATCTGCATCACCAATATCCTTTGTAAACACGGAGACAAAATATTAATTAAAAACCCTTCCAACAGCCTCTGCATCTAGACACAAGAACATAGAACATACAGTGCAGAAGTGCAGATTCGGCCCATCGAGTCTGCACCGACCCACTTAAGCCCTCACTTCCACCCTATCCCGTAACCCAATAACCCCTCTTAATCTTTTTGGTCACTAAGGGCAATTTATCATGGCCAATCCACCTAACCTACATGCCTTTGGACTGTGGGAGGAAACCGGAGCACCCGGAGAAAACCCACGCAGACACGGGGAGAACATGCAGACTCCACACAGTGACCCAGCGGGGAATCGAACCTGGGACCCTGGCGCTGTGAAGCCACAGTGCTAGCCACTTGTGCTACCGTGCTGCCCCAAGTTCCCTTCTTCATCTCTGATAGGCCCCACTTTTTCCTTAACTAACCTTTCACCATTAATATATTGGTAAAACATCTTTGGGTCATTTTTTACTTTACTAGCAAATCTTTTTTATGCCTTCTCTTTGATTTCCTCATTTCCTTTTTGACTTCGTCCCTGCACTTCCTATACTCGCCTAGGGTACCTGCAGTGATTAGTTCCTTATGCCTATTGTATACTTTCTTTTTCTATTTGATCATCTCTGGTGCCCCCAGCTGCTGCCACCCTAAGATCTGGGACTCCTTAGTGTAGAAGAGATTTACCAGGATGCTACCAGGACTTGATGGTTTGAGTTATAAGGAGAGGCTGGATAGGCTGGGACTATTTTCCCTGGAGTGTAGGAGGCTTAGGGGTGAACTGATCGAGGTCCATAAAATAATGAAGAGCATAGGTAAGGTAGATAGTCGACATCTTTTCCCAAAGGTAAGGGAGTCTAGAACTAGAGGGCATAGGTTAAAGGTGAGAGGGGAGAGATGCAAAAGAGACCAGAGGGGAAATTTCTTCACACCGAGGGTGGTGACTGCCTGGAACGAGCTGCCAGAGGCAGTGGTAGAGGTGGGTACGATTTTGTCTTTTAAAAAGCAGTTAGACAGTTACATGGGCAGGGTGGGTATAGAGGGATATGGGCCAAATGGGACTAGCTTAGTGATAGAAACTGGGTGGCATGGACAAGCTGGGCCGAAGGGCCTGTTTCCATGCTGTAAACATCTATGACTCTATGACCTCCCTAAACCTCACTGCGTCTTTACTTCTCTCTCCTTGTTTCAGAAACTCCTTGAAACATACCTCTTTGACTAAACTTTTTGTCACAGAACATACAGTGCAGTGCAGAAGGAGGCCATTCGGCCCATCGAGTCTGCACCGACCCACTTAAGCCCTCACTTCCACCCTATCCCCGTAACCCAGTAACCCTTCCTAACCTTTTTGGTCACTAAGGGCAATTAACCATGGTCAATCCACCCAACTTGCACGTCTTTGGACTGTGGGAGAAAACCGGAGCACCCCTCCGGAAACCCACGCAGACACGGGGAGAACGTGCAGACTCCGCACAGTGATCCTGCGGGGAATCGAACCTGGGACCCTGGTGCTGTGAAGCCACAGTGCTATCCACTTGCGCTACCGTGCTGCCCACTTACTACTCAAATATTCCCTTCTGTGGCACGGTGTCAGGTTCGGTGTAATAATGCTGCCCTGAAGGCCTTGGGGCCTTTGACTGTGTTGAAGTTACTCTGTTCATTTATGTTCTTGCAAATAGGTAAGACCCCAAGTTAATAGCTCAGCGAGTAAAATAACCTGTTCAACAGATATGATCTAAACACAGATGTTGCAGCCTTCCCCTCATTGGTCTCAAAGGTGGATCCTGTTGGGATGGAGAGCAACCTCCCCACCATGGGCCCTGGCGTGGCGGGGGGACCTGCTGGAATTCTTGACTCTTGAGAAGGTTAAGTTTGAACTGAGGGGATGGATGGAGGGGTTCTACAATTCTACAATTCATGGGTGTTGTTCATTAGGGGCTGGTTTAGCACAGGGCTAAATCGCTGGCTTTGAAAGCAGACCAAGGCAGGCTAGCAGCACGGTTCAATTTCCATACCAGCCTCCCCGAACAGGTGCCGAAATGTGGCGACTAGGGGCTTTCATTTGAAGCCTACTTGTGACAATAGGCGATTTTCATTTACTTTTATGCACTTTCAAGAATTGGATAACATCGAGCAGCACGGTAGCACAGTGGTTAGCACAATTGCTTCACAGCTCCAGGGTCCCAGGTTCGATTCCCGGCTTGGGTCACTGTCTGTACGGAGTCTGCATGTTCTCCCCGTGTGTGCGTGGGTTTCCTCCGGGTGCTCCGGTTTCCTCCCTCGGTCCAAAGATGTGCAGGTTAGGTGGATTGGCCGTGATAAATTGCCTTTAGTGTCCAAAATTGCCCTTAGTGTTGGGTGGGGTTACTGGGTCATGGGGGTAGGGTGGAGGTGTGGGCTTGGGTAGGGTGCTCTTTCCAAGAGCCAGTGCAGTCTCGATGGACTGAATGGCCTCCTTCTGCACTGTAAATTCCATGATTCTATGATCGAACATTAGTGGGGGTTGGGAGGGTTGGGAGGGTTGGGGGGGGGACTGTATGATCGAACATTAGTGGGGGTTGGGTGGGTTGGGGGGGGGACTGTATGATCGAACATTAGTGGGGGTTGGGTGGGTTGGGGGGGGCACTGTATGTGTTAATGGTGACTATGGGTGATTCCTGATTCCTTTTAAAAAAAAAATCTTTATTCAAATTTTCAACAGATTTTCAACAAAACCCCCCCTACAGAAAATCGAAACAAGAACATAAGAACCCAACCCGCAAGAATTATACATAGAATTTCCCCAAACTACCATAACCCCCCATATAACAATAAAAACACAAATAGGGAAACACCCCACCCTAATCCAAACGCCACCCCAAAAGAAAAACCCCCTCTCCCCCCCCCTTGGGTTGCTGCTGCTGACCTCCTCCTAACGCTCCGCGAGATAGTCTAGGAACGGTTGCCACCGCCTGAGGAACTCTTGCATAGACCCTCGCAAGGCAAACTTTATCCTCTCCAGCTTGATGAACCCTGCCATGTCATTAATCCAGGTTTCCACACTATGGGGCTTTGCATCTTTCCACAGTAACAAAATCCTCCGCCGGGCTACCAGGGACACAAAGGCCAGAATACCGACCCCTTTCGCCTCCTGCACTCCCGGCTCGTCCGATACCCCAAATAATGCTAACCCCCAGCTCGGCTTGACCCGGGCGTTCACCACCTTGGACATAGTCCTCGCAAAGCCCCTCCAAAACCCATCCAGCACGTCCAGAACATATGGGTGTGATTTGCTGGGCACCCCGAGCACCTCCCACATCTGTCCTCCACCCCAAAGAACCTACTCAACCTCGCCCCCTGTCATACGCGCTCTGTGAACAACTTTAAACTGTATTAGACTGAGCCTGGCGCAAGAGGAGGAAGAATTAACCCTACTCAGGGCATCAGCCCACAGACCCTCATCTATCTCCTCCCCGAGCTCCTCCTCCCATTTGACCTTTAGCTCCTCCACGAGGCCTCCTCCTCTTCTTGCAGCTCCTCCTGGTAAATCGCCGAGACTTTGCCTCCTCCAACCCATACACCCGAGATCACCCTATCCTGAATCCTGCGTGCTGGAAGCAGCGAAAATTCCCTCACCTGCCGCCTCACTTGCATGTACCTGAAAGCATTTCCCAGGGGTAGCCCAAATCTCTCCTCCAGTGCCCCTAGGCTCGCAAACGTCCCATCGATGAACAGGTCCCCCATTCTTTTAATCCCTGCCCGATGCCAGCTCAGAAACCCCCCATCCATCCTTCCCGGGACGAACCGATAGTTCTCTCGAATCGGGGACCAAACTGAGGCCCCCACCTCACCCCTATGGCACCTCCATTGCCCCCAAATCTTCAGAGTCCACCGGACTCATTGTGTACCTTGTCGGCGGGAGCAGTAACGGTGCCGCCACCAGCGCCCTCAGACTCGTGCCCACACAGGACGCCATCTCTAGCCTCTTCCACACCGCCCCCTCCCCTTCCATTACCCACTTACGTATCATCGCCACATTGGCTGCCCAGTAGTAGCCACATAGATTCGGCAACGCCAGCCCTCCTCTGTCCCTGCTACGCTCCAGGAAAACCCTCTTCACCCTTGGGTCTTATTCGCCCACACGAATCCCATGATGCTCCTGCTGACACGTTTAAAAAAGGCGTTAGGGATCAGAATGGGAAGGCACTGAAATACAAAGAGAAACATGGAAAGGACCGTCATTTTAACCGACTGCACCCTACCCGCTAGTGAGAGTGGCAACATATCCCATCTTTTAAAATCCTCCTCCATCTGCTCCACTAACCGCGTCAAATTGAGCTTGTGCAGGGCCCCCCAACTCCTAGCTACCTGGATCCCCAGGTACCGAAAGCTCCTTTCCGCCCTCTTCAGTGGAAACTCGTCTATCCCCCGTCCCTGGTCTCCTGAATGCACCACAAAGAGCTCACTCTTCCCCATGTTAAGTTTATACCCCGAAAAGTCCCCAAACTCCCTAAGGATCTGCATGACCTCCGCCATCCCCTCCACTGGGTCCGCAACATACAACAACAGGTCATCGGCATACAACGACACCCAGTGTTCCTCTCCCCCCCCCCGAACCAATCCCCTCCAGTTCCTGGACTCCCTCAGTGCCATGGCCAGCGGTTCAATTGCCAGTGCAAACAACAAGGGGGACAGGGGACACCCCTGCCTCATCCCCCAGTACAGCCGAAAGTACTCCGACCTCCGTCGGTAGCCACACTCGCCACCGGAGCTCTATATAGTAGCCTGACCCAACTGATGAACCCCCCCAAACCCACTGATTTCTTTTTGTTATTTGTTTATGTTAACTTGCGGGCTGCTGTTTGGGGGTTTGGTGGGAGGATGGGATTGTTGTTTTGATAGAGGGATTGACATTACATTAGTTACTGCTTAGTGTTTATTGTTGGTGGGTGTAAATTTGGGAGAAAATGCGAAAAAAAAAAAAAAATTTTAATCCAGATATGACCTTTACTTCGGTAAATCTCTGAGTAAATCGTAAAATTTCCGGTAAATAGGTAGCACACCTGATAATTAGGTTACAGCCCTTGTGTTTTCACTGATTTATTTGAATTAAATGTTGTTTGCTTTGAATTTTCTTTTTTCGCAACAGATGACGATTTTGGAAAAACAGGACGCTAGAAGCTGTGAACCATTTAATCCCAGGAATGAAGGCAGATTCCATTTGTATCTCTGCTGTTGGATCTCATCAACATCAGATTTTCAGTCCTGTCAATTAATCAAATAAAGTTCCGTGGTAACAAATCCTGATTGTCTTCTGCATGCCTGCCATCCTCCCCCGACCTCCCTACAGCCTGAATTACCCATGTGCTGGCCTGACACTGACCTTGCTGCTCAGGTTTTGCTGTATCAGGGGGATTGTACTGTTGGGAGCAGCTTGGAGCAGTCTGGGGAAGGCATCCTGTCAGAAATTGGTTTCAGCATCATGGGAACAGAATGACTCATTCCGGGCGTGATCTTAATAATGACATTGAGCTTCAGGAGCCCGTTGTACCTCCAAAGGCAGCTTGCAAAACTTGACCGTCCGATTTGGACCCCACTGCAGGCCTGGCAGTGGGGTGGCACGGCAGCACAGTGGTTAACACAGTTGCTTCACAGCTCCAGGGTCCCAGGTTCGATTCCAGCTTGGGTCACTGTCTGTGCGGAGTCTGCACATCCTCCCCGTGTGTGTGTGGGTTTCCTCCGGGTGCTCCGGTTTACTCCCACAGTCCAAAGATGTGCAGGTTAGGTGGATTGGACATGATAAATTGCCCTTAGTGTCCAAAATTGACCTCAGTGTTGGGTGGGGTTACTGGGTTATGGGGATAGGATGGAGTTGTGAATTTAAGTAGGGTGCTCTTTCCAAGGGCTGGAGAAGACTCGACGGGCCGAATGGCCTTCTTCTGCACTGTAAATTCTAAGATTCTATGAATCTCAGGCAATCGGAAGGTGGAGGAACGAGTGTAGTGGTGGGGTGGAGTGTGCTGGGATGGAGAGTGCTGGGATGGAGAGTGCTGGGATGGAGAGCGCTGGGATGGAGAGTGCTGGGATGGAGAGTGCTGGGATGGAGAGTGCTGGGATGGAGAGTGCTGGGATGGAGAGTGCTGGGATGGAGAGCGCTGAAATGGAGAGTGCTGGGATAGAGAGTGCTGGGATGGAGAGCGCTGGAATGGAGAGTGCTGGGATAGAGAGTGCTGGGATGGAGAGCGCTGGGATGGAGAGCGCTGGAATGGAGAGTGCTGGGATGGAGAGTGCTGGGATGGAGAGCGCTGGGATGGAGAGTGCTGGGATGGAGAGCGCTGGATGGAGAGTGCTGGGATGGAGAGTGCTGGGATGGAGAGCACTGGAATGGAGAGTGCTGGGATAGAGAGTGCTGGGATGGAGAGCGCTGGGATGGAGAGCGCTGGAATGGAGAGTACTGGGATGGAGAGCGCTGGGATGGAGAGCGCTGGGATGGAGAGTGCTGGGATGGAGAGCGCTGGGATGGAGAGGGCTGGGATGGAGAGCGCTGGGATGGAGAGTGCTGGGATAGAGAAGGCTGGGATGGAGAGAGCTGGGATGGAGTGTGCTGGGATGGAGAGGGCTGGGATGGAGAGTGCTGGGATGGAGAGTGCTGGGATGGAGAGCGCTGGGATGGAGAGTTGTGGGATGGAGAGGGCTGTGATGGAGAGTGCTGGGATGGAGAGGGCTGGGATGGAGAGGGCTGGGATGGAGAGTGCTGGGATGGAGAGGGCTGGGATGGAGAGTGCTGGGATGGAGAGTGCTGGGATGGAGAGTGCTGGGATGGAGGGTGCTGGGATGGTGTTTGCTGGGATGGAGAGCGCCGGGATGGAGTGCGCTGGGATGGAGAGTGCTGGGATGGAGAGTGCTGGGATGGAGTGTGCTGGGATGGAGTGTGCTGGATGGAGAGTGCTGGGATGGTGCTGGCTGGGATGGAGAGAGCTGGGATGGAGTGCGCTGGGATGGAGTGTGCTGGAATGGAGGGTGCTGGGATGGTGTTTGCTGGGATGGAGAGTGCTGGGATGGATAGCGCCGGGTTGGAGTGTGCTGGGATGGAGAGTGCTGGGATGGAGAGCGCTGGGATGGAGAGTGCTGGGATGGAGAGCGCTGGGATGGGCACGGGAGCAATAGGTCAGAAGGTGAGAGCATTGAGGGAGAACTAGGGAATAGGGACAGTGTGGCTCTGAGGCAGAGCAGACAGGGAGAAGTTGCTGAACACAGCGGGTCTGGTGGCCTGAAGTGCATATGTTTTAATGCAAGAAGTATTACGGGTAAGGCAGATGAACTTAGAGCTTGGATTAGTACTTGGAACTATGATCTTGTTGCCATTACAGAGACCTGGTTGAGGGAAGGGCAGGATTGGCAGCTAAACGTTCCAGGATTTAGATTTTTCAGGCGGGATAGAGGGGGATGTAAAAGGGGAGGCGGAGTTGCGCTACATGTTCGGGAGAATATCACAGCTGTACTGCGAGAGGACACCTCAGAGGGCAGTGAGGCTATATGGGTAGAGATCAGGAATAAGAAGGGTGCAGTCACAATGTTGGGGGTATACTACAGGCCTCCCAACAGCCAGCGGGAGATAGAGGAGCAGATAGGTAGACAGATTTTGGAAAAGAGTCAAAACAACAGAGTTGTGGTGATGGGAGACTTCAACTCCCCCAATATTGACTGGGACTCACTGAGTGCCAGGGGCCTAGACGGGGCGGAGTTTGTAAGGAGCATCCCAGGAGGGCTTCTTAAAACAATATGTAGACAGTCCAACTAGGGAAGGGGCGGTACTGGACCTGGTATTGGGGAATGAGCCCGGCCAGGTGGTAGATGTTTCAGTAGGGGAGCATTTCGGTAACAGTGACCACAATTCAGTAAGTTTTAAAGTACTGGTGGACAAGGATAAGAGTGGTCCGAGGATGAATGTGCTAAATTGGGGGAAGGCTAATTATAACAATATTAGGCGGGAACTGAAGAACATAGATTGGGGGCGGATGTTTGAGGGCAAATCAACATCTGACATGTGGGAGGCTTTCAAGTGTCAGTTGAAAGGAATACAGGACCGGCATGTTCCTGTGAGGAAGAAAGATAAATACGGCAATTTTCGGGAACCTTGGATGACGAGTGATATTGTAGGCCTCGTCAAAAAGAAAAAGGAAGCATTTATCAGGGCTAAAAGGCTGGGAACAGACGAAGCCTGCGTGGAATATAAGGAAAGTAGGAAGGAACTTAAGCAAGGAGTCAGGAGGGCTAGAAGGGGTCACGAAAAGTCATTGGCAAATAGGGTTAAGGAAAATCCCAAGGCTTTTTGCACGTACATAAAAAGCAAGAGGGTAGCCAGGGAAAGGGTTGGCCCACTGAAGGATAGGCAAGGGAATCTATGTGTGGAGCCAGAGGAAATGGGCGAGGTACTAAATGAATACTTTGCATCAGTATTCACCAAAGAGAAGGAATTGGTAGATGTTGAGTCTGGAGAAGGGGGTGTAGATAGCCTGGGTCACATTGTGATCCAAAAAGACGAGGTGTTGGGTGTCTTAAAAAATATTAAGTTAGATAAGTCCCCAGGGCCTGATGGGATCTACCCCAGAATACTGAAGGAGGCTGGAGAGGAAGTTGCTGAGGCCTTGACAGAAATCTTTGGATCCTCGCTGTCTTCAGGGGATGTCCCGGAGGACTGGAGTATAGCCAATGTTGTTCCTCTCTTTAAGAAGGGTGGCAAGGATAATCCCGGGAACTACAGGCCGGTGAGCCTTACTTCAGTGGTAGGGAAATTACTGGAGAGAATTCTTCGAGACAGGATCTACTCCCATTTGGAAGCAAATGGACGTATTAGTGAGAGGCAGGTTGAGGGGCGACCTAATAGAGGTCTACAAGATTATGAGGGGCATAGACAGAGTGGATAGTCAAAGGCTTTTCCCCAGGGTAGAGGGGTCAATTACTAGGGGGCATAGGTTTAAGGTGAGAGGGGCAAGATTTAGAGTAGATGTACGAGGCAAGTTTTTTACGCTGAGGGTAGTGGGTGCCTGGAACTCGCTATCGGAGGAGGTAGTGGAAGCAGGGACGATAGGGACATTTAAGGGGCATCTTGACAAATATATGAATAGGATGGGAATAGAAGGATACGGACCCAGGAAGTGTAGAAGATTGTAGTTTAGTCGGGCAGCATGGTCGGCACGGGCTTGGAGGGCCGAAGGGCCTGTTCCTGTGATGTACATTTCTTTGTTCTTTGTTCTTTGGGATAGAGAGTGCTAGGATGGAGAGGGCTGGGATGGAGAGTGCTGGGATGGAGACTGCTGGGATGGAGAGTGCTGGGATGGAGAGCAATGGAATGGAGAGTGCTGGGATGGAGAGCGCTGGGATGGAGAGTGCTAGGATGGAGAGGACTGGGATGGAGAGTGCTGGGATGGAGAGCGCTGGGATGGAGAATGCTGGGATGGAGAGTGCTGGGATGGAGAGCGCTGGGATGGAGAGTGCAGGGATGGAGAGTGGTGGGAAGGTGAGTGCTGGGATGGAGAGCGCTGGGATGGAGAGCGCTGGGATGGAGAGTGCTAGGATGGAGAGTGCTGGGATGGAGAGTGCTGGGATGGAGAGCACTGGGATGGAGACTGCTGGAATGGAGAGGGCTGGGATGGAGAGCGCTGGGATGGAGAGTGCTGGGATGGAGAGTGCAGGGATGGAGAGGGGTGGGAAGGTGAGTGCTGGGATGGAGACTGCTGGAATGGAGAGGGCTGGGATGGAGACTGCTGGGATGGAGAGTGCTGGGATGGAGAGCGCTGGGATGGAGAGTGCTGGGATGGAGAGTGCTGGGATGGAGAGTGCAGGGAAGGAGAGGGGTGGGAAGGAGAGTGCTGGGATGGAGAGCGCTGGGATGGAGAGCGCTGGGATGGAGAGTGCTGGGATGGAGAGTGCAGGGATGGAGAGGGGTGGGACGGTGAGTGCTGGGGTGGAGACTGCTGGAATGGAGAGGGCTGGGATGGAGAGTGCTGGGATGGAGAGTGCAGGGAAGGAGAGGGGTGGGAAGGAGAGTGCTGGGATGGAGAGCGCTGGGATGGAGAGCGCTGGGATGGAGAGTGCTAGGATGGAGAGTGCTGGGATGGAGAGTGCCAGGATGGCGAGTGCTGGGATGGCGAGCGCTGGGATGGAGAGTGCTGGGATGGAGAGTGCTAGGATGGAGAGTGCTGGGATGGAGAGTGCCAGGATGGCGAGTGCTGGGATGGAGAGTGCTGGGATGGAGAGTGCTAGGATGGAGAGGGCTGGGATGGAGAGCGCTGGGATGGAGAGTGCCAGGATGGCGAGTGCTGGGATGGAAAGCGCTGGGATGGAGAGTGCCAGGATGGCGAGTGCTGGGATTGAGAGTGCTGGGATGGAAAGTGCTGGGATGGAGAGTGCCGGGATGGAAAGCGCTGGGATGGAGAGTGCTGGGATGGTGTTTGCTGGGATTGAGAGTACTGGGATGGAGAGTGCTGGAATGGTGGGGGCTGGGATGGAGAGTGCTGGGATGGTGTTTGCTGGGATTGAGAGTACTGGGATGGAGAGTGCTGGAATGGAGAGGGCTGGGATGGAGAGTACTGGGATGGAGAGTGCTGGGATGGAGAGCGCTGGAATGGAGAGCGCTGGGATGGAGAGTACTGGGATGGAGAGTGCTGGGATGGAGAGTGCTGGGATTGAGAGTACTGGGATGGAGAATGCTGGGATGGAGAGTGCTGGGATCGAGAGTGCTGGGATGGAGGCTGCTGGGATGGAGAGTGCTGGGATGGAGAGTGCTGGGATTGAGAGTACTGGGATGGAGAATGCTGGGATGGAGAGTGCTGGGATGGAGAGTGCTGGGATGGAGGCTGCTGGGATGGAGAGCGCTGGGATAGAGAGCGCTGGGATGGAGAGTGCTGGGATGGAGAGTGCTGGGATGGAGTGTGCTGGGATGGAGAGTGCTGGGATGGAGAGTGCTGGGATGGATTGTGCTGGGATGGAGAGCGCTGGGATGGAGTGTGCTGGGATGGAGTGTGCTGGGATGGTGTTTGTTGGGATGGTGTTTGCTGGGAAGGAGAGTACTGGGATGGATAGTGCTGGGATGGAGAGGGCTGGGATGGAGAGTGCTGGAATGGAGAGCGCTGGGATGGAGAGTGCTGGGATTGAGAGTACTGGGATGGAGAGTGCTGGGATGGCGAGCGCAGGGATGGCGAACACTGGGATGGAGTGTGCTGGGATGGAGAGTGCTGGGATGGAGAGCGCTGGGATGGAGAGTGCTGGGATGGAGAGCGCTGGGATGGGCACGGGAGCAATAGGTCAGAAGGTGAGAGCATTGAGGGAGAACTAGGGAATAGGGACAGTGTGGCTCTGAGGCAGAGCAGACAGGGAGAAGTTGCTGAAACAGCGGGTCTGGTGGCCTGAAGTGCATATGTTTTAATGCAAGAAGTATTACGTTTAAGGCAGATGAACTTAGAGCTTGGATTAGTACTTGGAACTATGATCTTGTTGCCATTACAGAGACCTGGTTGAGGGAAGGGCAGGATTGGCAGCTAAACGTTCCAGGATTTAGATGTTTCAGGCGGGATAGAGGGGGATGTAAAAGGGGAGGCGGAGTTGCGCTACTTGTTCGGGAGAATATCACAGCTGTACTGCGAGAGGACACCTCAGAGGGCAGTGAGGCTATATGGGTAGAGATCAGGAATAAGAAGGGTGCAGTCACAATGTTGGGGGTATACTACAGGCCTCCCAACAGCCAGCGGGAGATAGAGGAGCAGATAGGTAGACAGATTTTGGAAAAGAGTAAAAACAACAGGGTTGTGGTGATGGGAGACTTCAACTCCCCCAATATTGACTGTGACTCACTGAGTGCCAGGGGCTTAGACAGGGCGGAGTTTGTAAGGAGCATCCCAGGAGGGCTTCTGAAAACAATATGTAGACAGTCCAACTAGGGAAGGGGCGGTACTGGACCTGGTATTGGGGAATGAGCCCGGCCAGGTGGTAGATGTTTCAGTAGGGGAGCATTTCGGTAACAGTGACCACAATTCAGTAAGTTTTAAAGTACTGGTGGACAAGGATAAGAGTGGTCCGAGGATGAATGTGCTAAATTGGGGGAAGGCTAATTATAACAATATTAGGCGGGAACTGAAGAACATAGATTGGGGGCGGATGTTTGAGGGCAAATCAACATCTGACATGTGGGAGGCTTTCAAGTGTCAGTTGAAAGGAATACAGGACCGGCATGTTCCTGTGAGGAAGAAAGATAAATACGGCAATTTTCGGGAACCTTGGATGACGAGTGATATTGTAGGCCTCGTCAAAAAGAAAAAGGAAGCATTTATCAGGGCTAAAAGGCTGGGAACAGACGAAGCCTGCGTGGAATATAAGGAAAGTAGGAAGGAACTTAAGCAAGGAGTCAGGAGGGCTAGAAGGGGTTACGAAAAGTCATTGGCAAATAGGGTTAAGGAAAATCCCAAGGCTTTTTGCACGTACATAAAAAGCAAGAGGGTAGCCAGGGAAAGGGTTGGCCCACTGAAGGATAGGCAAGGGAATCTATGTGTGGAGCCAGAGGAAATGGGCGAGGTACTAAATGAATACTTTGCATCAGTATTCACCAAAGAGAAGGAATTGGGAGATGTTGAGTCTGGAGAAGGGGGTGTAGATAGCCTGGGTCACATTGTGATCCAAAAAGACGAGGTGTTGGGTGTCTTAAAAAATATTAAGGTAGATAAGTCCCCAGGGCCTGATGGGATCTACCCCAGAATACTGAAGGAGGCTGGAGAGGAAATTGCTGAGGCCTTGACAGAAATCTTTGGATCCTCGCTGTCTTCAGGGGATGTCCCGGAGGACTGGAGTATAGCCAATGTTGTTCCTCTCTTTAAGAAGGGTGGCAAGGATAATCCCGGGAACTACAGGCCGGTGAGCCTTACTTCAGTGGTAGGGAAATTACTGGAGAGAATTCTTCGAGACAGGATCTACTCCCATTTGGAAGCAAATGGACGTATTAGTGAGAGGCAGCACGGTTTTGTGAAGGGGAGGTCGTGTCTCACTAACTTGATAGAGTTTTTCGAGGAGGTCACTAAGATGATTGATGCAGGTAGGGCAGTAGATGTTGTCTATATGGACTTCAGTAAGGCCTTTGACAAGGTCCCTCATGGTAGACTAGTACAAAAGGTGAAGTCACACGGGATCAGGGGTGAGCTGGCAAGGTGGATACAGAACAGGCTAGGCCGTAGAAGGCAGAGAGTAGCAATGGAGGGATGCTTTTCTAATTGGAGGGCTGTGACCAGTGGTGTTCCACAGGGATCAGTGCTGGGACCTTTGCTCTTTGTAGTATATATAAATGATTTGGAGGAAAATGTAACTGGTCTGATTAGTAAGTTTGCAGACGACACAAAGGTTGGTGGAATTGCGGATAGCGATGAGGATTGTCGGAGGATACAGCAGGATTTAGATTGTCTGGAGACTTGGGCGGAGAGATGGCAGATGGAGTTTAATCCGGACAAATGTGAGGTAATGCATTTTGGAAGGTCTAATGCAGGAAGGGAATATACAGTGAATGGTAGAACACTCAAGAGCATTGAAAGTCAAAGAGATCTCGGAGTACAGGTCCACAGGTCATTGAAAGGGGCAACACAGGTGGAGAAGGTAGTCAAGAAGGCATACGGCATGCTTGCCTTCATTGGCCGGGGCATTGAGTATAAGAATTGGCAAGTCATGTTGCAGCTGTATAGAACCTTAGTTAGGCCACACTTGGAGTATCGTGTTCAATTCTGGTCGCCACACTACCAGAAGGATGTGGAGGCTTTAGAGAGGGTGCAGAAGAGATTTACCAGAATGTTGCCTGGTATAACAAAGAACAAAGAACAAAGAAATGTACAGCACAGGAACAGGCCCTTCGGCCCTCCAAGCCCGCGCCGACCATACTGCCCGACTAAACTACAATCTTCTACACTTCCTGGGTCCGTATCCTTCTATTCCCATCCTATTCATATATTTGTCAAGATGCCCCTTAAATGTCCCTATCGTCCCTGCTTCCACTACCTCCTCCGGTAGCGAGTTCCAGGCACCCACTACCCTCTGCGTAAAAAACTTGCCTCGTACATCTACTCTAAACCTTGCCCCTCTCACCTTAAACCTATGCCCCCTAGTAATTGACCCCTCTACCCTGGGGAAAAGCCTCTGACTATCCACTCTGTCTATGCCCCTCATAATTTTGTAGACCTCTATCAGGTCGCCCCTCAACCTCCTTCGTTCCAGAGAGAACAAACCGAGTTTATTCAATCGCTCCTCATAGCTTATGCCCTCCATACCAGGCAACATTCTGGTAAATCTCTTCTGCACCCTCTCTAAAGCCTCCACATCCTTCTGGTAGTGTGGCGACCAGAATTGAACACTATACTCCAAGTGTGGCCTAACTAAGGTTCTATACAGCTGCAACATGACTTGCCAATTCTTATACTCAATGCCCCGTCCAATGAAGGCAAGCATGCCGTATGCCTTCTTGACTACCTTCTCCACCTGTGTTGCCCCTTTCAATGACCTGTGGACCTGTACTCCTAGATCTCTTTGACTTTCAATACTCTTGAGGGTTCTACCATTTACTGTATATTCCCTACCTGCATTAGCCCTTCCAAAATGCATTACCTCACATTTGTCCGGATTAAACTCCATCTGCCATCTCTCCGCCCAAGTCTCCAGACAATCTAAATCCTGCTGTATCCTCAGACAGTCCTCATCGCTATCCGCAATTCCACCAACCTTTGTGTCGTCTGCAAACTTACTAATCAGACCAGTTACATTTTCCTCCAAATCATTTATATATACTACAAACAGCAAAGGTCCCAGCACTGATCCCTGTGGAACACCACTGGTCACAGCCCTCCAATTAGAAAAGCATCCCTCCATTGCTACCCTCTGCCTTCTATGGCCTAGCCAGTTCTGAATCCACCTTGCCAGCTCACCCCTGATCCCGTGTGACTTCACCTTTTGTACTAGTCTACCATGAGGGACCTTGTCAAAGGCCTTACTGAAGTCCATGTAGACAACATCCACTGCCCTACCTGCATCAATCATCTTAGTGACCTCCTCGAAAAACTCTATCAAGTTAGTGAGACACGACCTCCCCTTCACAAAACCGTGCTGCCTCTCACTAATACGTCCATTTGCTTCCAAATGGGAGTAGATCCTGTCTCGAAGAATTCTCTCCAGTAATTTCCCTACCACTGAAGTAAGGCTCACCGGCCTGTAGTTCCCGGGATTATCCTTGCTACCCTTCTTAAACAGAGGAACAACATTGGCTATTCTCCAGTCCTCCGGGACATCCCCTGAAGACAGCGAGGATCCAAAGATTTCTGTCAAGGCCTCAGCAATTTCCTCTCCAGCCTCCTTCAGTATTCTGGGGTAGATCCCATCAGGCCCTGGGGACTTATCTACCTTAATATTTTTTAAGACACCCAACACCTCGTCTTTTTGGATCACAATGTGACCCAGGCTATCTACACCCCCTTCTCCAGACTCAACATCTACCAATTCCTTCTCTTTGGTGAATACTGATGCAAAGTATTCATTTAGTACCTCGCCCATTTCCTCTGGCTCCACACATAGATTCCCTTGCCTATCCTTCAGTGGGCCAACCCTTTCCCTGGCTACCCTCTTGCTTTTTATGTACGTGTAAAAAGCCTTGGGATTTTCCTTAACCCTATTTGCCAATGACTTTTCATGACCCCTTCTAGCCCTCCTGACTCCTTGCTTAAGTTCCTTCCTACTTTCCTTATATGCCACACAGGCTTCGTCTGTTCCCAGCCTTTTAGGAGGGCATTAGCTATGAGGAGCGGTTGAATAAACTCGGTTTGTTCTCACTGGAACGAAGGAGGTTGAGGGGCGACCTGATAGAGGTCTACAAAATTATGAGGGGCATAGACAGAGTGGATAGTCAGAGGCTTTTCCCCAGGGTAGAGGGGTCAATTACTAGGGGGCATAGGTTTAAGGTGAGAGGGGCAAGGTTTCGAGTAGATGTACGAGGCAAGTTTTTTACGCTGAGGGTAGTGGGTGCCTGGAACTCGCTACCGGAGGAGGTAGTGGAAGCAGGGACGATAGGGACATTTAAGGGGCATCTTGACAAATATATGAATAGGATGCGAATAGAAGGATACGGACCCAGGAAGTGTAGAAGATTGTAAATAGTCGGGCAGCATAGTCGGCACGGGCTTGGAGGGCCGAAGGGCCTGTTCCTGTGATGTACATTTCTTTGTTCTTTGTTCTTTGGGATGGAGAGTGCTAGGATGGAGAGGGCTGGGATGGAGAGTGCTGCGATGGAGACTGCTGGGATGGAGAGTGCTGGGATGGAGAGCGCAGGAATGGAGAGTGCTAGGATGGAGAGTGCTGGGATGGAGAGCGCTGGGATGGAGACTGCTGGGATGGAGAGTGCTGGGATGGAGAGTGCTGGGATGGAGAGTGCTGGGATGGAGACTGCTGGGATGGAGAGTGCTGGGATGGAGAGCTCTGGGATGGAGAGTGCTAGGATGGAGAGGGCTGGGATGGTGAGTGCTGGGATGGAGAGCGCTGGGATGGAGAGGACTGGGATGAAGAGTGCTGGGATGGAGACTGCTGGGATGGAGAGTGCTGGGATGGAGAGCGCTGGGATGGAGAGTGCTAGGATGGAGAGGGCTGGGATGGTGAGTGCTGGGATGGAGAGCGCTGGGATGGAGAGTGCTGGGATGGAGAGTGCTGGGATGGAGAGCGCTGGGATGGAGAGTGCTGGGGTGGAGAGCGCTGGGATGGAGAGCGCTTGGATGGAGAGTGGTGGGATGGGGTGTGCTGGGATGGTGAGCGCTGGGATGGAGAGTGCTGGGATGGAGAGCGCTGGGATGGAGAGTGCGAGGATGGAGAGGGCTGGGATGGTGAGTGCTGGGATGGAGAGCGCTGGGATGGAGAGTGCTGGGATGGAGAGTGCTGGGATGGAGAGTGCTGGGATGGAGAGTGCAGGGATGGAGAGGGGTGGGAAGGTGAGTGCTGGGATGGAGAGCGCTGGGATGGAGAGCGCTGGGATGGAGAGTGCTAGGATGGAGAGTGCTGGGATGGAGGCTGCTGGAATGGAGAGTGCTGGGATGGTGAGCGCTGGGATGGAGAGTGCTGGGATGGAGAGCGCTGGGATGGAGAGTGCTGGGATGGTGAGTGCTGGGATGGAGAGCGCTGGGATGGAGAGTGCTGGGATGGAGAGTGCTGGGATGGAGAGCGCTGGGATGGAGAGTGCTGGGGTGGAGAGCGCTGGGATGGAGAGCGCTTGGATGGAGAGTGGTGGGATGGGGTGTGCTGGGATGGTGAGCGCTGGGATGGAGAGTGCTGGGATGGAGAGTGCTGGGATGGAGAGCGCTGGGATGGAGAGTGCTGGGGTGGAGAGCGCTGGGATGGAGAGCGCTTGGATGGAGAGTGGTGGGATGGGGTGTGCTGGGATGGTGAGCGCTGGGATGGAGAGTGCTGGGATGGAGAGCGCTGGGATGGAGAGTGCGAGGATGGAGAGGGCTGGGATGGTGAGTGCTGGGATGGAGAGCGCTGGGATGGAGAGTGCTGGGATGGAGAGTGCTGGGATGGAGAGTGCTGGGATGGAGAGTGCAGGGATGGAGAGGGGTGGGAAGGTGAGTGCTGGGATGGAGAGCGCTGGGATGGAGAGCGCTGGGATGGAGAGTGCTAGGATGGAGAGTGCTGGGATGGAGGCTGCTGGAATGGAGAGTGCTGGGATGGTGAGCGCTGGGATGGAGAGTGCTGGGATGGAGAGCGCTGGGATGGAGAGTGCTGGGATGGAGAGTGCTGGGATAGAGAGTGCAGGGAAGCAGAGGGGTGGGAAGGAGAGTGCTGGGATGGAGAGAGCTGGGATGGAGAGCGCTGGGATGGAGAGTGCTGGGATGGAGAGTGCTGGGATGGAGAGCGCTGGGATAGAGAGTGCAGGGAAGCAGAGGGGTGGGAAGGAGAGTGCTGGGATGGAGAGAGCCAGGATGGCGAGTGCTGGGATGGCGAGCGCTGGGATGGAGAGTGCTGGGCTTGAGAGTACTGGGATGGAGAGTGCTGGGATGGAGAGTGCTGGGATGGCGAGCGCTGGGATGGAGAGTGCTGGGATGGAGAGTGCTGGGATGGAGGCTGCTGTGATGGTGTTTGCTGGGATGGTGTTTGCTGGGAAGATGAGTGCTGGGATGGAGAGTGCTGGGATGGAGAGCGCTGGGATGGAGAGCGCTGGGATGGAGAGTGCTGGGATGGATTGTGCTGGGATGGAGAGCACTGGGATGGAGTGTGCTGGGATGGAGAGCGCTGGGATGGAGTGTGCCGGGATGGAGTGTGCTGGGATTGTGTTTGTTGGGATGGTGTTTGCTGGGAAGGAGAGTGCTGGGTTGGAGAGTGCTGGGATTGAGAGTGCTGGGATGGAGAGCGATTGGATGGAGAGTGCTGGGATGGAGAGTGCTGGGATGGAGAGTGCTGGGATGGAGAGTGCAGGGAAGGAGAGTGCTGGGATGGAGAGCGCTAGGATGGAGAGTGCTGGGATGGAGAGTGCTGGGATGGTGTTTGCTGGGAAGGAGAGCGCTGGGATGGAGAGCGCTGGGATGGAGAGTGCTGTGATGGAGAGTGCTGGGCTGGAGAGTGCTGGGATGGAGAGTGCTGGGATGGAGGGTGCTGGGAAGGAGAGTGCTGGGATTGAGAATGCTGGGATGGAGAGTGCTGGGATGGAGAGTGCCGGGATGGAGAGTGCTGGGATTGAGAATGCTGGGATGGAAAGCGCTGGGATGGAGAGTTGGGGGATGGAGAGGGCTGGGATGGAGAGTGCTGGGATGGAGAGTGCCGGGATGGAGAGTGGGGGGATGGAGAGGGCTGGGATGGAGAGTGCTGGGATGGAGAGTGCCGGGATGGAGAGTGCTGGGATTGAGAGTGCTGGGATGGAGAGGGCTGGGATGGAGAGTGCTGGGATGGAGAGTGCCGGGATGGAGAGTGCTGGGATTGAGAGTGCTGGGATGGAGAGTGCTGGGATGGTGTTTGCTGGGAAGATGAGTGCTGGGATGGAGAGGGCTGGGATGGAGAGGGCTGGGATGGAGAGGGCTGGGATGGAGAGGGCTGGGATGGAGAGGGCTGGGATGGAGAGGGCTGGGATGTAGAGCGCTGGGATGGAGAGTGCTGGGATGGAGAGTGCTGGGATGGAGAGGGCTGGGATGGAGAGTGCTGGGATGGACAGCGCTGGGATGGAGAGTGCTGGGATGGAGAGTGCTGGGATGGAGAGTGCTGGGATGGAGAGGGCTGGGATGGAGAGTGCTGGGATGGAGAGTGCTGGGATGGAGAGTGCCGGGATGGAGAGTGCTGGGATTGAGAGTGCTGGGATGGAGTGTGCTGGGATGGAGTGTGCAGGGATGGTGTTTGCTGGGATGGTGTTTGCTGGGAAGATGAGTGCTGGGATGGAGAGCGCTGGGATGGAGAGCGCTCGGATGGAAAGCGCTGGGATGGTGAGTTGTGGGATGGAGAGTGCTGGGATGGAGAGTGCTGGGATGGAGAGTGCTGGGATGGTGTTTGATGGGATGGTGTTTGCTGGGAAGATGAGTGCTGGGATGGAGAGCGCTGGGATGGAGAGCGCTCGGATGGAAAGCGCTGGGATGGTGAGTTGTGGGATGGAGAGTGCTGGGATGGAGAGTGCTGGGATGGAGAGTGCTGGGATGGTGTTTGCTGAGATTGTGTTTGCTGGGAAGGAGAGCGCAGGGATGGAGAGTGCTGGGATAGAGAGTGCTGGGATTGAGAGCGCTGGGAAGGAGAGTGCTGGGATGGAGAGTGCTGGGATAGAGAGTACTGGGATGGAGAGGGCTGGGATGGAGAGTGCTGGGATAGAGAGTGCTGGGATAGAGAGCGCTGGGAAGGAGAGTGCTGGGATGGAGAGTGCTGGGATCGAGAGTACTGGGATGGAGAGGGCTGGGATGGAGAGGGCTGGAATGGAGAGTGCTCGGATGGAGAGTTGTGGGATGGAGTGTGCTTGGATGGAGAGTGCTGGGATGGAGAGTGCTGGGATGGTGTTTGCTGAGATTGTGTTTGCTGGGAAGGAGAGCGCAGGGATGGAGAGTGCTGGGATAGAGAGTGCTGGGATTGAGAGCGCTGGGATAGAGAGCAGTAGGATGGAAAGTGCTGGGATGGAGAGTGCTGGGATGGAGAGTACTGGGATGGAGAGTGCTGGGAAAGAGAGCACTGGGATGGAGAGTTGTGGGATGGAGTGTGCTGGAATGGAGAGCGCTGGGATGGAGAGTGCTGGGATGGAGACCGCTGGGATAGAGAGCGCTGGGATAGAGAGCAGTAGGATGGAAAGTGCTGGGATGGAGAGTGCTGGGATGGAGAGCGCTGGGATGGAGAGTGCTGGGATGGAGATCGCTGGGATAGAGAGCGCTGGGATAGAGAGCGCTGGGATAGAGAGCAGTAGGATGGAAAGTGCTGGGATGGAGAGTGCTGGGATGGAGAGCGCTGGGATGGAGAGTGCTGGGATGGAGAGTGCTGGGATAGAGAGCGCTGGGATGGAGAATGCTGGGATAGAGGGCAATGGGATAGAGAGCGCTGGGATAGAGAGCAGTAGGATGGAGAGTGCTGGGATGGAGAGCGCTGGGATGGAGAATGCTGGGATGGAAAGCGATGGGATAGAGAGCGCTGGGCTAGAGAGCAGTAGGATGGAGAGTGCTGGGATGGAGAGCTCTGTGTTAGAGAGCAGTAGGATGGAGAGTGCTAGGATGGAGAGCGCTGGGTTGGCGAGCGCTGAAATGGAGAGCGCTGGGATGGAGAGTGCTGGGAAGGAGAGTGCTGGGATGGAGAGCGCTGGGGATGGAGAGTTGTGGGATGGAGTGTGCTTGGATGGAGAGCGCTGGGATGGGGAGTGCTGGGTTGGAGTGTGCTGGGATGGAGAGTGCTGGGATGGTGTTTTCTGGGATGGAGTGTGCTGGGATGGAGAGTGCTGGGATGGAGAGTGCTGGGATGGTGTTTGCTGGGATTGTGTTTGCTGGGAAGGAGAGCGCAGGGATGGAGAGTGCTGGGATAGAGAGTGCTGGGATAGAGAGCACTGGGAAGGAGAGTGCTCGGATGGAGAGTGCTGGGATGGAGAGTGCTGGGATTGAGAGTGCTGGGATGGAGAGTGCTGGGATGGAAAGCGCTGGGATGGAGAGTGCTGGGAAGGAGAGTGTTGGGATGGAGTGTGCTGGGGTGGTGTTTGCTGGGATGGTATTTGCTGGGAAGGAGAGTGCTGGGATGGAGAGTGCTGGGATTGAGAATGCTGGGATGGAGTGTGCTGGGATGGAGAGCGCCTGGATGGAAAGCGCTGGGATGGTGAGTTGTGGGATGGAGAGTGCTGGGATGGAGAGTGCTGGGATGGAGAGTGCTGGGATGGTGTTTGCTGAGATTGTGTTTGCTGGGAAGGAGAGCGCAGGGATGGAGAGTGCTGGGATAGAGAGTGCTGGGATAGAGAGCGCTGGGAAGGAGAGTGCTGGGATGGAGAGTGCTGGGATAGAGAGTACTGGGATGGAGAGCGCTGGGATGGAGAGTGCTGGGATAGAGAGTGCTGGGATAGAGAGCGCTGGGAAGGAGAGTGCTGGGATGGAGAGTGCTGGGATCGAGAGTACTGGGATGGAGAGGGCTTGGATGGAGAGTGCTCGGATGGAGAGTTGTGGGATGGAGTGTGCTTGGATGGAGAGTGCTGGGATGGAGAGTGCTGGGATGGTGTTTGCTGAGATTGTGTTTGCTGGGAAGGAGAGCGCAGGGATGGAGAGTGCTGGGATAGAGAGTGCTGGGATTGAGAGCGCTGGGAAGGAGAGTTGTGGGATGGAGAGTCCTGGGATGGAGAGTGCTGGGATGGAGAGGGCTGGGATGGAGAGGGCTGGGATGGAGAGGGCTGGGATGGAGAGGGCTGGGATGTAGAGCGCTGGGATGGAGAGTGCTGGGATGGAGAGTGCTGGGATGGAGAGGGCTGGGATGGAGTGTGCAGGGATGGAGAGTGCTGGGATGGAGAGTGCTGGGATGGAGAGCGCTGGGATGGAGAGTGCTGGGATGGAGAGTGCTGGGATGGAGAGTGCTGGGATGGAGAGGGCTGGGATGGAGAGTGCTGGGATGGAGAGTGCTGGGATGGAGAGTGCCGGGATGGAGAGTGCTGGGATTGAGAGTGCTGGGATGGAGTGTGCTGGGATGGAGTGTGCAGGGATGGTGTTTGCTGGGATGGTGTTTGCTGGGAAGATGAGTGCTGGGATGGAGAGCGCTGGGATGGAGACCGCTCGGATGGAAAGCGCTGGGATGGTGAGTTGTGGGATGGAGAGTGCTGGGATGGAGAGTGCTGGGATGGTGTTTGCTGGGATTGTGTTTGCTGGGAAGGAGAGCGCAGGGATGGAGAGTGCTGGGATAGAGAGTGCTGGGATAGAGAGCACTGGGAAGGAGAGTGCTCGGATGGAGAGTGCTGGGATGGAGAGTGCTGGGATTGAGAGTGCTGGGATGGAGAGTGCTGGGATGGAAAGCGCTGGGATGGAGAGTGCTGGGAAGGAGAGTGTTGGGATGGAGTGTGCTGGGGTGGTGTTTGCTGGGATGGTATTTGCTGGGAAGGAGAGTGCTGGGATGGAGAGTGCTGGGATTGAGAATGCTGGGATGGAGTGTGCTGGGATGGAGAGTGCTGGGATGGAGAGCGCTGGGATGGAGAGCGCTGGGATGGAGAGCACTGGGATAGAGAACGCTGGGATAGAGAGCAGTAGGATGGAGAGTGCTGGGATGGAGAGCGCTGGGATGGAGAGTACTGTGATGGAGAGTGCTGGGATAGAGAGCAGTAGGATGGAGAGTGCTGGGATGGAGAGCACTGGGATGGTGTTTGCTGGGAAGATGAGTGCTGGGATGGAGAGGGCTGGGATGGAGAGGTCTGGGATGGAGAGGGCTGGGATGGAGAGGGCTGGGATGGAGAGGGCTGGGATGGAGAGGGCTGGGATGTAGAGCGCTGGGATGGAGAGTGCTGGGATGGAGAGTGCTGGGATGGAGAGGGCTGCGATGGAGAGTGCTGGGATGGAGAGTGCTGGGATGGAGAGTGCTGGGATGGAGAGCGCTGGGATGGAGAGTGCTGGGATGGAGAGTGCTGGGATGGAGAGTGCTGGGATGGAGAGGGCTGGGATGGAGAGTGCTGGGATGGAGAGTGCTGGGATGGAGAGTGCCGGGATGGAGAGTGCTGGGATTGAGAGTGCTGGGATGGAGTGTGCTGGGATGGAGTGTGCTGGGATGGTGTTTGCTGGGATGGTGTTTGCTGGGAAGATGAGTGCTGGGATGGAGAGCGCTGGGATGGAGAGCGCTCGGATGGAAAGCGCTGGGATGGTGAGTTGTGGGATGGAGAGTGCTGGGATGGAGAGTGCTGGGATGGAGAGTGCTGGGATGGTGTTTGATGGGATGGTGTTTGCTGGGAAGATGAGTGCTGGGATGGAGAGCGCTGGGATGGAGAGCGCCTGGATGGAAAGCGCTGGGATGGTGAGTTGTGGGATGGAGAGTGCTGGGATGGAGAGTGCTGGGATGGAGAGTGCTGGGATGGTGTTTGCTGAGATTGTGTTTGCTGGGAAGGAGAGCGCAGGGATGGAGAGTGCTGGGATAGAGAGTGCTGGGATAGAGAGCGCTGGGAAGGAGAGTGCTGGGATGGAGAGTGCTGGGATAGAGAGTACTGGGATGGAGAGCGCTGGGATGGAGAGTGCTGGGATAGAGAGTGCTGGGATAGAGAGCGCTGGGAAGGAGAGTGCTGGGATGGAGAGTGCTGGGATCGAGAGTACTGGGATGGAGAGGGCTGGGATGGAGAGTGCTCGGATGGAGAGTTGTGGGATGGAGTGTGCTTGGATGGAGAGTGCTGGGATGGAGAGTGCTGGGATGGTGTTTGCTGAGATTGTGTTTGCTGGGAAGGAGAGCGCAGGGATGGAGAGTGCTGGGATAGAGAGTGCTGGGATTGAGAGCGCTGGGAAGGAGAGTTGTGGGATGGAGAGTCCTGGGATGGAGAGTGCTGGGATGGAGAGGGCTGGGATGGAGAGGGCTGGGATGGAGAGGGCTGGGATGGAGAGGGCTGGGATGTAGAGCGCTGGGATGGAGAGTGCTGGGATGGAGAGTGCTGGGATGGAGAGGGCTGGGATGGAGAGTGCAGGGATGGAGAGTGCTGGGATGGAGAGTGCTGGGATGGAGAGCGCTGGGATGGAGAGTGCTGGGATGGAGAGTGCTGGGATGGAGAGTGCTGGGATGGAGAGGGCTGGGATGGAGAGTGCTGGGATGGAGAGTGCTGGGATGGAGAGTGCCGGGATGGAGAGTGCTGGGATTGAGAGTGCTGGGATGGAGTGTGCTGGGATGGAGTGTGCAGGGATGGTGTTTGCTGGGATGGTGTTTGCTGGGAAGATGAGTGCTGGGATGGAGAGCGCTGGGATGGAGACCGCTCGGATGGAAAGCGCTGGGATGGTGAGTTGTGGGATGGAGAGTGCTGGGATGGAGAGTGCTGGGATGGAGAGTGCTGGGATGGTGTTTGATGGGATGGTGTTTGCTGGGAAGATGAGTGCTGGGATGGAGAGCGCTGGGATGGAGAGCGCTCGGATGGAAAGCGCTGGGATGGTGAGTTGTGGGATGGAGAGTGCTGGGATGGAGAGTGCTGGGATGGAGAGTGCTGGGATGGTGTTTGCTGAGATTGTGTTTGCTGGGAAGGAGAGCGCAGGGATGGAGAGTGCTGGGATAGAGAGTGCTGGGATTGAGAGCGCTGGGAAGGAGAGTGCTGGGATGGAGAGTGCTGGGATAGAGAGTACTGGGATGGAGAGGGCTGGGATGGAGAGTGCTGGGATAGAGAGTGCTGGGATAGAGAGCGCTGGGAAGGAGAGTGCTGGGATGGAGAGTGCTGGGATCGAGAGTACTGGGATGGAGAGGGCTGGGATGGAGAGGGCTGGAATGGAGAGTGCTCGGATGGAGAGTTGTGGGATGGAGTGTGCTTGGATGGAGAGTGCTGGGATGGAGAGTGCTGGGATGGTGTTTGCTGAGATTGTGTTTGCTGGGAAGGAGAGCGCAGGGATGGAGAGTGCTGGGATAGAGAGTGCTGGGATTGAGAGCGCTGGGAAGGAGAGTGCTGGGATGGAGAGTGCTGGGATAGAGAGTACTGGGATGGAGAGGGCTGGGATGGAGAGTGCTGGGATAGAGAGTGCTGGGATAGAGAGCGCTGGGAAGGAGAGTGCTGGGATGGAGAGTGCTGGGATCGAGAGTACTGGGATGGAGAGGGCTGGGATGGAGAGTTCTCGGATGGAGAGTGCTGGGATGGAGAGTGCTGGGATTGAGAGTGTTGGGATGGAGTGTGCTGGGATGGTGTGTGCTGGGATGGAAAGTGCTGGGATGGAGAGTGCTGGGAAGGAGAGTGTTGGGATGGAGTGTGCTGGGATGGTGTGTGCTGGGATGGTATTTGCTGGGAAGGAGAGTGCTGGGATGGAGAGTGCTGGGATTGAGAATGCTGGGATGGAGTGTGCTGGGATGGAGTGTGCTGGGATGTAGAGCGCTGGGATGGAGAGCGCTGGGATGGAGAGCGCTGGGATAGAGAACACTGGGATAGAGAGCAGTAGGATGGAGAGTGCTGGGATGGAGAGCGCTGGGATGGAGAGTACTGGGATGGAGAGTGCTGGGAAAGAGAGCACTGGGATGGAGAGTTGTGGGATGGAGTGTGCTGGAATGGAGAGCGCTGGGATGGAGAGTGCTGGGATGGAGACCGCTGGGATAGAGAGCGCTGGGATAGAGAGCAGTAGGATGGAAAGTGCTGGGATGGAGAGTGCTGGGATGGAGAGCGCTGGGATGGAGAGTGCTGGGATGGAGATCGCTGGGATAGAGAGCGCTGGGATAGAGAGCGCTGGGATAGAGAGCAGTAGGATGGAAAGTGCTGGGATGGAGAGTGCTGGGATGGAGAGCGCTGGGATGGAGAGTGCTGGGATGGAGAGTGCTGGGATAGAGAGCGCTGGGATGGAGAATGCTGGGATAGAGGGCAATGGGATAGAGAGCGCTGGGATAGAGAGCAGTAGGATGGAGAGTGCTGGGATGGAGAGCGCTGGGATGGAGAATGCTGGGATGGAAAGCGATGGGATAGAGAGCGCTGGGCTAGAGAGCAGTAGGATGGAGAGTGCTGGGATGGAGAGCTCTGTGTTAGAGAGCAGTAGGATGGAGAGTGCTAGGATGGAGAGCGCTGGGTTGGCGAGCGCTGAAATGGAGAGCGCTGGGATGGAGAGTGCTGGGAAGGAGAGTGCTGGGATGGAGAGCGCTGGGGATGGAGAGTTGTGGGATGGAGTGTGCTTGGATGGAGAGCGCTGGGATGGGGAGTGCTGGGTTGGAGTGTGCTGGGATGGAGAGTGCTGGGATGGTGTTTTCTGGGATGGAGTGTGCTGGGATGGAGAGTGCTGGGATGGAGAGTGCTGGGATGGTGTTTGCTGGGATTGTGTTTGCTGGGAAGGAGAGCGCAGGGATGGAGAGTGCTGGGATAGAGAGTGCTGGGATAGAGAGCACTGGGAAGGAGAGTGCTCGGATGGAGAGTGCTGGGATGGAGAGTGCTGGGATTGAGAGTGCTGGGATGGAGAGTGCTGGGATGGAAAGCGCTGGGATGGAGAGTGCTGGGAAGGAGAGTGTTGGGATGGAGTGTGCTGGGGTGGTGTTTGCTGGGATGGTATTTGCTGGGAAGGAGAGTGCTGGGATGGAGAGTGCTGGGATTGAGAATGCTGGGATGGAGTGTGCTGGGATGGAGAGTGCTGGGATGGAGAGCGCTGGGATGGAGAGCGCTGGGATGGAGAGCACTGGGATAGAGAACGCTGGGATAGAGAGCAGTAGGATGGAGAGTGCTGGGATGGAGAGCGCTGGGATGGAGAGTACTGTGATGGAGAGTGCTGGGATAGAGAGCAGTAGGATGGAGAGTGCTGGGATGGAGAGCACTGGGATGGTGTTTGCTGGGAAGATGAGTGCTGGGATGGAGAGGGCTGGGATGGAGAGGGCTGGGATGGAGAGGGCTGGGATGGAGAGGGCTGGGATGGAGAGGGCTGGGATGGAGAGGGCTGGGATGTAGAGCGCTGGGATGGAGAGTGCTGGGATGGAGAGTGCTGGGATGGAGAGGGCTGGGATGGAGAGTGCTGGGATGGAGAGTGCTGGGATGGAGAGTGCTGGGATGGAGAGCACTGGGATGGAGAGTGCTGGGATGGAGAGTGCTGGGATGGAGAGTGCTGGGATGGAGAGGGCTGGGATGGAGAGTGCTGGGATGGAGAGTGCTGGGATGGAGAGTGCCGGGATGGAGAGTGCTGGGATTGAGAGTGCTGGGATGGAGTGTGCTGGGATGGAGTGTGCTGGGATGGTGTTTGCTGGGATGGTGTTTGCTGGGAAGATGAGTGCTGGGATGGAGAGCGCTGGGATGGAGAGCGCTCGGATGGAAAGCGCTGGGATGGTGAGTTGTGGGATGGAGAGTGCTGGGATGGAGAGTGCTGGGATGGAGAGTGCTGGGATGGTGTTTGATGGGATGGTGTTTGCTGGGAAGATGAGTGCTGGGATGGAGAGCGCTGGGATGGAGAGCGCTTGGATGGAAAGCGCTGGGATGGTGAGTTGTGGGATGGAGAGTGCTGGGATGGAGAGTGCTGGGATGGAGAGTGCTGGGATGGTGTTTGCTGAGATTGTGTTTGCTGGGAAGGAGAGCGCAGGGATGGAGAGTGCTGGGATAGAGACTGCTGGGATAGAGAGCGCTGGGAAGGAGAGTGCTGGGATGGAGAGTGCTGGGATAGAGAGTACTGGGATGGAGAGCGCTGGGATGGAGAGTGCTGGGATAGAGAGTGCTGGGATAGAGAGCGCTGGGAAGGAGAGTGCTGGGATGGAGAGTGCTGGGATCGAGAGTACTGGGATGGAGAGGGCTGGGATGGAGAGTGCTCGGATGGAGAGTTGTGGGATGGAGTGTGCTTGGATGGAGAGTGCTGGGATGGAGAGTGCTGGGATGGTGTTTGCTGAGATTGTGTTTGCTGGGAAGGAGAGCGCAGGGATGGAGAGTGCTGGGATAGAGAGTGCTGGGATTGAGAGCGCTGGGAAGGAGAGTGCTGGGATGGAGAGTGCTGGGATAGAGAGTACTGGGATGGAGAGGGCTGGGATGGACAGTGCTGGGATAGAGAGTGCTGGGATAGAGAGCGCTGGGAAGGAGAGTGCTGGGATGGAGTTTGCTGGGATCGAGAGTACTGGGATGGAGAGGGCTGGGATGGAGAGTTCTCGGATGGAGAGTGCTGGGATGGAGAGTGCTGGGATTGAGAGTGTTGGGATGGAGTGTGCTGGGATGGTGTGTGCTGGGATGGAAAGCGCTGGGATGGAGAGTGCAGGGAAGGAGAGTGTTGGGATGGAGTGTGCTGGGATGGTGTGTGCTGGGATGGTATTTGCTGGGAAGGAGAGTGCTGGGATGGAGAGTGCTGGGATTGAGAATGCTGGGATGGAGTGTGCTGGGATGGAGAGTGCTGGGATGTAGAGCGCTGGGATGGAGAGCGCTGGGATGGAGAGCGCTGGGACAGAGAACACTGGGATAGAGAGCAGTAGGATGGAGAGTGCTGGGATGGAGAGCGCTGGGATGGAGAGTACTGGGATGGAGAGTGCTGGGAAAGAGAGCACTGGGATGGAGAGTTGTGGGATGGAGTGTGCTGGAATGGAGAGCGCTGGGATGGAGTGTGCTGGGATGGAGACCGCTGGGATAGAGAGCGCTGGGATAGAGAGCAGTAGGATGGAAAGTGCTGGGATGGAGAGTTCTGGGATGGAGAGCGCTGGGATGGAGAGTGCTGGGATGGAGAGCGCTGGGATAGAGAGCGCTGGGATAGAGAGCGCTGGGATAGAGAGCAGTAGGATGGAAAGTGCTGGGATGGAGAGTGCTGGGATGGAGAGCGCTGGGATGGAGAGTGCTGGGATGGAGAGTGCTGGGATAGAGAGCGCTGGGATGGAGAACGCTGGGATAGAGGGCAATGGGATAGAGAGCGCTGGGATAGAGAGCAGTTGGATGGAGAGTGCTGGGATGGAGAGCGCTGGGATGGAGAATGCTGGGATGGAAAGCGATGGGATAGAGAGCGCTGGGATAGAGAGCAGTAGGATGGAGAGTGCTGGGATGGAGAGCTCTGTGTTAGAGAGCAGTAGGATGGAGAGTGCTAGGATGGAGAGCGCTGGGTTGGCGAGCGCTGGAATGGAGAGCGCTGGGATGGAGAGTGCTGGGAAGGAGAGTGCTGGGATGGAGAGCGCTGGGGATGGAGAGTTGTGGGATGGAGTGTGCTTGGATGGAGAGCGCTGGGATGGGGAGTGCTGGGTTGGAGTGTGCTGGGATGGAGAGTGCTGGGATGGTGTTTTCTGGGATGGAGTGTGCTGGGATGGAGAGTGCTGGGATGGAGAGTGCTGGGATGGTGTTTGCTGGGATTGTGTTTGCTGGGAAGGAGAGCGCAGGGATGGAGAGTGCTGGGATAGAGAGTGCTGGGATAGAGAGCGCTGGGAAGGAGAGTGCTCGGATGGAGAGTGCTGGGATGGAGAGTGCTGGGATTGAGAGTGCTGGGATGGAGAGTGCTGGGATGGAAAGCGCTGGGATGGAGAGTGCTGGGAAGGAGAGTGTTGGGATGGAGTGTGCTGGGGTGGTGTTTGCTGGGATGGTATTTGCTGGGAAGGAGAGTGCTGGGATGGAGAGTGCTGGGATTGAGAATGCTGGGATGGAGTGTGCTGGGATGGAGAGTGCTGGGATGGAGAGCGCTGGGATGGAGAGCGCTGGGATGGAGAGCACTGGGATAGAGAACGCTGGGATAGAGAGCAGTAGGATGGAGAGTGCTGGGATGGAGAGCGCTGGGATGGAGAGTACTGTGATGGAGAGTGCTGGGATAGAGAGCAGTAGGATGGAGAGTGCTGGGATGGAGAGCACTGGGATGGAGAGTTGTGGGATGGAGTGTGCTGGAATGGAGAGCGCTGGGATGGAGAGTGCTGGGATGGAGAGTGCTGGGATGGAGAGCGCTTGGATGGAGTGTGCTGGGTTGGAGAGCACTGGGATAGAGAGCGCTGGGATAGAGAGCAGTAGGATGGAAAGTGCTGGGATGGAGAGTGCTGGGATGGAGAGCGCTGGGATGGAGAGTGCTGGGATGGAGAGCGCTGGGATAGAGAGTGCTGGGATGGTGAATGCTGGGATAGAGAGCGCTGGGATAGAGAGCAGTAGGATGGAGAGCGCTGGGATGGAGAGCGCTGGGATGGAGAGAGCTGGGATGTAGAGCGCTGTGTTAGAGAGCAGTAGGATGGAGAGTGCTGGGATGGAGAGCGCTGGGATGGCGAGCGCTTGAATGGAGAGCGCTGAGATGGAGAGTGCTGGGATGGAGAGCGTTGGGATGGCGAGCGCTGGGATAGAGAGCAGTAGGATGGAGTGTGCAGGGATGGAGAGGGCTGGGATGGAGAGCATTGGGATGGAGAGTGCTGGGATGGAGAGTGCTGGGATGGAGAGGGCTGAGATGGAGAGCACTGGGATGGAGGGTGCTGGGATGGAGAGTGCTGGGATGGAGTGTGCTGGGATGGAGTGTGCTGTGATGGAGAGTGCTGGGATGGTGTTGGCCGGGATGGAGTTGGCTGGGATGGAAAGCACTGGGATGGAGAGTGCTGGGATGGAGTGTGCTGGGATGGAGGGTGCTGGGATGGAGAGTGCTGGGAAGGAGAGTGTTGGGATGGAGTGTGCTGGGGTGGTGTTTGCTGGGATGGTATTTGCTGGGAAGGAGAGTGCTGGGATGGAGAGTGCTGGGATTGAGAATGCTGGGATGGAGTGTGCTGGGATGGAGAGTGCTGGGATGGAGAGCGCTGGGATGGAGAGCGCTGGGATGGAGAGCACTGGGATAGAGAACGCTGGGATAGAGAGCAGTAGGATGGAGAGTGCTGGGATGGAGAGCGCTGGGATGGAGAGTACTGTGATGGAGAGTGCTGGGATAGAGAGCAGTAGGATGGAGAGTGCTGGGATGGAGAGCACTGGGATGGAGAGTTGTGGGATGGAGTGTGCTGGAATGGAGAGCGCTGGGATGGAGAGTGCTGGGATGGAGAGTGCTGGGATGGAGAGCGCTTGGATGGAGTGTGCTGGGTTGGAGAGCACTGGGATAGAGAGCGCTGGGATAGAGAGCAGTAGGATGGAAAGTGCTGGGATGGAGAGTGCTGGGATGGAGAGCGCTGGGATGGAGAGTGCTGGGATGGAGAGCGCTGGGATAGAGAGTGCTGGGATGGTGAATGCTGGGATAGAGAGCGCTGGGATAGAGAGCAGTAGGATGGAGAGCGCTGGGATGGAGAGCGCTGGGATGGAGAGAGCTGGGATGTAGAGCGCTGTGTTAGAGAGCAGTAGGATGGAGAGTGCTGGGATGGAGAGCGCTGGGATGGCGAGCGCTTGAATGGAGAGCGCTGAGATGGAGAGTGCTGGGTTGGAGAGCGTTGGGATGGCGAGCGCTGGGATAGAGAGCAGTAGGATGGAGTGTGCAGGGATGGAGAGGGCTGGGATGGAGAGCATTGGGATGGAGAGTGCTGGGATGGAGAGTGCTGGGATGGAGAGGGCTGAGATGGAGAGCACTGGGATGGAGGGTGCTGGGATGGAGAGTGCTGGGATGGAGTGTGCTGGGATGGAGTGTGCTGTGATGGAGAGTGCTGGGATGGTGTTGGCCGGGATGGAGTTGGCTGGGATGGAAAGCACTGGGATGGAGAGTGCTGGGATGGAGTGTGCTGGGATGGAGGGTGCTGGGATGGTGTTTGCTGGGATGGAGAGTGCTGGGATGGAGAGCGTCGGGATGGTGTGCTGGGATGGAGGGTGCTGGGATGGAGAACGCTGGGATAGAGAGTGCTGGGATGGAGTGCGCTGGGATGGAGAGCACTGGGATGATGAGCGCTGGGATGGAGAGCGCTGGGATGGAGAGTGCTGGGATGGAGAGTGCTGGGATGGAGAGCGCTGGGATGGAGGGTGCTGGGATGGAGAGCGCTGGGATGGAGAGTGCTGGGATGGAGAGCGCTGGGATGGAGAGTGCTGGGATGGAGAACGCTGGGATAGAGAGCGCTGGGATAGAGAGCAGTAGGATGGAAAGTGCTCGGATGGAGAGTGCTGGGATGGCGAGCGCTGAAATGGAGAGCACTGGGATGGAGAGAGCTGGGATTACATAGATTACATAGAACATACAGTGCAGAAGGAGGCCATTCGGCCCATCGAGTCTGCACCGACCCACATTAATCCCTCACTTCCACCCTATCCCCGCAACCCAATAACCCCTCCCAACCCTTATGGACACTACGGGCAATTTTTAGCATGGCCAATCCACCTAACCTGCACGTCTTTGGACTGTGGGAGGAAACCGGAGCACCCGGAGGAAACCCACGCAGACACGGGGAGAACGTGCAGACTCCGCACAGACAGTGACCCAGCGGGGAATCGAACCTGGGACCCTGGCGCTGTGAAGCCACAGTGCTATCCACTTGTGCTACCGTGCTGCCCACAAGGATGGAGAGCGCTGCGATGGAGAGTGCTGGGATGGAGAGCGCTGGGATGGAGAGCGCTGGGATGGAGAGCGCTGGGATGGAGAGTACTGGGATGGAGAGTGCTGGGAAAGAGAGCACTGAGATGGAGAGTTGTGGGATGGAGTGTGCTAGAATGGAGAGCGCTGGGATGGAGAGTGCTGGGATGGAGAGCGCTGGGATAGAGAGCGCTGGGATGGAGAATGCTGGGATAGAGAGCGATGGGATAGAGAGCGCTGGGATAGAGAGCAGTAGGATGGAGAGTGCTGGGATGGAGAGCGCTTGGATGGAGTGTGCTGGCTGGAGAGCACTGGGATAGAGAGCGCTGGGATAGAGAGCAGTAGGATGGAAAGTGCTGGGATGGAGAGTGCTGGGATGGAGAGCGCTGGGATGGAGAGTGCTGGGATGGAGAGCGCTGGGATAGAGAGCGCTGGGATGGAGACTGCTGGGATAGAGGGCAATGGGATAGAGAGTGCTGGGATAGAGAGCAGTAGGATGGAGAGTGCTGGGATGGAGAGTGCTGGGATGGAGAATGCTGGGATGGAAAGCGATGGGATAGAGAGCGCTGGGATAGAGAGCAGTAGAATGGAGAGTGCTGGGATGGAGAGCTCTGTGTTAGAGAGCAGTAGGATGGAGAGTGCTAGGATGGAGAGCGCTGGGATGGCGAGCGCTGGAATGGAGAGCGCTGGGATGGAGAGTGCTGGGAAGGAGAGTGCTGGGATGGAGAGCGCTGGGGATGGAGAGTTGTGGGATGGAGTGTGCTTGGATGGAGAGCGCTGGGATGGGGAGTGCTGGGTTGGAGTGTGCTGGGATGGAGAGTGCTGGGATGGTGTTTTCTGGGATGGAGTGTGCTGGGATGGAGAGTGCTGGGATGGAGAGTGCTGGGATGGTGTTTGCTGGGATTGTGTTTGCTGGGAAGGAGAGCGCAGGGATGGAGAGTGCTGGGATAGAGAGTGCTGGGATAGAGAGCGCTGGGAAGGAGAGTGCTCGGATGGAGAGTGCTGGGATGGAGAGTGCTGGGATTGAGAGTGCTGGGATGGAGAGTGCTGGGATGGAAAGCGCTGGGATGGAGAGTGCTGGGAAGGAGAGTGTTGGGATGGAGTGTGCTGGCGTGGTGTTTGCTGGGATGGTATTTGCTGGGAAGGAGAGTGCTGGGATGGAGAGTGCTGGGATTGAGAATGCTGGGATGGAGTGTGCTGGGATGGAGAATGCTGGGATGGAGAGCGCTGGGATGGAGAGCGCTGGGATGGAGAGCGCTGGGATAGAGAACGCTGGGATAGAGAGCAGTAGGATGGAGAGTGCTGGGATGGAGAGCGCTGGGATGGAGAGTACTGTGATGGAGAGTGCTGGGATAGAGAGCAGTAGGATGGAGAGTGCTGGGATGGAGAGCACTGGGATGGAGAGTTGTGGGATGGAGTGTGCTGGAATGGAGAGCGCTGGGATGGAGAGTGCTGGGATGGAGAGTGCTGGGATGGAGAGCGCTTGGATGGAGTGTGCTGGGCTGGAGAGCACTGGGATAGAGAGCGCTGGGATAGAGTGCAGTAGGATGGAAAGTGCTGGGATGGAGAGTGCTGGGATGGAGAGCGCTGGGATGGAGAGTGCTGGGATGGAGAGCGCTGGGAAAGAGAGCGCTGGGATGGTGAATGCTGGGATAGAGAGCGCTGGGATAGAGAGCAGTAGGATGGAGAGTGCTGGGATGGAGAGCGCTGGGATGGAGAGAGCTGGGATGGAGAGCGCTGTGTTAGAGAGCAGTAGGATGGAGAGTGCTGGGATGGAGAGCGCTGGGATGGCGAGCGCTGGAATGGAGAGCGCTGAGATGTAGAGTGCTGGGATGGAGAGCGTTGGGATGGCGAGCGCTGGGATAGAGAGCAGTAGGATGGAGAGTGCAGGGATGGAGAGGGCCTGGATGGAGAGCATTGGGATGGAGAGTGCTGGGATGGAGAGTGCTGGGATGGAGAGGGCTGAGATGGAGAGCACTGGGATGGAGGGTGCTGGGATGGAGAGTGCTGGGATGGAGTGTGCTGGGATGGAGTGTGCTGTGATGGAGAGTGCTGGGATGGTGTTGGCCGGCAGCGAGTTGGCTGGGATGGAAAGCAGTGGGATGGAGAGTGCTGGGATGGAGTGTGCTGGGATGGAGGGTGCTGGGATGGTGTTTGCTGGGATGGAGAGTGCTGGGATGGAGAGTGCTTGAATGGAGTGTACTGGGATGGAGAGCGTCGGGATGGAGTGTGCTGGGATGGAGGGTGCTGGGATGGAGAACGCTGGGATAGAGAGTGCTGGGATGGAGTGCGCTGGGATGGAGAGCACTGGGATGACGAGCGCTGGGATGGAGAGCGCTGGGATGGAGAGTGCTGGGATGGAGAGTGCTGGGATGGAGAGCGCTGGGATGGAGGGTGCTGGGATGGAGAGCGCTGGGATGGAGAGTGCTGGGATGGAGAGCGCTGGGATGGAGAGTGCTGAGATGGAGAGCGCTGGGATAGAGAGCGCTGGGATAGAGAGCAGTAGGATGGAAAGTGCTCGGATGGAGAGTGCTGGGATGGCGAGCGCTGAATTGGAGAGCACTGGGATGGAGAGAGCTGGGATGGAGAGCGCTGCGATGGAGAGTGCTGGGATGGAGAGCGCTGGGATGGAGAGCGCTGGGATGGAGAATGCTGGGATAGAGAGCGATGGAATATAGAGCGCTGGGATAGAGAGCAGTAGGATGGAGAGTGCTGGGATTGAGAGCCCTGGGATGGAGAGAGCTGGGATGGAGAGCGCTGTGTTAGAGAGCAGTAGAATGGAGAGTGCTGGGATGGAGAGCGCTGGGATGGCGAGCGCTGGAATGGAGAGCGCTGAGATGGAGAGTGCTGGGATGGAGAGCGCTGGGATGGCGAGCGCTGGAATGGAGAGTGCTGGGATGGAGAGAGCTGGGATGGAGAGTGCTGGGACGGAGAGCGCTGGGATGGATAGTGCTGGGATAGAGAGCAGTAGGATGGAGAGTGCTGGGATGGAGAGTGCTGGGATGGAGAGTGCTGGGATGGAGTGTGCTGGGATGGAGTGTGCTGTGGTGGAGAGTGCTGGGATGGTGTTGGCCGGGATGGAGAGGGCTGGGATGGAAAGCACTGGGATGGAGAGTGCTGGGATGGTGTGTGCTGGGATGGAGGGTGCTGGGATGGTGTTTGCTGGGATGGAGAGGGCTGGGATGGAGAGTGCTGGGATGGAGTGTGCTGAGATGGAGAGCGTCGGGATGGAGTCTGCTGGGATGGAGGGTGCTGGGATGGAGAGCGCTGGGATGGAGAGTGCTGGGATGGAGAGTGCTGGGATAGAGAGTACTGGGATGGAGAGCGCTGGGATGGAGAGTGCTGGGATAGAGAGTGCTGGGATAGAGAGCGCTGGGAAGGAGAGTGCTGGGATGGAGAGTGCTGGGATCGAGAGTACTGGGATGGAGAGGGCTGGGATGTAGAGTGCTCGGATGGAGAGTTGTGGGATGGAGTGTGCTTGGATGGAGAGTGCTGGGATGGAGAGTGCTGGGATGGTGTTTGCTGAGATTGTGTTTGCTGGGAAGGAGAGCGCAGGGATGGAGAGTGCTGGGATAGAGAGTGCTGGGATAGAGAGTGCTGGGAAGGAGAGTGCTGGGATGGAGAGTGCTGGGATAGAAAGTACTGGGATGGAGAGGGCTGGGATGGAGAGTGCTGGGATGGAGAGTGCTGGGATCGAGAGTACTGGGATGGAGAGGGCTGGGATGGATAGTTCTCGGATGGAGAGTGCTGGGATGGAGAGTGCTGGGATTGAGAGTGCTGGGATGGAGAGTGCTGGGATGGAAAGCGCTGGGATGGAGAGGGATGGGAAGGAGAGTGTTGGGATGGAGTGTGCTGGGATGGTGTGTGCTGGGATGGTATTTGCTGGGAAGGAGAGTGCTGGGATGGAGAGTGCTGGGATTGAGAATGCTGGGATGGAGTGTGCTGGGATGGAGAGTGCTGGGATGTAGAGCGCTGGGATGGAGAGCGCTGGGATGGAGAGCGCTGGGATAGAGAACGCTGGGATAGAGAGCAGTAGGATGGAGAGTGCTGGGATGGATAGCGCTAGGATGGAGAGTACTGGGATGGAGAGTGCTGGGAAAGAGAGCACTGGGATGGAGAGTTGTGGGATGGAGTGTGCTGGAATGGAGAGCGCTGGGATGGAGAGTGCTGGGATGGAGGCCGCTGGGATAGAGAGCACTGGGATAGAGAGCAGTAGGATGGAAAGTGCTGGGATGGAGAGTGCTGGGATGGAGAGCGCTGGGATGGAGAGTGCTGGGATGGAGAGCGCTGGGATAGAGAGCGCTGGGATGGAGAATGCTGGGATAGAGAGCGATGGGATAGAGAGCGCTGGGATAGTGAGCAGTAGGATGGAGAGTGCTGGGATGGAGAGCGCTTGGATGGAGTGTGCTGGGCTGGAGAGCACTGGGATAGAGAGCGCTGGGATAGAGAGCAGTAGGATGGAAAGTGCTGGGATGGAGAGTGCTGGGATGGAGAGCGCTGGGATGGAGAGTGCTGGGATGGAGAGCGCTGGGATAGAGAGCGCTGGGATGGAGAATGCTGGGATAGAGGGCAATGGGATAGAGAGCGCTGGGATAGATAGCAGTAGGATGGAGAGTGCTGGGATGGAGAGCGCTGGGATGGAGAATGCTGGGATGGAAAGCGATGGGATAGAGAGCGCTGGGATAGAGAGCAGTAGGATGGAGAGTGCTGGGATGGAGAGCTCTGTGTTAGAGAGCAGTAGGATGGAGAGTGCTAGGATGGAGAGCGCTGGGATGGCGAGCGCTGGAATGGAGAGCGCTGGGATGGAGAGTGCTGGGAAGGAGAGTGCTGGGATGGAGAGCACTGGGGATGGAGAGTTGTGGGATGGAGTGTGCTTGGATGGAGAGCGCTGGGATGGGGAGTGCTGGGTTGGAGTGTGCTGGGATGGAGAGTGCTGGGATGGTGTTTTCTGGGATGGAGTGTGTTGGGATGGAGAGTGCTGGGATGGAGAGTGCTGGGATGGTGTTTGCTGGGATTGTGTTTGCTGGGAAAGAGAGCGCAGGGATGGAGAGTGCTGGGATAGAGAGTGCTGGGATAAAGAGCGCTGGGAAGGAGAGTGCTCGGATGGAGAGTGCTGGGATGGAGAGTGCTGGGATTGAGAGTGCTGGGATGGAGAGTGCTGGGATGGAGAGTGCTGGGATGGAAAGCGCTGGGATGGAGAGTGCTGGGAAGGAGAGTGTTGGGATGGAGTGTGCTGGGATGGTGTGTGCTGGGATGGTATTTGCTGGGAAGGAGAGTGCTGGGATGGAGAGTGCTGGGATTGAGAATGCTGGGATGGAGTGTGCTGGGATGGAGAGTGCTGGGATGTAGAGCGCTGGGATGGAGAGCGCTGGGATGGAGAGCGCTGGGATAGAGAACGCTGGGATAGAGAGCAGTAGGATGGAGAGTGCTGGGATGGAGAGCGCTGGGATGGAGAGTACTGGGATGGAGAGTGCTGGGAAAGAGAGCACTGGGATGGAGAGTTGTGGGATGGAGTGTGCTGGAATGGAGAGCGCTGGGACGGAGAGTGCTGGGATGGAGACCGCTGGGATAGAGAGCGCTGGGATAGAGAGCAGTAGGATGGAAAGTACTGGGATGGAGAGTGCTGGGATGGAGAGCGCTGGGATGGAGAGTGCTGGGATGGAGAGCGCTGGGATAGAGAGCGCTGGGATGGAGAATGCTGGGATAGAGAGCGATGGGATAGAGAGCGCTGGGATAGAGATCAGTAGGATGGAGAGTGCTGGGATGGAGAGCGCTTGGATGGAGTGTGCTGGGCTGGAGGGCACTGGGATAGAGAGCGCTGGGATAGAGAGCAGTAGGATGGAAAGTGCTGGGATGGAGAGTGCTGGGATAGAGAGCGCTGGGATGGAGAGTGCTGGGATGGAGAGCGCTGGGATAGAGAGCGCTGGGATGGAGAATGCTGGGATAGAGGGCAATGGGATAGAGAGCGCTGGGATAGAGAGCAGTAGGATGGAGAGTGCTGGGATGGAGAGCGCTGGGATGGAGAATGCTGGGATGGAAAGCGATGGGATAGAGAGCGCTGGGATTGAGAGCAGTAGGATGGAGAGTGCTGGGATGGAGAGCTCTGTGTTAGAGAGCAGTAGGATGGAGAGTGCTAGGATGGAGAGCGCTGGGATGGCGAGCGCTGGAATGGAGAGCGCTGGGATGGAGAGTGCTGGGAAGGAGAGTGCTGGGATGGAGAGCGCTGGGGATGGAGAGTTGTGGGATGGAGTGTGCTTGGATGGAGAGCGCTGGGATGGGGAGTGCTGGGTTGGAGTGTGCTGGGATGGACAGTGCTGGGATGGTGTTTTCTGGGATGGAGTGTGCTGGGATGGAGAGTGCTTGGATGGAGAGTGCTGGGATGGTGTTTGCTGGGATTGTGTTTGCTGGGAAGGAGAGCGCAGGGATGGAGAGTGCTGGGATAGAGAGTGCTGGGATAGAGAGCGCTGGGAAGGAGAGTGCTCGGATGGAGAGTGCTGGGATGGAGAGTGCTGGGATTGAGAGTGCTGGGATGGAAAGCGCTGGGATTGAGAGTGCTGGGAAGGAGAGTGTTGGGATGGAGTGTGCTGGGATGGTGTTTGCTGGGATGGTATTTGCTGGGAAGGAGAGTGCTGGGATGGAGAGTGCTGGGATTGAGAATGCTGGGATGGAGTGTGCTGGGATGGAGAGTGCTGGGATGGAGAGCGCTGGGATGGAGAGCGCTGGGATGGAGAGCGCTGGGATAGAGAACGCTGGGATAGAGAGCAGTAGGATGGAGAGTGCTGGGATGGAGAGCGCTGGGATGGAGAGTACTGTGATGGAGAGTGCTGGGATAGAGAGCAGTAGGATGGAGAGTGCTGGGATGGAGAGCACTGGGATGGAGAGTTGTGGGATGGAGTGTGCTGGAATGGAGAGCGCTGGGATGGAGAGTGCTGGGATGGACAGTGCTGGGATGCAGAGCGCTTGGATGGAGTGTGCTGGGCTGGAGAGCACTGGGATAGAGAGCGCTGGGATAGAGAGCAGTAGGATGGAAAGTGCTGGGATGGAGAGTGCTGGGATGGAGAGCGCTGGGATGGAGAGTGCTGGGATGGAGAGCGCTGGGATAGAGAGCGCTGGGATGGTGAATGCTGGGATAGAGAGCGCTGGGATAGAGAGCAGTAGGATGGAGAGTGCTGGGATGGAGAGCGCTGGGATGGAGAGAGCTGGGATGGAGAGCGCTGTGTTAGAGAGCAGTAGGATGGAGAGTGCTGGGATGGAGAGCGCTGGGATGGCGAGCGCTGGAATGGAGAGCGCTGAGATGGAGAGTGCTGGGATGGAGAGCGTTGGGATGGCGAGCGCTGGGATAGAGAGCAGTAGAATGGAGAGTGCAGGGATGGAGAGGGCTGGGATGGAGAGCATTGGGATGGAGAGTGCTTGGATGGAGTGTGCTGGGATGGAGAGCGTCGGGATGGAGTGTGCTGGGATGGAGGGTCCTGGCCTGGAGAGCGCTGGGATAGAGAGTGCTGGGATGGAGTGCGCTGGGATGGAGAGCACTGGGATGACGAGCGCTGGGATGGAGAGCGCTGGGATGGAGAGTGCTGGGATGGAGAGTGCTGGGATGGAGAGCGCTGGGATGGAGGGTGCTGGGATGGAGAGTGCTGGGATGGAGAGTGCTGGGATGGAGAGCGCTGGGATGGAGAGTGCTGGGATGGAGAGCACTGGGATAGAGAGCGCTGGGATAGAGAGCAGTAGGATGGAAAGTGCTCGGATGGAGAGTGCTGGGATGGCGAGCGCTGAAATGGAGAGCACTGGGATGGAGAGAGCTGGGATGGAGAGCGCTGCGATGGAGAGTGCTGGGATGGAGAGCGCTGGGATGGAGAGCGCTGGGATGGAGAATGCTGGGATAGAGAGCGATGGAATATAGAGCGCTGGGATAGAGAGCAGTAGGATGGAGAGTGCTGGGATTGAGAGCGCTGGGATGGAGAGAGCTGGGATGGAGAGCGCTGTGTTAGAGAGCAGTAGAATGGAGAGTGCTGGGATGGAGAGCGCTGGGATGGCGAGCGCTGGAATGGAGAGCGCTGAGATGGAGAGTGCTGGGATGGAGAGCGCTGGGATGGCGAGCGCTGGAATGGAGAGTGCTGGGATGGAGAGAGCTGGGATGGAGAGTGCTGGGACGGAGAGCGCTGGGATGGATAGTGCTGGGATAGAGAGCAGTAGGATGGAGAGTGCTGGGATGGAGAGTGCTGGGATGGAGAGTGCTGGGATGGAGTGTGCTGGGATGGAGTGTGCTGTGGTGGAGAGTGCTGGGATGGTGTTGGCCGGGATGGAGAGGGCTGGGATGGAAAGCACTGGGATGGAGAGTGCTGGGATGGTGTGTGCTGGGATGTAGGGTGCTGGGTTGGTGTTTGCTGGGATGGAGAGGGCTGGGATGGAGAGTGCTGGGATGGAGTGTGCTGAGATGGAGAGCGTCGGGCTGGAGTCTGCTGGGATGGAGGGTGCTGGGATGGAGAGCGCTGGGATGGAGAGTGCTGGGATGGAGAGTGCTGGGATAGAGAGTACTGGGATGGAGAGCGCTGGGATGGAGAGTGCTGGGATAGAGAGTGCTGGGATAGAGAGCGCTGGGAAGGAGAGTGCTGGGATGGAGAGTGCTGGGATCGAGAGTACTGGGATGGAGAGGGCTGGGATGGAGAGTGCTCGGATGGAGAGTTGTGGGATGGAGTGTGCTTGGATGGAGAGTGCTGGGATGGAGAGTGCTGGGATGGTGTTTGCTGAGATTGTGTTTGCTGGGAAGGAGAGCGCAGGGATGGAGAGTGCTGGGATAGAGAGTGCTGGGATAGAGAGCGCTGGGAAGGAGAGTGCTGGGATGGAGAGTGCTGGGATAGAGAGTACTGGGATGGAGAGGGCTGGGATGGAGAGTGCTGGGATGGAGAGTGCTGGGATCGAGAGTACTGGGATGGAGAGGGCTGGGATGGAGAGTTCTCGGATGGAGAGTGCTGGGATGGAGAGTGCTGGGATTGAGAGTGCTGGGATGGAGAGTGCTGGGATGGAAAGCGCTGGGATGGAGAGGGATGGGAAGGAGAGTGTTGGGATGGAGTGTGCTGGGATGGTGTGTGCTGGGATGGTATTTGCTGGGAAGGAGAGTGCTGGGATGGAGAGTGCTGGGATTGAGAATGCTGGGATGGAGTGTGCTGGGATGGAGAGTGCTGGGATGTAGAGCGCTGGGATGGAGAGCGCTGGGATGGAGAGCGCTGGGATAGAGAACGCTGGGATAGAGAGCAGTAGGATGGAGAGTGCTGGGATGGATAGCGCTAGGATGGAGAGTACTGGGATGGAGAGTGCTGGGAAAGAGAGCACTGGGATGGAGAGTTGTGGGATGGAGTGTGCTGGAATGGAGAGCGCTGGGATAGAGAGCGCTGGGATGGAGAATGCTGGGATAGAGAGCGATGGGATAGAGAGCGCTGGGATAGTGAGCAGTAGGATGGAGAGTGCTGGGATGGAGAGCGCTTGGATGGAGTGTGCTGGGCTGGAGAGCACTGGGATAGAGAGCGCTGGGATAGAGAGCAGTAGGATGGAAAGTGCTGGGATGGAGAGTGCTGGGATGGAGAGCGCTGGGATGGAGAGTGCTGGGATGGAGAGCGCTGGGATAGAGAGCGCTGGGATGGAGAATGCTGGGATAGAGGGCAATGGGATAGAGAGCGCTGGGATAGATAGCAGTAGGATGGAGAGTGCTGGGATGGAGAGCGCTGGGATGGAGAATGCTGGGATGGAAAGCGATGGGATAGAGAGCGCTGGGATAGAGAGCAGTAGGATGGAGAGTGCTGGGATGGAGAGCTCTGTGTTAGAGAGCAGTAGGATGGAGAGTGCTAGGATGGAGAGCGCTGGGATGGCGAGCGCTGGAATGGAGAGCGCTGGGATGGAGAGTGCTGGGAAGGAGAGTGCTGGGATGGAGAGCACTGGGGATGGAGAGTTGTGGGATGGAGTGTGCTTGGATGGAGAGCGCTGGGATGGGGAGTGCTGGGTTGGAGTGTGCTGGGATGGAGAGTGCTGGGATGGTGTTTTCTGGGATGGAGTGTGTTGGGATGGAGAGTGCTGGGTTGGAGAGTGCTGGGATGGTGTTTGCTGGGATTGTGTTTGCTGGGAAAGAGAGCGCAGGGATGGAGAGTGCTGGGATAGAGAGTGCTGGGATAAAGAGCGCTGGGAAGGAGAGTGCTCGGATGGAGAGTGCTGGGATGGAGAGTGCTGGGATTGAGAGTGCTGGGATGGAGAGTGCTGGGATGGAGAGTGCTGGGATGGAAAGCGCTGGGATGGAGAGTGCTGGGAAGGAGAGTGTTGGGATGGAGTGTGCTGGGATGGTGTGTGCTGGGATGGTATTTGCTGGGAAGGAGAGTGCTGGGATGGAGACTGCTGGGATTGAGAATGCTGGGATGGAGTGTGCTGGGATGGAGAGTGCTGGGATGTAGAGCGCTGGGATGGAGAGCGCTGGGATGGAGAGCGCTGGGATAGAGAACGCTGGAATAGAGAGCAGTAGGATGGAGAGTGCTGGGATGGAGAGCGCTGGGATGGAGAGTACTGGGATGGAGAGTGCTGGGAAAGAGAGCACTGGGATGGAGAGTTGTGGGATGGAGTGTGCTGGAATGGAGAGCGCTGGGACGGAGAGTGCTGGGATGGAGACCGCTGGGATAGAGAGCGCTGGGATAGAGAGCAGTAGGATGGAAAGTACTGGGATGGAGAGTGCTGGGATGGAGAGCGCTGGGATGGAGAGTGCTGGGATGGAGAGCGCTGGGATAGAGAGCGCTGGGATGGAGAATGCTGGGATAGAGAGCGATGGGATAGAGAGCGCTGGGATAGAGATCAGTAGGATGGAGAGTGCTGGGATGGAGAGCGCTTGGATGGAGTGTGCTGGGCTGGAGGGCACTGGGATAGAGAGCGCTGGGATAGAGAGCAGTAGGATGGAAAGTGCTGGGATGGAGAGTGCTGGGATAGAGAGCGCTGGGATGGAGAGTGCTGGGATGGAGAGCGCTGGGATAGAGAGCGCTGGGATGGAGAATGCTGGGATAGAGGGCAATGGGATAGAGAGCGCTGGGATAGAGAGCAGTAGGATGGAGAGTGCTGGGATGGAGAGCGCTGGGATGGAGAATGCTGGGATGGAAAGCGATGGGATAGAGAGCGCTGGGATTGAGAGCAGTAGGATGGAGAGTGCTGGGATGGAGAGCTCTGTGTTAGAGAGCAGTAGGATGGAGAGTGCTAGGATGGAGAGCGCTGGGATGGCGAGCGCTGGAATGGAGAGCGCTGGGATGGAGAGTGCTGGGAAGGAGAGTGCTGGGATGGAGAGCGCTGGGGATGGAGAGTTGTGGGATGGAGTGTGCTTGGATGGAGAGCGCTGGGATGGGGAGTGCTGGGTTGGAGTGTGCTGGGATGGACAGTGCTGGGATGGTGTTTTCTGGGATGGAGTGTGCTGGGATGGAGAGTGCTTGGATGGAGAGTGCTGGGATGGTGTTTGCTGGGATTGTGTTTGCTGGGAAGGAGAGCGCAGGGATGGAGAGTGCTGGGATAGAGAGTGCTGGGATAGAGAGCGCTGGGAAGGAGAGTGCTCGGATGGAGTGTGCTGGGATGGAGAGTGCTGGGATTGAGAGTGCTGGGATGGAAAGCGCTGGGATTGAGAGTGCTGGGAAGGAGAGTGTTGGGATGGAGTGTGCTGGGATGGTGTTTGCTGGGATGGTATTTGCTGGGAAGGAGAGTGCTGGGATGGAGAGTGCTGGGATTGAGAATGCTGGGATGGAGTGTGCTGGGATGGAGAGTGCTGGGATGGAGAGCGCTGGGATGGAGAGCGCTGGGATGGAGAGCGCTGGGATAGAGAACGCTGGGATAGAGAGCAGTAGGATGGAGAGTGCTGGGATGGAGAGCGCTGGGATGGAGAGTACTGTGATGGAGAGTGCTGGGATAGAGAGCAGTAGGATGGAGAGTGCTGGGATGGAGAGCACTGGGATGGAGAGTTGTGGGATGGAGTGTGCTGGAATGGAGAGCGCTGGGATGGAGAGTGCTGGGATGGACAGTGCTGGGATGCAGAGCGCTTGGATGGAGTGTGCTGGGCTGGAGAGCACTGGGATAGAGAGCGCTGGGATAGAGAGCAGTAGGATGGAAAGTGCTGGGATGGAGAGTGCTGGGATGGAGAGCGCTGGGATGGAGAGTGCTGGGATGGAGAGCGCTGGGATAGAGAGCGCTGGGATGGTGAATGCTGGGATAGAGAGCGCTGGGATAGAGAGCAGTAGGATGGAGAGTGCTGGGATGGAGAGCGCTGGGATGGAGAGAGCTGGGATGGAGAGCGCTGTGTTAGAGAGCAGTAGGATGGAGAGTGCTGGGATGGAGAGCGCTGGGATGGCGAGCGCTGGAATGGAGAGCGCTGAGATGGAGAGTGCTGGGATGGAGAGCGTTGGGATGGCGAGCGCTGGGATAGAGAGCAGTAGAATGGAGAGTGCAGGGATGGAGAGGGCTGGGATGGAGAGCATTGGGATGGAGAGTGCTTGGATGGAGTGTGCTGGGATGGAGAGCGTCGGGATGGAGTGTGCTGGGATGGAGGGTCCTGGCCTGGAGAGCGCTGGGATAGAGAGTGCTGGGATGGAGTGCGCTGGGATGGAGAGCACTGGGATGACGAGCGCTGGGATGGAGAGCGCTGGGATGGAGAGTGCTGGGATGGAGAGTGCTGGGATGGAGAGCGCTGGGATGGAGGGTGCTGGGATGGAGAGTGCTGGGATGGAGAGTGCTGGGATGGAGAGCGCTGGGATGGAGAGTGCTGGGATGGAGAGCACTGGGATAGAGAGCGCTGGGATAGAGAGCAGTAGGATGGAAAGTGCTCGGATGGAGAGTGCTGGGATGGCGAGCGCTGAAATGGAGAGCACTGGGATGGAGAGAGCTGGGATGGAGAGCGCTGCGATGGAGAGTGCTGGGATGGAGAGCGCTGGGATGGAGAGCGCTGGGATGGAGAATGCTGGGATAGAGAGCGATGGAATATAGAGCGCTGGGATAGAGAGCAGTAGGATGGAGAGTGCTGGGATTGAGAGCGCTGGGATGGAGAGAGCTGGGATGGAGAGCGCTGTGTTAGAGAGCAGTAGAATGGAGAGTGCTGGGATGGAGAGCGCTGGGATGGCGAGCGCTGGAATGGAGAGCGCTGAGATGGAGAGTGCTGGGATGGAGAGCGCTGGGATGGCGAGCGCTGGAATGGAGAGTGCTGGGATGGAGAGAGCTGGGATGGAGAGTGCTGGGACGGAGAGCGCTGGGATGGATAGTGCTGGGATAGAGAGCAGTAGGATGGAGAGTGCTGGGATGGAGAGTGCTGGGATGGAGAGTGCTGGGATGGAGTGTGCTGGGATGGAGTGTGCTGTGGTGGAGAGTGCTGGGATGGTGTTGGCCGGGATGGAGAGGGCTGGGATGGAAAGCACTGGGATGGAGAGTGCTGGGATGGTGTGTGCTGGGATGTAGGGTGCTGGGTTGGTGTTTGCTGGGATGGAGAGGGCTGGGATGGAGAGTGCTGGGATGGAGTGTGCTGAGATGGAGAGCGTCGGGCTGGAGTCTGCTGGGATGGAGGGTGCTGGGATGGAGAGCGCTGGGATGGAGAGTGCTGGGATGGAGAGTGCTGGGATAGAGAGTACTGGGATGGAGAGCGCTGGGATGGAGAGTGCTGGGATAGAGAGTGCTGGGATAGAGAGCGCTGGGAAGGAGAGTGCTGGGATGGAGAGTGCTGGGATCGAGAGTACTGGGATGGAGAGGGCTGGGATGGAGAGTGCTCGGATGGAGAGTTGTGGGATGGAGTGTGCTTGGATGGAGAGTGCTGGGATGGAGAGTGCTGGGATGGTGTTTGCTGAGATTGTGTTTGCTGGGAAGGAGAGCGCAGGGATGGAGAGTGCTGGGATAGAGAGTGCTGGGATAGAGAGCGCTGGGAAGGAGAGTGCTGGGATGGAGAGTGCTGGGATAGAGAGTACTGGGATGGAGAGGGCTGGGATGGAGAGTGCTGGGATGGAGAGTGCTGGGATCGAGAGTACTGGGATGGAGAGGGCTGGGATGGAGAGTTCTCGGATGGAGAGTGCTGGGATGGAGAGTGCTGGGATTGAGAGTGCTGGGATGGAGAGTGCTGGGATGGAAAGCGCTGGGATGGAGAGGGATGGGAAGGAGAGTGTTGGGATGGAGTGTGCTGGGATGGTGTGTGCTGGGATGGTATTTGCTGGGAAGGAGAGTGCTGGGATGGAGAGTGCTGGGATTGAGAATGCTGGGATGGAGTGTGCTGGGATGGAGAGTGCTGGGATGTAGAGCGCTGGGATGGAGAGCGCTGGGATGGAGAGCGCTGGGATAGAGAACGCTGGGATAGAGAGCAGTAGGATGGAGAGTGCTGGGATGGATAGCGCTAGGATGGAGAGTACTGGGATGGAGAGTGCTGGGAAAGAGAGCACTGGGATGGAGAGTTGTGGGATGGAGTGTGCTGGAATGGAGAGCGCTGGGATGGAGAGTGCTGGGATGGAGGCCGCTGGGATAGAGAGCACTGGGATAGAGAGCAGTAGGATGGAAAGTGCTGGGATGGAGAGTGCTGGGATGGAGAGCGCTGGGATGGAGAGTGCTGGGATGGAGAGCGCTGGGATAGAGAGCGCTGGGATGGAGAATGCTGGGATAGAGAGCGATGGGATAGAGAGCGCTGGGATAGTGAGCAGTAGGATGGAGAGTGCTGGGATGGAGAGCGCTGGGATGGAGAGTACTGTGATGGAGAGTGCTGGGATAGAGAGCAGTAGGATGGAGAGTGCTGGGATGGAGAGCACTGGGATGGAGAGTTGTGGGATGGAGTGTGCTGGAATGGAGAGCGCTGGGATGGAGAGTGCTGGGATGGACAGTGCTGGGATGCAGAGCGCTTGGATGGAGTGTGCTGGGCTGGAGAGCACTGGGATAGAGAGCGCTGGGATAGAGAGCAGTAGGATGGAAAGTGCTGGGATGGAGAGTGCTGGGATGGAGAGCGCTGGGATGGAGAGTGCTGGGATGGAGAGCGCTGGGATAGAGAGCGCTGGGATGGTGAATGCTGGGATAGAGAGCGCTGGGATAGAGAGCAGTAGGATGGAGAGTGCTGGGATGGAGAGCGCTGGGATGGAGAGAGCTGGGATGGAGAGCGCTGTGTTAGAGAGCAGTAGGATGGAGAGTGCTGGGATGGAGAGCGCTGGGATGGCGAGCGCTGGAATGGAGAGCGCTGAGATGGAGAGTGCTGGGATGGAGAGCGTTGGGATGGCGAGCGCTGGGATAGAGAGCAGTAGAATGGAGAGTGCAGGGATGGAGAGGGCTGGGATGGAGAGCATTGGGATGGAGAGTGCTTGGATGGAGTGTGCTGGGATGGAGAGCGTCGGGATGGAGTGTGCTGGGATGGAGGGTCCTGGCCTGGAGAGCGCTGGGATAGAGAGTGCTGGGATGGAGTGCGCTGGGATGGAGAGCACTGGGATGACGAGCGCTGGGATGGAGAGCGCTGGGATGGAGAGTGCTGGGATGGAGAGTGCTGGGATGGAGAGCGCTGGGATGGAGGGTGCTGGGATGGAGAGTGCTGGGATGGAGAGTGCTGGGATGGAGAGCGCTGGGATGGAGAGTGCTGGGATGGAGAGCACTGGGATAGAGAGCGCTGGGATAGAGAGCAGTAGGATGGAAAGTGCTCGGATGGAGAGTGCTGGGATGGCGAGCGCTGAAATGGAGAGCACTGGGATGGAGAGAGCTGGGATGGAGAGCGCTGCGATGGAGAGTGCTGGGATGGAGAGCGCTGGGATGGAGAGCGCTGGGATGGAGAATGCTGGGATAGAGAGCGATGGAATATAGAGCGCTGGGATAGAGAGCAGTAGGATGGAGAGTGCTGGGATTGAGAGCGCTGGGATGGAGAGAGCTGGGATGGAGAGCGCTGTGTTAGAGAGCAGTAGAATGGAGAGTGCTGGGATGGAGAGCGCTGGGATGGCGAGCGCTGGAATGGAGAGCGCTGAGATGGAGAGTGCTGGGATGGAGAGCGCTGGGATGGCGAGCGCTGGAATGGAGAGTGCTGGGATGGAGAGAGCTGGGATGGAGAGTGCTGGGACGGAGAGCGCTGGGATGGATAGTGCTGGGATAGAGAGCAGTAGGATGGAGAGTGCTGGGATGGAGAGTGCTGGGATGGAGAGTGCTGGGATGGAGTGTGCTGGGATGGAGTGTGCTGTGGTGGAGAGTGCTGGGATGGTGTTGGCCGGGATGGAGAGGGCTGGGATGGAAAGCACTGGGATGGAGAGTGCTGGGATGGTGTGTGCTGGGATGTAGGGTGCTGGGTTGGTGTTTGCTGGGATGGAGAGGGCTGGGATGGAGAGTGCTGGGATGGAGTGTGCTGAGATGGAGAGCGTCGGGCTGGAGTCTGCTGGGATGGAGGGTGCTGGGATGGAGAGCGCTGGGATGGAGAGTGCTGGGATGGAGAGTGCTGGGATAGAGAGTACTGGGATGGAGAGCGCTGGGATGGAGAGTGCTGGGATAGAGAGTGCTGGGATAGAGAGCGCTGGGAAGGAGAGTGCTGGGATGGAGAGTGCTGGGATCGAGAGTACTGGGATGGAGAGGGCTGGGATGGAGAGTGCTCGGATGGAGAGTTGTGGGATGGAGTGTGCTTGGATGGAGAGTGCTGGGATGGAGAGTGCTGGGATGGTGTTTGCTGAGATTGTGTTTGCTGGGAAGGAGAGCGCAGGGATGGAGAGTGCTGGGATAGAGAGTGCTGGGATAGAGAGCGCTGGGAAGGAGAGTGCTGGGATGGAGAGTGCTGGGATAGAGAGTACTGGGATGGAGAGGGCTGGGATGGAGAGTGCTGGGATGGAGAGTGCTGGGATCGAGAGTACTGGGATGGAGAGGGCTGGGATGGAGAGTTCTCGGATGGAGAGTGCTGGGATGGAGAGTGCTGGGATTGAGAGTGCTGGGATGGAGAGTGCTGGGATGGAAAGCGCTGGGATGGAGAGGGATGGGAAGGAGAGTGTTGGGATGGAGTGTGCTGGGATGGTGTGTGCTGGGATGGTATTTGCTGGGAAGGAGAGTGCTGGGATGGAGAGTGCTGGGATTGAGAATGCTGGGATGGAGTGTGCTGGGATGGAGAGTGCTGGGATGTAGAGCGCTGGGATGGAGAGCGCTGGGATGGAGAGCGCTGGGATAGAGAACGCTGGGATAGAGAGCAGTAGGATGGAGAGTGCTGGGATGGATAGCGCTAGGATGGAGAGTACTGGGATGGAGAGTGCTGGGAAAGAGAGCACTGGGATGGAGAGTTGTGGGATGGAGTGTGCTGGAATGGAGAGCGCTGGGATGGAGAGTGCTGGGATGGAGGCCGCTGGGATAGAGAGCACTGGGATAGAGAGCAGTAGGATGGAAAGTGCTGGGATGGAGAGTGCTGGGATGGAGAGCGCTGGGATGGAGAGTGCTGGGATGGAGAGCGCTGGGATAGAGAGCGCTGGGATGGAGAATGCTGGGATAGAGAGCGATGGGATAGAGAGCGCTGGGATAGTGAGCAGTAGGATGGAGAGTGCTGGGATGGAGAGCGCTTGGATGGAGTGTGCTGGGCTGGAGAGCACTGGGATAGAGAGCGCTGGGATAGAGAGCAGTAGGATGGAAAGTGCTGGGATGGAGAGTGCTGGGATGGAGAGCGCTGGGATGGAGAGTGCTGGGATGGAGAGCGCTGGGATAGAGAGCGCTGGGATGGAGAATGCTGGGATAGAGGGCAATGGGATAGAGAGCGCTGGGATAGATAGCAGTAGGATGGAGAGTGCTGGGATGGAGAGCGCTGGGATGGAGAATGCTGGGATGGAAAGCGATGGGATAGAGAGCGCTGGGATAGAGAGCAGTAGGATGGAGAGTGCTGGGATGGAGAGCTCTGTGTTAGAGAGCAGTAGGATGGAGAGTGCTAGGATGGAGAGCGCTGGGATGGCGAGCGCTGGAATGGAGAGCGCTGGGATGGAGAGTGCTGGGAAGGAGAGTGCTGGGATGGAGAGCGCTGGGGATGGAGAGTTGTGGGATGGAGTGTGCTTGGATGGAGAGCGCTGGGATGGGGAGTGCTGGGTTGGAGTGTGCTGGGATGGAGAGTGCTGGGATGGTGTTTTCTGGGATGGAGTGTGCTGGGATGGAGAGTGCTGGGATGGAGAGTGCTGGGATGGTGTTTGCTGGGATTGTGTTTGCTGGGAAGGAGAGCGCAGGGATGGAGAGTGCTGGGATAGAGAGTGCTGGGATAGAGAGCGCTGGGAAGGAGAGTGCTCGGATGGAGAGTGCTGGGATGGAGACTGCTGGGATTGAGAGTGCTGGGATGGAGAGTGCTGGGATGGAGAGTGCTGGGATGGAAAGCGCTGGGATGGAGAGTGCTGAGAAGGAGAGTGCTGGGATTGAGAATGCTGGGATGGAGTGTGCTGGGATGGAGAGTGCTGGGATGTAGAGCGCTGGGATGGAGAGCGCTGGGATGGAGAGCGCTGGGATAGAGAACGCTGGGATAGAGAGCAGTAGGATGGAGAGTGCTGGGATGGAGAGCGCTGGGATGGAGAGTACTGGGATGGAGAATGCTGGGAAAGAGAGCACTGGGATGGAGAGTGCTGGGATGGAGTGTGCTGGAATGGAGAGCGCTGGGACGGAGAGAGCTGGGATGGAGACCGCTGGGATAGAGAGCGCTGGGATAGAGAGCAGTAGGATGGAAAGTGCTGGGATGGAGAGTGCTGGGATGGAGAGCGCTGGGATGGAGAGTGCTGGGATGGAGAGCGCTGGGATAGAGAGCGCTGGGATGGAGAATGCTGGGATAGAGAGCGATGGGATAGATAGCGCTGGGATAGAGATCAGTAGGATGGAGAGTGCTGGGATGGAGAGCGCTTGGATGGAGTGTGCTGGGCTGGAGAGCACTGGGATAGAGAGCGCTGGGATAGAGAGCAGTAGGATGGAAAGTGCTGGGATGGAGAGTGCTGGGATAGAGAGCGCTGGGATGGAGAGTGCTGGGATGGAGAGCGCTGGGATAGAGAGCGCTGGGATGGAGAATGCTGGGATAGAGGGCAATGGGATAGAGAGCGCTGGGATAGAGAGCAGTAGGATGGAGAGTGCTGGGATGGAGAGCGCTGGGATGGAGAATGCTGGGATGGAAAGCGATGGGATAGAGAGCGCTGGGATTGAGAGCAGTAGGATGGAGAGTGCTGGGATGGAGAGCTCTGTGTTAGAGAGCAGTAGGATGGAGAGTGCTAGGATGGAGAGCGCTGGGATGGCGAGCGCTGGAATGGAGAGCGCTGGGATGGAGTGTGCTGGGAAGGAGAGTGCTGGGATGGAGAGCGCTGGGGATGGAGAGTTGTGGGATGGAGTGTGCTTGGATGGAGAGCGCTGGGATGGGGAGTGCTGGGTTGGAGTGTGCTGGGATGGACAGTGCTGGGATGGTGTTTTCTGGGATGGAGTGTGCTGGGATGGAGAGTGCTGGGATGGAGAGTGCTGGGATGGTGTTTGCTGGGATTGTGTTTGCTGGGAAGGAGAGCGCAGGGATGGAGAGTGCTGGGATAGAGAGTGCTGGGATAGAGAGCGCTGGGAAGGAGAGTGCTCGGATGGAGAGTGCTGGGATGGAGAGTGCTGGGATTGAGAGTGCTGGGATGGAAAGCGCTGGGATGGAGAGTGCTGGGAAGGAGAGTGTTGGGATGGAGTGTGCTGGGATGGTGTTTGCTGGGATGGTATTTGCTGGGAAGGAGAGTGCTGGGATGGAGAGTGCTGGGATTGAGAATGCTGGGATGGAGTGTGCTGGGATGGAGAGTGCTGGGATGGAGAGCGCTGGGATGGAGAGCGCTGGGATGGAGAGCGCTGGGATAGAGAACGCTGGGATAGAGAGCAGTAGGATGGAGAGTGCTGGGATGGAGAGCGCTGGGATGGAGAGTACTGTGATGGAGAGTGCTGGGATAGAGAGCAGTAGGATGGAGAGTGCTGGGATGGAGAGCACTGGGATGGAGAGTTGTGGGATGGAGTGTGCTGGAATGGAGAGCGCTGGGATGGAGAGTGCTGGGATGGACAGTGCTGGGATGGAGAGCGCTTGGATGGAGTGTGCTGGGCTGGAGAGCACTGGGATAGAGAGCGCTGGGATAGAGAGCAGTAGGATGGAAAGTGCTGGGATGGAGAGTGCTGGGATGGAGAGCGCTGGGATGGAGAGTGCTGGGATGGAGAGCGCTGGGATAGAGAGCGCTGGGATGGTGAATGCTGGGATAGAGAGCGCTGGGATAGAGAGCAGTAGGATGGAGAGTGCTGGGATGGAGAGCGCTGGGATGGAGAGAGCTGGGATGGAGAGCGCTGTGTTAGAGAGCAGTAGGATGGAGAGTGCTGGGATGGAGAGCGCTGGGATGGCGAGCGCTGGAATGGAGAGCGCTGAGGTGGAGAGTGCTGGGATGGAGAGCGTTGGGATGGCGAGCGCTGGGATAGAGAGCAGTAGGATGGAGAGTGCAGGGATGGAGAGGGCTGGGATGGAGAGCATTGGGATGGAGAGTGCTGGGATGGAGAGTGCTGGGATGGCGAGGGCTGAGATGGAGAGCACTGGGATGGAGCGTGCTGGGATGGAGAGTGCTGGGATGGAGTGTGCTGGGATGGAGTGTGCTGTGATGGAGAGTGCTGGGATGGTGTTGGCCGGCATCGAGTTGGCTGGGATGGAAAGCACTGGGATGGAGAGTGCTGGGATGGAGTGTGCTGGGATGGAGGGTGCTGGGATGGTGTTTGCTGGGATGGAGAGTGCTGGGATGGAGAGTGCTTGGATGGAGTGTGCTGGGATGGAGAGCGTCGGGATGGAGTGTGCTGGGATGGAGGGTCCTGGCCTGGAGAGCGCTGGGATAGAGAGTGCTGGGATGGAGTGCGCTGGGATGGAGAGCACTGGGATGACGAGCGCTGGGATGGAGAGCGCTGGGATGGAGAGTGCTGGGATGGAGAGTGCTGGGATGGAGAGCGCTGGGATGGAGGGTGCTGGGATGGAGAGCGCTCGGATGGAGAGTGCTGGGATGGAGAGCGCTGGGATGGAGAGTGCTGGGATGGAGAGCACTGGGATAGAGAGCGCTGGGATAGAGAGCAGTAGGATGGAAAGTGCTCGGATGGAGAGTGCTGGGATGGCGAGCGCTGAAATGGAGAGCACTGGGATGGAGAGAGCTGGGATGGAGAGCGCTGCGATGGAGAGTGCTGGGATAGAGAGTGCTGGGATAGAGAGCGCTGGGAAGGAGAGTGCTGGGATGGAGAGTGCTGGGATAGAGAGTACTGGGATGGAGAGGGCTGGGATGGAGAGTGCTGGGATGGAGAGTGCTGGGATCGAGAGTACTGGGATGGAGAGGGCTGGGATGGAGAGTTCTCGGATGGAGAGTTCTGGGATGGAGAGTGCTGGGATTGAGAGTGCTGGGATGGAGAGTGCTGGGATGGAAAGCGCTGGGATGGAGAGGGATGGGAAGGAGAGTGTTGGGATGGAGTGTGCTGGGATGGTGTGTGCTGGGATGGTATTTGCTGGGAAGGAGAGTGCTGGGATGGAGAGTGCTGGGATTGAGAATGCTGGGATGGAGTGTGCTGGGATGGAGAGTGCTGGGATGTAGAGCGCTGGGATGGAGAGCGCTGGGATGGAGAGCGCTGGGATAGAGAACGCTGGGATAGAGAGCAGTAGGATGGAGAGTGCTGGGATGGATAGCGCTAGGATGGAGAGTACTGGGATGGAGAGTGCTGGGAAAGAGAGCACTGGGATGGAGAGTTGTGGGATGGAGTGTGCTGGAATGGAGAGCGCTGGGATGGAGAGTGCTGGGATGGAGGCCGCTGGGATAGAGAGCACTGGGATAGAGAGCAGTAGGATGGAAAGTGCTGGGATGGAGAGTGCTGGGATGGAGAGCGCTGGGATGGAGAGTGCTGGGATGGAGAGCGCTGGGATAGAGAGCGCTGGGATGGAGAATGCTGGGATAGAGAGCGATGGGATAGAGAGCGCTGGGATAGTGAGCAGTAGGATGGAGAGTGCTGGGATGGAGAGCGCTTGGATGGAGTGTGCTGGGCTGGAGAGCACTGGGATAGAGAGCGCTGGGATAGAGAGCAGTAGGATGGAAAGTGCTGGGATGGAGAGTGCTGGGATGGAGAGCGCTGGGATGGAGAGTGCTGGGATGGAGAGCGCTGGGATAGAGAGCGCTGGGATGGAGAATGCTGGGGTAGAGGGCAATGGGATAGAGAGCGCTGGGATAGATAGCAGTAGGATGGAGAGTGCTGGGATGGAGAGCGCTGGGATGGAGAATGCTGGGATGGAAAGCGATGGGATAGAGAGCAACTGGGATAGAGAGCAGTAGGATGGAGAGTGCTGGGATGGAGAGCTCTGTGTTAGAGAGCAGTAGGATGGAGAGTGCTAGGATGGAGAGCGCTGGGATGGCGAGCGCTGGAATGGAGAGCGCTGGGATGGAGAGTGCTGGGAAGGAGAGTGCTGGGATGGAGAGCGCTGGGGATGGAGAGTTGTGGGATGGAGTGTGCTTGGATGGAGAGCGCTGGGATGGGGAGTGCTGGGTTGGAGTGTGCTGGGATGGAGAGTGCTGGGATGGTGTTTTCTGGGATGGAGTGTGCTGGGATGGAGAGTGCTGGGATGGAGAGTGCTGGGATGGTGTTTGCTGGGATTGTGTTTGCTGGGAAGGAGAGCGCAGGGATGGAGAGTGCTGGGATAGAGAGTGCTGGGATAGAGAGCGCTGGGAAGGAGAGTGCTCGGATGGAGAGTGCTGGGATGGAGACTGCTGGGATTGAGAGTGCTGGGATGGAGAGTGCTGGGATGGAGAGTGCTGGGATGGAAAGCGCTGGGATGGAGAGTGCTGAGAAGGACAGTGCTGGGATTGAGAATGCTGGGATGGAGTGTGCTGGGATGGAGAGTGCTGGGATGTAGAGCGCTGGGATGGAGAGCGCTGGGATGGAGAGCGCTGGGATAGAGAACGCTGGGATAGAGAGCAGTAGGATGGAGAGTGCTGGGATGGAGAGCGCTGGGATGGAGAGTACTGGGATGGAGAGTGCTGGGAAAGAGAGCACTGGGATGGAGAGTGCTGGGATGGAGTGTGCTGGAATGGAGAGCGCTGGGACGGAGAGTGCTGGGATGGAGACCGCTGGGATAGAGAGCGCTGGGATAGAGAGCAGTAGGATGGAAAGTGCTGGGATGGAGAGTGCTGGGATGGAGAGCGCTGGGATGGAGAGTGCTGGGATGGAGAGCGCTGGGATAGAGAGCGCTGGGATGGAGAATGCTGGGATAGAGAGCGATGGGATAGAGAGCGCTGGGATAGAGATCAGTAGGATGGAGAGTGCTGGGATGGAGAGCGCTTGGATGGAGTGTGCTGGGCTGGAGAGCACTGGGATAGAGAGCGCTGGGATAGAGAGCAGTAGGATGGAAAGTGCTGGGATGGAGATTGCTGGGATAGAGAGCGCTGGGATGGAGAGTGCTGGGATGGAGAGCGCTGGGATAGAGAGCGCTGGGATGGAGAATGCTGGGATAGAGGGCAATGGGATAGAGAGCGCTGCGATAGAGAGCAGTAGGATGGAGAGTGCTGGGATGGAGAGCGCTGGGATGGAGAATGCTGGTATGGAAAGCGATGGGATAGAGAGCGCTGGGATTGAGAGCAGTAGGATGGAGAGTGCTGGGATGGAGAGCTCTGTGTTAGAGAGCAGTAGGATGGAGAGTGCTAGGATGGAGAGCGCTGGGATGGCGAGCGCTGGAATGGAGAGCGCTGGGATGGAGTGTGCTGGGAAGGAGAGTGCTGGGATGGAGAGCGCTGGGGATGGAGAGTTGTGGGATGGAGTGTGCTTGGATGGAGAGCGCTGGGATGGGGAGTGCTGGGTTGGAGTGTGCTGGGATGGACAGTGCTGGGATGGTGTTTTCTGGGATGGAGTGTGCTGGGATGGAGAGTGCTGGGATGGAGAGTGCTGGGATGGTGTTTGCTGGGATTGTGTTTGCTGGGAAGGAGAGCGCAGGGATGGAGAGTGCTGGGATAGAGAGTGCTGGGATAGAGAGCGCTGGGAAGGAGAGTGCTCGGATGGAGAGTGCTGGGATGGAGAGTGCTGGGATTGAGAGTGCTGGGATGGAAAGCGCTGGGATGGAGAGTGCTGGGAAGGAGAGTGTTGGGATGGAGTGTGCTGGGATGGTGTTTGCTGGGATGGTATTTGCTGGGAAGGAGAGTGCTGGGATGGAGAGTGCTGGGATTGAGAATGCTGGGATGGAGTGTGCTGGGATGGAGAGTGCTGGGATGGAGAGCGCTGGGATGGAGAGCGCTGGGATGGAGAGCGCTGGGATAGAGAACGCTGGGATAGAGAGCAGTAGGATGGAGAGTGCTGGGATGGAGAGCGCTGGGATGGAGAGTACTGTGATGGAGAGTGCTGGGATAGAGAGCAGTAGGATGGAGAGTGCTGGGATGGAGAGCACTGGGATGGAGAGTTGTGGGATGGAGTGTGCTGGAATGGAGAGCGCTGGGATGGAGAGTGCTGGGATGGACAGTGCTGGGATGGAGAGCGCTTGGATGGAGTGTGCTGGGCTGGAGAGCACTGGGATAGAGAGCGCTGGGATAGAGAGCAGTAGGATGGAAAGTGCTGGGATGGAGAGTGCTGGGATGGAGAGCGCTGGGATGGAGAGTGCTGGGATGGAGAGCGCTGGGATAGAGAGCGCTGGGATGGTGAATGCTGGGATAGAGAGCGCTGGGATAGAGAGCAGTAGGATGGAGAGTGCTGGGATGGAGAGCGCTGGGATGGAGAGAGCTGGGATGGAGAGCGCTGTGTTAGAGAGCAGTAGGATGGAGAGTGCTGGGATGGAGAGCGCAGGGATGGCGAGCGCTGGAATGGAGAGCGCTGAGGTGGAGAGTGCTGGGATGGAGAGCGTTGGGATGGCGAGCGCTGGGATAGAGAGCAGTAGGATGGAGAGTGCAGGGATGGAGAGGGCTGGGATGGAGAGCATTGGGATGGAGAGTGCTGGGATGGAGAGTGCTGGGATGGAGAGGGCTGAGATGGAGAGCACTGGGATGGAGGGTGCTGGGATGGAGAGTGCTGGGATGGAGTGTGCTGGGATGGAGTGTGCTGTGATGGAGAGTGCTGGGATGGTGTTGGCCGGCATCGAGTTGGCTGGGATGGAAAGCACTGGGATGGAGAGTGCTGGGATGGAGTGTGCTGGGATGGAGGGTGCTGGGATGGTGTTTGCTGGGATGGAGAGTGCTGGGATGGAGAGTGCTTGGATGGAGTGTGCTGGGATGGAGAGCGTCGGGATGGAGTGTGCTGGGATGGAGGGTCCTGGCCTGGAGAGCGCTGGGATAGAGAGTGCTGGGATGGAGTGCGCTGGGATGGAGAGCACTGGGATGACGAGCGCTGGGATGGAGAGCGCTGGGATGGAGAGTGCTGGGATGGAGAGTGCTGGGATGGAGAGCGCTGGGATGGAGGGTGCTGGGATGGAGAGCGCTCGGATGGAGAGTGCTGGGATGGAGAGCGCTGGGATGGAGAGTGCTGGGATGGAGAGCACTGGGATAGAGAGCGCTGGGATAGAGAGCAGTAGGATGGAAAGTGCTCGGATGGAGAGTGCTGGGATGGCGAGCGCTGAAATGGAGAGCACTGGGATGGAGAGAGCTGGGATGGAGAGCGCTGCGATGGAGAGTGCTGGGATAGAGAGTGCTGGGATAGAGAGCGCTGGGAAGGAGAGTGCTGGGATGGAGAGTGCTGGGATAGAGAGTACTGGGATGGAGAGGGCTGGGATGGAGAGTGCTGGGATGGAGAGTGCTGGGATCGAGAGTACTGGGATGGAGAGGGCTGGGATGGAGAGTTCTCGGATGGAGAGTGCTGGGATGGAGAGTGCTGGGATTGAGAGTGCTGGGATGGAGAGTGCTGGGATGGAAAGCGCTGGGATGGAGAGGGATGGGAAGGAGAGTGTTGGGATGGAGTGTGCTGGGATGGTGTGTGCTGGGATGGTATTTGCTGGGAAGGAGAGTGCTGGGATGGAGAGTGCTGGGATTGAGAATGCTGGGATGGAGTGTGCTGGGATGGAGAGTGCTGGGATGTAGAGCGCTGGGATGGAGAGCGCTGGGATGGAGAGCGCTGGGATAGAGAACGCTGGGATAGAGAGCAGTAGGATGGAGAGTGCTGGGATGGATAGCGCTAGGATGGAGAGTACTGGGATGGAGAGTGCTGGGAAAGAGAGCACTGGGATGGAGAGTTGTGGGATGGAGTGTGCTGGAATGGAGAGCGCTGGGATGGAGAGTGCTGGGATGGAGGCCGCTGGGATAGAGAGCACTGGGATAGAGAGCAGTAGGATGGAAAGTGCTGGGATGGAGAGTGCTGGGATGGAGAGCGCTGGGATGGAGAGTGCTGGGATGGAGAGCGCTGGGATAGAGAGCGCTGGGATGGAGAATGCTGGGATAGAGAGCGATGGGATAGAGAGCGCTGGGATAGTGAGCAGTAGGATGGAGAGTGCTGGGATGGAGAGCGCTTGGATGGAGTGTGCTGGGCTGGAGAGCACTGGGATAGAGAGCGCTGGGATAGAGAGCAGTAGGATGGAAAGTGCTGGGATGGAGAGTGCTGGGATGGAGAGCGCTGGGATGGAGAGTGCTGGGATTGAGAGCGCTGGGATAGAGAGCGCTGGGATGGAGAATGCTGGGATAGAGGGCAATGGGATAGAGAGCGCTGGGATAGATAGCAGTAGGATGGAGAGTGCTGGGATGGAGAGCGCTGGGATGGAGAATGCTGGGATGGAAAGCGATGGGATAGAGAGCAACTGGGATAGAGAGCAGTAGGATGGAAAGTGCTGGGATGGAGAGCTCTGTGTTAGAGAGCAGTAGGATGGAGAGTGCTAGGATGGAGAGCGCTGGGATGGCGAGCGCTGGAATGGAGAGCGCTGGGATGGAGAGTGCTGGGAAGGAGAGTGCTGGGATGGAGAGCGCTGGGGATGGAGAGTTGTGGGATGGAGTGTGCTTGGATGGAGAGCGCTGGGATGGGGAGTGCTGGGTTGGAGTGTGCTGGGATGGAGAGTGCTGGGATGGTGTTTTCTGGGATGGAGTGTGCTGGGATGGAGAGTGCTGGGATGGAGAGTGCTGGGATGGTGTTTGCTGGGATTGTGTTTGCTGGGAAGGAGAGCGCAGGGATGGAGAGTGCTGGGATAGAGAGTGCTGGGATAGAGAGCGCTGGGAAGGAGAGTGCTCGGATGGAGAGTGCTGGGATGGAGACTGCTGGGATTGAGAGTGCTGGGATGGAGAGTGCTGGGATGGAGAGTGCTGGGATGGAAAGCGCTGGGATGGAGAGTGCTGAGAAGGAGAGTGCTGGGATTGAGAATGCTGGGATGGAGTGTGCTGGGATGGAGAGTGCTGGGATGTAGAGCGCTGGGATGGAGAGCTCTGGGATGGAGAGCGCTGGGATAGAGAACGCTGGGATAGAGAGCAGTAGGATGGAGAGTGCTGGGATGGAGAGCGCTGGGATGGAGAGTACTGGGATGGAGAGTGCTGGGAAAGAGAGCACTGGGATGGAGAGTGCTGGGATGGAGTGTGCTGGAATGGAGAGCGCTGGGACGGAGAGTGCTGGGATGGAGACCGCTGGGATAGAGAGCGCTGGGATAGAGAGCAGTAGGATGGAAAGTGCTGGGATGGAGAGTGCTGGGATGGAGAGCGCTGGGATGGAGAGTGCTGGGATGGAGAGCGCTGGGATAGAGAGCGCTGGGATGGAGAATGCTGGGATAGAGAGCGATGGGATAGAGAGCGCTGGGATAGAGATCAGTAGGATGGAGAGTGCTGGGATGGAGAGCGCTTGGATGGAGTGTGCTGGGCTGGAGAGCACTGGGATAGAGAGCGCTGGGATAGAGAGCAGTAGGATGGAAAGTGCTGGGATGGAGAGTGCTGGGATAGAGAGCGCTGGGATGGAGAGTGCTGGGATGGAGAGCGCTGGGATAGAGAGCGCTGGGATGGAGAATGCTGGGATAGAGGGCAATGGGATAGAGAGCGCTGGGATAGAGAGCAGTAGGATGGAGAGTGCTGGGATGGAGAGCGCTGGGATGGAGAATGCTGGGATGGAAAGCGATGGGATAGAGAGCGCTGGGATTGAGAGCAGTAGGATGGAGAGTGCTGGGATGGAGAGCTCTGTGTTAGAGAGCAGTAGGATGGAGAGTGCTAGGATGGAGAGCGCTGGGATGGCGAGCGCTGGAATGGAGAGCGCTGGGATGGAGAGTGCTGGGAAGGAGAGTGCTGGGATGGAGAGCGCTGGGGATGGAGAGTTGTGGGATGGAGTGTGCTTGGATGGAGAGCGCTGGGATGGGGAGTGCTGGGTTGGAGTGTGCTGGGATGGACAGTGCTGGGATGGTGTTTTCTGGGATGGAGTGTGCTGGGATGGAGAGTGCTGGGATGGAGAGTGCTGGGATGGTGTTTGCTGGGATTGTGTTTGCTGGGAAGGAGAGCGCAGGGATGGAGAGTGCTGGGATAGAGAGTGCTGGGATAGAGAGCGCTGGGAAGGAGAGTGCTGGGATGGAGAGCGCTGGGATGGAGAGCGCTGGGATGGAGAGCGCTGGGATAGAGAACGCTGGGATAGAGAGCAGTAGGATGGAGAGTGCTGGGATGGAGAGCGCTGGGATGGAGAGTACTGTGATGGAGAGTGCTGGGATAGAGAGCAGTAGGATGGAGAGTGCTGGGATGGAGAGCACTGGGATGGAGAGTTGTGGGATGGAGTGTGCTGGAATGGAGAGCGCTGGGATGGAGAGTGCTGGGATGGACAGTGCTGGGATGGAGAGCGCTTGGATGGAGTGTGCTGGGCTGGAGAGCACTGGGATAGAGAGCGCTGGGATAGAGAGCAGTAGGATGGAAAGTGCTGGGATGGAGAGTGCTGGGATGGAGAGCGCTGGGATGGAGAGTGCTGGGATGGAGAGCGCTGGGATAGAGAGCGCTGGGATGGTGAATGCTGGGATAGAGAGCGCTGGGATAGAGAGCAGTAGGATGGAGAGTGCTGGGATGGAGAGCGCTGGGATGGAGAGAGCTGGGATGGAGAGCGCTGTGTTAGAGAGCAGTAGGATGGAGAGTGCTGGGATGGAGAGCGCTGGGATGGCGAGCGCTGGAATGGAGAGCGCTGAGATGGAGAGTGCTGGGATGGAGAGCGTTGGGATGGCGAGCGCTGGGATAGAGAGCAGTAGGATGGAGAGTGCAGGGATGGAGAGGGCTGGGATGGAGAGCATTGGGATGGAGAGTGCTGGGATGGAGAGTGCTGGGATGGAGAGGGCTGAGATGGAGAGCACTGGGATGGAGGGTGCTGGGATGGAGAGTGCTGGGATGGAGTGTGCTGGGATGGAGTGTGCTGTGATGGAGAGTGCGGGGATGGTGTTGGCCGGCATCGAGTTGGCTGGGATGGAAAGCACTGGGATGGAGAGTGCTGGGATGGAGTGTGCTGGGATGGAGGGTGCTGGGATGGTGTTTGCTGGGATGGAGAGTGCTGGGATGGAGAGTGCTTGGATGGAGTGTGCTGGGATGGAGAGCGTCGGGATGGAGTGTGCTGGGATGGAGGGTCCTGGCCTGGAGAGCGCTGGGATAGAGATTGCTGGGATGGAGTGCGCTGGGATGGAGAGCACTGGGATGACGAGCGCTGGGATGGAGAGCGCTGGGATGGAGAGTGCTGGGATGGAGAGTGCTGGGATGGAGAGCGCTGGGATGGAGGGTGCTGGGATGGAGAGCGCTGGGATGGAGAGTGCTGGGATGGAGAGCGCTGGGATGGAGAGTGCTGGGATGGAGAGCACTGGGATAGAGAGCGCTGGGATAGAGAGCAGTAGGATGGAAAGTGCTCGGATGGAGAGTGCTGGGATGGCGAGCGCTGAAATGGAGAGCACTGGGATGGAGAGAGCTGGGATGGAGAGCGCTGCGATGGTGAGTGCTGGGATGGAGAGCGCTGGGATGGAGAGCACTGGGATGAGAGCGCTGGGATGGAGAGCGATGGAATATAGAGCGCTGGGATAGAGAGCAATAGGATGGAGAGTGCTGGGATTGAGAGCGCTGGGATGGAGAGAGCTGGGATGGAGAGCGCTGTGTTAGAGAGTAGTAGAATGGAGAGTGCTGGGATGGAGAGCGCTGGGATGGCGAGCGCTGGAATGGAGAGCGCTGAGATGGAGAGTGCTGGGATGGAGAGTGCTGGGATCGAGAGTACTGGGATGGAGAGGGCTGGGATGGAGAGTGCTCGGATGGAGAGTTGTGGGATGGAGTGTGCTTGGATGGAGAGTGCTGGGATGGAGAGTGCTGGGATGGTGTTTGCTGAGATTGTGTTTGCTGGGAAGGAGAGCGCAGGGATGGAGAGTGCTGGGATAGAGAGTGCTGGGATAGAGAGCGCTGGGAAGGAGAGTGCTGGGATGGAGAGTGCTGGGATAGAGAGTACTGGGATGGAGAGGGCTGGGATGGAGAGTGCTGGGATGGAGAGTGCTGGGATCGAGAGTACTGGGATGGAGAGGGCTGGGATGGAGAGTTCTCGGATGGAGAGTGCTGGGATGGAGAGTGCTGGGATTGAGAGTGCTGGGATGGAGAGTGCTGGGATGGAAAGCGCTGGGATGGAGAGGGATGGGAAGGAGAGTGTTGGGATGGAGTGTGCTGGGATGGTGTGTGCTGGGATGGTATTTGCTGGGAAGGAGAGTGCTGGGATGGAGAGTGCTGGGATTGAGAATGCTGGGATGGAGTGTGCTGGGATGGAGAGTGCTGGGATGTAGAGCGCTGGGATGGAGAGCGCTGGGATGGAGAGCGCTGGGATAGAGAACGCTGGGATAGAGAGCAGTAGGATGGAGAGTGCTGGGATGGATAGCGCTAGGATGGAGAGTACTGGGATGGAGAGTGCTGGGAAAGAGAGCACTGGGATGGAGAGTTGTGGGATGGAGTGTGCTGGAAAGGAGAGCGCTGGGATGGAGAGTGCTGGGATGGAGGCCGCTGGGATAGAGAGCACTGGGATAGAGAGCAGTAGGATGGAAAGTGCTGGGATGGAGAGTGCTGGGATGGAGAGCGCTGGGATGGAGAGTGCTGGGATGGAGAGCGCTGGGATAGAGAGCGCTGGGATGGAGAATGCTGGGATAGAGAGCGATGGGATAGAGAGCGCTGGGATAGTGAGCAGTAGGATGGAGAGTGCTGGGATGGAGAGCGCTTGGATGGAGTGTGCTGGGCTGGAGAGCACTGGGATAGAGAGCGCTGGGATAGAGAGCAGTAGGATGGAAAGTGCTGGGATGGAGAGTGCTGGGATGGAGAGCGCTGGGATGGAGAGTGCTGGGATGGAGAGCGCTGGGATAGAGAGCGCTGGGATGGAGAATGCTGGGATAGAGGGCAATGGGATAGAGAGCGCTGGGATAGATAGCAGTAGGTTGGAGAGTGCTGGGATGGAGAGCGCTGGGATGGAGAATGCTGGGATGGAAAGCGATGGGATAGAGAGCGCTGGGATAGAGAGCAGTAGGATGGAGAGTGCTGGGATGGAGAGCTCTGTGTTAGAGAGCAGTAGGATGGAGAGTGCTAGGATGGAGAGCGCTGGGATGGCGAGCGCTGGAATGGAGAGCGCTGGGATGGAGAGTGCTGGGAAGGAGAGTGCTGGGATGGAGAGCGCTGGGGATGGAGAGTTGTGGGATGGAGTGTGCTTGGATGGAGAGCGCTGGGATGGGGAGTGCTGGGTTGGAGTGTGCTGGGATGGAGAGTGCTGGGATGGTGTTTTCTGGGATGGAGTGTGCTGGGATGGAGAGTGCTGGGATGGAGAGTGCTGGGATGGTGTTTGCTGGGATTGTGTTTGCTGGGAAGGAGAGCGCAGGGATGGAGAGTGCTGGGATAGAGAGTGCTGGGATAGAGAGCGCTGGGAAGGAGAGTGCTCGGATGGAGAGTGCTGGGATGGAGACAGCTGGGATTGAGAGTGCTGGGATGGAGAGTGCTGGGATGGAGAGTGCTGGGATGGAAAGCGCTGGGATGGAGAGTGCTGTGAAGGATAGTGTTGGGATGGAGTGTGCTGGGATGGTGTGTGCTGGGATGGTATTTGCTGGGAAGGAGAGTGCTGGGATGGAGAGTGCTGGGATTGAGAATGCTGGGATGGAGTGTGCTGGGATGGAGAGTGCTGGGATGTAGAGCGCTGGGATGGAGAGCGCTGGGATGGAGAGCGCTGGGATAGAGAACGCTGGGATAGAGAGCAGTAGGATGGAGAGTGCTGGGATGGAGAGCGCTGGGATGGAGAGTACTGGGATGTAGAGTGCTGGGAAAGAGAGCACTGGGATGGAGAGTTGTGGGATGGAGTGTGCTGGAATGGAGAGCGCTGGGACGGAGAGTGCTGGGATGGAGACCGCTGGGATAGAGAGCGCTGGGATAGAGAGCAGTAGGATGGAAAGTGCTGGGATGGAGAGTGCTGGGATGGAGAGCGCTGGGATGGAGAGTGCTGGGATGGAGAGCGCTGGGATAGAGAGCGCTGGGATGGAGAATGCTGGGATAGAGAGCGATGGGATAGAGAGCGCTGGGATAGAGATCAGTAGGATGGAGAGTGCTGGGATGGAGAGCGCTTGGATGGAGTGTGCTGGGCTGGAGAGCACTGGGATAGAGAGCGCTGGGATAGAGAGCAGTAGGATGGAAAGTGCTGGGATGGAGAGTGCTGGGATAGAGAGCGCTGGGATGGAGAGTGCTGGGATGGAGAGCGCTGGGATAGAGAGCGCTGGGATGGAGAATGCTGGGATAGAGGGCAATGGGATAGAGAGCGCTGGGATAGAGAGCAGTAGGATGGAGAGTGCTGGGATGGAGAGCGCTGGGATGGAGAATGCTGGGATGGAAAGCGATGGGATAGAGAGCGCTGGGATTGAGAGCAGTAGGATGGAGAGTGCTGGGATGGAGAGCTCTGTGTTAGAGAGCAGTAGGATGGAGAGTGCTAGGATGGAGAGCGCTGGGATGGCGAGCGCTGGAATGGAGAGCGCTGGGATGGAGAGTGCTGGGAAGGAGAGTGCTGGGATGGAGAGCGCTGGGGATGGAGAGTTGTGGGATGGAGTGTGCTTGGATGGTGAGCGCTGGGATGGGGAGTGCTGGGTTGGAGTGTGCTGGGATGGACAGTGCTGGGATGGTGTTTTCTGGGATGGAGTGTGCTGGGATGGAGAGTGCTGGGATGGAGAGTGCTGGGATGGTGTTTGCTGGGATTGTGTTTGCTGGGAAGGAGAGCGCAGGGATGGAGAGTGCTGGGATAGAGAGTGCTGGGATAGAGAGCGCTGGGAAGGAGAGTGCTCGGATGGAGAGTGCTGGGATGGAGAGTGCTGGGATTGAGAGTGCTGGGATGGAAAGCGCTGGGATGGAGAGTGCTGGGAAGGAGAGTGTTGGGATGGAGTGTGCTGGGATGGTGTTTGCTGGGATGGTATTTGCTGGGAAGGAGAGTGCTGGGATGGAGAGTGCCGAGATTGAGAATGCTGGGATGGAGTGTGCTGGGATGGAGAGTGCTGGGATGGAGAGCGCTGGGATGGAGAGCGCTGGGATGGAGAGCGCTGGGATAGAGAACGCTGGGATAGAGAGCAGTAGGATGGAGAGTGCTGGGATGGAGAGCGCTGGGATGGAGAGTACTGTGATGGAGAGTGCTGGGATAGAGAGCAGTAGGATGGAGAGTGCTGGGATGGAGAGCACTGGGATGGAGAGTTGTGGGATGGAGTGTGCTGGAATGGAGAGCGCTGGGATGGAGAGTGCTGGGATGGACAGTGCTGGGATGGAGAGCGCTTGGATGGAGTGTGCTGGGCTGGAGAGCACTGGGATAGAGAGCGCTGGGATAGAGAGCAGTAGGATGGAAAGTGCTGGGATGGAGAGTGCTGGGATGGAGAGCGCTGGGATGGAGAGTGCTGGGATGGAGAGCGCTGGGATAGAGAGCGCTGGGATGGTGAATGCTGGGATAGAGAGCGCTGGGATAGAGAGCAGTAGGATGGAGAGTGCTGGGATGGAGAGCGCTGGGATGGAGAGTACTGGGATGGAGAGGGCTGGGATGGAGAGTGCTGGGATGGAGAGTGCTGGGATCGAGAGTACTGGGATGGAGAGGGCTGGGATGGAGAGTTCTCGGATGGAGAGTGCTGGGATGGAGAGTGCTGGGATTGAGAGTGCTGGGATGGAGAGTGCTGGGATGGAAAGCGCTGGGATGGAGAGGGATGGGAAGGAGAGTGTTGGGATGGAGTGTGCTGGGATGGTGTGTGCTGGGATGGTATTTGCTGGGAAGGAGAGTGCTGGGATGGAGAGTGCTGGGATTGAGAATGCTGGGATGGAGTGTGCTGGGATGGAGAGTGCTGGGATGTAGAGCGCTGGGATGGAGAGCGCTGGGATGGAGAGCGCTGGGATAGAGAACGCTGGGATAGAGAGCAGTAGGATGGAGAGTGCTGGGATGGATAGCGCTAGGATGGAGAGTACTGGGATGGAGAGTGCTGGGAAAGAGAGCACTGGGATGGAGAGTTGTGGGATGGAGTGTGCTGGAATGGAGAGCGCTGGGATGGAGAGTGCTGGGATGGAGGCCGCTGGGATAGAGAGCACTGGGATAGAGAGCAGTAGGATGGAAAGTGCTGGGATGGAGAGTGCTGGGATGGAGAGCGCTGGGATGGAGAGTGCTGGGATGGAGAGCGCTGGGATAGAGAGCGCTGGGATGGAGAATGCTGGGATAGAGAGCGATGGGATAGAGAGCGCTGGGATAGTGAGCAGTAGGATGGAGAGTGCTGGGATGGAGAGCGCTTGGATGGAGTGTGCTGGGCTGGAGAGCACTGGGATAGAGAGCGCTGGGATAGAGAGCAGTAGGATGGAAAGTGCTGGGATGGAGAGTGCTGGGATGGAGAGCGCTGGGATGGAGAGTGCTGGGATGGAGAGCGCTGGGATAGAGAGCGCTGGGATGGAGAATGCTGGGATAGAGGGCAATGGGATAGAGAGCGCTGGGATAGATAGCAGTAGGTTGGAGAGTGCTGGGATGGAGAGCGCTGGGATGGAGAATGCTGGGATGGAAAGCGATGGGATAGAGAGCGCTGGGATAGAGAGCAGTAGGATGGAGAGTGCTGGGATGGAGAGCTCTGTGTTAGAGAGCAGTAGGATGGAGAGTGCTAGGATGGAGAGCGCTGGGATGGCGAGCGCTGGAATGGAGAGCGCTGGGATGGAGAGTGCTGGGAAGGAGAGTGCTGGGATGGAGAGCGCTGGGGATGGAGAGTTGTGGGATGGAGTGTGCTTGGATGGAGAGCGCTGGGATGGGGAGTGCTGGGTTGGAGTGTGCTGGGATGGAGAGTGCTGGGATGGTGTTTTCTGGGATGGAGTGTGCTGGGATGGAGAGTGCTGGGATGGAGAGTGCTGGGATGGTGTTTGCTGGGATTGTGTTTGCTGGGAAGGAGAGCGCAGGGATGGAGAGTGCTGGGATAGAGAGTGCTGGGATAGAGAGCGCTGGGAAGGAGAGTGCTCGGATGGAGAGTGCTGGGATGGAGACAGCTGGGATTGAGAGTGCTGGGATGGAGAGTGCTGGGATGGAGAGTGCTGGGATGGAAAGCGCTGGGATGGAGAGTGCTGAGAAGGAGAGTGTTGGGATGGAGTGTGCTGGGATGGTGTGTGCTGGGATGGTATTTGCTGGGAAGGAGAGTGCTGGGATGGAGAGTGCTGGGATTGAGAATGCTGGGATGGAGTGTGCTGGGATGGAGAGTGCTGGGATGTAGAGCGCTGGGATGGAGAGCGCTGGGATGGAGAGCGCTGGGATAGAGAACGCTGGGATAGAGAGCAGTAGGATGGAGAGTGCTGGGATGGAGAGCGCTGGGATGGAGAGTACTGGGATCTAGAGTGCTGGGAAAGAGAGCACTGGGATGGAGAGTTGTGGGATGGAGTGTGCTGGAATGGAGAGCGCTGGGACGGAGAGTGCTGGGATGGAGACCGCTGGGATAGAGAGCGCTGGGATAGAGAGCAGTAGGATGGAAAGTGCTGGGATGGAGAGTGCTGGGATGGAGAGCGCTGGGATGGAGAGTGCTGGGATGGAGAGCGCTGGGATAGAGAGCGCTGGGATGGAGAATGCTGGGATAGAGAGCGATGGGATAGAGAGCGCTGGGATAGAGATCAGTAGGATGGAGAGTGCTGGGATGGAGAGCGCTTGGATGGAGTGTGCTGGGCTGGAGAGCACTGGGATAGAGAGCGCTGGGATAGAGAGCAGTAGGATGGAAAGTGCTGGGATGGAGAGTGCTGGGATAGAGAGCGCTGGGATGGAGAGTGCTGGGATGGAGAGCGCTGGGATAGAGAGCGCTGGGATGGAGAATGCTGGGATAGAGGGCAATGGGATAGAGAGCGCTGGGATAGAGAGCAGTAGGATGGAGAGTGCTGGGATGGAGAGCGCTGGGATGGAGAATGCTGGGATGGAAAGCGATGGGATAGAGAGCGCTGGGATTGAGAGCAGTAGGATGGAGAGTGCTGGGATGGAGAGCTCTGTGTTAGAGAGCAGTAGGATGGAGAGTGCTAGGATGGAGAGCGCTGGGATGGCGAGCGCTGGAATGGAGAGCGCTGGGATGGAGAGTGCTGGGAAGGAGAGTGCTGGGATGGAGAGCGCTGGGGATGGAGAGTTGTGGGATGGAGTGTGCTTGGATGGTGAGCGCTGGGATGGGGAGTGCTGGGTTGGAGTGTGCTGGGATGGACAGTGCTGGGATGGTGTTTTCTGGGATGGAGTGTGCTGGGATGGAGAGTGCTGGGATGGAGAGTGCTGGGATGGTGTTTGCTGGGATTGTGTTTGCTGGGAAGGAGAGCGCAGGGATGGAGAGTGCTGGGATAGAGAGTGCTGGGATAGAGAGCGCTGGGAAGGAGAGTGCTCGGATGGAGAGTGCTGGGATGGAGAGTGCTGGGATTGAGAGTGCTGGGATGGAAAGCGCTGGGATGGAGAGTGCTGGGAAGGAGAGTGTTGGGATGGAGTGTGCTGGGATGGTGTTTGCTGGGATGGTATTTGCTGGGAAGGAGAGTGCTGGGATGGAGAGTGCTGGGATTGAGAATGCTGGGATGGAGTGTGCTGGGATGGAGAGTGCTGGGATGGAGAGCGCTGGGATGGAGAGCGCTGGGATGGAGAGCGCTGGGATAGAGAACGCTGGGATAGAGAGCAGTAGGATGGAGAGTGCTGGGATGGAGAGCGCTGGGATGGAGAGTACTGTGATGGAGAGTGCTGGGATAGAGAGCAGTAGGATGGAGAGTGCTGGGATGGAGAGCACTGGGATGGAGAGTTGTGGGATGGAGTGTGCTGGAATGGAGAGCGCTGGGATGGAGAGTGCTGGGATGGACAGTGCTGGGATGGAGAGCGCTTGGATGGAGTGTGCTGGGCTGGAGAGCACTGGGATAGAGAGCGCTGGGATAGAGAGCAGTAGGATGGAAAGTGCTGGGATGGAGAGTGCTGGGATGGAGAGCGCTGGGATGGAGAGTGCTGGGATGGAGAGCGCTGGGATAGAGAGCGCTGGGATTGTGAATGCTGGGATAGAGAGCGCTGGGATAGAGAGCAGTAGGATGGAGAGTGCTGGGATGGAGAGCGCTGGGATGGAGAGAGCTGGGATGGAGAGCGCTGTGTTAGAGAGCAGTAGGATGGAGAGTGCTGGGATGGAGAGCGCTGGGATGGCGAGCGCTGGAATGGAGAGCGCTGAGATGGAGAGTGCTGGGATGGAGAGCGTTGGGATGGCGAGCGCTGGGATAGAGAGCAGTAGGATGGAGAGTGCAGGGATGGAGAGGGCTGGGATGGAGAGGGCTGAGATGGAGAGCACTGGGATGGAGGGTGCTGGGATGGAGAGTGCTGGGATGGAGTGTGCTGGGATGGAGTGTGCTGTGATGGAGAGTGCTGGGATGGTGTTGGCCGGCATCGAGTTGGCTGGGATGGAAAGCACTGGGATGGAGAGTGCTGGGATGGAGTGTGCTGGGATGGAGGGTGCTGGGATGGTGTTTGCTGGGATGGAGAGTGCTGGAATGGAGAGTGCTTGGATGGAGTGTGCTGGGATGGAGAGCGTCGGGATGGAGTGTGCTGGGATGGAGGGTCCTGGCCTGGAGAGCGCTGGGATAGAGAGTGCTGGGATGGAGTGCGCTGGGATGGAGAGCACTGGGATGACGAGCGCTGGGATGGAGAGCGCTGGGATGGAGAGTGCTGGGATGGAGAGTGCTGGGATGGAGAGCGCTGGGATGGAGGGTGCTGGGATGGAGAGCGCTGGGATGGAGAGTGCTGGGATGGAGAGCGCTGGGATGGAGAGTGCTGGGATGGAGAGCACTGGGATAGAGAGCGCTGGGATAGAGAGCAGTAGGATGGAAAGTGCTCGGATGGAGAGTGCTGGGATGGCGAGCGCTGAAATGGAGAGCACTGCGATGGAGAGAGCTGGGATGGAGAGCGCTGCGATGGAGAGTGCTGGGATGGAGAGCGCTGGGATGGAGAGCACTGGGATGAGAGCGCTGGGATGGAGAGCGATGGAATATAGAGCGCTGGGATAGAGAGCAATAGGATGGAGAGTGCTGGGATTGAGAGCGCTGGGATGGAGAGAGCTGGGATGGAGAGAGCTGTGTTAGAGAGTAGTAGAATGGAGAGTGCTGGGATGGAGAGCGCTGGGATGGCGAGCGCTGGAATGGAGAGCGCTGAGATGGAGAGTGCTGGGATGGAGAGCGCTGGGATGGCGAGCGCTGGAATGGAGAGTGGTGGGATGGAGAGAGCTGGGATGGAGAGTGCTGGGACGGAGAGCGCTGGGATGGATAGTGCTGGGATAGAGAGCAGTAGGATGGAGAGTGCTGGGATGGAGAGTGCTGGGATGGAGAGTGCTGGGATGGAGTGTGCTGGGATGGAGTGTGCTGTGATGGAGAGTGCTGGGATGGTGTTGGCCGGGATGGAGAGGGCTGGGATGGAAAGCACTGGGATGGAGAGTGCTGGGATGGTGTGTGCTGGGATGGAGGGTGCTGGGATGCTGTTTGCTGGGATGGAGAGGGCTGGGATGGAGAGTGCTGGGATGGAGTGTGCTGAGCTGGAGAGCGTCGGGATGGAGTCTGCTGGGATGGTGGGTGCTGGGATGGAGAGCGCTGGGATGGAGAGTGCTGCGATGGAGAGCGCTGGGATGGAGAGCGCTGGGATGACGAGCGTTGGGATAGAGAGCGCTGGGATGGAGATTGCTGGGATGGAGAGTGCTGGGATGGAGAGCGCTGGGATGGAGGGTGCTGGGATGGAGAGCGCTGGGATGGAGGGTGCTGAGCTGGAGAGCGCTGGGATGGAGAGTGCTGGGATGGAGTGTGCTGGGATGGAGAGGGCTGGGATTGGGAGCACAGGGATGGATAGTGCTGGGTGGTGAGCGCTGCGATGGAGAGTGCTGGGATCAAGTGTGCTGGGATGGAGAGTGCTGGGATGGAGAGTGCTGGGATGGATTGTGCTGGGATGGAGAGTGTTGGGATGGAGAGTGCTGGGATGGAGTGTGTTGGGATGGAGAGCGCTGGGATGGAGAGTGCTGGGATGGAGAGTGCTAGAATGGAGAGTGCTGGGATGGAGAGTGCTGGGATGGAGAGCGCTGGGATGGAGAGTGCTGGGATGGAGAGTGCTGGGATAGAGAGCAGTAGGATGGAGAGTGCTGGGATGGATTGTGCTGGGATGGAGAGCGCTGGGATGGTTTTGGCAGGGATGGAGAGGGCTGGGATGGAGAGCACTGGGATGGAAAGTGCTGGGATGGAGAATGCTGGGATGGAGAGTGCTGGGATGGAGTGTGCTCTGATGGAGTGTGCTGGGATGGTGTTGGCCGGGATGGAGAGGGCTGGGATGGAAAGCACTGGGATGGAGAGTGCTGGGATGGAGTGTGCTGGGATGGAGGGTGCTGGGATGGTGTTTGCTGGGATGGAGAGTGCTGGGATGGAGAGTGCTGGGATGGAAAGCGCTGGGATGGAGAGTGCTGGGATGGAGAGCACTGGGATGGAGAGCGCTGGGATGACGAGCGTTGGGATGGAGAGTGCTGGGATGGAGAGTGCTGGGATGGAGAGTGCTGGGATGGAGAGCGCTGGGATGGAGGGTGCTGGGATGGAGAGCGCTGGGATGGAGGGTGCTGAGCTGGAGAGCGCTGGGATGGAGAGCGCTGGGATGGAGTGTGCTGGGATGGAGAGCGCTGGAATGGAGAGTGCTGAGAGGGAGAGTGCTGGGATGGAGAGTGCTGGGATGGAGTGTGCTGGGATGGAGAGTGCTGGAATGGAGAGTGCTGAGAGGGAGAGTGCTGGGATGGAGAGTACTGGAATGCAGAGCGCTGGGATAGAGAGTGCTGAGAGGGAGAGTGCTGGGATGGAGAGCGCTGGGATGGTGTGTGCTGGGATGGAGAGTGCTGGGATAGAGAGTGCTGGGATGGAGAGTGCTGGGATGGAGTGCACTGGGATGGAGAGTGCTGGGATGGAGAGTGCTGGGATGGAGTGTACTGGGATGGAGAGGGCTGGGATGGAGTGTGCTGGGAGGGCTGGGATGGAGAGTGCTGGGATGGAGAGTGCTGGGATGGATTGTGCTGGGATGGAGAGAGCTGGGATGGAGTGTGCTGGGATGGAGAGTGCTGGGATGGAGATTGCTGGGATGGAGAGTGCTGGGATGGAGATCGCTGGGATGGAGAGTGCTGGGATGGAGTGTGCTGGGATGGAGAGCGCTGGGATAGAGAGCAGTAGGATGGAAAGTGCTGGGATGGAGAGTGCTGGGATGGAGAGCGCTGGGATGGAGAGTGCTGGGATGGAGAGCGCTGGGATAGAGAGCGCTGGGATGGAGAATGCTGGGATAGAGAGCGATGGGATAGAGAGCGCTGGGATAGAGATCAGTAGGATGGAGAGTGCTGGGATGGAGAGCGCTTGGATGGAGTGTGCTGGGCTGGAGAGCACTGGGATAGAGAGCGCTGGGATAGAGAGCAGTAGGATGGAAAGTGCTGGGATGGAGAGTGCTGGGATAGAGAGCGCTGGGATGGAGAGTGCTGGGATGGAGTGCGCTGGGATAGAGAGCGCTGGGATGGAGAATGCTGGGATAGAGGGCAATGGGATAGAGAGCGCTGGGATAGAGAGCAGTAGGATGGAGAGTGCTGGGATGGAGAGCGCTGGGATGGAGAATGCTGGGATGGAAAGCGATGGGATAGAGAGCGCTGGGATTGAGAGCAGTAGGATGGAGAGTGCTGGGATGGAGAGCTCTGTGTTAGAGAGCAGTAGGATGGAGAGTGCTAGGATGGAGAGCGCTGGGATGGCGAGCGCTGGAATGGAGAGCGCTGGGATGGAGAGTGCTGGGAAGGAGAGTGCTGGGATGGAGAGCGCTGGGGATGGAGAGTTGTGGGATGGAGTGTGCTTGGATGGAGAGCGCTGGGATGGGGAGTGCTGGGTTGGAGTGTGCTGGGATGGACAGTGCTGGGATGGTGTTTTCTGGGATGGAGTGTGCTGGGATGGAGAGTGCTGGGATGGAGAGTGCTGGGATGGTGTTTGCTGGGATTCTGTTTGCTGGGAAGGAGAGCGCAGGGATGGAGAGTGCTGGGATAGAGAGTGCTGGGATAGAGAGCGCTGGGAAGGAGAGTGCTCGGATGGAGAGTGCTGGGATGGAGAGTGCTGGGATTGAGAGTGCTGGGATGGAAAGCGCTGGGATGGAGAGTGCTGGGAAGGAGAGTGTTGGGATGGAGTGTGCTGGGATGGTGTTTGCTGGGATGGTATTTGCTGGGAAGGAGAGTGCTGGGATGGAGAGTGCTGGGATTGAGAATGCTGGGATGGAGTGTGCTGGGATGGAGAGTGCTGGGATGGAGAGCGCTGGGATGGAGAGCGCTGGGATGGAGAGCGCTGGGATAGAGAACGCTGGGATAGAGAGCAGTAGGATGGAGAGTGCTGGGATGGAGAGCGCTGGGATGGAGAGTACTGTGATGGAGAGTGCTGGGATAGAGAGCAGTAGGATGGAGAGTGCTGGGATGGAGAGCACTGGGATGGAGAGTTGTGGGATGGAGTGTGCTGGAATGGAGAGCGCTGGGATGGAGAGTGCTGGGATGGACAGTGCTGGGATGGAGAGCGCTTGGATGGAGTGTGCTGGGCTGGAGAGCACTGGGATAGAGAGCGCTGGGATAGAGAGCAGTAGGATGGAAAGTGCTGGGATGGAGAGTGCTGGGATGGAGAGCGCTGGGATGGAGAGTGCTGGGATGGAGAGCGCTGGGATAGAGAGCGCTGGGATGGTGAATGCTGGGATAGAGAGCGCTGGGATAGAGAGCAGTAGGATGGAGAGTGCTGGGATGGAGAGCGCTGGGATGGAGAGAGCTGGGATGGAGAGCGCTGTGTTAGAGAGCAGTAGGATGGAGAGTGCTGGGATGGAGAGCGCTGGGATGGCGAGCGCTGGAATGGAGAGCGCTGAGATGGAGAGTGCTGGGATGGAGAGCGTTGGGATGGCGAGCGCTGGGATAGAGAGCAGTAGGATGGAGAGTGCAGGGATGGAGAGGGCTGGGATGGAGAGCATTGGGATGGAGAGTGCTGGGATGGAGAGTGCTGGGATGGAGAGGGCTGAGATGGAGAGCACTGGGATGGAGGGTGCTGGGATGGAGAGTGCTGGGATGGAGTGTGCTGGGATGGAGTGTGCTGTGATGGAGAGTGCTGGGATGGTGTTGGCCGGCATCGAGTTGGCTGGGATGGAAAGCACTGGGATGGAGAGTGCTGGGATGGAGTGTGCTGGGATGGAGGGTGCTGGGATGGTGTTTGCTGGGATGGAGAATGCTGGGATGGAGAGTGCTTGGATGGAGTGTGCTAGGATGGAGAGCGTCGGGATGGAGTGTGCTGGGATGGAGGGTCCTGGCCTGGAGAGCGCTGGGATAGAGAGTGCTGGGATGGAGTGCGCTGGGATGGAGAGCACTGGGATGACGAGCGCTGGGATGGAGAGCGCTGGGATGGAGAGTGCTGGGATGGAGAGTGCTGGGATGGAGAGCGCTGGGATGGAGGGTGCTGGGATGGAGAGCGCTGGGATGGAGAGTGCTGGGATGGAGAGCGCTGGGATGGAGAGTGCTGGGATGGAGAGCACTGGGATAGAGAGCGCTGGGATAGAGAGCAGTAGGATGGAAAGTGCTCGGATGGAGAGTGCTGGGATGGCGAGCGCTGAAATGGAGAGCACTGGGATGGAGAGAGCTGGGATGGAGAGCGCTGCGATGGAGAGTGCTGGGATGGAGAGCGCTGGGATGGAGAGCACTGGGATGGAGAGCGCTGGGATGGAGAGCGATGGAATATAGAGCGCTGGGATAGAGAGCAGTAGGATGGAGAGTGCTGGGATTGAGAGCGCTGGGATGGAGAGAGCTGGGATGGAGAGCGCTGTGTTAGAGAGTAGTAGAATGGAGAGTGCTGGGATGGAGAGCGCTGGGATGGCGAGCGCTGGAATGGAGAGCGCTGAGATGGAGAGTGCTGGGATGGAGAGCGCTGGGATGGCGAGCGCTGGAATGGAGAGTGGTGGGATGGAGAGAGCTGGGATGGAGAGTGCTGGGACGGAGAGCGCTGGGATGGATAGTGCTGGGATAGAGAGCAGTAGGATGGAGAGTGCTGGGATGGAGAGTGCTGGGATGGAGAGTGCTGGGATGGAGTGTGCTGGGATGGAGTGTGCTGTGATGGAGAGTGCTGCGATGGTGTTGGCCGGGATGGAGAGGGCTGGGATGGAAAGCACTGGGATGGAGAGTGCTGGGATGGTGTGTGCTGGGATGGAGGGTGCTGGGATGCTGTTTGCTGGGATGGAGAGGGCTGGGATGGAGAGTGCTGGGATGGAGTGTGCTGAGCTGGAGAGCGTCGGGATGGAGTCTGCTGGGATGGAGGGTGCTGGGATGGAGAGCGCTGGGATGGAGAGTGCTGCGATGGAGAGCGCTGGGATGGAGAGCGCTGGGATGACGAGCGTTGGGATAGAGAGCGCTGGGATGGAGATTGCTGGGATGGAGAGTGCTGGGATGGAGAGCGCTGGGATGGAGGGTGCTGGGATGGAGAGCGCTGGGATGGAGGGTGCTGAGCTGGAGAGCGCTGGGATGGAGAGTGCTGGGATGGAGTGTGCTGGGATGGAGAGGGCTGGGATTGGGAGCACAGGGATGGATAGTGCTGGGTGGTGAGCGCTGCGATGGAGAATGCTGGGATCAAGTGTGCTGGGATGGAGAGTGCTGGGATGGAGAGTGCTGGGATGGATTGTGCTGGGATGGAGAGTGTTGGGATGGAGAGTGCTGGGATGGAGTGTGTTGGGATGGAGAGCGCTGGGATGGAGAGTGCTGGGATGGAGAGTGCTAGAATGGAGAGTGCTGGGATGGAGAGTGCTGGGATGGAGAGCGCTGGGATGGAGAGTGCTGGGATGGAGAGTGCTGGGATAGAGAGCAGTAGGATGGAGAGTGCTGGGATGGATTGTGCTGGGATGGAGAGCGCTGGGATGGTTTTGGCAGGGATGGAGAGGGCTGGGATGGAGAGCACTGGGATGGAAAGTGCTGGGATGGAGAATGCTGGGATGGAGAGTGCTGGGATGGAGTGTGCTGTGATGGAGTGTGCTGGGATGGTGTTGGCCGGGATGGAGAGGGCTGGGATGGAAAGCACTGGGATGGAGAGTGCTGGGATGGAGTGTGCTGGGATGGAGGGTGCTGGGATGGTGTTTGCTGGGATGGAGAGTGCTGGGATGGAGAGTGCTGGGATGGAAAGCGCTGGGATGGAGAGTGCTGGGATGGAGAGCACTGGGATGGAGAGCGCTGGGATGACGAGCGTTGGGATGGAGAGTGCTGGGATGGAGAGTGCTGGGATGGAGAGTGCTGGGATGGAGAGCGCTGGGATGGAGGGTGCTGGGATGGAGAGCGCTGGGATGGAGGGTGCTGAGCTGGAGAGCGCTGGGATGGAGAGCGCTGGGATGGAGTGTGCTGGGATGGAGAGCGCTGGAATGGAGAGTGCTGAGAGGGAGAGTGCTGGGATGGAGAGTGCTGGGATGGAGTGTGCTGGGATGGAGAGTGCTGGAATGGAGAGTGCTGAGAGGGAGAGTGCTGGGATGGAGAGTACTGGAATGCAAAGCGCTGGGATGGAGAGTGCTGAGAGGGAGAGTGCTGGGATGGAGAGCGCTGGGATGGTGTGTGCTGGGATGGAGAGTGCTGGGATAGAGAGTGCTGGGATGGAGAGTGCTGGGATGGAGTGCACTGGGATGGAGAGTGCTGGGATGGAGAGTGCTGGGATGGAGTGTACTGGGATGGAGAGGGCTGGGATGGAGTGTGCTGGGAGGGCTGGGATGGAGAGTGCTGGGATGGAGAGTGCTGGGATGGATTGTGCTGGGATGGAGAGAGCTGGGATGGAGTGTGCTGGGATGGAGAGTGCTGGGATGGAGATTGCTGGGATGGAGAGTGCTGGGATGGAGATCGCTGGGATGGAGAGTGCTGGGATGGAGTGTGCTGGGATGGAGAGTGTTGGGATGGAGAGTGCTGGGATGGAGTGTGCTGGGATGGTGTTTGCTGGGATGGTATTTGCTGGGAAGGAGAGTGCTGGGATGGAGAGTGCTGGGATTGAGAATGCTGGGATGGAGTGTGCTGGGATGGAGAGTGCTGGGATGGAGAGCGCTGGGATGGAGAGCGCTGGGATGGAGAGCGCTGGGATAGAGAACGCTGGGATAGAGAGCAGTAGGATGGAGAGTGCTGGGATGGAGAGCGCTGGGATGGAGAGTACTGTGATGGAGAGTGCTGGGATAGAGAGCAGTAGGATGGAGAGTGCTGGGATGGAGAGCACTGGGATGGAGAGTTGTGGGATGGAGTGTGCTGGAATGGAGAGCGCTGGGATGGAGAGTGCTGGGATGGACAGTGCTGGGATGGAGAGCGCTTGGATGGAGTGTGCTGGGCTGGAGAGCACTGGGATAGAGAGCGCTGGGATAGAGAGCAGTAGGATGGAAAGTGCTGGGATGGAGAGTGCTGGGATGGAGAGCGCTGGGATGGAGAGTGCTGGGATGGAGAGCGCTGGGATAGAGAGCGCTGGGATGGTGAATGCTGGGATAGAGAGCGCTGGGATAGAGAGCAGTAGGATGGAGAGTGCTGGGATGGAGAGCGCTGGGATGGAGAGAGCTGGGATGGAGAGCGCTGTGTTAGAGAGCAGTAGGATGGAGAGTGCTGGGATGGAGAGCGCTGGGATGGCGAGCGCTGGAATGGAGAGCGCTGAGATGGAGAGTGCTGGGATGGAGAGCGTTGGGATGGCGAGCGCTGGGATAGAGAGCAGTAGGATGGAGAGTGCAGGGATGGAGAGGGCTGGGATGGAGAGCATTGGGATGGAGAGTGCTGGGATGGAGAGTGCTGGGATGGAGAGGGCTGAGATGGAGAGCACTGGGATGGAGGGTGCTGGGATGGAGAGTGCTGGGATGGAGTGTGCTGGGATGGAGTGTGCTGTGATGGAGAGTGCTGGGATGGTGTTGGCCGGCATCGAGTTGGCTGGGATGGAAAGCACTGGGATGGAGAGTGCTGGGATGGAGTGTGCTGGGATGGAGGGTGCTGGGATGGTGTTTGCTGGGATGGAGAATGCAGGGATGGAGAGTGCTTGGATGGAGTGTGCTGGGATGGAGAGCGTCGGGATGGAGTGTGCTGGGATGGAGGGTCCTGGCCTGGAGAGCGCTGGGATAGAGAGTGCTGGGATGGAGTGCGCTGGGATGGAGAGCACTGGGATGACGAGCGCTGGGATGGAGAGCGCTGGGATGGAGAGTGCTGGGATGGAGAGTGCTGGGATGGAGAGCGCTGGGATGGAGGGTGCTGGGATGGAGAGCGCTGGGATGGAGAGTGCTGGGATGGAGAGCGCTGGGATGGAGAGGGCTGGGATGGAGAGCACTGGGATAGAGAGCGCTGGGATAGAGAGCAGTAGGATGGAAAGTGCTCGGATGGAGAGTGCTGGGATGGCGAGCGCTGAAATGGAGAGCACTGGGATGGAGAGAGCTGGGATGGAGAGCGCTGCGATGGAGAGTGCTGGGATGGAGAGCGCTGGGATGGAGAGCACTGGGATGGAGAGCGCTGGGATGGAGAGCGATGGAATATAGAGCGCTGGGATAGAGAGCAGTAGGATGGAGAGTGCTGGGATTGAGAGCGCTGGGATGGAGAGAGCTGGGATGGAGAGCGCTGTGTTAGAGAGTAGTAGAATGGAGAGTGCTGGGATGGAGAGCGCTGGGATGGCGAGCGCTGGAATGGAGAGCGCTGAGATGGAGAGTGCTGGGATGGAGAGCGCTGGGATGGCGAGCGCTGGAATGGAGAGTGGTGGGATGGAGAGAGCTGGGATGGAGAGTGCTGGGACGGAGAGCGCTGGGATGGATAGTGCTGGGATAGAGAGCAGTAGGATGGAGAGTGCTGGGATGGAGAGTGCTGGGATGGAGAGTGCTGGGATGGAGTGTGCTGGGATGGAGTGTGCTGTGATGGAGAGTGCTGGGATGGTGTTGGCCGGGATGGAGAGGGCTGGGATGGAAAGCACTGGGATGGAGAGTGCTGGGATGGTGTGTGCTGGGATGGAGGGTGCTGGGATGCTGTTTGCTGGGATGGAGAGGGCTGGGATGGAGAGTGCTGGGATGGAGTGTGCTGAGCTGGAGAGCGTCGGGATGGAGTCTGCTGGGATGGAGGGTGCTGGGATGGAGAGCGCTGGGATGGAGAGTGCTGCGATGGAGAGCGCTGGGATGGAGAGCGCTGGGATGACGAGCGTTGGGATAGAGAGCGCTGGGATGGAGATTGCTGGGATGGAGAGTGCTGGGATGGAGAGCGCTGGGATGGAGGGTGCTGGGATGCAGAGCGCTGGGATGGAGGGTGCTGAGCTGGAGAGCGCTGGGATGGAGAGTGCTGGGATGGAGTGTGCTGGGATGGAGTGTGTTGGGATGGAGAGCGCTGGGATGGAGAGTGCTGGGATGGAGAGTGCTAGAATGGAGAGTGCTGGGATGGAGAGTGCTGGGATGGAGAGCGCTGGGATGGAGAGTGCTGGGATGGAGAGTGCTGGGATAGAGAGCAGTAGGATGGAGAGTGCTGGGATGGATTGTGCTGGGATGGAGAGCGCTGGGATGGTTTTGGCAGGGATGGAGAGGGCTGGGATGGAGAGCACTGGGATGGAAAGTGCTGGGATGGAGAATGCTGGGATGGAGAGTGCTGGGATGGAGTGTGCTGTGATGGAGTGTGCTGGGATGGTGTTGGCCGGGATGGAGAGGGCTGGGATGGAAAGCACTGGGATGGAGAGTGCTGGGATGGAGTGTGCTGGGATGGAGGGTGCTGGGATGGTGTTTGCTGGGATGGAGAGTGCTGGGATGGAGAGTGCTGGGATGGAAAGCGCTGGGATGGAGAGTGATGGGATGGAGAGCACTGGGATGGAGAGCGCTGGGATGACGAGAGTTGGGATGGAGAGTGCTGGGATGGAGAGTGCTGGGATGGAGAGTGCTGGGATGGAGAGCGCTGGGATGGAGGGTGCTGGGATGGAGAGCGCTGGGATGGAGTGTGCTGAGCTGGAGAGCGCTGGGATGGAGAGCGCTGGGATGGAGTGTGCTGGGATGGAGAGCGCTGGAATGGAGAGTGCTGAGAGGGAGAGTGCTGTGATGGAGAGTGCTGGGATGGAGTGTGCTGGGATGGAGAGTGCTGGAATGGAGAGTGCTGAGAGGGAGAGTGCTGGGATGGAGAGTACTGGAATGCAGAGCGCTGGGATGGAGAGTGCTGAGAGGGAGAGTGCTGGGATGGAGAGCGCTGGGATGGTGTGTGCTGGGATGGAGAGTGCTGGGATAGAGAGTGCTGGGATGGAGAGTGCTGGGATGGAGTGCACTGGGATGGAGAGTGCTGGGATGGAGAGTGCTGGGATGGAGTGTACTGGGATGGAGAGGGCTGGGATGGAGTGTGCTGGGAGGGCTGGGATGGAGAGTGCTGGGATGGAGAGTGCTGGGATGGATTGTGCTGGGATGGAGAGAGCTGGGATGGAGTGTGCTGGGATGGAGAGTGCTGGGATGGAGATTGCTGGGATGGAGAGTGCTGGGATGGAGATCGCTGGGATGGAGAGTGCTGGGATGGAGTGTGCTGGGATGGAGAGTGTTGGGATGGAGAGTGCTGGGATGGAGTGTGCTGGGATGGAGAGCGCTGGGATGGAGAGTGCTGGGATGGAGTGTGCAAGAATGGAGAGTGCTGGGATGGAGAGTGCTGGGATGGAGAGTGCTGGGATGGAGAGCGCTGGGATGGAGAGCGCTGGGATGGAGAGTGCTGGGATGGAGTGTGCTGGGATGGAGAGTGTTGGGATGGAGAGTGCTGGGATGGAGTTTGCTGGGATGGAGAGCGCTGGGATGGAGAGTGCTGGGATGGAGAGTGCTAGAATGGAGAGCGCTGGGATGGAGAGCGCTGGGATGGAGAGTGCTGGGATGGAGTGTGCTGGGATGGAGAGTGTTGGGATGGAGAGTGCTGGGATGGAGTTTGCTGGGATGGAGAGCGCTGGGATGGAGAGTGCTGGGATGGAGAGTGCTAGAATGGAGAGTGCTGGGATGGAGTTTGCTGGGATGGAGAGCGCTGGGATGGCGAGCGCTGGAATGGAGAGTGCTGGGATGGGAAACGCTGGGATGGAGAGTGCTGGGATGGAGTGTGCTGGGATGGAGTGTGCTGGGATGGAGAGTACTGGGATGGTGTTGGCAGGAATGGAGTGTGCTGGAATGGAAAGCGCTGGGATGGAGGGTGCTGGGATGGAGAGTGCTGGGATGGTGTTTGCTGGGATGGAGAGGGCTGGGATGGAGAGCACTGGGATGGAGAGTGCTGGGATGGAGAGTGCTGGGATGGTGTTGGCAGGAATGGAGTGTGCTGGGATGGAAAGCGCTGGGATGGAGAGTGCTGGGATGGAGAGTGCTGGGATGTTGTTTGCTGGGATGGAGAGGGCTGGGATGGAGAGCACTGGGATGGAGAGTGCTGGGATGGAGTGTGGTGGGATGGAGTGTGCTGGGATGGAGAGTACTGGGATGGTGTTGGCAGGAATGGAGTGTGCTGGGATGGAAAGCGCTGGGATGGAGAGTGCTGGGATGTAGTGTGCTGGGATGGAGAGTGGTGGGATGGAGAGTACTGGGATGGAGAGCGCTGGGATGGAGAGCGCTGAAATGGAGAGTGGTGGGATGGAGAGTACTGGGATGGAGAGGGCTGGGATGGAGAGTGCTGGGATGGAGAGGGCTGGGATGGAGAGTACTAGGATGGAGAGGGCTGGGATGGAGAGAGCTGGGATGGAGAGGGCTGGGATGGCGAGTGCTGGGATGTAGAGCGCTGGGATGCAGATTGCTGGGATGGAGAGTGCTGGGATGGATTGTGCTGGGATGGAGTGTGCTGGGATGGAGAGTACTGGGATGGTGTTGGCAGGAATGGAGTGTGCTGGGATGGAAAGCGCTGGGATGGAGAGTGCTGGGATGTAGTGTGCTGGGATGGAGGGTGCTGGGATGGTGTTTGCTGGGATGGAGTGGGCTGGGATGGAGAGTGCTGGGATGGAGAGTGCTGGGATGGAGAGCGCTGGGATGGAGAGCGCTGAAATGGAGAGTGGTTTGATGGAGAGGGCTGGGATGGAGAGTACTAGGATGGAGAGGGCTGGGATGGAGAGAGCTGGGATGGAGAGGGCTGGGATGGAGAGGGCTGGGATGGAGAGTACTAGGATGGAGAGGGCTGGGATGGAGAGAGCTGGGATGGAGAGGGCTGGGATGGCGAGTGCTGGGATGGTGAGCGCTGGGATGGAGACTGCTGGGATGGAGAGTGCTGGGATGGCGAGCGCTGGGATGGAGAGTGCTGGGATGGAGAGTGCTGGGATGGATAGGGCTGGGATGGAGTGTGCTTGGATGCAGAGAGCTGGGATGGAGAGGGCTGGGATGGAGAGTGCCAGGATGGCGAGAGCTGGGATAGCGAGGGCTGGGATGGAGAGTCCTGGGATGGAGAGCGCTGGAATGGAGGGTGCTGGGATGGTGTTTGCTGGGATGGTGTTTGTTGGGAAGATGAGTGCTGGGATGGAGAGTGCTGGGATGGAGAAGGCTGGGATGGAGAGCCCTTGTCTGGAGTGTGCTGGGATGGAGAGCGCTGGGATGGAGAGTGCCAGGATGGCGAGAGCTGGGATGGCGAGGGCTGGGATGGAGAGTCCTGGGATGGAGAGTGCTGGGATGGAGGGTGCTGGGATGGTGTTTGCTGGGAAGATGAGTGCTGGGATGGAGAGTGCTGGGATGGAGGGTGCTGGGATGGAGAGTGCTGTGATGGAGTGTGCTGTGCTGTAGAGTGCTTGGATGGAGAGCGCTGGGATGGAGTGTGCTGGGATGGAGAGCGCTGGGATGGAGTGTGCTGGGAACGAGAGTGCTGGGATGGCGAGCACTGGGATGGAAAGTGCTGGGATGGAGAGTGCTGGGTTGGAGAGTGCTGGGATTGAGAGTACTGGGATGGAGAGTGCTGGGATGGAGAGTGCTGGGATGGAGAGTGCTGGGATGGAGAGTGCTGGGATGGAGAGTGCTGGGATTGAGTGTGCTGGGATGGAGAGTGCTGGGATGGAGATTGCTGGGGTGGAGAGGGCTGGGATTGAGAGCACAGGGATGGAGAGTGCTGGGATCACCTGTGCTGGGATGGAGATCGCTGGGATGGAGAGTGCTGGGATCAAGTGTGCTGGGATGGAGATCGCTGGGATGGAGAGTGCTGGGATGGAGTGTGCTGGGATGGAGAGTGCTGGGATGGAGAGTGCTGGGATGGAGTGTGCTGGGATGGAGAGCGCTGGGATGGAGAGCGCTGGGATGCCGAGCGCTGGGATGGAGAGCGCTGGGATGGAGAGTGCTGGGGTGGAGAGTGCTGGGATGGAGAGCGCTGGGATGGAGGTTGCTGAGCTGGAGAGCGCTGGGATGGAGAGGGCTGGGATGGAGAGCGCTGGGATGGAGGGTGCTGGGATGGAGAGCGCTGGGATGGAGGGTGCTGAGCTGGAGAGCGCTGGGATGGAGAGGGCTGGGATGTAGCGTGCTGGGATGGAGTGTGCTGGGATGGAGAGTGCTGGGATGGAGAGTGCTGGGATGGAGTGTGCTGGGATGGAGAGCGCTGGGATGGAGAGCGCTGGGATGCCGAGCGCTGGGATGGAGAGCGCTGGGATGGAGAGTGCTGGGATGGAGAGTGCTGGGATTGAGTGTACTGGGATGGAGAGTGCTGGGATGGAAAGCGCCGGGATGGAGAGCGCTGGGATGGAGAGCGCTAGGATGGAGTGTGCTGGGATGGAGAGTGCTGGGATGGAGATTGCTGGGATGGAGAGAGCTGGGATTGAGAGCACAGGGATGGAGAGTGCTGGGATGGAGTGTGCTGGGATGGAGAGTGCTGGGATGGAGATTGCTGGGATGGAGAGGGCTGGGATTGAGAGCACAGGGATGGAGAGCGCTGGGATGGTGAGCGCTGGGATGGAGAGTGCTGGGATCAAGTATGCTGGGATGGAGAGCGCTGGGATGGAGAGCGCTGGGATGCCGAGAGCTGGGATGGAGAGTGCTGGGATGGAGTGTGCTGGGATGGAGTGTGCTGGGATGGAGAGCGCTGGGATGGAGAGCGCTGGGATGCCGAGCGCTGGGATGGAGAGCGCTGGGATGGAGAGTGCTGGGGTGGAGAGTGCTGGGATGGAGAGCGCTGGGATGGAGTGTGCTGGGATGGGGTGTGCTGGGATGGAGAGTGCTGAGCTGGAGAGCGCTGGGATGGAGAGGGCTGGGATGGAGTGTGCTGGGATGGAGTGTGCTGGGATGGAGAGTGCTGGGATGGAGAGTGCTGGGATGGAGTGTGCTGGGATGGAGAGCGCTGGGATGGAGAGCGCTGGGATGCCGAGCGCTGGGATGGAGAGTGCTGAGAGGGAGAGTGCTGGGATGGAGAGTGCTGGGATGGAGAGTGCTGGGATGGAGAGCGCTGGGATGGAGTGTGCTGGGATGGAGAGTGCTGGATGGAGAGTGCTGGGATGGAGAGTGCTGGGATAGAGTGTACTGGGATGGAGAGGGCTGGGATGATGTGTGCTGGGATGGAGAGTGTTGGGTTGGAGAGCGCTGGGATGGAGTGTGCTGGGATGGAGAGTGCTGGGATGGAGAGTTGCGGGATGGAGAGTGTTGGGATGGAGAGGGCTGGGATGGAGTGTGCTGGGATGGAGAGTGCTGGGATGGAGAGTGCTGGGATGGAGAGCGCTGGGATGGAGAGCGCTGGGATGACGAGCGCTGGAATGGAGAGTGCTGGGATGGAGCCGCTGGGATGGAGAGCGCTGGGATGACGAGCGCTGGAATGGAGAGTGCTGGGATGGAGAGCGCTGGGATGGAGAGCGCTGGGATGACGAGCGCTGGAATGGAGAGTGCTGGGATGGAGCCGCTGGGATGGAGAGGGCTGGGATGGAGTGCACTGGGATGGAGTGTGCTGAGAGGGAGAGTGCTGGGATGGAGAGTGCTGGGATGGAGTGTGCTGGGATGGAGAGTGCTGGGATGGAGAGCGCTGGGATGGAGAGCGCTGGAATGGAGTGTGCTGGGATGGAGAGCGCTGGAATGGAGAGGGCTGGGATGGAGAGCGCTGGAATGGAGTGTGCTGGGATGGAGAGCGCTGGGATGGAGTGTGCTGGGATGGAGAGCGCTGGGATTGAGAGTGCTAGGATGGAGAGTGCTGGGATGGAGAGCGCTGAGATGGAGAGCGCTGGGATGGAGAGTGCTGGGATGGAGAGTGCTGGGATGGAGAGTGCTGGGATGGAGAGCGCTGGAATGGAGAGTCCTGGGATGGAGTGCACTGGGATGGAGAGCGCTGGAATGGAGAGTGCTGGGATGGAGAGCGCTGGAATGGAGTGTGCTGGGATGGAGAGCGCTGCGATTGAGAGTGCTGAGATGGAGAGCGCTGGGATGGAGAGTGCTGGGATGGAGAGTGCTGGGATGGAGAGCGCTGCGATGGAGTGTGCTTAGATGGAGAGTGCTGGGATGGAGTGTGCTGAGATGGAGAGCGCTGGGATGGAGAGTGCTGGGATGGAGAGTGCTGGGATGAAGAGCGCTGGGATGGAGTGTGCTTAGATGGAGAGTGCTGGGATGGAGAGCGCTGGGATGGAGTGTGCTGGGATGGAGAGTGCTGGGATGGAGAGTGCTGGGATGGAGATTGCTGCGATGGAGAGTGCTGGGATGGAGAGTGCTGGGATGGAGTGTGCTTAGATGGAGAGTGCTGGGATGAAAAACGCTGGGATGGAGAGTGCTGGGATGGAGAGTGCTGGGATGGAGAGTGCTGAGATGGAGAGCGCTGGGATGGAGAGTGCTGGGATGGAGAGTGCTGGGATGGAGAGTGCTGAGATGGAGAGCGCTGGGATGGAGAGTGCTGGGATGGAGAGTGCTGGGATGAAGAGCGCTGGGATGGAGTGTGCTTAGATGGAGAGTGCTGGGATGGAGATTGCTGGGATGGAGAGGGCTGGGATTGAGAGCACAGGGATGGAGAGCGCTGGGATGGTGAGCGCTGGGATGGAGAGTGCTGGGATCAAGTATGCTGGGATGGAGAGCGCTGGGATGGAGAGCGCTGGGATGCCGAGAGCTGGGATGGAGAGTGCTGGGATGGAGTGTGCTGGGATGGAGTGTGCTGGGATGGAGAGCGCTGGGATGGAGAGCGCTGGGATGCCGAGCGCTGGGATGGAGAGCGCTGGGATGGAGAGTGCTGGGGTGGAGAGTGCTGGGATGGAGAGCGCTGGGATGGAGTGTGCTGGGATGGGGTGTGCTGGGATGGAGAGTGCTGAGCTGGAGAGCGCTGGGATGGAGAGGGCTGGGATGGAGTGTGCTGGGATGGAGTGTGCTGGGATGGAGAGTGCTGGGATGGAGAGTGCTGGGATGGAGTGTGCTGGGATGGAGAGCGCTGGGATGGAGAGCGCTGGGATGCCGAGCGCTGGGATGGAGAGTGCTGAGAGGGAGAGTGCTGGGATGGAGAGTGCTGGGATGGAGAGTGCTGGGATGGAGAGCGCTGGGATGGAGTGTGCTGGGATGGAGAGTGCTGGATGGAGAGTGCTGGGATGGAGAGTGCTGGGATAGAGTGTACTGGGATGGAGAGGGCTGGGATGATGTGTGCTGGGACGGAGAGTGTTGGGTTGGAGAGCGCTGGGATGGAGTGTGCTGGGATGGAGAGTGCTGGGATGGAGAGTGCTGGGATGGAGAGTGTTGGGATGGAGAGGGCTGGGATGGAGTGTGCTGGGATGGAGAGTGCTGGGATGGAGAGTGCTGGGATGGAGAGCGCTGGGATGGAGAGCGCTGGGATGACGAGCGCTGGAATGGAGAGTGCTGGGATGGAGCCGCTGGGATGGAGAGCGCTGGGATGACGAGCGCTGGAATGGAGAGTGCTGGGATGGAGAGCGCTGGGATGGAGAGCGCTGGGATGATGAGCGCTGGAATGGAGAGTGCTGGGATGGAGCCGCTGGGATGGAGAGGGCTGGGATGGAGTGCACTGGGATGGAGTGTGCTGAGAGGGAGAGTGCTGGGATGGAGAGTGCTGGGATGGAGTGTGCTGGGATGGAGAGTGCTGGGATGGAGAGCGCTGGGATGGAGAGCGCTGGAATGGAGTGTGCTGGGATGGAGAGCGCTGGAATGGAGAGGGCTGGGATGGAGAGCGCTGGAATGGAGTGTGCTGGGATGGAGAGCGCTGGGATGGAGTGTGCTGGGATGGAGAGCGCTGGGATTGAGAGTGCTAGGATGGAGAGTGCTGGGATGGAGAGCGCTGAGATGGAGAGCGCTGGGATGGAGAGTGCTGGGATGGAGAGTGCTGGGATGGAGAGTGCTGGGATGGAGAGCGCTGGAATGGAGAGTCCTGGGATGGAGTGCACTGGGATGGAGAGCGCTGGAATGGAGAGTGCTGGGATGGAGAGCGCTGGAATGGAGTGTGCTGGGATGGAGAGCGCTGGGATTGAGAGTGCTGAGATGGAGAGCGCTGGGATGGAGAGTGCTGGGATGGAGAGTGCTGGGATGGAGAGCGCTGGGATGGAGTGTGCTTAGATGGAGAGTGCTGGGATGGAGTGTGCTGAGATGGAGAGCGCTGGGATGGAGAGTGCTGGGATGGAGAGTGCTGGGATGAAGAGCGCTGGGATGGAGTGTGCTTAGATGGAGAGTGCTGGGATGGAGAGCGCTGGGATGGAGTGTGCTGGGATGGAGAGTGCTGGGATGGAGAGTGCTGGGATGGAGATTGCTGCGATGGAGAGTGTTGGGATGGAGAGTGCTGGGATGGAGTGTGCTTAGATGGAGAGTGCTGGGATGAAAAACGCTGGGATGGAGAGTGCTGGGATGGAGAGTGCTGGGATGGAGAGTGCTGAGATGGAGAGCGCTGGGATGGAGAGTGCTGGGATGGAGAGTGCTGGGATGGAGAGTGCTGAGATGGAGAGCGCTGGGATGGAGAGTGCTGGGATGGAGAGTGCTGGGATGAAGAGCGCTGGGATGGAGTGTGCTTAGATGGAGAGTGCTGGGATGGAGTGTGCTGAGATGGAGAGCGCTGGGATGGAGAGTGCTGGGATGGAGAGTGCTGGGATGAAGAGCGCTGGGATGGAGTGTGCTGAGATGGAGAGCGCTGGGATGGAGAGTGCTGGGATGGAGAGTGCTGGGATGAAGAGCGCTGGGATGGAGTGTGCTTAGATGGAGAGTGCTGGGATGGAGAGCGCTGGGATGGAGTGTGCTGGGATGGAGAGTGCTGGGATGGAGAGTGCTGGGATGGAGATTGCTGCGATGGAGAGTGCTGGGATGGAGAGTGCTGGGATGGAGAGTGCTGGGATGGAGTGTGCTTAGATGGAGAGTGCTGGGATGAAAAACGCTGGGATGGAGAGTGCTGGGATGGAGAGTGCTGGGATGGAGTGTGCTTAGATGGAGAGTGCTGGGATGAAAAACGCTGGGATGGAGAGTGCTGGGATGGAGACCGCTGGGATGGAGTGTGCTGGGATGGAGAGTGCTGGGATGGAGTGTGCTTAGATGGAGAGTGCTGGGATGAAAAACGCTGGGATGGAGAGTGCTGGGATGGAGAGTGCTGGGATGGAGTGTGCTGGGATGGAAAGTGCTAGGATGGAGATTGCTGCGATGGAGAGTGCTGGGATGGAGAGTGCTGGGATGGAATGTGCTGGGATGGAGAGTGCTGGGATGGAGAGTGCTGGGATGGAGTGTGCTGGGATGGAGAGCGCTGGGATGGAGAGGGCTGGGATTGAGAGCACAGGGATGGAGTGTGCTGGGATGGAGTGTGCTGGGATGGTGAACGCTGGGATGGAGAGTGCTGGGATCAAGTGTGCTGGGATGGAGAGTGCTGGGATGGAGAGTGCTGGGATGGAGTGTGCTGGGATGGAGAGTGCTGGGATGGAGAGTGCTGGGATGGAGAGTGCTGGGATGGAGAGCGCTGGGATGGAGAGTGCTGGGAAGGAGAGTGCTAGAATGGAGGGTGCTGAGATGGAGAGTGCTGGGATGGAGTGTGCTGGGATGGGAAACGCTGGGATGGAGAGTGCTGGGATGGAGAGTGCTGGGATGGAGTGTGCTGGGATGGAGAGTGCTGGGATGGAGAGTGCTGGGATGGTGTTGGCAGGGATGGAGTGTGCTGGGATGGAAAGCGCTGGGATGGAGAGTGCTGGGATGGAGAGTGCTGGGATGGAGAGTGCTGGGATGGAGAGTGCTGGGATGGAGTGTGCTGGGATGGCGAGCGCTGGGATGGAGAGTGCTGGGATGGAGAGTGCTGGGATGGTGTTTGCTGGGATGGTGTTTGCTGGGATGGAGAGTGCTTGGATGGAGAGCGCCGGGATGGAGTGTGCTGGAATCGAGAGTGCTGGGATGGAGAGCGCTGGGATGGAGTGTGCTGGGATGGAGAGCGCTGGGATGGAGAGTGCTGGGATGGAGGGTGCTGGGATGGTGTTTGCTGGGATGGAGAGTGCTTGGATGGAGAGCGACGGGATGGAGTGTGCTGGAATCGAGAGTGCTGGGATGGAGAGCGCTGAAATGGAGAGTGCCGGGATGGAGAGGGCTGGGATGGAGAGAGCTGGGATGGAGAGGGCTGGGATGGGGAGTGCTGGGATGGTGAGCGCTGGGATGGCGAGTGCTGGGATGTAGAGCGCTGGGATGGAGACTGCTGGGATGGAAAGTGCTGGGATGGCGAGCGCTGGGATGGAGAGTGCTGGGATGGATAGGGCTGGGATGGAGAGTGCTGGGATGGAGAGGGCTGGGATGGAGAGTGTTGGGATGGAGAGTGCCAGGATGGCGAGAGCTGGGATGGCGAGGGCTGGGATGGAGACTCCTGGGATGGAGAGTGCTGGGATGGAGGGTGCTGGGATGGTGTTTGCTGGGATGCTGTTTGCTGGGAAGATGAGTGCTGGGATGGCGAGCACTGGGATGGAGAGTGCTGGGATGGAAAGCGCTTGGATGGAGAGTTGTGGCATGGAGTGTGTTGGGATGGAGAGTGCTGGAATTGAGAGTACTGGGATGGAGAGTGCTGGGATGGAAAGGGCTGGGATGGAGAGTGCTGGGATTGAGAGTACTGGGATGGAGAGTGCTGGGATTGAGAGTACTGGGATGGAGAGTGCTGGGATGGAAAGGGCTGGGATGGAGAGTGCTGGAATGGAGAGCGCCGGGATGGAGAGTGCTGGGAGTGAGAGTACTGGGATAGAGAACACTGGGATGGAGAGTGCTGGGATTGAGAGTACTGGGATGGAGAGTGCTGGGATGGAGAGTGCTGGGATGGAGAGTACTGGGATGGAGAGCGCTGGGATGGAGAGTGCTGGGATGGAGAGTGCTGGGATGGAGAGTGCTGGGATGGAGAGTGCTGGGATGGAGAGTGCAGGGATGGAGGGTGCTGGGATGGAGAGCGCTGGGATGGCGAGCGCTGGAATGGAGAGTGCTGGGATAGAGAGTGCTGGGATGGAGAGTGCTGGGATGGAGTGTGCTGGGATGGGAAACGCTGGGATGGAGAGTGCTGGGATAGAGAGTGCTGGGATGGAGTGTGCTGGGATTGTTTTTGCTGGGATGGAGAGTGCTGGGATGGAGAGCGCTGGGATGGAGAGTGCTGGGATGGAGAGTGCTGGGATGGAGAGTGCTGGGATGGGAAACGCTGGGATGGAGAGTGCTAGGATGGAGAGTGCTGGGATGGAGTGTGCTGGGATTGTTTTTGCTGGGATGGAGAGTGCTGGGATGGAGAGTGCTGGGATGGAGTGTGCTGGGATGGAGGGTGCTGGGATGGTGTTTGCTGGGATGGAGAGCGCTGGGCTGGAGAGCGCTGGGATGGAGAGAGGTGGGATGGAGAGTGGTAGGATGGAGACGGCTGGGATGGAGAATACTAGGATGGAGAGGGCTGGGATGGAAAGTGCTGGGATGGAGAGGGCTGGAATGGGGAGTGCTGGCATGGTGAGCACTGGGATGGAGAGTGCTGGGATGTAGAGCTCTGGGATGGAGAGTGCTGGGATGGAGAGGGCTGGAATGGAGAGGGCTGGGATGGAGAGTGCTGGGATGGAGAGGTCTGGGATGGAGAGTGTTAGGATGGAGAGTGCTGGGATGGAGAGCGCACGGATGGAGAGTGCTGGGATGGAGAGCGCACGGATGGAGTGTGCTGGGATGGAGAGGGCTGGGATGGAGAGTGCTGGGATGGAGAGGGCTGGGATGGAGAGTGCTGGGATGGAGAGTGCCAGGATGGCGAGAGCTGGGATGGCGAGGGCTGGGATGGAGAGTGCTGGGATGGAGAGCGCTGGGATGGAGAGCGCTGGAATGGAGAGAGGTGGGATGGAGAGTGGTAGGATGGAGACGGCTGGGATGGAGAGGGCTGGGATGGAGAGTGTTAGGATGGAGAGTGCTGGGATGGGGAGGGCTGGGATGGAGTGTGCTGGGATGGAGTGTGTTAGGATGGAGAGTGCTGGGATGGAGAGTGTTAGGATGGAGTGTGCTGGGATGTAGAGCGCTGGGATGGAGAGTGCTGGGATGGAGAGCACTGGGATGGAGAGTGCTGGGATGGAGTGTGCTGGGATGTAGAGCGCTGGGATGGAGAGTGCTGGGATGGAGAGGGCTGGGATGGAGAGTGCTGGGATGGAGAGAGCTGGGATGGAGAGTGTTAGGATGGAGGGTGCTGGGATGGAGAGCGCTGGGATGGAGAGTGCTGGGATGGAGAGGTCTGGGATGGAGAGTGCTGGGATGGAGAGTGCTGAGATGGAGAGCGCTGGGATGGAGAGTGCTGGGATGGAGAGTGCTGGGATGAAGAGCGCTGGGATGGAGTGTGCTTAGATGGAGAGTGCTGGGATGGAGTGTGCTGAGATGGAGAGCGCTGGGATGGAGAGTGCTGGGATGGAGAGTGCTGGGATGAAGAGCGCTGGGATGGAGTGTGCTTAGATGGAGAGTGCTGGGATGGAGAGCGCTGGGATGGAGTGTGCTGGGATGGAGAGTGCTGGGATGGAGAGTGCTGGGATGGAGATTGCTGCGATGGAGAGTGCTGGGATGGAGAGTGCTGGGATGGAGAGTGCTGGGATGGAGTGTGCTTAGATGGAAGTGCTGGGATGAAAAACGCTGGGATGGAGAGTGCTGGGATGGAGAGTGCTGGGATGGAGTGTGCTTAGATGGAGAGTGCTGGGATGAAAAACGCTGGGATGGAGAGTGCTGGGATGGAGACCGCTGGGATGGAGTGTGCTGGGATGGAGAGTGCTGGGATGGAGTGTGCTTAGAAGGAGAGTGCTGGGATGAAAAACGCTGGGATGGAGAGTGCTGGGATGGAGAGTGCTGGGATGGAGTGTGCTGGGATGGAAAGTGCTGGGATGGAGATTGCTGCGATGGAGAGTGCTGGGATGGAGAGTGCTGGGATGGAATGTGCTGGGATGGAGAGTGCTGGGATGGAGAGTGCTGGGGTGGAGTGTGCTGGGATGGAGAGCGCTGGGATGGAGAGGGCTGGGATTGAGAGCACAGGGATGGAGTGTGCTGGGATGGAGTGTGCTGGGATGGTGAACGCTGGGATGGAGAGTGCTGGGATCAAGTGTGCTGGGATGGAGAGTGCTGGGATGGAGAGTGCTGGGATGGAGTGTGCTGGGATGGAGAGTGCTGGGATGGAGAGTGCTGGGATGGAGAGTGCTGGGATGGAGAGCGCTGGGATGGAGAGTGCTGGGAAGGAGAGTGCTAGAATGGAGGGTGCTGAGATGGAGAGTGCTGGGATGGAGTGTGCTGGGATGGGAAACGCTGGGATGGAGAGTGCTGGGATGGAGAGTGCTGGGATGGAGTGTGCTGGGATGGAGAGTGCTGGGATGGAGAGTGCTGGGATGGTGTTGGCAGGGATGGAGTGTGCTGGGATGGAAAGCGCTGGGATGGAGAGTGCTGGGATGGAGAGTGCTGGGATGGAGAGCGCTGGGATGGAGTGTGCTGGGATGGAGAGTGCTGGGATGGAGAGTGCTGGGATGGAGATTGCTGCGATGGAGAGTGTTGGGATGGAGAGTGCTGGGATGGAGTGTGCTTAGATGGAGAGTGCTGGGATGAAAAACGCTGGGATGGAGAGTGCTGGGATGGAGAGTGCTGGGATGGAGAGTGCTGAGATGGAGAGCGCTGGGATGGAGAGTGCTGGGATGGAGAGTGCTGGGATGGAGAGTGCTGAGATGGAGAGCGCTGGGATGGAGAGTGCTGGGATGGAGAGTGCTGGGATGAAGAGCGCTGGGATGGAGTGTGCTTAGATGGAGAGTGCTGGGATGGAGTGTGCTGAGATGGAGAGCGCTGGGATGGAGAGTGCTGGGATGGAGAGTGCTGGGATGAAGAGCGCTGGGATGGAGTGTGCTGAGATGGAGAGCGCTGGGATGGAGAGTGCTGGGATGGAGAGTGCTGGGATGAAGAGCGCTGGGATGGAGTGTGCTTAGATGGAGAGTGCTGGGATGGAGAGCGCTGGGATGGAGTGTGCTGGGATGGAGAGTGCTGGGATGGAGAGTGCTGGGATGGAGATTGCTGCGATGGAGAGTGCTGGGATGGAGAGTGCTGGGATGGAGAGTGCTGGGATGGAGTGTGCTTAGATGGAGAGTGCTGGGATGAAAAACGCTGGGATGGAGAGTGCTGGGATGGAGAGTGCTGGGATGGAGTGTGCTTAGATGGAGAGTGCTGGGATGAAAAACGCTGGGATGGAGAGTGCTGGGATGGAGACCGCTGGGATGGAGTGTGCTGGGATGGAGAGTGCTGGGATGGAGTGTGCTTAGATGGAGAGTGCTGGGATGAAAAACGCTGGGATGGAGAGTGCTGGGATGGAGAGTGCTGGGATGGAGTGTGCTGGGATGGAAAGTGCTGGGATGGAGATTGCTGCGATGGAGAGTGCTGGGATGGAGAGTGCTGGGATGGAATGTGCTGGGATGGAGAGTGCTGGGATGGAGAGTGCTGGGATGGAGTGTGCTGGGATGGAGAGCGCTGGGATGGAGAGGGCTGGGATTGAGAGCACAGGGATGGAGTGTGCTGGGATGGAGTGTGCTGGGACGGTGAACGCTGGGATGGAGAGTGCTGGGATCAAGTGTGCTGGGATGGAGAGTGCTGGGATGGAGAGTGCTGGGATGGAGAGTGCTGGGATGGAGAGCGCTGGGATGGAGAGTGCTGGGATAGAGAGTGCTGGGATGGAGAGTGCTGGGATGGAGAGTGCTGGGATGGAGAGTGCTGGGATGGAGAGCGCTGGGATGGAGAGTGCTGGGAAGGAGAGTGCTAGAATGGAGGGTGCTGAGATGGAGAGTGCTGGGATGGAGTGTGCTGGGATGGGAAACGCTGGGATGGAGAGTGCTGGGTAGGAGAGTGCTGGGATGGAGTGTGCTGGGATGGAGAGTGCTGGGATGGAGAGTGCTGGGATGGTGTTGGCAGGGATGGAGTGTGCTGGGATGGAAAGCGCTGGGATGGAGAGTGCTGGGATGGAGAGTGCTGGGATGGAGAGTGCTGGGATGGAGAGTGCTGGGATGGAGTGTGCTGGGATGGCGAGCGCTGGGATGGAGAGTGCTGGGATGGAGAGTGCTGGGATGGTGTTTGCTGGGATGGTGTTTGCTGGGATGGAGAGTGCTTGGATGGAGAGCGCCGGGATGGAGTGTGCTGGAATCGAGAGTGCTGGGATGGAGAGCGCTGGGATGGAGTGTGCTGGGATGGAGAGCGCTGGGATGGAGAGTGCTGGGATGGAGGGTGCTGGGATGGTGTTTGCTGGGATGGAGAGTGCTTGGATGGAGAGCGACGGGATGGAGTGTGCTGGAATCGAGAGTGCTGGGATGGAGAGCGCTGAAATGGAGAGTGCCGGGATGGAGAGGGCTGGGATGGAGAGAGCTGGGATGGAGAGGGCTGGGATGGGGAGTGCTGGGATGGTGAGCGCTGGGATGGCGAGTGCTGGGATGTAGAGCGCTGGGATGGAGACTGCTGGGATGGAGAGTGCTGGGATGGCGAGCGCTGGGATGGAGAGTGCTGGGATGGATAGGGCTGGGATGGAGAGTGCTGGGATGGAGAGGGCTGGGATGGAGAGTGTTGGGATGGAGAGTGCCAGGATGGCGAGAGCTGGGATGGCGAGGGCTGGGATGGAGACTCCTGGGATGGAGAGTGCTGGGATGGAGGGTGCTGGGATGGTGTTTGCTGGGATGCTGTTTGCTGGGAAGATGAGTGCTGGGATGGCGAGCACTGGGATGGAGAGTGCTGGGATGGAAAGCGCTTGGATGGAGAGTTGTGGCATGGAGTGTGTTGGGATGGAGAGTGCTGGAATTGAGAGTACTGGGATGGAGAGTGCTGGGATGGAAAGGGCTGGGATGGAGAGTGCTGGGATTGAGAGTACTGGGATGGAGAGTGCTGGGATTGAGAGTACTGGGATGGAGAGTGCTGGGATGGAAAGGGCTGGGATGGAGAGTGCTGGAATGGAGAGCGCCGGGATGGAGAGTGCTGGGAGTGAGAGTACTGGGATAGAGAACGCTGGGATGGAGAGTGCTGGGATTGAGAGTACTGGGATGGAGAGTGCTGGGATGGAGAGTGCTGGGATGGAGAGTACTGGGATGGAGAGCGCTGGGATGGAGAGTGCTGGGATGGAGAGTGCTGGGATGGAGAGTGCTGGGATGGAGAGTGCTGGGATGGAGAGTGCAGGGATGGAGGGTGCTGGGATGGAGAGCGCTGGGATGGCGAGCGCTGGAATGGAGAGTGCTGGGATAGAGAGTGCTGGGATGGAGAGTGCTGGGATGGAGTGTGCTGGGATGGGAAACGCTGGGATGGAGAGTGCTGGGATAGAGAGTGCTGGGATGGAGTGTGCTGGGATTGTTTTTGCTGGGATGGAGAGTGCTGGGATGGAGAGCGCTGGGATGGAGAGTGCTGGGATGGAGAGTGCTGGGATGGAGAGTGCTGGGATGGGAAACGCTGGGATGGAGAGTGCTAGGATGGAGAGTGCTGGGATGGAGTGTGCTGGGATTGTTTTTGCTGGGATGGAGAGTGCTGGGATGGAGAGTGCTGGGATGGAGTGTGCTGGGATGGAGGGTGCTGGGATGGTGTTTGCTGGGATGGAGAGCGCTGGGCTGGAGAGCGCTGGGATGGAGAGAGGTGGGATGGAGAGTGGTAGGATGGAGACGGCTGGGATGGAGAATACTAGGATGGAGAGGGCTGGGATGGAAAGTGCTGGGATGGAGAGGGCTGGGATGGGGAGTGCTGGCATGGTGAGCACTGGGATGGAGAGTGCTGGGATGTAGAGCGCTGGGATGGAGAGTGCTGGGATGGAGAGGGCTGGAATGGAGAGGGCTGGGATGGAGAGTGCTGGGATGGAGAGGTCTGGGATGGAGAGTGTTAGGATGGAGAGTGCTGGGATGGAGAGCGCACGGATGGAGAGTGCTGGGATGGAGAGCGCACGGATGGAGTGTGCTGGGATGGAGAGGGCTGGGATGGAGAGTGCTGGGATGGAGAGGGCTGGGATGGAGAGTGCTGGGATGGAGAGCGCTGGGATGGAGAGTGCTGGGATGGAGAGCGCTGGGATGGAGAGCGCTGGAATGGAGAGAGGTGGGATGGAGAGTGGTAGGATGGAGACGGCTGGGATGGAGAGGGCTGGGATGGAGAGTGTTAGGATGGAGAGTGCTGGGATGGGGAGGGCTGGGATGGAGTGTGCTGGGATGGAGAGTGTTAGGATGGAGTGTGCTGGGATGTAGAGCGCTGGGATGGAGAGTGCTGGGATGGAGAGCACTGGGATGGAGAGTGCTGGGATGGAGTGTGCTGGGATGTAGAGCGCTGGGATGGAGAGTGCTGGGATGGAGAGGGCTGGGATGGAGAGTGCTGGGATGGAGAGAGCTGGGATGGAGAGTGTTAGGATGGAGGGTGCTGGGATGGAGAGCGCTGGGATGGAGAGTGCTGGGATGGAGAGGTCTGGGATGGAGAGTGCTGGGATGGAGAGTGCTGAGATGGAGAGCGCTGGGATGGAGAGTGCTGGGATGGAGAGTGCTGGGATGAAGAGCGCTGGGATGGAGTGTGCTTAGATGGAGAGTGCTGGGATGGAGTGTGCTGAGATGGAGAGCGCTGGGATGGAGAGTGCTGGGATGGAGAGTGCTGGGATGAAGAGCGCTGGGATGGAGTGTGCTTAGATGGAGAGTGCTGGGATGGAGTGTGCTGAGATGGAGAGCGCTGGGATGGAGAGTGCTGGGATGGAGAGTGCTGGGATGAAGAGCGCTGGGATGGAGTGTGCTTAGATGGAGAGTGCTGGGATGGAGAGCGCTGGGATGGAGTGTGCTGGGATGGAGAGTGCTGGGATGGAGAGTGCTGGGATGGAGATTGCTGCGATGGAGAGTGCTGGGATGGAGAGTGCTGGGATGGAGAGTGCTGGGATGGAGTGTGCTTAGATGGAGAGTGCTGGGATGAAAAACGCTGGGATGGAGAGTGCTGGGATGGAGAGTGCTGGGATGGAGTGTGCTTAGATGGAGAGTGCTGGGATGAAAAACGCTGGGATGGAGAGTGCTGGGATGGAGACCGCTGGGATGGAGTGTGCTGGGATGGAGAGTGCTGGGATGGAGTGTGCTTAGATGGAGAGTGCTGGGATGAAAAACGCTGGGATGGAGAGTGCTGGGATGGAGAGTGCTGGGATGGAGTGTGCTGGGATGGAAAGTGCTGGGATGGAGATTGCTGCGATGGAGAGTGCTGGGATGGAGAGTGCTGGGATGGAATGTGCTGGGATGGAGAGTGCTGGGATGGAGAGTGCTGGGATGGAGTGTGCTGGGATGGAGAGCGCTGGGATGGAGAGGGCTGGGATTGAGAGCACAGGGATGGAGTGTGCTGGGATGGAGTGTGCTGGGATGGTGAACGCTGGGATGGAGAGTGCTGGGATCAAGTGTGCTGGGATGGAGAGTGCTGGGATGGAGAGTGCTGGGATGGAGTGTGCTGGGATGGAGAGTGCTGGGATGGAGAGTGCTGGGATGGAGAGTGCTGGGATGGAGAGCGCTGGGATGGAGAGTGCTGGGAAGGAGAGTGCTAGAATGGAGGGTGCTGAGATGGAGAGTGCTGGGATGGCGTGTGCTGGGATGGGAAACGCTGGGATGGAGAGTGCTGGGATGGAGAGTGCTGGGATGGAGTGTGCTGGGATGGAGAGTGCTGGGATGGAGAGTGCTGGGATGGTGTTGGCAGGGATGGAGTGTGCTGGGATGGAAAGCGCTGGGATGGAGACTGCTGGGATGGAGAGTGCTGGGATGGAGAGTGCTGGGATGGAGAGTGCTGGGATGGAGTGTGCTGGGATGGCGAGCGCTGGGATGGAGAGTGCTGGGATGGAGAGTGCTGGGATGGTGTTTGCTGGGATGGTGTTTGCTGGGATGGAGAGTGCTTGGATGGAGAGCGCCGGGATGGAGTGTGCTGGAATCGAGAGTGCTGGGATGGAGAGCGCTGGGATGGAGTGTGCTGGGATGGAGAGCGCTGGGATGGAGAGTGCTGGGATGGAGGGTGCTGGGATGGTGTTTGCTGGGATGGAGAGTGCTTGGATGGAGAGCGACGGGATGGAGTGTGCTGGAATCGAGAGTGCTGGGATGGAGAGCGCTGAAATGGAGAGTGCCGGGATGGAGAGGGCTGGGATGGAGAGAGCTGGGATGGAGAGGGCTGGGATGGGGAGTGCTGGGATGGTGAGCGCTGGGATGGCGAGTGCTGGGATGTAGAGCGCTGGGATGGAGACTGCTGGGATGGAGAGTGCTGGGATGGCGAGCGCTGGGATGGAGAGTGCTGGGATGGATAGGGCTGGGATGGAGAGTGCTGGGATGGAGAGGGCTGGGATGGAGAGTGTTGGGATGGAGAGTGCCAGGATGGCGAGAGCTGGGATGGCGAGGGCTGGGATGGAGACTCCTGGGATGGAGAGTGCTGGGATGGAGGGTGCTGGGATGGTGTTTGCTGGGATGCTGTTTGCTGGGAAGATGAGTGCTGGGATGGCGAGCACTGGGATGGAGAGTGCTGGGATGGAAAGCGCTTGGATGGAGAGTTGTGGCATGGAGTGTGTTGGGATGGAGAGTGCTGGAATTGAGAGTACTGGGATGGAGAGTGCTGGGATGGAAAGGGCTGGGATGGAGAGTGCTGGGATTGAGAGTACTGGGATGGAGAGTGCTGGGATTGAGAGTACTGGGATGGAGAGTGCTGGGATGGAAAGGGCTGGGATGGAGAGTGCTGGAATGGAGAGCGCCGGGATGGAGAGTGCTGGGAGTGAGAGTACTGGGATAGAGAACGCTGGGATGGAGAGTGCTGGGATTGAGAGTACTGGGATGGAGAGTGCTGGGATGGAGAGTGCTGGGATGGAGAGTACTGGGATGGAGAGCGCTGGGATGGAGAGTGCTGGGATGGAGAGTGCTGGGATGGAGAGTGCTGGGATGGAGAGTGCTGGGATGGAGAGTGCAGGGATGGAGGGTGCTGGGATGGAGAGCGCTGGGATGGCGAGCGCTGGAATGGAGAGTGCTGGGATAGAGAGTGCTGGGATGGAGAGTGCTGGGATGGAGTGTGCTGGGATGGGAAACGCTGGGATGGAGAGTGCTGGGATAGAGAGTGCTGGGATGGAGTGTGCTGGGATTGTTTTTGCTGGGATGGAGAGTGCTGGGATGGAGAGCGCTGGGATGGAGAGTGCTGGGATGGAGAGTGCTGGGATGGAGAGTGCTGGGATGGGAAACGCTGGGATGGAGAGTGCTAGGATGGAGAGTGCTGGGATGGAGTGTGCTGGGATTGTTTTTGCTGGGATGGAGAGTGCTGGGATGGAGAGTGCTGGGATGGAGTGTGCTGGGATGGAGGGTGCTGGGATGGTGTTTGCTGGGATGGAGAGCGCTGGGCTGGAGAGCGCTGGGATGGAGAGAGGTGGGATGGAGAGTGGTTGGATGGAGACGGCTGGGATGGAGAATACTAGGATGGAGAGGGCTGGGATGGAAAGTGCTGGGATGGAGAGGGCTGGGATGGGGAGTGCTGGCATGGTGAGCACTGGGATGGAGAGTGCTGGGATGTAGAGCGCTGGGATGGAGAGTGCTGGGATGGAGAGGGCTGGAATGGAGAGGGCTGGGATGGAGAGTGCTGGGATGGAGAGGTCTGGGATGGAGAGTGTTAGGATGGAGAGTGCTGGGATGGAGAGCGCACGGATGGAGAGTGCTGGGATGGAGAGCGCACGGATGGAGTGTGCTGGGATGGAGAGGGCTGGGATGGAGAGTGCTGGGATGGAGAGGGCTGGTATGGAGAGTGCTGGGATGGAGAGTGCCAGGATGGCGAGAGCTGGGATGGCGAGGGCTGGGATGGAGAGTGCTGGGATGGAGAGCGCTGGGATGGAGAGCGCTGGAATGGAGAGAGGTGGGATGGAGAGTGGTAGGATGGAGACGGCTGGGATGGAGAGGGCTGGGATGGAGAGTGTTAGGATGGAGAGTGCTGGGATGGGGAGGGCTGGAATGGAGTGTGCTGGGATGGAGTGTGTTAGGATGGAGAGTGCTGGGATGGAGAGTGTTAGGATGGAGTGTGCTGGGATGTAGAGCGCTGGGATGGAGAGTGCTGGGATGGAGAGCACTGGGATGGAGAGTGCTGGGATGGAGAGTGCTGGGACGGTGAGTGCTGGGATGGAGTGTGCTGGGATGGGAAACGCTGGGATGGAGAGTGCTGGGATGGAGAGTGCTGGGATGGAGTGTGCTGGGATGGAGAGTGCTGGGATGGAGAGTGCTGGGATGGTGTTGGCAGGGATGGAGTGTGCTGGGATGGAAAGCGCTGGGATGGAGAGTGCTGGGATGGAGAGTGCTGGGATGGAGAGTGCTGGGATGGAGAGTGCTGGGATGGAGTGTGCTGGGATGGCGAGCGCTGGGATGGAGAGTGCTGGGATGGAGAGTGCTGGGATGGTGTTTGCTGGGATGGTGTTTGCTGGGATGGAGAGTGCTTGGATGGAGAGCGCCGGGATGGAGTGTGCTGGAATCGAGAGTGCTGGGATGGAGAGCGCTGGGATGGAGTGTGCTGGGATGGAGAGCGCTGGGATGGAGAGTGCTGGGATGGAGGGTGCTGGGATGGTGTTTGCTGGGATGGAGAGTGCTTGGATGGAGAGCGACGGGATGGAGTGTGCTGGAATCGAGAGTGCTGGGATGGAGAGCGCTGAAATGGAGAGTGCCGGGATGGAGAGGGCTGGGATGGAGAGAGCTGGGATGGAGAGGGCTGGGATGGGGAGTGCTGGGATGGTGAGCGCTGGGATGGCGAGTGCTGGGATGTAGAGCGCTGGGATGGAGACTGCTGGGATGGAGAGTGCTGGGATGGCGAGCGCTGGGATGGAGAGTGCTGGGATGGATAGGGCTGGGATGGAGAGTGCTGGGATGGAGAGGGCTGGGATGGAGAGTGTTGGGATGGAGAGTGCCAGGATGGCGAGAGCTGGGATGGCGAGGGCTGGGATGGAGACTCCTGGGATGGAGAGTGCTGGGATGGAGGGTGCTGGGATGGTGTTTGCTGGGATGCTGTTTGCTGGGAAGATGAGTGCTGGGATGGCGAGCACTGGGATGGAGAGTGCTGGGATGGAAAGCGCTTGGATGGAGAGTTGTGGCATGGAGTGTGTTGGGATGGAGAGTGCTGGAATTGAGAGTACTGGGATGGAGAGTGCTGGGATGGAAAGGGCTGGGATGGAGAGTGCTGGGATTGAGAGTACTGGGATGGAGAGTGCTGGGATTGAGAGTACTGGGATGGAGAGTGCTGGGATGGAAAGGGCTGGGATGGAGAGTGCTGGAATGGAGAGCGCCGGGATGGAGAGTGCTGGGAGTGAGAGTACTGGGATAGAGAACGCTGGGATGGAGAGTGCTGGGATTGAGAGTACTGGGATGGAGAGTGCTGGGATGGAGAGTGCTGGGATGGAGAGTACTGGGATGGAGAGCGCTGGGATGGAGAGTGCTGGGATGGAGAGTGCTGGGATGGAGAGTGCTGGGATGGAGAGTGCTGGGATGGAGAGTGCAGGGATGGAGGGTGCTGGGATGGAGAGCGCTGGGATGGCGAGCGCTGGAATGGAGAGTGCTGGGATAGAGAGTGCTGGGATGGAGAGTGCTGGGATGGAGTGTGCTGGGATGGGAAACGCTGGGATGGAGAGTGCTGGGATAGAGAGTGCTGGGATGGAGTGTGCTGGGATTGTTTTTGCTGGGATGGAGAGTGCTGGGATGGAGAGCGCTGGGATGGAGAGTGCTGGGATGGAGAGTGCTGGGATGGAGAGTGCTGGGATGGGAAACGCTGGGATGGAGAGTGCTAGGATGGAGAGTGCTGGGATGGAGTGTGCTGGGATTGTTTTTGCTGGGATGGAGAGTGCTGGGATGGAGAGTGCTGGGATGGAGTGTGCTGGGATGGAGGGTGCTGGGATGGTGTTTGCTGGGATGGAGAGCGCTGGGCTGGAGAGCGCTGGGATGGAGAGAGGTGGGATGGAGAGTGGTAGGATGGAGACGGCTGGGATGGAGAATACTAGGATGGAGAGGGCTGGGATGGAAAGTGCTGGGATGGAGAGGGCTGGGATGGGGAGTGCTGGCATGGTGAGCACTGGGATGGAGAGTGCTGGGATGTAGAGCGCTGGGATGGAGAGTGCTGGGATGGAGAGGGCTGGAATGGAGAGGGCTGGGATGGAGAGTGCTGGGATGGAGAGGTCTGGGATGGAGAGTGTTAGGATGGAGAGTGCTGGGATGGAGAGCGCACGGATGGAGAGTGCTGGGATGGAGAGCGCACGGATGGAGTGTGCTGGGATGGAGAGGGCTGGGATGGAGAGTGCTGGGATGGAGAGGGCTGGTATGGAGAGTGCTGGGATGGAGAGTGCCAGGATGGCGAGAGCTGGGATGGCGAGGGCTGGGATGGAGAGTGCTGGGATGGAGAGCGCTGGGATGGAGAGCGCTGGAATGGAGAGAGGTGGGATGGAGAGTGGTAGGATGGAGACGGCTGGGATGGAGAGGGCTGGGATGGAGAGTGTTAGGATGGAGAGTGCTGGGATGGGGAGGGCTGGGATGGAGTGTGCTGGGATGGAGTGTGTTAGGATGGAGAGTGCTGGGATGGAGAGTGTTAGGATGGAGTGTGCTGGGATGTAGAGCGCTGGGATGGAGAGTGCTGGGATGGAGAGCACTGGGATGGAGAGTGCTGGGATGGAGTGTGCTGGGATGTAGAGCGCTGGGATGGAGAGTGCTGGGATGGAGAGGGCTGGGATGGAGAGTGCTGGGATGGAGAGAGCTGGGATGGAGAGTGTTAGGATGGAGGGTGCTGGGATGGAGAGCGCTGGGATGGAGAGTGCTGGGATGGAGAGGTCTGGGATGGAGAGTGTTAGGATGGAGAGTGCTGGGATGGAGAGGGCTGGGATGGAGAGTGCTGGGATGGAGAGTGCCAGGATGGCGAGAGCTGGGATGGCGAGGGCTGGGATGGAGAGTGCTGGGATGGAGGGTGCTGGGATGGTGTTTGCTGGGATGGAGAGCGCTGGGATGGAGAGCGCTGGGATGGAGAGCGCTGGGATGGAGAGCGCTGGGATGGAGAGTGCTTGGATGGAGAGTGCTGGGATGGAGTGTGCTGGGATGGAGAGTGCTTGGATGGAGAGTGCTGGGATGGAGAGTGCTGGGATGGAGAGTGCTGGGATGGAGTGTGCTGGGATGGTGTTTGCTGGGAACGAGAGTGCTGGGAAGGAGGATGCTGGGATTGAGAGGGCTGGGATGGAGAGTGCTGGGATTGAGAGTGCTGGCATTGTATGCGCTGGGATGGAGAGTTGTGGCATGGAGTGTGCTGGGATGGAGAGTGCTGGGATGGAGAGTTGTGACATGGAGTGTGCTGGGATGGAGAGTGCTGGTATTGAGAGTACTGGGATGGAGTGTGCTGGGATTGAGTGTACTGGGATGGAGAGTGCTGGGATGGAGAGTGCTGGGATTGAGAGTACTGGGATGGAGAGTGCTGGGATTGAGAGTACTGGGATGGTGAGTGCTGGGATGGAAAGGGCTGGGATGGAGAGTGCTGGGATGGATAGCGCCGGGATGGAGAGCAGAAGGATGAAGAGCGCTGGGATGGAGTGTGCTGGGATGGTGAGCGCTGGGATAGAGAGCGCTGGGATAGAGAGCAGTAGGATGGAGAGTGCTGGAATGGAGAGCACTGGGATGGAGAGAGCTGGGAAGGTGAGCGCTGCGATGGAGAGTGCTGGGATGGAGAGCACTGGGATGGCGTGCGCTGGGATGGAGAGCAGTAGGATGGAGAGTGCTGGGATGGAGAGCGCTGGGATGGAGCGGGCTGGGATGGCGAACGCTGGGATGGAGAGTGCTGGGATGGAGAGCACTGGGATGGCGTGCGCTGGGATGGAGAGCAGTAGGATGGATAGTGCAGGGATAGAGAGCGCTGGGATAGAGTTCGCTGGGATAGAGAGCTGTAGGATGGAGAGTGCTGGGATGGAGAGCGCTGGGATGGAGAGGGCTGGGATGGTGAACGCTGGGATGGAGAGTGCTGGGATTGAGAGTACAGGGATGGAGAGTGCAGGGATGGAGAGCGCTGGGATGGAGAGCACTGGGATGGAGAGTGCCGGGATGGAGAGTGCTGGGATTGAGAGTACTGGGATGGAGAGTGCTGGGATGGAGAGCGCTGGGATGGAGAGCGCTGGGATGGACAGTGCTGGGATGGAGAGGGGTGGGAAAGAGAGTGCTGGGATGGAGAGTACTGGGATGGAGAGCGCTGGGATTGAGTGTGCTGGGATGGAGAGTGCTGGGATGGAGAGTGCCGGAATGGAGAGTGCTGGGATGGAGAGTGCTAGGATTGAGAGTACTGGGATGGAGAACGCTGGGATGGAGAGTGCTGGGATGGAGAGTGCTGGGATAGAGAGCGCTGGGATGGAGAGCGCTGGGATAGAGTGTAGTAGGATGGAGAATGCTGGGATGGAGAGCGCTGGGATGGAGAGCGCTGGGATGGCTAGCGCTGGGATGGAGAGTGCTGGGATTGAGAGTACTGGGATGGAGAGTGCTGGGATGGAGAGTGCTGGGATGGAGAGTGCTGGGATGGCGAGTGCTGGGATTGAGAGTACTGGGATGGAAAGCGCCGGGATGGAGAGTGCTGGGATGGAGAGTGCCGGGATGGAGAGTGCTGGGATTGAGAGTGCTAGGATGGAGAGCGCTGGGATGGAGAGTGCTGGGATGGTGTTTGCTGGGATGGAGTGTGCTGGTATGGAGAGCGCTGGGATGGAGAGTGCTGGGATGGAGTGTGCTGGGATGGGAAACGCTGGGATGGAGAGTGCTGGGATAGAGAGTGCTGGGATGGAGTGTGCTGGGATTGTTTTTGCTGGGATGGAGAGTGCTGGGATGGAGAGCGCTGGGATGGAGAGTGCTGGGATGGAGAGTGCTGGGATGGAGAGTGCTGGGATGGGAAACGCTGGGATGGAGAGTGCTAGGATGGAGAGTGCTGGGATGGAGTGTGCTGGGATTGTTTTTGCTGGGATGGAGAGTGCTGGGATGGAGAGTGCTGGGATGGAGTGTGCTGGGATGGAGGGTGCTGGGATGGTGTTTGCTGGGATGGAGAGCGCTGGGCTGGAGAGCGCTGGGATGGAGAGAGGTGGGATGGAGAGTGGTAGGATGGAGACGGCTGGGATGGAGAGTACTAGGATGGAGAGGGCTGGGATGGAAAGTGCTGGGATGGAGAGGGCTGGGATGGGGAGTGCTGGCATGGTGAGCACTGGGATGGAGAGTGCTGGGATGTAGAGCGCTGGGATGGAGAGTGCTGGGATGGAGAGGGCTGGAATGGAGAGGGCTGGGATGGAGAGTGCTGGGATGGAGAGGTCTGGGATGGAGAGTGTTAGGATGGAGAGTGCTGGGATGGAGAGCGCACGGATGGAGAGTGCTGGGATGGAGAGCGCACGGATGGAGTGTGCTGGGATGGAGAGGGCTGGGATGGAGAGTGCTGGGATGGAGATGGCTGGGATGGAGAGTGCTGGGATGGAGAGTGCCAGGATGGCGAGAGCTGGGATGGCGAGGGCTGGGATGGAGAGTGCTGGGATGGAGAGCGCTGGGATGGAGAGCGCTGGAATGGAGAGAGGTGGGATGGAGAGTGGTAGGATGGAGACGGCTGGGATGGAGAGGGCTGGGATGGAGAGTGTTAGGATGGAGAGTGCTGGGATGGGGAGTGTTAGGATGGAGTGTGCTGGGATGTAGTGCGCTGGGATGGAGAGTGCTGGGATGGAGAGCACTGGGATGGAGAGTGCTGGGATGGAGTGTGCTGGGATGTAGAGTGCTGGGATGGAGAGTGCTGGGATGGAGAGGGCTGGGATGGAGAGTGCTGGGATGGAGAGAGCTGGGATGGAGAGTGTTAGGATGGAGAGTGCTGGGATGGAGAGCGCTGGGATGGAGAGTGCTGGGATGGAGAGGTCTGGGATGGAGAGTGTTAGGATGGAGAGTGCTGGGATGGAGAGGGCTGGGATGGAGAGTGCTGGGATGGAGAGTGCCAGGATGGCGAGAGCTGGGATGGCGAGGGCTGGGATGGAGAGTGCTGGGATGGAGGGTGCTGGGATGGTGTTTGCTGGGATGGAGAGCGCTGGGATGGAGAGCGCTGGGATGGAGAGCGCTGGGATGGAGAGCGCTGGGATGGAGTGTGCTGGGATGGAGAGTGCTGGGATGGAGTGTGCTGGGATGGAGAGTGCTTGGATGGAGAGTGCTTGGATGGAGAGTGCTGGGATGGAGTGTGCTGGGATGGAGAGTGATTGGATGGAGTGTGCTGGGATGGAGAGTGCTGGGATGGAGAGTGCTGGGATGGAGTGTGCTGGGATGGTGTTTGCTGGGAACGAGAGTGCTGGGAAGGAGGATGCTGGGATTGAGAGGGCTGGGATGGAGAGTGCTGGGATTGAGAGTGCTGGCATTGTATGCGCTGGGATGGAGAGTTGTGGCATGGAGTGTGCTGGGATGGAGAGTGCTGGGATGGAGAGTTGTGACATGGAGTGTCCTGGGATGGAGAGTGCTGGTATTGAGAGTACTGGGATGGAGTGTGCTGGGATTGAGTGTACTGGGATGGAGAGTGCTGGGATGGAGAGTGCTGGGATTGAGAGTACTGGGATGGAGAGTGCTGGGATTGAGAGTACTGGGATGGTGAGTGCTGGGATGGAAAGGGCTGGGATGGAGAGTGCTGGGATGGATAGCGCCGGGATGGAGAGCAGAAGGATGGAGAGCGCTGGGATGGAGTGTGCTGGGATGGTGAGCGCTGGGATAGAGAGCGCTGGGATAGAGAGCAGTAGGATGGAGAGTGCTGGAATGGAGAGCACTGGGATGGAGAGAGCTGGGAAGGTGAGCGCTGCGATGGAGAGCAGTAGGATGGAGAGTGCTGGGATGGAGAGCGCTGGGATGGAGCGGGCTGGGATGGCGAACGCTGGGATGGAGAGTGCTGGGATGGAGAGCACTGGGATGGCGTGCGCTGGGATGGAGAGCAGTAGGATGGATAGTGCAGGGATAGAGAGCGCTGGGATAGAGTTCGCTGGGATAGAGAGCTGTAGGATGGAGAGTGCTGGGATGGAGAGCGCTGGGATGGAGAGGGCTGGGATGGCGAACGCTGGGATGGAGAGTGCTGGGATTGAGAGTACTGGGATGGAGAGTGCAGGGATGGAGAGCGCTGGGATGGAGAGCGCTGGGATGGAGAGTGCCGGGATGGAGAGTGCTGGGATTGAGAGTACTGGGATGGAGAGTGCTGGGATGGATAGCGCCGGGATGGAGAGCAGAAGGATGGAGAGCGCTGGGATGGAGTGTGCTGGGATGGTGAGCGCTGGGATAGAGAGCGCTGGGATAGAGAGCAGTAGGATGGAGAGTGCTGGAATGGAGAGCACTGGGATGGAGAGCACTGGGATGGCGTGCGCTGGGATGGAGAGCAGTAGGATGGAGAGTGCTGGGATGGAGAGCGCTGGGATGGAGCGGGCTGGGATGGCGAACGCTGGGATGGAGAGTGCTGGGATGGAGAGCACTGGGATGGCGTGCGCTGGGATGGAGAGCAGTAGGATGGATAGTGCAGGGATAGAGAGCGCTGGGATAGAGTTCGCTGGGATAGAGAGCTGTAGGATGGAGAGTGCTGGGATGGAGAGCGCTGGGATGGAGAGGGCTGGGATGGCGAACGCTGGGATGGAGAGTCCTGGGATTGAGAGTACTGGGATGGAGAGTGCAGGGATGGAGAGCGCTGGGATGGAGAGCGCTGGGATGGAGAGTGCCGGGATGGAGAGTGCTGGGATTGAGAGTACTGGGATGGAGAGTGCTGGGATGGAGAGCGCTGGGATGGAGAGCGCTGGGATGGACAGTGCTGGGATGGAGAGGGGTGGGAAAGAGAGTGCTGGGATGGAGAGTACTGGGATGGAGAGCGCTGGGATTGAGTGTGCTGGGATGGAGAGTGCTGGGATGGAGAGTGCCGGAATGGAGAGTGCTGGGATGGAGAGTGCTCGGATTGAGAGTACTGGGATGGAGAGCGCTGGGATGGAGAGTGCTGGGATGGAGAGTGCTGGGATAGAGAGCGCTGGGATGGAGAGCGCTGGGATAGAGTGTAGTAGGATGGAGAATGCTGGGATGGAGAGCGCTGGGATGGAGAGCGCTGGGATGGCTAGCGCTGGGATGGAGAGTCCTGGGATTGAGAGTACTGGGATGGAGAGTGCTGGGATGGAGAGTGCTGGGATGGAGAGTGCTGGGATGGCGAGTGCTGGGATTGAGAGTACTGGGATGGAAAGCTCCGGGATGGAGAGTGCTGGGATGGAGAGTGCCGGGATGGAGAGTGCTGGGATTGAGAGTGCTAGGATGGAGAGCGCTGGGATGGAGAGTGCTGGGATGGTGTTTGCTGGGATGGAGTGTGCTGGTATGGAGAGCGCTGGGATGGAGAGTGCTGGGATGGGGAGCGCAGGGATGGAGAGTTGTGGGGTGGAGTGTGCTGGGATGGAGAGCGCTGGGTTGGAGAGTGCTTGGATGGTGTTTGCTGGGATGGTGTTTGCTGGGAAGGAGAGTGCTGGGAAGGAGGATGCTGGGATTGAGAGGGCTGGGATGGAGAGTGCTGGGATTGAGAGTGCTGGCATTGTATGCGCTGGGATGGAGAGTTGTGGCATGGAGTGTGCTGGGATGGAGAGTGCTGGGATGGAGAGTTGTGACATGGAGTGTGCTGGGATGGAGAGTGCTGGTATTGAGAGTACTGGGATGGAGTGTGCTGGGATTGGGTGTACTGGGATGGAGAGTGCTGGGATGGAGAGTGCTGGGATTGAGAGTACTGGGATGGAGAGTGCTGGGATTGAGAGTACTGGGATGGTGAGTGCTGGGATGGAAAGGGCTGGGATGGAGAGTGTGGGATGGATAGCGCCGGGATGGAGAGCAGAAGGATGGAGAGCGCTGGGATGGAGTGTGCTGGGATGGTGAGCGCTGGGATAGAGAGCGCTGGGGTAGAGAGCAGTAGGATGGAGAGTGCTGGAATGGAGAGCACTGGGATGGAGAGAGCTGGGAAGGTGAGCGCTGCGATGGAGAGTGCTGGGATGGAGAGCACTGGGATGGCGTGCGCTGGGATGGAGAGCAGTAGGATGGAGAGTGCTGGGATGGAGAGCGCTGGGATGGAGCGGGCTGGGATGGCGAACGCTGGGATGGAGAGTGCTGGGATGGAGAGCACTGGGATGGCGTGCGCTGGGATGGAGAGCAGTAGGATGGATAGTGCAGGGATAGAGAGCGCTGGGATAGAGTTCGCTGGGATAGAGAGCTGTAGGATGGAGAGTGCTGAGATGGTGAGCGCTGGGATGGAGAGGGCTGGGATGGCGAACGCTGGGATGGAGAGTGCTGGGATTGAGAGTACTGGGATGGAGAGTGCAGGGATGGAGAGCGCTGGGATGGAGAGCGCTGGGATGGAGAGTGCCGGGATGGAGAGTGCTGGGATTGAGAGTACTGGGATGGAGAGTGCTGGGATGGAGAGTACTGGGATGGAGATCGCTGGGATTGAGTGTGCTGGGATGGAGAGTGCTGGGATGGAGAGTGCCGGAATGGAGAGTGCTGGGATGGAGAGTGCTAGGATTGAGAGTACTGGGATGGAGAGCGCTGGGATGGAGAGTGCTGGGATGGAGAGTGCTGGGATAGAGAGCGCTGGGATGGAGAGCGCTGGCATAGAGTGTAGTAGGATGGAGAATGCTGGGATGGAGAGCGCTGGGATGGAGAGCGCTGGGATGGCTAGCGCTGGGATGGAGAGTGCTGGGATTGAGAGTACTGGGATGGAGAGTGCTGGGATGGAGAGTGCTGGGATGGAGAGTGCTGGGATGGCGAGTGCTGGGATTGAGAGTACTGGGATGGAAAGCGCCGGGATGGAGAGTGCCGGGATGGAGAGCGCTGGGATGGAGAGTGCCGGGATGGACAGTGCTGGGATTGAGAGTGCTAGGATGGAGAGCGCTGGGATGGAGAGTACTGGGATGGAGAGCGCTGGGATGGTGTTTGCTGGGATGGAGTGTGCTGGTATGGAGAGCGCTGGGATGGAGAGTGCTGGGATGGGGAGCGCAGGGATGGAGAGTTGTGGGGTGGAGTGTGCTGGGATGGAGAGCGCTGGGTTGGAGAGTGCTGGGATGGTGTTTGCTGGGATGGTGTTTGCTGGGAAGGAGAGCGCTGGGATGGAGAGTGCTGGGATGGAGAGCGCTGGGATGGAGAGTGCTGGGATGGAGTTTGCTGCGATGGAAAGCACTGGGATGGAGAGTGCTGTGATGGAGAGTGCTGGGATGGAGAGTGCTGGGATGGAGAGTGCTGGGATGGTGTTTGCTGGGATCGTGTTTGCTGGGAAGGAGAGTGCTGGGATGGAGAGTGCTGGGAAAAAGAGTGCTGGGGTGGTGAGAGCTGGGATGGAGTGTGCTGGGATGGAGAGCGCTGGGATAGAGAGCGCTGGGATAGAGAGTTCTGGGATAGAGAGCACTGGGATAGAGAGCTGTAGGATGGAGAGTGCTGGGATGGAGTGCGCTGGGATGGAGAGCGCTGGGAAGGAGAGTCCTGGGATTGAGAGCGTTGGGATAGAGAGCAGTAGTATGGAGAGTGCTGGGATGGAGAGTGCTGGGATGGAAAGCGCTGGGATGGAGAGCGCTGGGATGGAGAGTGCTGGGATGGAGAGTTGTGGGATGTAGTGTGCTGGGATGGAGAGCGCTGGGATGGAGAGCAGTAGGATGGAGAGCGCTGGGATGGAGTGTGCTGGGATGGTGAGCGCTGGGATAGAGAGCGCTGGGATAGAGAGCACTAGGATGGAGAGTGTTGGAATGGAGAGCACTGGGATGGAGAGACCTGGGAAGGAGAGCGCTGCGATGGAGAGTGCTGGGATGGAGAGCACTGGGATGGCGTGCGCTGGGATGGAGAGCAGTAGGATGGAGAGTGCTGGGATGGAGAGCGCTGGGATGGAGCGGGCTGGGATGGCGAGCGCTGGGATGCAGAGTGCTGGGATTGAGCTTACTGGGATGGATAGTGCAGGGATAGAGAGCGCTGGGATAGAGATCGCTGGGATAGAGAGCAGTAGGATGGAGAGTGCTGGGATGGAGAGCGCTGGGATGGAGAGGGCTGGGATGGCGAACGCTGGGATGGAGAGTGCTGGGATTGAGAGTACTGGGATGGAGAGTGCAGGGATGGAGAGCGCTGGGATGGAGTGTGCTGGGATGGAGAGCGCTGGGATGGAGAGTGCTGGGATGGAGAGCGCTGGGATGGCGAGCGCTGGAATGGAGAGTGCTGGGATAGAGAGTGCTGGGATGGAGAGTGCTGGGATGGAGTGTGCTGGGATGGGAAACGCTGGGATGGAGAGTGCTGGGATAGAGAGTGCTGGGATGGAGTGTGCTGGGATTGTTTTTGCTGGGATGGAGAGTGCTGGGATGGAGAGCGCTGGGATGGAGAGTGCTGGGATGGAGAGTGCTGGGATGGAGAGTGCTGGGATGGGAAACGCTGGGATGGAGAGTGCTAGGATGGAGAGTGCTGGGATGGAGTGTGCTGGGATTGTTTTTGCTGGGATGGAGAGTGCTGGGATGGAGAGTGCTGGGATGGAGTGTGCTGGGATGGAGGGTGCTGGGATGGTGTTTGCTGGGATGGAGAGCGCTGGGCTGGAGAGCGCTGGGATGGAGAGAGGTGGGATGGAGAGTGGTAGGATGGAGACGGCTGGGATGGAGAATACTAGGATGGAGAGGGCTGGGATGGAAAGTGCTGGGATGGAGAGGGCTGGGATGGGGAGTGCTGGCATGGTGAGCACTGGGATGGAGAGTGCTGGGATGTAGAGCGCTGGGATGGAGAGTGCTGGGATGGAGAGGGCTGGAATGGAGAGGGCTGGGATGGAGAGTGCTGGGATGGAGAGGTCTGGGATGGAGAGTGTTAGGATGGAGAGTGCTGGGATGGAGAGCGCACGGATGGAGAGTGCTGGGATGGAGAGCGCACGGATGGAGTGTGCTGGGATGGAGAGGGCTGGGATGGAGAGTGCTGGGATGGAGAGGGCTGGTATGGAGAGTGCTGGGATGGAGAGTGCCAGGATGGCGAGAGCTGGGATGGCGAGGGCTGGGATGGAGAGTGCTGGGATGGAGAGCGCTGGGATGGAGAGCGCTGGAATGGAGAGAGGTGGGATGGAGAGTGGTAGGATGGAGACGGCTGGGATGGAGAGGGCTGGGATGGAGAGTGTTAGGATGGAGAGTGCTGGGATGGGGAGGGCTGGGATGGAGTGTGCTGGGATGGAGTGTGTTAGGATGGAGAGTGCTGGGATGGAGAGTGTTAGGATGGAGTGTGCTGGGATGTAGAGCGCTGGGATGGAGAGTGCTGGGATGGAGAGCACTGGGATGGAGAGTGCTGGGATGGAGAGTGCTGGGATGGTGAGTGCTGGGATGGAGTGTGCTGGGATGGGAAACGCTGGGATGGAGAGTGCTGGGATGGAGAGTGCTGGGATGGAGTGTGCTGGGATGGAGAGTGCTGGGATGGAGAGTGCTGGGATGGTGTTGGCAGGGATGGAGTGTGCTGGGATGGAAAGCGCTGGGATGGAGAGTGCTGGGATGGAGAGTGCTGGGATGGAGAGTGCTGGGATGGAGAGTGCTGGGATGGAGTGTGCTGGGATGGCGAGCGCTGGGATGGAGAGTGCTGGGATGGAGAGTGCTGGGATGGTGTTTGCTGGGATAGTGTTTGCTGGGATGGAGAGTGCTTGGATGGAGAGCGCCGGGATGGAGTGTGCTGGAATCGAGAGTGCTGGGATGGAGAGCGCTGGGATGGAGTGTGCTGGGATGGAGAGCGCTGGGATGGAGAGTGCTGGGATGGAGGGTGCTGGGATGGTGTTTGCTGGGATGGAGAGTGCTTGGATGGAGAGCGACGGGATGGAGTGTGCTGGAATCGAGAGTGCTGGGATGGAGAGCGCTGAAATGGAGAGTGCCGGGATGGAGAGGGCTGGGATGGAGAGAGCTGGGATGGAGAGGGCTGGGATGGGGAGTGCTGGGATGGTGAGCGCTGGGATGGCGAGTGCTGGGATGTAGAGCGCTGGGATGGAGACTGCTGGGATGGAGAGTGCTGGGATGGCGAGCGCTGGGATGGAGAGTGCTGGGATGGATAGGGCTGGGATGGAGAGTGCTGGGATGGAGAGGGCTGGGATGGAGAGTGTTGGGATGGAGAGTGCCAGGATGGCGAGAGCTGGGATGGCGAGGGCTGGGATGGAGACTCCTGGGATGGAGAGTGCTGGGATGGAGGGTGCTGGGATGGTGTTTGCTGGGATGCTGTTTGCTGGGAAGATGAGTGCTGGGATGGCGAGCACTGGGATGGAGAGTGCTGGGATGGAAAGCGCTTGGATGGAGAGTTGTGGCATGGAGTGTGTTGGGATGGAGAGTGCTGGAATTGAGAGTACTGGGATGGAGAGTGCTGGGATGGAAAGGGCTGGGATGGAGAGTGCTGGGATTGAGAGTACTGGGATGGAGAGTGCTGGGATTGAGAGTAGTGGGATGGAGAGTGCTGGGATGGAAAGGGCTGGGATGGAGAGTGCTGGAATGGAGAGCGCCGGGATGGAGAGTGCTGGGAGTGAGAGTACTGGGATAGAGAACGCTGGGATGGAGAGTGCTGGGATTGAGAGTACTGGGATGGAGAGTGCTGGGATGGAGAGTGCTGGGATGGAGAGTACTGGGATGGAGAGCGCTGGGATGGAGAGTGCTGGGATGGAGAGTGCTGGGATGGAGAGTGCTGGGATGGAGAGTGCTGGGATGGAGAGTGCAGGGATGGAGGGTGCTGGGATGGAGAGCGCTGGGATGGCGAGCGCTGGAATGGAGAGTGCTGGGATAGAGAGTGCTGGGATGGAGAGTGCTGGGATGGAGTGTGCTGGGATGGGAAACGCTGGGATGGAGAGTGCTGGGATAGAGAGTGCTGGGATGGAGTGTGCTGGGATTGTTTTTGCTGGGATGGAGAGTGCTGGGATGGAGAGCGCTGGGATGGAGAGTGCTGGGATGGAGAGTGCTGGGATGGAGAGTGCTGGGATGGGAAACGCTGGGATGGAGAGTGCTAGGATGGAGAGTGCTGGGATGGAGTGTGCTGGGATTGTTTTTGCTGGGATGGAGAGTGCTGGGATGGAGAGTGCTGGGATGGAGTGTGCTGGGATGGAGGGTGCTGGGATGGTGTTTGCTGGGATGGAGAGCGCTGGGCTGGAGAGCGCTGGGATGGAGAGAGGTGGGATGGAGAGTGGTAGGATGGAGACGGCTGGGATGGAGAAAAGTAGGATGGAGAGGGCTGGGATGGAAAGTGCTGGGATGGAGAGGGCTGGGATGGGGAGTGCTGGCATGGTGAGCACTGGGATGGAGAGTGCTGGGATGTAGAGCGCTGGGATGGAGAGTGCTGGGATGGAGAGGGCTGGAATGGAGAGGGCTGGGATGGAGAGTGCTGGGATGGAGAGGTCTGGGATGGAGAGTGTTAGGATGGAGAGTGCTGGGATGGAGAGCGCACGGATGGAGAGTGCTGGGATGGAGAGCGCACGGATGGAGTGTGCTGGGATGGAGAGGGCTGGGATGGAGAGTGCTGGGATGGAGAGGGCTGGTATGGAGAGTGCTGGGATGGAGAGTGCCAGGATGGCGAGAGCTGGGATGGCGAGGGCTGGGATGGAGAGTGCTGGGATGGAGAGCGCTGGGATGGAGAGCGCTGGAATGGAGAGAGGTGGGATGGAGAGTGGTAGGATGGAGACGGCTGGGATGGAGAGGGCTGGGATGGAGAGTGTTAGGATGGAGAGTGCTGGGATGGGGAGGGCTGGGATGGAGTGTGCTGGGATGGAGTGTGTTAGGATGGAGAGTGCTGGGATGGAGAGTGTTAGGATGGAGTGTGCTGGGATGTAGAGCGCTGGGATGGAGAGTGCTGGGATGGAGAGCACTGGGATGGAGAGTGCTGGGATGGAGTGTGCTGGGATGTAGAGGGCTGGGATGGAGAGTGCTGGGATGGAGAGAGCTGGGATGGAGAGTGTTAGGATGGAGGGTGCTGGGATGGAGAGCGCTGGGATGGAGAGTGCTGGGATGGAGAGGTCTGGGATGGAGAGTGTTAGGATGGAGAGTGCTGGGATGGAGAGGGCTGGGATGGAGAGTGCTGGGATGGAGAGTGCCAGGATGGCGAGAGCTGGGATGGCGAGGGCTGGGATGGAGAGTGCTGGGATGGAGGGTGCTGGGATGGTGTTTGCTGGGATGGAGAGCGCTGGGATGGAGAGCGCTGGGATGGAGAGCGCTGGGATGGAGAGCGCTGGGATGGAGAGTGCTTGGATGGAGAGTGCTGGGATGGAGTGTGCTGGGATGGAGAGTGCTTGGATGGAGAGTGCTGGGATGGAGAGTGCTGGGATGGAGAGTGCTGGGATGGAGTGTGCTGGGATGGTGTTTGCTGGGAACGAGAGTGCTGGGAAGGAGGATGCTGGGATTGAGAGGGCTGGGATGGAGAGTGCTGGGATTGAGAGTGCTGGCATTGTATGCGCTGGGATGGAGAGTTGTGGCATGGAGTGTGCTGGGATGGAGAGTGCTGGGATGGAGAGTTGTGACATGGAGTGTGCTGGGATGGAGAGTGCTGGTATTGAGAGTACTGGGATGGAGTGTGCTGGGATTGAGTGTACTGGGATGGAGAGTGCTGGGATGGAGAGTGCTGGGATTGAGAGTACTGGGATGGAGTGTGCTGGGATTGAGAGTACTGGGATGGTGAGTGCTGGGATGGAAAGGGCTGGGATGGAGAGTGCTGGGATGGATAGCGCCGGGATGGAGAGCAGAAGGATGAAGAGCGCTGGGATGGAGTGTGCTGGGATGGTGAGCGCTGGGATAGAGAGCGCTGGGATAGAGAGCAGTAGGATGGAGAGTGCTGGAATGGAGAGCACTGGGATGGAGAGAGCTGGGAAGGTGAGCGCTGCGATGGAGAGTGCTGGGATGGAGAGCACTGGGATGGCGTGCGCTGGGATGGAGAGCAGTAGGATGGAGAGTGCTGGGATGGAGAGCGCTGGGATGGAGCGGGCTGGGATGGCGAACGCTGGGATGGAGAGTGCTGGGATGGAGAGCACTGGGATGGCGTGCGCTGGGATGGAGAGCAGTAGGATGGATAGTGCAGGGATAGAGAGCGCTGGGATAGAGTTCGCTGGGATAGAGAGCTGTAGGATGGAGAGTGCTGGGATGGAGAGCGCTGGGATGGAGAGGGCTGGGATGGTGAACGCTGGGATGGAGAGTGCTGGGATTGAGAGTACAGGGATGGAGAGTGCAGGGATGGAGAGCGCTGGGATGGAGAGCACTGGGATGGAGAGTGCCGGGATGGAGAGTGCTGGGATTGAGAGTACTGGGATGGAGAGTGCTGGGATGGAGAGCGCTGGGATGGAGAGCGCTGGGATGGACAGTGCTGGGATGGAGAGGGGTGGGAAAGAGAGTGCTGGGATGGAGAGTACTGGGATGGAGAGCGCTGGGATTGAGTGTGCTGGGATGGAGAGTGCTGGGATGGAGAGTGCCGGAATGGAGAGTGCTGGGATGGAGAGTGCTAGGATTGAGAGTACTGGGATGGAGAACGCTGGGATGGAGAGTGCTGGGATGGAGAGTGCTGGGATAGAGAGCGCTGGGATGGAGAGCGCTGGGATAGAGTGTAGTAGGATGGAGAATGCTGGGATGGAGAGCGCTGGGATGGAGAGCGCTGGGATGGCTAGCGCTGGGATGGAGAGTGCTGGGATTGAGAGTACTGGGATGGAGAGTGCTGGGATGGAGAGTGCTGGGATGGAGAGTGCTGGGATGGCGAGTGCTGGGATTGAGAGTACTGGGATGGAAAGCGCCGGGATGGAGAGTGCTGGGATGGAGAGTGCCGGGATGGAGAGTGCTGGGATTGAGAGTGCTAGGATGGAGAGCGCTGGGATGGAGAGTGCTGGGATGGTGTTTGCTGGGATGGAGTGTGCTGGTATGGAGAGCGCTGGGATGGAGAGTGCTGGGATGGAGTGTGCTGGGATGGGAAACGCTGGGATGGAGAGTGCTGGGATAGAGAGTGCTGGGATGGAGTGTGCTGGGATTGTTTTTGCTGGGATGGAGAGTGCTGGGATGGAGAGCGCTGGGATGGAGAGTGCTGGGATGGAGAGTGCTGGGATGGAGAGTGCTGGGATGGGAAACGCTGGGATGGAGAGTGCTAGGATGGAGAGTGCTGGGATGGAGTGTGCTGGGATTGTTTTTGCTGGGATGGAGAGTGCTGGGATGGAGAGTGCTGGGATGGAGTGTGCTGGGATGGAGGGTGCTGGGATGGTGTTTGCTGGGATGGAGAGCGCTGGGCTGGAGAGCGCTGGGATGGAGAGAGGTGGGATGGAGAGTGGTAGGATGGAGACGGCTGGGATGGAGAGTACTAGGATGGAGAGGGCTGGGATGGAAAGTGCTGGGATGGAGAGGGCTGGGATGGGGAGTGCTGGCATGGTGAGCACTGGGATGGAGAGTGCTGGGATGTAGAGCGCTGGGATGGAGAGTGCTGGGATGGAGAGGGCTGGAATGGAGAGGGCTGGGATGGAGAGTGCTGGGATGGAGAGGTCTGGGATGGAGAGTGTTAGGATGGAGAGTGCTGGGATGGAGAGCGCACGGATGGAGAGTGCTGGGATGGAGAGCGCACGGATGGAGTGTGCTGGGATGGAGAGGGCTGGGATGGAGAGTGCTGGGATGGAGAGGGCTGGGATGGAGAGTGCTGGGATGGAGAGTGCCAGGATGGCGAGAGCTGGGATGGCGAGGGCTGGGATGGAGAGTGCTGGGATGGAGAGCGCTGGGATGGAGAGCGCTGGAATGGAGAGAGGTGGGATGGAGAGTGGTAGGATGGAGACGGCTGGGATGGAGAGGGCTGGGATGGAGAGTGTTAGGATGGAGAGTGCTGGGATGGGGAGGGCTGGGATGGAGTGTGCTGGGATGGAGTGTGTTAGGATGGAGAGTGCTGGGATGGAGAGTGTTAGGATGGAGTGTGCTGGGATGTAGTGCGCTGGGATGGAGAGTGCTGGGATGGAGAGCACTGGGATGGAGAGTGCTGGGATGGAGTGTGCTGGGATGTAGAGTGCTGGGATGGAGAGTGCTGGGATGGAGAGGGCTGGGATGGAGAGTGCTGGGATGGAGAGAGCTGGGATGGAGAGTGTTAGGATGGAGAGTGCTGGGATGGAGAGCGCTGGGATGGAGAGTGCTGGGATGGAGAGGTCTGGGATGGAGAGTGTTAGGATGGAGAGTGCTGGGATGGAGAGGGCTGGGATGGAGAGTGCTGGGATGGAGAGTGCCAGGATGGCGAGAGCTGGGATGGCGAGGGCTGGGATGGAGAGTGCTGGGATGGAGGGTGCTGGGATGGTGTTTGCTGGGATGGAGAGCGCTGGGATGGAGAGCGCTGGGATGGAGAGCGCTGGGATGGAGAGCGCTGGGATGGAGTGTGCTGGGATGGAGAGTGCTGGGATGGAGTGTGCTGGGATGGAGAGTGCTTGGATGGAGAGTGCTTGGATGGAGAGTGCTGGGATGGAGTGTGCTGGGATGGAGAGTGATTGGATGGAGTGTGCTGGGATGGAGAGTGCTGGGATGGAGAGTGCTGGGATGGAGTGTGCTGGGATGGTGTTTGCTGGGAACGAGAGTGCTGGGAAGGAGGATGCTGGGATTGAGAGGGCTGGGATGGAGAGTGCTGGGATTGAGAGTGCTGGCATTGTATGCGCTGGGATGGAGAGTTGTGGCATGGAGTGTGCTGGGATGGAGAGTGCTGGGATGGAGAGTTGTGACATGGAGTGTCCTGGGATGGAGAGTGCTGGTATTGAGAGTACTGGGATGGAGAGTGCTGGGATTGAGAGTACTGGGATGGAGAGTGCTGGGATTGAGAGTACTGGGATGGTGAGTGCTGGGATGGAAAGGGCTGGGATGGAGAGTGCTGGGATGGATAGCGCCGGGATGGAGAGCAGAAGGATGGAGAGCGCTGGGATGGAGTGTGCTGGGATGGTGAGCGCTGGGATAGAGAGCGCTGGGATAGAGAGCAGTAGGATGGAGAGTGCTGGAATGGAGAGCACTGGGATGGAGAGAGCTGGGAAGGTGAGCGCTGCGATGGAGAGCAGTAGGATGGAGAGTGCTGGGATGGAGAGCGCTGGGATGGAGCGGGCTGGGATGGCGAACGCTGGGATGGAGAGTGCTGGGATGGAGAGCACTGGGATGGCGTGCGCTGGGATGGAGAGCAGTAGGATGGATAGTGCAGGGATAGAGAGCGCTGGGATAGAGTTCGCTGGGATAGAGAGCTGTAGGATGGAGAGTGCTGGGATGGAGAGCGCTGGGATGGAGAGGGCTGGGATGGCGAACGCTGGGATGGAGAGTGCTGGGATTGAGAGTACTGGGATGGAGAGTGCAGGGATGGAGAGCGCTGGGATGGAGAGCGCTGGGATGGAGAGTGCCGGGATGGAGAGTGCTGGGATTGAGAGTACTGGGATGGAGAGTGCTGGGATGGATAGCGCCGGGATGGAGAGCAGAAGGATGGAGAGCGCTGGGATGGAGTGTGCTGGGATGGTGAGCGCTGGGATAGAGAGCGCTGGGATAGAGAGCAGTAGGATGGAGAGTGCTGGAATGGAGAGCACTGGGATGGAGAGCACTGGGATGGCGTGCGCTGGGATGGAGAGCAGTAGGATGGAGAGTGCTGGGATGGAGAGCGCTGGGATGGAGCGGGCTGGGATGGCGAACGCTGGGATGGAGAGTGCTGGGATGGAGAGCACTGGGATGGCGTGCGCTGGGATGGAGAGCAGTAGGATGGATAGTGCAGGGATAGAGAGCGCTGGGATAGAGTTCGCTGGGATACAGAGCTGTAGGATGGAGAGTGCTGGGATGGAGAGCGCTGGGATGGAGAGGGCTGGGATGGCGAACGCTGGGATGGAGAGTCCTGGGATTGAGAGTACTGGGATGGAGAGTGCAGGGATGGAGAGCGCTGGGATGGAGAGCGCTGGGATGGAGAGTGCCGGGATGGAGAGTGCTGGGATTGAGAGTACTGGGATGGAGAGTGCTGGGATGGAGAGCGCTGGGATGGAGAGCGCTGGGATGGACAGTGCTGGGATGGAGAGGGGTGGGAAAGAGAGTGCTGGGATGGAGAGTACTGGGATGGAGAGCGCTGGGATTGAGTGTGCTGGGATGGAGAGTGCTGGGATGGAGAGTGCCGGAATGGAGAGTGCTGGGATGGAGAGTGCTCGGATTGAGAGTACTGGGATGGAGAGCGCTGGGATGGAGAGTGCTGGGATGGAGAGTGCTGGGATAGAGAGCGCTGGGATGGAGAGCGCTGGGATAGAGTGTAGTAGGATGGAGAATGCTGGGATGGAGAGCGCTGGGATGGAGAGCGCTGGGATGGCTAGCGCTGGGATGGAGAGTCCTGGGATTGAGAGTACTGGGATGGAGAGTGCTGGGATGGAGAGTGCTGGGATGGAGAGTGCTGGGATGGCGAGTGCTGGGATTGAGAGTACTGAGATGGAAAGCTCCGGGATGGAGAGTGCTGGGATGGAGAGTGCCGGGATGGAGAGTGCTTGGATTGAGAGTGCTAGGATGGAGAGCGCTGGGATGGAGAGTGCTGGGATGGTGTTTGCTGGGATGGAGTGTGCTGGTATGGAGAGCGCTGGGATGGAGAGTGCTGGGATGGGGAGCGCAGGGATGGAGAGTTGTGGGGTGAAGTGTGCTGGGATGGAGAGCGCTGGGTTGGAGAGTGCTTGGATGGTGTTTGCTGGGATGGTGTTTGCTGGGAAGGAGAGTGCTGGGAAGGAGGATGCTGGGATTGAGAGGGCTGGGATGGAGAGTGCTGGGATTGAGAGTGCTGGCATTGTATGCGCTGGGATGGAGAGTTGTGGCATGGAGTGTGCTGGGATGGAGAGTGCTGGGATGGAGAGTTGTGACATGGAGTGTGCTGGGATGGAGAGTGCTGGTATTGAGAGTACTGGGATGGAGTGTGCTGGGATTGGGTGTACTGGGATGGAGAGTGCTGGGATGGAGAGTGCTGGGATTGAGAGTACTGGGATGGAGAGTGCTGGGATTGAGAGTACTGGGATGGTGAGTGCTGGGATGGAAAGGGCTGGGATGGAGAGTGCTGGGATGGATAGCGCCGGGATGGAGAGCAGAAGGATGGAGAGCGCTGGGATGGAGTGTGCTGGGATGGTGAGCGCTGGGATAGAGAGCGCTGGGGTAGAGAGCAGTAGGATGGAGAGTGCTGGAATGGAGAGCACTGGGATGGAGAGAGCTGGGAAGGTGAGCGCTGCGATGGAGAGTGCTGGGATGGAGAGCACTGGGATGGCGTGCGCTGGGATGGAGAGCAGTAGGATGGAGAGTGCTGGGATGGAGAGCGCTGGGATGGAGCGGGCTGGGATGGCGAACGCTGGGATGGAGAGTGCTGGGATGGAGAGCACTGGGATGGCGTGCGCTGGGAAGGAGAGCAGTAGGATGGATAGTGCAGGGATAGAGAGCGCTGGGATAGAGTTCGCTGGGATAGAGAGCTGTAGGATGGAGAGTGCTGAGATGGTGAGCGCTGGGATGGAGAGGGCTGGGATGGCGAACGCTGGGATGGAGAGTGCTGGGATTGAGAGTACTGGGATGGAGAGTGCAGGGATGGAGAGCGCTGGGATGGAGAGCGCTGGGATGGAGAGTGCCGGGATGGAGAGTGCTGGGATTGAGAGTACTGGGATGGAGAGTGCTGGGATGGAGAGTACTGGGATGGAGATCGCTGGGATTGAGTGTGCTGGGATGGAGAGTGCTGGGATGGAGAGTGCCGGAATGGAGAGTGCTGGGATGGAGAGTGCTAGGATTGAGAGTACTGGGATGGAGAGCGCTGGGATGGAGAGTGCTGGGATGGAGAGTGCTGGGATAGAGAGCGCTGGGATGGAGAGCGCTGGCATAGAGTGTAGTAGGATGGAGAATGCTGGGATGGAGAGCGCTGGGATGGAGAGCGCTGGGATGGCTAGCGCTGGGATGGAGAGTGCTGGGATTGAGAGTACTGGGATGGAGAGTGCTGGGATGGAGAGTGCTGGGATGGAGAGTGCTGGGATGGCGAGTGCTGGGATTGAGAGTACTGGGATGGAAAGCGCCGGGATGGAGAGTGCCGGGATGGAGAGCGCTGGGATGGAGAGTGCCGGGATGGACAGTGCTGGGATTGAGAGTGCTAGGATGGAGAGCGCTGGGATGGAGAGTACTGGGATGGAGAGCGCTGGGATGGTGTTTGCTGGGATGGAGTGTGCTGGTATGGAGAGCGCTGGGATGGAGAGTGCTGGGATGGGGAGCGCAGGGATGGAGAGTTGTGGGGTGGAGTGTGCTGGGATGGAGAGCGCTGGGTTGGAGAGTGCTGGGATGGTGTTTGCTGGGATTGTGTTTGCTGGGAAGGAGAGCGCTGGGATGGAGAGTGCTGGGATGGAGAGCGCTGGGATGGAGAGTGCTGGGATGGAGTTTGCTGCGATGGAAAGCACTGGGATGGAGAGTGCTGTGATGGAGAGTGCTGGGATGGAGAGTGCTGGGATGGAGAGTGCTGGGATGGTGTTTGCTGGGATCGTGTTTGCTGGGAAGGAGAGTGCTGGGATGGAGAGTGCTGGGAAAAAGAGTGCTGGGGTGGTGAGAGCTGGGATGGAGTGTGCTGGGATGGAGAGCGCTGGGATAGAGAGCGCTGGGATAGAGAGTTCTGGGATAGAGAGCACTGGGATAGAGAGCTGTAGGATGGAGAGTGCTGGGATGGAGTGCGCTGGGATGGAGAGCGCTGGGAAGGAGAGTCCTGGGATTGAGAGCGCTGGGATAGAGAGCAGTAGTATGGAGAGTGTTGGGATGGAGAGTGCTGGGATGGAAAGCGCTGGGATGGAGAGCGCTGGGATGGAGAGTGCTGGGATGGAGAGTTGTGGGATGTAGTGTGCTGGGATGGAGAGCGCTGGGATGGAGAGCAGTAGGATGGAGAGCGCTGGGATGGAGTGTGCTGGGATGGTGAGCGCTGGGATAGAGAGCGCTGGGATAGAGAGCACTAGGATGGAGAGTGTTGGAATGGAGAGCACTGGGATGGAGAGACCTGGGAAGGAGAGCGCTGCGATGGAGAGTGCTGGGATGGAGAGCACTGGGATGGCGTGCGCTGGGATGGAGAGCAGTAGGATGGAGAGTGCTGGGATGGAGAGCGCTGGGATGGAGCGGGCTGGGATGGCGAGCGCTGGGATGCAGAGTGCTGGGATTGAGCTTACTGGGATGGATAGTGCAGGGATAGAGAGCGCTGGGATAGAGATCGCTGGGATAGAGAGCAGTAGGATGGAGAGTGCTGGGATGGAGAGCGCTGGGATGGAGAGGGCTGGGATGGCGAACGCTGGGATGGAGAGTGCTGGGATTGAGAGTACTGGGATGGAGAGTGCAGGGATGGAGAGCGCTGGGATGGAGTGTGCTGGGATGGAGAGCGCTGGGATGGAGAGTACTGGGATGGAGAGTGCTGGGATGGAGAGCGCTGGAATGGAGAGTGCTGGGATGGAGAGTGCTGGGATGGAGAGTGCTGGGATGGAGAGGGGTGGGAAAGAGAGTGCTGGGATGGAGAGTACTGGGATGGAGAGCGCTGGGATTGAGTGTGCTGGGATGGAGAGTGCTGGGATGGAGAGTGCCGGAATGGAGAGTGCTGGGATGGAGAGTGCTAGGATTGAGAGTACTGGGATGGAGAGCGCTGGGATGGAGAGTGCTGGGATGGAGAGTGCTGGGATAGAGAGCGCTGGGATGGAGAGCGCTGGGATAGAGTGCAGTAGGATGGAGAATGCTGGGATGGAGAGCGCTGGGATGGAGAGCGCTGGGATGGCTAGCGCTGGGATGGAGAGTGCTGGGATTGAGAGTACAGGGATGGAGAGTGCTGGGATGGAAAGCGCTGGGATGGAGTGTGCTGGGATGGAGAGCGCTGGGATGGAGAGTGCCGGGATGGAGAGTGCTGGTATTGAGAGTACTGGGATGGAGAGTGCTGGGGTGGAGAGTGCTGAGATGGAGAATGCTGGGATGGAGAGGGGTGGGAAGGAGAGTGTAGGGATGGAGAGTACTGGGATCGAGAGCGCTGGGATGGAGAGTGCTAGGATGGAGAGTGCTGGGATGGAGAGTGCCGGGATGTAGTGTGCTCGGATGGAGAGTACTGGGATGGAGAGTGCTGGGATGAAGAGTGCCGGGATGGAGAGTGCTGGGATGGAGTGTGCTGGAATGGAGAGCGCTGGGATGGAGAGCGCTGGGATGTAGAGTGCTGGGATGGAGAGTGCTGGGATGGAGAGGGCTGGTATGGAGAGTGTTAGGATGGAGAGTGCTGGGATGGAGAGGGCTGTAAAGGAGAGTGCTGGGATGGAGAGTGCCAGGATGGAGAGTGCTGGGATGGAGAGTGCTGGGATGGAGGGTGCTGGGATGGTGTTTGCTGGAATGGTGTTTGCTGGGAAGATGAGTGCTGGGATGGAGAGCGCTGGGATGGAGAGCGCTGGGATGGAGTGTGCTGGGATGGAGAGTGCTTGGATGGAGTGTGCTGGGATGGAGAGTGCTTGGATGGAGAGTGCTGTGATGGAGTGTGCTGGGATGGAGAGCGCTGGGATGGAGTGTGCTGGGATGGATAGCGCTGGGATGGAGTGTGCTGGGATGGAGAGTGCTGTGATGGTGTTTGCTGGGATGGTGTTTGCTGGGATGGAGTGTGCTGGGATGGAGTGTGCTGGGATGGAGAGCGCTGGGATGGAGAGTGCTGGAATTGAGAGTGCTGGCATGGAAAGCGCTGGGATGGAAAGGGCTGGGATGGAGAGTGCTGGGATGGAGAGCGCCGGGATGGAGAGTGCTGGGATTGAGAGTACTGGGATGGAGAACGCTGGGATGGAGAGTGCTGGGATTGAGAGTACTGGGATGGAGAGTGCTGGGATGGAGAGTGCTGGGAGGGAGAGTGCTGGGATTGAGAGTACTGGGATGGAAAGCGCCGGGATGGAGAGCGCTGGGATGGAGAGTGCCGGGATGGAGAGTGCTGGGATTGAGAGTGCTGGGATTGAGAGTGCTGGGATGGAGAGTGCTGGGATGGAGTGTGCTGGGATGGAGTGTGCTGGGATGGTGTTTGCTCGGAAGGTGTTTGCTGGGAAGATGAGTGCTGGGATGGAGAGTCCTGGGATGGAGATTGCTGGGATTGAGAGTACTGGGATGGAGTGTGCTGGGATGGAGAGCGCTGGGATGGAGAGTGCTGGGATAGAGAGTGCTGGGATGGAGAGCGCTGGGATGGAGTGTGCTGGGATGGAGAGCGCTGGGATGGAGAGTGCTGGGATGGAGAGTGCTGGGTTGGAGAGTGCAGGGATGGAGTGTGCTGGGATGGAGAGCGCTGGGATGGTAAGCGCTGGGATGGAGAGTGCTGGGATGGAGAGGACTGGGATGGAGAGCGCTGGGATGGAGAGCGCTGGGATGGAGAGTGCTAGGATTGTAAGTACTGGGATGGAGAGTGGCGGGATGGGGAGTGCCGGGATGGAGAGTGCTGGGATTGAGAGCGCTGGGATGGAGAGCGCTGTGATGGAGAGTGCTGGGATGGCGAGCGCTGGGATGGCGAGTGCTGGGATGGAGAGTGCTGGTATGGAGAGCGCTGGGATGGGAAGCACTGGTATGGAGAGTTGTGGGATGGAGTGTGCTGGGATGGAGAGCGCTGGGATGGACAGTTGTTGGATGGAGTGTGCTGGGATGGAGAGCGCTGCGAGGGAGAGTCCTGGGATTGAGAGCGCTGGGTTGGAGAGCGCTGTGATGGAGAGTGCTGGGATGGCGAGCGCTGGGATGGAGAGTGCTGGGATGGAGAGTGCTGGGATGGAGAGCGCTGGGATGGAAAGCACTGGTATGGAGAGTTGTGGGATGGAGTGTGCTGGGATGGAGGGTGCTGGGATGGTGTTTGCTGGGAAGATGAGTGCTGGGATGGAGAGTGCTGGGATGGAGAGCGCTGGGATGGAGAGCGCTGGGATGGAGGGTGCTGGGATGGAGAGTGCTGGGATGGAGTGTGCTGTGCTGTAGAGTGCTTGGATGGAGAGCGCTGGGATGGAGTGTGCTGGGATGGAGAGCGCTGGGATGGAGTGTGCTGGGATGGAGAGCGCTGGGATGGAGTGTGCTGGGATGGAGAGTGCTGGGATGGAAAGCGCCGGGATGGAGAGCGCTTGGAAGGAGAGCGCTGGGATAGAGTGTGCTGGGTTGGAGAGTGCTGGGATGGAGATTGCTGGGATGGAGAGGGCTGGGATGGAGTGTGCTGGGAACGAGAGTGCTGGGATGGCGAGCACTGGGATGGAGAGTGCTGGGATGGAGAGTGCTGGGATTGAGCGTACTGGGATGGAGAGTGCTGGGATGGAGAGTGCTGGGATGGAGAGTGCTGGGATGGAGAGTGCTGGGATGGAGAGTGCTGGGATGGAGAGTGCTGGGATTGAGTGTGCTGGGATGGAGAGTGCTGGGATGGAGAGTGCTGGGATGGAGAGTGCTGGGATGGAGAGTGCTGGGATGGAGAGTGCTGGGATGGAGAGTGCTGGGATTGATTGTGCTGGGATGGAGAGTGCTGGGATGGAGATTGCTGGGGTGGAGAGGGCTGGGATTGAGAGCACAGGGATGGAGAGTGCTGGGATCACCTGTGCTGGGATGGAGATCGCTGGGATGGAGAGTGCTGGGATCAAGTGTGCTGGGATGGAGATCGCTGGAATGGAGAGTGCTGGGATGGAGTGTGCTGGGATGGAGAGTGCTGGGATGGAGAGTGCTGGGATGGAGTGTGCTGGGATGGAGAGCGCTGGGATGGAGAGCGCTGGGATGCCGAGCGCTGGGATGGAGAGCGCTGGGATGGAGAGTGAACGGGTGGAGAGTGCTGGGATGGAGAGCGCTGGGATGGAGGTTGCTGAGCTGGAGAGCGCTGGGATGGAGAGGGCTGGGATGGAGAGCGCTGGGATGGAGGGTGCTGGGATGGAGAGCGCTGGGATGGAGGGTGCTGAGCTGGAGAGCGCTGGGATGGAGAGGGCTGGGATGGAGCGTGCTGGGATGGAGTGTGCTGGGATGGAGAGTGCTGGGATGGAGATTGCTGGGATGGAGTGTGCTGGGATGGAGAGCGCTGGGATGGAGAGCGCTGGGATGCCGAGCGCTGGGATGGAGAGCGCTGGGATGGAGAGTGCTGGGATGGAGAGTGCTGGGATTGAGTGTACTGGGATGGAGAGTGCTGGGATGGAAAGCACCGGGGTGGAGAGCGCTGGGATGGAGAGCGCTGGGATGGAGTGTGCTGGGATGGAGAGTGCTGGGATGGAGATTGCTGGGATAGAGAGAGCTGGGATTGAGAGCACAGGGATGGAGAGTGCTGGGATGGAGTGTGCTGGGATGGAGAGTGCTGGGATGGAGATTGCTGGGATGGAGAGGGCTGGGATTGAGAGCACAGGGATGGAGAGCGCTGGGATGGTGAGCGCTGGGATGGAGAGTGCTGGGATCAAGTGTGCTGGGATGGAGATCGCTGGGATGGAGAGTGCTGGGATGGAGTGTGCTGGGATGGAGAGTGCTGGGATGGAGAGCGCTGGGATGGAGAGCGCTGGGATGCCGAGCGCTGGGATGGAGAGTGCTGGGATGGAGTGTGCTGGGATGGAGTGTGCTGGGATGGAGAGTGCTGGGGTGGAGAGTGCCGGGATGGAGAGCGCTGGGATGGAGTGTGCTGGGATGGGGTGTGCTGGGATGGAGAGTGCTGAGCTGGAGAGCGCTGGGATGGAGAGAGCTGGGATGGAGTGTGCTGGGATGGAGTGTGCTGGGATGGAGAGTGCTGGGATGGAGAGTGCTGGGATGGAGTGTGCTGGGATGGAGAGCGCTGGGATGGAGAGCCCTGGGATGCCGAGCGCTGGGATGGAGAGTGCTGAGAGGGAGAGTGCTGGGATGGAGAGTGCTGGGATGGAGAGTGCTGGGATGGAGAGCGCTGGGATGGAGTGTGCTGGGATGGAGAGTGCTGGATGGAGAGTGCTGGGATGGAGAGTGCTGGGATAGAGTGTACTGGGATGGAGAGGGCTGGGATGATATGTGCTGGGATGGAGAGTGTTGGGTTGGAGAGCGCTGGGATGGAGTTTGCTGGGATGGAGAGTGCTGGGATGGAGAGTGCTGGGATGGAGAGTGCTGGGATCAAGTGTGCTGGGATGGAGATCGCTGGGATGGAGAGTGCTGGGATGGAGTGTGCTGGGATGGAGAGTGCTGGGATGGAGAGCGCTGGGATGGAGAGCGCTGGGATGCCGAGCGCTGGGATGGAGAGTGCTGGGATGGAGTGTGCTGGGATGGAGTGTGCTGGGATGGAGAGCGCTGGGATGGAGAGCGCTGGGATGCCGAGCGCTGGGATGGAGAGCGCTGGGATGGAGAGTGCTGGGGTGGAGAGTGCTGGGATGGAGAGCGCTGGGATGGAGTGTGCTGGGATGGAGAGTGCCGGGATGTAGTGTGCTCGGATGGAGAGTACTGGGATGGAGAGTGCTGGGATGAAGAGTGCCGGGATGGAGAGTGCTGGGATGGAGTGTGCTGGAATGGAGAGCGCTGGGATGGAGAGCGCTGGGATGTAGAGTGCTGGGATGGAGAGTGCTGGGATGGAGAGGGCTGGTATGGAGAGTGTTAGGATGGAGAGTGCTGGGATGGAGAGGGCTGTAAAGGAGAGTGCTGGGATGGAGAGTGCCAGGATGGAGAGTGCTGGGATGGAGAGTGCTGGGATGGAGGGTGCTGGGATGGTGTATGCTGGAATGGTGTTTGCTGGGAAGATGAGTGCTGGGATGGAGAGCGCTGGGATGGAGAGCGCTGGGATGGAGTGTGCTGGGATGGAGAGTGCTTGGATGGAGTGTGCTGGGATGGAGTGTGCTGGAATGGAGAGCGCTGGGATGGAGAGCGCTGGGATGTAGAGTGCTGGGATGGAGAGTGCTGGGATGGAGAGGGCTGGTATGGAGAGTGTTAGGATGGAGAGTGCTGGGATGGAGAGGGCTGTAAAGGAGAGTGCTGGGATGGAGAGTGCCAGGATGGAGAGTGCTGGGATGGAGAGTGCTGGGATGGAGGGTGCTGGGATGGTGTTTGCTGGAATGGTGTTTGCTGGGAAGATGAGTGCTGGGATGGAGAGCGCTGGGATGGAGAGCGCTGGGATGGAGTGTGCTGGGATGGAGAGTGCTTGGATGGAGTGTGCTGGGATGGAGAGTGCTTGGATGGAGAGTGCTGTGATGGAGTGTGCTGGGATGGAGAGCGCTGGGATGGAGTGTGCTGGGATGGATAGCGCTGGGATGGAGTGTGCTGGGATGGAGAGTGCTGTGATGGTGTTTGCTGGGATGGTGTTTGCTGGGATGGAGTGTGCTGGGATGGAGTGTGCTGGGATGGAGAGCGCTGGGATGGAGAGTGCTGGAATTGAGAGTGCTGGCATGGAAAGCGCTGGGATGGAAAGGGCTGGGATGGAGAGTGCTGGGATGGAGAGCGCCGGGATGGAGAGTGCTGGGATTGAGAGTACTGGGATGGAGAACGCTGGGATGGAGAGTGCTGGGATTGAGAGTACTGGGATGGAGAGTGCTGGGATGGAGAGTGCTGGGAGGGAGAGTGCTGGGATTGAGAGTACTGGGATGGAAAGCGCCGGGATGGAGAGCGCTGGGATGGAGAGTGCCGGGATGGAGAGTGCTGGGATTGAGAGTGCTGGGATTGAGAGTGCTGGGATGGAGAGTGCTGGGATGGAGTGTGCTGGGATGGAGTGTGCTGGGATGGTGTTTGCTCGGAAGGTGTTTGCTGGGAAGATGAGTGCTGGGATGGAGAGTCCTGGGATGGAGATTGCTGGGATTGAGAGTACTGGGATGGAGTGTGCTGGGATGGAGAGCGCTGGGATGGAGAGTGCTGGGATAGAGAGTGCTGGGATGGAGAGCGCTGGGATGGAGTGTGCTGGGATGGAGAGCGCTGGGATGGAGAGTGCTGGGATGGAGAGTGCTGGGTTGGAGAGTGCAGGGATGGAGTGTGCTGGGATGGAGAGCGCTGGGATGGTAAGCGCTGGGATGGAGAGTGCTGGGATGGAGAGGACTGGGATGGAGAGCGCTGGGATGGAGAGCGCTGGGATGGAGAGTGCTAGGATTGAGAGTACTGGGATGGAGAGTGGCGGGATGGGGAGTGCCGGGATGGAGAGTGCTGGGATTGAGAGCGCTGGGATGGAGAGCGCTGTGATGGAGAGTGCTGGGATGGCGAGCGCTGGGATGGCGAGTGCTGGGATGGAGAGTGCTGGTATGGAGAGCGCTGGGATGGGAAGCACTGGTATGGAGAGTTGTGGGATGGAGTGTGCTGGGATGGAGAGCGCTGGGATGGACAGTTGTTGGATGGAGTGTGCTGGGATGGAGAGCGCTGCGAGGGAGAGTCCTGGGATTGAGAGCGCTGTGTTGGAGAGCGCTGTGATGGAGAGTGCTGGGATGGCGAGCGCTGGGATGGAGAGTGCTGGGATGGAGAGTGCTGGGATGGAGAGCGCTGGGATGGAAAGCACTGGTATGGAGAGTTGTGGGATGGAGTGTGCTGGGATGGAGGGTGCTGGGATGGTGTTTGCTGGGAAGATGAGTGCTGGGATGGAGAGTGCTGGGATGGAGAGCGCTGGGATGGAGAGCGCTGGGATGGAGGGTGCTGGGATGGAGAGTGCTGGGATGGAGTGTGCTGTGCTGTAGAGTGCTTGGATGGAGAGCGCTGGGATGGAGTGTGCTGGGATGGAGAGCGCTGGGATGGAGTGTGCTGGGATGGAGAGCGCTGGGATGGAGTGTGCTGGGATGGAGAGTGCTGGGATGGAAAGCGCCGGGATGGAGAGCGCTTGGAAGGAGAGCGCTGGGATAGAGTGTGCTGGGTTGGAGAGTGCTGGGATGGAGATTGCTGGGATGGAGAGGGCTGGGTTGGAGTGTGCTGGGAACGAGAGTGCTGGGATGGCGAGCACTGGGATGGAGAGTGCTGGGATGGAGAGTGCTGGGATTGAGAGTACTGGGATGGAGAGTGCTGGGATGGAGAGTGCTGGGATGGAGAGTGCTGGGATGGAGAGTGCTGGGATGGAGAGTGCTGGGATGGAGAGTGCTGGGATTGAGTGTGCTGGGATGGAGAGTGCTGGGATGGAGAGTGCTGGGATGGAGAGTGCTGGGATGGAGAGTGCTGGGATGGAGAGTGCTGGGATGGAGAGTGCTGGGATTGATTGTGCTGGGATGGAGAGTGCTGGGATGGAGATTGCTGGGGTGGAGAGGGCTGGGATTGAGAGCACAGGGATGGAGAGTGCTGGGATCACCTGTGCTGGGATGGAGATCGCTGGGATGGAGAGTGCTGGGATCAAGTGTGCTGGGATGGAGATCGCTGGAATGGAGAGTGCTGGGATGGAGTGTGCTGGGATGGAGAGTGCTGGGATGGAGAGTGCTGGGATGGAGTGTGCTGGGATGGAGAGCGCTGGGATGGAGAGCGCTGGGATGCCGAGCGCTGGGATGGAGAGCGCTGGGATGGAGAGTGAACGGGTGGAGAGTGCTGGGATGGAGAGCGCTGGGATGGAGGTTGCTGAGCTGGAGAGCGCTGGGATGGAGAGGGCTGGGATGGAGAGCGCTGGGATGGAGGGTGCTGGGATGGAGAGCGCTGGGATGGAGGGTGCTGAGCTGGAGAGCGCTGGGATGGAGAGGGCTGGGATGGAGCGTGCTGGGATGGAGTGTGCTGGGATGGAGAGTGCTGGGATGGAGAGTGCTGGGATGGAGTGTGCTGGGATGGAGAGCGCTGGGATGGAGAGCGCTGGGATGCCGAGCGCTGGGATGGAGAGCGCTGGGATGGAGAGTGCTGGGATGGAGAGTGCTGGGATTGAGTGTACTGGGATGGAGAGTGCTGGGATGGAAAGCGCCGGGGTGGAGAGCGCTGGGATGGAGAGCGCTGGGATGGAGTGTGCTGGGATGGAGAGTGCTGGGATGGAGATTGCTGGGATAGAGAGAGCTGGGATTGAGAGCACAGGGATGGAGAGTGCTGGGATGGAGTGTGCTGGGATGGAGAGTGCTGGGATGGAGATTGCTGGGATGGAGAGGGCTGGGATTGAGAGCACAGGGATGGAGAGCGCTGGGATGGTGAGCGCTGGGATGGAGAGTGCTGGGATCAAGTGTGCTGGGATGGAGATCGCTGGGATGGAGAGTGCTGGGATGGAGTGTGCTGGGATGGAGAGTGCTGGGATGGAGAGCGCTGGGATGGAGAGCGCTGGGATGCCGAGCGCTGGGATGGAGAGTGCTGGGATGGAGTGTGCTGGGATGGAGTGTGCTGGGATGGAGAGTGCTGGGGTGGAGAGTGCTGGGATGGAGAGCGCTGGGATGGAGTGTGCTGGGATGGGGTGTGCTGGGATGGAGAGTGCTGAGCTGGAGAGCGCTGGGATGGAGAGAGCTGGGATGGAGTGTGCTGGGATGGAGTGTGCTGGGATGGAGAGTGCTGGGATGGAGAGTGCTGGGATGGAGTGTGCTGGGATGGAGAGCGCTGGGATGGAGAGCCCTGGGATGCCGAGCGCTGGGATGGAGAGTGCTGAGAGGGAGAGTGCTGGGATGGAGAGTGCTGGGATGGAGAGTGCTGGGATGGAGAGCGCTGGGATGGAGTGTGCTGGGATGGAGAGTGCTGGATGGAGAGTGCTGGGATGGAGAGTGCTGGGATAGAGTGTACTGGGATGGAGAGGGCTGGGATGATATGTGCTGGGATGGAGAGTGTTGGGTTGGAGAGCGCTGGGATGGAGTTTGCTGGGATGGAGAGTGCTGGGATGGAGAGTGCTGGGATGGAGAGTGCTGGGATCAAGTGTGCTGGGATGGAGATCGCTGGGATGGAGAGTGCTGGGATGGAGTGTGCTGGGATGGAGAGTGCTGGGATGGAGAGCGCTGGGATGGAGAGCGCTGGGATGCCGAGCGCTGGGATGGAGAGTGCTGGGATGGAGTGTGCTGGGATGGAGTGTGCTGGGATGGAGAGCGCTGGGATGGAGAGCGCTGGGATGCCGAGCGCTGGGATGGAGAGCGCTGGGATGGAGAGTGCTGGGGTGGAGAGTGCTGGGATGGAGAGCGCTGGGATGGAGTGTGCTGGGATGGAGAGTGCCGGGATGTAGTGTGCTCGGATGGAGAGTACTGGGATGGAGAGTGCTGGGATGAAGAGTGCCGGGATGGAGAGTGCTGGGATGGAGTGTGCTGGAATGGAGAGCGCTGGGATGGAGAGCGCTGGGATGTAGAGTGCTGGGATGGAGAGTGCTGGGATGGAGAGGGCTGGTATGGAGAGTGTTAGGATGGAGAGTGCTGGGATGGAGAGGGCTGTAAAGGAGAGTGCTGGGATGGAGAGTGCCAGGATGGAGAGTGCTGGGATGGAGAGTGCTGGGATGGAGGGTGCTGGGATGGTGTATGCTGGAATGGTGTTTGCTGGGAAGATGAGTGCTGGGATGGAGAGCGCTGGGATGGAGAGCGCTGGGATGGAGTGTGCTGGGATGGAGAGTGCTTGGATGGAGTGTGCTGGGATGGAGAGTGCTTGGATGGAGAGTGCTGTGATGGAGTGTGCTGGGATGGAGAGCGCTGGGATGGAGTGTGCTGGGATGGATAGCGCTGGGATGGAGTGTGCTGGGATGGAGAGTGCTGTGATGGTGTTTGCTGGGATGGTGTTTGCTGGGATGGAGTGTGCTGGGATGGAGAGTGCTGGGATGGAGAGCGCTGGGATGGAGAGTGCTGGAATTGAGAGTGCTGGCATGGAAAGCGCTGGGATGGAAAGGGCTGGGATGGAGAGTGCTGGGATGGAGAGCGCCGGGATGGAGAGTGCTGGGATTGAGAGTACTGGGATGGAGAACGCTGGGATGGAGAGTGCTGGGATTGAGAGTACTGGGATGGAGAGTGCTGGGATGGAGAGTGCTGGGAGGGAGAGTGCTGGGATTGAGAGTACTGGGATGGAAAGCGCCGGGATGGAGAGCGCTGGGATGGAGAGTGCCGGGATGGAGAGTGCTGGGATTGAGAGTGCTGGGATTGAGAGTGCTGGGATGGAGAGTGCTGGGATGGAGTGTGCTGGGATGGAGTGTGCTGGGATGGTGTTTGCTCGGAAGGTGTTTGCTGGGAAGATGAGTGCTGGGATGGAGAGTCCTGGGATGGAGATTGCTGGGATTGAGAGTACTGGGATGGAGTGTGCTGGGATGGAGAGCGCTGGGATGGAGAGTGCTGGGATAGAGAGTGCTGGGATGGAGAGCGCTGGGATGGAGTGTGCTGGGATGGAGAGCGCTGGGATGGAGAGTGCTGGGATGGAGAGTGCTGGGTTGGAGAGTGCAGGGATGGAGTGTGCTGGGATGGAGAGCGCTGGGATGGTAAGCGCTGGGATGGAGAGTGCTGGGATGGAGAGGACTGGGATGGAGAGCGCTGGGATGGAGAGCGCTGGGATGGAGAGTGCTAGGATTGAGAGTACTGGGATGGAGAGTGGCGGGATGGGGAGTGCCGGGATGGAGAGTGCTGGGATTGAGAGCGCTGGGATGGAGAGCGCTGTGATGGAGAGTGCTGGGATGGCGAGCGCTGGGATGGCGAGTGCTGGGATGGAGAGTGCTGGTATGGAGAGCGCTGGGATGGAAAGCACTGGTATGGAGAGTTGTGGGATGGAGTGTGCTGGGATGGAGAGCGCTGGGATGGACAGTTGTTGGATGGAGTGTGCTGGGATGGAGAGCGCTGCGAGGGAGAGTCCTGGGATTGAGAGCGCTGGGTTGGAGAGCGCTGTGATGGAGAGTGCTGGGATGGCGAGCGCTGGGATGGAGAGTGCTGGGATGGAGAGTGCTGGGATGGAGAGCGCTGGGATGGAAAGCACTGGTATGGAGAGTTGTGGGATGGAGTGTGCTGGGATGGAGGGTGCTGGGATGGTGTTTGCTGGGAAGATGAGTGCTGGGATGGAGAGTGCTGGGATGGAGAGCGCTGGGATGGAGAGCGCTGGAATGGAGGGTGCTGGGATGGAGAGTGCTGGGATGGAGTGTGCTGTGCTGTAGAGTGCTTGGATGGAGAGCGCTGGGATGGAGTGTGCTGGGATGGAGAGCGCTGGGATGGAGTGTGCTGGGATGGAGAGCGCTGGGATGGAGTGTGCTGGGATGGAGAGTGCTGGGATGGAAAGCGCCGGGATGGAGAGCGCTTGGATGGAGAGCGCTGGGATAGAGTGTGCTGGGTTGGAGAGTGCTGGGATGGAGATTGCTGGGATGGAGAGGGCTGGGATGGAGTGTGCTGGGAACGAGAGTGTTGGGATGGCGAGCACTGGGATGGAGAGTGCTGGGATGGAGAGTGCTGGGATTGAGAGTACTGGGATGGAGAGTGCTGGGATGGAGAGTGCTGGGATGGAGAGTGCTGGGATGGAGAGTGCTGGGATGGAGAGTGCTGGGATGGAGAGTGCTGGGATTGAGTGTGCTGGAATGGAGAGTGCTGGGATGGAGAGTGCTGGGATGGAGAGTGCTGGGATGGAGAGTGCTGGGATGGAGAGTGCTGGGATGGAGAGTGCTGGGATTGAGTGTGCTGGGATGGAGAGTGCTGGGATGGAGATTGCTGGGGTGGAGAGGGCTGGGATTGAGAGCACAGGGATGGAGAGTGCTGGGATCACCTGTGCTGGGATGGAGATCGCTGGGATGGAGAGTGCTGGGATCAAGTGTGCTGGGATGGAGATCGCTGGGATGGAGAGTGCTGGGATGGAGTGTGCTGGGATGGAGAGTGCTGGGATGGAGAGTGCTGGGATGGAGTGTGCTGGGATGGAGAGCGCTGGGATGGAGAGCGCTGGGATGCCGAGCGCTGGGATGGAGAGCGCTGGGATGACGAGCGCTGGAATGGAGAGTGCTGGGATGGAGCCGCTGGGATGGAGAGCGCTGGGATGACGAGCGCTGGAATGGAGAGTGCTGGGATGAAGAGCGCTGGGATGGAGAGCGCTGGGATGACGAGCGCTGGAATGGAGAGTGCTGGGATGGAGCCGCTGGGATGGAGAGGGCTGGGATGGAGTGCACTGGGATGGAGTGTGCTGAGAGGGAGAGTGCTGGGATGGAGAGTGCTGGGATGGAGTGTGCTGGGATGGAGAGTGCTGGGATCGAGAGTGCTGGGATGGAGAGCGCTGGGATTGAGAGTGCTGGAATGGAGAGTCCTGGGATGGAGTGCACTGGGATGGAGAGCGCTGGAATGGAGAGTGCTGGGATGGAGAGCGCTGGAATGGAGAGGGCTGGGATGGAGAGCGCTGGAATGGAGTGTGCTGGGATTGAGAGCGCTGGGATTGAGAGTGCTAGGATGGAGAGTGCTCGGATGGAGAGCGCTGAGATGGAGAGCGCTGGGATGGAGAGTGCTGGGATGGAGAGCGCTGGGATGGAGAGTGCTGGGATGGAGAGTGCCGGAATGGAGAGTGCTGGGATGGAGAGTGCTAGGATTGAGAGTACTGGGATGGAGATCGCTGGGATGGAGAGTGCTGGGATGGAGAGTGCTGGGATAGATAGCGCTGGGATGGAGAGCGCTGGGATAGAGTGCAGTAGGATGGAGAATGCTGGGATGGAGAGCGCTGGGATGGAGAGCGCTGGGATGGCTAGCGCTGGGATGGAGAGTGCTGGGATTGAGAGTACTGGGATGGAGAGTGCTGGGATGGAGAGTGCTGGGATGGAGAGTGCTGGGATGGCGAGTGCTGGGATTGAGAGTACTGGGATAGAGAGCGCCGGGATGGAGAGCGCTGGGATGGGGAGTGCCGGGATGGAGAGTGCTGGGATTGAGAGTGCTGGGATGGAGAGCGCTGGGATGGAGAGTGCTGGGATGGATAGTGCTGGGATGGAGAGTGCTGGGATGGTGTTTGCTGGGATGGAGTGTGCTGGTATGGAGAGCGCTGGGATGGAGAGTGCTGGGATGTGGAGCGCAGGGATGGAGAGTTGTGGGGTGGAGTGTGCTGGGATGGAGAGCGCTGGGTTGGAGAGTGCTGGGATGATGTTTGCTGGGATGGTGTTTGCTGGGAAGGAGAGCGCTGGGATGGAGAGTGCTGGGATGGAGAGCGCTGGGATGGAGAGTGCTGGGATGGAGTGTGCTGGGATGGAAAGCGCTGGGATGGAGAGGGTTGGGATGGAGAGTACTGGGATGGAGAGTGCTGGGCTGGAGATTGCTGGGATGGTGTTTGCTGGGATGGTGTTTGCTGGGAAGGAGAGTGCTGGGATGGAGGGTGCTGGGAAAAAGAGTGCTGGGGTGGGGAGTGCTGGGATGGAGTGTGCTGGGATGGAGAGCGCTGGGATAGAGAGCGCTGGGATAGAGAGTTCTGGGATAGAGAGCACTGGGATAGAGAACTGTAGGATGGAGAGTGCTGGGATGGAGTGCGCTGGGATGGAGAGCGCTGGGAAGAAGAGTCCTGGGATTGAGAGCGCTGGGATAGAGAGCAGTAGTATGGAGAGTGCTGGGATGGAGAGTGCTGGGATGGAGAGGGGTGGGAAAGAGAGTGCTGGGATGGAGAGTACTGGGATGGAGAGCGCTGGGATTGAGTGTGCTGGTATGGAGAGTGCTGGGATGGAGAGTGCCGGAATGGAGAGTGCTGGGATGGAGAGTGCTAGGATTGAGAGTACTGGCATGGAGAGCGCTGGGATGGAGAGTGCTGGGATGGAGAGTGCTGGGATAGAGAGCGCTGGGATGGAGAGCGCTGGGATAGAGTGCAGTAGGATGGAGAATGCTGGGATGGAGAGCGCTGGGATGGAGAGCGCTGGGATGGCTAGCGCTGGGATGGAGAGTGCTGGGATTGAGAGTACAGGGATGGAGAGTGCTGGCATGGAAAGCGCTGGGATGGAGTGTGCTGGGATGGAGAGCGCTGGGATGGAGAGTGCCGGGATGGAGAGTGCTGGTATTGAGAGTACTGGGATGGAGAGTGCTGGGATGGAGAGTGCTGAGATGGAGAATGCTGGGATGGAGAGGGGTGGGAAGGAGAGTGTAGGGATGGAGAGTACTGGGATGGAGAGCGCTGTGATGGAGAGTGCTAGGATGGAGAGTGCTGGGATGGAGAGTGCCGGGATGTAGTGTGCTCGGATGGAGAGTACTGGGATGGAGAGTTCTGGGATGAAGAGTGCCGGGATGGAGAGTGCTGGGATGGAGTGTGCTGGAATGGAGAGCGCTGGGATGGAGAGCGCTGGGATGTAGAGTGCTGGGATGGAGAGTGCTGGGATGGAGAGGGCTGGGATGGAGTCTGCTGGGATGGAGAGAGCTGGGATGGAGAGGGCTGGGATGGAGAGGGCTGTAAAGGAGAGTGCTGGGATGGAGAGTGCCAGGATGGAGAGTGCTGGGATGGAGAGTGCTGGGATGGAGGCTGCTGGGATGGTGTTTGCTGGAATGGTGTTTGCTGGGAAGATGAGTGCTGGGATGGAGAGTGCTGGGATGGAGAGCGCTGGGATGGAGAGCGCTGGGATGGAGTGTGCTGGGATGGAGAGTGCTGGGATGGAGTGTGCTGGGATGGAGAGTGGTTGGATGGAGAGTGCTGTGATGGAGTGTGCTGGGATGGAGAGCGCTGGGATGGAGTGTGCTGGGATGGATAGCCCTGGGATGGAGTGTGCTGGGATGGAGTGTGCTGTGATGGTGTTTGCTGGGATGGTGTTTGCTGGGATGGAGTGTGCTGGGATGGAGAGTGCTGGGATGGAGAGCGCTGGGATGGAGAGTGCTGGAATTGAGAGTGCTGGCATGGAAAGCGCTGGGATGGAGAGTGCTGGGATTGAGAGTACTGGGATGGAGAGTGCTGGGATTGAGAGTGCTGGGATGGAGAGCGCTGGGATGGAGAGTGCTGGGATTGAGAGTACTGGGATGGAGTGTGCTGGGATGGAGAGTGCTGGGATAGAGAGTACTGGGATGGAGAGTGCTGGGACTGAGAGTACTGGGATGGAGAGTGCTGGGATGGAAAGGGCTGGGATGGAAAGGGCTGGGATGGAGAGTGCTGGGATGGAGAGCGCCGGGATGGAGAGTGATGGGATTGAGAGTACTGGGATGGAGAACGCTGGGATGGAGAGTGCTGGGATTGAGAGTACTGGGATGGAGAGTGCTGGGATGGAGAGTGCTGGGATGGTGTTTGCTCGGAAGTTGTTTGCTGGGAAGATGAGTGCTGGGATGGAGAGTCCTGGGATGGAGAGTGGCGGGATGGGGAGTGCCGGGATGGAGAGTGCTGGGATTGAGAGCGCTGGGATGGAGAGCGCTGTGATGGAGAGTGCTGGGACTGAGAGTACTGGGATGGAGAGTGCTGGGATGGAAAGGGCTGGGATGGAGAGTGCTGGGATGGAGAGCGCCGGGATGGAGAGTGCTGGGATTGAGAATACTGGGATGGAGAACGCTGGGATGGAGAGTGCTGGGATTGAGAGCGCTGGGATGGAGAGCGCTGTGATGGAGAGTGCTGGGATGGCGAGTGCTGGGATGGCGAGTGCTGGGATGGAGAGCGCTGGGATGGAAAGCACTGGTATGGAGAGTTGTGGGATGGAGTGTGCTGGGATGGAGAGCGCTGGGATGGACAGTTGTTGGATGGGGTGTGCTGGGATGGAGAGCGCTGTGAGGGAGAGTGCTGGGATTGAGAGCGCTGGGATGGAGAGCGCTGTGATGGAGAGTGCTGGGATGGCGAGCGCTGGGATGGAGAGTGCTGGGACGGAGAGTGCTGGGATGGAGAGTGCTGGGACGGAGAGTGCTGGGATGGAGAGCGCTGGGATGGAGAGCGCTGGGAGGGAGAGTGCTGGGATTGAGAGCGCTGGGATGGAGAGCGCTGTGATGGAGAGTGCTGGGATGGCGAGCGCTGGGATGGAGAGTGCTGGGATGGAGAGTGCTGGGATGGAGAGCGCTGGGATGGAAAGCACTGGTATGGAGAGTTGTGGAATGGAGTGTGCTGGGATGGAGAGCGCTGGGAGGGAGAGTTGGGGGATGGAGTGTGCTGGGATGGAGAGTGCTGGGACGGACAGTTGGGGGATGGTCTGTGCTGGGATGGAGAGCGCTTGCATGGAGAGTGCTGGGATGGAGAGTGCTGGGATGGTGTTTGCTGGGATGGAGTGTGCTGGTATGGAGAGCGCTGTGATGGAGAGTGCTGGGATAGAGAGTGCTGGGATGGAGAGCGGTGGGATGGAGAGTGCTGGGATGGAGAGTGCTGGGATGGTGTTTGCTGGGATGGAGTGTGCTGGTATGGTGTTTGCTGGGATGGTGTTTGCTGGGAAGGAAAGCGCTGGGATGGAGAGTGCTGGGATGGAGAGTGCTGGGATGGAGAGTGCTGGGATGGAGTGTGCTGGGATGGAAAGCGCTGGGATGGAGAGTGCTGGGATGGAGAGCACTGGGATGGAGAGAGCTGGGAAGGAGAGCGCTGCGATGGAGAGTGCTGGGATGGAGAGCACTGGGATGGCGTGCGCTGGGATGGAGAGCAGTAGGATGGAGAGTGCTGGGGTGGAAAGCACTGGTATGGAGAGTTGTGGGATGGAGTGTGCTGGGATGGAGAGCGCTGGGATGGAGAGTGCTGGGATGGATAGTGCTGGGATGGAGAGCGCTGGGATGGAGAGCGCTGGGAGGGAGAGTGCTGGGATTGAGAGCGCTGGGATGGAGAGCGCTGTGATGGAGAGTGCTGGGATGGCGAGCGCTGGGATGGAGAGTGCTGCGATGGAGAGTGCTGGGATGGAGAGCGCTGGGATGGAAAGCACTGGTATGGAGAGTTGTGGGATGGAGTGTGCTGGGATGGAGAGCGCTGGGAGGGAGAGTTGGGGGATGGAGTGTGCTGGAATGGAGAGCGCTGGGACGGACAGTTGGGGGATGGAGTGTGCTGGGATGGAGAGCGCTTGCATGGAGAGTGCTGGGATGGAGAGTGCTGGGATGGTGTTTGCTGGGATGGAGTGTGCTGGTATGGAGAGCGCTGGGATGGAGAGTGCTGGGATGGGGAGCGCTGGGATGGAGAGTTGTGGGGTGGAGTGTGCTGGGATGGAGAGCGCTGGGATGGAGAGTGCTGGGATGGAGAGTGCTGGGATGGTGTTTGCTCGGAAGGTGTTTGCTGGGAAGATGAGTGCTGGGATGGAGAGTCCTGGGATGGAGAGTGGCGGGATGGGGAGTTCCGGGATGGAGAGTGCTGGGATTGAGAGCGCTGGGATGGAGAGCGCTGTGATGGAGAGTGCTGGGACTGAGAGTACTGGGATGGAGAGTGCTGGGATGGAAAGGGCTGGGATGGAGAGTGCTGGGATGGAGAGCGCCGGGATGGAGAGTGCTGGGATTGAGAGTACTGGGATGGAGAACGCTGGGATGGAGAGTGCTGGGATTGAGAGCGCTGGGATGGAGAGCGCTGTGATGGAGAGTGCTGGGATGGCGAGTGCTGGGATGGAGAGTGCTGGGATGGAGAGCGCTGGGATGGAAAGCACTGGTATGGAGAGTTGTGGGATGGAGTGTGCTGGGATGGAGAGCGCTGGGATGGACAGTTGTTGGATGGAGTGTGCTGGGATGTAGAGCGCTGGGAGGGAGAGTGCTGGGATTGAGAGCGCTGGGATGGAGAGCGCTGTGATGGAGAGTGCTGGGATGGCGAGCGCTGGGATGGAGAGTGCTGGGATGGAGAGTGCTGGGATGGAGAGCGCTGGGATGGAGAGCGCTGGGAGGGAGAGTGCTGGGATTGAGAGCGCTGGGATGGAGAGCGCTGTGATGGAGAGTGCTGGGATGGCGAGCGCTGGGATGGAGAGTGCTGGGATGGAGAGTGCTGGGATGGAGAGCGCTGGGATGGAAAGCACTGGTATGGAGAGTTGTGGGATGGAGTGTGCTGGGATGGAGAACGCTGGGAGGGAGAGTTGGGGGATGGAGTGTGCTGGGATGGAGAGCGCTGGGACGGACAGTTGGGGGATGGACTGTGCTGGGATGGAGAGCGCTTGCATGGAGAGTGCTGGGATGGAGAGTGCTGGGATGGTGTTTGCTGGGATGGAGAGTGCTGGGATAGAGAGTGCTGGGATGGAGAGCGCTGGGATGGAGAGTGCTGGGATGGAGAGTGCTGGGATGGTGTTTGCTGGGATGGAGTGTGCTGGTATGGTGTTTGCTGGGATGGTGTTTGCTGGGAAGGAGAGCGCTGGGAAGGAGAGCGCTGTGATGGAGAGTGCTGGGATGGAGAGTGCTGGGATGGAGAGTGCTGGGACGGAGTGTGCTGGGATGGAAAGCGCTGGGATGTGGAGTGCTGGGATGGAGAGCACTGGGATGGAGAGAGCTGGGAAGGAGAGCGCTGCGATGGAGAGTGCTGGGATGGAGAGCACTGGGATGGCGTGCGCTGGGATGGAGAGCAGTAGGATGGAGAGTGCTGGGGTTGGAAAGCACTGGTATGGAAAGTTGTGGAATGGAGTGTGCTGGGATGGAGAGCGCTGGGATGGAGAGAGCTGGGAAGGAGAGCGCTGCGATGGAGAGTGCTGGGATGGAGAGCACTGGGATGGCGTGCGCTGGGATGGAGAGCAGTAGGATGGAGAGTGCTGGGATGGAAAGCACTGGTATGGAGAGTTGTGGGATGGAGTGTGCTGGGATGGAGAGCGCTGGGATGGACAGTTGTTGGATGGAGTGTGCTGGGATGGAGAGCGCTGGGAGGGAGAGTGCTGGGATTGAGAGCGCTGGGATGGAGAGCGCTGTGATGGAGAGTGCTGGGATGGCGAGCGCTGGGATGGAGAGTGCTGCGATGGAGAGTGCTGGGATGGAGAGCGCTGGGATGGAAAGCACTGGTATGGAGAGTTGTGGGATGGAGTGTGCTGGGATGGAGAGCGCTTGCATGGAGAGTGCTGGGATGGAGAGTGCTGGGATGGTGTTTGCTGGGATGGAGTGTGCTGGTATGGAGAGCGCTGGGATGGAGAGTGCTGGGATGGGGAGCGCTGGGATGGAGAGTTGTGGGGTGGAGTGTGCTGGGATGGAGAGCGCTGGGATGGAGAGTGCTGGGATGGAGAGTGCTGGGATGGTGTTTGCTGGGATGGAGTGTGCTGGGATGGAAAGCGCTGGGATGGAGAGTGCTGGGATGGAGAGTGCTGGGATGGAGAGTGCTGTGATGGAGAGTGCTGGGATGGTGTTTGCTGGGATGGTGTTTGCTGGGAAGGAGAGTGCTCGGATGGAGAGTGCTGGGATTGAGAGTGCTGGGGTGGGGAGTGCTGGGATGGAGTGCGCTGGGATGGAGAGCGCTGGGATAGAGAGTGCTGGGATAGAGAGTCCTGGGATAGAGAGCACTGGGATAGACACCTGTAGGATGGAGAGTGCTGGGATGGAGTGCGCTGGGATGGAGAGCGCTGGGAAGGAGAGTCCTGGGATGGAGAGCGCTGGGATAGAGAGCAGTAGTATGGAGAGTGCTGGGATGGAGAGTGCTGGAATGGAAAGCGCTGGGATGGAGAGCGCAGGGATGGAGAGTGCTGGGATGGAGAGTTGTGGGATGGTGTGTGCTGGGATGGAGAGCGCAGGGATGGAGAGTGCTGGGATGGTGAGCGCTATGATGGTGTTTGCTGGGATGGAGAGCACTGGGATAGAGAGCGCTGGGATAGAGAGCAGTAGGATGGAGAGTGCTGGAATGGAGAGCACTGGGATGGAGAGAGCTGGGAAGGAGAGCGCTGGGATGGAGAGCAGTAGGATGGAGAGTGCTGGGATGGAGAGCGCTGGGATGGAGCGGGCTGGGATGGCGAGCGCTGGGATGCAGAGTGCTGGGATTGAGAGTACTGGGATGGATAGTGCAGGGATAGAGAGCGCTGGGATAGAGATCGCTGGGATAGAGAGCAGTAGGATGGAGAGTGCTGGGATGTAGAGCGCTGGGATGGAGAGGGCTGGGATGGCGAACGCTGGGATGGAGAGTGCTGGGATTGAGAGTACTGGGATGGAGAGTGCAGGGATGGAGAGCGCTGGGATGGAGTGTGCTGGGATGGAGAGTGCCGGGATGGAGAGTGCTCGGATTGAGAGTACTGGGATGGAGAGTGCTGGGATGGAGAGCGCTGGGATGGAGAGTGCTGGGATGGAGGGTGCTGGGATGGAGAGGGGTGGGAAAGAGAGTGCTGGGATGGAGAGTACTGGGATGGAGAGCGCTGGGATTGAGTGTGCTGGGATGGAGAGTGCTGGGATGGAGAGTGCCGGAATGGAGAGTGCTGTGATGGAGAGTGCTAGGATTGAGAGTACTGGGATGGAGAGCGCTGGGATGGAGAGTGCTGGGATGGAGAGTGCTGGGATAGAGAGCGCTGGGATGGAGAGCGCTGGGATAGAGTGCAGTAGGATGGAGAGTGCTGGGATGGAGTGCGCTGGGATGGAGAGCGCTGGGATGGCTACCGCTGGGATGGAGAGTGCTGGGATTGAGAGTACAGGGATGGAGAGTGCTGGGATGGAGAGCGCTGGGATGGAGAGTGCCGGGATGGAGAGTGCTGCTATTGAGAGTACTGGGATGGAGAGTGCTGGGATGGAGAGTGCTGAGATGGAGAGTGCTGGGATGGAGAGGGGTGGGAAGGAGAGTGTAGGGGTGGAGAGTACTGGGATGGAGAGCGCTGGAATGGAGAGTGCTGTGATGGAGAGTGCCGGGATGTAGTGTGCTGGGAAGGAGAGCGCTGCGATGGAGAGTGCTGGGATGGAGTGCACTGGGATGGCGTGCGCTGGGATGGAGAGCAGTAGAATGGAGAGTGCTGGGATGGAGAGCGCTGGGATGGAGCGGGCTGGGATGGCGAGCGCTGGGATGCAGACTGCTGGGATTGAGAGTACTGGGATGGATAGTGCAGGGATAGAGAGCGCTGGGATAGAGATCGCTGGGATAGAGAGCAGTAGGATGGAGAGTGCTGGGATGGAGAGCGCTGGGATGGAGAGGGCTGGGATGGCGAACGCTGGGATGGAGAGTGCTGAGATTGAGAGTACTGGGATGGAGAGTGCAGGGATGGGGAGCGCTGGGATGGAGAGGGCTGGGATGGAGAGTGCTGGGATGGAGAGTGCTGGGATGGAGAGTTCTGGGATGGAGTGTGCCGGGATGGAGAGTGCTGGGATTGAGAGCGCTGGGATGGAGAGTGCTGGGATGGAGAGTGCTGGGATGGAGAGGGGTGGGAAAGAGAGTGCTGGGATGGAGAGTACTGGGATGGAGAGCGCTGGGATTGAGTGTGCTGGGATGGAGAGTGCTGGGATGGAGAGTGCCGGAATGGAGAGTGCTGGGATGGAGAGTGCTGGGATGGAGAGTGCTGGGATAGAGAGCGCTGGGATGGAGAGCGCTGGGATAGAGTGCAGTAGGATGGAGAGTGCTGGGTGGAGAGCGCTGGGATGGAGAGCGCTGGGATGGCTAGCGCTGGGATTGAGAGTGCTGGGATTGAGAGTACAGGGATGGAGAGTGCTGGGATGGAAAGCGCTGGGATAGAGAGCAGTAGTATGGAGAGTGCTGGGATGGAGAGTGCTGGGATGGAAAGCGTTGGGATGGAGAGCGCTGGGATGGAGAGTGCTGGGATGGAGAGTTGTGGGATGGCGTGTGCTGGGATGGAGAGCGCAGGGATGGAGAGTGCTGGGATGGTGAGCGCTATGATGGAGTGTGCTGGGATGGAGAGCACTGGGATAGAGAGCGCTGGGATAGAGAGCGCTGGGATAGAGAACGCTGGGATAGAGAGCAGTAGGATGGAGAGTGCTGGGATGGAGAGCGCTGGGATGGAGAGGGCTGGGATGGCGAACGCTGGGATGGAGAGTGCTGGGATTGAGAGTACTGGGATGGAGAGTGCAGGGATGGAGAGCGCTGGGATGGAGTGTGCTGGGATGGAGAGTGCCGGGATGGAGAGTGCTCGGATTGAGAGTACTGGGATGGAGAGTGCTGGGATGGAGAGCGCTGGGATGGAGAGCGCTGGGATGGAGAGTGCCGGGATGGAGAGTGCTCGGATTGAGAGTACTGGGATGGAGAGTGCTGGGATGGAGAGCGCTGGGATGGAGAGTGCTGGGATGGAGAGTGCTGGGATGGAGAGGGGTGGGAAAGAGAGTGCTGGGATGGAGAGTACTGGGATGGAGAGCGCTGGGATTGAGTGTGCTGGGATGGAGAGTGCTGGGATGGAGAGTGCCGGAATGGAGAGTGCTGTGATGGAGAGTGCTAGGATTGAGAGTACTGGGATGGAGAGCGCTGGGATGGAGAGTGCTGGGATGGAGAGTGCTGGGATAGAGAGCGCTGGGATGGCTAGCGCTGGGATGGAGAGTGCTGGGATTGAGAGTACAGGGATGGAGAGTGCTGGGATCGAGAGCGCTGGGATGGAGAGTGCCGGGATGGAGAGTGCTGGTATTGAGAGTACTGGGATGGATAGTGCTGGGATGGAGAGTGCTGGGATGGAGAGTGCTGGGATGGAGAGTGCTGTGATGGAGAGTGCCGGGATGTAGTGTGCTGGGAAGGAGAGCGCTGCGATGGAGAGTGCTGGGATGGAGTGCACTGGGATGGCGTGCGCTGGGATGGAGAGCAGTAGAATGGAGAGTGCTGGGATGGAGAGCGCTGGGATGGAGCGGGCTGGGATGGCGAGCGCTGGGATGCAGAGTGCTGGGATTGAGAGTACTGGGATGGATAGTGCAGGGATAGAGAGCGCTGGGATAGAGATCGCTGGGATAGAGAGCAATAGGCTGGAGAGTGCTGGGATGGAGAGTGCTGGGATGGAGAGGGCTGGGATGGCGAACGCTGGGATGGAGAGTGCTGAGATTGAGAGTACTGGGATGGAGAGTGCAGGGATGGAGAGCGCTGGGATGGAGAGTGCTGGGATGGAGAGTGCTGGGATGGAGTGTGCTGGGATGGAGAGTGCTGGGATGGAGAGTGCCGGGATGGAGAGTGCTGGGATTGAGAGTACTGGGATGGAGAGTGCTGGGATGGAGAGCGCTGGGATGGAGAGTGCTGGGATGGAGAGTGCTGGGATGGAGAGGGGTGGGAAAGAGAGTGCTGGGATGTAGAGTACTGGGATGGAGAGCGCTGGGATTGAGTGTGCTGGGATGGAGAGTGCTGGGATGGAGAGTGCCGGAATGGAGAGTGCTGGGATGGAGAGTGCTGGGATGGAGAGTGCTGGGATGGAGCGGGCTGGGATGGCGAGCGCTGGGATGCAGAGTGCTGGGATGGAGAGGGGTGGGAAAGAGAGTGCTGGGATGGAGAGTACTGGGATGGAGAGCGCTGGGATTGAGTGTGCTGGGATGGAGAGTGCTGGGATGGAGAGTGCCGGAATGGAGAGTGCTGGGATGGAGAGTGCTGGGATGGAGAGTGCTGGGATAGAGAGCGCTGGGATGGAGAGCGCTGGGATAGAGTGCAGTAGGATGGAGAGTGCTGGGTGGAGAGCGCTGGGATGGAGAGCGCTGGGATGGCTAGCGCTGGGATTGAGAGTGCTGGGATTGAGAGTACAGGGATGGAGAGTGCTGGGATGGAAAGCGCTGTAATAGAGAGCAGTAGTATGGAGAGTGCTGGGATGGAGAGTGCTGGGATGGAAAGCGTTGGGATGGAGAGCGCTGGGATGGAGAGTGCTGGGATGGAGAGTTGTGGGATGGCGTGTGCTGGGATGGAGAGCGCAGGGATGGAGAGTGCTGGGATGGTGAGCGCTATGATGGAGTGTGCTCGGATGGAGAGCACTGGGATAGAGAGCGCTGGGATAGAGAGCGCTGGGATAGAGAACGCTGGGATAGAGAGCAGTAGGATGGAGAGTGCTGGGATGGAGAGCGCTGGGATGGAGAGGGCTGGGATGGCGAACGCTGGGATGGAGAGTGCTGGGATTGAGAGTACTGGGATGGAGAGTGCAGGGATGGAGAGCGCTGGGATGGAGTGTGCTGGGATGGAGAGTGCCGGGATGGAGAGTGCTCGGATTGAGAGTACTGGGATGGAGAGTGCTGGGATGGAGAGCGCTGGGATGGAGAGTGCCGGGATGGAGAGTGCTCGGATTGAGAGTACTGGGATGGAGAGTGCTGGGATGGAGAGCGCTGGGATGGAGAGTGCTGGGATGGAGAGTGCTGGGATGGAGAGGGGTGGGAAAGAGAGTGCTGGGATGGAGAGTACTGGGATGGAGAGCGCTGGGATTGAGTGTGCTGGGATGGAGAGTGCTGGGATGGAGAGTGCCGGAATGGAGAGTGCTGTGATGGAGAGTGCTAGGATTGAGAGTACTGGGATTGAGAGCGCTGGGATGGAGAGTGCTGGGATGGAGAGTGCTGGGATAGAGAGCGCTGGGATGGAGAGCGCTGGGATAGAGTGCAGTAGGATGGAGAGTGCTGGGATGGAGTGCGCTAGGATGGAGAGCGCTGGGATGGCTAGCGCTGGGATGGAGAGTGCTGGGATTGAGAGTACAGGGATGGAGAGTGCTGGGATCGAGAGCGCTGGGATGGAGAGTGCCGGGATGGAGAGTGCTGGTATTGAGAGTACTGGGATGGATAGTGCTGGGATGGAGAGTGCTGGGATGGAGAGTGCTGGGATGGAGAGTGCTGTGATGGAGAGTGCCGGGATGTAGTGTGCTGGGAAGGAGAGCGCTGCGATGGAGAGTGCTGGGATGGAGTGCACTGGGATGGCGTGCGCTGGGATGGAGAGCAGTAGAATGGAGAGTGCTGGGATGGAGAGCGCTGGGATGGAGCGGGCTGGGATGGCGAGCGCTGGGATGCAGAGTGCTGGGATTGAGAGTACTGGGATGGATAGTGCAGGGATAGAGAGCGCTGGGATAGAGATCGCTGGGATAGAGAGCAGTAGCCTGGAGAGTGCTGGGATGGAGAGTGCTGGGATGGAGAGGGCTGGGATGGCGAACGCTGGGATGGAGAGTGCTGAGATTGAGAGTACTGGGATGGAGAGTGCAGGGATGGAGAGCGCTGGGATGGAGAGTGCTGGGATGGAGAGTGCTGGGATGGAGAGTGCTGGGATGGAGAGTGCTGGGATGGAGAGTGCCGGGATGGAGAGTGCTGGGATTGAGAGTACTGGGATGGAGAGTGCTGGGATGGAGAGCGCTGGGATGGAGAGTGCTGGGATGGAGAGTGCTGGGATGGAGAGGGGTGGGAAAGAGAGTGCTGGGATGTAGAGTACTGGGATGGAGAGCGCTGGGATTGAGTGTGCTGGGATGGAGAGTGCTGGGATGGAGAGTGCCGGAATGGAGAGTGCTGGGATGGAGAGTGCTGGGATGGAGAGTGCTGGGATAGAGAGCGCTGGGATGGAGAGCGCTGGGATAGAGTGCAGTAGGATGGAGAGTGCTGGGATGGAGTGCGCTGGGATGGAGAGCGCTGGGATGGCTAGCGCTGGGATGGAGAGTGCTGGGATTGAGAGTACAGGGATGGAGAGTGCTGGGATGGAGAGCGCTGGGATGGAGAGTGCCGGGATGGAGAGTGATGGTATTGAGAGTACTGGGATGGAGAGTGCTGGGATGGAGAGTGCTGGGATGGAGAGTGCTGGGATGGAGAGTGCTGTGATGGAGAGTGCCGGGATGTAGTGTGCTGGGAAGGAGAGCGCTGCGATGGAGAGTGCTGGGATGGAGTGCACTGGGATGGCGTGCGCTGGGATGGAGAGCAGTAGAATGGAGAGTGCTGGGATGGAGAGCGCTGGGATGGAGCGGGCTGGGATGGCGAGCGCTGGGATGCAGAGTGCTGGGATTGAGAGTACTGGGATGGATAGTGCAGGGATAGAGAGCGCTGGGATAGAGATCGCTGGGATAGAGAGCAGTAGGCTGGAGAGTGCTGGGATGGAGAGCGCTGGGATGGAGAGGGCTGGGATGGCGAACGCTGGGATGGAGAGTGCTGAGATTGAGAGTACTGGGATGGAGAGTGCAGGGATGGAGAGCGCTGGGATGGAGAGTGCTGGGATGGAGAGTGCTGGGATGGAGAGTGCTGGGATGGAGAGTGCTGGGATGGAGAGTGCCGGGATGGAGAGTGCTGGGATTGAGAGTACTGGGATGGAGAGTGCTGGGATGGAGAGCGCTGGGATGGAGAGTGCTGGGATGGAGAGTGCTGGGATGGAGAGGGGTGGGAAAGAGAGTGCTGGGATGGAGAGTACTGGGATGGAGAGCGCTGGGATTGAGTGTGCTGGGATGGAGAGTGCTGGGATGGAGAGTGCCGGAATGGAGAGTGCTGGGATGGAGAGTGCTGGGATGGAGAGTGCTGGGATAGAGAGCGCTGGGATGGAGAGCGCTGGGATAGAGTGCAGTAGGATGGAGAGTGCTGGGTGGAGAGCGCTGGGATGGAGAGCGCTGGGATGGCTAGCGCTGGGATGGAGAGTGCTGGGATTGAGAGTACAGGGATGGAGAGTGCTGGGATGGAAAGCGCTGGGATAGAGAGCAGTAGTATGGAGAGTGCTGGGATAGAGAGTGCTGGGATGGAAAGCGCTGGGATGGAGAGCGCTGGGATGGAGAGTGCTGGGATGGAGAGTTGTGGGATGGCGTGTGCTGGGATGGACAGCGCAGGGATGGAGAGTGCTGGGATGGTGAGCGCTATGATGGAGTGTGCTTGGATGGAGAGCACTGGGATAGAGAGCGCTGGGATAGAGAGCAGTAGGATGGAGAGTGCTGGAATGGAGAGCACTGGGATGGAGAGAGCTGGGAAGGAGAGCGCTGCGATGGAGAGTGCTGGGATGGAGAGCACTGGGATGGCGTGCGCTGGGATGGAGAGCAGTAGGATGGAGAGTGCTGGGATGGAGAGCACTGGGATAGAGCGGGCTGGGATGGCGAGCACTGGGATGCAGAGTGCTGGGATTGAGAGTACTGGGATGGATAGTGCAGGGATAGAGAGCGCTGGGATAGAGATCGCTGGGATAGAGAGCAGTAGGATGGAGAGTGCTGGGATGGAGAGTGCTGGGATGGAGAGTGCTGAGATTGAGAGTACTGGGATGGAGAGTGCAGGGATGGAGAGCGCTGGGATGGAGTGTGCTGGGATGGAGAGCGCTGGGATGGAGAGTGCCGGGATGGAGAGTGCTGGGATTGAGAGTACTGGGATGGAGAGTGCTGGGATGGAGAACGCTGGGATGGAGAGTGCTGGGATGGAGAGTGCTGGGATGGAGAGGGGTGGGAAAGAGAGTGCTGGGATGGAGAGTACTGGGATGGAGAGCGCTGGGATTGAGTGTGCAGGGATGGAGAGTGCTGGGATGGAGAGTGCCGGAATGGAGAGTGCTGGGATGGAGAGTGCTGGGATGGAGAGTGCTGGGATAGAGAGCGCTGGGATGGAGAGCGCTGGGATAGAGTGCAGTAGGATGGAGATTGCTGGGTGGAGAGCGCTGGGATGGAGAGCGCTGGGATGGCTAGCGCTGGGATGGAGAGTGCTGGGATTGAGAGTACAGGGATGGAGAGTGCTGGGATGGAAAGCGCTGGGATGGTATGTGCTGGGATGGAGAGCGCTGGGATGGAGAGTGCCAGGATGGAGTGTGCTGGTATTGAGAGTACTGGGATGGAGAGTGCTGGGATGGAGAGTGCTGAGATGGAGAGTGCTGGGATGGAGAGTGCTGTGATGGAGAGTGCCGGGATGTAGTGTGCTGGGATTGAGAGTGCTGGGATGGAGAGTGCTGCGATTGAGAGTACTGGGATGGAGAGTGCCGGAATGGAGAGTGCTGGGATTGAGAGTACTGGGATGGAGAGTGCTGGGATGGAGAGTGCTGGGATGGAGAGTGCTGGGATGGAGAGGGGTGGGAAAGAGAGTGCTGGGATGGAGAGTACTGGGATGGAGAGCGCTGGGATTGAGTGTGCTGGGATGGAGAGTGCTGGGATGGAGAGTGCCGGAATGGAGAGTGCTGGGATGGAGAGCGCTGGGATGGAGAGTGCTGGGATGGAGAGTGCTGGGATAGAGAGCGCTGGGATGGAGAGCGCAGGGATAGAGTGCAGTAGGATGGAGAGTGCTGGGTGGAGAGCACTGGGATGGAGAGCGCTGGGATGGCTAGCGCTGGGATGGAGAGTGCTGGGATTGAGAGTACAGGGATGGAGAGTGCTGGGATGGAAAGCGCTGGGATGGAGTGTGCTGGGATGGAGAGCGCTGCGATGGAGAGTGCCGGGATGGAGAGTGTTGGTATTGTGAGTACTGGGATGGAGAGTGGTGGGATGGAGAGTGCTGGGATGGAGAGTGCTGGGATGGAGAGGGGTGGGAAGGAGAGTGTAGGGATGGAGAGTACTGGGATGGAGAGCGCTGGGATGGAGAGTGCTGGGATGGAGAGTGCTGTGATGGAGAGTGCCGGGATGTAGTGTGCTTGGATGGAGAGTACTGGGATGGAGAGTGCTGGGATGAAGAGTGCCGGGATGGAGAGTGCTGGGATTGAGAGTACTGGGATGGAGAGCGCTTGGATGGAGAGTGCTGGAATGGAGAGTGCTGGGATGGAGTGTGCTGGGATGGTGTTTGCTGGGATTGTGTTTGCTGGGAAGATGAGTGCTGGGATGGAGAGCGCTGGGATGGAGAGCGCTGGGATGGAATGTGCTGGAATGGAGTATGCTGGGATGGTGTTTGCTGAGATGATGTTTGCAGGGAAGGAGAGTGCTGGGATGGAAAGCGCTTGGATGGAGAGTTGTGGGATGGAGTGTGCTGGGATGGAGAGTGCTGGGATGGAGAGTGCTGGGATGGAGAGTGCTGGGATGGAGAGCGCTGGGATGGAGAGTTGTGGTATGGAGTGTGCTGGGATGGAGAGCGCTGGGATGGAGAGCGCAGGGATGGAGACTTGTGGGATGGAGTGTGCTGGGATGGAGAGCGTTGGGATGCAGAGGGCTGGGATGGAGAACGCTGGGATGGAGAGCGCTGGGATGGAGAGTGCTGGGATGGAGAGCGCTGGGATGGAGAGTGCTGGCATAGAGAGTGCTGGGATGGAGAGCGCTGGGATGGAGACTTGTGGGATGGAGTGTGCTGGGATGGAGAGCGTTGGGATGGAGAGGGCTGGGTTGGAGAACGCTGGGATGGAGAGCGCTGGGATGGAGAGCGCTGGGATGGAGAGTGCTGGGATGGAGAGTGCTGGGATGGAGAGTGCTGGGATGGAGTGTGCTGGGATTGTGTTTGCTTGGCTGGTGTTTTGGGATGGTGTTTGCTGGGAAGGAGAGCGCTGGGATGGAGAGTGCTGGGATGGAGAGTGCTGAGATTGAGAGTACTGGGATGGAGAGTGCAGGGATGGAGAGCGCTGGGATGGAGTGTGCTGGGATGGAGAGCGCTGGGATGGAGAGTGCCGGGATGGAGAGTGCTGGGATTGAGAGTACTGGGATGGAGAGTGCTGGGATGGAGAGCGCTGGGATGGAGAGTGCTGGGATGGAGAGTGCTGGGATGGAGAGGGGTGGGAAAGAGAGTGCTGGGATGGAGAGTACTGGGATGGAGAGCGCTGGGATTGAGTGTGCAGGGATGGAGAGTGCTGGGATGGAGAGTGCCGGAATGGAGAGTGCTGGGATGGAGAGTGCTGGGATGGAGAGTGCTGGGATAGAGAGCGCTGGGATGGAGAGCGCTGGGATAGAGTGCAGTAGGATGGAGATTGCTGGGTGGAGAGCGCTGGGATGGAGAGCGCTGGGATGGCTAGCGCTGGGATGGAGAGTGCTGGGATTGAGAGTACAGGGATGGAGAGTGCTGGGATGGAAAGCGCTGGGATGGTATGTGCTGGGATGGAGAGCGCTGGGATGGAGAGTGCCGGGATGGAGAGTGCTGGTATTGAGAGTACTGGGATGGAGAGTGCTGGGATGGAGAGTGCTGAGATGGAGAGTGCTGGGATGGAGAGTGCTGTGATGGAGATTGCCGGGATGTAGTGTGCTGGGATGGAGAGTACTGGGATGGAGAGTGCTGGGATGAAGAGTGCCGGGATGGAGAGTGCTGGGATTGAGAGTACTGGGATGGAGAGCGCTTGGATGGAGAGTGCTGGGATGGAGAGTGCTGGGATGGAGTGTGCTGGGATGGTGTTTGCTGGGATTGTGTTTGCTGGGAAGATGAGTGCTGGGATGGAGAGCGCTGGGATGGAGAGCGCTGGGATGGAATGTGCTGGGATGGAGTATGCTGGGATGGTGTTTGCTGAGATGATGTTTGCAGGGAAGGAGAGTGCTGGGATGGAAAGCGCTTGGATGGAGAGTTGTGGGATGGAATGTGCTGGGATGGAGAGTGCTGGGATGGAGAGTGCTGGGATGGAGAGTGCTGGGATGGAGAGCGCTGGGATGGAGAGTTGTGGGATGGAGTGTGCTGGGATGGAGAGCGCTGGGATGGAGAGTGCTGGGATGGAGAGCGCTGGGATGGAGACTTGTGGGATGGAGTGTGCTGGGATGGAGAGCGTTGGGATGGAAATGGCTGGGATGGAGAACGCTGGGATGGAGAGCGCTGGGATGGAGAGTGCGTGGATGGAGAGTGCTGGGATGGAGTGTGCTGGGATTGTGTTTGCTTGGCTGGTGTTTGCTGGGATGGTGTTTGCTGGGAAGGAGAGCGCTGGGATGGAGAGTGCTGGGATGGAGAGTGCTGGGATGGTGTTTGCTGGGATGGTGTTTGCTGGGATGGAGAGTGCTGGGATGGAGAGTGCTGGGATGGAGAGTGCTGGGATGGAAAGTGCTGGGATGGAGAGTTGTGGGATGGAAAGTGCTGGGATGAAGAGTGCTGGAATGGAGACTGCTGGGATAGAGAGCGCTGGGATAGAGAGCGGTGGGATAGAGAGCAGTAGGATGGAGAGTGCTGGGATGGAGAGCGCCGCGATAGAGAGCTGTAGGATGGAGAGTGCTGGGATGGAGAGCGCTGGGATGGAGAGCGCTTGGATGTTGAGTGCTGGGATGGAGAGCGCTGGGATAGCGAGCAGTAGGATGGAGAGTGCTGGAATGGAGAGCACTGGGATGGAGAGCACTGGGATGGAGAGCGCTGGGATGGAGAGTGCTGGGATTGAGAGTACTGGGATGGAGAGTGCTGGGATGGAGAGCGCTGGGATGGAGAGTGCTGGGATGGAGAGTGCTGGGATGTAGAGTGCCGGACTGGAGAGTGCTGGGATGGAGAGTGCTAGGATTGAGAGTACTGGGATGGAGAGCGCTGGGATGGAGAGTGCTGGGATGGAGAGTGCTGGGATAGAGAGCGCTGGGATGGAGAGCGCTGGGATAGAGTGCAGTAGGATGGAGAGTGCTGGGATGGAGTGCGCTGGGATGGAGAGCGCTGGGATGGCTAGCGCTGGGATGGAGAGTGCTGGGATTGAGAGTACAGGGATGGAGAGTGCTGGGATGGAGAGCGCTGGGATGGAGAGTGCTGGGATGGAGAGCGCTGGGATGGAGAGTGCTGGGATGGAGAGTGCTGGGATAGAGAGAGCTGGGATGGAGAGCGCTGGGATAGAGTGCAGTAGGATGGAGAGTGCTGGGATGGAGTGCGCTGGGATGGAGAGCGCTGGGATGGCTAGCGCTGGGATGGAGAGTGCTGGGATTGAGAGTACAGGGATGGAGAGTGCTGGGATGGAAAGCGCTGGGATGGAGTGTGCTGGGATGGAGAGCGCTGGGATGGAGAGTGCCGGGATGGAGAGTGCTGGTATTGAGAGTACTGGGATGGAGAGTGCTGGGATGGAGAGTGCTGAGATGGAGAGTGCTGGGATGGAGAGGGGTGGGAAGGAGAGTGTAGGGATGGAGAGTACTGGGATGGAGAGCGCTGGGATGGAGAGTGCTGGGATGGAGAGGGGTGGGAAAGAGAGTGCTGGGATGGAGAGGTGTGGGAAGGAGAGTGTAGGGATGGAGAGTACTGGGATGGAGAGTGCTGGAATGGAGAGCACTGGGATGGAGAGTGCTGGGAAGGCGAGCGCTGCGATGGAGAGTGCTGGGATGGAGAGCACTGGGATGGCGTGCACTGGGATGGAGAGCAGTAGAATGGAGAGTGCTGGGAAGGAGAGCGCTGGGATGGAGCGGGCTGGGATAGCGAGCGCTGGGATGCAGAGTGCTGGGATTGAGAGTACTGGGATGGATAGTGCAGGGATAGAGAGCGCTGGGATAGAGATCGCTGGGATAGAGAGCAGTAGGATGGAGAGTGCTGGGATGGAGAGCAGTGGGATGGAGAGGGCTGGGATGGCGAACGCTGGGATGGAGAGTGCTGGGATTGAGAGTCCTGGGATGGAGAGTGCAAGGATGGAGAGCGCTGGGATGGAGAGCGCTGGGATGGAGAGTGCCGGAATGGAGAGTGCTGGGATTGAGAGTACTGGGATGGAGAGTGCTGGGATGGAGAGTGCTGGGATGGAGAGTGCTGGGATGGAGAGGGGTGGGAAAGAGAGTGCTGGGATGGAGAGTACTGGGATGGAGAGCGCTGGGATTGAGTGTGCTGGGATGGAGAGTGCTGGGATGGAGAGTGCTGGGATAGAGAGCGCTGGGATGGAGAGCGCAGGGATAGAGTGCAGTAGGATGGAGAGTGCTGGGTGGAGAGCACTGGGATGGAGAGCGCTGGGATGGCTAGCGCTGGGATGGAGAGTGCTGGGATTGAGAGTACAGGAATGGAGAGTGCTGGGATGGAAAGCGCTGGGATGGAGTGTGCTGGGATGGAGAGCGCTGGGATGGAGAGTGCCGGGATGGAGAGTGTTGGTATTGAGAGTACTGGGATGGAGAGTGGTGGGATGGAGAGTGCTGGGATGGAGAGTGCTGGGATGGAGAGGGGTGGGAAGGAGAGTGTAGGGATGGAGAGTACTGGGATGGAGAGCGCTGGGATGGAGAGTGCTGGGATGGAGAGTGCTGTGATGGAGAGTGCCGGGATGTAGTGTGCTTGGATGGAGAGTACTGGGATGGAGAGTGCTGGGATGAAGAGTGCCGGGATGGAGAGTGCTGGGATTGAGAGTACTGGGATGGAGAGCGCTTGGATGGAGAGTGCTGGGATGGAGAGTGCTGGGATGGAGTGTGCTGGGATGGTGTTTGCTGGGATTGTGTTTGCTGGGAAGATGAGTGCTGGGATGGAGAGCGCTGGGATGGAGAGCGCTGGGATGGAATGTGCTGGAATGGAGTATGCTGGGATGGTGTTTGCTGAGATGATGTTTGCAGGGAAGGAGAGTGCTGGGATGGAAAGCGCTTGGATGGAGAGTTGTGGGATGGAGTGTGCTGGGATGGAGAGTGCTGGGATGGAGAGTGCTGGGATGGAGAGTGCTGGGATGGAGAGCGCTGGGATGGAGAGTTGTGGGATGGAGTGTGCTGGGATGGAGAGCGCTGGGATGGAGAGCGCTGGGATGGAGACTTGTGGGATGGAGTGTGCTGGGATGGAGAGCGTTGGGATGGAGAGGGCTGGGATGGAGAACGCGGGGATGGAGAGCGCTGGGATGGAGAGTGCTGGGATGGAGAGCGCTGGGATGGAGAGTGCTGGCATGGAGAGTGCTGGGATGGAGAGCGCTGGGATGGAGACTTGTGGGATGGAGTGTGCTGGGATGGAGAGCGTTGGGATGGAGAGGGCTGGGTTGGAGAACGCTGGGATGGAGAGCGCTGGGATGGAGAGCGCTGGGATGGAGAGTGCTGGGATGGAGAGTGCTGGGATGGAGAGTGCTGGGATGTAGTGTGCTGGGATTGTGTTTGCTTGACTGGTGTTTTGGGATGGTGTTTGCTGGGAAGGAGAGCGCTGGGATGGAGAGTGCTGGGATGGAGAGTGCTGAGATTGAGAGTACTGGGATGGAGAGTGCAGGGATGGAGAGCGCTGGGATGGAGAGTGCTGGGATGGAGAGCGCTGGGATGGAGAGTGCCGGGATGGAGAGTGCTGGGATTGAGAGTACTGGGATGGAGAGTGCTGGGATGGAGAGCGCTGGGATGGAGAGTGCTGGGATGGAGAGTGCTGGGATGGAGAGGGGTGGGAAAGAGAGTGCTGGGATGGAGAGTACTGGGATGGAGAGCGCTGGGATTGAGTGTGCAGGGATGGAGAGTGCTGGGATGGAGATTGCCGGAATGGAGAGTGCTGGGATGGAGAGTGCTGGGATGGAGAGTGCTGGGATAGAGAGCGCTGGGATGGAGAGCGCTGGGATAGAGTGCAGTAGGATGGAGATTGCTGGGTGGAGAGCGCTGGGATGGAGAGCGCTGGGATGGCTAGCGCTGGGATGGAGAGTGCTGGGATTGAGAGTACAGGGATGGAGAGTGCTGGGATGGAAAGCGCTGGGATGGTATGTGCTGGGATGGAGAGCGCTGGGATGGAGAGTGCCGGGATGGAGAGTGCTGGTATTGAGAGTACTGGGATAGAGAGTGCTGGGATGGAGAGTGCTGAGATGGAGAGTGCTGGGATGGAGAGTGCTGTGATGGAGAGTGCCGGGATGTAGTGTGCTGGGATGGAGAGTACTGGGATGGAGAGTGCTGGGATGAAGAGTGCCGGGATGGAGAGTGCTGGGATTGAGAGTACTGGGATGGAGAGCGCTTGGATGGAGAGTGCTGGGATGGAGAGTGCTGGGATGGAGTGTGCTGGGATGGTGTTTGCTGGGATTGTGTTTGCTGGGAAGATGAGTGCTGGGATGGAGAGCGCTGGGATGGAGAGCGCTGGGATGGAATGTGCTGGGATGGAGTATGCTGGGATGGTGTTTGCTGAGATGATGTTTGCAGGGAAGGAGAGTGCTGGGATGGAAAGCGCTTGGATGGAGAGTTGTGGGATGGAATGTGCTGGGATGGAGAGTGCTGGGATGGAGAGTGCTGGGATGGAGAGTGCTGGGATGGAGAGCGCTGGGATGGAGAGTTGTGGGATGGAGTGTGCTGGGATGGAGAGCGCTGGGATGGAGAGTGCTGGGATGGAGAGCGCTGGGATGGAGACTTGTGGGATGGAGTGTGCTGGGATGGAGAGCGTTGGGATGGAGATGGCTGGGATGGAGAACGCTGGGATGGAGAGCGCTGGGATGGAGAGTGCGTGGATGGAGAGTGCTGGGATGGAGTGTGCTGGGATTGTGTTTGCTTGGCTGGTGTTTGCTGGGATGGTGTTTGCTGGGAAGGAGAGCGCTGGGATGGAGAGTGCTGGGATGGAGAGTGCTGGGATGGTGTTTGCTGGGATGGTGTTTGCTGGGATGGAGAGTGCTGGGATGGAGAGTGCTGGGATGGAGAGTGCTGGGATGGAAAGTGCTGGGATGGAGAGTTGTGGGATGGAAAGTGCTGGGATGAAGAGTGCTGGAATGGAGACTGCTGGGATAGAGAGCGCTGGGATAGAGAGCGGTGGGATAGAGAGCAGTAGGATGGAGAGTGCTGGGATGGAGAGCGCCGCGATAGAGAGCTGTAGGATGGAGAGTGCTGGGATGGAGAGCGCAGGGATGGAGAGCGCTTGGATGTTGAGTGCTGGGATGGAGAGCACTGGGATAGCGAGCAGTAGGATGGAGAGTGCTAGAATGGAGAGCACTGGGATGGAGAGCACTGGGATGGAGAGCGCTGGGATGGAGAGTGCTGGGATTGAGAGTACAGGGATGGAGAGTGCTGGGATGGAGAGCGCTGGGATGGAGAGTGCTGGGATGGAGAGTGCTGGGATGTAGAGTGCCGGACTGGAGAGTGCTGGGATGGAGAGTGCTAGGATTGAGAGTACTGGGATGGAGAGCGCTGGGATGGAGAGTGCTGGGATGGAGAGTGCTGGGATAGAGAGCGCTGGGATGGAGAGCGCTGGGATAGAGTGCAGTAGGATGGAGAGTGCTGGGATGGAGTGCGCTGGGATGGAGAGCGCTGGGATGGCTAGCGCTGGGATGGAGAGTGCTGGGATTGAGAGTACAGGGATGGAGAGTGCTGGGATGGAGAGCGCTGGGATGGAGAGTGCTGGGATGGAGAGCGCTGGGATGGAGAGTGCTGGGATGGAGAGTGCTGGGATAGAGAGAGCTGGGATGGAGAGCGCTGGGATAGAGTGCAGTAGGATGGAGAGTGCTGGGATGGAGTGCGCTGGGATGGAGAGCGCTGGGATGGCTAGCGCTGGGATGGAGAGTGCTGGGATTGAGAGTACAGGGATGGAGAGTGCTGGGTTGGAAAGCACTGGGATGGAGTGTGCTGGGATGGAGAGCGCTGGGATGGAGAGTGCCGGGATGGAGAGTGCTGGTATTGAGAGTACTGGGATGGAGAGTGCTGGGATGGAGAGTGCTGAGATGGAGAGTGCTGGGATGGAGAGGGGTGGGAAGGAGAGTGTAGGGATGGAGAGTACTGGGATGGAGAGCGCTGGGATGGAGAGTGCTGGGATGGAGAGGGGTGGGAAGGAGAGTGCTGGGATGGAGAGGTGTGGGAAGGAGAGTGTAGGGATGGAGAGTACTGGGATGGAGAGTGCTGGAATGGAGAGCACTGGGATGGAGAGTGCTGGGAAGGCGAGCGCTGCGATGGAGAGTGCTGGGATGGAGAGCACTGGGATGGCGTGCACTGGGATGGAGAGCAGTAGAATGGAGAGTGCTGGGAAGGAGAGCGCTGGGATGGAGCGGGCTGGGATAGCGAGCGCTGGGATGCAGAGTGCTGGGATTGAGAGTACTGGGATGGATAGTGCAGGGATAGAGAGCGCTGGGATAGAGATCGCTGGGATAGAGAGCAGTAGGATGGAGAGTGCTGGGATGGAGAGCAGTGGGATGGAGAGGGCTGGGATGGCGAACGCTGGGATGGAGAGTGCTGGGATTGAGAGTCCTGGGATGGAGAGTGCAAGGATGGAGAGCGCTGGGATGGAGAGCGCTGGGATGGAGAGTGCCGGAATGGAGAGTGCTGGGATTGAGAGTACTGGGATGGAGAGTGCTGGGATGGAGAGTGCTGGGATGGAGAGTGCTGGGATGGAGAGGGGTGGGAAAGAGAGTGCTGGGATGGAGAGTACTGGGATGGAGAGCGCTGGGATTGAGTGTGCTGGGATGGAGAGTGCTGGGATGGAGAGTGCTGGGATAGAGAGCGCTGGGATGGAGAGCGCAGGGATAGAGTGCAGTAGGATGGAGAGTGCTGGGTGGAGAGCACTGGGATGGAGAGCGCTGGGATGGCTAGCGCTGGGATGGAGAGTGCTGGGATTGAGAGTACAGGAATGGAGAGTGCTGGGATGGAAAGCGCTGGGATGGAGTGTGCTGGGATGGAGAGCGCTGGGATGGAGAGTGCCGGGATGGAGAGTGTTGGTATTGAGAGTACTGGGATGGAGAGTGGTGGGATGGAGAGTGCTGGGATGGAGAGTGCTGGAATGGAGAGGGGTGGGAAGGAGAGTGTAGGGATGGAGAGTACTGGGATGGAGAGCGCTGGGATGGAGAGTGCTGGGATGGAGAGTGCTGTGATGGAGAGTGCCGGGATGTAGTGTGCTTGGATGGAGAGTACTGGGATGGAGAGTGCTGGGATGAAGAGTGCCGGGATGGAGAGTGCTGGGATTGAGAGTACTGGGATGGAGAGCGCTTGGATGGAGAGTGCTGGGATGGAGAGTGCTGGGATGGAGTGTGCTGGGATGGTGTTTGCTGGGATTGTGTTTGCTGGGAAGATGAGTGCTGGGATGGAGAGCGCTGGGATGGAGAGCGCTGGGATGGAATGTGCTGGAATGGAGTATGCTGGGATGGTGTTTGCTGAGATGATGTTTGCAGGGAAGGAGAGTGCTGGGATGGAAAGCGCTTGGATGGAGAGTTGTGGGATGGAGTGTGCTGGGATGGAGAGTGCTGGGATGGAGAGTGCTGGGATGGAGAGTGCTGGGATGGAGAGTTGTGGGATGGAGTGTGCTGGGATGGAGAGCGCTGGGATGGAGAGCGCTGGGATGGAGACTTGTGGGATGGAGTGTGCTGGGATGGAGAGCGTTGGGATGGAGAGGGCTGGGATGGAGAACGCTGGGATGGAGAGCGCTGGGATGGAGAGTGCTGGGATGGAGAGCGCTGGGATGGAGAGTGCTGGCATGGAGAGTGCTGGGATGGAGAGCGCTGGGATGGAGACTTGTGGGATGGAGTGTGCTGGGATGGAGAGCGTTGGGATGGAGAGGGCTGGGTTGGAGAACGCTGGGATGGAGAGCGCTGGGATGGAGAGCGCTGGGATGGAGAGTGCTGGGATGGAGAGTGCTGGGATGGAGAGTGCTGGGATGTAGTGTGCTGGGATTGTGTTTGCTTGGCTGGTGTTTTGGGATGGTGTTTGCTGGGAAGGAGAGCGCTGGGATGGAGAGTGCTGGGATGGAGAGTGCTGAGATTGAGAGTACTGGGATGGAGAGTGCAGGGATGGAGAGCGCTGGGATGGAGAGTGCTGGGATGGAGAGCGCTGGGATGGAGAGTGCCGGGATGGAGAGTGCTGGGATTGAGAGTACTGGGATGGAGAGTGCTGGGATGGAGAGCGCTGGGATGGAGAGTGCTGGGATGGAGAGTGCTGGGATGGAGAGGGGTGGGAAAGAGAGTGCTGGGATGGAGAGTACTGGGATGGAGAGCGCTGGGATTGAGTGTGCAGGGATGGAGAGTGCTGGGATGGAGAGTGCCGGAATGGAGAGTGCTGGGATGGAGAGTGCTGGGATGGAGAGTGCTGGGATAGAGAGCGCTGGGATGGAGAGCGCTGGGATAGAGTGCAGTAGGATGGAGATTGCTGGGTGGAGAGCGCTGGGATGGAGAGCGCTGGGATGGCTAGCGCTGGGATGGAGAGTGCTGGGATTGAGAGTACAGGGATGGAGAGTGCTGGGATGGAAAGCGCTGGGATGGTATGTGCTGGGATGGAGAGCGCTGGGATGGAGAGTGCCGGGATGGAGAGTGCTGGTATTGAGAGTACTGGGATGGAGAGTGCTGGGATGGAGAGTGCTGAGATGCAGAGTGCTGGGATGGAGAGTGCTGTGATGGAGAGTGCCGGGATGTAGTGTGCTGGGATGGAGAGTACTGGGATGGAGAGTGCTGGGATGAAGAGTGCCGGGATGGAGAGTGCTGGGATTGAGAGTACTGGGATGGAGAGCGCTTGGATGGAGAGTGCTGGGATGGAGAGTGCTGGGATGGAGTGTGCTGGGATGGTGTTTGCTGGGATTGTGTTTGCTGGGAAGATGAGTGCTGGGATGGCGAGCGCTGGGATGGAGAGCGCTGGGATGGAATGTGCTGGGATGGAGTATGCTGGGATGGTGTTTGCTGAGATGATGTTTGCAGGGAAGGAGAGTGCTGGGATGGAAAGCGCTTGGATGGAGAGTTGTGGGATGGAATGTGCTGGGATGGAGAGTGCTGGGATGGAGAGTGCTGGGATGGTGAGTGCTGGGATGGAGAGCGCTGGGATGGAGAGTTGTGGGATGGAGTGTGCTGGGATGGAGAGCGCTGGGATGGAGAGTGCTGGGATGGAGAGCGCTGGGATGGAGACTTGTGGGATGGAGTGTGCTGGGATGGAGAGCGTTGGGATGGAGATGGCTGGGATGGAGAACGCTGGGATGGAGAGCGCTGGGATGGAGAGTGCGTGGATGGAGAGTGCTGGGATGGAGTGTGCTGGGATTGTGTTTGCTTGGCTGGTGTTTGCTGGGATGGTGTTTGCTGGGAAGGAGAGCGCTGGGATGGAGAGTGCTGGGATGGAGAGTGCTGGGATGGTGTTTGCTGGGTTGGTGTTTGCTGGGATGGAGAGTGCTGGGATGGAGAGTGCTGGGATGGAGAGTGCTGGGATGGAAAGTGCTGGGATGGAGAGTTGTGGGATGGAAAGTGCTGGGATGAAGAGTGCTGGAATGGAGACTGCTGGGATAGAGAGCGCTGGGATAGAGAGCGGTGGGATAGAGAGCAGTAGGATGGAGAGTGCTGGGATGGAGAGCGCCGCGATAGAGAGCTGTAGGATGGAGAGTGCTGGGATGGAGAGCGCAGGGATGGAGAGCGCTTGGATGTTGAGTGCTGGGATGGAGAGCACTGGGATAGCGAGCAGTAGGATGGAGAGTGCTAGAATGGAGAGCACTGGGATGGAGAGCACTGGGATGGAGAGCGCTGGGATGGAGAGTGCTGGGATTGAGAGTACAGGGATGGAGAGTGCTGGGATGGAGAGCGCTGGGATGGAGAGTGCTGGGATGGAGAGTGCTGGGATGTAGAGTGCCGGACTGGAGAGTGCTGGGATGGAGAGTGCTAGGATTGAGAGTACTGGGATGGAGAGCGCTGGGATGGAGAGTGCTGGGATGGAGAGTGCTGGGATAGAGAGCGCTGGGATGGAGAGCGCTGGGATAGAGTGCAGTAGGATGGAGAGTGCTGGGATGGAGTGCGCTGGGATGGAGAGCGCTGGGATGGCTAGCGCTGGGATGGAGAGTGCTGGGATTGAGAGTACAGGGATGGAGAGTGCTGGGATGGAGAGCGCTGGGATGGAGAGTGCTGGGATGGAGAGCGCTGGGATGGAGAGTGCTGGGATGGAGAGTGCTGGGATAGAGAGAGCTGGGATGGAGAGCGCTGGGATAGAGTGCAGTAGGATGGAGAGTGCTGGGATGGAGTGCGCTGGGATGGAGAGCGCTGGGATGGCTAGCGCTGGGATGGAGAGTGCTGGGATTGAGAGTACAGGGATGGAGAGTGCTGGGATGGAAAGCTCTGGGATGGAGTGTGCTGGGATGGAGAGCGCTGGGATGGAGAGTGCCGGGATGGAGAGTGCTGGTATTGAGAGTACTGGGATGGAGAGTGCTGGGATGGAGAGTGCTGAGATGGAGAGTGCTGGGATGGAGAGGGGTGGGAAGGAGAGTGTAGGGATGGAGAGTACTGGGATGGAGAGCGCTGGGATGGAGAGTGCTGGGATGGAGAGGGGTGGGAAGGAGAGTGCTGGGATGGAGAGGTGTGGGAAGGAGAGTGTAGGGATGGAGAGTACTGGGATGGAGAGTGCTGGAATGGAGAGCACTGGGATGGAGAGTGCTGGGAAGGCGAGCGCTGCGATGGAGAGTGCTGGGATGGAGTGCACTGGGATGGCGTGCACTGGGATGGAGAGCAGTAGAATGGAGAGTGCTGGGAAAGAGAGCGCTGGGATGGAGCGGGCTGGGATAGCGAGCGCTGGGATGCAGAGTGCTGGGATTGAGAGTACTGGGATGGATAGTGCAGGGATAGAGAGCGCTGGGATAGAGATCGCTGGGATAGAGAGCAGTAGGATGGAGAGTGCTGGGATGGAGAGCAGTGGGATGGAGAGGGCTGGGATGGCGAACGCTGGGATGGAGAGTGCTGGGATTGAGAGTCCTGGGATGGAGAGTGCAAGGATGGAGAGCGCTGGGATGGAGAGCGCTGGGATGGAGAGTGCCGGAATGGAGAGTGCTGGGATTGAGAGTACTGGGATGGAGAGTGCTGGGATGGAGAGTGCTGGGATGGAGAGTGCTGGGATGGAGAGGGGTGGGAAAGAGAGTGCTGGGATGGAGAGTACTGGGATGGAGAGCGCTGGGATTGAGTGTGCTGGGATGGAGAGTGCTGGGATGGAGAGTGCTGGGATAGAGAGCGCTGGGATGGAGAGCGCAGGGATAGAGTGCAGTAGGATGGAGAGTGCTGGGTGGAGAGCACTGGGATGGAGAGCGCTGGGATGGCTAGCGCTGGGATGGAGAGTGCTGGGATTGAGAGTACAGGAATGGAGAGTGCTGGGATGGAAAGCGCTGGGATGGAGTGTGCTGGGATGGAGAGCGCTGGGATGGAGAGTGCCGGGATGGAGAGTGTTGGTATTGAGAGTACTGGGATGGAGAGTGGTGGGATGGAGAGTGCTGGGATGGAGAGTGCTGGGATGGAGAGGGGTGGGAAGGAGAGTGTAGGGATGGAGAGTACTGGGATGGAGAGCGCTGGGATGGAGAGTGCTGGGATGGAGAGTGCTGTGATGGAGAGTGCCGGGATGTAGTGTGCTTGGATGGAGAGTACTGGGATGGAGAGTGCTGGGATGAAGAGTGCCGGGATGGAGAGTGCTGGGATTGAGAGTACTGGGATGGAGAGCGCTTGGATGGAGAGTGCTGGGATGGAGAGTGCTGGGATGGAGTGTGCTGGGATGGTGTTTGCTGGGATTGTGTTTGCTGGGAAGATGAGTGCTGGGATGGAGAGCGCTGGGATGGAGAGCGCTGGGATGGAATGTGCTGGAATGGAGTATGCTGGGATGGTGTTTGCTGAGATGATGTTTGCAGGGAAGGAGAGTGCTGGGATGGAAAGCGCTTGGATGGAGAGTTGTGGGATGGAGTGTGCTGGGATGGAGAGTGCTGGGATGGAGAGTGCTGGGATGGAGAGTGCTGGGATGGAGAGCGCTGGGATGGAGAGTTGTGGGATGGAGTGTGCTGGGATGGAGAGCGCTGGGATGGAGAGCGCTGGGATGGAGACTTGTGGGATGGAGTGTGCTGGGATGGAGAACGTTGGGATGGAGAGGGCTGGGATGGAGAACGCTGGGATGGAGAGCGCTGGGATGGAGAGTGCTGGGATGGAGAGCGCTGGGATGGAGAGTGCTGGCATGGAGAGTGCTGGGATGGAGAGCGCTGGGATGGAGACTTGTGGGATGGAGTGTGCTGGGATGGAGAGCGTTGGGATGGAGAGGGCTGGGTTGGAGAACGCTGGGATGGAGAGCGCTGGGATGGAGAGCGCTGGGATGGAGAGTGCTGGGATGGAGAGTGCTGGGATGGAGAGTGCTGGGATGGAGTGTGCTGGGATTGTGTTTGCTTGGCTGGTGTTTTGGGATGGTGTTTGCTGGGAAGGAGAGCGCTGGGATGGAGAGTGCTGGGATGGAGAGTGCTGAGATTGAGAGTACTGGGATGGAGAGTGCAGGGATGGAGAGCGCTGGGATGGAGAGTGCTGGGATGGAGAGCGCTGGGATGGAGAGTGCCGGGATGGAGAGTGCTGGGATTGAGAGTACTGGGATGGAGAGTGCTGGGATGGAGAGCGCTGGGATGGAGAGTGCTGGGATGGAGAGTGCTGGGATGGAGAGGGGTGGGAAAGAGAGTGCTGGGATGGAGAGTACTGGGATGGAGAGCGCTGGGATTGAGTGTGCAGGGATGGAGAGTGCTGGGATGGAGAGTGCCGGAATGGAGAGTGCTGGGATGGAGAGTGCTGGGATGGAGAGTGCTGGGATAGAGAGCGCTGGGATGGAGAGCGCTGGGATAGAGTGCAGTAGGATGGAGATTGCTGGGTGGAGAGCGCTGGGATGGAGAGCGCTGGGATGGCTAGCGCTGGGATGGAGAGTGCTGGGATTGAGAGTACAGGGATGGAGAGCGCTGGGATGGAAAGCGCTGGGATGGTATGTGCTGGGATGGAGAGCGCTGGGATGGAGAGTGCCGGGATGGAGAGTGCTGGTATTGAGAGTACTGGGATGGAGAGTGCTGGGATGGAGAGTGCTGAGATGGAGAGTGCTGGGATGGAGAGTGCTGTGATGGAGAGTGCCGGGATGTAGTGTGCTGGGATGGAGAGTACTGGGATGGAGAGTGCTGGGATGAAGAGTGCCGGGATGGAGAGTGCTGGGATTGAGAGTACTGGGATGGAGAGCGCTTGGATGGAGAGTGCTGGGATGGAGAGTGCTGGGATGGAGTGTGCTGGGATGGTGTTTGCTGGGATTGTGTTTGCTGGGAAGATGAGTGCTGGGATGGAGAGCGCTGGGATGGAGAGCGCTGGGATGGAATGTGCTGGGATGGAGTATGCTGGGATGGTGTTTGCTGAGATGATGTTTGCAGGGAAGGAGAGTGCTGGGATGGAAAGCGCTTGGATGGAGAGTTGTGGGATGGAATGTGCTGGGATGGAGAGTGCTGGGATGGAGAGTGCTGGGATGGAGAGTGCTGGGATGGAGAGCGCTGGGATGGAGAGTTGTGGGATGGAGTGTGCTGGGATGGAGAGCGCTGGGATGGAGAGTGCTGGGATGGAGAGCGCTGGGATGGAGACTTGTGGGATGGAGTGTGCTGGGATGGAGAGCGTTGGGATGGAGATGGCTGGGATGGAGAACGCTGGGATGGAGAGCGCTGGGATGGAGAGTGCGTGGATGGAGAGTGCTGGGATGGAGTGTGCTGGGATTGTGTTTGCTTGGCTGGTGTTTGCTGGGATGGTGTTTGCTGGGAAGGAGAGCGCTGGGATGGAGAGTGCTGGGATGGAGAGTGCTGGGATGGTGTTTGCTGGGATGGTGTTTGCTGGGATGGAGAGTGCTGGGATGGAGAGTGCTGGGATGGAGAGTGCTGGGATGGAAAGTGCTGGGATGGAGAGTTGTGGGATGGAAAGTGCTGGGATGAAGAGTGCTGGAATGGAGACTGCTGGGATAGAGAGCGCTGGGATAGAGAGCGGTGGGATAGAGAGCAGTAGGATGGAGAGTTCTGGGATGGAGAGCGCCGCGATAGAGAGCTGTAGGATGGAGAGTGCTGGGATGGAGAGCGCAGGGATGGAGAGCGCTTGGATGTTGAGTGCTGGGATGGAGAGCGCTGGGATAGCGAGCAGTAGGATGGAGAGTGCTGGAATGGAGAGCACTGGGATGGAGAGCACTGGGATGGAGAGCGCTGGGATGGAGAGTGCTGGGATTGAGAGTACAGGGATGGAGAGTGCTGGGATGGAGAGCGCTGGGATGGAGAGTGCTGGGATGGAGAGTGCTGGGATGTAGAGTGCCGGACTGGAGAGTGCTGGGATGGAGAGTGCTAGGATTGAGAGTACTGGGATGGAGAGCGCTGGGATGGAGAGTGCTGGGATGGAGAGTGCTGGGATAGAGAGCGCTGGGATGGAGAGCGCTGGGATAGAGTGCAGTAGGATGGAGAGTGCTGGGATGGAGTGCGCTGGGATGGAGAGCGCTGGGATGGCTAGCGCTGGGATGGAGAGTGCTGGGATTGAGAGTACAGGGATGGAGAGTGCTGGGATGGAGAGCGCTGGGATGGAGAGTGCTGGGATGGAGAGCGCTGGGATGGAGAGTGCTGGGATGGAGAGTGCTGGGATAGAGAGAGCTGGGATGGAGAGCGCTGGGATAGAGTGCAGTAGGATGGAGAGTGCTGGGATGGAGTGCGCTGGGATGGAGAGCGCTGGGATGGCTAGCGCTGGGATGGAGAGTGCTGGGATTGAGAGTACAGGGATGGAGAGTGCTGGGATGGAAAGCGCTGGGATGGAGTGTGCTGGGATGGAGAGCGCTGGGATGGAGAGTGCCGGGATGGAGAGTGCTGGTATTGAGAGTACTGGGATGGAGAGTGCTGGGATGGAGAGTGCTGAGATGGAGAGTGCTGGGATGGAGAGGGGTGGGAAGGAGAGTGTAGGGATGGAGAGTACTGGGATGGAGAGCGCTGGGATGGAGAGTGCTGGGATGGAGAGGGGTGGGAAGGAGAGTGCTGGGATGGAGAGGTGTGGGAAGGAGAGTGTAGGGATGGAGAGTACTGGGATGGAGAGTGCTGGAATGGAGAGCACTGGGATGGAGAGTGCCGGAATGGAGAGTGCTGGGATTGAGAGTACTGGGATGGAGAGTGCTGGGATGGAGAGTGCTGGGATGGAGAGTGCTGGGATGGAGAGGGGTGGGAAAGAGAGTGCTGGGATGGAGAGTACTGGGATGGCGTGCACTGGGATGGAGAGCAGTAGAATGGAGAGTGCTGGGAAGGAGAGCGCTGGGATGGAGCGGGCTGGGATAGCGAGCGCTGGGATGCAGAGTGCTGGGATTGAGAGTACTGGGATGGATAGTGCAGGGATAGAGAGCGCTGGGATAGAGATCGCTGGGATCGAGAGCAGTAGGATGGAGAGTGCTGGGATGGAGAGCAGTGGGATGGAGAGGGCTGGGATGGCGAACGCTGGGATGGAGAGTGCTGGGATTGAGAGTCCTGGGATGGAGAGTGCAAGGATGGAGAGCGATGGGATGGAGAGCGCTGGGATGGAGAGTGCCGGAATGGAGAGTGCTGGGATTGAGAGTACTGGGATGGAGAGTGCTGGGATGGAGAGTGCTGGGATGGAGAGTGCTGGGATGGAGAGGGGTGGGAAAGAGAGTGCTGGGATGGAGAGTACTGGGATGGAGAGTGCTGGGATTGAGTGTGCTGGGATGGAGAGTGCTGGGATGGAGAGTGCCGGAATGGAGAGTGCTGGGATGGAGAGCGCTGGGATGGAGAGTGCTGGGATGGAGAGTGCTGGGATAGAGAGCGCTGGGATGGAGAGCGCAGGGATAGAGTGCAGTAGGATGGAGAGTGCTGGGTGGAGAGCACTGGGATGGAGAGCGCTGGGATGGCTAGCGCTGGGATGGAGAGTGCTGGGATTGAGAGTACAGGGATGGAGAGTGCTGGGCTGGAAAGCGCTGGGATGGAGTGTGCTGGGATGGAGAGCGCTGGGATGGAGAGTGCCGGGATGGAGAGTGTTGGTATTGAGAGTACTGGGATGGAGAGTGCTGGGATGGAGAGTGCTGGGATGGAGAGTGCTGGGATGGAGAGGGGTGGGAAGGAGAGTGTAGGGATGGAGAGTACTGGGATGGAGAGCGCTGGGATGGAGAGTGCTGGGATGGAGAGTGCTGTGATGGAGAGTGCCGGGATGTAGTGTGCTTGGATGGAGAGTACTGGGATGGAGAGTGCTGGGATGAAGAGTGCCGGGATGGAGAGTGCTGGGATTGAGAGTACTGGGATGGAGAGCGCTTGGATGGAGAGTGCTGGGATGGAGAGTGCTGGGATGGAGTGTGCTGGGATGGTGTTTGCTGGGATTGTGTTTGCTGGGAAGATGAGTGCTGGGATGGAGAGCGCTGGGATGGAGAGCGCTGGGATGGAATGTGCTGGAATGGAGTATGCTGGGATGGTGTTTGCTGAGATGATGTTTGCAGGGAAGGAGAGTGCTGGGATGGAAAGCGCTTGGATGGAGAGTTGTGGGATGGAGTGTGCTGGGATGGAGAGTGCTGGGATGGAGAGTGCTGGGATGGAGAGTGCTGGGATGGAGAGCGCTGGGATGGAGAGTTGTGGGATGGAGTGTGCTGGGATGGAGAGCGCTGGGATGGAGAGCGCTGGGATGGAGACTTGTGGGATGGAGTGTGCTGGGATGGAGAGCGTTGGGATGGAGAGGGCTGGGATGGAAAACGCTGGGAAGGAGAGCGCTGGGATGGAGAGTGCTGGGATGGAGAGCGCTGGGATGGAGAGTGCTGGCATGGAGAGTGCTGGGATGGAGAGCGCTGGGATGGAGACTTGTGGGATGGAGTGTGCTGGGATGGAGAGCGTTGGGATGGAGAGGGCTGGGTTGGAGTGTGCTGGGATTGTGTTTGCTTGGCTGGTGTTTTGGGATGGTGTTTGCTGGGAAGGAGAGCGCTGGGATGGAGAGTGCTGGGATGGAGAGTGCTGGGATGTTGTTTGCTGGGATGGTGTTTGCTGGGATGGAGAGTGCTGGGATGGAGAGTGCTGGGATGGAAAGTGATGGGATGGAGAGTTGTGGGATGGAAAGTGCTGGGATGAAGAGTGCTGGAATGGAGAGTGCTGGGATAGAGAGCACTGGGATAGAGAGCGCTGGGATAGAGAGCAGTAGGATGGAGAGTGCTGGGATGGAGAGCGCTGGGATAGAGAGCTGTAGGATGGAGAGTGCTAGGCTGGAGAGCGCTGGGATGGAGATCGCTTGGATGTTGAGTGCTGGGATGGAGAGCGCTGGGATAGCGAGCAGTAGGATGGACAGTGCTGGAATGGAGAGCACTGGGATGGAGAGAGCTGGGATGGAGTGCGCTGCGATGGAGAGTGCTGGGATGGAGAGCGCTGGGATGGAGAGCGCTGGGATGGAGAGCGCTGGGATGGAGAGTGCTGGGAGAGAGAGCGCTGGGATAGAGAGCGCTGGGATAAAGAGCAGTAGGATGGAGAGTGCTGGGAAGGAGAGCGCTGGGTTAGAGAGCAGTAGGATGGAGAGAGCAGGGAAGGAGCGTGCTGGGATAGAGAGTGCTGGGATGGAGAGTGCTGAGATGGAGAGCGCTGAGATGGAGAGAACTGGGATGGTGAGCGCTGGGATAGAGAGTGCTGGGATGGACAGTGCTGGGATGGAGAGTGCTGGGATGGAGAGAGCTGGGATGGAGAGTGCTGGGATGGAGTGTGCTGGGATAGAGAGCGCTGGGATGGAGAGAGCTGGGATGGAGAGAGCTGTGATGGAGAATCCTGGGATGGAGAGAGGTGGGATGTTAAGTGCTCGGATGGAGAGCGCTGGGATGGAGAGTGCTGGGATGTTGAGGTCTGGGAAGAAGAGCGCTGGGATGGAGAGTGCTGGGATGTAGTGTGCTGGGATGGAGAGGGCTGGGATGGAGAGTGCTGGGATGGAGACTGCTGGGATGGATTGTGCTGGGATGGAGAGTGCTGGGATGGAGTTTGTTGGGATGGAGAGTGCTGGGATGGAGATTGCTGGGATGGAGAGTGCTGGAATGGTGAGCGCTGGGATGGAGAGTGCTGGGATCAAGTGCGCTGGGATGGAGAGCGCTGGGATGGAGAGTGCTGGGATGGAGTGTGCTGGGATGGAGACTGCTGGGATGGAGAGTGCTGGGATGGAGTGTGCTGGGATGGAGAGCGCTGGGATGGAGAGCGCTGGGATGGAATGTGCTGGAATGGAGTATGCTGGGATGGTGTTTGCTGAGATGATGTTTGCAGGGAAGGAGAGTGCTGGGATGGAAAGCGCTTGGATGGAGAGTTGTGGGATGGAGTGTGCTGGGATGGAGAGTGCTGGGATGGAGAGTGCTGGGATGGAGAGTGCTGGGATGGAGAGCGCTGGGATGGAGAGTTGTGGGATGGAGTGTGCTGGGATGGAGAGCGCTGGGATGGAGAGCGCTGGGATGGAGACTTGTGGGATGGAGTGTGCTGGGATGGAGAGCGTTGGGATGGAGAGGGCTGGGATGGAGAACGCTGGGATGGAGAGCGCTGGGATGGAGAGTGCTGGGATGGAGAGCGCTGGGATGGAGAGTGCTGGCATGGAGAGTGCTGGGATGGAGAGCGCTGGGATGGAGACTTGTGGGATGGAGTGTGCTGGGATGGAGAGCGTTGGGATGGAGAGGGCTGGGTTGGAGAACGCTGGGATGGAGAGCGCTGGGATGGAGAGCGCTGGGATGGAGAGTGCTGGGATGGAGAGTGCTGGGATGGAGAGTGCTGGGATGGAGTGTGCTGGGATTGTGTTTGCTTGGCTGGTGTTTTGGGATGGTGTTTGCTGGGAAGGAGAGCGCTGGGATAGAGAGTGCTGGGATGGGGAGTGCTGGGATGTTGTTTGCTGGGATGGTGTTTGCTGGGATGGAGAGTGCTGGGATGGAGAGTGCTGGGATGGAAAGTGATGGGATGGAGAGTTGTGGGATGGAAAGTGCTGGGATGAAGAGTGCTGGAATGGAGAGTGCTGGGATAGAGAGCACTGGGATAGAGAGCGCTGGGATAGAGAGCAGTAGGATGGAGAGTGCTGGGATGGATAGCGCTGGGATAGAGAGCTGTAGGATGGAGAGTGCTGGGATGGAGAGCGCTGGGATGGAGATCGCTTGGATGTTGAGTGCTGGGATGGAGAGCGCTGGGATAGCGAGCAGTAGGATGGACAGTGCTGGAATGGAGAGCACTGGGATGGAGAGAGCTGGGATGGAGTGCGCTGCGATGGAGAGTGCTGGGATGGAGAGCGCTGGGATGGAGAGCGCTGGGATGGAGAGTGCTGGGAGAGAGAGCGCTGGGATAGAGAGCGCTGGGATAAAGAGCAGTAGGATGGAGAGTGCTGGGAAGGAGAGCGCTGGGTTAGAGAGCAGTAGGATGGAGAGAGCAGGGAAGGAGCGTGCTGGGATGGAGAGTGCTGGGATGGAGAGTGCTGAGATGGAGAGCGCTGAGATGGAGAGAACTGGGATGGTGAGCGCTGGGATAGAGAGTGCTGGGATGGACAGTGCTGGGATGGAGAGTGCTGGGATGGAGAGAGCTGGGATGGAGAGTGCTGGGATGGAGTGTGCTGGGATAGAGAGCGCTGGGATGGAGAGAGCTGGGATGGAGAGAGCTGTGATGGAGAATCCTGGGATGGAGAGAGGTGGGATGTTAAGTGCTCGGATGGAGAGCGCTGGGATGGAGAGTGCTGGGATGTTGAGGTCTGGGAAGAAGAGCGCTGGGATGGAGAGTGCTGGGATGTAGTGTGCTGGGATGGAGAGGGCTGGGATGGAGAGTGCTGGGATGGAGACTGCTGGGATGGATTGTGCTGGGATGGAGAGTGCTGGGATGGAGTTTGTTGGGATGGAGAGTGCTGGGATGGAGATTGCTGGGATGGAGAGTGCTGGAATGGTGAGCGCTGGGATGGAGAGTGCTGGGATCAAGTGCGCTGGGATGGAGAGCGCTGGGATGGAGAGTGCTGGGATGGAGTGTGCTGGGATGGAGACTGCTGGGATGGAGAGTGCTGGGATGGAGTGTGCTGGGATGGAGAGCGCTGGGATGGAGAGTGCGCGGATGGAGAGTGCTAGAATGGAGAGGGCTGGGATCGAGTGTGCTGGGATGGAGAGTGCTTAGATGGAGAGTGCTGGGATGCAGAGTGCTGGGATAGAGACTGCTAGGATGGAGAGGGCTGAGGTGGAGAGTGCTAGGATGGGGAGAGCTGGGATGGAGAGTGCTGGGATGGAGACCGGAGGGATGGAGGGTGCTGGGATGGTGAGCGCTGGGATGGCGAGCGCTGGAATGGAGAGTGCTTGATGGGAAACGCTGGGATGAAGAGTGCTGGGATGGAGAGCGCTGGGATGGAGGGTGCTGGGATGGTGTTTGCTGGGATGGAGAGCACTGGGATGGAGAGCGATGGGATGGAGAGTGCTGGGATGGAGAGTGCTGGAATGGAGTGTGCTGGAATGGAGTGTGCTGGGATGGAGTGTGCTGGGATGGAGGGTGCTGGGATGGTGTTGGCAGGGATGGAGGGTGCTGGGATGGAAAGCGCTGGGATGGAGAGCGCTGGGATGGAGTGCGCTGGGATGGAGAGTGCTGGGATGGAGTGTGCTGGGATGGAGGGTGCTGGGCTGATGTTTGCTGGGATGGAGAGTGCTGGGATGGAGTGTGCTGGGATGGAGTGTTCTGGGATGTAGAGCGCTGGGAAGGAGACTGCTGGAATGGAGAGTGCTGGGATGGAGAGCGCTGGGATGGAGAGTGCTGGGATGGAGAGTGCTGGGATGGACAGGGCTGGGATGGAGAGTGCTGGGATGGAGAGAGCTGGGATGGAGAGGGCTGGGATGGAGAGTGCTGGGATGGAGAGTGCTGGGATGGAGAGTGCCAGGATGGCGAGAGCTGGGATGGCGAGCGCTGGGATGGAGAGTGCTGGGATGGAGAGTGCTGGGATGGAGGGTGCTGAGATTGAGAGTGCTGGGATGGAGTGTGCTGGGATGGAGAGTGCTTGGATGGAGAGTGCTGGGATGGAGAGTGCTGGGATGGAGTGTGCTGGGATGGAGAGTGCTTGGATGGAGAGCGCTGGGATGGAGTGTGCTGGGATGGTGTTTGCTGGGATGGTGTTTGCTGGGAAGATGAGTGCTGGGATGGAGAGTGCTGGGATGGAGAGCGCTGGGATGGAGAGCGCTCGGATGGAGAGCGCTCGGATGGAGTGTGCTGTGATGGAGAGTACCGGGATGGAGAGTGCTGGGATGGAGAGTGCTGGGATGGAGGGTGCTGGGATGGAGAGTGCTGGGATGGAGTGTGCTGGGATGGAGAGTGCTTGGATGGAGTGTGCTGGGATGGTGTTTGCTGGGATGGTGTTTGCTGGGAAGGAGAGCGCTGGGATGGAGAGTGCTGGGATGGAGGGTGCTGGGATGGAGAGTGCTGGGATGGTGTTTGCTGGGAAGGAGAGCGCTGGGATGGAGAGTGCTGGGATGGAGGGTCCTGGGATGGAGAGTGCTGGGATGGAGTGTGCTGGGATGGAGAGTGCTTGGATGGAGTGTGCTGGGATGGTGTTTGCTGGGATGGTGTTTGCTGGGAAGATGAGTGCTGGGATGGAGAGTGCTGGGATGGAGAGCGCTGGGATGGAGAGCGCTCGGATGGAGTGTGCTGTGATGGAGAGTGCTGGGATGGAGTGTGCTGGGATGGAGAGTGCTTGGATGGAGAGTGCTGTGATAGAGTGTGCTGGGATGGAGAGCGCTGGGATGGAGTGTGCTGGGATGGAGAGGGCTGGGATGGTGTTTGCTGGGAACGAGAGTGCTGGGATGGAGAGTGCTGGGATGGAGAGTGCTGGGATTGAGAGTGCTGGGATGGAGAGTGCTGGGATTGAGAGTGCTGGGATGGAAGGGCTGGGATGGAGAGTGCTGGTATGATGAGTGCTGGGATGGAGAGTGCTGGGATGGAGTGTGCTGGGATGGAGAGCGCCGGGATGGAGAGTGCTGGGATTGCGAGTACTGGGATGGAGAACGCTGGGATGGAGAGTGCTGGGATTGAGAGTGTCGGAATTGAGTGTGCTGGGATTGAGAGTACTGCGATGGAGAGTTCTGGGATGGAGCGTGCTGGGATGGAAAGCGCCGGGATGGAGAGCGCTGGGGTGGAGAGTGTCGGAATGGAGTGCTGGGATTGAGAATGCTGGGATGGAGAGTGCTCGGATGGAGTGTGCTGGGATGGTGTTTGCTGGGATTGTGTTTTCTGGGCAGATGAGTGCTGGGATGGAGAGTGCTGGGATGGAGAGTGCTGGGATGGAAAGCGCCGGGATGGAGAGCGCTGGGATGGAGAGTGTCGGAATGGAGTGCTGGGATTGAGATGCTGGGATGGAGAGTGCTCAGATGGAGTGTGCTGGGATGGTGATTGCTGGGATTGTGTTTTCTGGGCAGATGAGTGCTGGGATGGAGAGTGCTGGGATGGAGAGTGCTGGGATGGAGAGCGCTGGGATGGAGAGCGCTGGGATAGAGAGCGCTGGGTCAGAGAGCAGTAGGATGGAGAGTGCTCGGATGGATTGTGCTGGGATGGAGAGCGCTGGGATAGAGAGCGCTGGGATAGAGAGCAGTAGGATGGAGAGCGCTGGGATAGAGAGCGCAGGGATAGAGAGCAGTAGGATGAAGAGTGCTGGGATGGAGACCGCTGGGATGGAGAGTCCTGGGATGGAGAGCGCTGGGATAGCTAGCAGTAGGATGGAGAGTGCTGGGATGGAGAGCGCTGGGATGGAAAGTGCTGGGATGGAGAGTTGTGGGTAGGAGCGTGCTGGGAATGTGAGCGCTGGGATGGAGAGTGCTGGAATGTAGAGTGCTGTGATGGAGAGCACTGGGATAGAAAGCGCTGGGACAGAGAGCAGTAGGATGGAGAGTGCTGGGATGGAGAGCGCTGGGATAGAGGGCAGTAGCATGGAGAGTGCTGGGATGGAGAGCGCTGGGATGGAGAGCGCTTGGATGTAGAGTGCTGGGATGGAGAGCGCTGGGATAGCGAGCAGTAGGATGGAGAGTGCTGGAATGGAGACCACTGGGATGGAGTGTGCTGGGATGGAGTGTGCTGGGATGGAGAGTGCTGGGATGGTGTTGGCAGGGATGGAGGGTGCTGGGATGGAAAGCGCTGGGATGGAGAGCGCTGGGATGGAGAGTGCTGGGATGTAGTGTGCTGGGATGGAGGGTGCTGGGATGATGTTTGCTGTGATGGAGAGTGCTGGGATGGAGTGTACTGGGATGGAGTGTGCTGGGGCGGAAAGCGCCGGGATGAAGTGTGCTGGAATGGAGAGTGCTGGGATGGAGAGCACTGGGATGGAGAGTGCTGGGATGGAGAGCGCTGGGATGGAGAGTGCTGGAATGGAGAGTGGTGGGATGGAGAGTGCTGGGATGGAGAGGGCTGGGATGGAGAGTGCTGGGATGGAGAGTGCAGGGATGGAGAGGGCTGGGATAGAGAGTACTGGGATGGAGAGTGCTGGGATGGAGAGTGCAGGGATGGAGAGGGCTGGGATAGAGAGTACTGGGATGGAGAGGGCTGGGATGGAGAGTGCTGGGATGGAGAGGGCTGGGATGGGGAGTTCTGGGATGGTGAGCGCTGGGATGGAGAGTGCTGGGATGTAGAGCGCTGGGAAGGAGACTGCTGGGATGGAGCGTGCTGTGATGGAGAGTGCTGGGATGGAGAGTGCTGGGATGGAGAGTGCTGGGATGGACAGGGCTGGGATGTAGAGTGCTGCGATGGAGAGAGCTGGGATGGAGAGGGCTGGGATGGAGAGTGCTAGGATGGAGAGCGCTGGGATGGAGAGGGCTGGGATGGAGAGTGCTGGGATGGAGAGTGCCAGGATGGCGAGAGCTGGGATGGCGAGCGCTGGGATGGAGAGTGCTGGGATGGAGAGTGATGGGATGGAGGGTGCTGGGATGGAGAGTGCTGGGATGGAGTGTGCTTGGATGGAGAGCGCTGGGATGGAGAGTGCTGGGATGGAGAGTGCTTGGATGGTGTTTGCTGGGATGGTGTTTGCTGGGAAGTTGAGTGCTGGGATGGTGAGTGCTGGGATGGAGAGCGCTCGGATGGAGTGTGCTGGGATGGAGAGTGCTTGGATGGAGAGTGCTGTGATGGAGTGTGCTGGGATGGAGAGCGCTGAGATGGAGTGTGCTGGGATGGAGAGTGTCGGAATGGAGTGCTGGGATTGAGAATGCTGGGATGGAGAGTGCTCGGATGGAGTGTGCTGGGATGGTGTTTGCTGGGATTGTGTTTTCTGGGCAGATGAGTGCTGGGATGGAGAGTGCTGGGATGGAGAGTGCTGGGATGGAAAGCGCCGGGATGGAGAGCGCTGGGATGGAGAGTGTCGGAATGGAGTGCTGGGATTGAGATGCTGGGATGGAGAGTGCTCAGATGGAGTGTGCTGGGATGGTGATTGCTGGGATTGTGTTTTCTGGGCAGATGAGTGCTGGGATGGAGAGTGCTGGGATGGAGAGTGCTGGGATGGAGAGCGCTGGGATGGAGAGCGCTGGGATAGAGAGCGCTGGGTCAGAGAGCAGTAGGATGGAGAGTGCTCGGATGGATTGTGCTGGGATGGAGAGCGCTGGGATAGAGAGCGCTGGGATAGAGAGCAGTAGGATGGAGAGCGCTGGGATAGAGAGCGCAGGGATAGAGAGCAGTAGGATGAAGAGTGCTGGGATGGAGACCGCTGGGATGGAGAGTCCTGGGATGGAGAGCGCTGGGATAGCTAGCAGTAGGATGGAGAGTGCTAGGATGGAGAGCGCTGGGATGGAAAGTGCTGGGATGGAGAGTTGTGGGTAGGAGCGTGCTGGGAATGTGAGCGCTGGGATGGAGAGTGCTGGAATGTAGAGTGCTGTGATGGAGAGCACTGGGATAGAAAGCGCTGGGACAGAGAGCAGTAGGATGGAGAGTGCTGGGATGGAGAGCGCTGGGATAGAGGGCAGTAGCATGGAGAGTGCTGGGATGGAGAGCGCTGGGATGGAGAGCGCTTGGATGTAGAGTGCTGGGATGGAGAGCGCTGGGATAGCGAGCAGTAGGATGGAGAGTGCTGGAATGGAGACCACTGGGATGGAGTGTGCTGGGATGGAGTGTGCTGGGATGGAGAGTGCTGGGATGGTGTTGGCAGGGATGGAGGGTGCTGGGATGGAAAGCGCTGGGATGGAGAGCGCTGGGATGGAGAGTGCTGGGATGTAGTGTGCTGGGATGGAGGGTGCTGGGATGATGTTTGCTGTGATGGAGGGTGCTGCGATGGAGTGTACTGGGATGGAGTGTGCTGGGGCGGAAAGCGCCGGTATGAAGTGTGCTGGAATGGAGAGTGCTGGGATGGAGAGCACTGGGATGGAGAGTGCTGGGATGGAGAGCGCTGGGATGGAGAGTGCTGGAATGGAGAGTGGTGGGATGGAGAGTGCTGGGATGGAGAGGGCTGGGATGGAGAGTGCTGGGATGGAGAGTGCAGGGATGGAGAGGGCTGGGATAGAGAGTACTGGGATGGAGAGGGCTGGGATGGAGAGTGCTGGGATGGAGAGGGCTGGGATGGGGAGTTCTGGGATGGTGAGCGCTGGGATGGAGAGTGCTGGGATGTAGAGCGCTGGGAAGGAGACTGCTGGGATGGAGCGTGCTGTGATGGAGAGTGCTGGGATGGAGAGTGCTGGGATGGAGAGTGCTGGGATGGACAGGGCTGGGATGTAGAGTGCTGCGATGGAGAGAGCTGGGATGGAGAGGGCTGGGATGGAGAGTGCTAGGATGGAGAGCGCTGGGATGGAGAGGGCTGGGATGGAGAGTGCTGGGATGGAGAGTGCCAGGATGGCGAGAGCTGGGATGGCGAGCGCTGGGATGGAGAGTGCTGGGATGGAGAGTGATGGGATGGAGGGTGCTGGGATGGAGAGTGCTGGGATGGAGTGTGCTTGGATGGAGAGCGCTGGGATGGAGAGTGCTGGGATGGAGAGTGCTTGGATGGTGTTTGCTGGGATGGTGTTTGCTGGGAAGTTGAGTGCTGGGATGGTGAGTGCTGGGATGGAGAGCGCTCGGATGGAGTGTGCTGGGATGGAGAGTGCTTGGATGGAGAGTGCTGTGATGGAGTGTGCTGGGATGGAGAGCGCTGAGATGGAGTGTGCTGGGATGGAGAGGGCTGGGATGGTGTTTGCTGGGAACGAGAGTGCTGGGATGGAGAGTGCTGGGATGGAGAGTGCTGGGATGGACAGGGCTGGGATGGAGAGTGCTGGGATGTAGAGAGCTGGGATGGAGAGGGCTGGGATGGAGAGTGCTGGGATGGAGAGTGCTGGGATTGAGAGTGCTGGGATGGAAGGGCTGGGATGGAGAGTGCAGGGATGAAGAGTGCTGGGATGGAGAGTGCTGGGATGGAAGGGCTGGGATGGAGAGTGTTGGGATGGAGAGCGCCGGGATGGAGAGTGCTGGGATTGAGAGTACTGCGATGGAGAGTTCTGGGATGGAGAGTGCTGGGATGGAAAGTGCCGGGATGGAGAGCGCTGGGATGGAGAGTGTCGGAATTGAGTGCTGGGATTGAGAGTGCTGGGATGGAGTGTGCTGGGATGGTGTTTGCTGGGATTGTGTTTTCTGGGAAGATGAGTGCTGGGATGGAGAGTGATGGGATGGAGAGTGCTGGGATGGAGAGTGCTGGGATGGAGTGTGCTGGGATGGAGAGCGCTGGGATAGAGAGCGCTGGGATAGAGAGCAGTAGGATGGAGAGTGCTCGGATGGAGTGTGCTGGGATGGTGTTTGCTGGGATTGTGTTTGCTGGGAAGATGAGTGCTGGGATGGAGAGTGCTGGGATGGAGAGTTGTGGGATGGAAAGTGCGGGGATGAAGAGTCCTGGGATGGAGTGTGCTGGGATGGAGAGCGCTGGGATAGAGAGCGCTGGGATAGAGAGCAGTAGGATGGAGAGCGCTGGGATAGAGAGCGCTGGGATAGAGAGCAGTAGGATGGAGAGAGCTGGGATGGTGAGCGCTGGGATGGAGACCGCTGGGATGGAGAGTCCTGGGATGGAGAGCGCTGGGAGAGAGAGCAGTAGGATGGAGAGTGCTGGGTTGGAGAGCGCTGGGATGGAAAGTGCTGGGATGGAGAGTTGTGGGTAGGAGTGTGCTGGGAATGTGAGCGCTGGGATGGAGAGCGCTAGAATGGAGAGTGCTGTGATGGAGAGCACTGGGATAGAAAGCGCTGGGATAGAGAGCAGTAGGATGGAGAGTGCTGGGATGGAGAGCGCTGGGATAGAGGGCAGTAGGATGGAGAGTGCTGGGATGGAGAGCGCTGGGATGGAGAGCGCTTGGATGGAGAGTGCTGCGATGGAGAGCGCTGGGATAGCGAGCAGTAGGATGGGGAGTTCTGGAATGGAGAGCACTGGGATGGAGAGTGCTGGGATGGAGAGCACTGCGATGGAGAGTGCTGGGATGGAGAGCGCTGGGATGGAGAGCGCTGGGATGGAGAGCGCTGGGATGGAGAGCGCTGGCATGGAGAGCGCTAGGATGGAGAGCGCTGGGATGCAGAGTGCTGGGAGAGAGAGCGCTCGGATAGAGAGCGCTGGGATAGAGAGCAGTAGGATGGAGAGTGCTGGGATAGAGAGTGCTGGAATGGAGAGCGCTGGGTTAGAGAGCAGTAGGATTGAGAGAGCAGGGATGGAGAGTGCTGGGATGGAGAGAGCTGGGATGGAGAGTGCTGGGATGGAGAGAGCTGGGATGGAGAGTGCTGGGATGGAGAGTGCTGGGATAGAGAGCGCTGGGATGGAGAGAGCTGGGATGGAGAATCCTGGGATGGAGAGAGCTGGGATGTTGAGGTCTGGGATGAAGGGCGCTGGGATGGAGAGTGCTGGGATGTAGTATGCTGGGATGGAGGGGGCTGGGATGGAGAGTGCTGGGATGGAGAGTGCTGGGGTGGATTGTGCTGGGTGGAGAGTGCTGGGATGGAGTGTGCTGGGATGGAGAGTGCTGGGATGGAGATTGCTGGGATGGAGAGGGCTGGGATGGAGAGCACAGGGATGGAGAGTGCTGGGATGGTGAGCGCTGGGATGGAGAGTGCTGGGATCAAGTGTGCTGGGATGGAGAGCGCTGGGATGGAGAGTGCTGGGATGGAGTGTGCTGGGATGGAGAGTGCTGGGATGGAGAGTGCTGGGATGCAGTGTGCTGGGATGGAGACCGCTGGGATGGAGAGTGCGGGGATGGAGAGTGCTAGAATGGAGAGGGCTGGGATCGGGTGTGCTGGGATGGAGAGTGCTAGGATGGAGAGGGCTGAGATGGAGAGTGCAAGGATGGGGAGAGCTGGGATGGAGAGTGCTGGGATGGAGCGCGCAGGGATGGAGGGTGCTGGGATGGTGAGCTCTGGGATGGCGAGCGCTGGAATGGAGAGTGCTGGGATGGGAAAAGCAGGGATGGAGAGTGCTGGGATGGAGAGCGCTGGGATGGAGGGTGCTGGGATGGTGTTTGCTGGGATGGAGAGTACTGGGATGGAGAGCGCTGGGATGGAGAGTGCTGGGATGGAGAGTGCTGGGATGTAGTGTGCTGGGATGGAGTGTGCTGGGATTGAGAGTGCTGGGATGGTGTTGGCAGTGATGGAGGGTGCTGGGATGGAAAGCGCTGGGATGGAGAGCGCTGGGATGGAGAGTGCTGGGATGGAGTGTGCTGGGATGGAGGGTGCTGGGATGATGTTTGCTGGGATGGAGAGTGCCGGGATGGAGTGTGCTGGGATGGAGTTTGCTGGGATGGAGAGCGCCGGGATGGAGAGCACTGAGATGGAGATTGCTGGGATGGAGAGCGCTGGGATGGAGAGCGCTGGAATGGAGAGTGGTGGGATGGAGAGTGGTAGGATGGAGAGTGCTGGGATGGAGAGGGCTGGGATGGAGAGTGCTGGGATGGAGAGTGCAGGGATGGAGAGGACTGGGATAGAGAGTACTAGGATGGAGAGGGCTGGGATGGAGAGTGCTGGGATGGAGAGGGCTGGGATGGGGAGTTCTGGGATGGTGAGCGCTGGGATGGTGAGTGCTGGGATGTAGAGCGCTGGGAAGGAGACTGCTGGGATGGAGAGTGCTGGGATGGCGAGCGCTGGGATGGAGAGCACTGGGATGGAGAGTGCTGGGATGGAGAGTGCTGGGATGGAGAGTTCTGGGATGGACAGGGCTGGGATGGAGAGTGCTGGGGTGGAGAGAGCTGGGTTGGAGAGGGCTGGGATGGAGAGTGCTAGGATGGAGAGCACTGGAATGGAGAGGGCTGGGATGGAGGTGCTGGGATGGAGAGTACCAGGATGGCGAGAGCTGGGATGGCGAGCGCTGGGATGGAGAGTGCTGGGATGGAGAGTGCTGGGATGGAGGGAGCTGGGATGGAGAGTGCTGGGATGGAGAGTGCTGGGATGGAGAGTGCTTGTTGGAGAGTGCTGTGATGGAGTGTGCTGGGATGGTGTTTGCTGGGATGGTATTTGCTGGGAAGATGAGTGCTGGGATGGAGAGTGCTGGGATGGAGAGCGCTGGGATGGAGAGCGCTCGGATGGAGAGCGCTCGGATGGAGTGTGCTGTGATGGAGAGGGCTGGGAAGATGAGTGCTGCGATGGAGAGTGCTGGGATGGAGAGCGCTGGGATGGAGAGTGCTGGGATGGCGAGCGCTGGGATGGAGAGTGCTGGGATGGAGAGTGCTGGGATGGAGAGGGCTGGGAAGATGAGTGCTGCGATGGAGAGTGCTGCGATGGAGAGCGCTGGGATGGAGAGTGCTGGGATGGAGAGTGCTGGGGTGGAGTGTGCTGGGATGGTGTTTGCTGGGATTGTGTTTTCTGGGAAGATGAGTGCTGGGATGGAGAGTGCTGGGATGGAGAGTGCTGGGATGGAGAGTGCTGGGATGGAGTGTGCTGGGATGGAGAGCGCTGGGATAGAGAGCGCTGGGATAGAGAGCAGTAGGATGGAGAGTGCTCGGATGGAGTGTGCTGGGATGGTGTTTGCTGGGATTGTGTTTGCTGGGAAGATGAGTGCTGGGATGGAGAGTGCTGGGATGGAGAGTTGTGGTATGGAAAGTGCGGGGATGAAGAGTGCTGGGATGGAGTGTGCTGGGATGGAGAGCGCTGGGATAGAGAGCGCTGGGATAGAGAGCAGTAGGATGGAGAGCGCTGGGATAGAGAGCGCTGGGATAGAGAGCAGTAGGATGGAGAGAGCTGGGATGGTGAGCGCTGGGATGGAGACCGCTGGGATGGAGAGTCCTGGGATGGAGAGCGCTGGGAGAGAGAGCAGTAGGATGGAGAGTGCTGGGTTGGAGAGCGCTGGGATGGAAAGTGCTGGGATGGAGAGTTGTGGGTAGGAGTGTGCTGGGAATGTGAGCGCTGGGATGGAGAGTGCTAGAATGGAGAGTGCTGTGATGGAGAGCACTGGGATAGAAAGCGCTGGGATAGAGAGCAGTAGGATGGAGAGTGCTGGGATGGAGAGCGCTGGGATAGAGGGCAGTAGGATGGAGAGTGCTGGGATGGAGAGCGCTGGGATGGAGAGCGCTTGGATGGAGAGTGCTGCGATGGAGAGCGCTGGGATAGCGAGCAGTAGGATGGGGAGTTCTGGAATGGAGAGCACTGGGATGGAGAGTGCTGGGATGGAGAGCACTGCGATGGAGAGTGCTGGGATGGAGAGCGCTGGGATGGAGAGCGCTGGGATGGAGAGCGCTGGGATGGAGAGCGCTGGGATGGAGAGCGCTGGGATGGAGAGCGCTGGGATGCAGAGTGCTGGGAGAGAGAGCGCTCGGATAGAGAGCGCTGGGATAGAGAGCAGTAGGATGGAGAGTGCTGGGATAGAGAGTGCTGTAATGGAGAGCGCTGGGTTAGAGAGCAGTAGGATTGAGAGAGCAGGGATGGAGAGTGCTGGGATGGAGAGAGCTGGGATGGAGAGTGCTGGGATGGAGAGAGCTGGGATGGAGAGTGCTGGGATGGAGAGTGCTGGGATAGAGAGCGCTGGGATGGAGAGAGCTGGGATGGAGAATCCTGGGATGGAGAGAGCTGGGATGTTGAGGTCTGGGATGAAGAGCGCTGGGATGGAGAGTGCTGGGATGTAGTATGCTGGGATGGAGGGGCCTGGGATGGAGAGTGCTGGGATGGAGAGTGCTGGGGTGGATTGTGCTGGGTGGAGAGTGCTGGGATGGAGTGTGCTGGGATGTAGATTGCTGGGATGGAGATTGCTGGGATGGAGAGGGCTGGGATGGAGAGCACAGGGATGGAGAGTGCTGGGATGGTGAGCGCTGGGATGGAGAGTGCTGGGATCAAGTGTGCTGGGATGGAGAGCGCTGGGATGGAGAGTGCTGGGATGGAGTGTGCTGGGATGGAGAGTGCTGGGATGGTGAGTGCTGGGATGCAGTGTGCTGGGCTGGAGACCGCTGGGATGGAGAGTGCGGGGATGGAGAGTGCTAGAATGGAGAGGGCTGGGATCGGGTGTGCTGGGATGGAGAGTGCTGAGATGGAGAGTGCTGGGATGGAGAGTGCTAGGATGGAGAGGGCTGAGATGGAGAGTGCAAGGATGGGGAGAGCTGGGATGGAGAGTGCTGGGATGGAGCGCGCAGGGATGGAGGGTGCTGGGATGGTGAGCGCTGGGATGGCGAGCGCTGGAATGGAGAGTGCTGGGATGGGAAAAGCAGGGATGGAGAGTGCTGGGATGGAGAGCGCTGGGATGGAGGGTGCTGGGATGGTGTTTGCTGGGATGGAGAGTACTGGGATGGAGAGCGCTGGGATGGAGAGTGCTGGGATGGAGAGTGCTGGGATGTAGTGTGCTGGGATGGAGTGTGCTGGGATTGAGAGTGCTGGGATGGTGTTGGCAGGGATGGAGGGTGCTGGGATGGAAAGCGCTGGGATGGAGAGCGCTGGGATGGAGAGTGCTGGGATGGAGTGTGCTGGGATGGAGGGTGCTGGGATGATGTTTGCTGGGATGGAGAGTGCTGGGATGGAGTGTGCTGGGATGGAGTTTGCTGGGATGGAGAGCGCCGGGATGGAGAGCACTGAGATGGAGATTGCTGGGATGGAGAGCGCTGGGATGGAGAGCGCTGGAATGGAGAGTGGTGGGATGGAGAGTGGTAGGATGGAGAGTGCTGGGATGGAGAGGGCTGGGATGGAGAGTGCTGGGATGGAGAGTGCAGGGATGGAGAGGACTGGGATAGAGAGTACTAGGATGGAGAGGGCTGGGATGGAGAGTGCTGGGATGGAGAGGGCTGGGATGGGGAGTTCTGGGATGGTGAGCGCTGGGATGGTGAGTGCTGGGATGTAGAGCGCTGGGAAGGAGACTGCTGGGATGGAGAGTGCTGGGATGGCGAGCGCTGGGATGGAGAGCACTGGGATGGAGAGTACTGGGATGGAGAGTGCTGGGATGGAGAGTGCTGGGATGGACAGGGCTGGGATGGAGAGTGCTGGGATGGAGAGAGCTGGGATGGAGAGGGCTGGGATGGAGAGTGCTAGGATGGAGAGCGCTGGGATGGAGAGGGCTGGGATGGAGGTGCTGGGATGGAGAGTGCCAGGATGGCGAGAGCTGCGATGGCGAGCGCTGGGATGGAGAGTGCTGGGATGGAGAGTGCTGGGATGGAGGGAGCTGGGATGGAGAGTGCTGGGATGGAGTGTGCTGGGATGGAGAGTGCTTGTTGGAGAGTGCTGTGATGGAGTGTGCTGGGATGGTGTTTGCTGGGATGGTATTTGCTGGGAAGATGAGTGCTGGGATGGAGAGTGCTGGGATGGAGAGCGCTGGGATGGAGAGCGCTCGGATGGAGAGCGCTCGGATGGAGTGTGCTGTGATGGAGAGGGCTGGGAAGATGAGTGCTGCGATGGAGAGTGCTGGGATGGAGAGCGCTGGGATGGAGAGTGCTGGGATGGCGAGCGCTGGGATGGAGAGTGCTGGGATGGAGAGTGCTGGGATGGAGAGGGCTGGGAAGATGAGTGCTGCGATGGAGAGTGCTGGGATGGAGAGCGCTGGGATGGAGAGTGCTCGGATGGCGAGCGCTGGGATGGAGAGCACTGGGATGGAGAGTGCTGGGATGGAGAGTGCTGGGATGGAGAGTGCTGGGATGGACAGGGCTGGGATGGAGAGTGCTGGAATGGAGAGAGCTGGGATGGAGAGGGCTGGGATGGAGAGTGCTAGGATGGAGAGCGCTGGGATGGAGAGGGCTGGGATGGAGGTGCTGGGATGGAGAGTGCCAGGATGGCGAGAGCTGGGATGGCGAGCGCTGGGATGGAGAGTGCTGAGATGGAGAGTGCTGGGATGGAGGGAGCTGGGATGGAGAGTGCTGGGATGGAGTGCGCTGGTATGGAGAGTGCTTGGATGGAGAGTGCTGTGATGGAGTGTGCTGGGATGGTGTTTGCTGGGATGGTGTTTGCTGGGAAGATGAGTGCTGGGATGGAGAGTGCTGGGATGGAGAGCGCTGGGATGGAGAGCGCTGGGATGGAGAGCGCTCGGATGGAGTGTGCTGTGATGGAGAGTACCGGGATGGAGAGTGCTGGGATGGAGAGGGCTGGGAAGATGAGTGCTGCGATGGAGAGTGCAGGGATAGAGAGCGCTGGGATAGAGAGCACTGGGATAGAGAGCAGTAGGATGGAGAGTCCTCGGATGGAGTGTGCAGGGATGGAGAGTTGTGGGATGGAAAGTGCGGGGATGAAGAGAGCTGGGATGGAGTGTGCTGGGATGGGGAGCGCTGGGATAGAGAGCGCTGGGATAGAGAGCAGTAGGATGGAGAGCGCTGGGATAGAGAGCGCTGGGATAGAGAGCAGTAGGATGGAGAGTGCTGGGCTGGAGAGCGCTGGGATGGAGACTGCTGGGATGGAGAGTGCTGGGATGGAGAGCGCTGGGGTAGCGAGCAGTAGGATGGAGAGTGCTGGAATGGAGACCACTGGGATGGAGTGTGCTGGGATGGAGTGTGCTGGGAAGGAGAGTGCTGGGATGGTGTTGGCAGGGATGGAGGGTGCTGGGATGGAAAGCGCTGGGATGGAGAGCGCTGGGATGCAGAGTGCTTGGATGTAGTGTGCTGGGATGGAGGGTGCTGGGATGATGTTTGCTGGGATGGAGAGTGCTGGGATGGAGTGTGCTGGGCTGGGGTGTGCTGGGATGGAGAGCGCCGGGATGTAGTGTGCTGGAATGGAGAGTGCTGGGATGGAGAGCACTGGGATGGAGAGTGCTGGGATGGAGAGCGCTGGGATGGAGAGCGCTGGAATGGAGAGTGGTGGGATGGAGAGTGGTAGGATGGAGAGTGCTGGGATGGAGAGGGCTGGGATGGAGAGTGCTGTGATGGAGAGTGCAGGGATGGAGAGGGCTGGGATAGAGAGTACTAGGATGGAGAGGGCTGGGATGGAGAGTGCTGGGATGGAGAGGGCTGGGATGGGGAGTTCTGGGATGGTGAGCGCTGGGATGGACAGTGCTGGGATGTAGAGCGTTGGGAAGGAGACTGCTGGGATGGAGAGTGCTGGGATGGAGAGCGCTGGGATGGAGAGTGCTGGGATGGAGAGTGCTGGGATGGACAGGGCTGGGATGGAGAGTGCTGGGATGGAGAGAGCTGGGATGGAGAGGGCTGGGATGGAGAGTGCTAGGATGGAGAGCACTGGGATAGAAAGCGCTGTGATAGAGAGCAGTAGGATGGAGAGTGCTGGGATGGAGAGCGCTGGGATAGAGGGCAGTAGGATGGAGAGTGCTGGGATGGAGAGCGCTGGGATGGAGAGCGCTTGGATGGAGAGTGCTGCGATGGAGAGCGCTGGGATAGCGAGCAGTAGGATGGGGAGTTCTGGAATGGAGAGCACTGGGATGGAGAGTGCTGGGATGGAGAGCACTGCGATGGAGAGTGCTGGGATGGAGAGCGCTGGGATGGAGAGCGCTGGGATGGAGAGCGCTGGGATGGAGAGCGCTGGGATGGAGAGTGCTGGGAGAGAGAGCGCTCGGATGGAGAGCGCTGGGATAGAGAGCAGTAGGATGGAGAGTGCTGGGATAGAGAGTGCTGGAATGGAGAGCGCTGGGTTAGAGAGCAGTAGGATTGAGAGAGCAGGGATGGAGAGTGCTGGGATGGAGAGAGCTGGGATGGAGAGTGCTGGGATGGAGAGAGCTGGGATGGAGAGTGCTGGGATGGAGAGTGCTGGGATAGAGAGAGCTGGGATGGAGAGAGCTGGGATGGAGAATCCTGGGATGGAGAGAGCTGGGATGTAGAGTGCTCGGATGGAGAGCGCTGGGATGGAGAGTGCTTGGATGTTGAGGTCTGGGATGAAGAGCGCTGGGATGGAGAGTGCTGGGATGTAGTGTGCTGGGAGAGAGAGCGCTCGGATAGAGAGCGCTGGGATAGAGAGCAGTAGGATGGAGAGCGCTTGGATGGAGAGTGCTGGAATGGAGAGTGCTGTGATGGAGAGCACTGGGATAGAAAGCGCTGTGATAGAGAGCAGTAGGATGGAGAGTGATGGGATGGAGAGCGCTGGGATAGAGGGCAGTAGGATGGAGAGTGCTGGGATGGAGAGCGCTGGGATGGAGAGCGCTTGGATGGAGAGTGCTGGGATGGAGAGCGCTGGGGTAGCGAGCAGTAGGATGGAGAGTGCTGGAATGGAGACCACTGGGATGGAGTGTGCTGGGATGGAGTGTGCTGGGAAGGAGAGTGCTGGGATGGTGTTGGCAGGGATGGAGGGTGCTGGGATGGAAAGCGCTGGGATGGAGAGCGCTGGGATGCAGAGTGCTGGGATGTAGTGTGCTGGGATGGAGGGTGCTGGGATGATGTTTGCTTGGATGGAGAGTGCTGGGATGGAGTGTGCTGGGCTGGAGTGTGCTGGGATGGAGAGCGCCGGGATGTAGTGTGCTGGAATGGAGAGTGCTGGGATGGAGAGCACTGGGATGGAGAGTGCTGGGATGGAGAGCGCTGGGATGGAGAGCGCTGGAATGGAGAGTGGTGGGATGGAGAGTGGTAGGATGGAGAGTGCTGGGATGGAGAGGGCTGGGATGGAGAGTGCTGTGATGGAGAGTGCAGGGATGGAGAGGGCTGGGATAGAGAGTACTAGGATGGAGAGGGCTGGGATGGAGAGTGCTGGGATGGAGAGGGCTGTGATGGGGAGTTCTGGAATGGTGAGCGCTGGGATGGAGAGTGCTGGGATGTAGAGCGTTGGGAAGGAGACTGCTGGGATGGAGAGTGCTGGGATGGAGAGCGCTGGGATGGAGAGTGCTGGGATGGAGAGTGCTGGGATGGACAGGGCTGGGATGGAGAGTGCTGGGATGGAGAGAGCTGGGATGGAGAGGGCTGGGATGGAGAGTGCTAGGATGGAGAGCACTGGGATAGAAAGCGCTGGGATAGAGAGCAGTAGGATGGAGAGTGCTGGGATGGAGAGCGCTGGGATAGAGGGCAGTAGGATGGAGAGTGCTGGGATGGAGAGCGCTGGGATGGAGAGCGCTTGGATGGAGAGTGCTGCGATGGAGAGCGCTGGGATAGCGAGCAGTAGGATGGGGAGTTCTGGAATGGAGAGCACTGGGATGGAGAGTGCTGGGATGGAGAGCACTGCGATGGAGAGTGCTGGGATGGAGAGCGCTGGGATGGAGAGCGCTGGGATGGAGAGCGCTGGGATGGAGAGCGCTGGGATGGAGAGTGCTGGGAGAGAGAGCGCTCGGATAGAGAGCGCTGGGATAGAGAGCAGTAGGATGGAGAGTGCTGGGATAGAGAGTGCTGGAATGGAGAGCGCTGGGCTAGAGAGCAGTAGGATTGAGAGAGCAGGGATGGAGAGTGCTGGGATGGAGAGAGCTGGGATGGAGAATGCTGGGATGGAGAGAGCTGGGATCGTGAGTGCTGGGATGGAGAGTGCTGGGATAGAGAGCGCTGGGATGGAGAGAGCTGGGATGGAGAATCCTGGGATGGAGAGAGCTGGGATGTAGAGTGCTCGGATGGAGAGCGCTGGGATGGAGAGTGCTGGGATGTTGAGGTCTGGGATGAAGAGCGCTGGGATGGAGAGTGCTGGGATGTAGTGTGCTGGGAGAGAGAGAGCTCGGATAGAGAGCGCTGGGATAGAGAGCAGTAGGATGGAGAGTGCTGGGATAGAGAGTGCTGGAATGGAGAGCGCTGGGTTAGAGAGCAGTAGGATTGAGAGAGCAGGGATGGAGAGTGCTGGGATGGAGAGAGCTGGGATGGAGAGTGCTGGGATGGAGAGAGCTGGGATGGAGAGTGCTGGGATGGGGAGTGCTGGGATAGAGAGCGCTGGGATGGAGATAGCTGGGATGGAGAATCCTGGGATAGCGAGCAGTAGGATGGGGAGTTCTGGAATGGAGAGCACTGGGATGGAGAGTGCTGGGATGGAGAGCACTGCGATGGAGAGTGCTGGGATGGAGAGCGCTGGGATGGAGAGCGCTGGGATGGAGAGCGCTGGGATGGAGAGCGCTGGGATGGAGAGTGCTGGGAGAGAGAGCGCTCGGATGGAGAGCGCTGGGATAGAGAGCAGTAGGATGGAGAGTGCTGGGATAGAGAGTGCTGGAATGGAGAGCGCTGGGTTAGAGAGCAGTAGGATTGAGAGAGCAGGGATGGAGAGTGCTGGGATGGAGAGAGCTGGGATGGAGAGTGCTGGGATGGAGAGAGCTGGGATGGAGAGTGCTGGGATGGAGAGTGCTGGGATAGAGAGAGCTGGGATGGAGAGAGCTGGGATGGAGAATCCTGGGATGGAGAGAGCTGGGATGTAGAGTGCTCGGATGGAGAGCGCTGGGATGGAGAGTGCTGGGATGTTGAGGTCTGGGATGAAGAGCGCTGGGATGGAGAGTGCTGGGATGTAGTGTGCTGGGAGAGAGAGCGCTCGGATAGAGAGCGCTGGGATAGAGAGCAGTAGGATGGAGAGCGCTGGGATGGAGAGTGCTGGAATGGAGAGTGCTGTGATGGAGAGCACTGGGATAGAAAGCGCTGGGATAGAGAGCAGTAGGATGGAGAGTGATGGGATGGAGAGCGCTGGGATAGAGGGCAGTAGGATGGAGAGTGCTGGGATGGAGAGCGCTGGGATGGAGAGCGCTTGGATGGAGAGTGCTGGGATGGAGAGCGCTGGGGTAGCAAGCAGTAGGATGGAGAGTGCTGGAATGGAGACCACTGGGATGGAGTGTGCTGGGATGGAGTGTGCTGGGAAGGAGAGTGCTGGGATGGTGTTGGCAGGGATGGAGGGTGCTGGGATGGAAAGCGCTGGGATGGAGAGCGCTGGGATGCAGAGTGCTGGGATGTAGTGTGCTGGGATGGAGGGTGCTGGGATGATGTTTGCTTGGATGGAGAGTGCTGGGATGGAGTGTGCTGGGCTGGAGAGTGCTGGGATGGAGTGCGCTGGTATGGAGAGTGCTTGGATGGAGAGTGCTGTGATGGAGTGTGCTGGGATGGTGTTTGCTGGGATGGTGTTTGCTGGGAAGATGAGTGCTGGGATGGAGAGTGCTGGGATGGAGAGCGCTGGGATGGAGAGCGCTGGGATGGAGAGCGCTCGGATGGAGTGTGCTGTGATGGAGAGTACCGGGATGGAGAGTGCTGGGATGGAGAGGGCTGGGAAGATGAGTGCTGCGATGGAGAGTGCAGGGATAGAGAGCGCTGGGATAGAGAGCACTGGGATAGAGAGCAGTAGGATGGAGAGTCCTCGGATGGAGTGTGCAGGGATGGAGAGTTGTGGGATGGAAAGTGCGGGGATGAAGAGAGCTGGGATGGAGTGTGCTGGGATGGGGAGCGCTGGGATAGAGAGCGCTGGGATAGAGAGCAGTAGGATGGAGAGCGCTGGGATAGAGAGCGCTGGGATAGAGAGCAGTAGGATGGAGAGTGCTGGGCTGGAGAGCGCTGGGATGGAGACTGCTGGGATGGAGAGTGCTGGGATGGAGAGCGCTGGGGTAGCGAGCAGTAGGATGGAGAGTGCTGGAATGGAGACCACTGGGATGGAGTGTGCTGGGATGGAGTGTGCTGGGAAGGAGAGTGCTGGGATGGTGTTGGCAGGGATGGAGGGTGCTGGGATGGAAAGCGCTGGGATGGAGAGCGCTGGGATGCAGAGTGCTTGGATGTAGTGTGCTGGGATGGAGGGTGCTGGGATGATGTTTGCTGGGATGGAGAGTGCTGGGATGGAGTGTGCTGGGCTGGGGTGTGCTGGGATGGAGAGCGCCGGGATGTAGTGTGCTGGAATGGAGAGTGCTGGGATGGAGAGCACTGGGATGGAGAGTGCTGGGATGGAGAGCGCTGGGATGGAGAGCGCTGGAATGGAGAGTGGTGGGATGGAGAGTGGTAGGATGGAGAGTGCTGGGATGGAGAGGGCTGGGATGGAGAGTGCTGTGATGGAGAGTGCAGGGATGGAGAGGGCTGGGATAGAGAGTACTAGGATGGAGAGGGCTGGGATGGAGAGTGCTGGGATGGAGAGGGCTGGGATGGGGAGTTCTGGGATGGTGAGCGCTGGGATGGACAGTGCTGGGATGTAGAGCGTTGGGAAGGAGACTGCTGGGATGGAGAGTGCTGGGATGGAGAGCGCTGGGATGGAGAGTGCTGGGATGGAGAGTGCTGGGATGGACAGGGCTGGGATGGAGAGTGCTGGGATGGAGAGAGCTGGGATGGAGAGGGCTGGGATGGAGAGTGCTAGGATGGAGAGCACTGGGATAGAAAGCGCTGTGATAGAGAGCAGTAGGATGGAGAGTGCTGGGATGGAGAGCGCTGGGATAGAGGGCAGTAGGATGGAGAGTGCTGGGATGGAGAGCGCTGGGATGGAGAGCGCTTGGATGGAGAGTGCTGCGATGGAGAGCGCTGGGATAGCGAGCAGTAGGATGGGGAGTTCTGGAATGGAGAGCACTGGGATGGAGAGTGCTGGGATGGAGAGCACTGCGATGGAGAGTGCTGGGATGGAGAGCGCTGGGATGGAGAGCGCTGGGATGGAGAGCGCTGGGATGGAGAGCGCTGGGATGGAGAGTGCTGGGAGAGAGAGCGCTCGGATGGAGAGCGCTGGGATAGAGAGCAGTAGGATGGAGAGTGCTGGGATAGAGAGTGCTGGAATGGAGAGCGCTGGGTTAGAGAGCAGTAGGATTGAGAGAGCAGGGATGGAGAGTGCTGGGATGGAGAGAGCTGGGATGGAGAGTGCTGGGATGGAGAGAGCTGGGATGGAGAGTGCTGGGATGGAGAGTGCTGGGATAGAGAGAGCTGGGATGGAGAGAGCTGGGATGGAGAATCCTGGGATGGAGAGAGCTGGGATGTAGAGTGCTCGGATGGAGAGCGCTGGGATGGAGAGTGCTTGGATGTTGAGGTCTGGGATGAAGAGCGCTGGGATGGAGAGTGCTGGGATGTAGTGTGCTGGGAGAGAGAGCGCTCGGATAGAGAGCGCTGGGATAGAGAGCAGTAGGATGGAGAGCGCTTGGATGGAGAGTGCTGGAATGGAGAGTGCTGTGATGGAGAGCACTGGGATAGAAAGCGCTGTGATAGAGAGCAGTAGGATGGAGAGTGATGGGATGGAGAGCGCTGGGATAGAGGGCAGTAGGATGGAGAGTGCTGGGATGGAGAGCGCTGGGATGGAGAGCGCTTGGATGGAGAGTGCTGGGATGGAGAGCGCTGGGGTAGCGAGCAGTAGGATGGAGAGTGCTGGAATGGAGACCACTGGGATGGAGTGTGCTGGGATGGAGTGTGCTGGGAAGGAGAGTGCTGGGATGGTGTTGGCAGGGATGGAGGGTGCTGGGATGGAAAGCGCTGGGATGGAGAGCGCTGGGATGCAGAGTGCTGGGATGTAGTGTGCTGGGATGGAGGGTGCTGGGATGATGTTTGCTTGGATGGAGAGTGCTGGGATGGAGTGTGCTGGGCTGGAGTGTGCTGGGATGGAGAGCGCCGGGATGTAGTGTGCTGGAATGGAGAGTGCTGGGATGGAGAGCACTGGGATGGAGAGTGCTGGGATGGAGAGCGCTGGGATGGAGAGCGCTGGAATGGAGAGTGGTGGGATGGAGAGTGGTAGGATGGAGAGTGCTGGGATGGAGAGGGCTGGGATGGAGAGTGCTGTGATGGAGAGTGCAGGGATGGAGAGGGCTGGGATAGAGAGTACTAGGATGGAGAGGGCTGGGATGGAGAGTGCTGGGATGGAGAGGGCTGTGATGGGGAGTTCTGGAATGGTGAGCGCTGGGATGGAGAGTGCTGGGATGTAGAGCGTTGGGAAGGAGACTGCTGGGATGGAGAGTGCTGGGATGGAGAGCGCTGGGATGGAGAGTGCTGGGATGGAGAGTGCTGGGATGGACAGGGCTGGGATGGAGAGTGCTGGGATGGAGAGAGCTGGGATGGAGAGGGCTGGGATGGAGAGTGCTAGGATGGAGAGCACTGGGATAGAAAGCGCTGGGATAGAGAGCAGTAGGATGGAGAGTGCTGGGATGGAGAGCGCTGGGATAGAGGGCAGTAGGATGGAGAGTGCTGGGATGGAGAGCGCTGGGATGGAGAGCGCTTGGATGGAGAGTGCTGCGATGGAGAGCGCTGGGATAGCGAGCAGTAGGATGGGGAGTTCTGGAATGGAGAGCACTGGGATGGAGAGTGCTGGGATGGAGAGCACTGCGATGGAGAGTGCTGGGATGGAGAGCGCTGGGATGGAGAGCGCTGGGATGGAGAGCGCTGGGATGGAGAGCGCTGGGATGGAGAGTGCTGGGAGAGAGAGCGCTCGGATAGAGAGCGCTGGGATAGAGAGCAGTAGGATGGAGAGTGCTGGGATAGAGAGTGCTGGAATGGAGAGCGCTGGGCTAGAGAGCAGTAGGATTGAGAGAGCAGGGATGGAGAGTGCTGGGATGGAGAGAGCTGGGATGGAGAATGCTGGGATGGAGAGAGCTGGGATCGTGAGTGCTGGGATGGAGAGTGCTGGGATAGAGAGCGCTGGGATGGAGAGAGCTGGGATGGAGAATCCTGGGATGGAGAGAGCTGGGATGTAGAGTGCTCGGATGGAGAGCGCTGGGATGGAGAGTGCTGGGATGTTGAGGTCTGGGATGAAGAGCGCTGGGATGGAGAGTGCTGGGATGTAGTGTGCTGGGAGAGAGAGAGCTCGGATAGAGAGCGCTGGGATAGAGAGCAGTAGGATGGAGAGTGCTGGGATAGAGAGTGCTGGAATGGAGAGCGCTGGGTTAGAGAGCAGTAGGATTGAGAGAGCAGGGATGGAGAGTGCTGGGATGGAGAGAGCTGGGATGGAGAGTGCTGGGATGGAGAGAGCTGGGATGGAGAGTGCTGGGATGGGGAGTGCTGGGATAGAGAGCGCTGGGATGGAGATAGCTGGGATGGAGAATCCTGGGATAGCGAGCAGTAGGATGGGGAGTTCTGGAATGGAGAGCACTGGGATGGAGAGTGCTGGGATGGAGAGCACTGCGATGGAGAGTGCTGGGATGGAGAGCGCTGGGATGGAGAGCGCTGGGATGGAGAGCGCTGGGATGGAGAGCGCTGGGATGGAGAGTGCTGGGAGAGAGAGCGCTCGGATGGAGAGCGCTGGGATAGAGAGCAGTAGGATGGAGAGTGCTGGGATAGAGAGTGCTGGAATGGAGAGCGCTGGGTTAGAGAGCAGTAGGATTGAGAGAGCAGGGATGGAGAGTGCTGGGATGGAGAGAGCTGGGATGGAGAGTGCTGGGATGGAGAGAGCTGGGATGGAGAGTGCTGGGATGGAGAGTGCTGGGATAGAGAGAGCTGGGATGGAGAGAGCTGGGATGGAGAATCCTGGGATGGAGAGAGCTGGGATGTAGAGTGCTCGGATGGAGAGCGCTGGGATGGAGAGTGCTGGGATGTTGAGGTCTGGGATGAAGAGCGCTGGGATGGAGAGTGCTGGGATGTAGTGTGCTGGGAGAGAGAGCGCTCGGATAGAGAGCGCTGGGATAGAGAGCAGTAGGATGGAGAGCGCTGGGATGGAGAGTGCTGGAATGGAGAGTGCTGTGATGGAGAGCACTGGGATAGAAAGCGCTGGGATAGAGAGCAGTAGGATGGAGAGTGATGGGATGGAGAGCGCTGGGATAGAGGGCAGTAGGATGGAGAGTGCTGGGATGGAGAGCGCTGGGATGGAGAGCGCTTGGATGGAGAGTGCTGGGATGGAGAGCGCTGGGGTAGCAAGCAGTAGGATGGAGAGTGCTGGAATGGAGACCACTGGGATGGAGTGTGCTGGGATGGAGTGTGCTGGGAAGGAGAGTGCTGGGATGGTGTTGGCAGGGATGGAGGGTGCTGGGATGGAAAGCGCTGGGATGGAGAGCGCTGGGATGCAGAGTGCTGGGATGTAGTGTGCTGGGATGGAGGGTGCTGGGATGATGTTTGCTTGGATGGAGAGTGCTGGGATGGAGTGTGCTGGGCTGGAGTGTGCTGGGATGGAGAGCGCCGGGATGTAGTGTGCTGGAATGGAGAGTGCTGGGATGGAGAGCACTGGGATGGAGAGTGCTGGGATGGAGAGCGCTGGGATGGAGAGCGCTGGAATGGAGAGTGGTGGGATGGAGAGTGGTAGGATGGAGAGTGCTGGGATGGAGAGGGCTGGGATGGAGAGTGCTGTGATGGAGAGTGCAGGGATGGAGAGGGCTGGGATAGAGAGTACTAGGATGGAGAGGGCTGGGATGGAGAGTGCTGGGATGGAGAGGGCTGGGATGGGGAGTTCTGGAATGGTGAGCGCTGGGATGGAGAGTGCTGGGATGTAGAGCGTTGGGAAGGAGACTGCTGGGATGGAGAGTGCTGGGATGGAGAGCGCTGGGATGGAGAGTGCTGGGATGGAGAGTGCTGGGATGGACAGGGCTGGGATGGAGAGTGCTGGGATGGAGAGAGCTGGGATGGAGAGGGCTGGGATGGAGAGTGCTAGGATGGAGAGCACTGGGATAGAAAGCGCTGGGATAGAGAGCAGTAGGATGGAGAGTGCTGGGATGGAGAGCGCTGGGATAGAGGGCAGTAGGATGGAGAGTGCTGGGATGGAGAGCGCTGGGATGGAGAGCGCTTGGATGGAGAGTGCTGCGATGGAGAGCGCTGGGATAGCGAGCAGTAGGATGGGGAGTTCTGGAATGGAGAGCACTGGGATGGAGAGTGCTGGGATGGAGAGCACTGCGATGGAGAGTGCTGGGATGGAGAGCGCTGGGATGGAGAGCGCTGGGATGGAGAGCGCTGGGATGGAGAGCGCTGGGATGGAGAGTGCTGGGAGAGAGAGCGCTCGGATAGAGAGCGCTGGGATAGAGAGCAGTAGGATGGAGAGTGCTGGGATAGAGAGTGCTGGAATGGAGAGCGCTGGGCTAGAGAGCAGTAGGATTGAGAGAGCAGGGATGGAGAGTGCTGGGATGGAGAGAGCTGGGATGGAGAATGCTGGGATGGAGAGAGCTGGGATCGTGAGTGCTGGGATGGAGAGTGCTGGGATAGAGAGCGCTGGGATGGAGAGAGCTGGGATGGAGAATCCTGGGATGGAGAGAGCTGGGATGTAGAGTGCTCGGATGGAGAGCGCTGGGATGGAGAGTGCTGGGATGTTGAGGTCTGGGATGAAGAGCGCTGGGATGGAGAGTGCTGGGATGTAGTGTGCTGGGAGAGAGAGAGCTCGGATAGAGAGCGCTGGGATAGAGAGCAGTAGGATGGAGAGTGCTGGGATAGAGAGTGCTGGAATGGAGAGCGCTGGGTTAGAGAGCAGTAGGATTGAGAGAGCAGGGATGGAGAGTGCTGGGATGGAGAGAGCTGGGATGGAGAGTGCTGGGATGGAGAGAGCTGGGATGGAGAGTGCTGGGATGGGGAGTGCTGGGATAGAGAGCGCTGGGATGGAGATAGCTGGGATGGAGAATCCTGGGATGGAGAGAGCTGGAATGTAGAGTGCTCGGATGGAGAGCGCTGGGATGGAGAGTGCTGGGATGTTGAGGTCTGGGAAGATGAGTGCTGCGATGGAGAGTGCAGGGATAGAGAGCGCTGGGATAGAGAGCGCTGGGATAGAGAGCAGTAGGATGGAGAGTCCTCGGATGGAGTGTGCAGGGATGGAGAGTTGTGGGATGGAAAGTGCGGGGATGAAGAGTGCTGGGATGGAGTGTGCTGGGATGGAGAGCGCTGGGATAGAGAGCGCTGGGATAGAGAGCAGTAGGATGGAGAGCGCTGGGATAGAGAGCGCTGGGATAGAGAGCAGTAGGATGGAGAGTGCTGGGATGGAGAGCGCTGGGATGGAGACCGCTGGGATGGAGAGTCCTGGGATGGAGAGCGCTGGGATAGAGAGCAGTAGGATGGAGAGTGCTGGAATGGAGAGCGCTGGGATGGAAAGTGCTGGGATGGAGAGTTGTGGGTAGGAGTGTGCTGGGAATGTGAGTGCTGGGATGGAGAGTGCTGGAATGGAGAGTGCTGTGATGGAGAGCACTGGGATAGAAAGCGCTGGGATAGAGAGCAGTAGGATGGAGAGTGATGGGATGGAGAGCGCTGGGATAGAGGGCAGTAGGATGGAGAGTGCTGGGATGGAGAGCGCTGGGATGGAGAGCACTTGGATGGAGAGTGCTGGGATGGAGAGCGCTGGGGTAGCGAGCAGTAGGATGGAGAGTGCTGGAATGGAGAGCACTGGGATGGAGAGTGCTGGGATGGAGAGCACTGCGATGGAGAGTGCTGGGATGGAGAGCGCTGGGATGGAGAGCGCTGGGATGGAGAGCGCTGGGATGGAGAGCGCTGGGATGGAGAGTGCTGGGAGAGAGAGCGCTCGGATAGAGAGCGCTGGGATAGAGAGCAGTAGGATGGAGAGTGCTGGGATAGAGAGTGCTGGAATGGAGAGCGCTGGGCTAGAGAGCAGTAGGATTGAGAGAGCAGGGATGGAGAGTGCTGGGATGGAGAGAGCTGGGATGGAGAATGCTGGGATGGAGAGAGCTGGGATCGTGAGTGCTGGGATGGAGAGTGCTGGGATAGAGAGCGCTGGGATGGAGAGAGCTGGGATGGAGAATCCTGGGATGGAGAGAGCTGGGATGTAGAGTGCTCGGATGGAGAGCGCTGGGATGGAGAGTGCTGGGATGTTGAGGTCTGGGATGAAGAGCGCTGGGATGGAGAGTGCTGGGATGTAGTGTGCTGGGAGAGAGAGAGCTCGGATAGAGAGCGCTGGGATAGAGAGCAGTAGGATGGAGAGTGCTGGGATAGAGAGTGCTGGAATGGAGAGCGCTGGGTTAGAGAGCAGTAGGATTGAGAGAGCAGGGATGGAGAGTGCTGGGATGGAGAGAGCTGGGATGGAGAGTGCTGGGATGGAGAGAGCTGGGATGGAGAGTGCTGGGATGGGGAGTGCTGGGATAGAGAGCGCTGGGATGGAGATAGCTGGGATGGAGAATCCTGGGATGGAGAGAGCTGGAATGTAGAGTGCTCGGATGGAGAGCGCTGGGATGGAGAGTGCTGGGATGTTGAGGTCTGGGAAGATGAGTGCTGCGATGGAGAGTGCAGGGATAGAGAGCGCTGGGATAGAGAGCGCTGGGATAGAGAGCAGTAGGATGGAGAGTCCTCGGATGGAGTGTGCAGGGATGGAGAGTTGTGGGATGGAAAGTGCGGGGATGAAGAGTGCTGGGATGGAGTGTGCTGGGATGGAGAGCGCTGGGATAGAGAGCGCTGGGATAGAGAGCAGTAGGATGGAGAGCGCTGGGATAGAGAGCGCTGGGATAGAGAGCAGTAGGATGGAGAGTGCTGGGATGGAGAGCGCTGGGATGGAGACCGCTGGGATGGAGAGTCCTGGGATGGAGAGCGCTGGGATAGAGAGCAGTAGGATGGAGAGTGCTGGAATGGAGAGCGCTGGGATGGAAAGTGCTGGGATGGAGAGTTGTGGGTAGGAGTGTGCTGGGAATGTGAGTGCTGGGATGGAGAGTGCTGGAATGGAGAGTGCTGTGATGGAGAGCACTGGGATAGAAAGCGCTGGGATAGAGAGCAGTAGGATGGAGAGTGATGGGATGGAGAGCGCTGGGATAGAGGGCAGTAGGATGGAGAGTGCTGGGATGGAGAGCGCTGGGATGGAGAGCACTTGGATGGAGAGTGCTGGGATGGAGAGCGCTGGGGTAGCGAGCAGTAGGATGGAGAGTGCTGGAATGGAGACCACTGGGATGGAGTGTGCTGGGATGGAGTGTGCTGGGAAGGAGAGTGCTGGGATGGTGTTGGCAGGGATGGAGGGTGCTGGGATGGAAAGCGCTGGGATGGAGAGCGCTGGGATGCAGAGTGCTTGGATGTAGTGTGCTGGGATGGAGGGTGCTGGGATGATGTTTGCTGGGATGGAGAGTGCTGGGATGGAGTGTGCTGGGCTGGAGTGTGCTGGGATGGAGAGCGCCGGGATGTAGTGTGCTGGAATGGAGAGTGCTGGGATGGAGAGCACTGGGATGGAGAGTGCTGGGATGGAGAGCGCTGGGATGGAGAGCGCTGGAATGGAGAGTGGTGGGATGGAGAGTGGTAGGATGGAGAGTGCTGGGATGGAGAGGGCTGGGATGGAGAGTGCTGTGATGGAGAGTGCAGGGATGGAGAGGGCTGGGATAGAGAGTACTAGGATGGAGAGGGCTGGGATGGAGAGTGCTGGGATGGAGAGGGCTGGGATGGGGAGTTCTGGGATGGTGAGCGCTGGGGTGGAGAGTGCTGGGATGTAGAGCGTTGGGAAGGAGACTGCTGGGATGGAGAGTGCTGGGATGGAGAGCGCTGGGATGGAGAGTGCTGGGATGGAGAGTGCTGGGATGGACAGGGCTGGGATGGAGAGTGCTGGGATGGAGAGAGCTGGGATGGAGAGGGCTGGGATGGAGAGTGCTAGGATGGAGAGCACTGGGATAGAAAGCGCTGGGATAGAGAGCAGTAGGATGGAGAGTGCTGGGATGGAGAGCGCTGGGATAGAGGGCAGTAGGATGGAGAGTGCTGGGATGGAGAGCGCTGGGATGGAGAGCGCTTGGATGGAGAGTGCTGCGATGGAGAGCGCTGGGATAGCGAGCAGTAGGATGGGGAGTTCTGGAATGGAGAGCACTGGGATGGAGAGTGCTGGGATGGAGAGCACTGCGATGGAGAGTGCTGGGATGGAGAGCGCTGGGATGGAGAGCGCTGGGATGGAGAGCGCTGGGATGGAGAGCGCTGGGATGGAGAGTGCTGGGAGAGAGAGCGCTCGGATGGAGAGCGCTGGGATAGAGAGCAGTAGGATGGAGAGTGCTGGGATAGAGAGTGCTGGAATGGAGAGCGCTGGGTTAGAGAGCAGTAGGATTGAGAGAGCAGGGATGGAGAGTGCTGGGATGGAGAGAGCTGGGATGGAGAGTGCTGGGATGGAGAGAGCTGGGATGGAGAGTGCTGGGATGGAGAGTGCTGGGATAGAGAGCGCTGGGATGGAGAGAGCTGGGATGGAGAATCCTGGGATGGAGAGAGCTGGGATGTAGAGTGCTCGGATGGAGAGCGCTGGGATGGAGAGTGCTGGGATGTTGAGGTCTGGGATGAAGAGCGCTGGGATGGAGAGTGCTGGGATGTAGTGTGCTGGGAGAGAGAGCGCTCGGATAGAGAGCGCTGGGATAGAGAGCAGTAGGATGGAGAGTGCTGGGATGGAGAGTGCTGGAATGGAGAGTGCTGTGATGGAGAGCACTGGGATAGAAAGCGCTGGGATAGAGAGCAGTAGGATGGAGAGTGATGGGATGGAGAGCGCTGGGATAGAGGGCAGTAGGATGGAGAGTGCTGGGATGGAGAGCGCTGGGATGGAGAGCGCTTGGATGGAGAGTGCTGGGATGGAGAGCGCTGGGGTAGCGAGCAGTAGGATGGAGAGTGCTGGAATGGAGACCACTGGGATGGAGTGTGCTGGGATGGAGTGTGCTGGGAAGGAGAGTGCTGGGATGGTGTTGGCAGGGATGGAGGGTGTTGGGATGGAAAGCGCTGGGATGGAGAGCGCTAGGATGCAGAGTGCTGGGATGTAGTGTGCTGGGATGGAGGGTGCTGGGATGATGTTTGCTGGGATGGAGAGTGCTGGGATGGAGTGTGCTGGGCTGGAGTGTGCTGGGATGGAGAGCGCCCGGATGTAGTGTGCTGGAATGGAGAGTGCTGGGATGGAGAGCACTGGGATGGAGAGTGCTGGGATGGAGAGCGCTGGGATGGAGAGCGCTGGAATGGAGAGTGGTGGGATGGAGAGTGGTAGGATGGAGAGTGCTGGGATGGAGAGGGCTGGGATGGAGAGTGCTGTGATGGAGAGTGCAGGGATGGAGAGGGCTGGGATAGAGAGTACTAGGATGGAGAGGGCTGGGATGGAGAGTGCTGGGATGGAGAGGGCTGGGATGGGGAGTTCTGGAATGGTGAGCGCTGGGATGGAGAGTGCTGGGATGTAGAGCGTTGGGAAGGAGACTGCTGGGATGGAGAGTGCTGGGATGGAGAGCGCTGGGATGGAGAGTGCTGGGATGGAGAGTGCTGGGATGGACAGGGCTGGGATGGAGAGTGCTGGGATGGAGAGAGCTGGGATGGAGAGGGCTGGGATGGAGAGTGCTAGGATGGAGAGCACTGGGATAGAAAGCGCTGGGATAGAGAGCAGTAGGATGGAGAGTGCTGGGATGGAGAGCGCTGGGATAGAGGGCAGTAGGATGGAGAGTGCTGGGATGGAGAGCGCTGGGATGGAGAGCGCTTGGATGGAGAGTGCTGCGATGGAGAGCGCTGGGATAGCGAGCAGTAGGATGGGGAGTTCTGGAATGGAGAGCACTGGGATGGAGAGTGCTGGGATGGAGAGCACTGCGATGGAGAGTGCTGGGATGGAGAGCGCTGGGATGGAGAGCGCTGGGATGGAGAGCGCTGGGATGGAGAGCGCTGGGATGGAGAGTGCTGGGAGAGAGAGCGCTCGGATAGAGAGCGCTGGGATAGAGAGCAGTAGGATGGAGAGTGCTGGGATAGAGAGTGCTGGAATGGAGAGCGCTGGGTTAGAGAGCAGTAGGATTGAGAGAGCAGGGATGGAGAGTGCTGGGATGGTGAGAGCTGGGATGGAGAGTGCTGGTATGGAGAGAGCTGGGATGGAGAGTGCTGGGATGGAGAGTGCTGGGATAGAGAGCGCTGGGATGGCGAGAGCTGGGATGGAGAATCCTGGGATGGAGAGAGCTGGGATGTAGAGTGCTCGGATGGAGAGCGCTGGGATGGAGAGTGCTGGGATGTTGAGGTCTGGGATGAAGAGCGCTGGGATGGAGAGTGCTGGGATGTAGTGTGCTGGGAGAGAGAGCGCTCGGATAGAGAGCGCTGGGATAGAGAGCAGTAGGATGGAGAGTGCTGGGATAGAGAGTGCTGGAATGGAGAGCGCTGGGTTAGAGAGCAGTAGGATTGAGAGAGCAGGGATGGAGAGTGCTGGGATGGAGAGAGCTGGGATGGAGAGTGCTGGGATGGAGAGAGCTGGGATGGAGAGTGCTGGGATGGGGAGTGCTGGGATAGAGAGCGCTGGGATGGAGATAGCTGGGATGGAGAATCCTGGGATGGAGAGAGCTGGGATGTAGAGTGCTCGGATGGAGAGCGCTGGGAATGGGAGTGCTGGGATGTTGAGGTCTGAGATGAAGAGCGCTGGGATGGAGAGTGCTGGGATGTAGTGTGCTGGGATGGAGGGGGCTGGGATGGAGAGTGCTGGGATGGAGAGTGCTGGGGTGGATTGAGCTGGGTGGAGAGCGCTCGGATGGAGTGTGCTGTGATGGAGAGTACCGGGATGGAGAGTGCTGGGATGGAGAGGGCTGGGAAGATGAGTGCTGCGATGGAGAGTGCAGGGATAGAGAGCGCTGGGATAGAGAGCGCTGGGATAGAGAGCAGTAGGATGGAGAGTCCTCGGATGGAGTGTGCAGGGATGGAGAGTTGTGGGATGGAAAGTGCGGGGATGAAGAGTGCTGGGATGGAGTGTGCTGGGATGGAGAGCGCTGGGATAGAGAGCGCTGGGATAGAGAGCAGTAGGATGGAGAGCGCTGGGATAGAGAGCGCTGGGATAGAGAGCAGTAGGATGGAGAGTGCTGGGATGGAGAGCGCTGGGATGGAGACCGCTGGGATGGAGAGTCCTGGGATGGAGAGCGCTGGGATAGAGAGCAGTAGGATGGAGAGTGCTGGAATGGAGAGCGCTGGGATGGAAAGTGCTGGGATGGAGAGTTGTGGGTAGGAGTGTGCTGGGAATGTGAGTGCTGGGATGGAGAGTGCTGGGATGGAGAGCGCTTGGATGGAGAGTGCTGGGATGGAGAGAGCTGGGATGGAGAGGGCTGGGATGGAGAGTGCTAGGATGGAGAGCACTGGGATAGAAAGCGCTGTGATAGAGAGCAGTAGGATGGAGAGTGCTGGGATGGAGAGCGCAGGGATAGAGGGCAGTAGGATGGAGAGTGCTGGGATGGAGAGCGCTGGGATGGAGAGCGCTTGGATGGAGAGTGCTGCGATGGAGAGCGCTGGGATAGCGAGCAGTAGGATGGGGAGTTCTGGAATGGAGAGCACTGGGATGGAGAGTGCTGGGATGGAGAGCACTGCGATGGAGAGTGCTGGGATGGAGAGCGCTGGGATGGAGAGCGCTGGGATGGAGAGCGCTGGGATGGAGAGCGCTGGGATGGAGAGTGCTGGGAGAGAGAGCGCTCGGATGGAGAGCGCTGGGATAGAGAGCAGTAGGATGGAGAGTGCTGGGATAGAGAGTGCTGGAATGGAGAGCGCTGGGTTAGAGAGCAGTAGGATTGAGAGAGCAGGGATGGAGAGTGCTGGGATGGAGAGAGCTGGGATGGAGAGTGCTGGGATGGAGAGAGCTGGGATGGAGAGTGCTGGGATGGAGAGTGCTGGGATAGAGAGCGCTGGGATGGAGAGAGCTGGGATGGAGAATCCTGGGATGGAGAGAGCTGGGATGTAGAGTGCTCGGATGGAGATCGCTGGGATGGAGAGTGCTGGGATGTTGAGGTCTGGGATGAAGAGCGCTGGGATGGAGAGTGCTGGGATGTAGTGTGCTGGGATGGAGGGGGCTGGGATGGAGAGTGCTGGGATGGAGAGTGCTGGGGTGGATTGTACTGGGTGGAGAGTGCTGGGATGGAGTGTGCTGTAATGGAGAGTGCTGGGATGGAGATTGCTGGGATGGAGAGTGCTGGGATGGAGAGCACAGGGATGGAGAGTGCTGGGATGGTGAGCGCTGGGATGGAGAGTGCTGGGATCAAGTGTGCTGGGATGGAGAGCGCTGGGATGGAGAGTGCTGGGATGGACTGTGCTGGGATGGAGAGTGCTGGGATGGAGAGTGCTGGGATGCAGTGTGCTGGGATGGAGACCGCTGGGATGGAGAGTGCGGGGACGGAGAGTGCTAGAATGGAGAGGGCTGGGATCGGGTGTGCTGGGATGGAGAGTGCTGAGATGGAGAGTGCTGGGATGGAGAGTGCTAGGATGGAGAGGGCTGAGATGGAGAGTGCTAGGATGGGGAGAGCTGGGATGGAGAGTGCTGGGATGGAGCGCGCAGGGATGGAGGGTGCTGGGATGGTGAGCGCTGGGATGGCGAGCGCTGGAATGGAGAGTGCTGGGATGGGAAAAGCAGGGATGGAGAGTGCTGGGATGGAGAGCGCTGGGATGGAGGGTGCTGGGATGGTGTTTGCTGGGATGGAGAGTACTGGGATAGAGAGCGCTGGGATGGAGAGTGCTGGGATGGACAGTGCTGGGATGGAGTGTGCTGGGATGGAGTGTGCTGGGATTGAGAGTGCTGGGATGGTGTTGGCAGGGATGGAGGGTGCTGGGATGGAAAGCGCTGGGATGGAGAGCGCTGGGATGGAGAGTGCTGGGATGGAGTGTGCTGGGATGGAGGGTGCTGGGATGATGTTTGCTGGGATGGAGAGTGCTGCGATGGAGTGTGCTGGGATGGAGTTTGCTGGGATTGAGAGTGCCGGGATGGAGAGCACTGAGATGGAGATTGCTGGGATGGAGAGCGCTGGGATGGAGAGCGCTGGAATGGAGAGTGGTGGGATGGAGAGTGGTAGGATGGAGAGTGCTGGGATGGAGAGGGCTGGGATGGAGAGTGCTGGGATGGAGAGTGCAGGGATGGAGAGGACTGGGATAGAGAGTACTAGGATGGAGAGGGCTGGGATGGAGAGTGCTGGGATGGAGAGGGCTGGGATGTGGAGTTCTGGGATGGTGAGCGCTGGGATGGTGAGTGCTGGGATGTAGAGCGCTGGGAAGGAGACTGCTGGGATGGAGAGTGCTGGGATGGCGAGCGCTGGGATGGAGAGCACTGGGATGGAGAGTGCTGGGATGGAGAGTGCTGGGATGGAGAGTGCTGGGATGGACAGGGCTGGGATGGAGAGTGCTGGGATGGAGAGAGCTGGGATGGAGAGGGCTGGGATGGAGAGTGCTAGGATGGAGAGCGCTGGGATGGAGAGGGCTGGGATGGAGGTGCTGGGATGGAGAGTGCCAGGATGGCGAGAGCTGGGATGGCGAGCGCTGGGATGGAGAGTGTTGGGATGGAGAGTGCTGGGATGGAGGGAGCTGGGATGGAGAGTGCTGGGATGGAGTGTGCTGGGATGGAGAGTGCTTGGATGGAGAGTGCTGTGATGGAGTGTGCTGGGATGGTGTTTGCTGGGATGGTATTTGCTGGGAAGATGAGTGCTGGGATGGAGAGTGCTGGGATGGAGAGCGCTGGGATGGAGGGAGCTGGGATGGAGAGTGCTGGGATGGAGAGCGCTGGGATGGAGAGCGCTCGGATGGAGAGCGCTCGGATGGAGTGTGCTGTGATGGAGAGTACCGGGATGGAGAGTGCTGGGATGGAGAGGGCTGGGAAGATGAGTGCTGCGATGGAGAGTGCTGGGATGGAGAGCGCTGGGATGGAGAGTGCTGGGATGGCGAGCGCTCGGATGGAGAGCACTGGGATGGAGAGTGCTGGGATGGAGAGTGCTGGGATGGAGAGTGCTGGGATGGACAGGGCTGGGATGGAGAGTGCTGGGATGGAGAGAGCTGGGATGGAGAGGGCTGGGATGGAGAGTGCTAGGATGGAGAGCGCTGGGATGGAGAGGGCTGGGATGGAGGTGCTGGGATGGAGAGTGCCAGGATGGCGAGAGCTGGGATGGCGAGCGCTGGGATGGAGTGTGCTGGGATGGTGTTTGCTGGGATGGTGTCTGCTGGGAAGATGAGTGCTGGGATGGAGAGTGCTGGGATGGAGAGCGCTGGGATAGAGAGCGCTCGGATGGAGAGCGCTCGGATGGAGTGTGCTGTGATGGAGAGTACCGGGATGGAGAGTGCTGGGATGGAGAGGGCTGGGAAGATGAGTGCTGCGATGGAGAGTGCAGGGATAGAGAGCGCTGGGATAGAGAGCGCTGGGATAGAGAGCAGTAGGATGGAGAGTCCTCGGATGGAGTGTGCAGGGATGGAGAGTTGTGGGATGGAAAGTGCGGGGATGAAGAGTGCTGGGATGGAGTGTGCTGGGATGGAGAGCGCTGGGATAGAGAGCGCTGGGATAGAGAGCAGTAGGATGGAGAGCGCTGGGATAGAGAGCGCTGGGATAGAGAGCAGTAGGATGGAGAGTGCTGGGATGGAGAGCGCTGGGATGGAGACCGCTGGGATGGAGAGTCCTGGGATGGAGAGCGCTGGGATAGAGAGCAGTAGGATGGAGAGTGCTGGAATGGAGAGCGCTGGGATGGAAAGTGCTGGGATGGAGAGTTGTGGGTAGGAGTTTGCTGGGAATGTGAGTGCTGGGATGGAGAGTGCTGGAATGGAGAGTGCTGTGATGGAGAGCACTGGGATAGAAAGCGCTGGGATAGAGAGCAGTAGGATGGAGAGTGATGGGATGGAGAGCGCTGGGATAGAGGGCAGTAGGATGGAGAGTGCTGGGATGGAGAGCGCTGGGATGGAGAGCGCTTGGATGGAGAGTGCTGGGATGCAGAGCGCTGGGGTAGCGAGCAGTAGGATGGAGAGTGCTGGAATGGAGACCACTGGGATGGAGTGTGCTGGGATGGAGTGTGCTGGGAAGGAGAGTGCTGGGATGGTGTTGGCAGGGATGGAGGGTGCTGGGATGGAAAGCGCTGGGATGGAGAGCGCTGCGATGGAGAGCGCTGGGATAGCGAGCAGTAGGATGGGGAGTTCTGGAATGGAGAGCACTGGGATGGAGAGTGCTGGGATGGAGAGCACTGCGATGGAGAGTGCTGGGATGGAGAGCGCTGGGATGGAGAGCGCTGGGATGGAGAGCGCTGGGATGGAGAGCGCTGGGATGGAGAGTGCTGGGAGAGAGAGCGCTCGGATGGAGAGCGCTGGGATAGAGAGCAGTAGGATGGAGAGTGCTGGGATAGAGAGTGCTGGAATGGAGAGCGCTGGGTTAGAGAGCAGTAGGATTGAGAGAGCAGGGATGGAGAGTGCTGGGATGGAGAGAGCTGGGATGGAGAGTGCTGGGATGGAGAGAGCTGGGATGGAGAGTGCTGGGATGGAGAGTGCTGGGATAGAGAGCGCTGGGATGGAGAGAGCTGGGATGGAGAATCCTGGGATGGAGAGAGCTGGGATGTAGAGTGCTCGGATGGAGATCGCTGGGATGGAGAGTGCTGGGATGTTGAGGTCTGGGATGAAGAGCGCTGGGATGGAGAGTGCTGGGATGTAGTGTGCTGGGATGGAGGGGGCTGGGATGGAGAGTGCTGGGATGGAGAGTGCTGGGGTGGATTGTACTGGGTGGAGAGTGCTGGGATGGAGTGTGCTGTAATGGAGAGTGCTGGGATGGAGATTGCTGGGATGGAGAGTGCTGGGATGGAGAGCACAGGGATGGAGAGTGCTGGGATGGTGAGCGCTGGGATGGAGAGTGCTGGGATCAAGTGTGCTGGGATGGAGAGCGCTGGGATGGAGAGTGCTGGGATGGACTGTGCTGGGATGGAGAGTGCTGGGATGGAGAGTGCTGGGATGCAGTGTGCTGGGATGGAGACCGCTGGGATGGAGAGTGCGGGGACGGAGAGTGCTAGAATGGAGAGGGCTGGGATCGGGTGTGCTGGGATGGAGAGTGCTGAGATGGAGAGTGCTGGGATGGAGAGTGCTAGGATGGAGAGGGCTGAGATGGAGAGTGCTAGGATGGGGAGAGCTGGGATGGAGAGTGCTGGGATGGAGCGCGCAGGGATGGAGGGTGCTGGGATGGTGAGCGCTGGGATGGCGAGCGCTGGAATGGAGAGTGCTGGGATGGGAAAAGCAGGGATGGAGAGTGCTGGGATGGAGAGCGCTGGGATGGAGGGTGCTGGGATGGTGTTTGCTGGGATGGAGAGTACTGGGATAGAGAGCGCTGGGATGGAGAGTGCTGGGATGGACAGTGCTGGGATGGAGTGTGCTGGGATGGAGTGTGCTGGGATTGAGAGTGCTGGGATGGTGTTGGCAGGGATGGAGGGTGCTGGGATGGAAAGCGCTGGGATGGAGAGCGCTGGGATGGAGAGTGCTGGGATGGAGTGTGCTGGGATGGAGGGTGCTGGGATGATGTTTGCTGGGATGGAGAGTGCTGCGATGGAGTGTGCTGGGATGGAGTTTGCTGGGATTGAGAGTGCCGGGATGGAGAGCACTGAGATGGAGATTGCTGGGATGGAGAGCGCTGGGATGGAGAGCGCTGGAATGGAGAGTGGTGGGATGGAGAGTGGTAGGATGGAGAGTGCTGGGATGGAGAGGGCTGGGATGGAGAGTGCTGGGATGGAGAGTGCAGGGATGGAGAGGACTGGGATAGAGAGTACTAGGATGGAGAGGGCTGGGATGGAGAGTGCTGGGATGGAGAGGGCTGGGATGTGGAGTTCTGGGATGGTGAGCGCTGGGATGGTGAGTGCTGGGATGTAGAGCGCTGGGAAGGAGACTGCTGGGATGGAGAGTGCTGGGATGGCGAGCGCTGGGATGGAGAGCACTGGGATGGAGAGTGCTGGGATGGAGAGTGCTGGGATGGAGAGTGCTGGGATGGACAGGGCTGGGATGGAGAGTGCTGGGATGGAGAGAGCTGGGATGGAGAGGGCTGGGATGGAGAGTGCTAGGATGGAGAGCGCTGGGATGGAGAGGGCTGGGATGGAGGTGCTGGGATGGAGAGTGCCAGGATGGCGAGAGCTGGGATGGCGAGCGCTGGGATGGAGAGTGTTGGGATGGAGAGTGCTGGGATGGAGGGAGCTGGGATGGAGAGTGCTGGGATGGAGTGTGCTGGGATGGAGAGTGCTTGGATGGAGAGTGCTGTGATGGAGTGTGCTGGGATGGTGTTTGCTGGGATGGTATTTGCTGGGAAGATGAGTGCTGGGATGGAGAGTGCTGGGATGGAGAGCGCTGGGATGGAGGGAGCTGGGATGGAGAGTGCTGGGATGGAGAGCGCTGGGATGGAGAGCGCTCGGATGGAGAGCGCTCGGATGGAGTGTGCTGTGATGGAGAGTACCGGGATGGAGAGTGCTGGGATGGAGAGGGCTGGGAAGATGAGTGCTGCGATGGAGAGTGCTGGGATGGAGAGCGCTGGGATGGAGAGTGCTGGGATGGCGAGCGCTCGGATGGAGAGCACTGGGATGGAGAGTGCTGGGATGGAGAGTGCTGGGATGGAGAGTGCTGGGATGGACAGGGCTGGGATGGAGAGTGCTGGGATGGAGAGAGCTGGGATGGAGAGGGCTGGGATGGAGAGTGCTAGGATGGAGAGCGCTGGGATGGAGAGGGCTGGGATGGAGGTGCTGGGATGGAGAGTGCCAGGATGGCGAGAGCTGGGATGGCGAGCGCTGGGATGGAGTGTGCTGGGATGGTGTTTGCTGGGATGGTGTTTGCTGGGAAGATGAGTGCTGGGATGGAGAGTGCTGGGATGGAGAGCGCTGGGATAGAGAGCGCTCGGATGGAGAGCGCTCGGATGGAGTGTGCTGTGATGGAGAGTACCGGGATGGAGAGTGCTGGGATGGAGAGGGCTGGGAAGATGAGTGCTGCGATGGAGAGTGCAGGGATAGAGAGCGCTGGGATAGAGAGCGCTGGGATAGAGAGCAGTAGGATGGAGAGTCCTCGGATGGAGTGTGCAGGGATGGAGAGTTGTGGGATGGAAAGTGCGGGGATGAAGAGTGCTGGGATGGAGTGTGCTGGGATGGAGAGCGCTGGGATAGAGAGCGCTGGGATAGAGAGCAGTAGGATGGAGAGCGCTGGGATAGAGAGCGCTGGGATAGAGAGCAGTAGGATGGAGAGTGCTGGGATGGAGAGCGCTGGGATGGAGACCGCTGGGATGGAGAGTCCTGGGATGGAGAGCGCTGGGATAGAGAGCAGTAGGATGGAGAGTGCTGGAATGGAGAGCGCTGGGATGGAAAGTGCTGGGATGGAGAGTTGTGGGTAGGAGTTTGCTGGGAATGTGAGTGCTGGGATGGAGAGTGCTGGAATGGAGAGTGCTGTGATGGAGAGCACTGGGATAGAAAGCGCTGGGATAGAGAGCAGTAGGATGGAGAGTGATGGGATGGAGAGCGCTGGGATAGAGGGCAGTAGGATGGAGAGTGCTGGGATGGAGAGCGCTGGGATGGAGAGCGCTTGGATGGAGAGTGCTGGGATGCAGAGCGCTGGGGTAGCGAGCAGTAGGATGGAGAGTGCTGGAATGGAGACCACTGGGATGGAGTGTGCTGGGATGGAGTGTGCTGGGAAGGAGAGTGCTGGGATGGTGTTGGCAGGGATGGAGGGTGCTGGGATGGAAAGCGCTGGGATGGAGAGCGCTGGGATGCAGAGTGCTGAGATGTAGTGTGCTGGGATGGAGGGTGCTGGGATGATGTTTGCTGGGATGGAGAGTGCTGGGATGGAGTGTGCTGGGCTGGAGTGTGCTGGGATGGAGAGCGCCGGGATGTAGGGTGCTGGAATGGAGAGTGCTGGGATGGAGAGCACTGGGATGGAGAGTGCTGGGATGGAGAGCGCTGGGATGGAGAGCGCTGGAATGGAGAGTGGTGGGATGGAGAGTGGTAGGATGGAGAGTGCTGGGATGGAGAGGGCTGGGATGGAGAGTGCTGTGATGGAGAGTGCAGGGATGGAGAGGGCTGGGATAGAGAGTACTAGGATGGAGAGGGCTGGGATGGAGAGTGCTGGGATGGAGAGGGCTGGGATGGGGAGTTCTGGAATGGTGAGCGCTGGGATGGAGAGTGCTGGGATGTAGAGCGTTGGGAAGGAGACTGCTGGGATGGAGAGTGCTGGGATGGAGAGCGCTGGGATGGAGAGTGCTGGGATGGAGAGTGCTGGGATGGACAGGGCTGGGATGGAGAGTGCTGGGATGGAGAGAGCTGGGATGGAGAGGGCTGGGATGGAGAGTGCTAGGATGGAGAGCACTGGGATAGAAAGCGCTGGGATAGAGAGCAGTAGGATGGAGAGTGCTGGGATGGAGAGCGCTGGGATAGAGGGCAGTAGGATGGAGAGTGCTGGGATGGAGAGCGCTGGGATGGAGAGCGCTTGGATGGAGAGTGCTGCGATGGAGAGCGCTGGGATAGCGAGCAGTAGGATGGGGAGTTCTGGAATGGAGAGCACTGGGATGGAGAGTGCTGGGATGGAGAGCACTGCGATGGAGAGTGCTGGGATGGAGAGCGCTGGGATGGAGAGCGCTGGGATGGAGAGCGCTGGGATGGAGAGCGCTGGGATGGAGAGTGCTGGGAGAGAGAGCGCTCGGATAGAGAGCGCTGGGATAGAGAGCAGTAGGATGGAGAGTGCTGGGATAGAGAGTGCTGGAATGGAGAGCGCTGGGTTAGAGAGCAGTAGGATTGAGAGAGCAGGGATGGAGAGTGCTGGGATGGTGAGAGCTGGGATGGAGAGTGCTGGTATGGAGAGAGCTGGGATGGAGAGTGCTGGGATGGAGAGTGCTGGGATAGAGAGCGCTGGGATGGCGAGAGCTGGGATGGAGAATCCTGGGATGGAGAGAGCTGGGATGTAGAGTGCTCGGATGGAGAGCGCTGGGATGGAGAGTGCTGGGATGTTGAGGTCTGGGATGAAGAGCGCTGGGATGGAGAGTGCTGGGATGTAGTGTGCTGGGAGAGAGAGCGCTCGGATAGAGAGCGCTGGGATAGAGAGCAGTAGGATGGAGAGTGCTGGGATAGAGAGTGCTGGAATGGAGAGCGCTGGGTTAGAGAGCAGTAGGATTGAGAGAGCAGGGATGGAGAGTGCTGGGATGGAGAGAGCTGGGATGGAGAGTGCTGGGATGGAGAGAGCTGGGATGGAGAGTGCTGGGATGGGGAGTGCTGGGATAGAGAGCGCTGGGATGGAGATAGCTGGGATGGAGAATCCTGGGATGGAGAGAGCTGGGATGTAGAGTGCTCGGATGGAGAGCGCTGGGAATGGGAGTGCTGGGATGTTGAGGTCTGAGATGAAGAGCGCTGGGATGGAGAGTGCTGGGATGTAGTGTGCTGGGATGGAGGGGGCTGGGATGGAGAGTGCTGGGATGGAGAGTGCTGGGGTGGATTGAGCTGGGTGGAGAGCGCTCGGATGGAGTGTGCTGTGATGGAGAGTACCGGGATGGAGAGTGCTGGGATGGAGAGGGCTGGGAAGATGAGTGCTGCGATGGAGAGTGCAGGGATAGAGAGCGCTGGGATAGAGAGCGCTGGGATAGAGAGCAGTAGGATGGAGAGTCCTCGGATGGAGTGTGCAGGGATGGAGAGTTGTGGGATGGAAAGTGCGGGGATGAAGAGTGCTGGGATGGAGTGTGCTGGGATGGAGAGCGCTGGGATAGAGAGCGCTGGGATAGAGAGCAGTAGGATGGAGAGCGCTGGGATAGAGAGCGCTGGGATAGAGAGCAGTAGGATGGAGAGTGCTGGGATGGAGAGCGCTGGGATGGAGACCGCTGGGATGGAGAGTCCTGGGATGGAGAGCGCTGGGATAGAGAGCAGTAGGATGGAGAGTGCTGGAATGGAGAGCGCTGGGATGGAAAGTGCTGGGATGGAGAGTTGTGGGTAGGAGTGTGCTGGGAATGTGAGTGCTGGGATGGAGAGTGCTGGGATGGAGAGCGCTTGGATGGAGAGTGCTGGGATGGAGAGAGCTGGGATGGAGAGGGCTGGGATGGAGAGTGCTAGGATGGAGAGCACTGGGATAGAAAGCGCTGTGATAGAGAGCAGTAGGATGGAGAGTGCTGGGATGGAGAGCGCAGGGATAGAGGGCAGTAGGATGGAGAGTGCTGGGATGGAGAGCGCTGGGATGGAGAGCGCTTGGATGGAGAGTGCTGCGATGGAGAGCGCTGGGATAGCGAGCAGTAGGATGGGGAGTTCTGGAATGGAGAGCACTGGGATGGAGAGTGCTGGGATGGAGAGCACTGCGATGGAGAGTGCTGGGATGGAGAGCGCTGGGATGGAGAGCGCTGGGATGGAGAGCGCTGGGATGGAGAGCGCTGGGATGGAGAGTGCTGGGAGAGAGAGCGCTCGGATGGAGAGCGCTGGGATAGAGAGCAGTAGGATGGAGAGTGCTGGGATAGAGAGTGCTGGAATGGAGAGCGCTGGGTTAGAGAGCAGTAGGATTGAGAGAGCAGGGATGGAGAGTGCTGGGATGGAGAGAGCTGGGATGGAGAGTGCTGGGATGGAGAGAGCTGGGATGGAGAGTGCTGGGATGGAGAGTGCTGGGATAGAGAGCGCTGGGATGGAGAGAGCTGGGATGGAGAATCCTGGGATGGAGAGAGCTGGGATGTAGAGTGCTCGGATGGAGATCGCTGGGATGGAGAGTGCTGGGATGTTGAGGTCTGGGATGAAGAGCGCTGGGATGGAGAGTGCTGGGATGTAGTGTGCTGGGATGGAGGGGGCTGGGATGGAGAGTGCTGGGATGGAGAGTGCTGGGGTGGATTGTACTGGGTGGAGAGTGCTGGGATGGAGTGTGCTGTAATGGAGAGTGCTGGGATGGAGATTGCTGGGATGGAGAGTGCTGGGATGGAGAGCACAGGGATGGAGAGTGCTGGGATGGTGAGCGCTGGGATGGAGAGTGCTGGGATCAAGTGTGCTGGGATGGAGAGCGCTGGGATGGAGAGTGCTGGGATGGACTGTGCTGGGATGGAGAGTGCTGGGATGGAGAGTGCTGGGATGCAGTGTGCTGGGATGGAGACCGCTGGGATGGAGAGTGCGGGGACGGAGAGTGCTAGAATGGAGAGGGCTGGGATCGGGTGTGCTGGGATGGAGAGTGCTGAGATGGAGAGTGCTGGGATGGAGAGTGCTAGGATGGAGAGGGCTGAGATGGAGAGTGCTAGGATGGGGAGAGCTGGGATGGAGAGTGCTGGGATGGAGCGCGCAGGGATGGAGGGTGCTGGGATGGTGAGCGCTGGGATGGCGAGCGCTGGAATGGAGAGTGCTGGGATGGGAAAAGCAGGGATGGAGAGTGCTGGGATGGAGAGCGCTGGGATGGAGGGTGCTGGGATGGTGTTTGCTGGGATGGAGAGTACTGGGATAGAGAGCGCTGGGATGGAGAGTGCTGGGATGGACAGTGCTGGGATGGAGTGTGCTGGGATGGAGTGTGCTGGGATTGAGAGTGCTGGGATGGTGTTGGCAGGGATGGAGGGTGCTGGGATGGAAAGCGCTGGGATGGAGAGCGCTGGGATGGAGAGTGCTGGGATGGAGTGTGCTGGGATGGAGGGTGCTGGGATGATGTTTGCTGGGATGGAGAGTGCTGCGATGGAGTGTGCTGGGATGGAGTTTGCTGGGATTGAGAGTGCCGGGATGGAGAGCACTGAGATGGAGATTGCTGGGATGGAGAGCGCTGGGATGGAGAGCGCTGGAATGGAGAGTGGTGGGATGGAGAGTGGTAGGATGGAGAGTGCTGGGATGGAGAGGGCTGGGATGTGGAGTTCTGGGATGGTGAGCGCTGGGATGGTGAGTGCTGGGATGTAGAGCGCTGGGAAGGAGACTGCTGGGATGGAGAGTGCTGGGATGGCGAGCGCTGGGATGGAGAGCACTGGGATGGAGAGTGCTGGGATGGAGAGTGCTGGGATGGAGAGTGCTGGGATGGACAGGGCTGGGATGGAGAGTGCTGGGATGGAGAGAGCTGGGATGGAGAGGGCTGGGATGGAGAGTGCTAGGATGGAGAGCGCTGGGATGGAGAGGGCTGGGATGGAGGTGCTGGGATGGAGAGTGCCAGGATGGCGAGAGCTGGGATGGCGAGCGCTGGGATGGAGAGTGTTGGGATGGAGAGTGCTGGGATGGAGGGAGCTGGGATGGAGAGTGCTGGGATGGAGTGTGCTGGGATGGAGAGTGCTTGGATGGAGAGTGCTGTGATGGAGTGTGCTGGGATGGTGTTTGCTGGGATGGTATTTGCTGGGAAGATGAGTGCTGGGATGGAGAGTGCTGGGATGGAGAGCGCTGGGATGGAGGGAGCTGGGATGGAGAGTGCTGGGATGGAGAGCGCTGGGATGGAGAGCGCTCGGATGGAGAGCGCTCGGATGGAGTGTGCTGTGATGGAGAGTACCGGGATGGAGAGTGCTGGGATGGAGAGGGCTGGGAAGATGAGTGCTGCGATGGAGAGTGCTGGGATGGAGAGCGCTGGGATGGAGAGTGCTGGGATGGCGAGCGCTCGGATGGAGAGCACTGGGATGGAGAGTGCTGGGATGGAGAGTGCTGGGATGGAGAGTGCTGGGATGGACAGGGCTGGGATGGAGAGTGCTGGGATGGAGAGAGCTGGGATGGAGAGGGCTGGGATGGAGAGTGCTAGGATGGAGAGCGCTGGGATGGAGAGGGCTGGGATGGAGGTGCTGGGATGGAGAGTGCCAGGATGGCGAGAGCTGGGATGGCGAGCGCTGGGATGGAGTGTGCTGGGATGGTGTTTGCTGGGATGGTGTTTGCTGGGAAGATGAGTGCTGGGATGGAGAGTGCTGGGATGGAGAGCGCTGGGATAGAGAGCGCTCGGATGGAGAGCGCTCGGATGGAGTGTGCTGTGATGGAGAGTACCGGGATGGAGAGTGCTGGGATGGAGAGGGCTGGGAAGATGAGTGCTGCGATGGAGAGTGCAGGGATAGAGAGCGCTGGGATAGAGAGCGCTGGGATAGAGAGCAGTAGGATGGAGAGTCCTCGGATGGAGTGTGCAGGGAAGGAGAGTTGTGGGATGGAAAGTGCGGGGATGAAGAGTGCTGGGATGGAGTGTGCTGGGATGGAGAGCGCTGGGATAGAGAGCGCTGGGATAGAGAGCAGTAGGATGGAGAGCGCTGGGATAGAGAGCGCTGGGATAGAGAGCAGTAGGATGGAGAGTGCTGGGATGGAGAGCGCTGGGATGGAGACCGCTGGGATGGAGAGTCCTGGGATGGAGAGCGCTGGGATAGAGAGCAGTAGGATGGAGAGTGCTGGAATGGAGAGCGCTGGGATGGAAAGTGCTGGGATGGAGAGTTGTGGGTAGGAGTTTGCTGGGAATGTGAGTGCTGGGATGGAGAGTGCTGGAATGGAGAGTGCTGTGATGGAGAGCACTGGGATAGAAAGCGCTGGGATAGAGAGCAGTAGGATGGAGAGTGATGGGATGGAGAGCGCTGGGATAGAGGGCAGTAGGATGGAGAGTGCTGGGATGGAGAGCGCTGGGATGGAGAGCGCTTGGATGGAGAGTGCTGGGATGCAGAGCGCTGGGGTAGCGAGCAGTAGGATGGAGAGTGCTGGAATGGAGACCACTGGGATGGAGTGTGCTGGGATGGAGTGTGCTGGGAAGGAGAGTGCTGGGATGGTGTTGGCAGGGATGGAGGGTGCTGGGATGGAAAGCGCTGGGATGGAGAGCGCTGGGATGCAGAGTGCTGAGATGTAGTGTGCTGGGATGGAGGGTGCTGGGATGATGTTTGCTGGGATGGAGAGTGCTGGGATGGAGTGTGCTGGGCTGGAGTGTGCTGGGATGGAGAGCGCCGGGATGTAGGGTGCTGGAATGGAGAGTGCTGGGATGGAGAGCACTGGGATGGAGAGTGCTGGGATGGAGAGCGCTGGGATGGAGAGCGCTGGAATGGAGAGTGGTGGGATGGAGAGTGGTAGGATGGAGAGTGCTGGGATGGAGAGGGCTGGGATGGAGAGTGCTGTGATGGAGAGTGCAGGGATGGAGAGGGCTGGGATAGAGAGTACTAGGATGGAGAGGGTGGGATGGAGAGTGCTGGGATGGAGAGGGCTGGGATGGGGAGTTCTGGGATGGTGAGCGCTGGGATGGAGAGTGCTGGGATGTAGAGCGTTGGGAAGGAGGCTGCTGGGATGGAGAGTGCTGGGATGGAGAGCACTGGGATGGAGAGTGCTGGAATGGAGAGTGCTGGGATGGACAGGGCTGGGATGGAGAGTGCTGGGATGGAGAGAGCTGGGATGGAGAGGGCTGGGATGGAGAGTGCTGGGATGAAGAGTGCTGGGATGGAGAGTGCTGGGATGGAAGGGCTGGGATGGAGAGCGCTGGGATGAAGAGTGTTGGGATGGAGAGTGCTGGGATGGAAGGGCTGGGATGGAGAGTGCTGGGATGGAGAGCGCCGGGATGGAGAGTGCTGGGATTGAGAGTGCTGGGATGGAGAGTGCTGGGATGGAGAGTGCTGGGATGGAAGGGCTGGGATGGAGAGTGCTGGGATGGAGAGTGCTGGGATGGAGTGTGCTGGGATGGTGTTTGCTGGGATTGTGTTTGCTGGGAAGATGAGTGTTGAGATGGAGAGTGCTGGGATGGAGAGTGCTGGGATGGAGAGTTGTGGGATGGAAAGTGCGGGGATGAAGAGTGCTGGGATGGAGTGTGCTGGGATGGAGTGCGCTGGGATAGAGAGCGCTGGGATAGAGAGCAGTAGGATGGAGAGCGCTGGGATAGAGAGCGCTGGGATAGAGAGCAGTAGGATGGAGAGTGCTGGGATGGAGGGCGCTGGGATGGAGACCGCTGGGCTGGAGAGTCCTGGGATGGAGAGCGCTGGGATAGAGAGCAGTAGGATGGAGAGTGCTGGGATGGAGAGCGCTGGGATGGAAAGAGCTGGGATGGAGAGTGCTGCGATGGAGAGCACTGGGATAGAAAGCGCTGGGATAGAGAGCAGTAGGATGGAGAGTGCTGGGATGGAGAGCACTGGGATAGAGGGCAGTAGGATGGAGAGTGCTGGGATGGAGAGTGCTGGGATGGAGAGCGCTGGGATGGAGAGCGCTGGGATGCAGAGTGCTGGGAGAGAGAGCGCTGGGATAGAGAGCGCTGGGATAGAGAGCAGTAGGATGGAGAGTGCTGGGATAGAGAGTGCTGGAATGGACAGCGCTGGGTTAGAGAGCAGTAGGATTGAGAGAGCAGGGATGGAGAGTGCTGGGATGGAGAGTGCTGGGATGGAGAGTGCTGGGATGGAGAGTGCTGGGATGGAGAGAGCTGGGATGGTGAGCGCTGGGATAGAGAGTGCTGGGATTGTCAGTGCTGGGATGGAGAGCGCTGGGATAGCGAGCAGTAGGATGGAGAGTGCTGGGATGGAGTGCGCTGGGATGGAGAGAGCTGGGATGGAGAGTGCTGGGATGGAGAGAGCTGGGATGGAGAGTGCTGGGATGGAGAGTGCTGGGATGGTGTTTGCTGGGATGGAGTGTGCTGGTATGGTATTTGCTGGGATGTTGTTTGCTGGGAAGGAGAGCGCTGGGATGGAAAGCGCTGGGATGGAGAGTGCTGGGATGGAGAGTGCTGGGATGGAGAGTGCTGGGATGGAGAGTGCTAGGATGGAGAGTGCTGGGATGGTGTTTGCTGGGATGGTGTTTGCTGGGAAGGAGAGTGCTGGGATGGAGAGTGCTGGGATTGAGAGTGCTGGGGTGGGGAGTGCTGGGATGGAGAGTGCTGGGATGGAGAGTGCTGTGATGGAGAGTGCAGGGATGCAGAGGGCTGGGATAGAGAGTACTAGGATGGAGAGGGCTGGGATGGAGTGTGCTGGGATGGAGAGGGCTGGGATGGGGAGTTCTGGGATGGTGAGCGCTGGGATGGAGAGTGCTGGGATGTAGAGCGTTGGGAAGGAGACTGCTGGGATGGAGAGTGCTGGGATGGAGAGCGCTGGGATGGAGAGTGCTGGGATGGAGAGTGCTGGGATGGACAGGGCTGGGATGGAGAGTGCTGGGATGGAGAGAGCTGGGATGGAGAGGGCTGGGATGGAGAGTGCTAGGATGGAGAGCACTGGGATAGAAAGCGCTGGGATAGAGAGCAGTAGGATGGAGAGTGCTGGGATGGAGAGCGCTGGGATAGAGGGCAGTAGGATGGAGAGTGCTGGGATGGAGAGCGCTGGGATGGAGAGCGCTTGGATGGAGAGTGCTGCGATGAAGAGCGCTGTGATAGCGAGCAGTAGGATGGGGAGTTCTGGAATGGAGAGCACTGGGATGGAGAGTGCTGGGATGGAGAGCACTGCGATGGAGAGTGCTGGGATGGAGATTATGGGATGGAGAGCGCTGGGATGGAGAGCGCTGGGATGGAGAGCGCTGGGATGGAGAGTGCTGGGAGAGAGAGCGCTCGGATAGAGAGCGCTGGGATAGAGAGCAGTAGGATGGAGAGTGCTGGGATAGAGAGTGCTGGAATGGAGAGCGCTGGGTTAGAGAGCAGTAGGATTGAGAGAGCAGGGATGGAGAGTGCTGGGATGGAGAGTGCTGGGATGGAGAGTGCTGGGATAGAGAGCGCTGGGATGGAGAGAGCTGGGATGGAGAATCCTGGGATGGAGAGAGCTGGTATGGAGAGTGCTCGGATGGAGAGCGCTGGGATGGAGAGTGCTGGAATGTTGAGGTCTGGGATGAAGAGCGCTGGGATGGAGAGTGCTGGGATGTATTGTGCTGGGAGAGAGAGCGCTCGGATAGAGAGCGCTGGGATAGAGAGCAGTAGGATGGAGAGTGCTGGGATAGAGAGTGCTGGAATGGAGAGCGCTGGGTTAGAGAGCAGTAGGATTGAGAGAGCAGGGATGGAGAGTGCTGGGTTGGAGAGAGCTGGGATGGAGAGTGCTGGGATGGAGAGAGCTGGGATGGAGAGTGCTGGGATGGAGAGTGCTGGGATAGAGAGCGCTGGGATGGAGAGAGCTGGGATGGAGAATCCTGGGATGGAGAGAGCTGGGATGTAGAGTGCTCGGATGGAGAGCGCTGGGATGGAGAGTGCTGGGATGTTGAGGTCTGGGATGAAGAGCGCTGGGATGGCGAGTGCTGGGATGTAGTGTGCTGGGATGGAGGGGGCTGGGATGGAGAGTGCTGGGATGGAGAGTGCTGGGGTGGATTGTGCTGGGTGGAGAGTGCTGGGATGGAGTGTGCTGGGATGGAGAGTGTTGGGATGGAGATTGCTGGGATGGAGAGTGCTGGGATGGAGAGCACAGGGATGGAGAGTGCTGGGATGGTGAGCGCTGGGATGGAGAGTGCTGGGATCAAGTGTGCTGGGATGGAGAGCGCTGGGATGGAGAGTGCTGGGATGGAGTGTGCTGGGATGGAGAGTGCTGGGATGGAGAGTGCTGGGATGCAGTGTGCTGGGATGGAGACCGCTGGGATGGAGAGTGCGGGGATGGAGAGTGCTAGAATGGAGAGGGCTGGGATCGGGTGTGCTGGGATGGAGAGTGCTGAGATGGAGAGTGCTGGGATGGAGAGTGCTAGGATGGAGAGGGCTGAGATGGAGAGTGCTAGGATGGGGAGAGCTGGGATGGAGAGTGCTGGGATGGAGCGCGCAGGGATGGAGGGTGCTGTGATGGTGAGCGCTGGGATGGCGAGCGCTGGAATGGAGAGTGCTGGGATGGGAAAAGCAGGGATGGAGAGTGCTGGGATGGAGAGCGCTGGGATGGAGGGTGCTGGGATGGTGTTTGCTGGGATGGAGAGTACTGGGATGGAGAGCGCTGGGATGGAGAGTGCTGGGATGGAGAGTGCTGGGATGGACAGTGCTGGGATGGAGTGTGCTGGGATGGAGTGTGCTGGGATTGAGAGTTCTGGGATGGTGTTGGCAGGGATGGAGGGTGCTGGGATGGAAAGCGCTGGGATGGAGAGCGCTGGGATGGAGAGTGCTGGGATGGAGTGTGCTGGGATGGAGGGTGCTGGGATGATGTTTGCTGGGATGGAGAGTGCTGGGATGGAGTGTGCTGGGATGGAGTTTGCTGGGATTGAGAGCGCCGGGATGGAGAGCACTGAGATGGAGATTGCTGGGATGGAGAGCGCTGGGATGGAGAGCGCTGGAATGGAGAGTGGTGGGATGGAGAGTGGTAGGATGGAGAGTGCTGGGATGGAGAGTGCTGGGAGAGAGAGCGCTCGGATAGAGAGCGCTGGGATAGAGAGCAGTAGGATGGAGAGTGCTGGGATAGAGAGTGCTGGAATGGAGAGCGCTGGGTTAGAGAGCAGTAGGATTGAGAGACCAGGGATGGAGAGTGCTGGGATGGAGAGAGCTGGGATGGAGAGTGCTGGGATGGAGAGAGCTGGGATGGAGAGTGCTGGGATGGAGAGTGCTGGGATAGAGAGCGCTGGGATGGAGAGAGCTGGGATGGTGAATCCTGGGATGGAGAGAGCTGGGATGTAGAGTGCTCGGATGGAGAGCGCAGGGATGGAGAGTGCTGGGATGTTGAGGTCTGGGATGAAGAGCGCTGGGATGGAGAGTGCTGGGATGTAGTGTGCTGGGAGAGAGAGCGCTCGGATAGAGAGCGCTGGGATAGAGAGCAGTAGGATGGAGAGTGCTGGGATAGAGAGTGCTGGAATGGAGAGCGCTGGGTTAGAGAGCAGTAGGATTGAGAGAGCAGGGATGGAGAGTGCTGGGATGGAGAGAGCTGGGATGGAGAGTGCTGGGATGGAGAGAGCTGGGATGGAGAGTGCTGGGATGGAGAGTGCTGGGATAGAGAGCGCTGGGATGGAGAGAGCTGGGATGGAGAATCCTGGGATGGAGAGAGCTGGGATGTAGAGTGCTCGGATGGAGAGCGCTGGGATGGAGAGTGCTGGGATGTTGAGGTCTGGGATGAAGAGCGCTGGGATGGAGAGTGCTGGGATGTAGTGTGCTGGGATGGAGCGGGCTGGGATGGAGAGTGCTGGGGTGGATTGTGCTGGGTGGAGAGTGCTGGGATGGAGTGTGCTGGGATGGAGAGTGCTGGGATGGAGATTGCTGGGATGGAGAGTGCTGGGATGGAGAGCACAGGGATGGAGAGTGCTGGGATGGAGAGTGCTGTGATGGAGAGTGCAGGGATGCAGAGGGCTGGGATAGAGAGTACTAGGATGGAGAGGGCTGGGATGGAGTGTGCTGGGATGGAGAGGGCTGGGATGGGGAGTTCTGGGATGGTGAGCGCTGGGATGGAGAGTGCTGGGATGTAGAGCGTTGGGAAGGAGACTGGTGGGATGGAGAGTGCTGGGATGGAGAGCGCTGGGATGGAGAGTGCTGGGATGGAGAGTGCTGGGATGGACAGGGCTGGGATGGAGAGTGCTGGGATGGAGAGAGCTGGGATGGAGAGGGCTGGGATGGAGAGTGCTAGGATGGAGAGCACTGGGATAGAAAGCGCTGGGATAGAGAGCAGTAGGATGGAGAGTGCTGGGATGGAGAGCGCTGGGATAGAGGGCAGTAGGATGGAGAGTGCTGGGATGGAGAGCGCTGGGATGGAGAGCGCTTGGATGGAGAGTGCTGCGATGAAGAGCGCTGTGATAGCGAGCAGTAAGATGGGGAGTTCTGGAATGGAGAGCACTGGGATGGAGAGTGCTGGGATGGAGAGCACTGCGATGGAGAGTGCTGGGATGGAGATTATGGGATGGAGAGCGCTGGGATGGAGAGCGCTGGGATGGAGAGCGCTGGGATGGAGAGTGCTGGGAGAGAGAGCGCTCGGATAGAGAGCGCTGGGATAGAGAGCAGTAGGATGGAGAGTGCTGGGATAGAGAGTGCTGGAATGGAGAGCGCTGGGTTAGAGAGCAGTAGGATTGAGAGAGCAGGGATGGAGAGTGCTGGGATGGAGAGAGCTGGGATGGAGAGTGCTGGGATGGAGAGAGCTGGGATGGAGAGTGCTGGGATGGAGAGTGCTGGGATAGAGAGCGCTGGGATGGAGAGAGCTGGGATGGAGAATCCTGGGATGGAGAGAGCTGGGATGTAGAGTGCTCGGATGGAGAGCGCTGGGATGGAGAGTGCTGGGATGTTGAGGTCTGGGATGAAGAGCGCTGGGATGGAGAGTGCTGGGATGTATTGTGCTGGGAGAGAGAGCGCTCGGATAGAGAGCGCTGGGATAGAGAGCAGTAGGATGGAGAGTGCTGGGATAGAGAGTGCTGGAATGGAGAGCGCTGGGTTAGAGAGCAGTAGGCTTGAGAGAGCAGGGATGGAGAGTGCTGGGATGGAGAGAGCTGGGATGGAGAGTGCTGGGATGGAGAGAGCTGGGATGGAGAGTGCTGGGATGGAGAGTGCTGGGATAGAGAGCGCTGGGATGGAGAGAGCTGGGATGGAGAATCCTGGGATGGAGAGAGCTGGGATGTAGAGTGCTCGGATGGAGAGCGCTGGGATGGAGAGTGCTGGGATGTTGAGGTCTGGGATGAAGAGCGCTGGGATGGAGAGTGCTGGGATGTAGTGTGCTGGGATGGAGGGGGCTGGGATGGAGAGTGCTGGGATGGAGAGTGCTGGGGTGGATTGTGCTGGGTGGAGAGTGCTGGGATGGAGTGTGCTGGGATGGAGAGTGTTGGGATGGAGATTGCTGGGATGGAGAGTGCTGGGATGGAGAGCACAGGGATGGAGAGTGCTGGGATGGTGAGCGCTGGGATGGAGAGTGCTGGGATCAAGTGTGCTGGGATGGAGAGCGCTGGGATGGAGAGTGCTGGGATGGAGTGTGCTGGGATGGAGAGTGCTGGGATGGAGAGTGCTGGGATGCAGTGTGCTGGGATGGAGACCGCTGGGATGGAGAGTGCGGGGATGGAGAGTGCTAGAATGGAGAGGGCTGGGATCGGGTGTGCTGGGATGGAGAGTGCTGAGATGGAGAGTGCTGGGATGGAGAGTGCTAGGATGGAGAGGGCTGAGATGGAGAGTGCTAGGATGGGGAGAGCTGGGATGGAGAGTGCTGGGATGGAGCGCGCAGGGATGGAGGGTGCTGTGATGGTGAGCGCTGGGATGGCGAGCGCTGGAATGGAGAGTGCTGGGATGGGAAAAGCAGGGATGGAGAGTGCTGGGATGGAGAGCGCTGGGATGGAGGGTGCTGGGATGGTGTTTGCTGGGATGGAGAGTACTGGGATGGAGAGCGCTGGGATGGAGAGTGCTGGGATGGACAGTGCTGGGATGGACAGTGCTGGGATGGAGTGTGCTGGGATGGAGTGTGCTGGGATTGAGAGTGCTGGGATGGTGTTGGCAGGGATGGAGGGTGCTGGGATGGAAAGCGCTGGGATGGAGAGCGCTGGGATGGAGAGTGCTGGGATGGAGTGTGCTGGGATGGAGGGTGCTGGGATGATGTTTGCTGGGATGGAGAGTGCTGGGATGGAGTGTGCTGGGATGGAGTTTGCTGGGATTGAGAGCGCCGGGATGGAGAGCACTGAGATGGAGATTGCTGGGATGGAGAGCGCTGGGATGGAGAGCGCTGGAATGGAGAGTGGTGGGATGGAGAGTGGTAGGATGGAGAGTGCTGGGATGGAGAGTGCTGGGAGAGAGAGCGCTCGGATAGAGAGCGCTGGGATAGAGAGCAGTAGGATGGAGAGTGCTGGGATAGAGAGTGCTGGAATGGAGAGCGCTGGGTTAGAGAGCAGTAGGATTGAGAGAGCAGGGATGGAGAGTGCTGGGATGGAGAGAGCTGGGATGGAGAGTGCTGGGATGGAGAGAGCTGGGATGGAGAGTGCTGGGATGGAGAGTGCTGGGATAGAGAGCGCTGGGATGGAGAGAGCTGGGATGGTGAATCCTGGGATGGAGAGAGCTGGGATGTAGAGTGCTCGGATGGAGAGCGCTGGGATGGAGAGTGCTGGGATGTTGAGGTCTGGGATGAAGAGCGCTGGGATGGAGAGTGCTGGGATGTAGTGTGCTGGGAGAGAGAGCGCTCGGATAGAGAGCGCTGGGATAGAGAGCAGTAGGATGGAGAGTGCTGTGATAGAGAGTGCTGGAATGGAGAGCGCTGGGTTAGAGAGCAGTAGGATTGAGAGAGCAGGGATGGAGAGTGCTGGGATGGAGAGAGCTGGGATGGAGAGTGCTGGGATGGAGAGAGCTGGGATGGAGAGTGCTGGGATGGAGAGTGCTGGGATAGAGAGCGCTGGGATGGAGAGAGCTGGGATGGAGAATCCTGGGATGGAGAGAGCTGGGATGTAGAGTGCTCGGATGGAGAGCGCTGGGATGGAGAGTGCTGGGATGTTGAGGTCTGGGATGAAGAGCGCTGGGATGGAGAGTGCTGGGATGTAGTGTGCTGGGATGGAGCGGGCTGGGATGGAGAGTGCTGGGGTGGATTGTGCTGGGTGGAGAGTGCTGGGATGGAGTGTGCTGGGATGGAGAGTGCTGGGATGGAGATTGCTGGGATGGAGAGTGCTGGGATGGAGAGCACAGGGATGGAGAGTGCTGGGATGGTGAGCGCTGGGATGGAGAGTGCTGGGATCAAGTGTGCTGGGATGGAGAGCGCTGGGATGGAGAGTGCTGGGATGGAGTGTGCTGGGATGGAGAGTGCTGGGATGGAGAGTGCTGGGATGCAGTGTGCTGGAATGGAGACCGCTGGGATGGAGAGTGCGGGGATGGAGAGTGCTAGAATGGAGAGGGCTGGGATCGGGTGTGCTGGGATGGAGAGTGCTGAGATGGAGAGTGCTGGGATGGAGAGTGCTAGGATGGAGAGGGCTGAGATGGAGAGTGCTAGGATGGGGAGAGCTGGGATGGAGAGTGCTGGGATGGAGCGCGCAGGGATGGAGGGTGCTGGGATGGTGAGCGCTGGGATGGCGAGCGCTGGAATGGAGAGTGCTGGGATGGGAAAAGCAGGGATGGAGAGTGCTGGGATGGAGAGCGCTGGGATGGAGGGTGCTGGGATGGTGTTTGCTGGGATGGAGAGTACTGGGATGGAGAGCGCTCGGATGGAGAGTGCTGGGATGGAGAGTGCTGGGATGGACAGTGCTGGGATGGAGTGTGCTGGGATGGAGTGTGCTGGGATTGAGAGTGCTGGGATGGTGTTGGCAGGGATGGAGGCTGCTGGGATGGAAAGCGCTGGGATGGAGAGCGCTGGGATGGAGAGTGCTGGGATGGAGTGTGCTGGGATGGAGTTTGCTGGGATTGAGAGCGCCGGGATGGAGAGCACTGAGATGGAGATTGCTGGGATGGAGAGCGCTGGGATGGAGAGCGCTGGAATGGAGAGTGGTGGGATGGAGAGTGGTAGGATGGAGAGTGCTGGGATGGAGAGGCCTGGGATGGAGAGTGCTGGGATGGAGAGTGCAGGGATGGAGAGGACTGGGATAGAGAGTACTAGGATGGAGAGGGCTGGGATGGAGAGTGCTGGGATGGAGAGGGCTGGGATGGGGAGTTCTGGGATGGTGAGCGCTGGGATGGTGAGTGCTGGGGTGTAGAGCGCTGGGAAGGAGACTGCTGGGATGGAGAGTGCAGGGATGGCGAGCGCTGGGATGGAGAGCACTGGGATGGAGAGTGCTGGGATGGAGAGTGCTGGGATGGAGAGTGCTGGGATGGACAGGGCTGGGATGGAGAGTGCTGGGATGGAGAGAGCTGGGATGGAGAGGGCTGGGATGGAGGTGCTGGGATGGAGAGTGCCAGGATGGCGAGAGCTGGGATGGCGAGCGCTGGGATGGAGAGTGCTGGGATGGAGAGTGCTGGGATGGAGGGAGCTGGGATGGAGAGTGCTGGGATGGAGTGTGCTGGGATGGTGAGTGCTTGGATGGAGAGTGCTGTGATGGAGTGTGCTGGGATGGTGTTTGCTCGGATGGTATTTGCTGGGAAGATGAGTGCTGGGATGGAGAGTGCTGGGATGGAGAGCGCTGGGATGGAGAGCGCTCGGATGGAGAGCGCTCGGATGGAGTGTGCTGTGATGGAGAGTACCGGGATGGAGAGTGCTGGGATGGAGAGGGCTGGGAAGATGAGTGCTGCGATGGAGAGTGCTGGGATGGAGAGCGCTGGGATGGGGAGTGCTGGGATGGCGAGCGCTGGGATGGAGAGCACTGGGATGGAGAGTGCTGGGATGGAGAGTGCTGGGATGGAGAGTGCTGGGATGGACAGGGCTGGGATGGAGAGTGCTGGGATGGAGAGAGCTGGGATGGAGAGGGCTGGGATGGAGAATGCTAGGATGGAGAGCGCTGGGATGGAGAGGGCTGGGATGGAGGTGCTGGGATGGAGCGTGCCAGGATGGCGAGAGCTGGGATGGCGAGCGCTGGGATGGAGAGTGCTGGGATGGAGAGTGCTGGGATGGAGGGGGCTGGGATGGAGAGTGCTGGGATGGAGTGTGCTGGGATGGAGAGTGCTTGGATGGAGAGTGCTGTGATGGAGTGTGCTGGGATGGTGTTTGCTGGGATGGTGTTTGCTGGGAAGATGAGTGCTGGGATGGAGAGTGCTGGGATGGAGAGCGCTGGGATGGAGAGCGCTCGGATGGAGAGCGCTCGGATGGAGTGTGCTGTGATGGAGAGTACCGGGATGGAGAGTGCTGGGATGGAGAGGGCTGGGAAGATGAGTGCTGCGATGGAGAGTGCAGGGATAGAGAGCGCTGGGATAGAGAGCGCTGGGATAGAGAGCAGTAGGATGGAGAGCGCTGGGATGGAGAGTGCTGGGATGTTGAGGTCTGGGATGAAGAGCGCTGGGATGGAGAGTGCTGGGATGTAGTGTGCTGGGATGGAGGGGGCTGGGATGGAGAGTGCTGGGATGGAGAGTGCTGGGGTGGATTGTGCTGGGTGGAGAGTGCTGGGATGGAGTGTGCTGGGATGGAGAGTGTTGGGATGGAGATTGCTGGGATGGAGAGTGCTGGGATGGAGAGCACAGGGATGGAGAGTGCTGGGATGGTGAGCGCTGGGATGGTGAGTGCTGGGATCAAGTGTGCTGGGATGGAGAGCGCAGGGATGGAGAGTGCTGGGATGGAGTGTGCTGGGATGGAGAGTGCTGGGATGGAGAGTGCTGGGATGCAGTGTGCTGGGATGGAGACCGCTGGGATGGAGAGTGCGGGGATGGAGAGTGCTAGAATGGAGAGGGCTGGGATCGGGTGTGCTGGGATGGAGAGTGCTGAGATGGAGAGTGCTGGGATGGAGAGTGCTAGGATGGAGAGGGCTGAGATGGAGAGTGCTAGGATGGGGAGAGCTGGGATGGAGAGTGCTGGGATGGAGCGCGCAGGGATGGAGGGTGCTGTGATGGTGAGCGCTGGGATGGCGAGCGCTGGAATGGAGAGTGCTGGGATGGGAAAAGCAGGGATGGAGAGTGCTGGGATGGAGAGCGCTGGGATGGAGGGTGCTGGGATGGTGTTTGCTGGGATGGAGAGTACTGGGATGGAGAGCGCTGGGATGGAGAGTGCTGGGATGGACAGTGCTGGGATGGACAGTGCTGGGATGGAGTGTGCTGGGATGGAGTGTGCTGGGATTGAGAGTGCTGGGATGGTGTTGGCAGGGATGGAGGGTGCTGGGATGGAAAGCGCTGGGATGGAGAGCGCTGGGATGGAGAGTGCTGGGATGGAGTGTGCTGGGATGGAGGGTGCTGGGATGATGTTTGCTGGGATGGAGAGTGCTGGGATGGAGTGTGCTGGGATGGAGTTTGCTGGGATTGAGAGCGCCGGGATGGAGAGCACTGAGATGGAGATTGCTGGGATGGAGAGCGCTGGGATGGAGAGCGCTGGAATGGAGAGTGGTGGGATGGAGAGTGGTAGGATGGAGAGTGCTGGGATGGAGAGTGCTGGGAGAGAGAGCGCTCGGATAGAGAGCGCTGGGATAGAGAGCAGTAGGATGGAGAGTGCTGGGATAGAGAGTGCTGGAATGGAGAGCGCTGGGTTAGAGAGCAGTAGGATTGAGAGAGCAGGGATGGAGAGTGCTGGGATGGAGAGAGCTGGGATGGAGAGTGCTGGGATGGAGAGAGCTGGGATGGAGAGTGCTGGGATGGAGAGTGCTGGGATAGAGAGCGCTGGGATGGAGAGAGCTGGGATGGTGAATCCTGGGATGGAGAGAGCTGGGATGTAGAGTGCTCGGATGGAGAGCGCTGGGATGGAGAGTGCTGGGATGTTGAGGTCTGGGATGAAGAGCGCTGGGATGGAGAGTGCTGGGATGTAGTGTGCTGGGAGAGAGAGCGCTCGGATAGAGAGCGCTGGGATAGAGAGCAGTAGGATGGAGAGTGCTGGGATAGAGAGTGCTGGAATGGAGAGCGCTGGGTTAGAGAGCAGTAGGATTGAGAGAGCAGGGATGGAGAGTGCTGGGATGGAGAGAGCTGGGATGGAGAGTGCTGGGATGGAGAGAGCTGGGATGGAGAGTGCTGGGATGGAGAGTGCTGGGATAGAGAGCGCTGGGATGGAGAGAGCTGGGATGGAGAATCCTGGGATGGAGAGAGCTGGGATGTAGAGTGCTCGGATGGAGAGCGCTGGGATGGAGAGTGCTGGGATGTTGAGGTCTGGGATGAAGAGCGCTGGGATGGAGAGTGCTGGGATGTAGTGTGCTGGGATGGAGCGGGCTGGGATGGAGAGTGCTGGGGTGGATTGTGCTGGGTGGAGAGTGCTGGGATGGAGTGTGCTGGGATGGAGAGTGCTGGGATGGAGATTGCTGGGATGGAGAGTGCTGGGATGGAGAGCACAGGGATGGAGAGTGCTGGGATGGTGAGCGCTGGGATGGAGAGTGCTGGGATCAAGTGTGCTGGGATGGAGAGCGCTGGGATGGAGAGTGCTGGGATGGAGTGTGCTGGGATGGAGAGTGCTGGGATGGAGAGTGCTGGGATGCAGTGTGCTGGAATGGAGACCGCTGGGATGGAGAGTGCGGGGATGGAGAGTGCTAGAATGGAGAGGGCTGGGATCGGGTGTGCTGGGATGGAGAGTGCTGAGATGGAGAGTGCTGGGATGGAGAGTGCTAGGATGGAGAGGGCTGAGATGGAGAGTGCTAGGATGGGGAGAGCTGGGATGGAGAGTGCTGGGATGGAGCGCGCAGGGATGGAGGGTGCTGGGATGGTGAGCGCTGGGATGGCGAGCGCTGGAATGGAGAGTGCTGGGATGGGAAAAGCAGGGATGGAGAGTGCTGGGATGGAGAGCGCTGGGATGGAGGGTGCTGGGATGGTGTTTGCTGGGATGGAGAGTACTGGGATGGAGAGCGCTGGGATGGAGAGTGCTGGGATGGAGAGTGCTGGGATGGACAGTGCTGGGATGGAGTGTGCTGGGATGGAGTGTGCTGGGATTGAGAGTGCTGGGATGGTGTTGGCAGGGATGGAGGCTGCTGGGATGGAAAGCGCTGGGATGGAGAGCGCTGGGATGGAGAGTGCTGGGATGGAGTGTGCTGGGATGGAGTTTGCTGGGATTGAGAGCGCCGGGATGGAGAGCACTGAGATGGAGATTGCTGGGATGGAGAGCGCTGGGATGGAGAGCGCTGGAATGGAGAGTGGTGGGATGGAGAGTGGTAGGATGGAGAGTGCTGGGATGGAGAGGCCTGGGATGGAGAGTGCTGGGATGGAGAGTGCAGGGATGGAGAGGACTGGGATAGAGAGTACTAGGATGGAGAGGGCTGGGATGGAGAGTGCTGGGATGGAGAGGGCTGGGATGGGGAGTTCTGGGATGGTGAGCGCTGGGATGGTGAGTGCTGGGGTGTAGAGCGCTGGGAAGGAGACTGCTGGGATGGAGAGTGCAGGGATGGCGAGCGCTGGGATGGAGAGCACTGGGATGGAGAGTGCTGGGATGGAGAGTGCTGGGATGGAGAGTGCTGGGATGGACAGGGCTGGGATGGAGAGTGCTGGGATGGAGAGAGCTGGGATGGAGAGGGCTGGGATGGAGGTGCTGGGATGGAGAGTGCCAGGATGGCGAGAGCTGGGATGGCGAGCGCTGGGATGGAGAGTGCTGGGATGGAGAGTGCTGGGATGGAGGGAGCTGGGATGGAGAGTGCTGGGATGGAGTGTGCTGGGATGGTGAGTGCTTGGATGGAGAGTGCTGTGATGGAGTGTGCTGGGATGGTGTTTGCTCGGATGGTATTTGCTGGGAAGATGAGTGCTGGGATGGAGAGTGCTGGGATGGAGAGCGCTGGGATGGAGAGCGCTCGGATGGAGAGCGCTCGGATGGAGTGTGCTGTGATGGAGAGTACCGGGATGGAGAGTGCTGGGATGGAGAGGGCTGGGAAGATGAGTGCTGCGATGGAGAGTGCTGGGATGGAGAGCGCTGGGATGGGGAGTGCTGGGATGGCGAGCGCTGGGATGGAGAGCACTGGGATGGAGAGTGCTGGGATGGAGAGTGCTGGGATGGAGAGTGCTGGGATGGACAGGGCTGGGATGGAGAGTGCTGGGATGGAGAGAGCTGGGATGGAGAGGGCTGGGATGGAGAATGCTAGGATGGAGAGCGCTGGGATGGAGAGGGCTGGGATGGAGGTGCTGGGATGGAGCGTGCCAGGATGGCGAGAGCTGGGATGGCGAGCGCTGGGATGGAGAGTGCTGGGATGGAGAGTGCTGGGATGGAGGGGGCTGGGATGGAGAGTGCTGGGATGGAGTGTGCTGGGATGGAGAGTGCTTGGATGGAGAGTGCTGTGATGGAGTGTGCTGGGATGGTGTTTGCTGGGATGGTGTTTGCTGGGAAGATGAGTGCTGGGATGGAGAGTGCTGGGATGGAGAGCGCTGGGATGGAGAGCGCTCGGATGGAGAGCGCTCGGATGGAGTGTGCTGTGATGGAGAGTACCGGGATGGAGAGTGCTGGGATGGAGAGGGCTGGGAAGATGAGTGCTGCGATGGAGAGTGCAGGGATAGAGAGCGCTGGGATAGAGAGCGCTGGGATAGAGAGCAGTAGGATGGAGAGTGCTCGGATGGAGTGTGCAGGGATGGAGAGTTGTGGGATGGAAAGTGCGGGGATGAAGAGTGCTGGGATGGAGTGTGCTGGGATGGAGAGCGCTGGGATAGAGAGCGCTGGGATAGAGAGCAGTAGGATGGAGAGCGCTGGGATAGAGAGCGCTGGGATAGAGAGCAGTAGAATGGAGAGTGCTGGGATGGAGAGCGCTGGGATGGAGACCGCTGGGATGGAGAGTCCTGGGATGGAGAGCGCTGGGATAGAGAGCAGTAGGATGGAGAGTGCTGGAATGGAGAGCGCTGGGATGGAAAGTGCTGGGATGGAGAGTTGTGGGTAGGAGTGTGCTGGGAATGTGACTGCTGGGATGGAGAGTGCTGGAATGGAGAGTGCTGTGATGGAGAGCACTGGGATAGAAAGCGCTGGGATAGAGAGCAGTAGGATGTAGAGTGATGGGATGGAGAGCGCTGGGATAGTGGGCAGTAGGATGGAGAGTGCTGGGATGGAGAGCGCTGGGATGGAGAGCGCTTGGATGGAGAGTGCTGGGATGGAGAGCGCTGGGGTAGCGAGCAGTAGGATGGAGAGTGCTGGAATGGAGACCACTGGGATGGAGTGTGCTGGGATGGAGTGTGCTGGGAAGGAGAGTGCTGGGATGGTGTTGGCAGGGATGGAGAGCGCTGGGATGGAGAGCGCTGGGATGCAGAGTGCTGGGATGTAGTGTGCTGGGATGGAGGGTGCTGGGATGATGTTTGCTGGGATGGAGAGTGCTGGGATGGAGTGTGCTGGGCTGGAGTGTGCTGGGATGGAGAGCGCCGGGATGTAGTGTGCTGGAATGGAGAGTGCTGGGATGAAGAGCACTGGGATGGAGAGTGCTGGGATGGAGAGCGCTCGGATGGAGAGCGCTGGAATGGAGAGTGGTGGGATGGAGAGTGGTAGGATGGAGAGTGCCGGGATGGAGAGGGCTGGGATGGAGAGTGCTGTGATGGAGAGTGCAGGGATGGAGAGGGCTGGGATAGAGAGTACTAGGATGGAGAGGGCTGGGATGGAGAGTGCTGGGATGGAGAGGGCTGGGATGGGGAGTTCTGGGATGGTGAGCGCTGGGATGGAGAGTGCTGGGATGTAGAGTGTTGGGAAGGAGGCTGCTGGGATGGAGAGTGCTGGGATGGAGAGCGCTGGGATGGAGAGTGCTGGGATGGAGAGTGCTGGGATGGACAGGGCTGGGATGGAGAGTGCTGGGATGGAGAGAGCTGGGATGGAGAGGGCTGGGATGGAGAGTGCTAGGATGGAGAGCGCTGGGATGGAGAGTGCTGGGATGAAGAGTGCTGGGATGGAGAGTGCTGGGATGGAAGGGCTGGGATGGAGAGTGCTGGGATGAAGAGTGCTGGGATGGAGAGTGCTGGGATGGAAGGGCTGGGATGGAGACCGCCGGGATGGAGAGTGCTGGGATTGAGAGTGCTGGGATGGAGAGTGCTGGGATGGAGAGTGCTGGGATGGAAGGGCTGGGATGGAGAGTGCTGGGATGGAGAGTGCTGGGATGGAGTGTGCTGGGATGGTGTTTGCTGGGATTGTGTTTGCTGGGAAGATGAGTGTTGGGATGGAGAGTGCTGGGATGGAGAGTGCTGGGATGGAGAGTTGTGGGATGGAAAGTGCGGGGATGAAGAGTGCTGGGATGGAGTGTGCTGGGATGGAGTGCGCTGGGATAGAGAGCGCTGGGATAGAGAGCAGTAGGATGGAGAGCGCTGGGATAGAGAGCGCTGGGATCGAGAGCAGTAGGATGGAGAGTGCTGGGATGGTGAGCGCTGGGATGGAGACCGCTGGGCTGGAGAGTCCTGGGATGGAGAGCGCTGGGATAGAGAGCAGTAGGATGGAGAGTGCTGGGATGGAGAGCGCTGGGATGGAAAGAGCTGGGATGGAGAGTTGTGGGTAGGAGTGTGCTGGGAATGTGAGCGCTGGGATGGAGAGTGCTGGAATGGAGAGCGCTGTGATGGAGAGCACTGGGATAGAAAGCGCTGGGATAGAGAGCAGTAGGATGGAGAGTGCTGGGATGGAGAGCACTGGGATAGAGGGCAGTAGGATAGAGAGTGCTGGGATGGAGAGTGCTGGGATGGAGAGCGCTGGGATGGAGAGCGCTGGGATGCAGAGTGCTGGGAGAGAGAGCGCTGGGATAGAGAGCGCTGGGATAGAGAGCAGTAGGATGGAGAGTGCTGGGATAGAGAGTGCTGGAATGGAGAGCGCTGGGTTAGAGAGCAGTAGGATTGAGAGAGCAGGGATGGAGAGTGCTGGGATGGAGAGTGCTGGGATGGAGAGTGCTGGGATGGAGAGTGCTGGGATGGAGAGAGCTGAGATGGTGAGCGCTGGGATAGAGAGTGCTGGGATTGTCAGTGCTGGGATGGAGAGCACTGGGATAGCGAGCAGTAGGATGGAGAGTGCTGGGATGGAGTGCGCTGGGATGGAGAGAGCTGGGATGGAGAGTGCTGGGATGGAGAGAGCTGGGATGGAGAGTGCTGGGATGGAGAGTGCTGGGATGGTGTTTGCTGGGATGGAGTGTGCTGGTATGGTATTTGCTGGGATGGTGTTTGCTGGGAAGGAGAGCGCTGGGATGGAAAGCGCTGGGATGGAGAGTGCTGGGATGGAGAGTGCTGGAATGGAGAGTGCTGGGATGGAGAGTGCTGGGATGGTGTTTGCTGGGATGGTGTTTGCTGGGAAGGAGAGTGCTGGGATGGAGAGTTCTGGGATTGAGAGTGCTGGGGTGGGGAGTGCTGGGGTGGGGAGTGCTGGGATGGCGTTTGCTGGGATGGTGTTTGCTGGGAAGGAGAGTGCTGGGGTGGGGAGTGCTGGGATTGAGAGAGCTGGGGTGGGGAGTGCTGAGAATGACAGTGCTGGGATGGAGAGTGCTGGGATGGAGTGTGCTGGGATGGTGTTTACTGGGATGGTGTTTGCTGGGAAGGAGAGTGCTGGGGTAGACAGTGCTGGGATTGAGAGTGCTGGGATGGAGAGTGTTGGGATGGAAAGCACTGGGATGGAGAGTTGTGGGATGGAGTGTGCTGGGATGGAGAGCGCTGGGATAGAGAGCGCTGGGATAGAGAGTCCTGGATAGAGAGCACTGGGATAGAGAGCTGTAGGATGGAAAGTGCTGGGATGGAGTGCGCTGGGATGGAGAGCGCTGGGATGGAGAGTCCTGGGATGGAGAGCGCTGGGATAGAGACTGCTGGGATGGAGAGTTGTGGGATGGAGTGTACTGGGATGGAGAGCACTGGGATGGAGAGTGCTGGGATGGAGAGTGCTGGGATGGTGAGCGCTGTGATGGAGTGTGCTGGGATGGAGAGCACTGGGATAGACAGCGCTGGGATAGAGAGCAGTAGGATGGAGAGTGCTGGAATGGAGAGCACTGGGATGGAGAGAGCTGGGAGGGAGAGCGCTGCGATGGAGAGTGCTGGGATGGAGAGCACTGGGATGGAGAGTGCTGGGATGGAGAGTGCTGGGATAGAGAGCGCTGGGATGGAGAGTGCTGGGATGGCGATCGCTGGGATGGAGAGCAGTAGGTTGGAGAGTGCTGGGATGGAGAGTGCTGGGATAGAGAGCACTGGGATGGAGAGTGCTGGGATGGAGAGTGCTGGGATAGAGAGTGCTGGGATGGAGAGCACTGGGATGGAGAGTGCTGGGATGGATAGTGCTGGGATAGAGAGCGCTGGGATGGAGAGGGCTGGGATGGCGAATGCTGGGATGGAGAGTGCTGGGATTGAGAGTACTGGGATGGATAGTGCAGGGATGGAGAGCGCTGGGATGGAGTGTGCTGGGATGGAGAGCGCTGGGATGGAGAGTGCCGGGATGGAGAGTGCTGGGATTGAGAGTACTAGGATGGAGAGTGCTGGGATGGAGAGCGCTGGGATGGAGAGTGCTGGGATGGAGAGTACTGGGATGGAGATCGCTGGGATTGAGTGTGCTGGGATGGAGAGTGCTGGGATGGAGAGTGCCGGGATGGAGAGTGCTGGGATGGAGAGTGCTGGGATGGAGAGTGCTGGGATAGAGAACGCTGGGATGGAGAGTGCTGGGATGGAGAGCGCTGGGTTGGCGAGCGCTGGGATGGCGAGCGCTGGGATGGTGAGTGCTGGGATTGAGAGTACTGGGATGGAGAGCGCTGGGATGGAGAGTGCTGGGATGGAGAGTGCTGGGATAGAGAGCGCTGGGATGGAGAGTGCTGGGATGGAGAGTGCTGGGATGGAGAGTGCTGGGATGGAGAGTGCTGGGATGGAGAGCGCTGGGATGGAGAGCGCTGGGATGGAGAGCGCTGGGTTGGCGAGCGCTGGGATGGCGAGCGCTGGGATGGTGAGTGCTGGGATTGAGAGTACTGGGATGGAGAGCGCTGGGATGGAGAGTGCTGGGATGGAGAGTGCTGGGATAGAGAGCGCTGGGATGGAGAGTGCTGGGATTGAGAGTGCTGGGATGGAGAGTGCTGGGATGGAGAGCACTGGGATGGAGAGCGGTGGGATAGCGAGCGCTGGGATGGAGAGTGCTGGGATTGAGAGTACTGGGATGGAGAGTGCTGGGATGCAAAGCGCTGGGATGGAGTGTGCTGGGATGGAGAGCGCTGGGATGGAGAGTGCCGGGATGGAGAGAGCTGGGATTGAGAGTACTGGGATGGAGAGTGCTGGGATGGAGAGTGCTGAGATGGAGAGTGCTGGGATGGAGAGGGGTGGGAAGGGGAGTGCTGGGATGGAGAGTACTGGGATGGAGAGCGCTGGATGGAGAGTGCCGGGAAGTAGTGTGCTGAGATGGAGAGCGCTGGGATGGAGAGTGCTGAGATGGAGAGTGCTGGGATAGAGAGGGGTGGGAAGGGGAGTGCTGGGATGGAGAGTACTGGGATGGAGAGTGCTGGGATGGAGAGTACTGGGATGGAGAGTGCTGGGATGAAGAGTGCCGGGATGGAGGGTGCTGGGCTGGAGAGTGCTGGGATGATGTTTGCTGGGAAGGAGAGTGCTTGGATGGAGAGTTGTGGGATGGAGTGTGCTGGGATGGAGAGCTCTGGGATGGAGAGTGCTGGGATGGAGAGTGCTGGGATGGAATGTGCTGGGATGGAGTATGCTGGAATGGTGTTTGCTGTGATGATGTTTGCTGGGAAGGAGAGTGCTTGGATGGAGAGTTGTGGGATGGAGTGTGCTGGGATGGAGAGCGCTGGGATGGAGAGCGCTGGGATGGAGAGTGCTGGGATGGAGAGTGCTGGGATGGAGAGTGCTGGGATAGAGAGTGCTGGGATGGAGAGCACTGGGATGGAGAGTGCTGGGATGGATAGTGCTGGGATAGAGAGTGCTGGGATGGAGAGGGCTGGGATGGCGAATGCTGGGATGGAGAGTGCTGGGATTGAGAGTACTGGGATGGATAGTGCAGGGATGGAGAGCGCTGGGATGGAGTGTGCTGGGATGGAGAGCGCTGGGATGGAGACTGCCGGGATGGAGAGTGCTGGGATTGAGAGTACTAGGATGGAGAGTGCTGGGATGGAGAGCGCTGGGATGGAGAGTGCTGGGATGGAGAGTACTGGGATGGAGATCGCTGGGATTGAGTGTGCTGGGATGGAGAGTGCTGGGATGGAGAGTGCCGGGATGGAGAGTGCTGGGATGGAGAGTGCTGGGATGGAGAGTGCTGGGATAGAGAGCGCTGGGATGGAGAGTGCTGGGATGGAGAGCGCTGGGTAGGCGAGCGCTGGGATGGCGAGCGCTGGGCTGATGAGTGCTGGGATTGAGAGTGCTGGGATGGAGAGTGCTGGGATAGAGAGCGCTGGGATGGAGAGTGCTGGGATGGAGAGTGCTGGGATGGAGAGTGCTGGGATGGAGAGTGCTGGGATGGAGAGCGCTGGGATGGAGAGCGCTGGGATGGAGAGCGCTGGGATGGAGAATGCTGGGATGGAGAGTGCTGGGATAGAGAGCGCTGGGATGGAGAGTGCTGGGATGGAGAGTGCTGGGATGGAGAGTGCTGGGATGGAGAGTGCTGGGATGGAGAGCGCTGGGATGGAGAGCGCTGGGATGGAGAGCGCTGGGTTGGCGAGCGCTGGGATGGCGAGCGCTGTGATGGTGAGTGCTGGGATTGAGAGTACTGGGATGGAGAGCGCTGGGATGGAGAGTGCTGGGATGGAGAGTGCTGGGATAGGGAGCGCTGGGATGGAGAGTGCTGGGATGGAGAGTGCTGGGATGGAGAGTGCTGGGATGGAGAGTGCTGGGATGGAGAGCGCTGGGATGGAGAGCGGTGGGATGGCGAGCGCTGGGATGGAGAGTGCTGGGATTGAGAGTACTGGGATGGAGAGTGCTGGGATGCAAAGCGCTGGGATGGAGTGTGCTGGGATGGAGAGCGCTGGGATGGAGAGTGCCGGGATGGAGAGAGCTGGGATTGAGAGTACTGGGATGGAGAGTGCTGGGATGGAGAGTGCTGAGATGGAGAGTGCTGGGATGGAGAGGGGTGGGAAGGGGAGTGCTGGGATGGAGAGTACTGGGATGGAGAGCGCTGGATGGAGAGTGCCGAGATGTAGTGTGCTGAGATGGAGAGTGCTGGGATGGAGAGTGCTGAGATGGAGAGTGCTGGGATAGAGAGGGGTGGGAAGGGGAGTGCTGGGATGGAGAGTACTGGGATGGAGAGTGCTGGGATGGAGAGTACTGGGATGGAGAGTGCTGGGATGAAGAGTGCCGGGATGGAGGGTGCTGGGCTGGAGAGTGCTGGGATGATGTTTGCTGGGAAGGAGAGTGCTTGGATGGAGAGTTGTGGGATGGAGTGTGCTGGGATGGAGAGCGCTGGGATGGAGAGTGCTGGGATGGAGAGCGCTGGGATGGAGAGTTGTGGGATGGAGTGTGCTGGGATGGAGATCTCTGGGATGGAGAGTGCTGGGATGGAGAGTGCTGGGATGGAGAGTGCTGGGATGTAGAGTGCCATGATGGAGAGAGCTGGGATGGAAGGTGCTGGGATGGAGATTGCTGGGATGGAGATTGCTGGGATGGAGAGTGCTGGGATGGAGAGTGCCATGATGGAGAGTGCTGGGATGGAGATTGCTGGGATGGAGAGTGCTGGGATGGAGAGTGCTGGGATGTAGAGTGCCATGATGGAGAGTGCTGGGATGGAGGGTGCTGGGATGGAAGGTGCTGGGATGGAGATTGCTGGGATGGAGATTGCTGGGATGGAGAGTGCTGGGATGGAGAGTGCCATGATGGAGAGTGCTGGGATGGAGAGTGATGGGATGGAGATTGCTGGGATGGAGAGTGCTGGGATGGAGAGTGCCATGATGGAGAGTGCTGGGATGGAGATTGCTGGGATGGGGAGCGCTGGGATGGAGAGTGCCATGATGGAGAGTGCTGGGATGGAGAGTGCTGGGATGGAGATTGCTGGGATGGAGAGTGCTGGGATGGAGAGTGCCATGATGGAGAGTGCTGGGATGGAGATTGCTGGGATGGGGAGCGCTGGGATGGAGAGTGCCATGATGGAGAGTGCTGGGATGGAGAGTGCTGGGATGGAGATTGCTGGGATGGAGAGTGCTGGGATGGAGAGCATTAGGATGGAGAGTGCTGGGATTGAGACCACTGGGATAGAGAGTGCTAGGATGGAGAGTGCTGGGATGGAGAGTGCTGGAATTGTGTTTGCTGGGCTCGTGTTTGCTGGGATGGTGTTTGCTGGGAAGGAGAGCGCTGGGATGGAGAGTGCTGGGATTGAGAGCTGTAGGATGGAGAGTGCTGGGATGGAGATTCCTGGGATGGAGAGCGCTGGGATAGAGAGCAGTAGGATGGAGAGTGCTGGGATGGAGAGTTCTGGGATGGAAAGCACTGGGATGGAGAATTGTGGGAAGGAGTGTGCTGGGATGGAGAGCGCTGGGATGGAGAGTGCTGGAATGGAGAGTGCTGTGATGGTGAGCACTGGGATAGAGAGCGCTGGGATAGAGAGCAGTAGGATGGAGAGTGCTGGGATAGAGAGCGCTGGGATAGAGAGCAGTAGGATGGAGAGTGCTGGGATGGAGAGTGCTTGGATGGAGAGTGCTGGAATGGAGAGCACTGGGATGGAGAGAGCTGGGATGGAGAGCGCTGCGATGGAGAGCGCTGGGTTAGAGAGCAGTAGGATGGAGAGTGCTGGGATGGAGAGCGCTTGGATGGAGAGTGCTGGGATAGCGAGCAGTAGGATGGAGAGTGCTGGAATGGAGAGCACTGGGATGGAGAGTGCTGGGATGGAGAACGCTGGGATGGAGAGCGCTGGGATGGAGAGTGCTGGGAGAGAGAGCGCTGTGATAGACAGCGCTGGGATAGAGAGCGCTGGGATGGAGAGCGCTGGGATAGCGAGTGCTGGGATGGAGAGCGCTGGGTTAGAGAGCAGTAGGATGGAGAGAGCAGGGATGGAGATTGCTGGGATGGAGACTGCTGGGATGGACAGTGCTGGGATGGAGAGCGCTGGGATAGAGAGCAGTAGGATGGAGAGTGCTGGGATGGAGAGCGCTGGGATGGAGAGAGCTGGGATGGAGAGTGCTGGGATGGAGAGAGCTGGGATGGAGAGTGCTGGGATGGAGAGCGCTGGGATGGAGAGAGCTGGGATGGAGAATCCTGGGACGGAGAGAGCTGGGATGGAGAGTACTGGGATGGAGAGAGCTGGGATGGAGAGTGCTGGGATGGAGAGTGCTGGGATGGAGAGTGCTGGGATGGAGAGCGCCGGGATGGAGAGAGCTGGGATGGTGAACGCTGGGATAGAGAGTGCTGGGATGGACAGTGCTGGGATGGAGAGCGCTGGGATAGAGAGCAGTAGGATGGAGAGTGCTGGGATGGAGTGCGCTGGGATGGAGAGAGCTGGGATGGAGAGTGCTGCGATGGAGAGAACTGGGATGGAGAGTGCTGTAATGGAGAGTGCTGGGATAGAGAGCGCTCGGATGGAAAGATCTGGGATGGAGAATCCTGGGATGGAGAGAGCTGGGATGGAGAGTGCTGGGATGGAGACTGCTGGGATGCAGATTCCTGGGATGTAGAGAGCTGGGATGGAAAGTGCTGGGATGGAGACTGCTGGGATGGAGAATCCTGGGATGGAGAGAGCTGGGATGGAGAGCGCTGGGATGGAGACTGCTGGGATGGAGAATCCTGGGATGGAGAGAGCTGGGATGGAGAGTGCTGGGATGGAGAGTGCTGGGACAACAGCATCTCTGACCGTGTGGTGTTCCCTCAGTGCTGTCACACAATGACAGCGTTCATTGTGGAACTGGAGTGGGACGTGAGCCCAGTTCTGACTCAGAGGTGAGGGTGGCAACACTGAATGAAGCCTGACACATCAGCAGTGAGGAGCATTGACATCGACTATTGTCTAAAGGCCAAGTTGGAAGGAGTTATTATTGACAGGGAGAATGAGGTTCGGTGTTGGGACACAGGGTGCGAAGGTTCACGTATGGGGGTGGAGTTTAAACAATGGAGGTGACAAAAAGCACTTGGAGTGAATTCGCAACACTGCAATATCACCAGAGAATCATAGAGTTAGAGAATGGCGACTGAACAGAAGGAATCCTTTCAGCCCATCGAGCCCTCGTCACCTCTCTGCAAGGACAAGTTAACTAGTCTCACTGCCTCTGCACCCCCTGAATTATTTTCTTTGCGTGTTTATCGAATTCCCTTTGGAATGTCACTAGAGAATCTGCCTTCACCACTCACCACATCCTAACCAGTCGCTGTGTGAAAACGTTTTTCTTTAAATTGCTGTTGGCAGCTTTGCCAATCGCTTTAAATCCCTGGCTGACAACCCTCTGTCCAAACCGCTCATACACCTCAATAAAATCTCCTCAACTTCCTCCTTCACCAAGGAGAACGGACCCAACTTCTTCTCCACCCAGTGCACAGAGCTGAATATCCTCAAACCTGGAACAATTCTTGTGAAACTTTTATGAATTCCTCCTCTGCCATCATTTCCTTCCGAAAATGTGGTTCCCACAATCCCGTTGGGGCTGAACCAGTTTTTTTTAAGCTGGGTTCATCAGAGTATTCCGTGACGAGATTCACAAAAACAAGGGTATCATAAATCTTTTTGAATCACAACCTCAACCTGTCCTGTCAGTGTCAATGATTTGTGCACACAAACCGGCTCATTCCTCTGTTCCTGCACCCCCTGCAGAATCAAATCCTTTACTGTGTATTGTCTCTCCCCATTCTTCACAGCAAAATGTTTCACCTCTCAGTTCTCTACATTCAAATTCACCTGACAAGTGTCCAATCGTTCAACCAGTCTGTCCACAACAGGAAAAGTAGTGGTCCTTGTGTAGACCCCTGGAGAATCTCAATTTCTACCTCCTTCCTGCCTGAAAAATAACCATTGATCAATACTCTTTGTTTCATGTCACTCAGTCAACTTCGTATTCAACCTGTTACAGTCCCTTTTATTCCATAGTCTTCAAATTTGTTAGAAATCCTGAGGTGTGACATCTTATCAAATGCTTTTTGGAACTTAAGGTACATCACATCAACAGCATTATTCCCATCAACCCTCCCTGTTACCTCATCAAAAAAAACTCAATCAAGTCAGTTGACAAAGCACTGTTGCCTCATGGCGCCGAGGACACGGGTTTGATTCCGGCCCCGGGTCACTGTCTGTGTGGAGTTTAATCCCCATGGCTGCGTGGGTCTCACCCCCACAACCCAAAGATGTGCAGGGTAGGGGGATTGGACATGCTAAAATTGCTCCTTAATTGGGAAAGAAATTGGCTGCTCTAATTTTTTTTAAAAGTCAGTTGAATAAAAAATTTACTTTAATAGATCATAGAATCCTGACAGGGCTGAAGGAGGCCATTCGGCCCATCGAATCTGCACCGACCCATCGAAAGAGCACCCCATCTTAGCCCACACCTACACCCCATCCCCGTAGCCCAGTAACCGGGTCTAACCTTTTGGACACTAAGGGACAATTTAGCGCGGCTAATCCACCTAACCTGCACATCTTTGGACTGTGGGAGGAAACCGGAGCACCCGGAGGAAACCCACGCAGACACGGGGAGAACGTGCGGACTCCGCACAGACAGTGACCCAAGCCGGGAATCGAACCTGAGACCCTGGAGTTGTGAGGCAGCTGTGCTAAACACCATGGCGCCACTAATCCATGCTGGATTTCCTAAATAAACCGATATGGATCATGGGGAATGTTAATTTTGTACTGGAGTATAGTTTTACATAGATTAACATAGAATTTACAGTGCAGAAGGAGGCCATTCGGCCCATCGAGACTGCACTGGCTCTTGGAAAGAGCACCCTACCCAAGGTCAACACCTCCACCCGATCCCCATAACCCAGTAACCCCACCCAATACTAAGGGCAATTTTGAACACTAGGGACAATTTATCATGGCCAATCCACCTAACCTGCACATCTTTGGACTGTGGGAGGAAACCGGAGCACCCGGAGGAAACCCACGCACACACGGGGAGGATGTGCAGACTCCGCACAGACAGTGACCCAAGCCGGAATCGAACCTGGGACCCTGGAGCTGTGATGCAATTGTGCTATCCACAATGCCACCGTGCTGCCCCAATCTTCCCCACCACGGAAGTAAAACCAATTGGCTTGTAGTTACTGGGTTTATCTTTACACCCTTTCTGAATAAGGGTGTCACATTTACAATTCTCCAATCTCTGGCACCACGCCTGTACCGAAGTAGAATGAGGAACTAATGGCCAGAGGACCTCTGCAATTTCCATCCTCACTTCCCTCAGGATCCTTGGATGCATTTCATTCACTGGGGCATCTTGTTCCTCAGAAAAGTTAGATTAAAGTAGAATCTCAGCTACATCCTCTGTTCCTGAGCGTACATCTCCAGTTCAACATCCCTGCTCTTACTGTCCCTCCACTATTTATAGACCAGTGCAAAAGATGAGGATGAGAGCACAGAGGTTCCATGTTGTGTGGAATGAGTTGCAGGAAGCTGGGTAATATCAGGCCAAAGAATGTTGTGTGAAATATTGAGTTTGCATGAATTTAGTTTGCAGGAGGTCCATGTCCGTGTGTTTCAGACATCCTCATCTGCCCGACAACAGCCTGTTGTTCCTTTCTGTCACGTTATCCAGACCAGTTACAAGCCACAGTTTCATAACCCGTTGCATTAATCACGCACACATGTTGTTTATCCGGAGAGCTTGCATGAGCTTTCTTATCGTAATGTGAACAAATTATCTCTGAAAAACATCTAGAAAAAAGCTACAATTCCAGGAGTGAAACAAAAAGTTTCTCTAATTTCTCTGTTGATTATGAAGCACTAATCCAAACTTTGACCAGGTCCACACACTGACTCTCATCGGGGGATAGTTCCACACTGACTCTCACTGGGGGACAGTTCCACACACACTGACTCTCACTGGATACAGTTCCACACACACTGACTCTCACTGGATACAGTTCCACACACACTGACTCTCACTGGGGAAGAGTTCCACACACACTGACTCTCACTGGGGGACAGTACCACACACACTGACTCTCACTGGGGGACAGTTCCACACACACTGACTCTCACTGGGGGACAGTTCCACACACACTGACTCTCACTGGGGGACAGTTCCACACACACTGACTCTCACTGGGGGACAGTTCCACACACACTGACTCTCACTGGGAGACAGTTCCACATACACTGACTCACTGTGGAAGAGTTCCGCACACACTGACTCTCACTGGGGGACAGTACCACACACACTGACTCTCACTGGGGGACAGTTCCACACACACTGACTCTCACTGGGGGACAGTACCACACACACTGACTCTCACTGGGGGACAGTTCCACACACACTGACTCTCACTGGGGGACAGTTCCACACACACTGACTCTCACTGGGGGACAGTTCCACATACACTGACTCTCAATGGGAGACTGTTCCACACACACTGACTCTCACTGGGGGACAGTTCCACACACACTGACTCTCACTGGGAGACAGTTCCACACACACTGACTCTCACTGGGACACAGTTCCACACACACTGACTCTCACTGGGGGACAGTTCCGCACACACTGACTCTCACTGGGGGACAGTACCACACACACTGACTCTCACTGGGGGACAGTTCCACACACACTGACTCTCACTGGGGGACAGTTCCACACACACTGACTCTCACTGGGGGACAGTTCCACATACACTGACTCTCACTGGGGGACAGTTCCACACACACTGACTCTCACTGGATACAGTTCCACACACACTGACTCTGACTGGGGCACTGTTCCACGCACACTGACTCTCACTGGGGGACAGTTCCACACACACTGACTCTCACTGGATACAGTTCCACACACACTGACTCTGACTGGGGCACTGTTCCACGCACACTGACTCTCACTGTGACACAGTTCCACACACACTGACTCTCACTGCCTTAGAGTTCCACAGACACTGATTCTCACTGGGGAGACAGTTCCACACACACTGACTCTCACTGGGGAGACAGTTCCACACACACCGACTCTCACTGGGATACAGTTCCACACACACTGACTCTCACTGGGAGACAGTTCCACATACACTGTCCCTCACTGGATACAGTTCCACACTCACTGACTCTCACTGGCGGACAGTTCCACACTCACTGACTCTCACTGTGACACAGTTCCACACACACTGACTCTCACTGGGCGACAGTTCCACACACACTGACTCTCACTTGGGGGACAGTTTCACACACACTGTCTCTCACTGGGACACAATTCCACACACACTGACTCTCACTGGGAGACAGTTCCACACACACACTGACTCTCACTGAATACAGTTCCACACATAGTGACACTCACTGGGGGACAGTTCCACACACACTGACTCTCACTGAATACAGTTCCACACACACTGACTCTCACTGGGGGACAGTTCCACACACACACTGACTCTCACTGAATACAGTTCCACACATAGTGACACTCACTGGGGGACAGTTCCACACAAACTGACTCTCACAGAGGAACAGTTCCGCACACACTGACTCTCACTGGGGGACAGTACCACACACACTGACTCTCACTGGGGGACAGTTCCACACACACTGACTCTCACTGGGGGACAGTTCCACACACACTGACTCTCACTGGGGGACAGTACCACACACACTGACTCTCACTGGGGGACAGTTCCACACACACTGACTCTCACTGGGGGACAGTTCCACACACACTGACTCTCACTGGGGGACAGTTCCACATACACTGACTCTCACTGGGGGACAGTTCCACACACACTGACTCTCACTGGGGGACAGTTCCACACACACTGACTCTCACTGGGGGACAGTTCCACACACACTGACTCTCACTGGATACAGTTCCACACACACTGACTCTGACTGGGGCACTGTTCCACGCACACTGACTCTCACTGGGAGACATGTCCACACACACACTGACTCTCACTGAATACAGTTCCACACATAGTGACACTCACTGGGGGACAGTTCCACACAAACTGACTCTCACAGAGGAACAGTTCCGCACACACTGACTCTCACTGGGGGACAGTTCCACACACACACTGACTCTCACTGAATACAGTTCCACACATAGTGACACTCACTGGGGGACAGTTCCACACAAACTGACTCTCACAGAGGAACAGTTCCGCACACACTGACTCTCACTGGGGGACAGTACCACACACACTGACTCTCACTGGGGGACAGTTCCACACACACTGACTCTCACTGGGGGACAGTACCACACACACTGACTCTCACTGGGGGACAGTTCCACACACACTGACTCTCACTGGGGGACAGTTCCACACACACTGACTCTCACTGGGGGACAGTTCCACATACACTGACTCTCACTGGGGGACAGTTCCACACACACTGACTCTCACTGGGGGACAGTTCCACACACACTGACTCTCACTGGGGGACAGTTCCACACACACTGACTCTCACTGGGGGACAGTTCCGCACACACTGACTCTCACTGGGGGACAGTACCACACACACTGACTCTCACTGGGGGACAGTTCCACACACACTGACTCTCACTGGGGGACAGTTCCACACACACTGACTCTCACTGGGGGACAGTTCCACATACACTGACTCTCACTGGGGGACAGTTCCACACACACTGACTCTCACTGGATACAGTTCCACACACACTGACTCTCACTGTGACACAGTTCCACACACACTGACTCTCACTGGGGGACAGTTCCACACACACTGACTCTCACTGGGGGACAGTTCCACACACACTGACTCTCACTGGGGGACAGTTCCACACACACTGACTCTCACTGGGGGACAGTTCCGCACACACTGACTCTCACTGGGGGACAGTACCACACACACTGACTCTCACTGGGGGACAGTTCCACACACACTGACTCTCACTGGGGGACAGTTCCACACACACTGACTCTCACTGGGGGACAGTTCCACATACACTGACTCTCACTGGGGGACAGTTCCACACACACTGACTCTCACTGGATACAGTTCCACACACACTGACTCTCACTGTGACACAGTTCCACACACACTGACTCTCACTGCCTTAGAGTTCCACAGACACTGATTCTCACTGGGGAGACAGTTCCACACACACCGACTCTCACTGGGATACAGTTCCACACACACTGACTCTCACTGGGAGACAGTTCCACATACACTGTCCCTCACTGGATACAGTTCCACACTCACTGACTCTCACTGGCGGACAGTTCCACACTCACTGACTCTAACTGTGACACAGTTCCACACACACTGACTCTCACTGGGGGACAGTTCCACACACACTGACTCTCACTTGGGGGACAGTTTCACACACACTGTCTCTCACTGGGACACAATTCCACACACACTGACTCTCACTGGGAGACAGTTCCACACACACACTGACTCTCACTGAATACAGTTCCACACATAGTGACACTCACTGGGGGACAGTTCCACACAAACTGACTCTCTCTGAGGAACAGTTCCGCACACACACTGACTCTCACTGGGAGACAGTTCCACACACACACTGACTCTCACTGAATACAGTTCCACACATAGTGACACTCACTGGGGGACAGTTCCACACAAACTGACTCTCACAGAGGAACAGTTCCGCACACACTGGGCGAGATTCTCCAATCCCCCACCGGGTCAGAGAATCGCCGGGGGCTGGCGTGAATCCCACCCCCGCCGGTTGGCGATCCGCGGGCGGGCCTGTGCCGTGGGGGCACTCTTTTCCTTCCGCCTTCGCCACGGTCTCCACCATGGCGGAGGCGGAAGATACTCCCTCCACTGCGCATGTGTGGAAATGCCGTGAGCGGCTGCTAACGCTCCCGTGCATGCGCCGCCCAGAGATGTCATTTCCGCGCCAGGTGGCGGGGCACCAAAGGCTTTTTCCGCCAGCAGGCGGGGCGGAAATTAGCCCGGCGCGGGCCTAGCCCCTCAAGGTTATGGCTGGGCCCTTCAAGATGCGGAGGATTCTGCACCTTTGGGGCGGCGCGTGCCCAACTGTTTTGCGCCGTTTTTGGCACCAGTCGGCGGACATCGCGCCGATACCAGGGAATTTCGCCCACTGACTCTCACTGGGGGACAGTTACACACACTGACTCTCACTGGGGGACAGTTACAGACACTGACTCTCACTTGGGGACAGTTACACACACTGACTCCCACTGGGATACAGTTCCACACACATTGACTCTCACTGGATACAGTTCCACACACACTGACTCTCACTGGATACAGTTCCACACACACTGACTCTCACTGGGATACAGTTCCACACACACTGACTCTCACTGGGGGACAGTTACACACACACTGACTCTCACTGGGATACAGTTCCACACACACTGACTCTCACTGGGATACAGTTCCACACACACTGACTCTCACTGGGGGACAGTTACACACACACTGACTCTCACTGGGATACAGTTCGACACACACTGGCTCTCACTGAGGGACAGTTCCACACACACTGACTCTCACTGGATACAGTTCAACACACACTGACTCTCACTGGGAGACAGTTACACACACGCTGACTACGCTGGGAGACAGTTCCACACACATTGACTCTCACAGGGAGACAGTTCCACACACGCTGACTCTCACTGGGAGACAGTTCCACATAAACAGACGCTCACTGGTAAACAGTTCCACACACACTGACTCTCACTGGGAGTGTGTTCCACACACACTGACTCTCACTGGGGGACAGTTCCACACACACTGACTCTCACTGGATACAGTTCCACACACACTGACTCTCACTGTGACACAGTTCCACACACACTGACTCTCACTGCGACAGAGTTCCACACTCACTGACTCTCACTGTGACACAGTTCCACACACACTGACTCTCACTGCGACAGAGTTCCACACACACTGATTCTCACTGGGGCACAGTTCCACACACACTGACTCTCACTGGGATACATTTCCACACTCACTGACTCTCACTGAATCACAGTTCCACACAAACTGACTCTCACTGGGACACCTTTCCACACACACTGACTCTCACTGGGAGACAGTTCCACACACGCTGACTCTCAATGGGAGACAGTTCCACAAACACTGACTCTCACTGGGGGACAGTTCCACACACACTGACTCTCACTGGATACAGTTCCACACACACTGACTCTCACTGGGAGACAGTTCCACACACGCTGACTCTCGCTGGGAGACAGTTCCACACACACTGCCTCTCACTGGGAGATTGTTCCACACATGCTGACTCTCACTGGGACACAGTTCCACACACACTGACTCTCACTGGGGCACATTTCTACACACACTGACTCTCACTGGATACAGTTCCACACACACTGACTCTCACTGGATACAGTTCCACACACACTGACTCTCACTGGGATACAGTTCCACACTCACTGACTCTCACTGAGACACAGTTCCACACACACTGCCTCTCACTGGGAGACTGTTCCACACATGCTGACTCTCACTGGGACACAGTTCCACACACACTGACTCTCACTGGGGCACATTTCTACACACACTGACTCTCACTGGATATAGTTCCACACAAACTGACTCTCACTGCGGGACAGTCACACACACTGACTTTCACTGGATACAGTTCCACACACACTGACTCTCACTGGGAGACAGTTCCACACACGCTGACCCTCAATGGGAGACAGTTCCACAAACACAGACTCTTACTGGGGGACAGTTCCACGCACACTGACTCTCACTGGATACATTTCCAGACACACTGACTCTCACTGGGAGACAGTTCCACACACGCTGACTCTCACTGGGAGACAGTTCCACACACGCTGACTCTCACTGGATACAGTTCCACACACACTGACTCTCACTGGGGGACTGTTCCACACGCACTGACTCTCACTGTGACACAGTTCCACACACACTGACTCTCACTGAGGGACAGTTCCGCACACACGGGGCGAGATTCTCCGACCCCCCGCCGGGTCAAAGAATAGCCGGGGGCTGGCGTGAATCCCGCCCCCGCCGGTTGGCTATCCGCGGGCGGGCCTGTGCCGTGGGGGCACTCTTTTCTTTCTGCCTTCGCCAGGGTCTCCACCCTGGCGGAGGCGAAAGATACTCCCTCCACTGCGCATGTGCGGAAATGCCGTGAGCGGCTGCTAACGCTCCCGTGCATGCGCCGCCCAGAGATGGCATTTCCGCGCCAGCTGGCGGGGCACCAAAGGCCTTTTCCGCCAGGTCGCGGGGCGAAAATTAGCCCGGCGCGGGCCTAGCCCCTCAAGGTTGGTGCTGGGCCCCCCAAGATGCGGAGGATTCTGCTCCTTTGGGGCGGCGTGTGCCCGACTGATTTGCGCCGTTTTTGGCGCCGGTCGGCGGACATCGTGCCGATGCCGGGGAATTTCACCCACTGACTCTCACTGGGGGACAGTTACACACACTGACTCTCACTGGGGGACAGTTGCACACACACCGACTCTCACTGGGACACAGTTCCACACACACTGACTCTCACTGGGGGACAGTTCCGCACACACTGACTCTCACTGGATACAGTTCCACACACACCGACTCTCACTGCGACACAGTTCCACACACACTGACTCTCACTCGGAGACAGTTCTACACACACTGACTCTCACTGGGGGACTGTTACACACACACTGACTCTCACTGGGGGACAGTTCCACACACACTGACTCTCACTGGGGGACAGTTCCATACACATTGACTCTCACTGGGACACAGTTCCACACACACTGACTCTCACTGGGACACAGTTCCACACACACTGACTCTCACTGGGGGACAGTTCCACACACACTGACTCTCACTGGGGAACAGTTCCACACACACTGACTCTCACTGGGGGACAGTTCCATGCACACTGACTCTCACTGGGGGACTGTTACACACACACTGACTCTCACTGGATTCAGTTCCACACACACTGACTCTCACTGGGACACAGTTCCACACACACTGACTCTCACTGGGGGACAGTTCCATACACACTGACTCTCACTGGATACAGTTCCACACACACTGACTCTAACAGGGGTACAGTTCCACACACACTGACTCTCACTGGGGGGACAGTTCCACACACACTGACTCTCAAAGGGACACAGTTCCACACACACTGACACTCACTGGGGGACATATCCACACACACTGACTCTCACTGGATACAGTTCCACACACACTGACTCTCACAGGGGTACAGTTACACACACAGACTCTCACTGGGGGACAGTTCCATACATACTGACTCTCACTGGGAGACATTTCCACACACACTGACTCTCAATGGTGTACAGTTCCACACACATTGACTCTCGCTGGGGGACAGTTCCACACACACTGACTCTCACTGGGGGACAGATCCACATACACTGATTCTCACTGGATACAGTTCCACACACACTGACTCTCACTGGGACACAGTTCCACACACACTGATTCTCACTGGGTCACAGTTCCTCACACACTGAATCTCGCTGGGAGACAGTTCCACACACACTGATTCTCACTGGGAGACAGTTCCACATTAACAGACTCTCACTGGTACACAGTTCCACAGACACTGGGGGACAGTTCCACACAAACTGCCTCTCACTGGGAGACAGTTCCACACACGCTGACTCTCGCTGGGAGACAGTTCCACACACACTGACTCTCACTGGGACACTTTTCCACACTCACTGACTCTCACTGAGACACAGTTCCACACACACTGCCTCTCACTGGGAGACTGTTCCACACATGGTGACTCTCACTAGGACACAGTTCCACACACACTGACTCTCACTGGGGCACATTTCTACACACACTGACTCTCACTGGATATAGTTCCACACACACTGACTCTCACTGCGGGACAGTCTCACACACACTGACTCTCACTGGATACAGTTCCACACACACTGACTCTCACTGGGAGACAGTTCCACACACACTGACTCTCACTGGGGCACATTTCTACACACACTGACTCTCACTGGATATAGTTCCACACACACTGACTCTCACTGCGGGACAGTCTCACACACACTGACTCTCACTGGATACAGTTCCACACACACTGACTCTCACTGGGACACAGTTCCACACACACTGACTCTCACAGAGGAACAGTTCCGCACACACGGGGCGAGATTCTCCGACCCCCCGCCGGGTCAGAGAATAGCCGGGGGCTGGCGTGAATCCCGCCCCCGCCGGTTGGCTATCCGCGGGCGGGCCTGTGCCGTGGGGGCACTCTTTTCCTTCTGCCGTCGCCACGGTCTCCACCATGGCGGAGGCGGAAGATACTCCCTCCACTGCGCATGTGCGGAAATGCCGTGAGCGGCTGCTAACGCTCCCGTGCATGCGCCGCCCAGAGATGTCATTTCCGCGCCAGCTGGCGGGGCGCCGAAGGCCTTTTCCGCCAGGTGGCGGGGCGAAAATTAGCCCGGCGCGGGCCTAGCCCCTCAAGGTTGGTGCTGGGCCCCCCAAGATGCGGAGGATTCTGCACCTTTGGGGCGGCGTGTGCCCGACTGATTTGCGCCGTTATTGGCACCGGTCGGCGGACATCGTGGCGATAACGGGGAATTTCGCCCACTGACTCTCACTGGGGGACAGATACACACACTGACTCTCACTGGGAGACAGTTTCACACACACTGACTCTCACTGGGGCACTGTTACACGCACACAGACTCTCACTGGGGGACAGATCCACACACACTGGCTCTAACTGGGAGACAGTTCCACACACACTGACTCTCACTGGGGGACAGTTCCACACACACTGACTCTCACTGAATATAGTTCCACACACACTGACTCTCACTGGGAGACAGTTCCACACACAATGACTCTCACTGGGGGACAGTTCCACACACACTGTTCTCACTGGATACAGTTCCACTCACACTGACTCTCACTGGGGCACTGTTCCACGCACACAGACTCTCACTGGGAGACAGTTCTACACACACTGACTCTCACTGGGACACAGTTCCAGACACACTGATTCTCACTGGGTCACATTTCCACCCACACTGACTCTCACTGGGACACTTTTCCACACTCACTGACTCACACTGGGTCACTGTTCCACACACACTGCCTCTCACTGGGAGACCGTTCCACACACGCTGACTCTCACTGCGGGACAGTTACACACACACTGACTCTCACTGGTACACATTTCCACAGACACTGACTCTCACTGAGGGTCAGTTCCACACACACTGACTCTCACTGGGGGACAGCTCAACAAACAATGACTCTCACTGGTGGACACTTCCACATACACTGACTCTCAATGGGACACAGTTCCACACACACTGACTCTCACTGGGACACAGTTCCACACACACTGACTCTCACTGGGGAACAGTTCCGCACACACTGACTCTCACTGGGAGACAGTTCCACACACACTGACTCTCACTGGGGGACAGTTCCACACACACTGACTCTCACTGGGAGACAGTTCCACACACACTGACTCTCACTGGGGGACAGTTCCACACACACTGACTCTCACTGAATACAGTTCCACACACTGACTCTCACTGGGAGACAGTTCCACACACACTGACTCTCACTGGGGGACAGTTCCACACACACTGACTCTCAGTGGATACAGTTCCACACACACTGACTCTCACTGGGGCACTTTTCCACACACACTGACTCTCACTGGGACACAGTTCCAGACACACTGATTCTCACTAGGTCACAGTTCCACCCACACTGACTCTCACTGGGACACTTTTCCACACTCACTGACTCTCACTGGGACACAGTTCCACACACACTGCCTCTCACTGGGAGACAGTTCCACACACGCTGACTCTCACTGCGGGACAGTTACGCACACACTGACTCTCACTGGTACACATTTCCACAGACACTGACTCTCACTGGGGGACAGTTCCACACACACTGACTCTCACTGGGGGACAGCTCCACACAGACTGACTCTCACTGGTGTACAGTTCCACATACACTAACTCTCACTGGGACACAGTTCCACACACACTGACTCTCACTGGGGGACAGTTCCACACACACTGAATCTCACTGGGGAACAGTTCCGCACACACTGACTCACTGGGAGACAGTTCCACACACACTGACTCTCACTGGGGGACAGTTCCACACACACTGACACTCATTGGATACAGTTCCACACGCACTGACTCTCACTAGGGGACAGTTCCACACACACTGACTCTCACTGGATACAGTTCCATACACACTGACTCTCACTGGGGGACAGTTCAACGCACACTGACTCTCACTGGGGGACAGTATCAAACACACTGATCCTCACTGGGACACAGTTCCACATACACTGACTCTCACAGGGACACAGCTCCACACACACCTTGACTCTCACTGGGGAACAGATCCACACACACTGTCTCTCACTGGATACAGTTACACACACACTGACTCTCCATGGGGCACTGTTCCACGCACGCTGACTCTCACTGGGACACAGTTCCACACACACTGACTCTCACTGGGACACAGTTCCACACAAACTGACTCTCACTGGGAGACAGTGCCAGACATGCTGACTCTCACTGGGAGACAGTTCCACACACACTGACTCTCACTGTGGGACAGTTCCACACACATTTACTCTCACAGGGGGACAGTTCCACACACTCTGACTCTCACTGGGGCACTGTTCCACACACACTGACTCTCACTGGGACACAGTTCCACACACACTGACTCTCACTGGGACACAGTTCCAGACACACTGATTCTCACTGGGTCACAGTTCCACCCATACTGACTCTCACTGGGACACTTTTCCACACTCACTGACTCTCACTGGGACACAGTTCCACACACACTGCCTCTCACTGGGAGAGAGTTCCACACACGCTGACTCTCACTGCGGGACAGTTACGCACACACTGACTCTCACTGGTACACATTTCCACAGACACTGACTCTCAGTGGAGGACAGTTCCACACACACTGACTCTCACTGGGGGACAGATCCACACAGACTGACTCTCACTGCTGTACAGTTCCACATACACTGACTCTCACTGGGGGACAGTTCCACACACACTGACTCTCACTGGGGGACTGTTACACACACACTGACTCTCACTGGGGGACATTTCCACACACACTGACTCTCACTGGGGGGGCAGTTCCACACACACTGACTCTCACTGGGGGACAGTTCCACACACACTGACTCTCACTGGGGGACAGTTCCATACAGACTGACTCTCACTGGGGGACTGTTACACACACACTGACTCTCACTGGGACACAGTTCCACACACACTGACTCTCACTGGGGGACAATTCCACAAACACTGACTCTCACTGGGGAACAGTTCCACACACACTGACTCTCACTGGGGGACAGTTCCATACACACTGACTCTCACTGGGGGACTGTTACACACACACTGACTCTCACTGGATACAGTTCCACACACACTGACTCTCACTGGATACAGTTCCACACACACTGACTCTAACAGGGGTACAGTTCCACACACACTGACTCTCACTGAGGGGACATATCCACACACACTGACTCTCACTGGATACAGTTCCACAGACACTGACTCTCACAGGGGTACAGTTACACACACAGACTCTCACTGGGGGACAGTTCCATACATACTGACTCTCACTGGGGGACATTTCCACACACACTGACTCTCAATGGTGTACAGTTCCACACACATTGACTCTCGCTGGGGGACAGTTCCACACACACTGACTCTCACTGGGACACAGTTCCACACACAATGACTCTCACTGGTGGACAGATCCACATACATTGATTCTCACTGGATACAGTTCCACACACACTGACTCTCACTGGGACACAGTTCCACACACACTGATTCTCACTGGGTCACAGTTCCTCACACACTGAGTCTCGCTGGGAGACAGTTCCACACACACTGATTCTCACTGGGAGACAGTTCCACATTAACAGACTCTCACTGGTACACAGTTCCACAGACACTGGGGGACAGTTCCACACAAACTGCCTCTCACTGGGAGACAGTTCCACACACGCTGACTCTCCATGGGGCACTGTTCCACGCACGCTGACTCTCACTGGGACACAGTTCCACACACACTGACTCTCACTGGGACACAGTTCCACACAAACTGACTCTCACTGGGAGACAGTGCCAGACATGCTGACTCTCACTGGGAGACAGTTCCACACACACTGACTCTCACTGTGGGACAGTTCCACACACAATTACTCTCACAGGGGGACAGTTCCACACAATCTGACTCTCACTGGGGCACTGTTCCACACACACTGACTCTCACTGGGACACAGTTCCACACAAACTGACTCTCACTGGGACACAGTTGCAGACACACTGCCTCTCACTGGGAGAGAGTTCCACACACGCTGACTCTCACTGCGGGACAGTTACGCACACACTGACTCTCACTGGTACACATTTCCACAGACACTGACTCTCAGTGGAGGACAGTTCCACACACACTGACTCTCACTGGGGGACAGCACCACACAGACTGACTCTCACTGGGGGACAGTTCCACACACACTGAATCTCACTGGGGACCATTTCCGCACTCACTGACTCTCACTGGGAGACAGTTCCACACACACTGACTCTCACTGGGGGACAGTTCCACACACACTGACTCTCACTGGGGGACAGTTCCATACACACTGACTCTCACTGGGGGACAGTTCCACACACACTGACACTCATTGGGACACAGATCCACACACACTGACTCTCACTGGGGAACAGTTCCACACACACTTCCTCTCACTGGATACAGTTCCACACACACTGACTCTCACTAGGGGACAGTTCCACACACACTGACTCTCACTGGATACAGTTCCATACACACTGGCTCTCACTGGGGGACAGTTCCACGCACAAAAACTCTCACTGGGGGACAGTTCCATACACACTGACTCTCACTGGATACAGTTCCACACACACTGACTCTAACAGGGGTACAGTTCCACACACACTGACTCTCACTGAGGGGACAGTTCCACACACACTGACTCTCAAAGGGACACAGTTCCACACACACTGACACTCACTGGGGGACATATCCACACACACTGACTCTCACTGGATACAGTTCCACAGACACTGACTCTCACAGGGGTACAGTTACACACACAGACTCTCACTGGGGGACAGTTCCATACATACTGACTCTCACTGGGGGACATTTCCACACACACTGACTCTCAATGGTGTACAGTTCCACACACATTGACTCTCGCTGGGGGACAGTTCCACACACACTGACTCTCACTGGGACACAGTTCCACACACAATGACTCTCTCTGGTGGACAGATCCACATACATTGATTCTCACTGGATACAGTTCCACACACACTGACTCTCACTGGGACACAGTTCCAAACACACTGATTCTCACTGGGTCACAGTTCCTCACACACTGAGTCTCGCTGGGAGACAGTTCCACACACACTGATTCTCACTGGGAGACAGTTCCACATTAACAGACTCTCACTGGTACACAGTTCCACAGACACTGGGGGACAGTTCCACACAAACTGCCTCTCACTGGGAGACAGTTCCACACACGCTGACTCTCCATGGGGCACTGTTCCACGCACGCTGACTCTCACTGGGACACAGTTCCACACACACTGACTCTCACAGGGGGACAGTTCCACACACTCTGACTCTCACTGGGAGACAGTGCCAGACATGCTGACTCTCACTGGGAGACAGTTCCACACACACTGACTCTCACTGTGGGACAGTTCCACACACATTTACTCTCACAGGGGGACAGTTCCACACACTCTGACTCTCACTGGGGCACTGTTCCACACACACTGACTCTCACTGGGACACAGTTCCACACAAACTGACTCTCACTGGGACACAGTTGCAGACACACTGCCTCTCACTGGGAGAGAGTTCCACACACGCTGACTCTCACTGCGGGACAGTTACGCACACACTGACTCTCACTGGTACACATTTCCACAGACACTGACTCTCAGTGGAGGACAGTTCCACACACACTGACTCTCACTGGGGGACAGCACCACACAGACTGACTCTCACTGGGGGACAGTTCCACACACACTGAATCTCACTGGGGACCATTTCCGCACTCACTGACTCTCACTGGGAGACAGTTCCACACACACTGACTCTCACTGGGGGACAGTTCCACACACACTGACTCTCACTGGGGGACATTTCCATACACACTGACTCTCACTGGGGGACAGTTCCACACACACTGACACTCATTGGGACACAGATCCACACACACTGACTCTCACTGGGGAACAGTTCCACACACACTTCCTCTCACTGGATACAGTTCCACACACACTGACTCTCACTAGGGGACAGTTCCACACACACTGACTCTCACTGGATACAGTTCCATACACACTGGCTCTCACTGGGGGACAGTTCCACGCACAAAAACTCTCACTGGGGGACAGGACCACACAGACTGACTCTCACTGGGACACAGTACCACACACACTGACTCTCACTGGGGGACAGCTCCACCTACACTGACTCTCACTGGGGGACAGTTCCACACACACTGACTCTCACTGGGGGACAGTTCCACACACACTGACTCTCACTGGGGCACTGTTCAACGCACACAGACTCTCACTGGGAGACAGTTCCACACACACTGACTCGCACTGGGGGACAGTTCCACACACACAGACTCTCATTGGGGGACAGCTACACACAGACTGACTCTCACTGGTGTACAGTTCCACATACACTGACTCTCACTGGGACACAGTTCCACACACACTGACTCTCACTGGGGGACAGTTCCACACACACTGACTCTCACTGGGGGACAGTTCCACACACACTGGCTCTCACTGGGACACAGTTCCACACACACTGACTCTCACTGGGAGACAGTTCTACATACACTGACTCTCACTGGGGAACAGTTCCACACACACTGACTCTCAGTGGATACAGTTCCACACACACTGACTCTCACTGGGGCACTGTTCCACACACACTGACTCTCACTGGGACACAGTTCCACACACACTGACTCTCACTGGGACACAGTTCCAGACACACTGATTCTCACTGGGTCACAGTTCCAACCACACTGACTCTCACTGGGACATTTTTCCACACTCACTGACTCTCACTGGGACACAGTTCCACACACACTGCCTCTCACTGGGGGACAGCTCCACACAGAATGACTCTCACTGGTGTACAGTTCCACATACACTGACTCTCACTGGGACACAGTTCCACACACACTGACTCTCACTGGGGGACAGTTCCACACACACTGACTCTCACTGGGGGACAGTCCCACACACACTGAATCTCCCTGGGGAACAGTTCCGCACACACTGACTCTCACTGGGAGACAGTTCCACACACACTGACTCTCACTGGGGGACAGTTCCACACACACTGACTCTCACTGGAAGACAGTTCCACACACACTTCCTCTCACTGGATACAGTTCCACACACACTGACTCTCACTGGGACACAGATCCACACACACTGACTCTCACTGGAAGACAGTTCCACACACACTTCCTCTCACTGGATACAGTTCCACACACACTGACTCTCACTGGGGGACAGTTCCACACACACTGACTCTCACTGGGACACAGATACACACACACTGACTCTCACTGGAAGACAGTTCCACACACACTTCTTCTCACTGGATACAGTTCCACACACACTGACTCTCACTGGGGGACAGTTCCACACACACTGACTCTCACTGGATACAGTTCCATACACACTGACTCTCACTGGGGGACAGGTCCACACACACTGACTCTCACTGGGGGACAGTTCCACACACACTGACTCTCACTGGGACACAGCTCCACACACACACTGACTCTCACTGGGAGACAGTTCCACACACACTGACTCTCACTGGGATACAGTTCCACACACACTGACTCTCACTGTGCGACAGTTCCACACACACTGACTCTCACTGGGACACAGTTCCTCACACACTGACTCTCACTGGGGGACAGTTCCACACGCACTGACTCTCACTGGGACACAGTTCCACACACACTGACCCTCACTGGGACACAGTTCCACATGCAATGACTCTCACTGGGACACAGCTCCACACACACCTTGACTCTCACTGGGGGACAGATCCACACACACTGACACTCACTGGATACAGTTCCACACACACTGACTCTCCATGGAGCACTGTTCCACGCACACTGACTCTCACTGGGACACAGTTCCACACACACTGACTCTCACTGGGACACAGTTCCACACACACTGACTCTCACTGGGAGACAGTGGCACACACGCTGACTCTCACTGGGAGACAGTTCCACACACACTGACTCTCACTGGGAGACAGTGCCACACACACTGACTCTCACTATGGGACAGTTCCACACACATTGACTCTCACAGGGGGACAGTTCCACACACATTGACACTCACTGGGGCACTGTTCCACGCACACTGACTCTCGCTGGGACACTGTTCCACACACACTGATTCTCACTGGGACACAGATCCACACACACTGACTCTCACTGGATACATTTCCACACTCACTGACTCTCACTGGGGGACAGTTCCACACACACCGACTCTTACTGGGGGACAGTACCACACACACTGACTCTCACTGGGGGACAGCTCCACACACATTGATTCTCACTGGTGTCCAGTTCCACACACACTGACTCTCACTGGGGGACAGTTCCACACACACCGACTCTCACTGGATACAGTTCCACACACTGACTCTCACTGGGACACAGTTCCACACACACTGACTCTCACTGGGGGACAGTCCACACACACTAACTCTCACTGGGGTACAGTTCCACACTCACTGACTCTCACTGGGGGACAGTTCCACACACACTGACTCTCACTGAATACAGTTCCACACACACTGACTCTCACTGGGGGACAGTTCCACACACACTGACTCTCAGTGGATACAGTTCCACACACACTGACTCTCACTGGGGCACTGTTCCACACACACTGCCTCTCACTGGGACACAGGTCCACACAAACTGACTCTCACTGTGACACAGTTCCAGACACACTGATTCTCACTGGGTCACAGTTCCACCCACACTGACTCTCACTGGGACACTTATCCACACTCACTGACTCTCACTGGGACACAGTTCCACACACACTGCCTCTCACTGGGAGACAGTTCCACACACGCTGACTCTCACTGCGGGACAGTTACGCACACACTGACTCTCACTGGTACACATTCCCACAGATACTGACTCTCACTGGGGGACAGTTCCACACACACTGACTCTCACTGGGGGACAGCTCCACACAGACTGACTCTCACTGGTGTACAGTTCCACATACACTGACTCTCACTGGGACACAGTTCCACACACACTGACACTCACTGGGGGACAATTCCACACACACTGAATCTCACTGGGGAACAGTTCCGCACACACTGACTCTCACTGGGGGACAGTTCCACACACACTGACACTCATTGGGACACAGATCCACACACACTGACTCTCACTGGAAGACAGTTCCACATACACTTCCTCTCACTGGATACAGTTCCACACACACTGACTCTCACTAGGGGACAGTTCCACACACACTGACTCTCACTGGATACAGTTCCATACACACTGACTCTCACTGGGGGACAGTTCCACACACACTGACTCTCACTGGATACAGTTCCACACACACTGACTCTCACTGGGGGACAGTACCAAACACACTGACTCTCACTAGTGGACATTTCCACACACACTGACTCTCACTGGATACAGTTCCATACACACTGACTCTCACTGGGGGATAGTTCCACGCACACTGACTCTCACTGGGGGACAGTACCACACACACTGACCCTCACTGGGACACAGTTCCACATACACCTTGACTCTCACTGGGGGACTGTTCCACATACACTGACTCTTACTGGGGGACAGATCCACACACACTGACTCTCACTGGATACAATTACACACACACTGACTCTCCATGGGACACTGTTCCACGCACACTGACTCTCACTGGGACACAGTTCCACACACACTGACTCTCACTGGGACACAGTCCCACACACACTGACTCTCACTGGGAGACAGTGCCACACACGCTGACTCTCACTGGGAGACAGTTCCACACACACTGACTCTCACTGTGGGACAGTTCCACACACACTGGCTCTCGCTGGGACACTGTTCCACACACACTGAATCTCACTGGGGAACAGTTCCGCACACACTGACTCTCACTGGGAGACAGTTCCACACACACTAACTCTCACTGGGGGACAGTTCCACACACACTTTCTCTCACTGGATACAGTTCCACACACACTGACTCTCACTGGGACACAGATCCACACACACTGACTCTCACTGGAAGACAGTTCCACACACACTTCCTCTCACTGGATACAGTTCCAAACACACTGACTCTCGCTGGGGGACAGTTCCACACACACTGACTCTCACTGGGACACAGATACAAACACACTAACTCTCACTGGGGGACAGTTCCACACACACTTTCTCTCACTGGATACAGTTCCACACACACTGACTCTCCATGGAGCACTGTTCCACGCACACTGACTCTCACTGGGACACAGTTCCACACACACTGACTCTCACTGGGGGATAGTTCCACGCACACTGACTCTCACTGGGGGACAGTACCACACACACTGACCCTCACTGGGACACAGTTCCACATACACTGACTCTCACTGGGACACAGCTCCACACACACCTTGACTCTCACTGGGGGACTGTTCCACATACACTGACTCTCACTGGGGGACAGATCCACACACACTGACTCTCACTGGATACAATTACACACACACTGACTCTCCATGGTGCACTGTTCCACGCACACTGACTCTCACTGGGACACAGTTCCACACACACTGACTCTCACTGGAAGACAGTTCCACACACACTTTCTCTCACTGGATACAGTTCCACACACACTGACTCTCACTGGGACACAGATCCACACACACTGACTCTCACTGGAAGACAGTTCCACACACACTTCCTCTCACTGGATACAGTTCCACACACACTGACTCTCGCTGGGGGACAGTTCCACACACACTGACTCTCACTGGGACACAGATACAAACACACTGACTCTCACAGGAAGACAGTTCCACACACACTTCCTCTCACTGGATACAGTTCCACACACACTGACTCTCACTGGGGGACAGTTCCACACACACTGACTCTCACTGGGACACAGCTCCACACACACACTGACTCTCACTGGGAGACAGTACCACACACACTGACTCTCACTGGGACACAGTTCCACACACACTGGCTCTCACTGGGGGACAGTTCCACACACACTGACTCTCACTGGGGGACAGTTCCACACACATTGACTCTCACTGGGGGACAGTTCCACACACACTGACTCTCACTGGGACACAGTTCCTCACACACTGACTCTCACTGGGGGACAGTTCCACACGCACTGACTCTCACTGGGACACAGTTCCACACACACTGACCCTCACTGGGACACAGTTCCACATACACTGACTCTCACTGGGACACAGCTCCACACACACCTTGACTCTCACTGGGGGACTGTTCCACACACACTGACTCTCACTGGGACACAGCTCCACACACACCTTGACTCTCACTGGGGGACTGTTCCACACACCTTGACTCTCACTGGGGGACTGTTCCACACACACTGACTCTCACTGGGACACAGTTCCACACACACTGACTCTCACTGGGACACAGTTCCACACACACTGACTCTCACTGGGAGACAGTGCCACACACGCTGACTCTCACTATGGGACAGTTCCACACAGATTGACTCTCACAGGGGGACAGTTCCACACACACTGACACTCACTGGGGCACTGTTCCACGCACACTGACTCTCGCTGGGACACTGTTCCACACACACTGATTCTCACTGGGACACAGATCCACACACACTGACTCTCACTGGATACATTTCCACACTCACTGACTCTCACTGGGGGACAGTTCCACACACACCGACTCTTACTGGGGGACAGTACCACACACACTGACTCTCACTGGGGGACAGCTCCACACACACTGATTCTCACTGGTGTACAGTTCCACACACACTGACTCTCACTGGTGGACAGTTCCACACACACCGACTCTCACTGGATACAGTTCCACACACACTGACTCTCCATGGGGCACTGTTCCACGCACACTGACTCTCACTGGGACACAGTTCCACACACACTGACTCTCACTGGGACACAGTTCCACACACACTGACTCTCACTGGGGGACAGTCCACACACACTAACTCTCACTGGGGTACAGTTCCACACACACTGACTCTCACTGGGGGACAGTTCCACACACACTGACTCTCACTGAATACAGTTCCACACACACTGACTCTCACTGGGGGACAGTTCCACACACACCGACTCTCAGTGGATACAGTTCCACACACACTGACTCTCACTGGGGCACTGTTCCACACACACTGCCTCTCACTGGGACACAGTTCCACACAAACTGACTCTCACTGTGACACAGTTCCAGACACACTGATTCTCACTGGGTCACAGTTCCACCCACACTGACTCTCACTGGGACGCTTATCCACACTCACTGACTCTCACTGGGACACAGTTCCACACACACTGCCTCTCACTGGGAGACAGTTCCACACACGCTGACTCTCACTGCGGGACAGTTACGCACACACTGACTCTCACTGGTACACATTCCCACAGATACTGACTCTCACTGGGGGACAGTTCCACACACACTGACTCTCACTGGGGGACAGCTCCACACAGACTGACTCTCACTGGTGTACAGTTCCACATACACTGACTCTCACTGGGACACAGTTCCACACACACTGACACTCACTGGGGGACAATTCCACACACACTGAATCTCACTGGGGAACAGTTCCGCACACACTGACTCTCACTGGGGGACAGTTCCACACACACTGACACTCATTGGGACACAGATCCACACACACTGACTCTCACTGGAAGACAGTTCCACATACACTTCCTCTCACTGGATACAGTTCCACACACACTGACTCTCACTAGGGGACAGTTCCACACACACTGACTCTCACTGGATACAGTTCCATACACACTGACTCTCACTGGGGGACAGTTCCACACACACTGACTCTCACTGGATACAGTTCCACACACACTGACTCTCACTGGGGGACAGTACCAAACACACTGACTCTCACTAGTGGACATTTCCACACACACTGACTCTCACTGGATACAGTTCCATACACACTGACTCTCACTGGGGGATAGTTCCACGCACACTGACTCTCACTGGGGGACAGTACCACACACACTGACCCTCACTGGGACACAGTTCCACATACACTGACTCTCACTGGGACACAGCTCCACACACACCTTGACTCTCACTGGGGGACAGATCCACACACACTGACTCTCACTGGATACAATTACACACACACTGACTCTCCATGGGGCACTGTTCCACGCACACTGACTCTCACTGGGACACAGTTCCACACACACTGACTCTCACTGGGACACAGTCCCACACACACTGACTCTCACTGGGAGACAGTGCCACACACGCTGACTCTCACTGGGAGACAGTTCCACACACACTGACTCTCACTGTGGGACAGTTCCACACACACTGGCTCTCGCTGGGACACTGTTCCACACACACTGAATCTCACTGGGGAACAGTTCCACACACACTGACTCTCACTGGGAGACAGTTCCACACACACTAACTCTCACTGGGGGACAGTTCCACACACACTGACTCTCACTGGAAGACAGTTCCACACACACTTTCTCTCACTGGATACAGTTCCACACACACTGACTCTCACTGGGACACAGATCCACACACACTGACTCTCACTGGAAGACAGTTCCACACACACTTCCTCTCACTGGATACAGTTCCACACACACTGACTCTCGCTGGGGGACAGTTCCACACACACTGACTCTCACTGGGACACAGATACAAACACACTGACTCTCACAGGAAGACAGTTCCACACACACTTCCTCTCACTGGATACAGTTCCACACACACTGACTCTCACTGGGGGACAGTTCCACACACACTGACTCTCACTGGGACACAGCTCCACACACACACTGACTCTCACTGGGAGACAGTACCACACACACTGACTCTCACTGGGACACAGTTCCACACACACTGGCTCTCACTGGGGGACAGTTCCACACACACTGACTCTCACTGGGGGACAGTTCCACACACATTGACTCTCACTGGGGGACAGTTCCACACACACTGACTCTCACTGGGACACAGTTCCTCACACACTGACTCTCACTGGGGGACAGTTCCACACGCACTGACTCTCACTGGGACACAGTTCCACACACACTGACCCTCACTGGGACACAGTTCCACATACACTGACTCTCACTGGGACACAGTTCCACACACACCTTGACTCTCACTGGGGGACTGTTCCACATGCACTGACTCTCACTGGGGGACAGATCCACACACACTGACTCTCACTGGGACACAGTTCCACACACACTGACTCTCACTGGGACACAGTTCCACACACACTGACTCTCACTGGGAGACAGTGCCACACACGCTGACTCTCACTATGGGACAGTTCCACACAGATTGACTCTCACAGGGGGACAGTTCCACACACACTGACACTCACTGGGGCACTGTTCCACGCACACTGACTCTCGCTGGGACACTGTTCCACACACACTGATTCTCACTGGGACACAGATCCACACACACTGACTCTCACTGGATACATTTCCACACTCACTGACTCTCACTGGGGGACAGTTCCACACACACCGACTCTTACTGGGGGACAGTACCACACACACTGACTCTCACTGGGGGACAGCTCCACACACACTGATTCTCACTGGTGTACAGTTCCACACACACTGACTCTCACTGGTGGACAGTTCCACACACACCGACTCTCACTGGATACATTTCCACACACACTGACTCTCCATGGGGCACTGTTCCACGCACACTGACTCTCACTGGGACACAGTTCCACACACACTGACTCTCACTGGGACACAATTCCACACACACTGACTCTCACTGGGGGACAGTCCACACACACTGACTCTCAATGGGGTACAGTTCCACACACACTGACTCTCACTGGGGGACAGTTCCACACACACTGACTCTCACTGAATACAGTTCCACACACACTTACTCTCACTGGGGGACAGTTCCACACACACTGACTCTCAGTGGATACAGTTCCACACACACTGACTCTCACTGGGGCGCTGTTCCAGACACACTGATTCTCACTGGGTCACAGTTCCACCCACACTGACTCTCACTGGGACACTTATCCACACTCACTGACTCTCACTGGGACACAGTTCCACACACACTGCCTCTCACTGGGAGACAGTTCCACACACGCTGACTCTCACTGCGGGACAGTTACGCACACACTGACTCTCACTGGTACACATTCCCACAGATACTGACTCTCACTGGGGGACAGTTCCACACACACTGACTCTCACTGGGGGACAGCTCCACACAGACTGACTCTCACTGGTGTACAGTTCTACATACACTGACTCTCACTGGGGGACAGTTCCACACACACTGACTCTCACTGGGACACAGCTCCACACACACACTGACTCTCACTGGGAGACAGTTCCAAACACACTGACTCTCACTGGGATACAGTTCCACACACACTGACTCTCACTGGGGGACAGTTCCACACACACTGACTCTCACTGGGACACAGTTCCTCACACACTGACTCTCACTGGGGGACAGTTCCACACACACTGACTCTCACTGGGACACAGTTCCACACACACTGACCCTCACTGGGACACAGTTCCACATGCAATGACTCTCACTGGGACACAGCTCCACACACACCTTGACTCTCACTGTATACTGTTCCACATACACTGACTCTCACTGGGGGACAGATCCACACACACTGACTCTCACTGGATACAGTTCCACACACACTGACTCTCCATGGAGCACTGTTCCACGCACACTGACTCTCACTGGGACACAGCTCCACACACACTGACTCTCACTGGGACACAGTTCCACACACACTGACTCTCACTGGGAGACAGTGGCACACACGCTGACTCTCACTGGGAGACAGTTCCACACACACTGACTCTCACTGGGAGACAGTGCCACACACGCTGACTCTCACTATGGGACAGTTCCACACACATTGACTCTCACAGGGGAACAGTTCCACACACATTGACACTCACTGGGGCACTGTTCCACGCACACTGACTCTCGCTGGGACACTGTTCCACACACACTGATTCTCACTGGGACACAGATCCACACACACTGACTCTCACTGGATACATTTCCACACTCACTGACTCTCACTGGGGGACAGTTCCACACACACTGATTCTCACTGGGGGACAGCTCTACACACACTGATTCTCACTGGTGTACAGTTCCACACACACTGACTCTCACTGGGGGACAGTTCCACACACACCGACTCTCACTGGATACAGTTCCACACACACTGACTCTCACTGGGACACAGTTCCACACACACTGACTCTCACTGGGGGACAGTCCACACACACTAACTCTCACTGGGGTACAGTTCCACACACACTGACTCTCACTGGGGGACAGTTCCACACACACTGACTCTCACTGAAAACAGTTCCACACACACTGACTCTCACTGGGGGACAGTTCCACACACACTGACTCTCACTGGATACAGTTCCACACACACTGACTCTCACTGGGGGACAGTACCAAACACACTGACTCTCACTAGTGGACATTTCCACACACACTGACTCTCACTGGATACAGTTCCATACACACTGACTCTCACTGGGGGATAGTTCCACGCACACTGACTCTCACTGGGGGACAGTACCACACACACTGACCCTCACTGGGACACAGTTCCACATACACTGACTCTCACTGGGACACAGCTCCACACACACCTTGACTCTCACTGGGGGACTGTTCCACATACACTGACTCTCACTGGGGGACAGATCCACACACACTGACTCTCACTGGATACAATTACACACACACTGACTCTCCATGGGGCACTGTTCCACGCACACTGACTCTCACTGGGACACAGTTCCACACACACTGACTCTCACTGGGACACAGTCCCACACACACTGACTCTCACTGGGAGACAGTGCCACACACGCTGACTCTCACTGGGAGACAGTTCCACACACACTGACTCTCACTGTGGGACAGTTCCACACACACTGGCTCTCGCTGGGACACTGTTCCACACACACTGAATCTCACTGGGGAACAGTTCCACACACACTGACTCTCACTGGGAGACAGTTCCACACACACTAACTCTCACTGGGGGACAGTTCCACACACACTGACTCTCACTGGAAGACAGTTCCACACACACTTTCTCTCACTGGATACAGTTCCACACACACTGACTCTCACTGGGACACAGATCCACACACACTGACTCTCACTGGAAGACAGTTCCACACACACTTCCTCTCACTGGATACAGTTCCACACACACTGACTCTCGCTGGGGGACAGTTCCACACACACTGACTCTCACTGGGACACAGATACAAACACACTGACTCTCACAGGAAGACAGTTCCACACACACTTCCTCTCACTGGATACAGTTCCACACACACTGACTCTCACTGGGGGACAGTTCCACACACACTGACTCTCACTGGGACACAGCTCCACACACACACTGACTCTCACTGGGAGACAGTACCACACACACTGACTCTCACTGGGACACAGTTCCACACACACTGGCTCTCACTGGGGGACAGTTCCACACACATTGACTCTCACTGGGGGACAGTTCCACACGCACTGACTCTCACTGGGACACCGTTCCACACACACTGACCCTCACTGGGACACAGTTCCACACACACTGACTCTCACTGGGACACAGTTCCACACACACTGACTCTCACTGGGGGACAGTTCCACACACATTGACTCTCACTGGGGGACAGTTCCACACGCACTGACTCTCACTGGGACACAGTTCCACACACACTGACCCTCACTGGGACACAGTTCCACATACACTGACTCTCACTGGGACACAGCTCCACACACACCTTGACTCTCACTGGGGGACTGTTCCACATACACTGACTCTCACTGGGGGACAGATCCACACACACTGACACTCACTGGGACACAGTTCCACACACACTGACTCTCACTGGGACACAGTTCCACACACACTGACTCTCACTGGGAGACAGTGCCACACACGCTGACTCTCACTGGATACAGCTCCACACACACCTTGACTCTCACTGGGGGACTGTTCCACGCACACTGACTCTCACTGGGACACAGTTCCACACACACTGACTCTCACTGGGACACAGTTCCACACACACTGACTCTCACTGGGAGACAGTGCCACACACGCTGACTCTCACTATGGGACAGTTCCACACAGATTGACTCTCACAGGGGGACAGTTCCACACACACTGACACTCACTGGGGCACTGTTCCACGCACACTGACTCTCGCTGGGACACTGTTCCACACACACTGATTCTCACTGGGACACAGATCCACACACACTGACTCTCACTGGATACATTTCCACACTCACTGACTCTCACTGGGGGACAGTTCCACACACACCGACTCTTACTGGGGGACAGTACCACACACACTGACTCTCACTGGGGGACAGCTCCACACACACTGATTCTCACTGGTGTACAGTTCCACACACACTGACTCTCACTGGGGGACAGTTCCACACACACCGACTCTCACTGGATACAGTTCCACACACACTGACTCTCCATGGGGCACTGTTCCACGCACACTGACTCTCACTGGGACACAGTTCCACACACACTGACTCTCACTGGGACACAATTCCACACACACTGACTCTCACTGGGGGACAGTCCACACACACTGACTCTCAATGGGGTACAGTTCCACACACACTGACTCTCACTGGGGGACAGTTCCACACACACTGACTCTCACTGAATACAGTTCCACACACACTTACTCTCACTGGGGGACAGTTCCACACACACTGACTCTCAGTGGATACAGTTCCACACACACTGACTCTCACTGGGGCGCTGTTCCAGACACACTGATTCTCACTGGGTCACAGTTCCACCCACACTGACTCTCACTGGGACACTTATCCACACTCACTGACTCTCACTGGGAGACAGTTCCCCACACGCTGACTCTCACTGCGGGACAGTTACGCACACACTGACTCTCACTGGTACACATTCCCACAGATACTGACTCTCACTGGGGGACAGTTCCACACACACTGACTCTCACTGGGGGACAGCTCCACACAGACTGACTCTCACTGGTGTACAGTTCTACATACACTGACTCTCACTGGGGGACAGTTCAACACACACTGACTCTCACTGGGACACAGCTCCACATACACACTGACTCTCACTGGGAGACAGTTCCAAACACACTGACTCTCACTGGGATACAGTTCCACACACACTGGCTCTCACTGGGGGACAGTTCCACACACACTGACTCTCACTGGGACACAGTTCCTCACACACTGACTCTCACTGGGGGACAGTTCCACACGCACTGACTCTCACTGGGACACAGTTCCACACACACTGACCCTCACTGGGACACAGTTCCACATGCAATGACTCTCACTGGGACACAGCTCCACACACACCTTGACTCTCACTGGGGGACTGTTCCACATACACTGACTCTCACTGGGGGACAGATCCACACACACTGACTCTCACTGGATACAGTTCCACACACACTGACTCTCCATGGAGCACTGTTCCACGCACACTGACTCTCACTGGGACACAGTTCCACACACACTGACTCTCACTGGGACACAGTTCCACACACACTGACTCTCACTGGGAGACAGTGGCACACACGCTGACTCTCACTGGGAGACAGTTCCACACACACTGACTCTCACTGGGAGACAGTGCCACACAAGCTGACTCTCACTATGGGACAGTTCCACACACATTGACTCTCACAGGGGGACAGTTCCACACACATTGACACTCACTGGGGCACTGTTCCACGCACACTGACTCTCGCTGGGACACTGTTCCACACACACTGATTCTCACTGGGACACAGATCCACACACACTGACTCTCACTGGATACATTTCCACACTCACTGACTCTCACTGGGGGACAGTTCCACACACACCGACTCTTACTGGGGGACAGTACCACACACACTGACTCTCACTGGGGGACAGCTCCACACACACTGATTCTCACTGGTGTACAGTTCCACACACACTGACTCTCACTGGGGGGCAGTTCCACACACACCGACTCTCACTGGATACAGTTCCACACACACTGACTCTCACTGGGACACAGTTCCACACACACTGACTCTCACTGGGGGACAGTCCACACACACTAACTCTCACTGGGGTACAGTTCCACACACACTGACTCTCACTGTGGGACAGTTCCACACACACTGACTCTCACTGAATACAGTTCCACACACACTGACTCTCACTGGGGGACAGTTCCACACACACTGACTCTCAGTGGATACAGTTCCACACACACTGACTCTCACTGGGGCACTGTTCCACACACACTGCCTCTCACTGGGACACAGTTCCACACAAACTGACTCTCACTGTGACACATTTCCAGACACACTGATTCTCACTGGGTCACAGTTCCACCCACACTGACTCTCACTGGGACGCTTATCCACACTCACTGACTCTCACTGGGACACAGTTCCACACACACTGCCTCTCACTGGGAGACAGTTCCACACACGCTGACTCTCACTGCGGGACAGTTACGCACACACTGACTCTCACTGGTACACATTCCCACAGATACTGACTCTCACTGGGGGACAGTTCCACACACACTGACTATCACTGGGGGACAGCTCCACACAGACTGACTCTCACTGGTGTACAGTTCCACATACACTGACTCTCACTGGGACACAGTTCCACACACACTGACACTCACTGGGGGACAATTCCACACACACTGAATCTCACTGGGGAACAGTTCCGCACACACTGACTCTCACTGGGGGACAGTTCCACACACACTGACACTCATTGGGACACAGATCCACACACACTGACTCTCACTGGAAGACAGTTCCACATACACTTCCTCTCACTGGATACAGTTCCACACACACTGACTCTCACTAGGGGACAGTTCCACACACACTGACTCTCACTGGATACAGTTCCATACACACTGACTCTCACTGGGGGACAGTTCCACACACACTGACTCTCACTGGATACAGTTCCACACACACTGACTCTCACTGGGGGACAGTACCAAACACACTGACTCTCACTAGTGGACATTTCCACACACACTGACTCTCACTGGATACAGTTCCATACACACTGACTCTCACTGGGGGATAGTTCCACGCACACTGACTCTCACTGGGGGACAGTACCACACACACTGACCCTCACTGGGACACAGTTCCACATACACTGACTCTCACTGGGACACAGCTCCACACACACCTTGACTCTCACTGGGGGACTGTTCCACATACACTGACTCTCACTGGGGGACAGATCCACACACACTGACTCTCACTGCATACAATTACACACACACTGACTCTCCATGGGGCACTGTTCCACGCACACTGACTCTCACTGGGACACAGTTCCACACACACTGACTCTCACTGGGACACAGTCCCACACACACTGACTCTCACTGGGAGACAGTGCCACACACGCTGACTCTCACTGGGCGACAGTTCCACACACACTGACTCTCACTGTGGGACAGTTCCACACACACTGGCTCTCGCTGGGACACTGTTCCACACACACTGAATCTCACTGGGGAACAGTTCCACACACACTGACTCTCACTGGGAGACAGTTCCACACACACTAACTCTCACTGGGGGACAGTTCCACACACACTGACTCTCACTGGAAGACAGTTCCACACACACTTTCTCTCACTGGATACAGTTCCACACACACTGACTCTCACTGGGACACAGATCCACACACACTGACTCTCACTGGAAGACAGTTCCACACACACTTCCTCTCACTGGATACAGTTCCACACACACTGACGCTCGCTGGGGGACAGTTCCACACACACTGACTCTCACTGGGACACAGATACAAACACACTGACTCTCACAGGAAGACAGTTCCACACACACTTCCTCTCACTGGATACAGTTCCACACACACTGACTCTCACTGGGGGACAGTTCCACACACACTGACTCTCACTGGGACACAGCTCCACACACACACTGACTCTCACTGGGATACAGTACCACACACACTGACTCTCACTGGGACACAGTTCCACACACACTGGCTCTCACTGGGGGACAGTTCCACACACACTGACTCTCACTGGGGGACAGTTCCACACACATTGACTCTCACTGGGGGACAGTTCCACACGCACTGACTCTCACTGGGACACAGTTCCACACACACTGACCCTCACTGGGACACAGTTCCACATACACTGACTCTCACTGGGACACAGCTCCACACACACCTTGACTCTCACTGGGGGACTGTTCCACATACACTGACTCTCACTGGGGGACAGATCCACACACACTGACTCTCACTGGGACACAGTTCCACACACACTGACTCTCACTGGGACACAGTTCCACACACACTGACTCTCACTGGGAGACAGTGCCACACACGCTGACTCTCACTATGGGACAGTTCCACACAGATTGACTCTCACAGGGGGACAGTTCCACACACACTGACACTCACTGGGGCACTGTTCCACGCACACTGACTCTCGCTGGGACACTGTTCCACACACACTGATTCTCACTGGGACACAGATCCACACACACTGACTCTCACTGGATACATTTCCACACTCACTGACTCTCACTGGGGGACAGTTCCACACACACCGACTCTTACTGGGGGACAGTACCACACACACTGACTCTCACTGGGGGACAGCTCCACACACACTGATTCTCACTGGTGTACAGTTCCACACACACTGACTCTCACTGGGGGACAGTTCCACACCCACCGACTCTCACTGGATACAGTTCCACACACACTGACTCTCCATGGGGCACTGTTCCACGCACACTGACTCTCACTGGGACACAGTTCCACACACACTGACTCTCACTGGGACACAGTTACACACACACTGACTCTCACTGGGGGACAGTCCACACACACTGACCCTCAATGGGGTACAGTTCCACACACACTGACTCTCACTGGGGGACAGTTCCACACACACTGACTCTCACTGAATACAGTTCCACACACACTTACTCTCACAGGGGGACCGTTCCACACACACTGACTCTCAGTGGATACAGTTCCACACACACTGACTCTCACTGGGGCGCTGTTCCACACACACTGACTCTCACTGCGACACAGTTCCACACAAACTGACTCTCAATGTGACACAGTTCCAGACACACTGATTCTCACTGGGTCACAGTTCCACCCACACTGACTCTCACTGGGACACTTATCCACACTCACTGACTCTCACTGGGACACAGTTCCACACACACTGCCTCTCACTGGGAGACAGTTCCACACACGCTGACTCTCATTGCGGGACAGTTACGCACACACTGACTCTCACTGGTACACATTCCCACAGATACTGAATCTCACTGGGGGACAGTTCCACACACACTGACTCTCACTGGGGGACAGCTCCACACAGACTGACTCTCACTGGTGTACAGTTCTACATACACTGACTCTCACTGGGACACAGTTCCACACACACTGACACTCACTGGGGGACAATTCCACACACACTGAATCTCACTGGGGAACTGTTCCGCACACACTGACTCTCACTGGGGGACAGTTCCACACACACTGACACTCATTGGGACACAGATCCACACACGCTGACTCTCACTGGAAGACAGTTCCACATACACTTCCTCTCACTGGATACAGTTCCACACACACGGACTCTCACTAGGGGACAGTTCCACACACACTGACTCTCACTGGATACAGTTCCATACACACTGACTCTCACTGGGGGACAGTTCCACACACTGACTCTCACTGGATACAGTTAAACAAACACTGACTCTCACTGGGGGACAGTACCAAACACATTGACTCTCATTAGTGGACATTTCCACACACACTGACTCTCACTGGATACAGTTCCATACACACTGACTCTCACTGGGGGATAGTTCCACGCACACTGACTCTCACTGGGGGACAGTACCACACACACTGACCCTCACTGGGACACAGCTCTACACACACCTTGACTCTCACTGGGGGACTGTTCCACATACACTGACTCTCACTGGGGGACAGATCCACACACACTGACTCTCACTGGATACAAGTACACACACACTGACTCTCCATGGGGCACTGTTCCACGCACACTGACTCTCACTGGGACACAGTTCCTCACACACTGACTCTCACTGGGGGACAGTTCCACACACACTGACTCTCACTGGGGGACAGTCCCACACACGCTGACTCTCACTGGGGGACAGTTCCACACACACTGACTCTCACTGGGGGACAGCTGCACCCACACACTGACTCTCACTGGGAGACAGTTCCACACACACTGACTCTCACTGGGAGACAGTTCCACACACACTGACTCTCACTGGGGGACAGTTCCACACACACTGACTCTCACTGGGGGACAGTTCCACACACACTGACTCTCACTGGGGGACAGTTCCACACACACTGACTCTCACTGGGACACAGTTCCTCACACACTGACTCTCACTGGGGGACAGTTCCACACGCACTGACTCTCACTGGGACACAGTTCCACATAAACTGACTCTCACTGGTACACAGCTCCACACACACCTTGACTCTCACTGGGGGACTGTTCCACATACACTGACTCTCACTGGGGGACAGATCCACACACACTGACTCTCACTGGATACGGTTCCACACACACTGACTCTCACTGGGACACAGTTCCACACACACTGACTCTCACTGGGACACAGTTCCACACACACTGACTCTCACTGGGAGACAGTGCCACACACGCTGACTCTCACTGGGAGACAGTTCCACACACACTGACTCTCATTGGGAGACAGTGCCACACACGCTGACTCTCACTATGGGACAGTTCCACACACATTGACTCTCACAGGGGGACAGTTCCACACACACTGACACTCACTGGGGCACTGTTCCACGCACACTGACTCTCGCTGGGACACTGTTCCACACACACTGATTCTCACTGGGACACAGATCCACACACACTGACTCTCACTGGATACATTTCCACACTCACTGACTCTCACTGGGGGACAGTTGCACACACACCGACTCTTACTGGGGGACAGTACCACACACACTGACTCTCACTGGGGGACAGCTCCACACACACTGATTCTCACTGGTGTACAGTTCCAACACACACTGACTCTCACTGGGGGACAGTTCCACACACACCGACTCTCACTGGATACAGTTCCACACACACTGACTCTCGCTGGGGGACAGTTCCACACACACTGACTCTCACTGGGACACAGATACAAACACACTGACTCTCACTGGAAGACAGTTCCACACACACTTACTCTCACTGGATACAGTTCCACACACACTGACTCTCACTGGGGGACAGTTCCACACACACTGGCTCTCACTGGATACAGTTCCATACACACTGACTCTCACTGGGGGACAGTTCCACACACACTGACTCTCACTGGGGGACAGTTCCACACACACTGACTCTCACTGGGACACAGCTCCACACACACACTGACTCTCACTGGGAGACAGTTCCACACACACTGACTCTCACTGGGACACAGTTCCACACACACTGGCTCTCACTGGGGGACAGTTCCACACACACTGACTCTCACTGGGGGACAGTTCCACACACACTGACTCTCACTGGGGGCAGTTCCACACACAGTGACTCTCACTGGGAGACAGTGCCACACACGCTGACTCTCACTATGGGACAGTTCCACACACATTGACTCTCACAGGGGGACAGTTCCACACACACTGACACTCACTGGGGCACTGTTCCCCGCACACTGACTCTCGCTGGGACACTGTTCCACACACACTGATTCTCACTGGGACACAGATCTACACACACTGACTCTCACTGGATACATTTCCACACTCACTGACTCTCACTGGGGGACAGTTCCACACACACCGACTCTTACTGGGGGACAGTACCACACACACTGACTCTCACTGGGGGACAGCTCCACACACACTGATTCTCACTGGTGTACAGTTCCACACACTCTGACTCTCACTGGGACACAGTTCCACACACACCGACTCTCACTGGATACAGTTCCACACACACTGACTCTCCATGGTGCACTGTTCCACGCACACTGACTCTCACTGGGACACAGTTCCACACACACTGACTCTCACTGGGACACAGTTCCACACACACTGACTCTCACTGGGGGACAGTCCACACACACTGACTCTCACTGGGGTACAATTCCACACACACTGACTCTCACTGGGGGACAGTTCCACACACACTGACTCTCACTGAATACAGTTCCACACACACTGACTCTCACTGGGGGACAGTTCCACACACACTGACTCTCAGTGGATACAGTTCCACACACACTGACTCTCACTGGGGCGCTGTTCCACACACACTGACTCTCACTGCGACACAGTTCCACACAAACTGACTCTCACTGTGACACAGTTCCAGACACACTGATTCTCACTGGGTCACAGTTCCACCCACACTGACTCTCACTGGGACACTTATCCACACTCACTGACTCTCACTGGGACACAGTTCCACACACACTGCCTCTCACTGGGAGACAGTTCCACACACACTGACTCTCACTGGGGGACAGCTCCACACAGACTGACTCTCACTGGTGTACAGTTCTACATACACTGACTCTCACTGGGACTCAGTTCCACACACACTGACACTCACTGGGGGACAATTCCACACACACTGAATCTCACTGGGGAACTGTTCCGCACACACTGACTCTCACTGGGGGACAGTTCCACACACACTGACACTCATTGGGACACAGATCCACACACGCTGACTCTCACTGGAAGACAGTTCCACATACACTTCCTCTCACTGGATACAGTTCCACACACACGGACTCTCACTAGGGGACAGTTCCACACACACTGACTCTCACTGGATACAGTTCCATACACACTGACTCTCACTGGGGGACAGTTCCACACACTGACTCTCACTGGATACAGTTACACACACACTGACTCTCACTGGGGTACAGTACCAAACACATTGACTCTCACTAGTGGACATTTCCACTCACACTGACTCTCACTGGATACAGTTCCATACACACTGACTCTCACTGGGGGATAGTTCCACGCACACTGACTCTCACTGGGGGACAGTACCACACACACTGACCCTCACTGGGACACAGTTCCACATACACTGTCTCTCACTGGGACACAGCTCCACACACACCTTGACTCTCACTGGGGGACAGATCCACACACACTGACTCTCACTGGATACAATTACACACACACTGACTCTCCATGGGGCACTGTTCCACGCACACTGACTCTCACTGGGACACAGTTCCACACACACTGACTCTCACTGGGACACAGTTCCACACACACTGACTCTCACTGGGAGACAGTGCCACACACGCTGACTCTCACTGGGAGACAGTTCCACACACACTGACTCTCACTGTGGGACAGTTCCACACACATTGACTCTCACAGGGGGACAGTTCCACACACACTGACTCTCGCTGGGACACTGTTCCACACACACTGATTCTCACTGGGACACAGATCCACACACACTGACTCTCACTGGATACAGTTCCACACTCACTGACTCTCACTGGGGGACAGTTCCACACACACCGACTCTTACTGGGGGACAGTACCACACACACTGACTCTCACTGGGGGACAGCTCCACACACACTGATTCTCACTGGTGTACAGTTCCACACACACTGACTCTCAGTGGGGGACAGTTCCACTCACACCGACTCTCACTGGATACAGTTCCACACACACTGACTCTCACTGGGGCACTGTTCCACGCACACAGACTCTCACTGGGAGACAGTTCCACACACACTGACTCTCATTGGGGGACAGTTCCACACACACTGACTCTCCCTGGGGGACAGTTCCACACACACTGACTCTCACTGAATGCAGTTCCACACACACTGACTCTTACTGGGAGACAGTTCCACACACACTGACTCTCACTGGGGGACAGTTCCACACATACGGACTCTCACTGGATACAGTTCCACACACACTGACTCTCACTGGGGCACTGTTCCACACACACTGACTCTCACTGGGACACAGTTCCACACACACTGACTCTCACTGGGACACAGTTCCAGACACACTGATTCTCACTGGGTCACAGTTCCACCCACACTGACTCTCACTGGGACACTTTTCCACACTCACTGACTCTCACTGGGACACAGTTCCACACACACTGCCTTTCACTGCGAGACAGTTCCACACACGCTGACTCTCACTGCGGGACAGTTACGCACACACCGACTCTCACTGGTACACATTTCCACACACACGGACTCTCACTGGGAGACAGTTCCACACACACGGACACTCACTGGGAGATTGTTCCACACAAACTGACTCTCACTGGGGGACAGTTCCACACACACGGACTCTCACTGGTAGACAGTTCCACACACACTGACTCTCACTGGGGGACAGTTCCACACACACTAAATCTCACTGGGGAACAGTTCCGCACACACTGACTCTGACTGGGGGACAGTTCCACACACAATGACACTCATTGGGACACAGATCCACACACACTGACTCTCACTGGAAGACAGTTCCACATACACTGACTCTCACTGGGGGACAGTTCCACGCACACTGACTCTCACTGGGGGACAGTTTCACGTACACTGACTCTCACTGGGGGACAGATCCACACACACTGACTCTCACTGGATACAGTTACACACACACTGACTCTCCATGGGGCACTGTTCCACGCACACTGACTCTCACTAGGACACAGTTCCACACACACTGACTCTCACTGGGACACAGTTCCACACACACTGACTCTCACTGGGAGACAGTGCCACACACGCTGACTCTCACTATGGGACAGTTCCACACAGATTGACTCTCACAGGGGGACAGTTCCACACACACTGACACTCACTGGGGCACTGTTCCACGCACACTGACTCTCGCTGGGACACTGTTCCACACACACTGATTCTCACTGGGACACAGATCCACACACACTGACTCTCACTGGATACATTTCCACACTCACTGACTCTCACTGGGGGACAGTTCCACACACACCGACTCTTACTGGGGGACAGTACCACACACACTGACTCTCACTGGGGGACAGCTCCACACACACTGATTCTCACTGGTGTACAGTTCCACACACACTGACTCTCACTGGGGGACAGTTCCACACACACCGACTCTCACTGGATACAGTTCCACACACACTGACTCTCCATGGGGCACTGTTCCACGCACACTGACTCTCACTGGGACACAGTTCCACACACACTGACTCTCACTGGGACACAGTTACACACACACTGACTCTCACTGGGGGACAGTCCACACACACTGACTCTCAATGGGGTACAGTTCCACACACACTGACTCTCACTGGGGGACAGTTCCACACACACTGACTCTCACTGAATACAGTTCCACACACACTTACTCTCACTGGGGGACAGTTCCACACACACTGACTCTCAGTGGATACAGTTCCACACACACTGACTCTCACTGGGGCGCTGTTCCACACACACTGACTCTCACTGCGACACAGTTCCACACAAACTGACTCTCACTGTGACACAGTTCCAGACACACTGATTCTCACTGGGTCACAGTTCCACCCACACTGACTCTCACTGGGACACTTATCCACACTCACTGACTCTCACTGGGACACAGTTCCACACACACTGCCTCTCACTGGGAGACAGTTCCACACACGCTGACTCTCACTGCGGGACAGTTACGCACACACTGACTCTCACTGGTACACATTCCCACAGATACTGACTCTCACTGGGGGACAGTTCCACACACACTGACTCTCACTGGGGGACAGCTCCACACAGACTGACTCTCACTGGTGTACAGTTCTACATACACTGACTCTCACTGGGACACAGTTCCACACACACTGACACTCACTGGGGGACAATTCCACACACACTGAATCTCACTGGGGAACTGTTACGCACACACTGACTCTCACTGGGGGACAGTTCCACACACACTGACACTCATTGGGACACAGATCCACACACGCTGACTCTCACTGGAAGACAGTTCCACATACACTTCCTCTCACTGGATACAGTTCCACACACACGGACTCTCACTAGGGGACAGTTCCACACACACTGACTCTCACTGGATACAGTTCCATACACACTGACTCTCACTGGGGGACAGTTCCAAACACGGACTCTCACTGGATACAGTTAAACAAACACTGACTCTCACTGGGGGACAGTACCAAACACATTGACTCTCATTAGTGGACATTTCCACACACACTGACTCTCACTGGATACAGTTCCATACACACTGACTCTCACTGGGGGATAGTTCCACGCACACTGACTCTCACTGGGGGACAGTACCACACACACTGACCCTCACTGGGACACAGCTCCACACACACCTTGACTCTCACTGGGGGACTGTTCCACATACACTGACTCTCACTGGGGGACAGATCCACACACACTGACTCTCACTGGATACAAGTACACACACACTGACTCTCCATGGGGCACTGTTCCACGCACACTGACTCTCACTGGGACACAGTTCCTCACACACTGACTCTCACTGGGGGACAGTTCCACACACACTGACTCTCACTGGGACACAGCTCCACCCACACACTGACTCTCATTGGGAGACAGTTCCACACACACTGACTCTCACTGGGGGACAGTTCCACACACACTGACTCTCACTGGGGGACAGTTCCACACACACTGACTCTCACTGGGACACAGTTCCTCACACACTGACTCTCACTGGGGGACAGTTCCACACGCACTGACTCTCACTGGGACACAGTTCCACACACACTGACCCTCACTGGGACACAGTTCCACATAAACTGAGTCTCACTGGTACACAGCTCCACACACACCTTGACTCTCACTGGGGGACTGTTCCACATACACTGACTCTCACTGGGGGACAGATCCACACACACTGACTCTCACTGGATACGGTTCCACACACACTGACTCTCCATGGAGCACTGTTCCACGCACACTGACTCTCACTGGGACACAGTTCCACACACACTGACTCTCACTGGGACACAGTTCCACACACACTGACTCTCACTGGGAGACAGTGCCACACACGCTGACTCTCACTGGGAGACAGTTCCACACACACTGACTCTCATTGGGAGACAGTGCCACACACGCTGACTCTCACTATGGGACAGTTCCACACAAATTGACTCTCACAGGGGGACAGTTCCACACACACTGACACTCACTGGGGCACTGTTCCACGCACACTGACTCTCGCTGGGACACTGTTCCACACACACTGATTCTCACTGGGACACAGATCCACACACACTGACTCTCACTGGATACATTTCCACACTCACTGACTCTCACTGGGGGACAGTTGCACACACACCGACTCTTACTGGGGGACAGTACCACACACACTGACTCTCACTGGGGGACAGCTCCACACACACTGATTCTCACTGGTGTACAGTTCCACACACACTGACTCTCACTGGGGGACAGTTCCACACACACCGACTCTCACTGGATACAGTTCCACACACACTGACTCTCACTGGGACACAGTTCCACACACACTGACTCTCACTGGGGGACAGTCCACACACACTAACTCTCACTGGGGTACAGTTCCACACACACTGACTCTCACTGGGGGACAGTTCCACACACACTGACTCTCACTGAATACAGTTCCACACACACTGACTCTCACTGGGGTACAGTTCCACACACACTGACTCTCAGTGGATACAGTTCCACACACACTGACTCTCACTGGGGCACTGTTCCACACACACTGACTCTCACTGGGACACAGTTCCACACAAACTGACTCTCACTGTGACACAGTTCCAGACACACTGATTCTCACTGGGTCACAGTTCCACCCACACTGACTCTCACTGGGACACTTATCCACACTCACTGACTCTCACTGGGACACAGTTCCACACACACTGCCTCTCACTGGGAGACAGTTCCACACACGCTGACTCTCACTGCGGGACAGTTACGCACACACTGACTCTCACTGGTACACATTCCCACAGATACTGACTCTCACTGGGGGACAGTTCCACACACACTGACTCTCACTGGGGGACAGCTCCACACAGACTGACTCTCACTGGTGTACAGTTCCACATACACTGACTCTCACTGGGACACAGTTCCACACACACTGACACTCACTGGGGGACAATTCCACACACACTGAATCTCACTGGGGAACAGTTCCGTACACACTGACTCTCACTGGGGGACAGTTCCACACACACTGACACTCATTGGGACACAGATCCACATACACTTCCTCTCACTGGATACAGTTCCACACACACTGACTCTCACTAGGGGACAGTTCCACACACACTGACTCTCACTGGATACAGTTCCATACACACTGACTCTCACTGGGGGACAGTTCCACACACACTGACTCTCACTGGATACAGTTCCACACACACTGACTCTCACTGGGGGACAGTACCAAACACACTTACTCTCACTAGTGGACATTTCCACACACACTGACTCTCACTGGATACTGTTCCATACACACTGACTCTCACAGAGGGATAGTTCCACGCACACTGACTCTCACTGGGGGACAGTACCACACACACTGACCCTCACTGGGACACAGTTCCACATACACTGACTCTCACTGGGACACAGCTCCACACACACCTTGACTCTCACTGGGGGACTGTTCCACATACACTGACTCTCACTGGGGGACAGACCCACACACACTGACTCTCACTGGATACAATAACACACACACTAACTCTCCATGGGGCACTGTTCCACGCACACTGACTCTCACTGGGACACAGTTCCACATACACTGACTCTCACTGGGACACAGTTCCACACACACTGACTCTCACTGGGAGACAGTGCCACACACGCTGACTCTCACTGGGAGACAGTTCCACACACACTGACTCTCACTGTGGGACAGTTCCACACACACTGACTCTCGCTGGGACACTGTTCCACACACACTGAATCTCACTGGGGAACAGTTCCGCACACACTGACTCTCACTGGGAGACAGTTCCACACACACTAACTCTCACTGGGGGACAGTTCCACACACACTGACTCTCACTGGAAGACAGTTCCACACACACTTTCTCTCACTGGATACAGTCCCACACACACTGACTCTCACTGGGACACAGATCCACACACACTGACTCTCACTGGAAGACAGTTCCACACACACTTCCTCTCACTGGATACAGTTCCACACACACTGACTCTCGCTGGGGGACAGTTCCACACACACTGACTCTCACTGGGACACAGATACAAACACACTGACTCTCACTGGAAGACAGTTCCACACACACTTACTCTCACTGGATACAGTTCCACACACACTGACTCTCACTGGGGGACAGTTCCACACACACTGGCTCTCACTGGATACAGTTCCATACACACTGACTCTCACTGGGGGACAGTTCCACACACACTGACTCTCACTGGGGGACAGTTCCACACACACTGACTCTCACTGGGACACAGCTCCACACACACACTGACTCTCACTGGGAGACAGTTCCACACACACTGACTCTCACTGGGACACAGTTCCACACACACTGGCTCTCACTGGGGGACAGTTCCACACACACTGACTCTCACTGGGGGACAGTTCCACACACACTGACTCTCACTGGGGGACAGTTCCACACACACTGACTCTCACTGGGACACAGTTCCTCACACACTGACTCTCACTGGGGGACAGTTCCACACGCACTGACTCTCACTGGGACACAGTTCCACACACACTGACCCTCACTGGGACACAGTTCCACATACACTGACGCTCACTGGGACACAGCTCCACACACACCTTGACTCTCACTGGGGGACTGTTCCACATACACTGACTCTCACTGGGACACAGTTCCACACACACTGACCCTCACTGGGACACAGTTCCACATACACTGACGCTCACTGGGACACAGCTCCACACACACCTTGACTCTCACTGGGGGACTGTTCCACATACACTGACTCTCACTGGGACACAGTTCCACACACACTGACCCTCACTGGGACACAGTTCCACATACACTGACGCTCACTGGGACACAGCTCCACACACACCTTGACTCTCACTGGGGGACTGTTCCACGCACACTGATTCTCACTGGGACACAGTTCCACACACACTGACTCTCACTGGGAGACAGTGCCACACACGCTGACTCTCACTATGGGACAGTTCCACACACATTGACTCTCACAGGGGGACAGTTCCACACACACTGACACTCACTGGGGCACTGTTCCCCGCACACTGACTCTCGCTGGGACACTGTTCCACACACACTGACTCTCACTGGGACACAGATCACACACTGACTCTCACTGGATACATTTCCACACTCACTGACTCTCACTGGGGGACAGCTCCACACACACTGATTCTCACTGGTGTACAGTTCCACACACTCTGACTCTCACTGGGACACAGTTCCACACACACCGACTCTCACTGGATACAGTTCCACACACACTGACTCTCCATGGGGCACTGTTCCACGCACACTGACTCTCACTGGGACACAGTTCCACACACACTGACTCTCACTGGGACACAGTTCCACACACACTGACTCTCACTGGGGGACAGTCCACACAAACTGACTCTCACTGGGGTACAGTTCCACACACACTGACTCTCACTGGGGGACAGTTCCACTCACACTGACTCTCACTGAATACAGTTCCACACACACTGACTCTCACTGGGGGACAGTTCCACACACACTGACTCTCAGTGGATACAGTTCCACACACACTGACTCTCACTGGGGCGCTGTTCCACACACACTGACTCTCACTGCGACACAGTTCCACACAAACTGACTCTCACTGTGACACAGTTCCAGACACACTGATTCTCACTGGGTCACAATTCCACCCACACTGACTCTCACTGGGACTCTTATCCACACTCACTGACTCTCACTGGGACACAGTTCCACACACACTGCCTCTCACTGGGAGACAGTTCCACACACGGTGACTCTCACTGCGGGACAGTTACGCACACACTGACTCTCACTGGTACACATTCCCACAGATACTGACTCTCACTGGGGGACAGTTCCACACACACTGACTCTCACTGGGGGACAGCTCCACACAGACTGACTCTCACTGGTGTACAGTTCTACATACACTGACTCTCACTGGGACACAGTTCCACACACACTGACACTCACTGGGGGACAATTCCACACACACTGAATCTCACTGGGGAACTGTTCCGCACACACTGACTCTCACTGGGGGACAGTTCCACACACACTGACACTCATTGGGACACAGATCCACACACGCTGACTCTCACTGGAAGACAGTTCCACATACACTTCCTCTCACTGGATACAGTTCCACACACACGGACTCTCACTAGGGGACAGTTCCACACACACTGACTCTCACTGGATACAGTTCCATACACACTGACTCTCACTGGGGGACAGTTCCACACACTGACTCTCACTGGATACAGTTACACACACACTGACTCTCACTGGGGGACAGTACCAAACACATTGACTCTCACTAGTGGACATTTCCACTCACACTGACTCTCACTGGATACAGTTCCATACACACTGACTCTCACTGGGGGATAGTTCCACGCACACTGACTCTCACTGGGGGACAGTACCACACACACTGACCCTCACTGGGACACAGTTCCACATACACTGTCTCTCACTGGGACACAGCTCCACACACACCTTGACTCTCACTGGGGGACTGTTCCACATACACTGACTCTCACTGGGGGACAGATCCACACACACTGACTCTCACTGGATACAGCTCCACACACACTGACTCTCACTGGATACAATTACACACACACTGACTCTCCATGGGGCACTGTTCCACGCACACTGACTCTCACTGGGACACAGTTCCACACACACTGACTCTCACTGGGACACAGTTCCACACACACTGACTCTCACTGGGAGACAGTGCCACACACGCTGACTCTCACTGGGAGACAGTTCCACACACACTGACTCTCACTGTGGGACAGTTCCACACACATTGACTCTCACAGGGGGACAGTTCCACACACACTGACTCTCGCTGGGACACTGTTCCACACACACTGATTCTCACTGGGACACAGATCCACACACACTGACTCTCACTGGATACAGTTCCACACTCACTGACTCTCACTGGGGGACAGTTCCACACACACCGACTCTTACTGGGGGACAGTACCACACACACTGACTCTCACTGGGGGACAGCTCCACACACACTGATTCTCACTGGTGTACAGTTCCACACACACTGACTCTCAGTGGGGGACAGTTCCACTCACACCGACTCTCACTGGATACAGTTCCACACACACTGACTCTCACTGGGGCACTGTTCCACGCACACAGACTCTCACTGGGAGACAGTTCCACACACACTGACTCTCATTGGGGGACAGTTCCACACACACTGACTCTCCCTGGGGGACAGTTCCACACACACTGACTCTCACTGAATGCAGTTCCACACACACTGACTCTTACTGGGAGACAGTTCCACACACACTGACTCTCACTGGGGGACAGTTCCACACATACGGACTCTCACTGGATACAGTTCCACACACACTGACTCTCACTGGGGCACTGTTCCACACACACTGACTCTCACTGGGACACAGTTCCACACACACTGACTCTCACTGGGACACAGTTCCAGACACACTGATTCTCACTGGGTCACAGTTCCACCCACACTGACTCTCACTGGGACACTTTTCCACACTCACTGACTCTCACTGGGACACAGTTCCACACACACTGCCTCTCACTGCGAGACAGTTCCACACACGCTGACTCTCACTGCGGGACAGTTACGCACACACCGACTCTCACTGGTACACATTTCCACACACACGGACTCTCACTGGGAGACAGTTCCACACACACGGACACTCACTGGGAGATTGTTCCACACAAACTGACTCTCACTGGGGGACAGTTCCACACACACGGACTCTCACTGGTAGACAGTTCCACACACACTGACTCTCACTGGGGGACAGTTCCACACACACTAAATCTCACTGGGGAACAGTTCCGCACACACTGACTCTCACTGGGGGACAGTTTCACGTACACTGACTCTCACTGGGGGACAGATCCACACACACTGACTCTCACTGGATACAGTTACACACACACTGACTCTCCATGGGGCACTGTTCCACGCACACTGACTCTCACTAGGACACAGTTCCACACACACTGACTCTCACTGGGACACAGTTCCACACACACTGACTCTCACTGGGAGACAGTGCCACACACGCTGACTCTCACTGGGAGACAGTTCCACACACGCTGACTGTCACTGCGGGACAGTTATGCACACACTGACTCTCACTGGTGCACATTTCCACACACACGGACTCTCACTGGGAGACAGTTCCAAACACACGGACACTCACTGGGAGATTGTTCCACACAAACTGACTCTCACTGGTGGACAGTTCCACACACACTGACTCTGACTGGGGGACAGTTCCACACACACTGACTCTCCATGGGGCACTGTTCCACGCACACTGACTCTCACTGGGACACAGTTCCACACACACTGACTCTCACTGGGACACAGTTCCACACACACTGACTCTCACTGGGGGACAGTTCCACACACACTGACTCTCACTGGGGTACAGTTCCACACACACTGACTCTCACTGGGGGACAGTTCCACACACACTGACTCTCACTGAATACAGTTCCACACACACTGACTCTCACTGGGGGACAGTTCCACACACACTGACTCCTAGTGGATACAGTTCCACACACACTGACTCTCACTGGGGCGCTGTTCCACACACACTGACTCTCACTGGGACACAGTTCCACACAAACTGACTCTCACTGTGACACAGTTCCAGACACACTGATTCTCACTGGGTCACAGTTCCACCCACACTGACTCTCACTGGGACACTTATCCACACTCACTGACTCTCACTGGGACACAGTTCCACACACACTGCCTCTCACTGGGAGACAGTTCCACACACGCTGTCTCTCACTGCGGGACAGTTACGCACACACTGACTCTCACTGGTACACATTCCCACAGATACTGACTCTCACTGGGGGACAGTTCCACACACACTGACTCTCACTGGGGGACAGCTCCACACAGACTGACTCTCACTGGTGTACAGTTCCACATACACTGACTCTCACTGGGACACAGTTCCACACAAACTGACACTCACTGGGGGACAATTCCACACTCACTGAATCTCACTGGGGAACAGTTCCGCACACACTGACTCTCACTGGGGGACAGTTCCACACACACTGACACTCATTGGGACACAGATCCACACACACTGACTCTCACTGGAAGACAGTTCCACATACACTTCCTCTCACTGGATCCAGTTCCACACACACGGACTCTCACTAGGGGACAGTTCCACACACACTGACTCTCACTGGATACAGTTCCATACACACTGACTCTCACTGGGGGACAGTTCCACACACACTGACTCTCACTGGATACAGTTACACACACACTGACTCTCACTGGGGGACAGTACCAAACACACTGACTCTCACTAGTGGACATTTCCACACACACTGACTCTCACTGGATACAGTTCCATACACACTGACTCTCACTGGGGGAAAGTTCCACGCACACTGACTCTCACTGGGGGACAGTACCAGACACACTGACCCTCACTGGGACACAGTTCCACATACACTGACTCTCACTGGGACACAGCTCCACACACACCTTGACTCTCACTGGGGGACTGTTCCACATACACTGACTCTCACTGGGGGACAGATCCACACACACTGACTCTCACTGGATACAATTACACACACACTGACTCTCCATGGGGCACTGTTCCACGCACACTGACTCTCACTGGGACACAGTTCCACACACACTGACTCTCACTGGGAGACAGTGCCACACACGCTGACTCTCACTGGGAGACAGTTCCACACACACTGACTCTCACTGTGGGACAGTTCCACACACATTGACTCTCACAGGGGGACAGTTCCACACACACTGACTCTCGCTGGGACACTGTTCCACACACGCTGATTCTCACTGGGACACAGATCCACACACACTGACTCTCACTGGATACAGTTCCACACTCACTGACTCTCACTGGGGGACAGTTCCACACACACCGACTCTTACTGGGGGACAGTACCACACACACTGACTCTCACTGGGGGACAGCTCCACCCACACTGATTCTCACTGGTGTACAGTTCCACACACACTGACTCTCAGTGGGGGACAGTTCCACTCACACCGACTCTCACTGGATACAGTTCCACACACACTGACTCTCACTGGGTCACTGTTCCACGCACACAGACTCTCACTGGGAGACAGTTCCACACACTCTGACTCTCATTGGGGGACAGTTCCACACACACTGACTCTCCCTGGGGGACAGTTCCACACACACTGACTCTCACTGAATACAGTTCCACACACACTGACCCTGACTGGGAGACAGTTCCACACACACTGACTCTCACTGGGGGACAGTTCCACACATACTGACTCTCACTGGATACAGTTCCACACACACTGACTCTCACTGGGGCACTGTTCCACACACACTGACTCTCACTGGGACACAGTTCCACACACACTGACTCTCACTGGGACACAGTTCCAGACACACTGATTCTCACTGGGTCACAGTTCCACCCACACTGACTCTCACTGGGACACTTTTCCACACTCACTGACTCTCACTGGGACACAGTTCCACACACACTGCCTCTCACTGCGAGACAGTTCCACACACGCTGACTCTCACTGCGGGACAGTTACGCACACACTGACTCTCACTGGTACACATTTCCACACACACGGACTCTCACTGGGAGACAGTTCCACACACACGGACACTCACTGGGAGATTGTTCCACACAAACTGACTCCCACTGGGGGACAGTTCCACACACACGGACTCTCACTGGTAGACCGTTCCACACACACTGACTCTCACTGGGGGACAGTTCCACACACACTGAATCTCACTGGGGAACAGTTCCGCACACACTGACTCTGACTGGGGGACAGTTCCACACACACTGACACTCATTGGGACACAGATCCACACACACTGACTCTCACTGGAAGACAGTTCCACATACACTGACTCTCACTGGGGGACAGTTCCACGCACACTGACTCTCACTGGGGGACAGTTTCACATACACTGACTCTCACTGGGGGACAGATCCACACACACTGACTCTCACTGGATACAGTTACACACACACTGACTCTCCATGGGGCACTGTTCCACGCACACTGACTCTCACTAGGACACAGTTCCACACACACTGACTCTCACTGGGACACAGTTCCACACACACTGACTCTCACTGGGAGACAGTGCCACACACGCTGACTCTCACTGGGAGACAGTTCCACACACGCTGACTGTCACTGCGGGACAGTTACGCACACACTGACTCTCACTGGTGCACATTTCCACACACACGGACTCTCACTGGGAGATAGTTCCACACACACTGACTCTCACTGGGAAACAGTTCCACACACACTGACTCTCACTGGGGGACAGTTCCACACACACTGACTCTCACTGGGGGACAGTTCCACACACACGGACACTCACTGGGAGATTGTTCCACACAAACTGATTCTCACTGGGGGACAGTTCCACACAGACTGACTCTCACTGCGGGACAGTTCCACATACACTGACTCTCACTGTGGGACAGATCTACACACACTGACTCTCACTGTATACAGTTCCCCACACACTGACTCTCACTGGGAGACAGTTACACACACACTGACTCTCACTGGGAGACAGTTCCACACACACTGACCCTCACTGGGAAACAGTTCCACACACACTGACTCTCACTGGGGGACAGTTACACACACTGACTCTCACTGGGGGACAGTTCCACACACACTGACTCTCACTGGTGTACAGTTCCACACACATTGACTCTCGTTGTGGGACAGTTCCACACACACTGACTCTCACTGGGGGACAGTGCCACACACACTGACTCTCACTGGGGGACAGTTCCACACATACTGACTCTCACTGGGGGACAGTTCCACACACACTGACTCTCACTGGGAGACAGTTCCACACACACTGACTCTCACTGGGAAACAGTTCCACACACACTGACTCTCACTGGGGGACAGTTCCACACACACTGACTCTCACTGGGGGACAGTTCCACACACACTGACTCTCACTGGGGGACTGTTCCACACACACTGACTCTCACTGGGGGACAGTTCCACACACACTGACTCTCAGTGGGAGACAGTTCCATACACACTGACTCTCACTGGGAGACATTTTCACACACACTGACTCTCACTGGGGCACTGTTCCACGCACACAGACTCTCACTGGGGGACAGTTCCACACACACTGACTCTCACTGGGAGACAGTTCCACACACACTGACTCTCACTGGGGGACAGCTCCACACACACTGATTCTCACTGGTGTACAGTTCCACACACACTGACTCTCAGTGGGGGACAGTTCCACTCACACCGACTCTCACTGGATACAGTTCCACACACACTGACTCTCACTGGGGCACTGTTCCACGCACACAGACTCTCACTGGGAGACAGTTCCACACACACTGACTCTCATTGGGGGACAGTTCCACACACACTGACTCTCCCTGGGGGACAGTTCCACACACACTGACTCTCACTGAATGCAGTTCCACACACACTGACTCTTACTGGGAGACAGTTCCACACACACTGACTCTCACTGGGGGACAGTTCCACACATACGGACTCTCACTGGATACAGTTCCACACACACTGACTCTCACTGGGGCACTGTTCCACACACACTGACTCTCACTGGGACACAGTTCCACACACACTGACTCTCACTGGGACACAGTTCCAGACACACTGATTCTCACTGGGTCACAGTTCCACCCACACTGACTCTCACTGGGACACTTTTCCACACTCACTGACTCTCACTGGGACACAGTTCCACACACACTGCCTCTCACTGCGAGACAGTTCCACACACGCTGACTCTCACTGCGGGACAGTTACGCACACACCGACTCTCACTGGTACACATTTCCACACACACGGACTCTCACTGGGAGACAGTTCCACACACACGGACACTCACTGGGAGATTGTTCCACACAAACTGACTCTCACTGGGGGACAGTTCCACACACACGGACTCTCACTGGTAGACAGTTCCACACACACTGACTCTCACTGGGGGACAGTTCCACACACACTGAATCTCACTGGGGAACAGTTCCGCACACACTGACTCTGACTGGGGGACAGTTCCACACACAATGACACTCATTGGGACACAGATCCACACACACTGACTCTCACTGGAAGACAGTTCCACATACACTGACTCTCACTGGGGGACAGTTCCACGCACACTGACTCTCACTGGGGGACAGTTTCACGTCCACTGACTCTCACTGGGGGACAGATCCACACACACTGACTCTCACTGGATACAGTTACACACACACTGACTCTCCATGGGGCACTGTTCCACGCACACTGACTCTCACTAGGACACAGTTCCACACACACTGACTCTCACTGGGACACAGTTCCACACACACTGACTCTCACTGGGAGACAGTGCCACACACGCTGACTCTCACTGGGAGACAGTTCCACACACGCTGACTGTCACTGCGGGACAGTTACGCACACACTGACTCTCACTGGTGCACATTTCCACACACACGGACTCTCACTGGGAGACAGTTCCAAACACACGGACACTCACTGGGAGATTGTTCCACACAAACTGACTCTCACTGGTGGACAGTTCCACACACACTGACTCTGACTGGGGGACAGTTCCACACACACTGACTCTCCATGGGGCACTGTTCCACGCACACTGACTCTCACTGGGACACAGTTCCACACACACTGACTCTCACTGGGACACAGTTCCACACACACTGACTCTCACTGGGGGACAGTCCACACACACTGACTCTCACTCGGGTACAGTTCCACACACACTGACTCTCACTGGGGGACAGTTCCACACACATTGACTCTCACTGAATACAGTTCCACACACACTGACTCTCACTGGGACACAGTTCCACACAAACTGACTCTCACTGTGACACAGTTCCAGACACACTGATTCTCACTGGGTCACAGTTCCACCCACACTGACTCTCACTGGGACACTTATCCACACTCACTGACTCTCACTGGGACACAGTTCCACACACACTGCCTCTCACTGGGAGACAGTTCCACACACGCTGTCTCTCACTGCGGGACAGTTACGCACATACTGACTCTCACTGGTACACATTCCCACAGATACTGACTGTCACTGGGGGACAGTTCCACACACACTGACTCTCACTGGGGGACAGCTCCACACAGACTGACTCTCACTGGTGTACAGTTCCACATACACTGACTCTCACTGGGACACAGTTCCACACAAACTGACACTCACTGGGGGACAATTCCACACTCACTGAATCTCACTGGGGAACAGTTCCGCACACACTGACTCTCACTGGGGGACAGTTCCACACACACTGACACTCATTGGGACACAGATCCACACACACTGACTCTCACTGTAAGACAGTTGCACATACACTTCCTCTCACTGGATCCAGTTCCACACACACGGACTCTCACTAGGGGACAGTTCCACACACACTGACTCTCACTGGATACAGTTCCATACACACTGACTCTCACTGGGGGACAGTTCCACACACACTGACTCTCACTGGATACAGTTACACACACACTGACTCTCACTGGGGGACAGTACCAAACACACTGACTCTCACTAGTGGACATTTCCACACACACTGACTCTCACTGGATACAGTTCCATACACACTGACTCTCACTGGGGGAAAGTTCCACGCACACTGACTCTCACTGGGGGACAGTACCAGACACACTGACCCTCACTGGGACACAGTTCCACATACACTGACTCTCACTGGGACACAGGTCCACACACACCTTGACTCTCACTGGGGGACTGTTCCACATACACTGACTCTCACTGGGGGACAGAGCCACACACACTGACTCTCACTGGATACAATTACACACACACTGACTCTCCATGGGGCACTGTTCCACGCACACTGACTCTCACTGGGACATAGTTCCACACACACTGACTCTCACTGGGACACAGTTCCACACACACTGACTCTCACTGGGAGACAGTGCCACACACGCTGACTCTCACTGGGAGACAGTTCCACACACACTGACTCTCACTGTGGGACAATTCCACACACATTGACTCTCACAGGGGGACAGTTCCACACACACTGACTCTCGCTGGGACACTGTTCCACACACACTGATTCTCACTGGGACACAGATCCACACACACTGACTCTCACTGGATACAGTTCCACACTCACTGACTCTCACTGGGGGACAGTTCCACACACACCGACTCTTACTGGGGGACAGTACCACACACACTGACTCTCACTGGGGGACAGCTCCACCCACACTGATTCTCACTGGTGTACAGTTCCACACACACTGACTCTCAGTGGGGGACAGTTCCACTCACACCGACTCTCACTGGATACAGTTCCACACACACTGACTCTCACTGGGGCACTGTTCCACGCACACAGACTCTCACTGGGAGACAGTTCCACACACACTGACTCTCATTGGGGGACAGTTCCACACACACTGACTCTCCCTGGGGGACAGTTCCACACACACTGACTCTCACTGAATACAGTTCCACACACACTGACCCTGACTGGGAGACAGTTCCACACACACTGACTCTCACTGGGGGACAGTTCCACACATACTGACTCTCACTGGATACAGTTCCACACACACTGACTCTCACTGGGGCACTGTTCCACACACACTGACTCTCACTGGGACACAGTTCCACACACACTGACTCTCACTGGGACACAGTTCCAGACACACTGATTCTCACTGGGTCACAGTTCCACCCACACTGACTCTCACTGGGACACTTTTCCACACTCACTGACTCTCACTGGGACACAGTTCCACACACACTGCCTCTCACTGCGAGACAGTTCCACACACGCTGACTCTCACTGCGGGACAGTTACGCACACACTGACTCTCACTGGTACACATTTCCACACACACGGACTCTCACTGGGAGATTGTTCCACACAAACTGACTCTCACTGGGGGACAGTTCCACACACACGGATTCTCACTGGTAGACCGTTCCACACACACTGACTCTCACTGGGGGACAGTTCCACACACACTGAATCTCACTGGGGAACAGTTCCGCACACACTGACTCTGACTGGGGGACAGTTCCACACACACTGACACTCATTGGGACACAGATCCACACACACTGACTCTCACTGGAAGACAGTTCCACATACACTGACTCTCACTGGGGGACAGTTCCACGCACACTGACTCTCACTGGGGGACAGTTTCACATACACTGACTCTCACTGGGGGACAGATCCACACACACTGACTCTCACTGGATACAGTTACACACACACTGACTCTCCATGGGGCACTGTTCCACGCACACTGACTCTCACTAGGACACAGCTCCACACACACTGACTCTCACTGGGACACAGTTCCACACACACTGACTCTCACTGGGAGACAGTGCCACACACGCTGACTCTCACTGGGAGACAGTTCCACACACGCTGACTGTCACTGCGGGACAGTTACGCACACACTGACTCTCACTGGTGCACATTTCCACACACACGGACTCTCACTGGGAGACAGTTCCACACACACTGACTCTCACTGGGAAACAGTTCCACACACACTGACTCTCACTGGGGGACAGTTCCACACACACTGACTCTCACTGGGGGACAGTTCCACACACACGGACACTCACTGGGAGATTGTTCCACACAAACTGATTCTCACTGGGGGACAGTTCCACACAGACTGACTCTCACTGCGGGACAGTTCCACATACACTGAAGCTCATTGTGGGACAGATCTACACACACTGACTCTCACTGTATACAGTTCCCCACACACTGACTCTCACTGGGAGACAGTTACACACACACTGACTCTCACTGGGAGACAGTTCCACACACTGACTCTCACTGGGAAACAGTTCCACACACACTGACTCTCACTGGGGGACAGTTACACACACTGACTCTCACTGGGGGACAGTTCCACACACACTGACTCTCACTGGTGTACAGTTCCACACACATTGACTCTCGTTGTGGGACAGTTCCACACACACTGACTCTCACTGGGGGACAGTTCCACACACACTGACTCTCACTGGGGGACAGTTCCACACACACTGACTCTCACTGGGGGACAGTTCCACACACACTGACTCTCACTGGGAGACAGTTCCACACACACTGACTCTCACTGGGAAACAGTTCCACACACACTGACTCTCACTGGGGGACAGTTCCACACACACTGACTCTCACTGGGGGACAGTTCCACACACACTGACTCTCACTGGGGGACAGTTCCACACACACTGACTCTCACTGGGGGACAGTTCCACACACACTGACTCTCACTGGGAGACAGTTCCACACACACTGACTCTCACTGGGAAACAGTTCCACACACACTGACTCTCACTGGGGGACAGTTCCACACACACTGACTCTCACTGGGGGACAGTTCCACACACACTGACTCTCACTGGGGGACTGTTCCACACACACTGACTCTCACTGGGGGACAGTTCCACACACACTGACTCTCAGTGGGAGACAGTTCCATACACACTGACTCTCACTGGGAGACATTTTCACACACACTGACTCTCACTGGGGCACTGTTCCACGCACACAGACTCTCACTGGGGGACAGTTCTACACACACTGACTCTCACGGGGAGACAGTTCCACACACTGTGACTCTCACTGGGGGACAGTTTCACACACACTGACTCTCACTGTATACAGTTCCACACACACTGACTCTCACTGGGGGACAGATCCACACACACTGACTCTCACTGGATACAGTTACACACACACTGACTCTCCATGGGGCACTGTTCCACGCACACTGACTCTCACTAGGACACAGCTCCACACACACTGACTCTCACTGGGACACAGTTCCACACACACTGACTCTCACTGGGAGACAGTGCCACACACGCTGACTCTCACTGGGAGACAGTTCCACACACGCTGACTGTCACTGCGGGACAGTTACGCACACACTGACTCTCACTGGTGCACATTTCCACACACACGGACTCTCACTGGGAGACAGTTCCACACACACTGACTCTCACTGGGAAACAGTTCCACACACACTGACTCTCACTGGGGGACAGTTCCACACACACTGACTCTCACTGGGGGACAGTTCCACACACACGGACACTCACTGGGAGATTGTTCCACACAAACTGATTCTCACTGGGGGACAGTTCCACACAGACTGACTCTCACTGCGGGACAGTTCCACATACACTGAAGCTCACTGTGGGACAGATCTACACACACTGACTCTCACTGTATACAGTTCCCCACACACTGACTCTCACTGGGAGACAGTTACACACACACTGACTCTCACTGAGAGACAGTTCCACACACACTGACTCTCACTGGGAAACAGTTCCACACACACTGACTCTCACTGGGGGACAGTTACACACACTGACTCTCACTGGGGGACAGTTCCACACACACTGACTCTCACTGGTGTACAGTTCCACACACATTGACTCTCGTTGTGGGACAGTTCCACACACACTGACTCTCACTGGGGGACAGTTCCACACACACTGACTCTCACTGGGGGACAGTTCCACACACACTGACTCTCACTGGGGGACAGTTCCACACACACTGACTCTCACTGGGAGACAGTTCCACACACACTGACTCTCACTGGGAAACAGTTCCACACACACTGACTCTCACTGGGGGACAGTTCCACACACACTGACTCTCACTGGGGGACAGTTCCACACACACTGACTCTCACTGGGGGACAGTTCCACACACACTGACTCTCACTGGGGGACAGTTCCACACACACTGACTCTCACTGGGAGACAGTTCCACACACACTGACTCTCACTGGGAAACAGTTCCACACACACTGACTCTCACTGGGGGACAGTTCCACACACACTGACTCTCACTGGGGGACAGTTCCACACACACTGACTCTCACTGGGGGACTGTTCCACACACACTGACTCTCACTGGGGGACAGTTCCACACACACTGACTCTCAGTGGGAGACAGTTCCATACACACTGACTCTCACTGGGAGACATTTTCACACACACTGACTCTCACTGGGGCACTGTTCCACGCACACAGACTCTCACTGGGGGACAGTTCTACACACACTGACTCTCACTGGGAGACAGTTCCACACACTGTGACTCTCACTGGGGGACAGTTTCACACACACTGACTCTCACTGTATACAGTTCCACACACACTGACTCTCACTGGGGGACAGTTCCACACACACTGACTCTCACTGGATACAGTTCCACACACACTGACTCTCACTGGGGCACTGTTCCACGCACACCGACTCTCACTGGGAGACAGTTCTACACACACTGACTCTCACTGGGACACAGTTCCAGACACTCTGATTCTCACTGGGTCACAGTTCCACCCACACTGACTCTCACTGGGACACTTTTCCACACTCACTGACTCACACTGGGTCACAGTTCCACACACATTGACTCTCACTGGATACAGTTCCACACACACTGACTCTCACTGGGGGACAGTTACACACACACTGACTCTCACTGGGATACAGTTCCACACACACTGATCCTCACTGTGACACAGTTCCACACACACTGACTCACTGGGAGACAGTTCCACACACACTGACTCTCACTGGGAGACAGTTTCACACACACTGACTCTCAATGGGGGACAGTTCCACACACACTGACTCTCACTGGGGGCAGTTCCACACACACTGACTCTCACTGGGGGACAGTTCCACACACACTGACTCTCACTGGGGGACAGTTCCACTCACACTGACTCTCACTGGGGGACAGTTCCACACACACTGACTCTCACTGGGGGACAGTTCCACACACACTGACTCTCACTGGGGGACAGTTCCACATAAACAGTGGGGGACAGTTCCACACACACTGACTCTCACTGAGGTACAGTTCCACACACACTGACTCTCACTGGGGGACAGTTCCACACATACTGACTCTCACTGGATACAGTTCCACACACACTGACTCTCACTGGGGCACTGTTCCACACACACTGACTCTCACTGGGACACAGTTCCACACACACTGACTCTCACTGGGACACAGTTCCAGACACACTGATTCTCACTGGGTCACAGTTCCACCCACACTGACTCTCACTGGGACACTTTTCCACACTCACTGGCTCTCACTGGGACACAGTTCCACACACACTGCCTCTCACTGCGAGGCAGTTCCACACACGCTGACTCTCACTGCGGGACAGTTACGCACACACTGACTCTCACTGGTACACATTTCCACACACACGGACTCTCACTGGGAGAGAGTTCCACATACACGGACACTCACTGGGAGATTGTTCCACACAAACTGACTCTCACTGGGGGACAGTTCCACACACACGGACTCTCACTGGTAGACAGTTCCACACACACTGACTCTCACTGGGGGACAGTTCCACACACACTGAATCTCACTGGGGAACAGTTCCGCACACACTGACTCTGACTGGGGGACAGTTCCACACACACTGACACTCATTGGGACACAGATCCACACACACTGACTCTCACTAGAAGACTGTTGCACATACACTGACTCTCACTGGGGGACAGTTCCACGCACACTGACTCTTACTGGGGGACAGTTTCACATACACTGACTCTCACTGGGGGACAGATCCACACACACTGACTCTCACTGGATACAGTTACACACACACTGACTCTCCATGGGGCACTGTTCCACGCACACTGACTCTCACTGGGACACAGTTCCACACACACTGACTCTCACTGGGACACAGTTCCACACACACTGACTCTCACTGGGAGACAGTGCCACACACGCTGACTCTCACTGGGAGACAGTTCCACACACGCTGACTGTCACTGCGGGACAGTTACGCTCACACTGACTCTCACTGGTGCACATTTCCACACACACGGACTCTCACTGGGAGACAGTTCCACACACACGGACACTCACTGGGAGATTGTTCCACACAAACTGACTCTCACTGGTGGACAGTTCCACACACACGGACTCTCACTGGTAGACAGTTCCACACACACGGACACACTCACTGGGAGACAGTTCCACACAAACTGACTCTCACTGGGATACAGTTCCTCACATACTGACTCTCACTGGGGGACAGTTCCACACACACTGACTCTCACTGGTGTACAGTTCCACACACATTGACTGTCGCTGGGAGACACTTCCACACATACTGATTCTCACTGGGGGACAGTTCCACATACACTGACTCTCACTGTGGGACAGATCTACACACACTGACTCTCACTGTATACAGTTCCCCACACACTGTCTCTTACTGGGAGACAGTTACACACACACTGACTCTCACTGGGAGACAGTTCCACACACACTGACTCTCACTGGGAAACAGTTCCACACACACTGACTCTCACTGGGGGACAGTTACACACACTGACTCTCACTGCGGGACAGTTCCACACACACTGACTCTCACTGGGAAACAGTTCCACACACACTGACTCTCACTGGGGGACAGTTACACACACTGACTCTCACTGGGGGACAGTTCCACACACACTGACTCTCACTGGTGTACAGTTCCACACACATTGACTCTCGTTGTGGGACAGTTCCACACAAACTGATTCTCACTGGGGGACAGTTCCACACAGACTGACTCTCACTGCGGGACAGTTCCACATACACTGAAGCTCACTGTGGGACAGATCTACACACACTGACTCTCACTGTATACAGTTCCCCACACACTGACTCTCACTGGGAGACAGTTACACACACACTGACTCTCACTGGGAGACAGTTCCACACACACTGACTCTCACTGGGAAACAGTTCCACACACACTGACTCTCACTGGGGGACAGTTACACACACTGACTCTCACTGGGGGACAGTTCCACACACACTGACTCTCACTGGTGTACAGTTCCACACACATTGACTCTCGTTGTGGGACAGTTCCACACACACTGACTCTCACTGGGGGACAGTTCCACACACACTGACTCTCACTGGGGGACAGTTCCACACACACTGACTCTCACTGGGGGACAGTTCCACACACACTGACTCTCACTGGGAGACAGTTCCACACACACTGACTCTCACTGGGAAACAGTTCCACACACACTGACTCTCACTGGGGGACAGTTCCACACACACTGACTCTCACTGGGGGACAGTTCCACACACACTGACTCTCACTGGGGGACTGTTCCACACACACTGACTCTCACTGGGGGACAGTTCCACACACACTGACTCTCAGTGGGAGACAGTTCCATACACACTGACTCTCACTGGGAGACATTTTCACACACACTGACTCTCACTGGGGCACTGTTCCACGCACACAGACTCTCACTGGGGGACAGTTCTACACACACTGACTCTCGCTGGGAGACAGTTCCACACACTGTGACTCTCACTGGGGGACAGTTTCACACACACTGACTCTCACTGTATACAGTTCCACACACACTGACTCTCACTGGGGGACAGTTCCACACACACTGACTCTCACTGGATACAGTTCCACACACACTGACTCTCACTGGGGCACTGTTCCACGCACACCGACTCTCACTGGGAGACAGTTCTACACACACTGACTCTCACTGGGACACAGTTCCAGACACTCTGATTCTCACTGGGTCACAGTTCCACCCACACTGACTCTCACTGGGACACTTTTCCACACTCACTGACTCACACTGGGTCACAGTTCCACACACATTGACTCTCACTGGATACAGTTCCACACACACTGACTCTCACTGGGGGACAGTTACACACACACTGACTCTCACTGGGATACAGTTCCACACACACTGACCCTCACTGTGACACAGTTCCACACACACTGACTCACTGGGAGACAGTTCCACACACACTGACTCTCACTGGGAGACAGTTTCACACACACTGACTCTCAATGGGGGACAGTTCCACACACACTGACTCTCACTGGGGGCAGTTCCACACACACTGACTCTCACTGGGGGACAGTTCCACACCCACTGACTCTCACTGGGGGACAGTTCCACTCACACTGACTCTCACTGGGGGACAGTTCCACACACACTGACTCTCACTGGGGGACAGTTCCACACACACTGACTCTCACTGGGGGACAGATCCACATAAACAGTGGGGGACAGTTCCACACACACTGACTCTCACTGAGGTACAGTTCCACACACACTGACTCTCACTGGGGGACAGTTCCACACATACTGACTCTCACTGGATACAGTTCCACACACACTGACTCTCACTGGGGCACTGTTCCACACACACTGACTCTCACTGGGACACAGTTCCACACACACTGACTCTCACTGGGACACAGTTCCAGACACACTGATTCTCACTGGGTCACAGTTCCACCCACACTGACTCTCACTGGGACACTTTTCCACACTCACTGACTCTCACTGGGACACAGTTCCACACACACTGCCTCTCACTGCGAGACAGTTCCACACACGCTGACTCTCACTGCGGGACAGTTACGCACACACTGACTCTCACTGGTACACATTTCCACACACACGGACTCTCACTGGGAGAGAGTTCCACATACACGGACACTCACTGGGAGATTGTTCCACACAAACTGACTCTCACTGGGGGACAGTTCCACACACACGGACTCTCACTGGTAGACAGTTCCACACACACTGACTCTCACTGGGGGACAGTTCCACACACACTGAATCTCACTGGGGAACAGTTCCGCACACACTGACTCTGACTGGGGGACAGTTCCACACACACTGACACTCATTGGGACACAGATCCACACACACTGACTCTCACTAGAAGACTGTTGCACATACACTGACTCTCACTGGGGGACAGTTCCACGCACACTGACTCTTACTGGGGGACAGTTTCACATACACTGACTCTCACTGGGGGACAGATCCACACACACTGACTCTCACTGGATACAGTTACACACACACTGACTCTCCATGGGGCACTGTTCCACGCACACTGACTCTCACTGGGACACAGTTCCACACACACTGACTCTCACTGGGACACAGTTCCACACACACTGACTCTCACTGGGAGACAGTGCCACACCCGCTGACTCTCACTGGGAGACAGTTCCACACACGCTGACTGTCACTGCGGGACAGTTACGCTCACACTGACTCTCACTGGTGCACATTTCCACACACACGGACTCTCACTGGGAGACAGTTCCACACACACGGACACTCACTGGGAGATTGTTCCACACAAACTGACTCTCACTGGTGGACAGTTCCACACACACGGACTCTCACTGGTAGACAGTTCCACACACACGGACACACTCACTGGGAGACAGTTCCACACAAACTGACTCTCACTGGGATACAGTTCCTCACATACTGACTCTCACTGGGGGACAGTTCCACACACACTGACTCTCACTGGTGTACAGTTCCACACACATTGACTGTCGCTGGGAGACACTTCCACACATACTGATTCTCACTGGGGGACAGTTCCACACAGACTGACTCTCACTGCGGGACAGTTCCACATACACTGACTCTCACTGTGGGACAGATCTACACACACTGACTCTCACTGTATACAGTTCCCCACACACTGTCTCTTACTGGGAGACAGTTACACACACACTGACTCTCACTGGGAGACAGTTCCACACACACTGACTCTCACTGGGAAACAGTTCCACACACACTGACTCTCACTGGGGGACAGTTACACACACTGACTCTCACTGGGGGACAGTTCCACACACACTGACTCTCACTGGGAAACAGTTCCACACACACTGACTCTCACTGGGGGACAGTTACACACACTGACTCTCACTGGGGGACAGTTCCACACACACTGACTCTCACTGGTGTACAGTTCCACACACATTGACTCTCGTTGTGGGACAGTTCCACACACACTGACTCTCACTGGGGGACAGTTCCACACACACTGACTCTCACTGGGGGACAGTTCCACACACACTGACTCTCACTGGGGGACAGTTCCACACACACTGACTCTCACTGGGAGACAGTTCCACACACACTGACTCTCACTGGGAAACAGTTCCACACACACTGACTCTCACTGGGGGACAGTTCCACACACACTGACTCTCACTGGGGGACAGTTCCACACACACTGACTCTCACTGGGGGACAGTTCCACACACACTGACTCTCAGTGGGAGACAGTTCCATACACACTGACTCTCACTGGGAGACAGTTTCACACACACTGACTCTCACTGGGGCACTGTTCCACGCACACAGACTCTCACTGGGGGACAGTTCCACACACACTGACTCTCACTGGGAGACAGATCCACACACACTGACTCTCACTGGGGGACAGTTCCACACACACTGACTCTCACTGAATACAGTTCCACACACACTGACTCTCACTGGGGGACAGTTCCACACACACTGACTCTCACTGGATACAGTTCCACACACACTGACTCTCACTGGGGCACTGTTCCACGCACACCGACTCTCACTGGGAGACAGTTCTACACACATTGACTCTCACTGGGACACAGTTCCAGACACACTGATTCTCACTGGGTCACAGTTCCACCCACACTGACTCTCACTGGGACACTTTTCCACACTCACTGACTCACACTGGGTCACAGTTCCACACACATTGACTCTCACTGGATACAGTTCCACACACACTGACTCTCACTGGGGGACAGGTCCACACACACTGACTCTCACTGGGATACAGTTACACACACACTGACCCTCACTGTGACACAGTTCCACACACACTGACTCACTGGGATACAGTTCCACACACACTGACTCTCACTGGGAGACAGTTCCACATAAACAGTGGGGGACAGTTCCACACACACTGACTCTCACTGAGGTACAGTTCCACACACACTGACTCTCACTGGGGGACAGTTCCACACACACTGACTCTCAATGGGGGACAGTTCCACACACACTGACTCTCACTGGGGGCAGTTCCACACACACTGACTCTCACTGGGGGACAGTTCCACACACACTGACTCTCACTGGGGGACAGTTCCACACACACTGACTCTCACTGGGGGACAGTTCCACACACACTGACTCTCACTGGGGGACAGTTCCACACACACTGACTCTCACTGGGGACAGTTCCACATAAACAGTGGGGGACAGTTCCACACACACTGACTCTCACTGAGGTACAGTTCCACACACACTGACTCTCACTGGGGGACAGTTCCACACACACTGACTCTCAATGGGGGACAGTTTCATACACACTGACTCTCACTGGGAGACAGTTTCACACACACTGACTCTCAATGGGGGACAGTTTCATACACACTGACTCTCACTGGGAGACAGTTTCACACACACTGACTCTCAATGGGGGACAGTTCCACACACACTGACTCTCACTGGGGGCAGTTCCACACACACTGACTCTCACTGGGGGACAGTTCCACACACACTGACTCTCAATGGGGGACAGTTTCATACACACTGACTCTCACTGTGAGACATTTCCACACACACTGACTCTCACTGAGATACAGTTGGCACACACACTGACTCTCACAGGGGGACAGTTCCACACACACTTACTCTCACTGGGGGACAGTTCCACACACACTGACTCTCACTGGGAGACAGTTCCACACACACTGACTCTCAATGGGGGACAGTTTCATACACACTGACTCTCACTGTGAGACATTTCCACACACACTGACTCTCACTGAGATACAGTTGGCACACACACTGACTCTCACAGGGGGACAGTTCCACACACACTTACTCTCACTGGGGGACAGTTCCACACACACTGACTCTCACTGGGGGACAGTTCCACACACACTGACTCTCACTGGGGACAGTTCCACATAAACAGTGGGGGACAGTTCCACACACACTGACTCTCACTGAGGTACAGTTCCACACACACTGACTCTCACTGGGGGACAGTTCCACACACACTGACTCTCAATGGGGGACAGTTTCATACACACTGACTCTCACTGGGAGACAGTTTCACACACACTGACTCTCAATGGGGGACAGTTTCATACACACTGACTCTCACTGGGAGACAGTTTCACACACACTGACTCTCAATGGGGGACATTTCCACACACACTGACTCTCACTGGGGGCAGTTCCACACACACTGACTCTCACTGGGGGACAGTTCCACACACACTGACTCTCAATGGGGGACAGTTTCATACACACTGACTCTCACTGTGAGACATTTCCACACACACTGACTCTCACTGAGATACAGTTGGCACACACACTGACTCTCACAGGGGGACAGTTCCACACACACTTACTCTCACTGGGGGACAGTTCCACACACACTGACTCTCACTGGGAGACAGTTGCACAGAAACTGACTCTCACTGGGGGACAGTTCCACACACACTGACTCTCACTGGGGGACAGTTCCACACACACTGACTCTCACTGGGATACAGTTCCACACACACTGACTCTCACTGGGAGATAGTTCCACAGACACTGACTCTCAATGGGAGACAGTTCCACACACACTGACTCTCACTGGGGGACAGTTCCACACACACTGACTCTCACTGGGATACAGTTCCACACACACTGACTCTCACTGGGATACAGTTCCACACACACTGACTCTCAATGGGAGACAGTTCCACACACACTGACTCTCACTGGGAGACAGTTGCACAGAAACTGACTCTCACTGGGGGACAGTTCCACACACACTGACTCTCACTGGGGGACAGTTCCACACACACTGACTCTCACTGGGATACAGTTCCACACACACTGACTCTCACTGGGAGACAGTTCCACAGACACTGACTCTCAATGGGAGACAATTCCACACACACTGACTCTCACTGTGTGACAGTTCCACACACACTGACTCTCACTGAGAGACAGTTCCACACACACTGACTCTCAGTGGGGGACAGTTGCAACATTACTCCTAATAGTTCTAGGGATGTAGAGGAAAGGATGGCGAAGATGATTCTGGATATGAGCGAAAGTAACAGGGTAGTTATTATGGGAGACTTTAACTTTCCAAATATTGACTGGAAAAGATATAGTTCGAGTACAATAGATGGGTCGTTTTTTGTACAGTGTGTGCAGGAGGGTTTCCTGAAACAATATGTTGACAGGCCAACAAGAGGCGAGGCCACGTTGGATTTGGTTTTGGGTAATGAACCAGGCCAGGTGTTGGATTTGGAGGTAGGAGAGCACTTTGGAGACAGTGACCACAATTCGGTGACGTTTACGTTAATGATGGAAAGGGATAAGTATACACCGCAGGGCAAGAGTTATAGCTGGGGGAAGGGCAATTATGATGCCATTAGACGTGACTTGGGGGGGATAAGGTGGAGAAGTAGGCTGCAAGTGTTGGGCACACTGGATAAGTGGGGCTTGTTCAAGGATCAGCTACTGCGTGTTCTTGATAAGTGAGGGATTAATGTGGGTCGGTGCAGACTCGATGGGCCGAATGGCCTCCTTCTGCACTGTATGTTCTATGTAATCTATGTACCGGTCAGACAGGGAGGAAGGCGTCGAGCGAGGGAACCGTGGTTTACCAGGGAAGTGGAATCTCTTGTTAAGAGGAAGAAGGAGGCCTATGTGAAGATGAAGTGTGAAGTTTCGGTTGGGGCGATGGATAGTTACAAGGTAGCGAGGAAGGATCTAAAGAGAGAGCTAAGACGAGCAAGGAGGGGACATGAGAAGTATTTGGCAGGAAGGATCAAGGAAAACCCAAAAGCTTTCTATAGGTATGTCAGGAATAAGCGAATGACTAGGGAAAGAGTAGGACCAGTCAAGGACAGGGATGGGAAATTGTGTGTGGAGTCTGAAGAGATAGGCGAGATACTAAATGAATATTTTTCGTCAGTATTCACTCAGGAAAAAGATAATGTTGTGGAGGAGAATGCTGAGCCCCAGGCTAATAGAATAGATGGCATTGAGGTACGTAGGGAAGAGGTGTTGGCAATTCTGGACAGGCTGAAAATAGATAAGTCCCCGGGACCTGATGGGATTTATCCTAGGATTCTATGGGAGGCCAGGGAAGAGATTGCTGGACCTTTGGCTTTCATTTTTATGTCATCATTGGCTACAGGAATAGTGCCAGAGGACTGGAGGACAGCAAATGTGGTCCCTTTGTTCAAAAAGGGGAGCAGAGACAACCCCGGCAACTATAGACCGGTGAGCCTCACGTCTGTAGTGGGTAAAGTCTTGGAGGGGATTATAAGGGACAAGATTTATAATCATCTAGATAGGAATGATATGATCAGGGATAGTCAGCATGGCTTTGTGAAGGGTAGGTCATGCCTCACAAACCTTATTGAGTTCTTTGAGAAGGTGACTGAACAGGTAGACGAGGGTAGAGCAGTTGATGTGGTGTATATGGATTTCAGCAAAGCGTTTGATAAGGTTCCCCACGGTAGGCTATTGCAAAAAATACGGAGGCTGGGGATTGAGGGTGATTTAGAGATGTGGATCAGAAATTGGCTAGCTGAAAGAAGACAGAGGGTGGTGGTTGATGGGAAATGTTCAGAATGGAGTACAGTCACAAGTGGAGTACCACAAGGATCTGTTCTGGGGCCGTTGCTGTTTGTCATTTTTATCAATGACCTAGAGGAAGGCACAGAAGGGTGGGTGAGTAAATTTGCAGATGATACTAAAGTCGGTGGTGTTGTCGATAGTGTGGAAGGATGTAGCAGGTTACAGAGGGATATAGATAAGCTGCAGAGCTGGGCTGAGAGGTGGCAAATGGAGTTTAATGTAGAGAAGTGTGAGGTGATTCACTTTGGAAGGAATAACAGGAATGCGGAATATTTGGCTAATGGTAAAGTTCTTGAAAGTGTGGCTGAGCAGAGGGATCTAGGTGTCCATGTACATAGATCCCTGAAAGTTGCCACCCAGGTTGATAGGGTTGTGAAGAAGGCCTATGGAGTGTTGGCCTTTATTGGTAGAGGGATTGAGTTCCGGAGTCGGGAGGTCATGTTGCAGCTGTACAGAACTCTGGTCCGGCCGCATTTGGAGTATTGCGTACAGTTCTGGTCACCGCATTATAGGAAGGACGTGGAGGCTTTGGAGCGGGTGCAGAGGAGATTTACCAGGATGTTGCCTGGTATGGAGGGAAAATCTTATGAGGAAAGGCTGACGGACTTGAGGTTGTTTTCGTTGGAGAGAAGAAGGTTAAGAGGAGACTTAATAGAGGCATACAAAATGATCAGGGGGTTGGATAGGGTGGACAGTGAGAGCCTTCTCCCGCGGATGGATATGGCTGGCACGAGGGGACATAACTTTAAACTGAGGGGTAATAGATATAGGACAGAGGTCAGAGGTAGGTTCTTTACGCAAAGAGTAGTGAGGCCGTGGAATGCCCTACCTGCTACAGTAGTGAACTCGCCAACATTGAGGGCATTTAAAAGTTTATTGGATAAACATATGGATGATAATGGCATAGTGTAGGTTAGATGGCTTTTGTTTCGGTGCAACATCGTGGGCCGAAGGGCCTGTACTGCGCTGTATTGTTCTATGTTCTATATTACTGATTCTTTAATATTGTAACCAGTCTCAATGTCTTCTCCTATTTGCGGACCATAATCATGAATATTCATCCCAATTGGTGTGATTTACACGTTCGTGCTCGGTGCCCACTGTGAAGACATTATTGATTTACCACAGTGACCAGATGTTCGTGAGATGTGGATTTGATGTGGGTTTGATGTGTGTGTACTTTGCTCTTCGTGAGACTCTGTCCTGCTTGTTGTGTGAATCTATGCGTGTTGTCCTTAAGCCCACTTCCAGCTTGTGCCGTGTGAGGGTTTTTAATTAGTTCATTGTGTTGTGGTTTACTATTCAGCTGTGCGATTCTCTCCGTTATAAATGCAAGCTCCCTGGCCATTGTGCATCAGAAGCATCTCAGTGAGTGTGTGGAGCCAGCAGCCGCAGCAACAATGAACAAGGTGGTGTTGTGTGCCACTCTGGCACTGCTCTGTACAGTACTCGAGTCTGCTGAAATCCAAGTCCAGAGTAACTTCGACCTCAACCAGGTACTTTATATTTTTTTTATTACTTATTTTTATTATTTTACTTTCAGGGTTGTAGGATTTCTGCATCTCTGATTTTATCATTTCCTCCCTCTCTCAAGGCAATGTTTCAGATGCGTATCTCTTTAGTTGTACCTCATCCGCACTCATTCCAGCCAAGAATTGTCCGCTCCCCATCGCTCAGACTATAGCCATGGGGTGGAATGGGCAGGAAAGTGTGGTGGATGGGGGTTCAAATTGCTGCACAAATATTTCATTGGGTCCAGGGTTTGAGAAACAATTGACAATGAGGAGAGAAGCCATACAATCCCTACCGTGCAGAATGAGGCCATTGGGCCCATCGAGTCAGCGCTGATCCTCTGAAAGAGCGCCCTACCTTGCCCCTCTCCCCAACCCTACCCCCATAACCCCAGTTATCCTGCATATCCCTGGACACTAAGCGGCAATTGACCATGGCCAATCCATCGAACCTGCACACCCTTGGACTGTGGGTGGAAACCGGAGCACCCGGAGGAAACCCACACAGACACGGGCATAATGTGTAAACTCCACACAGACAGTGACCCATGGCCGGAATTGAACCCGGGTCACGGGTGCTATTATGCAGCAGTGATAAACACTGTGCCACCATATCACGTCGTGAGGCGCGAGAAGCCCGGGAGAGTGGGAAAGTGTTCAAGTAGTTTGTGAGGATTTGGGTGAGTGGTGAGAGTGGGAGGATGAGGGAGTCAGTGAGGGTGATGGTGAGGCGAGGTTTGTGGGTGAGGGGGTCAGTGGGGGTGATGGTGAGGAGAGGTTTGTGGGTGAGGTGGTCAGTGGGGTGATGGTGAGGAGAGGTTTGTGGGTGAGGGGGTCAGTGGGGGTGATGGTGAGGAGAGGTTTGTGGGTGAGGGGTCAGTGGGGGTGATAGTGAGGAGAGGTTTGTGGGTGAGGGGGTCAATTGGGGTGATGGTGAGGAGAGGTTTGTAGGTGAGGGGGTCAGTGGGGGTAATGGTGAGGAGAGGTTTGTGGGTGAAGGGGTCAGTGGGGGTGATGGTGAGGAGAGGTTTGTGGGTGAGGGGGTCAGTGAGAGTGATGGTGAGGCGAGGTTTGTGGGTGAGGGGTCAGTGAGGGTGCTGTTGAGGAGAGGTTTGTGGGTGAGGGGGTCTGTGGGGGTGATGGTGAGGAGAGGTTTGTGGGTGAGGGGTCAGTGGGGGTGATGGTGGGGAGAGGTTTGTGGGTGAGGGCGTCAGTGGGGGTGATGGTGAGGAGAGGTTTGTGGGTGAGGGGGTCAGTGGGAGTGATGGTGAGGAGAGGTTTGTGGGTGAGGGGGTCAGTGGGGGTGATGGTGAGGAGAGGTTTGTGGGTGAGGGGGTCAGTTGGGGTGATAGTGAGGAGAGGTTTGTGGGTGAGGGGGTCAGTGGGAGTGATGGTGAGGAGAGGTTTGTGGGTGAGGGGGTCAGTGGGGGTGATGGTGAGGAGAGGTTTGTGGGTGAGGGGGTCAGTTGGGGTGATGGTGAGGTGAGGTTTGTGGGTGCGGGGGTCAGTGGGGGTGATGGTGCGGAGAGGTTTGTGGGTGAGGGGGTCAGTGGGGGTGGTGAGGAGAGGTTTGTGGGTGAGGGGGTCTGTGTGGGTGATGGTGAGGAGAGGTTTGTGGGTGAGGGGTCAGTGGGGGTGATGATGAGGAGAGGTCTGTGGGTGAGGGGGTCAGTGGGAGTGATAGTGAGGAGAGGTTTGTGGGTGAGGGAGTCAGTGGGGGTGATAGTGAGGAGAGGTTTGTGGGTGAGGGGGTCTGTGGGGGTGATGGTGAGGAGAGGTCTGTGGGTGAGGGGGTCAGTGGGGGTGATGATGAGGAGAGGTTTGTGGGTGAGGGGGTCTGTGGGGGTGATGGTGAGGAGAGGTCTGTGGGTGAGGGGGTCAGTGGGGGTGATGGTGAGGAGAGGTCTGTGGGTGAGGGGGTCAGTGGGGGTGATGGTGAGGAGAGGTCTGTGGGTGAGGGGGTCAGTGGGGGTGATGGTGAGGTGAGGTTTGTGGGTGAGGGGGTCAGTGGGGGTGATGATGAGGAGAGGTTTGTGGGTGAGGGGGTCTGTGGGGGTGATGGTGAGGAGAGGTCTGTGGGTGAGGGGGTCAGTGGGGGTGATGGTGAGGAGAGGTCTGTGGGTGAGGGGGTCAGTGGGGGTGATGATGAGGAGAGGTTTGTGGGTGAGGGGGTCAGTGGGGGTGCTGGTTAGGAGAGGTTTGTGGGTGAGGGGGTCTGTGTGGGTGATGGTGAGGAGAGGTTTGTGGGTGAGGGGTCAGTGGGGGTGATGATGAGGAGAGGTTTGTGGGTGAGGGGGTCAGTGGGGGTGATAGTGAGGAGAGGTTGTGGGTGAGGGGGTCAGTGGGGGTGATGGTGAGGAGAGGTTTGTGGGTGAGGCGGTCAGTGGGGGTGATGGTGAGGAGAGGTTGTGGGTGAGGGGGTGATGGTGAGGAGAGGTTTGTGGGTGAGGGGGTCAGTGGGGGTGATGGTGAGGAGAGGTTGTGGGTGAGGGGGTCAGTGGGGGTGATGGTGAGGAGAGGTTTGTGGGTGAGGGGGTCTGTGGGGGTGATGGTGAGGAGAGGTTGTGGGTGAGGGGGTCAGTGGGGGTGATGGTGAGGAGAGGTTGTGGGTGAGGGGGTCCGTGGGGGTGATGGTGAGGAGAAGTTTGTGGGTGAGGGGGTCAGTGGGGGGTAATGGTGAGGAGAAATCTGTGGGTGAGGGGGTCAGTGGGGGTGCTGGTGAGGCGAGGTTTGTGGGTGAGGGGGTCAGTGGGGATGATGGTGAGGAGAGGTTTGTGGGTGAGGGGGTCAGTGGGGGTGATGGTGAGGAGAGGTTTGTGGGTGAGGGGATCAGTGGGGGTGATGGTGAGGAGAGGTTGTGGGTGAGGGGGTCAGTGGGGGTGATGGTGAGGAGAGGTTTGAGGGTGAGGGGGTCAGTGGGGGTGATGGTGAGGAGAGGTTTGTGGGTGAGGGGGTCTGTGGGGGTGATGGTGAGGAGAGGTTTGTGGGTGAGGGGTCAGTGGGGGTGATGGTGAGGAGAGGTTTGTGGGTGAGGGGGTCAGTGGGGGTGATGGTGAGGAGAGGTTTGTGGGTGAGCCGGTCAGTGGGGGTGATGGTGAGGAGAGGTTTGTGGGTGAGGGGGTCGGTGGGGGTGATGGTGAGGAGAGGTTTGTGGGTGAGGGGGTCAGTGGGGGTGATGGTGAGGAGAGGTTGTGGGTGAGAGGGTCAGTGGGGTTGATGGTGAGGAGAGGTTTGTGGGTGAGGGGGTCTGTGGGTGTGCTGATCAGGAGAGGTTTGTGGGTGAGGGGGTCAGTGGGGGCGATAAGAAGGAGAGGTTTGTGGGTGAGGGGGTCAGTGGGGGTGATGGTGAGGAGAGGTTTGTGGGTGAGGGGGTCAGTGGGGGTGATGGTGAGGAGAGGTTTGTGGGTGAGGGGGTCAGTGGGGGTGATGGTGAGGAGAGGTTTGTGGGTGAGGGGGTCAGTGGGAGTGATTGTGAGGAGAGGTTTGTGGGTGAGGGGGTCAGTGGGGGGATGGTGAGGAGAGGTTTGTGGGTGAGGGGGTCAGTGGGGGTGATGGTGAGGAGAGGTTTGTGGGTGAGGGGGTCAGTGGGGGTGATGGTGAGGAGAGGTTTGTGGGTGAGGGGGTCAGTGGGAGTGATTGTGAGGAGAGGTTTGTGGGTGAGGGGGTCAGTGGGGGGATGGTGAGGAGAGGTTTGTGGGTGAGGGGGTCCGTGGGGCTGATGGTGAGGAGAGGTTTGTGGGTGAGGGGGTCAGTGGGGGTGATTGTGAGGAGAGGTTTGTGGGTGAGGGGGTCAGTGGGGGTGACTGTGAGGAGAGGTTTGTGGGTGAGGGGGTCCGTGCGGGTGATGGTGAGGAGAGGTTTGTGGGTGAGGGGGTCACTGGGGGTGATGGTGAGGAGAGGTTTGTGGGTGAGGGGTCAGTGGGGGTGATAGTGAGGAGAGGTTGTGGGTAAGGGGGTCAGTGGGGGTGATGGTGAGGAGAGGTTTGTGGGTGAGGGGGTCAGTGGGAGTGATAGTGAGGAGAGGTTGTGGGTAAGGGGGTCAGTGGGGGTGATGGTGAGGAGAGGTCTGTGGGTGAGGGGGTCAGTGGGGGTGATGGTGAGGAGAGGTCTGTGGGTGAGGGGGTCAGTGGGGGTGATGGTGAGGTGAGGTTTGTGGGTGAGGGGGTCAGTGGGGGTGATGATGAGGAGAGGTTTGTGGGTGAGGGGGTCTGTGGGGGTGATGGTGAGGAGAGGTCTGTGGGTGAGGGGGTCAGTGGGGGTGATGGTGAGGAGAGGTCTGTGGGTGAGGGGGTCAGTGGGGGTGATGATGAGGAGAGGTTTGTGGGTGAGGGGGTCAGTGGGGGTGCTGGTTAGGAGAGGTTTGTGGGTGAGGGGGTCTGTGTGGGTGATGGTGAGGAGAGGTTTGTGGGTGAGGGGTCAGTGGGGGTGATGATGAGGAGAGGTTTGTGGGTGAGGGGGTCAGTGGGGGTGATAGTGAGGAGAGGTTGTGGGTGAGGGGGTCAGTGGGGGTGATGGTGAGGAGAGGTTTGTGCGTGAGGCGGTCAGTGGGGGTGATGGTGAGGAGAGGTTGTGGGTGAGGGGGTGATGGTGAGGAGAGGTTTGTGGGTGAGGGGGTCAGTGGGGGTGATGGTGAGGAGAGGTTGTGGGTGAGGGGGTCAGTGGGGGTGATGGTGAGGAGAGGTTTGTGGGTGAGGGGGTCTGTGGGGGTGATGGTGAGGAGAGGTTGTGGGTGAGGGGGTCAGTGGGGGTGATGGTGAGGAGAGGTTGTGGGTGAGGGGGTCCGTGGGGGTGATGGTGAGGAGAAGTTTGTGGGTGAGGGGGTCAGTGGGGGGTAATGGTGAGGAGAAATCTGTGGGTGAGGGGGTCAGTGGGGGTGCTGGTGAGGCGAGGTTTGTGGGTGAGGGGGTCAGTGGGGATGATGGTGAGGAGAGGTTTGTGGGTGAGGGGGTCAGTGGGGGTGATGGTGAGGAGAGGTTTGTGGGTGAGGGGATCAGTGGGGGTGATGGTGAGGAGAGGTTGTGGGTGAGGGGGTCAGTGGGGGTGATGGTGAGGAGAGGTTTGAGGGTGAGGGGGTCAGTGGGGGTGATGGTGAGGAGAGGTTTGTGGGTGAGGGGGTCTGTGGGGGTGATGGTGAGGAGAGGTTTGTGGGTGAGGGGTCAGTGGGGGTGATGGTGAGGAGAGGTTTGTGGGTGAGGGGGTCAGTGGGGGTGATGGTGAGGAGAGGTTTGTGGGTGAGCCGGTCAGTGGGGGTGATGGTGAGGAGAGGTTTGTGGGTGAGGGGGTCAGTGGGGGTGATGGTGAGGAGAGGTTTGTGGGTGAGGGGGTCAGTGGGGGTGATGGTGAGGAGAGGTTGTGGGTGAGAGGGTCAGTGGGGTTGATGGTGAGGAGAGGTTTGTGGGTGAGGGGGTCTGTGGGTGTGCTGATCAGGAGAGGTTTGTGGGTGAGGGGGTCAGTGGGGGCGATAAGAAGGAGAGGTTTGTGGGTGAGGGGGTCAGTGGGGGTGATGGTGAGGAGAGGTTTGTGGGTGAGGGGGTCAGTGGGGGTGATGGTGAGGAGAGGTTTGTGGGTGAGGGGGTCAGTGGGGGTGATGGTGAGGAGAGGTTTGTGGGTGAGGGGGTCAGTGGGAGTGATTGTGAGGAGAGGTTTGTGGGTGAGGGGGTCAGTGGGGGGATGGTGAGGAGAGGTTTGTGGGTGAGGGGGTCAGTGGGGGTGATGGTGAGGAGAGGTTTGTGGGTGAGGGGGTCAGTGGGGGTGATGGTGAGGAGAGGTTTGTGGGTGAGGGGGTCAGTGGGAGTGATTGTGAGGAGAGGTTTGTGGGTGAGGGGGTCAGTGGGGGGATGGTGAGGAGAGGTTTGTGGGTGAGGGGGTCCGTGGGGCTGATGGTGAGGAGAGGTTTGTGGGTGAGGGGGTCAGTGGGGGTGATTGTGAGGAGAGGTTTGTGGGTGAGGGGGTCAGTGGGGGTGACTGTGAGGAGAGGTTTGTGGGTGAGGGGGTCCGTGCGGGTGATGGTGAGGAGAGGTTTGTGGGTGAGGGGGTCACTGGGGGTGATGGTGAGGAGAGGTTTGTGGGTGAGGGGTCAGTGGGGGTGATAGTGAGGAGAGGTTGTGGGTAAGGGGGTCAGTGGGGGTGATGGTGAGGAGAGGTTTGTGGGTGAGGGGGTCAGTGGGAGTGATAGTGAGGAGAGGTTGTGGGTAAGGGGGTCAGTGGGGGTGATGGTGAGGAGAGGTCTGTGGGTGAGGGGGTCAGTGGGGGTGATGGTGAGGAGAGGTTTGTGGGTGAGGGGGTCAGTGGGAGTGATAGTGAGGAGAGGTTGTGGGTAAGGGGGTCAGTGGGGGTGATAGTGAGGAGAGGTTGTGGGTGAGGGGGTCAGTGGGGGTGATGGTGAGGAGAGGTTTGTGGGTGAGGGGGTCAGTGGGGGTGATGGTGAGGAGAGGTTTGTGGGTGAGGGGGTCAGTGGGGGTGATGGTGAGGAGAGGTTTGTGGGTGAGGGGGTCAGTGGGAGTGATAGTGAGGAGAGATTGTGGGTAAGGGGGTCAGTGGGGGTGATAGTGAGGAGAGGTTGTGGGTGAGGGGGTCAGTGGGGGTGATGGTGAGGAGAGGTTTGTGGGTGAGGGGGTCAGTGGGGGTGATGGTGAGGAGAGGTTTGTGGGTGAGGGGGTCAGTGGGGGTGATGGTGAGGAGAGGTTTGTGGGTGAGGGGTCAGTGGGGGTGATGGTGAGGAGAGGTTTGTGGGTGAGGGGGTCAGTGGGGGTGATGGTGAGGAGAGGTTTGTGGGTGAGCCGGTCAGTGGGGTGATGGTGAGGAGAGGTTTGTGGGTGAGGGGGTCAGTGGGGGTGATGAGGAGGAGAGGTTTGTGGGTGAGGGGGTCAGTGGGGGTGATGGTGAGGAGAGGTTGTGGGTGAGGGGGTGATGGTGAGGAGAGGTTTGTGGGTGAAGGGGTCAGTGGGGATGATGGTGAGGAGAGGTTGTGGGTGAGGGGGTCAGTGGGGGTGATGATGAGGAGAGGTTTGTGGGTGAGGGGGTCAGTGGGGGTGATGGTGAGGAGAGGTTTGTGGGTGAGGGGGTCAGTGGGGGTGATGGTGAGGTGAGGTTTGTGGGTGAGGGGGTCAGTGTGGGTGATGGTGAGGAGAGGTTGTGGGTGAGGGGGTCAGTGGGGGTGATGGTGAGGAGAGGTTTGTGGGTGAGGGGGTCAGTGGGGGGTAATGGTGAGGCGAGGTTTGTGGGTGAGGGGGTCAGTGGGGGTGATGGTGAGGAGAGGTTTGTGGGTGAGGGGGTCAGTGGGGTTGATGGTGAGGAGAGGTTTGTGGGTGAGGGGGTCTGTGGGGGTGATGGTGAGGAGAGGTCTGTGGGTGAGGGTGTCAGTGGGGGTGATGATGAGGAGAGGTTTGTGGGTGAGGGGGTCTGTGGGGGTGATGGTGAGGAGAGGTCTGTGGGTGAGGGTGTCTGTGGGGGTGCTGGTCAGGAGAGGTTTGTGGGTGAGGGGGTCAGTGGGGGCGATAGTGAGGAGAGGTTTGTGGGTGAGGGGGTCAGTGGGGGTGCTGGTGAGGAGAGGTTTGTGGGTGAGGGGGTCAGTGGCGGTGATGGTGAGGAGAGGTTTGTGGGTGAGGGGGTCAGTGGGGGTGATGGTGAGGAGAGGTTTGTGGGTGAGGGGGTCAGTGGGGGTGATGGTGAGGAGAGGTTTGTGGGTGAGGGGGTCAGTGGGGGTGCTGGTGAGGAGAGGTTTGTGGGTGAGGGGGTCAGTGGGGGTGATGGTGAGGAGAGGTTTGTGGGTGAGGGGGTCAGTGGGGGTGATGGTGAGGAGAGGTTTGTGGGTGAGGGGGTCAGTGGGGGTGATGGTGAGGAGAGGTTTGTGGGTGAGGGGGTCAGTGGGGGTGGTGAGAAGAGGTTTGTGGGTGAGGGGGTCAGTGGGGGTGATTGTGAGGAGAGGTTTGTGGGTGAGGGGGTCAGTGGGGGTGATGGTGAGGAGAGGTTTGTGGGTGAGGCGGTCAGTGGGGGTGATGGTGAGGAGAGGTTTGTGGGTGAGGGGGTCAGTTGGGGTGATGGTGAGGTGAGGTTTGTGGGTGCGGGGGTCAGTGGGGGTGATGGTGAGGAGTGGTTTGTGGGTGAGGGGGTCAGTGGGGGTGATGGTGAGGAGAGGTTTGTGGGTGAGGGGGTCAGTGGGGGTGATAGTGAGGAGAGGTTTGTGGGTGAGGGGGTCAGTGGGGGTGATAGTGAGGTGAGGTTTGTGGGTGAGGGGGTCAGTGGGGGTGATGGTGAGGAGAGGTTTGTGGGTGAGGGGGTCAGTGGGGGTGATTGTGAGGAGAGGTTTGTGGGTGAGGGGGTCAGTGGGGGTGATGATGAGGAGAGGTTTGTGGGTGAGGGGGTCAGTGGGGGTGATGGTGAGGAGAGGTTTGTGGGTCAGGGGGTCAGTGGGGGTGATTGTGAGGAGAGGTTTGTGTGTGAGGGGGTCAGTGGGGGTGATGATGAGGAGAGGTTTGTGGGTGAGGGGGTCAGTGGGGGTGATGGTTAGGAGAGGTTTGTGGGTGAGGGGGTCTGTGTGGGTGATGGTGAGGAGAGGTTTGTGGGTGAGGGGTCAGTGGGGGTGATGATGAGGAGAGGTTTGTGGGTGAGGGGGTCAGTGGGGGTGATAGTGAGGAGAGGTTGTGGGTGAGGGGGTCAGTGGGGGTGATGGTGAGGAGAGGTTTGTGGGTGAGGCGGTCAGTGGGGGTGATGGTGAGGAGAGGTTGTGGGTGAGGGGGTGATGGTGAGGAGAGGTTTGTGGGTGAGGGGGTCAGTGGGGGTGATGGTGAGGAGAGGTTGTGGGTGAGGGGGTCAGTGGGGGTGATGGTGAGGAGAGGTTTGTGGGTGAGGGGGTCTGTGGGGGTGATGGTGAGGAGAGGTTGTGGGTGAGGGGGTCAGTGGGGGTGATGGTGAGGAGAGGTTGTGGGTGAGGGGGTCCGTGGGGGTGATGGTGAGGAGAAGTTTGTGGGTGAGGGGGTCAGTGGGGGGTAATGGTGAGGAGAAATCTGTGGGTGAGGGGGTCAGTGGGGGTGCTGGTGAGGCGAGGTTTGTGGGTGAGGGGGTCAGTGGGGATGATGGTGAGGAGAGGTTTGTGGGTGAGGGGGTCAGTGGGGGTGATGGTGAGGAGAGGTTTGTGGGTGAGGGGATCAGTGGGGGTGATGGTGAGGAGAGATTGTGGGTGAGGGGGTCAGTGGGGGTGATGGTGAGGAGAGGTTTGAGGGTGAGGGGGTCAGTGGGGGTGATGGTGAGGAGAGGTTTGTGGGTGAGGGGGTCTGTGGGGGTGATGGTGAGGAGAGGTTTGTGGGTGAGGGGTCAGTGGGGGTGATGGTGAGGAGAGGTTTGTGGGTGAGGGGGTCAGTGGGGGTGATGGTGAGGAGAGGTTTGTGGGTGAGCCGGTCAGTGGGGGTGATGGTGAGGAGAAGTTTGTGGGTGAGGGGGTCAGTGGGGGTGATGGTGAGGAGAGGTTTGTGGGTGAGGGGGTCAGTGGGGGTGATGGTGAGGAGAGGTTGTGGGTGAGAGGGTCAGTGGGGTTGATGGTGAGGAGAGGTTTGTGGGTGAGGGGGTCTGTGGGTGTGCTGGTCAGGAGAGGTTTGTGGGTGAGGGGCTCAGTGGGGGCGATAGTAAGGAGAGGTTTGTGGGTGAGGGGGTCAGTGGAGGTGATGGTGAGGAGAGGTTTGTGGGTGAGGGGGTCAGTGGGGGTGATGGTGAGGAGAGGTTTGTGGGTGAGGGGGTCAGTGGGGGTGATGGTGAGGAGAGGTTTGTGGGTGAGGGGGTCAGTGGGAGTGATTGTGAGGAGAGGTTTGTGGGTGAGGGGGTCAGTGGGGGGATGGTGAGGAGAGGTTTGTGGGTGAGGGGGTCAGTGGGGGTGATGGTGAGGAGAGGTTTGTGGGTGAGGGGGTCAGTGGGGGTGATGGTGAGGAGAGGTTTGTGGGTGAGGGGGTCAGTGGGAGTGATTGTGAGGAGAGGTTTGTGGGTGAGGGGGTCAGTGGGGGGATGGTGAGGAGAGGTTTGTGGGTGAGGGGGTCCGTGGGGCTGATGGTGAGGAGAGGTTTGTGGGTGAGGGGGTCAGTGGGGGTGATTGTGAGGAGAGGTTTGTGGGTGAGGGGGTCAGTGGGGGTGATTGTGAGGAGAGGTTTGTGGGTGAGGGGGTCCGTGCGGGTGATGGTGAGGAGAGGTTTGTGGGTGAGGGGGTCACTGGGGGTGATGGTGAGGAGAGGTTTGTGGGTGAGGGGTCAGTGGGGGTGATAGTGAGGAGAGGTTGTGGGTAAGGGGGTCAGTGGGGGTGATGGTGAGGAGAGGTTTGTGGGTGAGGGGGTCAGTGGGAGTGATAGTGAGGAGAGGTTGTGGGTAAGGGGGTCAGTGGGGGTGATGGTGAGGTGAGGTTTGTGGGTGAGCCGGTCAGTGGGGTGATGGTGAGGAGAGGTTTGTGGGTGAGGGGGTCAGTGGGGGTGATGAGGAGGAGAGGTTTGTGGGTGAGGGGGTCAGTGGGGGTGATGGTGAGGAGAGGTTGTGGGTGAGGGGGTGATGGTGAGGAGAGGTTTGTGGGTGAAGGGGTCAGTGGGGATGATGGTGAGGAGAGGTTGTGGGTGAGGGGGTCAGTGGGGGTGATGATGAGGAGAGGTTTGTGGGTGAGGGGGTCAGTGGGGGTGATGGTGAGGAGAGGTTTGTGGGTGAGGGGGTCAGTGGGGGTGATGGTGAGGTGAGGTTTGTGGGTGAGGGGGTCAGTGTGGGTGATGGTGAGGAGAGGTTGTGGGTGAGGGGGTCAGTGGGGGTGATGGTGAGGAGAGGTTTGTGGGTGAGGGGGTCAGTGGGGGGTAATGGTGAGGCGAGGTTTGTGGGTGAGGGGGTCAGTGGGGGTGATGGTGAGGAGAGGTTTGTGGGTGAGGGGGTCAGTGGGGTTGATGGTGAGGAGAGGTTTGTGGGTGAGGGGGTCTGTGGGGGTGATGGTGAGGAGAGGTCTGTGGGTGAGGGTGTCAGTGGGGGTGATGATGAGGAGAGGTTTGTGGGTGAGGGGGTCTGTGGGGGTGATGGTGAGGAGAGGTCTGTGGGTGAGGGTGTCTGTGGGGGTGCTGGTCAGGAGAGGTTTGTGGGTGAGGGGGTCAGTGGGGGCGATAGTGAGGAGAGGTTTGTGGGTGAGGGGGTCAGTGGGGGTGCTGGTGAGGAGAGGTTTGTGGGTGAGGGGGTCAGTGGGGGTGATGGTGAGGAGAGGTTTGTGGGTGAGGGGGTCAGTGGGGGTGATGGTGAGGAGAGGTTTGTGGGTGAGGGGGTCAGTGGGGGTGATGGTGAGGAGAGGTTTGTGGGTGAGGGGGTCAGTGGGGGTGCTGGTGAGGAGAGGTTTGTGGGTGAGGGGGTCAGTGGGGGTGATGGTGAGGAGAGGTTTGTGGGTGAGGGGGTCAGTGGGGGTGATGGTGAGGAGAGGTTTGTGGGTGAGGGGGTCAGTGGGGGTGATGGTGAGGAGAGGTTTGTGGGTGAGGGGGTCAGTGGGGGTGGTGAGAAGAGGTTTGTGGGTGAGGGGGTCAGTGGGGGTGATTGTGAGGAGAGGTTTGTGGGTGAGGGGGTCAGTGGGGGTGATGGTGAGGAGAGGTTTGTGGGTGAGGCGGTCAGTGGGGGTGATGGTGAGGAGAGGTTTGTGGGTGAGGGGGTCAGTTGGGGTGATGGTGAGGTGAGGTTTGTGGGTGCGGGGGTCAGTGGGGGTGATGGTGAGGAGTGGTTTGTGGGTGAGGGGGTCAGTGGGGGTGATGGTGAGGAGAGGTTTGTGGGTGAGGGGGTCAGTGGGGGTGATAGTGAGGAGAGGTTTGTGGGTGAGGGGGTCAGTGGGGGTGATAGTGAGGTGAGGTTTGTGGGTGAGGGGGTCAGTGGGGGTGATGGTGAGGAGAGGTTTGTGGGTGAGGGGGTCAGTGGGGGTGATTGTGAGGAGAGGTTTGTGGGTGAGGGGGTCAGTGGGGGTGATGATGAGGAGAGGTTTGTGGGTGAGGGGGTCAGTGGGGGTGATGGTGAGGAGAGGTTTGTGGGTCAGGGGGTCAGTGGGGGTGATTGTGAGGAGAGGTTTGTGGGTGAGGGGGTCAGTGGGGGTGATGATGAGGAGAGGTTTGTGGGTGAGGGGGTCAGTGGGGGTGATGGTTAGGAGAGGTTTGTGGGTGAGGGGTCAGTGGGGGTGATGGTGAGTAGAGGTTTGTGGGTGAGGGGGTCAGTGGGGGTGATGGTGAGGAGAGGTTGTGGGTGAGGGGGTGATGGTGAGGAGAGGTTTGTGGGTGAAGGGGTCAGTGGGGATGATGGTGAGGAGAGGTTGTGGGTGAGGGGGTCAGTGGGGGTGATGATGAGGAGAGGTTTGTGGGTGAGGGGGTCAGTGGGGGTGATGGTGAGGAGAGGTTTGTGGGTGAGGGGGTCAGTGGGGGTGATGGTGAGGAGAGGTTGTGGGTGAGGGGGTCAGTGGGGGTGATGGTGAGGAGAGGTTTGTGGGTGAGGGGGTCAGTGGGGGGTAATGGTGAGGCGAGGTTTGTGGGTGAGGGGGTCAGTGGGGGTGATGGTGAGGAGAGGTTTGTGGGTGAGGGGGTCAGTGGGGTTGATGGTGATGAGAGGTTTGTGGGTGAGGGGGTCAGTGGGGGCGATAGTGAGGAGAGGTTTGTGGGTGAGGGGGTCAGTGGGGGTGATGGTGAGGAGAGGTTTGTGGGTGAGGGGGTCTGTGGGGGTGATGGTGAGGTGAGGTTTGTGGGTGAGGGGGTCAGTGGGGGTGATGGTGAGGAGATGTTTGTGGGTGAGGGGGTCAGTGGGGGTGATGGTGAGAAGAGGTTTGTGGGTGAGGGGGTCAGTGGGGGTGATGAGGAGGAGAGGTTTGTGGGTGAGGGGGTCAGTGGGGGTGATGGTGAGGAGAGGTTGTGGGTGAGGGGGTGATGGTGAGGAGAGGTTTGTGGGTGAGGGGGTCAGTGGGGGTGATGATGAGGAGAGGTTTGTGGGTGAGGGGGTCAGTGGGAGTGATGGTGAGGAGAGGTTGTGGGTGAGGGGGTCAGTGGGGGTGATGGTGTGGAGAAGTTTGTGGGTGAGGGCGTCAGTGGGGGGTAATGGTGAGGAGAGGTTTGTGGGTGAGGGGGTCAGTGGGGGTGATAGTGAGGAGAGGTTGTGGGTGAGGGGGTCAGTGGGGGTGCTGGTGAGGCGAGGTTTGTGGGTGAGGGGGTCAGTGGGGGTGATGGTGAGGAGAGGTTGTGGGTGAGGGGGTCAGTGGGGGTGATGGTGAGGAGATGTTTGTGGGTGAGGGGGTCCGTGCGGGTGATGGTGAGGAGAGGTTTGTGGGTGAGGGGGTCAGTGGGGGGATGGTGAGGAGAGGTTTGTGGATGAGGGGGTCAGTAGGGGGATGGTGAGGTGAGGTTTGTGGGTGAGGGGGTCAGTGGGGGGATGGTGAGGAGAGGTTTGTGGGTGAGGGGGTCAGTAGGGGGATGGTGAGGTGAGGTTTGTGGGTGAGGGGGTCAGTGGGGGGATTGTGAGGAGAGGTTTGTGGGTGAGGGGGTCAGTAGGGGGATGGTGAGGTGAGGTTTGTGGGTGAGGGGGTCAGTAGGGGGATGGTGAGGTGAGGTTTGTGGGTGAGGGGGTCAGTGGGGGTGATGGTGAGGAGAGGTTTGTGGGTGAGGGGGTCAGTGGTGGTGATGGTGAGGAGAGGTTTGTGGGTGAGGGGGTCAGTGGTGGTGATGGTGAGGAGAGGTTTGTGGGTGAGGGGGTCAGTGGGGGGGATGGTGAGGTGAGGTTTGTGGGCGAGGGCGTCAGTGGGGGTGATGGTGAGGAGAGGTTTGTGGGTGAGGGGGTCAGTGGGGGTGATGGTGAGGAGAGGTTTGTGGGTGAGGGGGTCAGTGGGGGTGCTGGTGAGGAGAGGTTTGTGGGTGAGGGGGTCAGTGGGGGTGCTGGTGAGGAGAGGTTCGTGGGTGAGGGGGTCAGTGGGGGGATGGTGAGGAGAGGTTTGTGGGTGAGGGGGTCAGTAGGGGGTAATGGTGAGGAGAGGGGATCAGTAGGAATGTAAAGTTGATTCTGTTGTGTGTGAGGCTATGAATTTAGGTTGGTTAACCCTGGTTTTGAGCATAGAATGTAGTTTTGAGGATAGATTCCAGTTTGGAATCTTCCCACGATGTCAATTAGACAGTTTACGGTGGACATAGATACATAGTAGATAGGAGCAGGAGGAGGCCTTTTGGCCCTTCGAGCCTGCTCCGCCATTCATCACGATCATGGCTGATCATCCAACTCAATAGCCAAATCCTGCTTTCTCCCCATAGCCTTTGATCCCGTTCTCCCCAAGTGCTATATCCAGCCACCTCTTGAATATATTCAAAGTTTTAGCATCAACTACTTCCTGTGGTAATGAATTCCACAGGCTCACCACTCTTTGTGTGAAGAAATGTCTCCTTATCTCTGTCCGAAATGGTTTACCCTGAATCCTCAGGCTGTGACCCCTGGTTCTGGACTCACCCATCATTGGTGACATCTTCCCTGCATCTACCCTGTCTAGTCCTGTTAGAATTTTATAAGTCTCTCTGAGATCCCCCTCATTCTTCTGATGTTTGGTGTTAAGTGTCTGGCATTATCAAAGTGAGGACAGTTCTTGGACAACAGGCGTAGAAATGGGTGAAGTTGCCCTGCCCAGTGCCTCTGGGTCTGACTGACGAGTGAACCACGCAATTTCCATTTCAATGGGGGCAGGAAAGCACCTACCGTCTCCTCCCCATTTGTCACCCTCCCCAACAGCCTGACTGTCCATCCTTATAATTACCCCTTTGATCATCCCTCCCCCTTTCCCAATTTGGACCTCTAATCACCTCTTACCTTCTGATTGGCCCCCTCTCTAATCCTCACCGTACCCCTCTGATTGGCTGTTCTGTGCAGTATATACACTGATAATGAACCAATTGGACTGAATGCTCCATTCCTCTGCTGTACATTTTCTTTCATGTGACGTTATAGCAAACCCTTGGCAGTGGTAAGTAAGGGTTAAAAATGATATAAGAATGGAATAACACCATTTCCCTGTGCCATGCCGGAACCTCCAGGAGTAGGAACCAAGTGCTGGTAAATAGGATTAGCATAGTTAAATCTTTGTTGATAGGTGTGGATCAAATGGGCTGGATGGCCTCCTTCACGACACTAAACCTGTAAGTATTGCTACCTCAATCTTTAAACGTAGAGGTATTTAAAGTGTCGGTCTAGAAAGTCAGCACTTTCATAGAATTTACAGTGCAGAAGGAGGCCATTCGGCCCATCGAGTGTACCGGCTCTTGGAAAGAGCACCCTACCCAAGCCCACACCTCCACCCTATCCCCATAACCCAGTAACCCCACCCAACACTAAGGGCAATTTTGGACACTAAGGGCAATTTAGCATGGCCAATCCACCTAACCTGCACATCTTTGGACTGTGGGAGGAAACCGGAGCTCCCGGAGGAAACCCACGCACACACAGGGAGAATGTGCAGACTCCGCACAGACAGTGACCCAAGCCGGAATCGAACCTGGGACCCTGGAGCTCTGAAGCAATTGTGCTATCCACAATGCTACCGTGCTGCCCTGACACTTGATTTTTATTTTTCTCATTTCAATATTGCAGTGTGTCTGTGATATTGGTCCATCCATTTTGTTAGTGTTCCCCTCCCACCACCAACTCCCCCAGGCTGCCGACTCCACCACTTCCCAAGGGCAGGCGGTGGGTATCTCAATGGGAATTCTTCTGCAGTGATGTTACTTACAGATGGTGGAAATGAATGGACACCAAGTCACATAAAAAGCTATTCGGCCCATTGTGTCAGTGCCAGTCAAAAGCCATCACCGAACCATTCTAATCCCATTTTCCAGCCTTGACCCATTGCGGTGTAAGCCCTGGCATCGCAAGTGCACATCTAAATACTTTTTAAATGTTATAGAACATAGAACATAGAACGATACACCCCCAGTTATGAGGGTCTCTGCCTCCACCACCTTTTCAGGCAGCGAGTTCCAGACTCCCACCACCCTCTGGGACTTTACTGACATCCCCCCTAAACCTCCTGCCCCTTATCTTAAACTGAGCTCGGGGAGGAGGATTGCAGCCACCTACTCAAACACATCACCTGGACCTTCAACCAGAACAGTGCGTGTGTCGGCGAGGATTCATGGGGAGGTCATATTTTAAATTCATAAAGGGGAAGTTGGCATCACTAGGCCAGCATTTATTGCCCATCCCTAATTGCCCTTCAGAAGGTGGTGGTGAGCTGCCTTCTTAAGCCGCTGCTGTCCATGTGGTGTAGGGAGGGAGACCCAGCGACAGTGAAGGGACGGCGATATATTTCCCAGTCCAGATGGTGAATGAGGGGAATTCTCAGATGCTGGCGGTCCCAGATATCTGCTGCCCTTGTCCTTTGTGTCTGTCTATTTAGTCTGAGGAAAACTGGGGGTGTTTGTAAAAACCATTCGTGTGAACTTCAGGATCATTCTAGGCTGTTTGGGACAACAACCTGCAATGTTCAGGTGTGTCAAGCAGGTCACCACAAACGCATCACTCTCACCCTGTCACTGGCAAAAACAGAAGAGGACAATGTAGCTTTTAATTTCAATTATCCCAGAATGTAATCATCAGTGTATGTACCAAGGGGCGGCATGCCGGTGTAGTGGTTAGCACTGCTGCCTCACGGCACCGAGGAGCCGAGTTCGATCCCAGTCCCGGGTCACTGTCCGTGTGGAGTTTGCACATTCTCCCCTTGTCTGTGTGGGTCGCATCCCCACAACCCAAAGATGTGCAGAGTCTGACGATTGGCCACGCTAAATGGTACCTTAATTGGAAAAAAAGAATTGGGTACTCTAAATTCATTAAAAAATAATTGTTTAAAAATCAGTGAATGTAACTACATAAATGCTCTATAATGTCAAAGGTTCACTTTCTGTTCAGTTTCTAGGGAAATGGTACATCATCGGAATGGCTTCTGATGCCCGATGGTTCACCAGCAGGAAGCACAAATTCACAATGAGCACAATTCTAATGAAGCCTGTCGGGAATGACAAAGTCGAGACGGTTTTAACAAAAGTCAGGTAAGATCATGAAACCCGGAGTTCCAGTGTAAATGCCTGAGAGAACAAACTAATTGCTAGAATTTTTCAACCAACACTGTCCACTTTCAATGAATGGTATCCACTCAAATTGAGAAAGGGCCCAGAAATATCTATGTTAATACAAACAAGAATAAACATGAAGGATTGTCGAGATGACAAACAGGAAAGGCTTGATTAATAGCAGCACATTTTACCCATTTACAGACAGATGATTGGGGAGATGAGGACAGGTGAGTAGGTAGGACGGAGGATGTGGTTTGGTCGAATTCAAGTGTCCCCTCACTCCCCGCAACGTTTAATATCCCACCCAGTCTAATCCCACTCTCACCCTCACTCCCAAAACTCTTTAATATCCCACCCAGTCTAATCCCACTCTCCCCCTCACTCCCGGAATCCTTTAATATTCCACCCAGTCTAATCCCACTCTCCCCCTCACTCCCGGCATCATTTAATATTCCACCCAGTCTAATCCCACTTTCCCGCTCACTCCCCGCATCGTCTAATATCCCACCCAGTCTAATCCAACTCTCCCCCTCACTCCTGGCATTGTTTAATATTCCGCCCAGTCTAATCCCACTCTCCCCCTCACTCCCTGCATCGTTTAATATTCCACCCAGTCTAATCCCACACTCGCCTCACTCCCTGCATCGTTTAATATTCCACCCAGTCTAATCCCACTCTCCCCCTCACTCCCCGCATTGTTTAATGTTCCATCCAGTCTAATCTCACTCACCCCCTCACTCCCCGCATCGTTTAATATCCCACCCAGTCTAATTACACTCTCCCCCTCACTCCCTGCATTGTTTAATATCCCACCCAGTCTAATCCCACTCTCCCCCTCACTCCCTGCATCGTTTAATATTCCACCTAGTCCAATCCCAATCTCCCCCTCACTCCCCGCATCGTTTAATATCCCACCCAGACCAATCCCACTCTCCCCCTCACTCCCCGCATTGTTTAATATCCCTCCCAATCTAATCTCACTCTCCCCCTCACTCCCCGCATCGTTTCTTCTCCACCCAGTCTAATCCCACTCTCCCCCTCACTCCCGGCATCGTTTAATATTCCACCCAGTCTAACCCCACTCTCCCCCTCACTCCCCGCATCGTTTAATATCCCAGCCAGTCTAATCCCACTTTCCCCCTCACTTCCCGCATCGTTTACTATTCTACCCAGTCTAATCCGACTGTCTCCCTCACTCCACGCATCGTTTAATATCCCACGCAGTCTAATCCCACTCTCCCCCTCACTCCCCGCATTGTTTAATATCCCACCCAGTCTAATCCCACTCTCCCCCTCAATCCCCGCATCATTTAATATCCCACCCAGTCTAATCCCACTCTCGCCCTCATTCCCCGCATCTTTTAATATTCCACCCAGTCTAATCCCACTCTCTCCCTCACTCCCCGCATCATTTGATATCCCACCCAGTCTAATCCCACTCTCGCCCTCATTCCCCGCATCATTTAATATCCCAACCAGTCTAATCCCACTCTCGCCCTCATTCCCCGCATCGTTTAATATTCCAACCAGTCAAATCCCACTCTCCCCCACAATCCCCGCATCGTTTAATATCCCACCCAGTCTAATCCCACTCTCCCCCTCACTCCCCACCCACTCTCATCCCACTCTCCCGCTCACTCCCTGCACCGTTTAATATCCCAACCAGTCTAATCCCACTCTCCCCCTCACTCCCCGCATCGTTTAATATCCCACCCAGTCTAATCCCACTCTCCACCTCACTCCCCGCATTGTTTTATAACCCAACAAGTCCAATCCCACTCTCCCCCTCACTCCCCGCATTCTTTAATATCCCACCCAGTCTAATCCCACTCTCCCCCTCAATCCCCGCATCATTTAATATCCCACCCAGTCTAATCCCACTCTCGCCCTCATTCCCCGCATCTTTTAATATTCCACCCAGTCTAATCCCACTCTCCCCCTCACTCCCCGCATCATTTAATATCCCACCCAGTCTAATCCAACTCTCGCCCTCATTCCCCGCATCATTTAATATCCCAACCAGTCTAATCCCACTCTCGCCCTCATTGCCCGCATCGTTTAATATTCCAACCAGTCAAATCCCACTCTCCCCCACAATCCCCGCATCGTTTAATATCCCACCCAGTCTAATCCCACTCTCCACCTCATTCCCTGCATCGTTTAATATCCCACCCAGTCTAATCCCACTCTCCCGCTCACACCCCGCATAGTTTCATATTCCACCCAGTCTAATCCCACATTCCCCCTCATTCCCCGCACCGTTTCATATCCCACCCAGTGTAATCCCACTCTCCTCCTCATTCCCCGCATCGTTTAATATTCCACCCAGTCTAATCCCACTCTCCCCCCACACTCCCCACATCATTTAATATTCCACCCAGTCAAATCCAACTCTCCGCCTCACTCCCCGCATCGTTTAATATTCCACCCAGTCTAATCCCACTCTCCCCCCACACTCCCCACATCATTTAATATTCCACCCAGTCAAATCAGACTCTCCGCCTCACTCCCCGCATCGTTTAATATCCCATCCAGTCTAATCCCACTTTCCCCCTCACTTCCCGCATCGTTTACTATTCCACCCAGTCTAATCCGACTGTCTCTCTCACTCCCCGCATCGTTTAATATCCCACGCAGTCTAATCCCACTCTCCCCCTCATTCCCCGCATCGTTTAATATCCCAGCCAGTCTAATCCCACTCTCCCCCTCACTCCCCACATCGTTTAATATTCCACCCAGTCTAATCCCACTCTCCCCCTCACTCCCCACATCGTCTAATATTCCACCCAGTCTAATCCCACTCAGCCCCTCACTCCCCGCATCGTTTAATATTCCACCCAGTCTAATCCCCCTCTCCCCCTCACTCCCCGCATTGTTTAATATTCCACCCAGTCTAATCCCACTCTCCCCCTCACTCCCGGCATCGTTTAATATTCCACCCAGCCTAATCCCACTATCCCCCTCACTCCCCGCATTGTTTAATATTCCACCCAGTCTAATCCCACTCTTCCCCTCACTCCACGCATCGTTTAATATTCAACCCAGTCTAGTCCCATTCTCCCACTCACTCCCCCGTTCATTTAATATCCCACCCAGTCTTATCCCACTCTCCCCCTCACTCCCCGCATCGTTTAATATTCCACCCAGACTAATCCCACTTTCCCCCTCACTCTTCGCATCGTTTAATATGCCACCCAGTATAATTCCACTCTCCCCCTCACTCCCATCATCGTTTAATATTCCACCCAGCATAATCCCACTCTCCCCCTCACTCCCCGCATCATTTAACATCCCACCCAGTCTAATCCCACTCTCCCCCTCACTCCCCGCATCGTTTAATATTCCACCCAGTCAAATCCCACCCTCCCCCTCACTCCCCGCATTGTTTAATATCCCACCCAGTCCAATCCCACTCTCCCCCTCACTCCCCGCATCGTTTCTTCTCCACCCAGTCTAATCCCACTCTCCCCCTCACTCCCGGCATCGTTTAATATTCCACCCAGTCTAATCCCACTCTCCCGCTCACTGCCCGCATCGTTTAATATTCCACCCAGTCTAATCCCATTCTCCCCCTCACTCCCATCATCGTTTAATATTCCACCCAGCATAATCCCACTCTCCCCCTCACTCCCCGCATCATTTAACATCCCACCCAGTCTAATCCCACTCTCCCCCTCACTCCCCGCATCGTTTAATATTCCACCCAGTCAAATCCCACCCTCCCCCTCACTCCCCGCATTGTTTAATATCCCACCCAGTCCAATCCCACTCTCCCCCTCACTCCCCGCATCGTTTCTTCTCCACCCAGTCTAATCCCACTCTCCCCCTCACTCCCGGCATCGTTTAATATTCCACCCAGTCTAACCCCACTCTCCCCCTCACTCCCTGCATCGTTTAATATCCCACCCAGTCCAATACCACTCTCCCCCTCACTCCCGGCATCATTTAATATGCCACCGAGTCTAATCCCACTCTCCCCCTCATTCCCCGCATCGTTTAATATTCCACCTAGTCTAATCCCACTCTCCCCCTCACTCCCTGCATCGTTTAATATTCCACCCAGTCTAACCCCACTCTCCCCCTCACTCCCGGCATCATTTAATATTCCACCGAGTCTAATCCCACTCTCCCCCTCATTCCCCGCATCGTTTAATATTCCACCCAGTCTAATCCCACTCTCCCCTTCACTCCCCGCGTTGTTTAATATTCCACCCAGTCCAATCCCACTCTCCCCCTCACTCCCCGCATCGTTTCTTCTCCACCCAGTCTAATCCTACTCTCCCCCTCACTCCCGGCATCGTTTAATATTCCACCCAGTCTAATCCCACTCTCCCCCTCACTCCCCGCATCGTTTAATATTCCATCCAGTCTAACCCCACTCTCCCCCTCACTGCCTGCATCGTTTAATATCCCACCCAGTCCAATATCACTCTCCCCCTCACTCCCGGCATCATTTAATATTCCACCGAGTCTAATCCCACTCTCCCCCTCATTCCCCGCATCGTTTAATATTCCACCTAGTCTAATCCCACTCTCCCCCTCACTCCCTGCATCGTTTAATATTCCACCCAGTCTAATCCCACTCTCCCCTTCACTCCCCGCGTTGTTTAATATTCCACCCAGTCTAATCCCACTCTTCCCCTCACTCCCCGCATCGTTTAATATTCTATCCAGTCTAATCCCACTATCCCCCTCACTCCCCGCATCGTTTAATATCCCACCCAGTCAAATTCCACTCTTTCCCTCACTCCCCGCATCGTTTAATATTCCACCCAGTCGAACCCCACTCTCCCCCTCACTCACTGCATTGTTTAATGTTCCACCCAGTCAAATCTCACTCTCCCCCTCACTGCCCGCATCGTTTAATATCCCACCCAGTCTAATCCCACTCTCCCCCTCACTCCCGGCATCGTTTAATATTCCACCCAGTCTAATCCCACTCTCCCCTTCACTCCCCGCGTTGTTTAATATTCCACCCAGTCTAATCCCGCTCTCCCCCTCAGTCCCCGCATCGTTTAATATTCCACCCAGTCTAATCCCACTCTCCCCCTCAAACACGGCATGGTTTAATATTCCACCCAGCCTCATCCCACTATCCCCCTCACTCCCCGCATCATTTAATATCCCACCCAGTCTCATCCCACTCTCCCCCTCACTCCCGGCATCGTTTAATATTCCACCCAGTCTAATCCCACCCTCCCCCTCACTCCCCGCATTGTTTAATATCCCACCCAGTCCAATCCCACTCTCCCCCTCACTCCCCGCATCGTTTCTTCTCCACCCAGTCTAATCCCACTCTCCCCCTCACTCCCGGCATCGTTTAATATTCCACCCAGTCTAACCCCACTCTCCCCCTCACTCCCTGCATCGTTTAATATCCCACCCAGTCCAATACCACTCTCCCCCTCACTCCCGGCATCATTTAATATGCCACCGAGTCTAATCCCACTCTCCCCCTCATTCCCCGCATCGTTTAATATTCCACCTAGTCTAATCCCACTCTCCCCCTCACTCCCTGCATCGTTTAATATTCCACCCAGTCTAACCCCACTCTCCCCCTCACTCCCGGCATCATTTAATATTCCACCGAGTCTAATCCCACTCTCCCCCTCATTCCCCGCATCGTTTAATATTCCACCCAGTCTAATCCCACTCTCCCCTTCACTCCCCGCGTTGTTTAATATTCCACCCAGTCCAATCCCACTCTCCCCCTCACTCCCCGCATCGTTTCTTCTCCACCCAGTCTAATCCTACTCTCCCCCTCACTCCCGGCATCGTTTAATATTCCACCCAGTCTAATCCCACTCTCCCCCTCACTCCCCGCATCGTTTAATATTCCATCCAGTCTAACCCCACTCTCCCCCTCACTGCCTGCATCGTTTAATATCCCACCCAGTCCAATATCACTCTCCCCCTCACTCCCGGCATCATTTAATATTCCACCGAGTCTAATCCCACTCTCCCCCTCATTCCCCGCATCGTTTAATATTCCACCTAGTCTAATCCCACTCTCCCCCTCACTCCCTGCATCGTTTAATATTCCACCCAGTCTAATCCCACTCTCCCCTTCACTCCCCGCGTTGTTTAATATTCCACCCAGTCTAATCCCACTCTTCCCCTCACTCCCCGCATCGTTTAATATTCTATCCAGTCTAATCCCACTATCCCCCTCACTCCCCGCATCGTTTAATATCCCACCCAGTCAAATTCCACTCTTTCCCTCACTCCCCGCATCGTTTAATATTCCACCCAGTCGAACCCCACTCTCCCCCTCACTCACTGCATTGTTTAATGTTCCACCCAGTCAAATCTCACTCTCCCCCTCACTGCCCGCATCGTTTAATATCCCACCCAGTCTAATCCCACTCTCCCCCTCACTCCCGGCATCGTTTAATATTCCACCCAGTCTAATCCCACTCTCCCCTTCACTCCCCGCGTTGTTTAATATTCCACCCAGTCTAATCCCGCTCTCCCCCTCAGTCCCCGCATCGTTTAATATTCCACCCAGTCTAATCCCACTCTCCCCCTCAAACACGGCATGGTTTAATATTCCACCCAGCCTCATCCCACTATCCCCCTCACTCCCCGCATCATTTAATATCCCACCCAGTCTCATCCCACTCTCCCCCTCACTCCCGGCATCGTTTAATATTCCACCCAGTCTAATCCCACTCTCCCCCACACTCCCGGCATCGTTTAATATTCCACCCAGTCTAATTCCACTCTTCCCCTCACTCCCTGCATCGTTTAATATCCCACCCAGTCTCATCCCACTCACCCCCTCACTCCCGGCATCGTTTAATACTCCACCCAGTCTAATTCCACTCTTCCCCTCACTCCCCGCATCGTTCAATATCCCACCCAGTCTAATTCCACTCTTCCCCTCACTCCCCGCATTGTTTAATATCCCACCCAGTCCAATCCCACTCTCCCCCTCACTCCCCGCATCGTTTCTTCTCCACCCAGTCTAATCCCACTCTCCCCCTCACTCCCGGCATCGTTTAATATTCCACCCAGTCTAACCCCACTCTCCCCCTCACTCCCTGCATCGTTTAATATCCCACCCAGTCCAATACCACTCTCCCCCTCACTCCCGGCATCATTTAATATGCCACCGAGTCTAATCCCACTCTCCCCCTCATTCCCCGCATCGTTTAATATTCCACCTAGTCTAATCCCACTCTCCCCCTCACTCCCTGCATCGTTTAATATTCCACCCAGTCTAACCCCACTCTCCCCCTCACTCCCGGCATCATTTAATATTCCACCGAGTCTAATCCCACTCTCCCCCTCATTCCCCGCATCGTTTAATATTCCACCCAGTCTAATCCCACTCTCCCCTTCACTCCCCGCGTTGTTTAATATTCCACCCAGTCCAATCCCACTCTCCCCCTCACTCCCCGCATCGTTTCTTCTCCACCCAGTCTAATCCTACTCTCCCCCTCACTCCCGGCATCGTTTAATATTCCACCCAGTCTAATCCCACTCTCCCCCTCACTCCCCGCATCGTTTAATATTCCATCCAGTCTAACCCCACTCTCCCCCTCACTGCCTGCATCGTTTAATATCCCACCCAGTCCAATATCACTCTCCCCCTCACTCCCGGCATCATTTAATATTCCACCGAGTCTAATCCCACTCTCCCCCTCATTCCCCGCATCGTTTAATATTCCACCTAGTCTAATCCCACTCTCCCCCTCACTCCCTGCATCGTTTAATATTCCACCCAGTCTAATCCCACTCTCCCCTTCACTCCCCGCGTTGTTTAATATTCCACCCAGTCTAATCCCACTCTTCCCCTCACTCCCCGCATCGTTTAATATTCTATCCAGTCTAATCCCACTATCCCCCTCACTCCCCGCATCGTTTAATATCCCACCCAGTCAAATTCCACTCTTTCCCTCACTCCCCGCATCGTTTAATATTCCACCCAGTCGAACCCCACTCTCCCCCTCACTCACTGCATTGTTTAATGTTCCACCCAGTCAAATCTCACTCTCCCCCTCACTGCCCGCATCGTTTAATATCCCACCCAGTCTAATCCCACTCTCCCCCTCACTCCCGGCATCGTTTAATATTCCACCCAGTCTAATCCCACTCTCCCCTTCACTCCCCGCGTTGTTTAATATTCCACCCAGTCTAATCCCGCTCTCCCCCTCAGTCCCCGCATCGTTTAATATTCCACCCAGTCTAATCCCACTCTCCCCCTCAAACACGGCATGGTTTAATATTCCACCCAGCCTCATCCCACTATCCCCCTCACTCCCCGCATCATTTAATATCCCACCCAGTCTCATCCCACTCTCCCCCTCACTCCCGGCATCGTTTAATATTCCACCCAGTCTAATCCCACTCTCCCCCACACTCCCGGCATCGTTTAATATTCCACCCAGTCTAATTCCACTCTTCCCCTCACTCCCTGCATCGTTTAATATCCCACCCAGTCTCATCCCACTCACCCCCTCACTCCCGGCATCGTTTAATACTCCACCCAGTCTAATTCCACTCTTCCCCTCACTCCCCGCATCGTTCAATATCCCACCCAGTCTAATTCCACTCTTCCCCTCACTGCCCGCATTGTTTAATATCCCACCCAGTCTAATTCCACTCTCCCCCTCACTCCCGGCATCGTTTAATATCCCACCCAGTCTAATTCCACTCTTCCCCTCACTCCCCGCATCGTTTAACATCCCACCCAGTCTAATTCCACTCTTCCCCTCACTCCCCGCATCGTTCAATATCCCACCCAGTCTAATTCCACTCTCCCCCTCACTCCCGGCATCGTTCAATATCCCACCCAGTCTAATCCCACTCTTCCCCTCACTCCCCGCATCGTTCAATATCCCACCCAGTCTAATTCCACTCACCCCCTCACTCCCGGCATCGTTTAATACTCCACCCAGTCTAATTCCACTCTTCCCTCACTCCCCGCATCGTTCAATATCCCACCCAGTCTAATCCCACTCTCCCCCTCATTCCCCGCATCGTTTAATATTCCACCCAGTCTAACCCCACTCTCCCCCTCATTCCCCACTGTGGTGTTGGGTGTTCTGACACACAGAAGAGCCAACACAGTTGCATATGGTACAACGCTTCTTTATTTAAACTCACTATTTACAACTTGGTCTTTGCACTCTGCACGTGGGGGGCTCCCTGCTTGTGGTGTTTCAACAGCTCTTTCTTGTTTCCTTCTCCCCAGACCTACTGACCTCCAGGTGTCGTGCTCGTGCTTTTTATGTGGTTGGTGTTCTTGTCTGTGATTGGTTGTGGTGTTGTGTACTCTGATTTGCCTGTTAGTGTGTCCATCATGATGTGTGTGTTTGAATATCATGACATCCCCCCTTTTTACAAAGATATGTGCCTACGTGGTAATAAATATGATCGTGACGTGAGTGCATCTAAGAGTGTGTGTGTGTCGTGTGCAGCATGTGTCTATGACGGAACTATGTACATGGGGCGATGTCGAGTGCGTCACATGAATCCAGTTGTACCATAACATAACAGAAATGCGAACGAGAGAAGAAAAAAAATTTGAACAGTTGTCCAGTCAGACGACATCTGGAACGATAAACAACAACAGGTTATCATGTAAAATTGTCCAACTTATTAAACATATGAACTGTATTATAAGTCCATTCTAATGGGTTTGCGACGAATTCGGGTTGACCGCCTTAAGGGTGGATCAAGAACCACCGGCTGCTGTGCAGGCATGGCCATGGGTGGCGATGGAAAGGGCGTGATGTGCGGCAGCTCCACAAAGTCATCCGCGGAAGCCTGTTGAGGATCTGGCGTGTTGTGTGGCTGTGAGCGTGGAAGTCGGCGAAGGGCGCGCCGATTGCGGCGACGCACGGAACCATCCAGCATGCGAACCAGGAACGAGCGGGGAGCCACTTGTCGGAGGACTTCGGCCGGTGCTGACCAGCCACCATACGGGTGATGGACGCGTACTTTGTCTCCGGAGGACAGGGGGGGCAGGTCCGTCGCTCGTGTGTCGTACCGACCTTTCTGGCGATCACGCTGCAGTTGCATGTCCCGAAGAACCGCCTCATGGTCTGTTGTCGGTGCCAGGACGGAAGGTACCGTCGTCCTGAGGGAGCGACCCATTAGTAGCTGCGCTGGCGAGAGGCCCGTGGATAACGGGGCCGATCGATAGGCCAGCAAGGCAAGGTTAAAGTCCGATCCGGCATCAGCCGCCTTGCACAGGAGCCGCTTTGCGATGTGGACACCCTTTTCAGCCTTCCCGTTCGATTGTGGATGCAGAGGGCTGGATGTCACATGAGTGAAACCATATGCTGCGGCAAAGGACGACCATTCACGGCTGGCAAAACAAGGTCCATTGTCTGACATGACAGTCCTTGGAATGCCATGGCGAGCAAACGTTTCCTTGCAGGCCCCAATGACTGCGGACGACGTCAGATCATGGAGAGGCATGACTTCCGGGTAGTTTGAGAAGTAGTCTATAATAACAATGTAATCTCTGCCGAGCGCGTGAAATAGGTCAACACCCACCTTCGCCCAGGGGGACGTCACCATCTCGTGTGGTAGAAGTGTTTCCGGAGGTTGCGCTGGCTGAAACCTCTGACAGGTTGTGCAGTTGAGCACCATGTTGGCTATGTCTTCATTAATACCCGGCCAATATACCGCCGCCCGGGCCCTTCGTCTGCATTTTTCGACGCCCAAGTGGCCTTCGTGTAGTTGACGAAGAATCATCTGGCGCACACAGTGTGGAATGACGATCCTATGCGATTTCATAAGGACCCCGTCTATATTGGTGAGATCATCTCGCACATTATAAAACTGGGGGCACTGCCCTTTTAGCCACCCTTCCGTCATGTGGCGCATCACTCGCTGCAGCAGAGGGTCAGTCGCCGTCTCTGCACGTATGTGGGCCAGACAAGGATCATCAGCTGGCATATTTGCTGCTGTCAGAGTCACGTGTGCCTCAATTTGACGCACGAACCCCTCCGCATCTGGTGGTGTGCTCACTGCTCGGGAAAGAGTGTCCGCCACTATGAGTTCCTTCCCCGGAGTGTAGATCAGTTCAAAATCGTACCTCCTGAGTTTAAGTAAGATGCGCTGGAGGCGAGGAGTCATGTCGTTCAGGTCTTTGTTAATGATGTTGACCAGGGGGCGGTGGTCAGTTTCGACCGTGAATCGTGGCAGGCCATACACATAGTCGTGGAACTTGTCCAGTCCAGTTAACAAGCCCAGGCATTCTTTTTCGATTTGCGCGTAGCGCTGTTCGGTAGGGGTCATGGCTCGTGAGGCATACGCAACCGGGGCCCATGAAGACGTGCTGTCTTTTTGCAGGAGTACCGCTCCAATACCAGATTGGCTGGCGTCTGTTGAGATCTTTGTAGGGCGAGTCGCGTCAAAGAAGGCCAGCACTGGTGCCGTGACCAGTTTGTGCTTGAGCTCCTCCCATTCCCGCTGATGCGACTGGTGCCAGTTGAATTCCGTCGATTTTTTTACGAGATGGCGCATGTTTGTTGTATGAGAAGCCAGGTTGGGAATGAACTTCCCAAGGAAGTTGACCATGCCCAGGAATCTTAAGACAGCCTTCTTGTCAGCCGGTCGTGGCATGGCTGTGATGGCGCTAACCTTGTCTGCATCGGGACGGACCCCGGACCTTGAGATGTGGTCCCCGAGGAATTTCAGCTCCGTCTGGCCGAAAGCACACTTCGCACGGTTGAGACGCAGGCCATTTTGCCGTATGCGGGTGAAGACACGTCGAAGACGATGCATGTGTTCCTGCGGAGTGGTGGACCAAATGATGATATCGTCCACATATACACGTACCCCTTCGATGCCTTCCATCATCTGCTCCATAATGCGGTGGAATACTTCAGATGCCGAAATGATGCCGAATGGCATCCGGTTGTAGCAGAATCTGCCAAAAGGGGTGTTGAATGTGCATAGTCTTCGGCTGGCCGGGTCCAGTTGGATCTGCCAGAATCCTTTGGACGCATCCAATTTAGTGAATATGTTGGCTCGCGCCATCTCGCTGGTGAGGTCTTCTCGTTTCGGGATGGGATAGTGTTCCCGCATGATGTTGTTGTTCAGATCTTTTGGATCTATACATATACGGAGCTCGCCAGAGGGCTTCTTTACACAGACCATGGAGCTGACCCATGGCGTGGGCTCCGTGACCTTGGATAGGACCCCTTGGTCCTGAAGAATCTGCAGTTGTGCCTTGAGGCGGTCTTTGAGAGGCGCAGGAACCCTGCGAGGTGCGTGAACGACAGGGATGGCGTCCGGTCTGAGTCGAATCTTGTACGTGTGTGGCAATGTCCCCATGCCTTCAAAAACCTCCTGGTTGTGAGCGAGGAGGGAATGGAGATTCGCGTGGAACTCAGCATCCGGGAAGTCGGATATCTCATCTGGAGAGAGAGACATGATGCACTGTACCAGGTGAAGGACCTTACACGCTTGTGCGCCCAGTAACGAGTCCTTTGATGAGCCCACAACTTCGAAGGGGAGTGTGGCCGTGTACCTCTTGTGAGTCACCTGTAGCTGGCAAGATCCTACGGACGGGATAACGTTCCCGTTATAGTCAACCATCTTAAGCCGGGATGGTGTGATGGGTGGTTTGACCTTCATGGCCTGGACTGCAGAGTAAGCAATCAGGTTGGCGGATGCGCCGGTGTCCAGACGGAAGGCGACGCGCGATCGGTTGACCGTCAGGGTGGCACACCACTCATCGTCTGGATTGATGGCATTGACCTTGTTGACATCAATGACGGCAACTCGGAAGTCATCCTGGTCATCTGCATCACTTAACTGGAAGTCGTGATGCGTGGGCTGGACGGTCCTGACTCGTGTGCGAGGTTGCCGAGGATGCGCCGGATCCATGGGTTGAGCCGCACGACAGCGGGCTGCGTAGTGGCCTATCATGGCACATCTGTTGCACTGTCGGTATTTTGCAGGACATTGCCCTTTTAAGTGTAGACCTCCACAATTGCTGCACGTCATGACGTCACGATGTTCGTTGCGCCACTGCGCATGCGCAGTGCGATGTTGCGGTGGGCGCGCCTGCGCAGTGCGTCCCTCGTTGTGGCCGTTATTTTTGGCGCGCACCTGCGCGGGAGACCGCGAAAAGCGCGGGAAGCGGCCGCTGTCGTCCGGGCCGTGGGGCGGGAAGAAATCGACGGCCTGGATGCGTTCAACGTCGTGGGCGGCCTGGCTTGCCGATTCGACGGCTGGGGACCCCCTCCGTGCCAACTCGGACGCCTGAAATCGGGCAAAACGGCAGGTAGCATTTTCATGGAGGACACAGGCTTCCACAGCAGACGCTAAGGTGAGGCTCTTTATTTTAAGAAGCTGCTGGCGTAGGCCACTAGAGGCAACGCCAAAAACAATCTGGTCCCTGATCATGGACTCTGTAGTGGTGCCGTAACCGCAGGACTGCGCTAGAATCCGGAGGTGCGTCAAAAAGGGTTGAAAAAGCTCCTCCTTACCTTGCAGGCGTTGCTGAAAGATGTATCTTTCGAAAGTTTCGTTTACTTCAGTTTGAAAGTGCTGGTCCATTTTGAGGATGACCGTGTCATATTTGGCCTGGTTTTCGCCTTCCTCGAACACCAGTGAATTAAAGACATCATTTGGGTGGGGGCCTGCGTAGAAGAGGAGCATTGCAATCTTCGAATCATCCGAGGCATTCTGTTTTTCGGTGGCACGGATGTACAGGTCAAATCGCTGCCTGTAGAGCTTCCAGTTGGTGCCTAGGTTCCCCGTGACTTGCATCGGCTGCGGTTTGCCGGTGTGGTCCATGTCCAGAATGGCAGGTTGGTAGGCAGGTATCGATCCACTCCTGTACCATGTGGTGTTGGGTGTTCTGACACACAGAAGAGCCAACACAGTTGCATATGGTACAACGCTTCTTTATTTAAACTCACTATTTACAACTTGGTCTTTGCACTCTGCACGTGGGGGGCTCCCTGCTTGTGGTGTTTCAACAGCTCTTTCTTGTTTCCTTCTCCCCAGACCTACTGACCTCCAGGTGTCGTGCTCGTGCTTTTTATGTGGTTGGTGTTCTTGTCTGTGATTGGTTGTGGTGTTGTGTACTCTGATTTGCCTGTTAGTGTGTCCATCATGATGTGTGTGTTTGAATATCATGACACCCACATCGTTTAATATTCCACCCAGTCTAATCCCACTCTTCCCCTCACTCCCCGCATCGTTCAATATCCCACCCAGACTAATCCCACTCTTCCCCTCACTCCCCACATCGTTTAATCCCACTCTCCCCCTTACTCCCTGCATCGTTTAATATTCTACCCTGTCTAATCCCACTCTCCCTCTCACTCCCCGCATCGTTTAACATCCCACCCAGCCTAATCCCACTCTCCCCCTCACTCCCCGCATCGTTTAATCCCACTCTCCCCCTTACTCCCTGCATCGTTTAATATTCCACTTTCTAAACCCACTCCTCCTCACTCTCTGCATCGTTTAATATCCCACCCAGTCTAATTCCACTCTCCCCCTCACTCCCCGCATCGTTTAATATCCCACCCAGTCTAATCCCACTCTCCCCCTCACACCCCGCGCCGTTTAATATTCCACGCAGTCTAATCCCACTCTCCCCCACAATCCCCGCATCGTTTAATATCCCACCCAGTCTGATCCCACTCTCCACCTCATTCCCTGCATCGTTTAATATCCCACCCAGTCTAATCCCACTCTCCCGCTCACACCCCGAATACTTTAATATTCCACCCAGTCTAATCCCACTCTCCCCCTCATTCCCCGCATCGTTTCATATCCCACCCAGTGTAATCCCACTCTCCTCCTCATTCCCCGCATCGTTTAATATTCCACCCAGTCTAATCCCACTCTCCCCCCACACTCCCCACATCATTTAATATTCTACCCAGTCAAATCCGACTCTCCGCCTCACTCCCCGCATCGTTTAATGTCCCAGCCAGTCTAATCCCACTTTCCCCCTCACTTCCCGCATCGTTTACTATTCTACACAGTCTAATCCGACTGTCTCCCTCACTCCCCGCATCGTTTAACATCCCACCCAGTCCGATCCATTCTCCCCCCCACTCCCCGCACCCTTTAATTTCCCACCCAGTCTAATCCCACTCTCCCCCTCACTCCCCGCATCGTTTAATATTCCACCCAGTCTAATCCCACTCTCCCCCTCACTCCCCGCATCGTTTAATAAACCACCCAGTCAAATCCCACTCTTCCACTCACTCCCTGCATCGTTTAATATTCCACCCATTCTAATCTCACTCTCCCGCTCACTCCCCGCACCGTTTAATATCCCACCCAGTCTAATCCCACTCTCCCGCACATTCCACTCATCGTTTAATATCCCGTCAGTCTAATCCCACTCTCACCCTCACTCCCCGCATCGTTTAATATTCCACTCAGTCTAATCCCACTCTCCACCTCACTCCCCGCATTGTTTTATATCCCACCCAGTCCAATCCCACTCTCCCCCTCACTCCCCGCATTGTTTAATATCCCACCCAGTCTAATCCCACTCTCCCCCTCACTCCCCGCATCATTTAATATCCCAGCCAGTCTAATCCCACTCTAGCCCTCATTCCCCGCATCGTTTAATATTCCACCCAGTCTAATCCCACTCTCCCCCTCACTCCCCGCATCATTTAATATCCCACCCAGTCTAATCCCACTCTCGCCCTCATTCCCCGCATCATTTAATATCCCAACCAGTCTAATCCCACTCTCGCCCTCATTCCCCGCATCGTTTAATATTCCACCCAGTCCAATCCCACTCTCCCCCACAATCCCCGCATCGTTTAATATCCCACCCAGTCTGATCCCACTCTCCACCTCATTCCCTGCATCGTTTAATATCCCACCCAGTCTAATCCCACTCTCCCGCTCACACCCCGAATAGTTTAATATTCCACCCAGTCTAATCCCACTCTCCCCCTCATTCCCCGCATCGTTTCATATCCCACCCAGTGTAATCCCACTCTCCTCCTCATTCCCCGCATCGTTTAGTATTCCACCCAGTCTAATCCCACTCTCCCCCCACACACCCCACATCATTTAATATTCCACCCAGTCAAATCCGACTCTCCCCCTCACTCCCCGCATCGTTTAATATCCCACTCAGTCTAATCCCACTTTCCCCCTCACTTCCCGCATCGTTTACTATTCTACACAGTCTAATCCGACTGTCTCCCTCACTCCCCGCATCGTTTAATATCCCACGCAGTCTAATCCCACTCTCCCCCTCACTCCCTGCATCGTTTAATATCCCACCCAGTCCAATACCACTCTCCCCCTCACTCCCCGCATTGTTTATTATTCCACCCAGTCTAATCCCACGCTCCCCCTCACTCCCCGCACCGTTTAATATTCCTCCCAGTCTAACCCCACTCTCCCCCTCACTCCCTGCATCGTTTAATATCCCACCCAGTCCAATACCACTCTCCCCCTCACTCCCCGCATTGTTTATTATTCCACCCAGTCTAATCCCACACTCCCCCTCCTTCCCCGCACCGTTTAATATCCCACCCAGTCTAATCCCACTCTCCCACTCACTCCCGGCATCGTTTAATATTCCTCCCAGTCTAACCCCACTCTCCCCCTCACTCCCTGCATCGTTTAATATTCTACCCTGTCTAATCCCACTCTCCCTCTCACTCCCCGCATCGTTTAACATCCCACCCAGCCTAATCCCACTCTCCCCCTCACTCCCCGCATCGTTAAATCCCACTCTCCCCCTTACTCCCTGCATCGTTTAATATTCCACTTTCTAAACCCACTCCTCCTCACTCTCTGCATCGTTTAATATCCCACCCAGTCTAATTCCACTCTCCCCCTCACTCCCCGCATCGTTTAATATCCCACCCAGTCTAATCCCACTCTCCCCCTCACACCCCGCGCCGTTTAATATTCCACGCAGTCTAATCCCACTCTCCCCCACAATCCCCGCATCGTTTAATATCCCACCCAGTCTGATCCCACTCTCCACCTCATTCCCTGCATCGTTTAATATCCCACCCAGTCTAATCCCACTCTCCCGCTCACACCCCGAATACTTTAATATTCCACCCAGTCTAATCCCACTCTCCCCCTCATTCCCCGCATCGTTTCATATCCCACCCAGTGTAATCCCACTCTCCTCCTCATTCCCCGCATCGTTTAATATTCCACCCAGTCTAATCCCACTCTCCCCCCACACTCCCCACATCATTTAATATTCTACCCAGTCAAATCCGACTCTCCGCCTCACTCCCCGCATCGTTTAATGTCCCAGCCAGTCTAATCCCACTTTCCCCCTCACTTCCCGCATCGTTTACTATTCTACACAGTCTAATCCGACTGTCTCCCTCACTCCCCGCATCGTTTAACATCCCACCCAGTCCGATCCATTCTCCCCCCCACTCCCCGCACCCTTTAATTTCCCACCCAGTCTAATCCCACTCTCCCCCTCACTCCCCGCATCGTTTAATATTCCACCCAGTCTAATCCCACTCTCCCCCTCACTCCCCGCATCGTTTAATAAACCACCCAGTCAAATCCCACTCTTCCACTCACTCCCTGCATCGTTTAATATTCCACCCATTCTAATCTCACTCTCCCGCTCACTCCCCGCACCGTTTAATATCCCACCCAGTCTAATCCCACTCTCCCGCACATTCCACTCATCGTTTAATATCCCGTCAGTCTAATCCCACTCTCACCCTCACTCCCCGCATCGTTTAATATTCCACTCAGTCTAATCCCACTCTCCACCTCACTCCCCGCATTGTTTTATATCCCACCCAGTCCAATCCCACTCTCCCCCTCACTCCCCGCATTGTTTAATATCCCACCCAGTCTAATCCCACTCTCCCCCTCACTCCCCGCATCATTTAATATCCCAGCCAGTCTAATCCCACTCTAGCCCTCATTCCCCGCATCGTTTAATATTCCACCCAGTCTAATCCCACTCTCCCCCTCACTCCCCGCATCATTTAATATCCCACCCAGTCTAATCCCACTCTCGCCCTCATTCCCCGCATCATTTAATATCCCAACCAGTCTAATCCCACTCTCGCCCTCATTCCCCGCATCGTTTAATATTCCACCCAGTCCAATCCCACTCTCCCCCACAATCCCCGCATCGTTTAATATCCCACCCAGTCTGATCCCACTCTCCACCTCATTCCCTGCATCGTTTAATATCCCACCCAGTCTAATCCCACTCTCCCGCTCACACCCCGAATAGTTTAATATTCCACCCAGTCTAATCCCACTCTCCCCCTCATTCCCCGCATCGTTTCATATCCCACCCAGTGTAATCCCACTCTCCTCCTCATTCCCCGCATCGTTTAGTATTCCACCCAGTCTAATCCCACTCTCCCCCCACACACCCCACATCATTTAATATTCCACCCAGTCAAATCCGACTCTCCCCCTCACTCCCCGCATCGTTTAATATCCCACTCAGTCTAATCCCACTTTCCCCCTCACTTCCCGCATCGTTTACTATTCTACACAGTCTAATCCGACTGTCTCCCTCACTCCCCGCATCGTTTAATATCCCACGCAGTCTAATCCCACTCTCCCCCTCACTCCCTGCATCGTTTAATATCCCACCCAGTCCAATACCACTCTCCCCCTCACTCCCCGCATTGTTTATTATTCCACCCAGTCTAATCCCACGCTCCCCCTCACTCCCCGCACCGTTTAATATTCCTCCCAGTCTAACCCCACTCTCCCCCTCACTCCCTGCATCGTTTAATATCCCACCCAGTCCAATACCACTCTCCCCCTCACTCCCCGCATTGTTTATTATTCCACCCAGTCTAATCCCACACTCCCCCTCCTTCCCCGCACCGTTTAATATCCCACCCAGTCTAATCCCACTCTCCCACTCACTCCCGGCATCGTTTAATATTCCTCCCAGTCTAACCCCACTCTCCCCCTCACTCCCTGCATCGTTTAATATCCCACCCAGTCCAATACCACTCTCCTCTCACTCCCCGCATCGTATAATATTCCACCAAGTCTAATCCCACTCTCCCCCTCATTCCCCGCATCGTTTAATATTCCACCCAGTCTAATCCCACGCTCCCCCTCACTCCCCGCATCGTTTAATACTCCACCCAGTCTAATCCCACTCTCCCCTTCACTCTCCGCGTTGTTTAATATTCCACCCAGTCTAATCCCACTCTCCCCTTCACTCCCCGCGTTGTTTATTATTCCACCCAATCTAATCCCACTCTCCCCCTCACTCCCCGCATCGTTTAATATCCCACCCAGTCTAATTCCACTCTTCCCCTCACTCCCCGCATCGTTTAATATTCTATCCAGTCTAATCCCACTCTCCCCCTCACTCCCCGCATCGTTTAATATCCCACCCAGTCTCATCCCACTCTCCCGCACATTCCACGCATCGTTTAATATCCCGCCAGTCTAATCCCACTCTCACCCTCACTCCCCGCATCGTTTAATATTCCTCCCAGTCTAACCCCACTCTCCCCCTCACTCCCTGCATCGTTTAATATCCCACCCAGTCCAATACCACTCTCCCCCTCACTCCCCGCATTGTTTATTATTCCACCCAGTCTAATCCCACACTCCCCCTCCCTCCCCGCACCGTTTAATATCCCACCCAGTCTAATCCCACTCTCCCCCTCACTCCCGGCATCGTTTGATATTCCTCCCAGTCTAACCCCACTCTCCCCCTCACTCCCTGCATCGTTTAATATCCCACCCAGTCCAATACCACTCTCCCCCTCACTCCCCGCATTGTTTATTATTCCACCCAGTCTAATCCCACGCTCCCCCTCACTCCCCGCACCGTTTAATATTCCTCCCAGTCTAACCCCACTCTCCCCCTCACTCCCTGCATCGTTTAATATCCCACCCAGTCCAATACCACTCTCCCCCTCACTCCCCGCATTGTTTATTATTCCACCCAGTCTAATCCCACACTCCCCCTCCCTCCCCGCACCGTTTAATATCCCACCCAGTCTAATCCCACTCTCCCACTCACTCCCGGCATCGTTTAATATTCCTCCCAGTCTAACCCCACTCTCCCCCTCACTCCCTGCATCGTTTAATATCCCACCCAGTCTAATCCCACTCTCCCCCTCACTCCCCGCATCGTTTAATACTCCACCCAGTCTAATCCCACTCTCCCCTTCACTCCCCGCGTTGTTTAATATTCCACCCAGTCTAATCCCACTCTCCCCTTCACTCCCCGCGTTGTTTATTATTCCACCCAATCTAATCCCACTCTCCCCCTCACTCCCCGCATCGTTTAATATCCCACCCAGTCTAATTCCACTCTTCCCCTCAATCCCCGCATCGTTTAATATTCTATCCAGTCTAATCCCACTCTCCCCCTCACTCCCCGCATCGTTTAATATCCCACCCAGTCTAATTCCACTCTTTCCCTCACTCCCCGCATCGTTTAATATTCCACCCAGTCTAACCCCACTCTCCCCCTCACTCACTGCATCGTTTAATATCCCACCCAGTCCAATCCCACTCTCCCCCTCACTCCCCGCATTGTTTAATATTCCACCCAGTGTAATCCCACTCTCCCCCTCAATCCCGGCATGGTTTAATATTCCACCCAGTCTAATCCCACTCTCCCCCTCATTCCCCGCATCGTTTAATATTCCACCCAGTCGAATCCCACTCACCCCCTCACTCCACCCCCGGTTAATATTCCACCCAGTCTAATCCCACTCTCTCCTTCACTCCCCGCGTTGTTTAATATTCCATCCAGTCTAATTCCACTCTTCCCCTCACTCCCCGCATTGTTTAATATCCCACCCAGTCTAATCCCACTCTCCCCCACACTCCCAGCATCGTTTAATATTCCACCCAGTCCAATCCCACTCTCCCCCTCACTCTCCGCATCGTTTAATATTCCACCCAGTCTAATCCCACTCTCCCCCTCACTCCCCCCATCGTTTAATATTCCACCCAGTCTAACCCCACTTTCCCCCTCATTCCCCGCATCGTTTAATATTCCACCCAGACTAATCCCACTCTTCCCCTCACTCCCCACATCGTTTAATCCCACTCTCCCCCTTACTCCCTGCATCGTTTAATATTCTACCCTGTCTAATCCCACTCTCCCCCGCACTCCCCGCATCGTTTAACATCCCACCCAGCCTAATCCCACTCTCCCCCTCACTCCCCGTATCGTTTAATCCCACTCTCCCCCTTACTCCCTGCATCGTTTAATATTCCACTTCCTAAACCCACTCCTCCTCACTCTCCGCATCGTTTAATATCCCACCCAGTCTAATCCCACTCTCCCCCTCACTCCCCGCATCTTTTAATATCCCACCCAGTCTAATCCCACTATCCCCCTCACTCCCCGCATCGTTGAATATCCCACCCAGTCTAATCCCACTCTCCCCCTCACTCCCCGCGCCGTTTAATATTCCACCCAGTCTAATCCCACTCTCCCCCACAATCCCCGCATCGTTTAATATCCCACCCAGTCTGATCCCACTCTCCACCTCATTCCCTGCATCGTTTAATATCCCACCCAGTCTAATCCCACTCTCCCGCTCACACCCCAAATAGTTTAATATTCCACCCAGTCTAATCCCATTCTCCCCCTCATTCCCCGCATCATTTCATATCCCACCCAGTGTAATCCCACTCTCCTCCTCATTCCCCGCATCGTTTAATATTCCACCCAGTCTAATCCCACTCTCCCCCCACACTCCCCACATCATTTAATATTCCACCCAGTCAAATCCGACTCTCCGCCTCACTCCCCGCATCGTTTAATATCCCACGCAGTCTAATCCCACTCTCCCCCTCACTCCCCGCGTTGTTTAATATCCCACCCAGTCCAATCCATTCTCCCCCTCACTCCCCGCATTGTTTAATGTGCCACCCAGCCTAATCCCACTCTCCCCCTCACTCCCCGCACCCTTTAATTTCCCACCCAGTCCAATACCACTCTCCCCCTCACTCCCGGCATCGTTTAATATTCCTCCCAGTCTAACCCCACTCTCCCCCTCACTCCCTGCATCGTTTAATATCCCACCCAGTCCAATACCACTCTCCCCCTCACTCCCCGCATTGTTTAATATCCCACCCAGTCTAATCCCACTCTCCCCCTCACTCCCCGCATCATTTAATATCCCAGCCAGTCTAATCCCACTCTAGCCCTCATTCCCCGCATCGTTTAATATTCCACCCAGTCTAATCCCACTCTCCCCCTCACTCCCCGCATCATTTAATATCCCACCCAGTCTAATCCCACTCTCGCCCTCATTCCCCGCATCATTTAATATCCCAACCAGTCTAATCCCACTCTCGCCCTCATTCCCCGCATCGTTTAATATTCCACCCAGTCCAATCCCACTCTCCCCCACAATCCCCGCATCGTTTAATATCCCACCCAGTCTGATCCCACTCTCCACCTCATTCCCTGCATCGTTTAATATCCCACCCAGTCTAATCCCACTCTCCCGCTCACACCCCGAATCGTTTAATATTCCACCCAGTCTAATCCCACTCTCCCCCTCATTCCCCGCATCGTTTCATATCCCACCCAGTGTAATCCCACTCTCCTCCTCATTCCCCGCATCGTTTAGTATTCCACCCAGTCTAATCCCACTCTCCCCCCACACACCCCACATCATTTAATATTCCACCCAGTCAAATCCGACTCTCCCCCTCACTCCCCGCATCGTTTAATATCCCACTCAGTCTAATCCCACTTTCCCCCTCACTTCCCGCATCGTTTACTATTCTACACAGTCTAATCCGACTGTCTCCCTCACTCCCCGCATCGTTTAATATCCCACGCAGTCTAATCCCACTCTCCCCCTCACTCCCTGCATCGTTTAATATCCCACCCAGTCCAATACCACTCTCCCCCTCACTCCCCGCATTGTTTATTATTCCACCCAGTCTAATCCCACGCTCCCCCTCACTCCCCGCACCGTTTAATATTCCTCCCAGTCTAACCCCACTCTCCCCCTCACTCCCTGCATCGTTTAATATCCCACCCAGTCCAATACCACTCTCCCCCTCACTCCCCGCATTGTTTATTATTCCACCCAGTCTAATCCCACACTCCCCCTCCTTCCCCGCACCGTTTAATATCCCACCCAGTCTAATCCCACTCTCCCACTCACTCCCGGCATCGTTTAATATTCCTCCCAGTCTAACCCCACTCTCCCCCTCACTCCCTGCATCGTTTAATATCCCACCCAGTCCAATACCACTCTCCTCTCACTCCCCGCATCGTATAATATTCCACCAAGTCTAATCCCACTCTCCCCCTCATTCCCCGCATCGTTTAATATTCCACCCAGTCTAATCCCACGCTCCCCCTCACTCCCCGCATCGTTTAATACTCCACCCAGTCTAATCCCACTCTCCCCTTCACTCTCCGCGTTGTTTAATATTCCACCCAGTCTAATCCCACTCTCCCCTTCACTCCCCGCGTTGTTTATTATTCCACCCAATCTAATCCCACTCTCCCCCTCACTCCCCGCATCGTTTAATATCCCACCCAGTCTAATTCCACTCTTCCCCTCACTCCCCGCATCGTTTAATATTCTATCCAGTCTAATCCCACTCTCCCCCTCACTCCCCGCATCGTTTAATATCCCACCCAGTCTCATCCCACTCTCCCGCACATTCCACGCATCGTTTAATATCCCGCCAGTCTAATCCCACTCTCACCCTCACTCCCCGCATCGTTTAATATTCCACTCAGTCTAATCCCACTCTCCACCTCACTCCCCGCATTGTTTTATATCCCACCCAGTCCAATCCCACTCTCCCCCTCACTCCCCGCATTGTTTAATATCCCACCCATTCTAATCCCACTCTCCCCCTCACTCCCCGCATCATTTAATATCCCAGCCAGTCTAATCCCACTCTAGCCCTCATTCCCCGCATCTTTTAATATTCCACCCAGTCTAATCCCACTCTCCCCCTCACTCCCCGCATCATTTAATATCCCACCCAGTCTAATCCCACTCTCGCCCTCATTCCCCGCATCATTTAATATCCCAACCAGTCTAATCCCACTCTCGCCCTCATTCCCCGCATCGTTTAATATTCCACCCAGTCCAATCCCACTCTCCCCCACAATCCCCGCATCGTTTAATATCCCACCCAGTCTGAACCCACTCTCCACCTCATTCCCTGCATCGTTTAATATCCCACCCAGTCTAATCCCACTCTCCCGCTCACACCCCGAATAGTTTAATATTCCACCCAGTCTAATCCCACTCTCCCCCTCATTCCCCGCATCGTTTCATATCCCACCCAGTGTAATCCCACTCTCCTCCTCATTCCCCGCATCGTTTAGTATTCCACCCAGTCTAATCCCACTCCCCCAACACACCCCACATCATTTAATATTCCACCCAGTCAAATCCGACTCTCCCCCTCACTCCCCGCATCGTTTAATATCCCACTCAGTCTAATCCCACTTTCCCCCTCACTTCCCGCATCGTTTACTATTCTACACAGTCTAATCCGACTGTCTCCCTCACTCCCCGCATCGTTTAATATCCCACGCAGTCTAATCCCACTCTCCCCCTCACTCCCTGCATCGTTTAATATCCCACCCAGTCCAATACCACTCTCCCCCTCACTCCCCGCATTGTTTATTATTCCACCCAGTCTAGTCCCACGCTCCCCCTCACTCCCCGCACCGTTTAATATTCCTCCCAGTCTAACCCCACTCTCCCCCTCACTCCCTGCATCGTTTAATATCCCACCCAGTCCAATACCACTCTCCCCCTCACTCCCCGCATTGTTTATTATTCCACCCAGTCTAATCCCACACTCCCCCTCCCTCCCCGCACCGTTTAATATCCCACCCAGTCTAATCCCACTCTCCCCCTCACTCCCGGCATCGTTTGATATTCCTCCCAGTCTAACCCCACTCTCCCCCTCACTCCCTGCATCGTTTAATATCCCACCCAGTCCAATACCACTCTCCCCCTCACTCCCCGCATTGTTTATTATTCCACCCAGTCTAATCCCACGCTCCCCCTCACTCCCCGCACCGTTTAATATTCCTCCCAGTCTAACCCCACTCTCCCCCTCACTCCCTGCATCGTTTAATATCCCACCCAGTCCAATACCACTCTCCCCCTCACTCCCCGCATTGTTTATTATTCCACCCAGTCTAATCCCACACTCCCCCTCCCTCCCCGCACCGTTTAATATCCCACCCAGTCTAATCCCACTCTCCCACTCACTCCCGGCATCGTTTAATATTCCTCCCAGTCTAACCCCACTCTCCCCCTCACTCCCTGCATCGTTTAATATCCCACCCAGTCTAATCCCACTCTCCCCCTCACTCCCCGCATCGTTTAATACTCCACCCAGTCTAATCCCACTCTCCCCTTCACTCCCCGCGTTGTTTAATATTCCACCCAGTCTAATCCCACTCTCCCCTTCACTCCCCGCGTTGTTTATTATTCCACCCAATCTAATCCCACTCTCCCCCTCACTCCCCGCATCGTTTAATATCCCACCCAGTCTAATTCCACTCTTCCCCTCAATCCCCGCATCGTTTAATATTCTATCCAGTCTAATCCCACTCTCCCCCTCACTCCCCGCATCGTTTAATATCCCACCCAGTCTAATTCCACTCTTTCCCTCACTCCCCGCATCGTTTAATATTCCACCCAGTCTAACCCCACTCTCCCCCTCACTCACTGCATCGTTTAATATCCCACCCAGTCCAATCCCACTCTCCCCCTCACTCCCCGCATTGTTTAATATTCCACCCAGTGTAATCCCACTCTCCCCCTCAATCCCGGCATGGTTTAATATTCCACCCAGTCTAATCCCACTCTCCCCCTCATTCCCCGCATCGTTTAATATTCCACCCAGTCGAATCCCACTCACCCCCTCACTCCCCGCATCGGTTAATATTCCACCCAGTCTAATCCCACTCTCTCCTTCACTCCCCGCGTTGTTTAATATTCCATCCAGTCTAATCCCACTCTCCCCCTCACTCCCCGCATCATTTAATATCCCACCCAGTCTAATCCCACTCTCGCCCTCATTCCCCGCATCATTTAATATCCCAACCAGTCTAATCCCACTCTCGCCCTCATTCCCCGCATCGTTTAATATTCCACCCAGTCCAATCCCACTCTCCCCCACAATCCCCGCATCGTTTAATATCCCACCCAGTCTGATCCCACTCTCCACCTCATTCCCTGCATCGTTTAATATCCCACCCAGTCTAATCCCACTCTCCCGCTCACACCCCGAATCGTTTAATATTCCACCCAGTCTAATCCCACTCTCCCCCTCATTCCCCGCATCGTTTCATATCCCACCCAGTGTAATCCCACTCTCCTCCTCATTCCCCGCATCGTTTAGTATTCCACCCAGTCTAATCCCACTCTCCCCCCACACACCCCACATCATTTAATATTCCACCCAGTCAAATCCGACTCTCCCCCTCACTCCCCGCATCGTTTAATATCCCACTCAGTCTAATCCCACTTTCCCCCTCACTTCCCGCATCGTTTACTATTCTACACAGTCTAATCCGACTGTCTCCCTCACTCCCCGCATCGTTTAATATCCCACGCAGTCTAATCCCACTCTCCCCCTCACTCCCTGCATCGTTTAATATCCCACCCAGTCCAATACCACTCTCCCCCTCACTCCCCGCATTGTTTATTATTCCACCCAGTCTAATCCCACGCTCCCCCTCACTCCCCGCACCGTTTAATATTCCTCCCAGTCTAACCCCACTCTCCCCCTCACTCCCTGCATCGTTTAATATCCCACCCAGTCCAATACCACTCTCCCCCTCACTCCCCGCATTGTTTATTATTCCACCCAGTCTAATCCCACACTCCCCCTCCTTCCCCGCACCGTTTAATATCCCACCCAGTCTAATCCCACTCTCCCACTCACTCCCGGCATCGTTTAATATTCCTCCCAGTCTAACCCCACTCTCCCCCTCACTCCCTGCATCGTTTAATATCCCACCCAGTCCAATACCACTCTCCTCTCACTCCCCGCATCGTATAATATTCCACCAAGTCTAATCCCACTCTCCCCCTCATTCCCCGCATCGTTTAATATTCCACCCAGTCTAATCCCACGCTCCCCCTCACTCCCCGCATCGTTTAATACTCCACCCAGTCTAATCCCACTCTCCCCTTCACTCTCCGCGTTGTTTAATATTCCACCCAGTCTAATCCCACTCTCCCCTTCACTCCCCGCGTTGTTTATTATTCCACCCAATCTAATCCCACTCTCCCCCTCACTCCCCGCATCGTTTAATATCCCACCCAGTCTAATTCCACTCTTCCCCTCACTCCCCGCATCGTTTAATATTCTATCCAGTCTAATCCCACTCTCCCCCTCACTCCCCGCATCGTTTAATATCCCACCCAGTCTCATCCCACTCTCCCGCACATTCCACGCATCGTTTAATATCCCGCCAGTCTAATCCCACTCTCACCCTCACTCCCCGCATCGTTTAATATTCCACTCAGTCTAATCCCACTCTCCACCTCACTCCCCGCATTGTTTTATATCCCACCCAGTCCAATCCCACTCTCCCCCTCACTCCCCGCATTGTTTAATATCCCACCCATTCTAATCCCACTCTCCCCCTCACTCCCCGCATCATTTAATATCCCAGCCAGTCTAATCCCACTCTAGCCCTCATTCCCCGCATCTTTTAATATTCCACCCAGTCTAATCCCACTCTCCCCCTCACTCCCCGCATCATTTAATATCCCACCCAGTCTAATCCCACTCTCGCCCTCATTCCCCGCATCATTTAATATCCCAACCAGTCTAATCCCACTCTCGCCCTCATTCCCCGCATCGTTTAATATTCCACCCAGTCCAATCCCACTCTCCCCCACAATCCCCGCATCGTTTAATATCCCACCCAGTCTGAACCCACTCTCCACCTCATTCCCTGCATCGTTTAATATCCCACCCAGTCTAATCCCACTCTCCCGCTCACACCCCGAATAGTTTAATATTCCACCCAGTCTAATCCCACTCTCCCCCTCATTCCCCGCATCGTTTCATATCCCACCCAGTGTAATCCCACTCTCCTCCTCATTCCCCGCATCGTTTAGTATTCCACCCAGTCTAATCCCACTCCCCCAACACACCCCACATCATTTAATATTCCACCCAGTCAAATCCGACTCTCCCCCTCACTCCCCGCATCGTTTAATATCCCACTCAGTCTAATCCCACTTTCCCCCTCACTTCCCGCATCGTTTACTATTCTACACAGTCTAATCCGACTGTCTCCCTCACTCCCCTCATCGTTTAATATCCCACGCAGTCTAATCCCACTCTCCCCCTCACTCCCTGCATCGTTTAATATCCCACCCAGTCCAATACCACTCTCCCCCTCACTCCCCGCATTGTTTATTATTCCACCCAGTCTAGTCCCACGCTCCCCCTCACTCCCCGCACCGTTTAATATTCCTCCCAGTCTAACCCCACTCTCCCCCTCACTCCCTGCATCGTTTAATATCCCACCCAGTCCAATACCACTCTCCCCCTCACTCCCCGCATTGTTTATTATTCCACCCAGTCTAATCCCACACTCCCCCTCCCTCCCCGCACCGTTTAATATCCCACCCAGTCTAATCCCACTCTCCCCCTCACTCCCGGCATCGTTTGATATTCCTCCCAGTCTAACCCCACTCTCCCCCTCACTCCCTGCATCGTTTAATATCCCACCCAGTCCAATACCACTCTCCCCCTCACTCCCCGCATTGTTTATTATTCCACCCAGTCTAATCCCACGCTCCCCCTCACTCCCCGCACCGTTTAATATTCCTCCCAGTCTAACCCCACTCTCCCCCTCACTCCCTGCATCGTTTAATATCCCACCCAGTCCAATACCACTCTCCCCCTCACTCCCCGCATTGTTTATTATTCCACCCAGTCTAATCCCACACTCCCCCTCCCTCCCCGCACCGTTTAATATCCCACCCAGTCTAATCCCACTCTCCCACTCACTCCCGGCATCGTTTAATATTCCTCCCAGTCTAACCCCACTCTCCCCCTCACTCCCTGCATCGTTTAATATCCCACCCAGTCTAATCCCACTCTCCCCCTCACTCCCCGCATCGTTTAATACTCCACCCAGTCTAATCCCACTCTCCCCTTCACTCCCCGCGTTGTTTAATATTCCACCCAGTCTAATCCCACTCTCCCCTTCACTCCCCGCGTTGTTTATTATTCCACCCAATCTAATCCCACTCTCCCCCTCACTCCCCGCATCGTTTAATATCCCACCCAGTCTAATTCCACTCTTCCCCTCAATCCCCGCATCGTTTAATATTCTATCCAGTCTAATCCCACTCTCCCCCTCACTCCCCGCATCGTTTAATATCCCACCCAGTCTAATTCCACTCTTTCCCTCACTCCCCGCATCGTTTAATATTCCACCCAGTCTAACCCCACTCTCCCCCTCACTCACTGCATCGTTTAATATCCCACCCAGTCCAATCCCACTCTCCCCCTCACTCCCCGCATTGTTTAATATTCCACCCAGTGTAATCCCACTCTCCCCCTCAATCCCGGCATGGTTTAATATTCCACCCAGTCTAATCCCACTCTCCCCCTCATTCCCCGCATCGTTTAATATTCCACCCAGTCGAATCCCACTCACCCCCTCACTCCCCGCATCGGTTAATATTCCACCCAGTCTAATCCCACTCTCTCCTTCACTCCCCGCGTTGTTTAATATTCCATCCAGTCTAATTCCACTCTTCCCCTCACTCCCCGCATTGTTTAATATCCCACCCAGTCTAATCCCACTCTCCCCCACACTCCCAGCATCGTTTAATATTCCACCCAGTCCAATCCCACTCTCCCCCTCACTCTCCGCATCGTTTAATATTCCACCCAGTCTAATCCCACTCTCCCCCTCACTCCCCCCATCGTTTAATATTCCACCCAGTCTAACCCCACTCTCCCCCTCATTCCCCGCATCGTTTAATATTCCACCCAGACTAATCCCACTCTTCCCCTCACTCCCCACATCGTTTAATCCCACTCTCCCCCTTACTCCCTGCATCGTTTAATATTCTACCCTGTCTAATCCCACTCTCCCCCGCACTCCCCACATCGTTTAACATCCCACCCAGCCTAATCCCACTCTCCCCCTCACTCCCCGTATCGTTTAATCCCACTCTCCCCCTTACTCCCTGCATCGTTTAATATTCCACTTCCTAAACCCACTCCTCCTCACTCTCCGCATCGTTTAATATCCCACCCAGTCTAATCCCACTCTCCCCCTCACTCCCCGCATCTTTTAATATCCCACCCAGTCTAATCCCACTATCCCCCTCACTCCCCGCATCGTTTAATATCCCACCCAGTCTAATCCCACTCTCCCCCTCACTCCCCGCGCCGTTTAATATTCCACCCAGTCTAATCCCACTCTCCCCCACAATCCCCGCATCGTTTAATATCCCACCCAGTCTGATCCCACTCTCCACCTCATTCCCTGCATCGTTTAATATCCCACCCAGTCTAATCCCACTCTCCCGCTCACACCCCAAATAGTTTAATATTCCACCCAGTCTAATCCCACTCTCCCCCTCATTCCCCGCATCATTTCATATCCCACCCAGTGTAATCCCACTCTCCTCCTCATTCCCCGCATCGTTTAATATTCCACCCAGTCTAATCCCACTCTCCCCCCACACTCCCCACATCATTTAATATTCCACCCAGTCAAATCCGACTCTCCGCCTCACTCCCCGCATCGTTTAATATCCCACGCAGTCTAATCCCACTCTCCCCCTCACTCCCCGCGTTGTTTAATATCCCACCCAGTCCAATCCATTCTCCCCCTCACTCCCCGCATTGTTTAATGTGCCTCCCAGCCTAATCCCACTCTCCCCTCACTCCCCGCACCCTTTAATTTCCCACCCAGTCCAATCCCACTCTCCCCCTCACTCCCGGCATCGTTTAATATTCCTCCCAGTCTAACCCCACTCTCCCCCTCACTCCCTGCATCGTTTAATATCCCACCCAGTCCAATACCACTCTCCCCCTCACTCCCCGCATTGTTTATTATTCCACCCAGTCTAATCCCACTCTCCCCCTCATTCCCCGCATCGTTTAATATTCCACCCAGTCTAATCCCACTCTCCCCCTCATTCCCCGCATTGTTTAATATTCCACCCAGTCTAATCCCACGCTCCCCCTCACTCCCCGCACCGTTTAATATTCCTCCCAGTCTAACCCCACTCTCCCCCTCACTCCCTGCATCGTTTAATATCCCACCCAGTCCAATACCACTCTCCCCCTCACCCCCAGCACTGTTTATTATTCCACCCAGTCTAATCCCACACTCCCCCTCACTCCCCGCACCGTTTAATATCCCACCCAGTCTAATCCCACTCTCCCACTCACTCCCGGCATCGTTTAATATTCCTCCCAGTCTAACCCCACTCTCCCCCTCACTCCCTGCATCGTTTAATATTCCACCCAGTCTAATCCCACTCTCCCCTTCACTCCCCGCGTTGTTTATTATTCCACCGAATCTAGTCCCACTCTCCCCCTCACTCCCTGCATCGTTTAATATCCCACCCAGTCTAATTCCACTCTTCCCCTCACTCCCCGCATCGTTTAATATTCTATCCAGTCTAATCCCACTCTCCCCCTCACTCCCCGCATCGTTTAATATCCCACCCAGTCTAATTCCACTCTTTCCCTCACTCCCCGCATCGTTTAATATTCCACCCAGTCTAACCCCACTCTCCCCCTCACTCACTGCATCGTTTAATATCCCACCCAGTCCAATCCCACTCTCCCCCTCACTCCCCGCATTGTTTAATATTCCACCCAGTGTAATCCCACTCTCCCCCTCACTCCCGGCATGGTTTAATATTCCACCCAGCCTAATCCCACTATCCCCCTCACTCCCCGCATCGTTTAATATCCCACCCAGTCTAATCCCACTCTCCCCCTCACTCCCGGCATCGTTTAATATTCCACCCAGTCTAATCCCACTCTCCCCCACACTCCCGGCATCGTTTAATATTCCACCCAGTCTAATCCCACTCTCCCCCTCATTCCAGGCATCGTTTAATATTCCACCCAGTCGATTCCCACTCACCCCCTCACTCCCCGCATCGGTTAATATTCCACCCAGTCGACTTCCGGGTGCTGCGATGACCAGCTGAGTCGCACGTTTCGGCAGCTCCCGGTGGAACGGACTTTTGGGCTCTTGATAGGAGCCCCAACGGCAATTTTAACGGCTAAAAACACCGTGCGGTAAACCAGGAGGGTGTTCCCCCTGGACACGGATGGAAAAAGGAGAGGAAAGTGGCCGGATTGCAGCGGATCCTTTGGAACAACGGCAAGGAAGGCAAGCAAAAACCAAGATGGCGTCGGAAGGTGGCAGTTTCATATGGGGCCCTGAACAACAAGAGTTCTTGAAATGCTGCGTGGAGGAGATAAAAAAGGAAATGAAGAAAGAGTTGTTGGCCCCGATACTACAGGCGATCGAAGGGCTAAAGGAGGAACAAAAGACCCAGGAGCAGGAGCTTCGGGTCGTGAAGGCGAAAGCAGCCGAGAATGAGAACGATATACAGGGCCTGGTGGTGAAGTCGGAGATACAGGAGGCACACCAGAAACGATGTGTGGAGAGGTTGGAAGCCCTGGAAAACAACGCAAGGAGGAACAACCTGAGGATTCTTGGCCTTCCTGAAGGTGTGGAGGGGGCGGACGTCGGGGCATATGTGAGCACGATGCTGCATTCGTTAATGGGAGCGGAGGCCCCGACGGGTCCGTTGGAGGTGGAGGGAGCGTACCGAGTTATGGTGCGAGGATCGAGAGCAGGAGAAACTCCCAGAGCCATAGTGGTGAGATTCCTCCGTTTTAAGGATAGAGAAATGGTCCTTAGATGGGCGAAGAAAACTCGGTGCAGTAAATGGGAGAACGCGGTGATCCGCGTTTATCAAGACTGGAGTGCGGAGGTGGCGAGAAGGAGGGCGAGCTTTAATCGGGCCAAGGCGGTACTTCACAAAAGGAAGATAAAATTTGGAATGCTGCAACCGGCAAGACTGTGGGTCACATATCAAGGGAGGCACCACTACTTTGAGACAGCGGATGAAGCGTGGACTTTTATTGTAGAAGAAAAACTGGAATGAGTGGATTATGAAAAAGAACGTTTGGACAAAGTGGTGGGGCGAATGGGGGGGGCGAAGAGGGGTTTTATGTTCTAATCCTGCGGTATGGTAACTTTTCTTTCTCCCACAGGTGGTGATGCGGGGAGGTGGGGAGGGAGAGGAGATGGGGCGTTGGCCATGGGAGGCGGGGCCGAGGGAGAGGCGCGGGCTTGGTTCCCACGCTATGATAATTATGGCGGGAATAGAGAAGCAGGAAGGAGGGGGCGTCGCACGGTGCGAGCCGTGGTCACGGGGGGAAGCCGAGGTCAGCCAGAGTTTGCTGACTTCTGGGAGCAACATGGGGGGAGTAATTACGCTAGCGGGGGGTCTAGCGGGGGGGGTGGGAGGGGGGAATTACTGGGTTGCTGCTGCTGGGGAAAGGGGGGAGTGGGTACGGGAGAGGATGGGCGGGGGGGCACCGCCTGGGGGAGATACAGCTGCGTGGGAACTGGGTGAGAAGCTGGAAAAAGATGATGGCTAACCGGCAAGGGGGGGGGTGGGAAGCCCCCCAACTCAGCTGATCACGTGGAACGTGAGAGGGCTCAACGGGCCGATAAAGAGGGCACGAGTACTCGCACACCTTAAGAAACTTAAAGCAGATGTGGTTATGTTACAGGAAACGCACCTGAAACTGATAGACCAGGTTAGGCTGCGTAAAGGATGGGTGGGGCAGGTGTTCCATTCGGGGCTGGATGCGAAAAACAGGGGGGTGGCTATATTAGTGGGGAAGCGGGTAATGTTCGAGGCAAAGACTATAGTGGTGGATAACGGGGGCAGATACGTGATGGTGAGTGGCAAATTACAGGGAGAGATGGTGGTTTTGGTAAACGTGTATGCCCCGAACTGGGATGATGCCAACTTTATGAGGCGAATGCTAGGACGCATCCCGGACCTAGAGACGGGAAAGCTGATAATGGGGGGAGACTTTAACACGGTGTTGGAACCAAGGCTGGATAGGTCGAAGTCCAGGACTGGTAGGAGGCCGGCAGCAGCCAAGGTGCTTAAGGATTTTATGGAGCAGATGGGAGGTGTGGACCCGTGGAGATTCAGTAGACCTAGGAGTAAGGAGTTCTTGTTTTTCTCCTATGTCCATAAAGTCTATTCGCGCATAGACTTTTTTGTGTTGGGTAGGGCATTGATCCCGAAGGTGAGGGGAACGGAATATACGGCTATAGCCATTTCGGATCATGCCCCACACTGGGTAGACTTGGAGATAGGGGAGGAAACAGGAGGGCGCCCACCCTGGAGAATGGACATGGGACTAATGGCGGATGAGGGGGTGTGCCTAAGGGTGAGGGGATGTATTGAAAAGTACTTGGAACTCAATGACAATGGGGAGGTTCAGGTGGGAGTGGTCTGGGAGGCGTTGAAGGCGGTGGTTAGGGGGGAGCTGATATCAATAAGGGCACATAAAGGGAAGCAGGAGAGTAAGGAACGGGAGCGGTTGCTGCAAGAACTTTTGAGGGTGGACAGACAATATGCGGAAGCACCGGAGGAGGGACTGTACAGGGAAAGGCAAAGGCTGCATGTGGAATTTGACTTGCTGACTACAGGCACTGCAGAGGCACAATGGAGGAAGGCGCAGGGTGTACAGTATGAATATGGGGAGAAGGCGAGCAGATTGCTGGCACACCAATTGAGGAAAAGGGGAGCAGCGAGGGAAATAGGGGGAGTGAGGGATGAGGAAGGAGAGATGGAGCGGGGGGCGGAGAGAGTGAATGAAGTGTTCAAGACATTTTATAAAAAATTGTATGAAGCTCAACCCCCGGATGGGAGGGAGAGAATGATGGATTTTTTGGATCGGCTGGAAATTCCCAAGGTGGAAGAGCAGGAAAGGGTGGGACTGGGAGCACAGATCACGGTAGAAGAAGTGGTGAAAGGAATTAGGAACATGCAGACGGGAAAGGCCCCGGGACCGGACGGATTCCCAGTTGAATTTTACAGAAAGTATTTGGACTTGCTCGCCCCGGTACTGACGAGGACCTTTAACGAGGCAAAGGAAAGGGGACAACTGCCCCCGACTATGTCTGAAGCAACGATATCGCTTCTCCTAAAGAAGGAAAAGGATCCGCTACAATGCGGGTCCTACAGACCAATTTCCCTCCTAAATGTGGATGCCAAGGTCCTGGCCAAGGTAATGGCAATGGGAATAGAGGAATGTGTCCCGGGGGTGGTTCACGAGGACCAAACTGGGTTTGTGAAGGGGAGACAGCTGAACACGAATATACGGAGGCTGTTAGGGGTAATGATGATGGCCCCACCAGAGGGTGAAACGGAGATAGTAGTGGCGATGGATGCCGAGAAAGCATTTGATAGAGTGGAATGGGATTATCTGTGGGAGGTGTTGAGGAGATTTGGTTTTGGAGAGGGGTATGTTAGATGGGTGCAGATGTTGTATAGGGCCCCAGTGGCGAGTGTGGTCACGAATGGACGGGGATCGGCATATTTCCGGCTCCATAGAGGGACAAGGCAGGGATGTCCTCTGTCCCCATTACTGTTTGCACTGGCGATTGAGCCCCTGGCGATAGCGCTGAGAGGTTCCAAGAGATGGAGGGGAATACTTAGGGGAGGAGAAGAACACCGGGTATCTTTATATGCGGATGATCTGCTACTATATGTGGCGGATCCGGCGGAGGGGATGCCAGAAATAATGCGGATACTTGGGGAGTTTGGGGATTTTTCAGGGTATAAATTGAACATGGGGAAGAGTGAGCTGTTTGTGGTGCATCCAGGGGAGCAGAGTAGAGAAATAGAAGACCTACCGTTGAGGAAGGTAACAAGAGACTTTCGTTACCTGGGGATCCAGATAGCTAAGAATTGGGGCACATTGCACAGGCTAAATTTAACGCGGTTGGTGGAACAGATGGAGGAAGATTTCAAGAGATGGGATATGGTAGCACTGTCAATGGCAGGGAGGGATTCTTACAGCGTAGTAGGGATAGGGGGGGGGGCTGGCATTACCGAGCCTAAGTGAGTATTATTGGGCCGCTAATATTTCAATGGTGAGTAAGTGGATGGGAGAGGAGGAGGGAGCGGCGTGGAAGAGATTAGAGACGGCGTCCTGTAGGGGGACCAGCCTGCAGGCTATGGTGACAGCCCCATTGCCGTTCTCACCGAGGAACTACACCACGAGCCCGGTGGTGGTAGCTACACTGAAGATTTGGGGACAGTGGAGACGACATAGGGGAAAGACCGGAGCATTGGGGGGGTCCCCGATAAGAAACAACCATAGGTTTGCCCCGGGGGGAATGGATGGGGGATATGGAATGTGGCAAAGAGCAGGAATAACGCAATTGAAAGATCTATTTGTGGACGGGAAGTTCGCAAGTCTGGGAGCGCTGACCGAGAAATATGGGTTGCCCCAAGGGAATGCATTCAGGTACATGCAATTGAGGGCTTTTGCGAGGCAACAGGTGAGGGAATTCCCGCAGCTCCCGACACAAGAGGTGCAGGACAGAGTCATCTCAAAGAAATGGGTGGGGGATGGTAAGGTGTCGGATATATATAGGGAAATGAGGGACGAAGGGGAGACTATGGTGGACGAACTAAAAGGGAAATGGGAAGAAGAGCTAGGGGAGGAGATCGAGGAGGGGCTGTGGGCAGATGCCCTAAACAGGGTAAACTCGTCGTCCTCGTGCGCCAGGCTAAGCCTGATTCAGTTTAAGGTATTACACAGGGCACATATGACTGGAACACGGCTCAGTAAATTTTTTGGGGTGGAGGATAGGTGTGCGAGGTGCTCGAGAAGCCCAGCGAATCATACCCATATGTTTTGGTCATGCCCGGCACTACAGGGGTTTTGGGTGGGGGTGACAAAGGCGCTTTCAAAAGTAGTAGGAGTCCGGGTCGAACCAAGCTGGGGGTTGGCTATATTTGGGGTTGCACAAGAGCCGGGAGTGCAGGAGGCGAGAGAGGCCGATGTTTTGGCCTTTGCGTCCCTAGTAGCCCGGCGCAGGATATTGCTCATGTGGAAAGAAGCCAAGCCCCCGGGGGTGGAGACCTGGATAAATGATATGGCGGGGTTCATAAAGCTAGAGCGGATTAAGTTCGTCCTAAGGGGGTCGGCTCAAGGGTTCACCAGGCGGTGGCAACCGTTCGTCGAATATCTTGCGGAAAGATAGATGGGGGAAAAAAGAAGGCAGCAGCAGCAGCCCAGGACTTGGGGTGGGGGGTGGGGGGGGGGGGGTGGGTGGGGGGGGTATAGCCTGTGACAAGGCAGTTGCCAATTAGGGCTAGTTTTCATTTTTGTTATTTAATATTTATTTATTTGTTGTTTTTTGTTTATATAAAAAAGGTCATTATTATCTGTATTGTTATAATGTTGTGTATAGGATGCACAATGTACTGTGTTGGTTGACCAAAAATTTTCAATAAAATATTTATTTAAAAAAAAAAAAAAATATTCCGCCCAGTCTAATCCCACTCTCCCCTTCACTCCCCGCGTTGTTTAATATTCCATCCAGTCTCATTCCACTCTTCCCCTCACTCCCCGCATCGTTCAATATCCCACCCAGTCTAATTCCACTCTTCCCCTCACTCCCCGCATCGTTCAATATCCCACCCAGTCTAATTCCACTCTTCCCCTCACTCCCCGCATTGTTTAATATCCCACCCAGTCTAATCCCACTCTCCCCCTCACTCCGTGCATTGTTTAATATTCCATCAGGCAAATCGCTCTCACCCCCTCACTCCCGGCATCGTTTAATACTCCACCCAGTCTAATCCCACTCTCCCCCACACTCCCTGCATTGTTTAATATTCCACCCAGTCTAATCCCACTCTCCCCCTCACTCTCCGCATCGTTTAATATTCCACCCATTGTAATCCCACTCTCCCCCTCACTCCTCTCATCGTTTAATATCCCACCCAGTCTAATCCCACTCTCCCCCTCACTTCCCCCATCGTTTAATATTCCTCCCAGTCTAAAACCACTCTCCCCCTCGTTCCCCGCATCGTTTAATATTCCACCCAGACTAATCCCACTCTTCCCCTCACTCCCCACATCGTTTAATCCCACTCTCCCCCTTACTCCCTGCATCGTTTAATATTCTACCCTGTCTAATCCCACTCTCCCCCTCACTCCCCGCATCGTTTAACATCCCACCCAGTCTAATTACACTCTCCCCCTCACTCCCCGCATCGTTTAACATCCCACCCAGCCTAATCCCCCTCTCCCCCTCACTCCCCGTATCGTTTAATCCCACTCTCCCCCTTACTCCCTGCATCGTTTAATATTCCACCCTGTCTAAACCCACTCCTCCTCACTCTCCGCATCGTTTAATATCCCACCCAGTCTAATCTCACTCTCCCCCTCACTCCCCGCATCGTTTAATATCCCACCCAGTCTAATCCCACTCTCCCCCTCACTCCCTCATCGTTTAATATCCCACCCAGTCTAATCCCACTCTCCCCCTCCCTCCCCGCGCCGTTTAATATTCCACCCAGTCTAATCCCACTCTCCCCCACACTCCCTGCATTGTTTAATATTCCACCCAGTCTAATCCCACTCACCCAGTCACTCCCCGCATCGTTTAATATTCCACCCAGTCTAATCCCACTCTCCCCCTCACTCTCCGCATCGTTTAATATTCCACCCAGTGTAATCCCATTCTCCCCCTCACTCCTCTCATCGTTTAAGATTCCACCCAGTCTAATCCCCCTCACTCCCCGCATCGTTTAATATTCCACCCAGTCTATTCCCACTCTCCCCCTCACTCCCCACACCGTTTAATATTCCACCCAGCCTAATCCCACTCTCCCCCTCACTCCCCGCACCGTTTAACATCCCACCCAGTCTAATCCAACTCTCTCCCTCACTCCCCGCATCGTTTAATATCCCACGCAGTCTAATCTCACTCTCTCCATCACTCCCATATTGTTTAATATTCCACCCAGTCTAATCCCACTCTACCCCTCATCCCCGCATCGTTTAATATTCCACCCAGTCTAACCCCTCTCTCCCCCTCACTCCCGGCATCGTTTAATATCCCACCCAGTCCAATCCCACTCTCCCCCTCACTCCACGCATTGATTAATATCCCACCCAGTCTAATCCCACTCTCCCCCTCACTCCCCGCATCGTTTAATATTCCACCCAGTCTAATCCCACTCTCCCCCTCACTCCCCGCATCGTTTAATATTCCACACAGTCTAATCCCACTCTCCCCCTCATTCCCCGCATCGTTTAATATTCCACACAGTCTCATCCCACTCTCCTCTCACTTCTGTTCGGGAGGGAGTTCCAGGATTTTGTCCCAGCGACAGTGAAGGAACGACTGATATATTTCCAAGTCCTGTTCACTCCATAGGGGGACCAGACAGACCAATAAGATTCTGTTCCTCGCGTTTAATAATGATAAAGAGATTTAGACTGATTACAATACGATTTCAGAATAAATGTCACCATTTGCTCGAGGGTTTGATAAGAGTCTCAGAATGTTCACACTGTGTTAATGGTGTATTTGTATTGTTGCAGGCGTGGAAAGTGTTTGCAGATAATCTTGCCGTACAGGATGACAGAGCAGGACGGACAATTTGAATTCCACAGTGACCGTCAGTACCCAGTTTAGTCACATCCATCCTTCTTTCGCAGTTGAGATGGTGCTTGCATCCTGTCTTAATTCAAACTCTGACCCACAAATTGTAAGAACCAATTTGGGCCTTGTAATTACTCAGAGACAGCAAAGGCAATTCAAACACAGATTTGATACATGAGGTAACTATTGAGCCCTATGAGCCTGGTACCTGGGACCAGGAGGAGGCATTCAGCCCCTCAAACCCACTCCATCATATTCCTCTAATTACATTTAGATTAGATTATTATTTACATTAATCAACTCGATTATGACTCTCATTAAATAATTCCATTAAATACAAGAATGTGTACTTGGATTTGGATGGATGGATCAGTACGTCCGTTAATTATGTGGTTTGCCAAATAGATTTTTATATTTTTAAAATTCAAAGTGCACAGTTGTGTTTTTTTTCAATTAAGGGGCAATTTAGCATGGCCAATCCACCTACCCTGCACATATTTGGATTGGGGGTGAGACCCACACAGACACGGGGAGAATGTGCAAACTCCATGGATAGTGACCCGGGTCCTAGGCGTCGTGAGGCAGCAGTGCTAACCAGTGCGCCACCGTGCTGCCCATACTATTAGTGCTCTTGTTGAGTTAATGGTTGGACTTTCAAGAAATGAATGTTTTGTGTTCTTACTAAATAAAAGCTTTCATACTCTTGTTTATGAAATGGATGCTTTTTCCGTAACAGAGAATTAGATTTTAACTTTAGTTGAGTAAATTTCTATTAAATACGTTGATTAATGCCCCATTTACGGGATGAATGGGTGAGTATTCCTTTAAATAAATCAGCTCGTACTTTCTCCTTCTCCTGCCCTCTCCGCTCTCTGTCACATTCACTCTATTTGAAATCTCTCTCTCTCTCTCTGTCCCAGCTACATAATTAATATTCCAAAATATTTAATTGCTCTTGCCCAGGTTGGAAGAATGACAATGATGTGTATGTGGCTGAGACCAATTACGATGAATATGCTTTGATACATAACACCATCACCACAGGCCGAGAGGTCAGGACCCTGGTGAAGCTGTACGGTAAGAAGTGCTGATTATCAATTCTCCTCCATTAAGTATGAATAAACTCCAAAGATGAATCTGTTGCATTACCACGGCTGGTAATATGTTGTATTCTTTGTCTTTTCTTCCAGAATGACCCGATGTAGTGTTGACAAATAATTTACCAGTCAAAAGATTGAAACAAAACTAATTTATTATTACACTAATTAAATTAAGTTTGCATACTCTACTGAGTTATAGATGATTACAAATGATATTGAATCTGCACTACAGTATTCAATATTCTATCCAATTACTAACTACACTATGATTTGACCTCGTGCTATATATCTTTAACTAACTTTCACTCTGCTCTCGATGTTCTCTTTGGCTTTTCCCAGAATTCCTTGAGAGGTTGTCTTCAATACAGTGAATTAGTAGCGCCCTCTAGTGTCTGATTTACACATAGATGGAATTATTAACTCTTCACTATACTGACTATATACATATCATTACAGAATCAAAGTGTGCTAATCCTGTGAATGGTAGCAGTGAATATAAAACACAATCCCTCCTCTTTCCCTCACCTGCAGCCCAATACAATGAGCCTGTTTGTCTGATATATTTGTTCAGTTGCTGCACTGGTTCAGGTTGTTTACTGGGAGAAGCTGAAAGACATTCAACCATAACTCTCTGTTTGGAGAGCACAGGGCAATAGAAAAGAAGGGATTCAAATTCTGAAAGGCTGGGCCACAGTCCACAGGATCAAACTGCTCCAAAGCCAAAGGGTCTAAAACCAGGCTCCGGATATATAAGATTACATCTACAGAATTTTGAAGAGAGAGCAGGAGAAACCCCTTCACACAGAGTTGTGAGGCTGTGGCATTCACTTCCAGGGTGAGGGGCTGAGGCAGAGATTGTGTCAACATCGGAGATTCAAAGGGGCAGGTGGGTGAAGTTGTGGAGGAACAGGAGATAAATGTGATCGGGATAGGGTTCAAGACACTGACTCTCACTGGGTCCACGCGCACCACCATCTCGTCAATGCTCCCTGACCCCACAAGGAAATTTGTTTTTAACATGCTGCGTGTGGGCCGAACAGGTTCAGGGTCACAACTCCACCCCTCTTGTTCTTTCAGTAAGGGCAGAATTTTTTTTTTTAAGTTAGGGTATCATGATCGACGCAGGCTTGGAGGGCCGAAGGGCTTGTTCCTGTGCTGTCCTTTTCTTTGTTCTTTGTTCAGTGGACTAGACATCTCACCCTTGTGAACTGTGAGCCAATTTGATTTGGTGGTGCTGGGACTGCAGGTAGGCCCCAGGAAGATGATCATGGTGACCAGAGTCAGATAGGTTCTGGGTGTTTTGGGTGGACAGGGATCGGGGAGCCGAGGGAGGGTGTTGGGCGAGGTAAGGGGCATGCTGGGTTTGGGATGGCAGGTGGAGAGGAACACAGTGGGAGATGGGTGACATCTTGGGGTTTGCCCCCAATACACACAGGGCACCTCCCCTTCAATCCCACCTTTTCAAAGAAACCATTTCTGAAATGGCCTTTGTGCTCTGGCCCACCTGTCACTGACCAGAGTTTTAATTCATTTTATTTATTTACTTTGGGCTGCCCAGCATTTTATTTTTGATCTATATTTTGGGGGCATTTGCCCACTGTTTTATGGCAGTCTCGACGGATGGAGGCCCTTAATTGTCAATGAATTGGGCAGTTCACGGGCCTTATCAGACTGATGGATGTGATGCTTTGTGGGTTATCGGGGACAGGTAAGGGGCACTTGATATATTTTATGTGACCCCTCACCCCAAAAGCATGGCCAATGCGAGGCAGGGGGTGCTGCAAAATCCAGCCCCATATTATGTTTGTTTTCCCCGAGTGTAGCTTTATGGGGAGTCAGTGGCTGTGGGTTCCACCATGCAGTCCAAAGATGTGCAGGTTAGGTGGATTGGCCATGCTAAATTGCCCTTTTGTGTCCAAAAGGTTAGGTGGCGTTACTGGGTTACAGAGACAGGTGTGGGCTTGGGTGGAGTGCTCTTTCCAAGGGTCAGTGCAGATTCGATGGGCCGAATGGCCTCCTTCTGCACTGTAGGGATTCTATGATTTGTTGCAGGTTCTGTAGGCTGTAAATGTCACTGGACTTTGGATTCAATTGGCAGTAACTCCTGATTGGGTACAGATTCCATGGTCACTGATTCCTACTGAGTCAGAGATTGCAAAGACATTGATTGTTGTGCAATGGTTCCACAGACACTGATTATTTTGGGATACAGATACGAATAAAAGAACAAGGAGCAGGAGTAGCAATTCTACTCTGCTCTGCCCTTCAATACGGTTATGAAGAACAAAGAACAAATAAAAGTACAGCACAGGACTCCAAGCCCGTGCCGACCATGCTGCCCGTGTAACCTAAAACCTGCACATCCGGGGTCCGTATCCCTCTATTCCCATCCTATTCATGTATTTGTCAAGACAGCCCTTAAACGTCACCAACATACCTGCTTCTATCACCTCCTCCGGCAGCAAGCTCCAGGCACCCAATACCCTCTGTGTAAAAAACTTCCCTCGCACATCTCCTCTAAACTTTGCCCCTCGCACCTTAAACCTATGTCCCCCAGTAATTGACCCACTTTGGGAAAAAGCCTCTATCCACTCTGTCCATGCCCCTCATAATTTTGTAGACCTCTATCAGGTCACCCCCCAACCTCCATCGTTCCAGTGAGAACAAACCAAGTTTATCCAACCTCTCCTCATAGCCAATGCTCTCCATACCAGACAACATCCTGGTGAACCTCTTCTGTATCCTCGCCAAAGCCTCCACATCCTCCTGGTAGTTACGGCTGATCTCATCTCAGCCACATCTCCACTTTCCTGCCGCTCCCCAGAACCCTTCATCCCGTTACTGATTAAAAATCTCCCTATCTCCTCCTTATATATGTTTAGGGTTCTGGTGTCCACTGCATCCTCGGGGAGAGAATTCCACAGCTTCACGACCCTTCCAGTGCAGTAATTCCTCCTCATTTCTGTTTAAAATCGGCTACCCATTAGCCAAAGACTATGACCTTCCGTTGGGAAACATCCGTTCTACGTTCCCTGAAAGGAAATTGGTGAACAAGTTGGATTTTTATGACGAGCGTCCATGTTCTTTATTATTTTATTCAGATTTCACCTGTAGTGATGGGATTTGAACCCAGTCTCCCTCCAGTGCAGAAGGAGGCCATTCAGCCATCAAATCTGAACTGACCCTCTGAAAGAGCACCCTACCTAGGCCCAGACCCCCACCCTATCCCCATAACCCTGTGCATTGATCATAGCTAATCCGCCTAACCTGCACATCTTTGGACTGTGGGAGGAAACCAGAGCACCCGGAGGAAACCCACGCACACACGGGAAGAATGTGCAGACTCCGCACAGACAGTGAGGTCCAAGGTCAGAATTGAACCCAGGTTCTCAGCGCTGTGAGGCTGCAGTGCTAGCCACTGTAACACCGTGCTGCCTATGACATCTTCTCTACCTCAAGTAGATCTCCTTTCATTCTTCTAAACTCCAGTAAATGTCAGCCGAAACTGCTCAATCTCGCTTCATAAGATAAGTTCTTCATCCCTGGAATCAATCTAGTGAACCTCCTCTGAACTGCCACTAATGCATTTCCATCCTTCCTTCCAAAACTGTGTGTGGTACTCCAGACAGGGTCTCACCAATGCCTCTACAGTTGCAACAGCACTTTCCTCCTTTTATACTCTATTCCATTAGCAATGAATGCCAGGATTCCATTTACCTTCCTTATTTCCAGCTGCACCTTATAGAATGCCTTCTTATTGAATCTACAGCATGGTCTCAGGCCCTTCGGCCCAAACTGCTCCATGCCGACCAAAAAGCCCATCGAAGCTAACCCCATTTGCCTGCATTTGGCCATATCCCTCTAAACCTTTCCTATCCAAGTGCCTTTTAAATGTTGTCAATGTCCCTGCCTCAACCACTTCCTCTGGCAGCTCATTCCACATATGTACCACCCTCTGCGTTAAAACGTTGCTCCTCAAGTTCCCATTAATTCTTTCCCCTCTTAACTTAAACTTATCTTTCTATTATATGCCCTCTAGTTCTCAATTCCCCAACCCTGGGAAAAAGACTGAGTGCATTCACCCTATCCATGCCTCTCATGATCTTATACACCTCTATAAGATCACCCCTCAGTTTTTTACGCTCCGAAGAAAAAAGTCCTAGCCTATTCAATCTCTCCCTATAACTCAGTCCCTTGGGTCCCGGCAACATCCTTGTAAATCTTTTCTGTACACTCTCCAGTTTAATAACATCTTTCCAATAGCAAGGCGATGAAAACTGAACACAATACTCCAGGTGCGGTCTCACCAACATCCTGTACAACTGCAACATAACTTCCCAACTTCTATACTCAATGCCCTGACTGATTAAGGCCAACGTGCCAAAAGCCGTCTTCACTGCTCTATCTACCTGTGACTCCGCCTTTCGAGAACCATGCACCTGAACTCCAAGGTCCCTCCGTCCCATGATACTCCCCTCGATCCTACCATTCAACGTGAAAGTCCTACCTTGATTTGACTTTTCAAAATGCATTGAATCTGTATTGAACTCCAAACTTACTGATCATGCCTTAAACATTCTCATCCAAATCGTTGATATAGATAACAAACAACAATGGGCCCAGCATTGACCCCTGGGGGTCAGGCCTCCAGTACGACAAGCATCCTTCCACCATTACCCTCTGTTTCAGACCATCAAGCCAATTGTATATACAATTTGCCAGTTCTCTCTGGATTTCATGTGATCTAACCATCCAGAGCAGCCTACCATGTGGAACTTTATCAAAGGCCTTACTGAAGTCCATATGGACGATGTCTACCACCCAGCCCTCATCAACCTTCCTGGTCACTTCATCAAAGAACTCTAATAAATTGTAGGGCATGATCTCCCATGCACAAAGCCGTGCTGACTACTCCGAATCAAACCCTGTCTTTCCAAATGCCTGTATATCTTATCCCCCAGAATCCTCTCCAGTAACATACCCACCACAGATGTCAGGCTTACCGGTCTATAATTCTTTCTTTGCAGACCTTCTTAAATAAAGGCACAACATTTGCTACCCTCCAGTCTTCTGGTACCTCACCTGTGGCTAACGATGTTGCAAATATCTCAGCCAGGGCTCCTGGAATCTCTCCTCTAGCCTCACGCAGTGTTCTTGGATACACCTAGTCAGGGCCAGGAGATTTATCCACCATCATACATTTTAATACGTCCATCACCTCCTATACTGTAATGTGAACTGTCCCCAATAAATCGCCACTAAAATAGAACATACAGTGCAGAAGGAGGCCATTCGGCCCATTGAGTCTGCACCGGCACTTGGAAAGAGCACCCTACCCAAGGTCAACACCGCCACCCTATCACATTAACTCAGTAACCCCACCCAACACTAAGGGCAATTTTGGACACTATGGGCAATTTATCATGGCCAATCCACCTAACCTGCACATCTTTGGACTGTGGGGGGAAACCGGAGCACCCGGAGGAAACTCACGCACACACGGGGAGAATGTGCAGACTCCTCACAGACAGTGACCCAAGCCAGAATCAAACCTGGGACCCTGGAGCCTGAGGAAACACCCGATCTAAGCCCTGCAGACTAAGTTTCTCCACTAGGTCACCCAGATCCCTCTGTACCAAAGCATTTTGATTTATTTAGATAACTTGCCTCTTTATCCCTCTGACCAAAATGGTGGCCTCACACTTATCTAGTTAAATTCCATCTGACAAATTTTGACCCACTCATCTAATTCACAGACATGGATTATTTTGTGGTAAGGGTAGAATGATGGGGTTGTGCAATGCTTTTATTTGATGCAGGATTGTGTGACATATATAATTCAAATGCACGTTTCCAGAAGCTGCATGAAGTGATGTTGTGACGGTCTCCATTGTTTCAGGCCGAGGCCAGGAGCTGAGACCTGATATTTTGGAACGATTCAGACAGTATTGTCTGACGCATGGACTGGAGGAAGAAAACATTATCACTTTTGCGAAGCGAGGTAAGCATTATTATTCACTACAGATTCTTCCCTTTCTGAAATTGGACCTGAGGTTTGTGTTTGAGACACTAAGAAGATAACTTCATTCAGTGTCAACCCAAAACTGTGCCTATCCTGGAGGGGCAGTGGAGAGGGAGCTTTACTCTGTATCGAACCCCGTGCTGTATCTGTCCTGGGAGTGTTTGATGGGGACAGTGTAGAGGGAGCTTTACTCTGTATCTAACCCCGTGCTGTACCTGTCCTGGGAGTGTTTGGTGGGACAGTGCAGAGGGAGCTTTACTCTGTATCGAACCCCGTGCTGTATCTGTCCTGGGAGTGTTTGATGGGACAGTGCAGAGGGAGCTTTACTCTGTATCGAACCCCGTGCTGTATCTGTCCTGGGAGTGTTTGATGGGGACAGTGTAGAGGGAGCTTTACTCTGTATCTAACCCCGTGCTGTACCTGTCCTGGGTGTGTTTGATGGGACAGTGCAGAGGGAGCTTTACTCTGTATCTATCCCCGTGCTGTACCTGTCCTGGGAGTGTTTGATGGGACAGTGTAGAGGGAGCTTTACTCTGTATCTATCCCCGTGCTGTACCTGTCCTGGGAGTGTTTGATGGGACAGTGTAGAGGGAGCTTTACTCTGTATCTAACTTTATAGAGGTTTATAAGATGATCAGGGGAATAGATAGAGTAGACAGTCAGATACTTTTTCCCCGGATGGAACACACCATTACAAGGGGACATAAATTTAAGGTGAAAGGTGGAAGATATAGGAGGGATATCAGAGGTAGGTTCTTTACCCAGAGAGTAGTGGGGGCATGGAATGCACTGCCTGTGGAAGTAGTTGAGTCGGAAACATTCGGGACCTTCAAGCAGCTATTGGATAGGTACATGGATTACGGTAAAATTATATAGTGTAGATTTATTTGTTCTTAAGGGCAGCACAGTAACATTGTGGATAGCACAATTGCTTCACAGCTCCATGGTCCCAGGTTCGATTCCGGCATGGGTCATTGTCTGTGCGGAGTCTGCACGTCCTCCCGCTGTCTGCGTGGGTTTCCTCCGGGTGCTCCGGTTTCCTCCCACAGTCCAAAGATGTGCGGGTTAGGTGAATTGGCCAATGATAAATTGCCCTTAATGTCCAAATTGCCCTTGGTGTTGGGTGGAGGTGTTGAGTTTGGGTAGGGTGCTCTTTCCAAGAGCCGGTGCAGACTCAAAGGGCCGAATGGCATCCTTCTGCACTGTAAATTCAATGATAATCTATGATTAATCTAGGACAAAGGTTCGGCACAACATCGTGGGCCGAAGGGCCTGTTCTGTGCTGTATTTTCTATGTTCTATGTTCTATGTTTTAACCCTGTGCTGTACCTGTCCTGGGAGTGTTTGATGGGGGCAATGCAGGGGGAGCTTTACTCTGTGTCTAACCCCGTGCTGTACCTGTCCTGGGAGTGTTTGATGGGACAGTGTAGAGGGAGCTTTACTCTGCATCTCACCCCGTGCTGTGCCTGTCCTGGGAGTGTTTGATGGGACAGTGTAGAGGGAGCTTTACTCTGTATATAACCCCGTGCTGTACCTGTCCTGGGAGTGTTTGATGGGACAGTATAGAGGGAGCTTTCCTCTGTATCTAACCCCGTGCTGTACCTGTCCTGGACTGTTTGATGGGGGCAATGCAGAGGGAGCTTAACTCTGTATCTAACCCCGTGCTGCACCTGTCCTGGGAGTGTTTGATGGGACAGTGTAGAGGGAGCTTTACTCTGTATCTAACCCTGTGCTGCACCTGTCCTGGGAGTGTTTGATGGGGGCAATGCAGAGGGAGCTTTACTCTGTATCTAACCCCGTGCTGTACCTGTCCTGGGAGTGTTTGATGGGACAGTGTAGAGGGAGCTTTACTCTGCATCTCACCCCGTGCTGTGCCTGTCCTGGGAGTGTTTGATGGGACAGTGTAGAGGGAGCTTTACTCTATATATAACCCCGTGCTGTACCTGTCCTGGGAGTGTTTGATGGGACAGTATAGAGGGAGCTTTCCTCTGTATCTAACCCCGTGCTGTACCTGTCCTGGAGTGTTTGATGGGGGCAATGCAGAGGGAGCTTTACTCTATATATAACCCCGTGCTGTACCTGTCCTGGGAGTGTTTGATGGGACAGTATAGAGGGAGCTTTCCTCTGTATCTAACCCCGTGCTGTACCTGTCCTGGAGTGTTTGATGGGGGCAATGCAGAGGGAGCTTTACTCTGTATCTAACCCCGTGCTGTACCTGTCCTGGGAGTGTTTGATGGGACAGTGTAGAGGGAGCTTTACTCTGCATCTCACCCCGTGCTGTACCTGTCCTGGGAGTGTTTGATGGGACAGTGTAGAGGGAGCTTTACTCTGTATCTAACCCCGTGCTGTACCTGTCCTGGGAGTGTTTGATGGGACAGTATAGAGGGAGCTTTACTCTGTATCTAACCCCTTCTGTACCAGTTCTGGGAGTGTTTGATCGGGACAGTGTAGATGGAGTTTTACTCTGTATCAAACCCCGTGCTATCCCTGTCCTGGGAGTGTTTGATGGGGTCAGTGTAGATGGCGTTTTACTCCGTATCTAACCCTATGCTGTACCAGTCCTGGGAGTGTTTGATGGGGACAGCGTAGAGGGAGTTTTACTCTGTATCTAACCCGTGCTGTACCAGTCCTGGGAGTGTTTGATGGGACAGTGTAGAGGGAGCTTTACTCTGTATCTAACCCCGTGCTGTACCTGTCCTGGGAGTGTTTGATGGGGACAGTGTAGAGGGAGCTTTACTCTGTATCTAACCCCGCGCTGTACCTGTCCTGAGAGTGTTTGATGGGGACAGTGTAGAGGGAGTTTTACTCTGTATCTCACCCCGTGCTGAACCTGTCCTGGGAGTGTTTGAGGGGCAGTGTAGAGGGGGTTTTACTCTGTATCTCACCCCGTGCTGAACCTGTCCTGGGAGTGTTTGATGGGGACTTCGTAGAGGGAGCTTTACTCTGTTCTAACCCCTTCTGTACCTGTCCTGGGAGTGTTTGTTGGGACAGTGTAGAGGGAGCTTTACTCTGTATCTAACCCCGTGCTGCACCTGTCCTGGGAGTGTTTGGTGGGACAGTGTAGAGGGAGCTTTACTCTGTATCTAACCCCGTGCTGCACCTGTCCTGGGAGTGTTTGATGGGACAGTGTAAAGGGAGCTTTACTCTGTATCTAACCCCGTGCTATCCCTGTCCTGGGAGTGTTTGATGGGGACAGCATAGAGGGAGCTTTACTCTGTATCTCACCTCGTGCTGAACCTGTCCTGAGAGTGTTTGATGGGACAGTGCAGAGGGAGCTTTACTCTGTATATAACCCCGTGCTGTACCTGTCCTGGGAGTGTTTGATGGGACAGTGCAGAGGGAGCTTTACTCTGTACTTAACCCCGTGCTGAACCTGTCCTGGGAGTGTTTGATGGGGGCTGTGTAGAGGGAGCTTTCCTCTGTATCTAACCCCGTGCTGTACCTGTCCTGGAGTGTATGATGGGGGCAGTGTAGAGGGAGTTTTACTCTGTATCTAACCCCGTGCTGTACCTGTCCTGGGAGTGTTTAATGGGGACAGTGTAGAGGGAGTTTTACTCTGTATCTAACCCCGTGTTGAACCTGTCCTGGGAGTGTTTGATGGGGACATTGTAGAGGGAGCTTTACTCTGTTCTAACCCCTTCTGTACCTGTCCTGGGAGTTTTTGATGGGACAGTGTAGAGGGAGCTTTACTCTGTATCTAACCCCGTGCTGCACCTGTCCTGGGAGTGTTCGATGGGGCCAGTGTAGAGGGAGTTTTACTCAGTATCTAACCCCATGCTGAACCAGTCCTGGGAGTGTTTGATGGGGACAGTGTAGAGGGAGCTTTACTCTGTATCTAACCCCGTGCTGCACCTGTCCTGGGAGTGTTTGATGGGACAGTGTAAAGGGAGCTTTACTCTGTATCTAACCCCGTGCTATCCCTGTCCTGGGAGTGTTTGATGGGGACAGCCTAGAGGGAGCTTTACTCTGTATCTAACCCCGTGTTGAACCTGTCCTGGGAGTGTTTGATGGGGACAGTGTAGAGGGAGTTTTACTCTGTATCTAACCCCGTGCTGTACCTGTCCTGGGAGTGTTTGATGGGGACAGTGTAGAGGGAGCTTTACTCTGTATCTAACCCCGCGCTGTACCTGTCCTGAGAGTGTTTGATGGGGACAGTATAGAGAGAGTTTTACTCTGTATCTCACCCCGTGCTGAACCTGTCCTGGGAGTGTTTGAGGGGCAGTGTAGAGGGGGTTTTACTCTGTATCTCACCCCGTGCTGAACCTGTCCTGGGAGTGTTTGGTGGGGGCAGTTTAGAGGGAGTTTTACTCTGTATCTAACCCCTTCTGTACCAGTTCTGGGAGTGTTTGATCGGGACAGTGTAGATGGAGTTTTACTCTGTATCAAACCCCGTGCTATCCCTGTCCTGGGAGTGTTTGATGGGGTCAGTGTAGATGGCGTTTTACTCCGTATCTAACCCTATGCTGTACCAGTCCTGGGAGTGTTTGATGGGGACAGCGTAGAGGGAGTTTTACTCTGTATCTAACCCGTGCTGTACCAGTCCTGGGAGTGTTTGATGGGACAGTGTAGAGGGAGCTTTACTCTGTATCTAACCCCGTGCTGTACCTGTCCTGGGAGTGTTTGATGGGGACAGTGTAGAGGGAGCTTTACTCTGTATCTAACCCCGCGCTGTACCTGTCCTGAGAGTGTTTGATGGGGACAGTGTAGAGGGAGTTTTACTCTGTATCTCACCCCGTGCTGAACCTGTCCTGGGAGTGTTTGAGGGGCAGTGTAGAGGGGGTTTTACTCTGTATCTCACCCCGTGCTGAACCTGTCCTGGGAGTGTTTGATGGGGACTTCGTAGAGGGAGCTTTACTCTGTTCTAACCCCTTCTGTACCTGTCCTGGGAGTGTTTGTTGGGACAGTGTAGAGGGAGCTTTACTCTGTATCTAACCCCGTGCTGCACCTGTCCTGGGAGTGTTTGGTGGGACAGTGTAGAGGGAGCTTTACTCTGTATCTAACCCCGTGCTGCACCTGTCCTGGGAGTGTTTGATGGGACAGTGTAAAGGGAGCTTTACTCTGTATCTAACCCCGTGCTATCCCTGTCCTGGGAGTGTTTGATGGGGACAGCATAGAGGGAGCTTTACTCTGTATCTCACCTCGTGCTGAACCTGTCCTGAGAGTGTTTGATGGGACAGTGCAGAGGGAGCTTTACTCTGTATATAACCCCGTGCTGTACCTGTCCTGGGAGTGTTTGATGGGACAGTGCAGAGGGAGCTTTACTCTGTACTTAACCCCGTGCTGAACCTGTCCTGGGAGTGTTTGATGGGGGCTGTGTAGAGGGAGCTTTCCTCTGTATCTAACCCCGTGCTGTACCTGTCCTGGAGTGTATGATGGGGGCAGTGTAGAGGGAGTTTTACTCTGTATCTAACCCCGTGCTGTACCTGTCCTGGGAGTGTTTAATGGGGACAGTGTAGAGGGAGTTTTACTCTGTATCTAACCCCGTGTTGAACCTGTCCTGGGAGTGTTTGATGGGGACATTGTAGAGGGAGCTTTACTCTGTTCTAACCCCTTCTGTACCTGTCCTGGGAGTTTTTGATGGGACAGTGTAGAGGGAGCTTTACTCTGTATCTAACCCCGTGCTGCACCTGTCCTGGGAGTGTTCGATGGGGCCAGTGTAGAGGGAGTTTTACTCAGTATCTAACCCCATGCTGAACCAGTCCTGGGAGTGTTTGATGGGGACAGTGTAGAGGGAGCTTTACTCTGTATCTAACCCCGTGCTGCACCTGTCCTGGGAGTGTTTGATGGGACAGTGTAAAGGGAGCTTTACTCTGTATCTAACCCCGTGCTATCCCTGTCCTGGGAGTGTTTGATGGGGACAGCCTAGAGGGAGCTTTACTCTGTATCTAACCCCGTGTTGAACCTGTCCTGGGAGTGTTTGATGGGGACAGTGTAGAGGGAGTTTTACTCTGTATCTAACCCCGTGCTGTACCTGTCCTGGGAGTGTTTGATGGGGACAGTGTAGAGGGAGCTTTACTCTGTATCTAACCCCGCGCTGTACCTGTCCTGAGAGTGTTTGATGGGGACAGTATAGAGAGAGTTTTACTCTGTATCTCACCCCGTGCTGAACCTGTCCTGGGAGTGTTTGAGGGGCAGTGTAGAGGGGGTTTTACTCTGTATCTCACCCCGTGCTGAACCTGTCCTGGGAGTGTTTGGTGGGGGCAGTTTAGAGGGAGTTTTACTCTGTATCTCACCCCGTGTTGTACCTGTCCTGGGAGTGTTTGATGGGGGCAGTGTAGAGGGAGTTTTACTCTGTATCTAACCCCGTGCTGAACCTGTCCTGGGAGTGTTTGATGGGGACTTCGTAGAGGGAGCTTTACTCTGTTCTAACCCCTTCTGTACCTGTCCTGGGAGTGTTTGATGGGACAGTGTAGAGGGAGCTTTACTCTGTATCTAACCCCGTGCTGCACCTGTCCTGGGAGTGTTTGGTGGGACAGTGTAGAGGGAGCTTTACTCTGTATCTAACCCCGTGCTGCACCTGTCCTGGGAGTGTTTGATGGGACAGTGTAAAGGGAGCTTTACTCTGTATCTAACCCCGTGCTATCCCTGTCCTGGGAGTGTTTGATGGGGACAGCATAGAGGGAGCTTTACTCTGTATCTCACCTCGTGCTGAACCTGTCCTGGGAGTGTTTGATGGGACAGTGCAGAGGGAGCTTTGCTCTGTATATAACCCCGTGCTGTACCTGTCCTGGGAGTGTTTGATGGGACAGTGCAGAGGGAGCTTTACTCTGTATCTAACCCCGTGTTGAACCTGTCCTGGGAGTGTTTGATGGGGACATCGTAGAGGGAGCTTTACTCTGTTCTAACCCCTTCTGTACCTGTCCTGGGAGTTTTTGATGGCACAGTGTAGAGGGAGCTTTACTCTGTATCTAACCCCGTGCTGCACCTGTCCTGGGAGTGTTTGATGGGGCCAGTGTAGAGGGAGTTTTACTCTGTATCTAACCCCATGCTGAACCAGTCCTGGGAGTGTTTGATGGGGACAGTGTAGAGGGAGCTTTACTCTGTATCTAACCCCGTGCTGCACCTGTCCTGGGAGTGTTTGATGGGACAGTGTAAAGGGTGCTTTACTCTCTATCTAACCCCGTGCTATCCCTGTCCTGGGAGTGTTTGATGGGGACAGCCTAGAGGGAGCTTTACTCTGTATCTCACCTCATGCTGAACCTGTCCTGGGAGTGTTTGATGGGACAGTGCAGAGGGAGCTTTACTCTGTATATAACCCCGTGCTGTACCTGTCCTGGGAGTGTTGGATGGGGCCAGTGTAGAGGGAGCTTTACTCTGTATCTAACCCCGTGCTGCACCTGTCCTGGGAGTGTTTGATGGGGCCAGTGTAGAGGGAGTTTTACTCTGTATCTAACCCCATGCTGAACCAGTCCTGGGAGTGTTTGATGGGGACAGTGTAGAGGGAGCTTTACTCTGTATCTAACCCCGTGCTGCACCTGTCCTGGGAGTGTTTGATGGGACAGTGTAAAGGGTGCTTTACTCTCTATCTAACCCCGTGCTATCCCTGTCCTGGGAGTGTTTGATGGGGACAGCCTAGAGGGAGCTTTACTCTGTATCTCACCTCGTGCTGAACCTGTCCTGAGAGTGTTTGATGGGACAGTGCAGAGGGAGCTTTACTCTGTATATAACCCCGTGCTGTACCTGTCCTGGGAGTGTTTGATGGGACAGTGCAGAGGGAGCTTTACTCTGTATCTAACCCCGTGCTGAACCTGTCCTGGGAGTGTTTGATGGGGGCTGTGTAGAGGGAGCTTTCCTCTGTATCTAACCCCGTGCTGTACCTGTCCTGGAGTGTTTGATGGGGGCAGTGTAGAGGGAGTTTTACTCTGTATCTAACCCCGTGCTGCACCTGTCCTGGGAGTGTTTGATGGGGCCAGTGTAGAGGGAGTTTTACTCTGTATCTAACCCCGTGTTGAACCTGTCCTGGGAGTGTTTGATGGGGACATCGTAGAGGGAGCTTTACTCTGTTCTAACCCCTTCTGTACCTGTCCTGGGAGTTTTTGATGGGACAGTGTAGAGGGAGCTTTACTCTGTATCTAACCCCGTGCTGCACCTGTCCTGGGAGTGTTTGATGGGGCCAGTGTCGAGGGAGTTTTACTCTGTATCTAACCCCATGCTGAACCAGTCCTGGGAGTGTTTGATGGGGACAGTGTAGAGGGAGCTTTACTCTGTATCTAACCCCGTGCTGCACCTGTCCTGGGAGTGTTTGATGGGACAGTGTAAAGGGAGCTTTACTCTGTATCTAACCCCGTGCTATCCCTGTCCTGGGAGTGTTTGATGGGGACAGCCTAGAGGGAGCTTTACTCTGTATCTCACCTCATGCTGAACCTGTCCTGGGAGTGTTTGATGGGATAGTGCAGAGGGAGCTTTACTCTGTATATAACCCCGTGCTGTACCTGTCCTGGGAGTGTTGGATGGGGCCAGTGTAGAGGGAGTTTTACTCTGTATCTAACCCCATGCTGAACCAGTCCTGGGAGTGTTTGATGGGGACAGTGTAGAGGGAGTTTTACTCTGTATCTAACCCCGTGCTGTACCTGTCCTGGGAGTGTTTGATGGGGACAGTGTAGAGGGAGTTTTACTCTGTATCTGACCCCATGCTGTACCTGTCCTGGGAGTGTTTGATGGGCACAGTGTAGAGGGAGTTTTACTCTGTATCTAACCCCATGCTGAACCTGTCCTGGGAGTGTTTGATGGGGACAGTGTAGAGGGAGTTTTACTCTGTATCTGACCCCATGCTGTACCTGTCCTGGGAGTGTTTGATGGGCACAGTGTAGAGGGAGTTTTACTCTGTATCTAACCCCATGCTGAACCTGTCCTGGGAGTGTTTGATGGGGACAGTGTAGAGGGAGTTTTACTCTGTATCTAACCCCGTGCTGAACCAGTCCTGGGAGTGTTTGATGGGGACAGTGTAGAGGGAGCTTTACTCTGTATCTAACCCCGTGCTGCACCTGTCCTGGGAGTGTTTGATGGGACAGTGTAAAGGGAGCTTTACTCTGTATCTAACCCCGTGCTATCCCTGTCCTGGGAGTGTTTGATGGGGACAGCCTAGAGGGAGCTTTACTCTGTATCTCACCTCATGCTGAACCTGTCCTGGGAGTGTTTGATGGGATAGTGCAGAGGGAGCTTTACTCTGTATATAACCCCGTGCTGTACCTGTCCTGGGAGTGTTGGATGGGGCCAGTGTAGAGGGAGTTTTACTCTGTATCTAACCCCATGCTGAACCAGTCCTGGGAGTGTTTGATGGGGACAGTGTAGAGGGAGTTTTACTCTGTATCTAACCCCGTGCTGTACCTGTCCTGGGAGTGTTTGATGGGGACAGTGTAGAGGGAGTTTTACTCTGTATCTGACCCCATGCTGTACCTGTCCTGGGAGTGTTTGATGGGCACAGTGTAGAGGGAGTTTTACTCTGTATCTAACCCCATGCTGAACCTGTCCTGGGAGTGTTTGATGGGGACAGTGTAGAGGGAGTTTTACTCTGTATCTGACCCCATGCTGTACCTGTCCTGGGAGTGTTTGATGGGCACAGTGTAGAGGGAGTTTTACTCTGTATCTAACCCCATGCTGAACCTGTCCTGGGAGTGTTTGATGGGGACAGTGTAGAGGGAGTTTTACTCTGTATCTAACCCCGTGCTGTATCTGTCCTGGGAGTGTTTGATGGGGACAGTGTAGAGGGGGTTTTACTCTGTATCTAACCCCGTGCTGTACCTGTCCTGGGAGTGTTTGATGGGGACAGTGCAGAGGGAGTTTTACTCTGTATCTAACCCCGCGCTGTACGTGTCCTGGGAGTGTTTGATGGGATAATTTGGAAACGTATATGTATGCACGCATCAGCCCTCTGTATCGGTAGACGTCCTGCAAATTCCATAATAATTGATCTCTCCCTCTTTCCTATCACTTGAGACTCAGTTCCTCATTCAGTGGTGAAGCTGAATCTGGGCCCTGTTGTGAAGAGGGAGGTAAATTAGGGCCCAGGATTCATAGAGTCATGGAATCAGCCAGCACAGAAAGAGCTCCTTCGGCCCATTGTGTCTGTACCAGCCGTTTTCCCATGATCCTATTTTCCAGCAATTGGTCCATAGTTTTGTCTGCCACAGTGTTTCAACTGCTCATCTAAATGCTCCTTAAATGTTGTGAGGGTTCTCGCCTCTCCCACCCTTTCAGACAGTGCGTTCCACACTCCCACCACCCTCTGGGTGAAAATGTTTGTCCTCAAATCCCCCCGAAATCTGCCACCCATTAACTTAAATCTATGCTCCCTGGTTATTGACCCCTCAAGTAAGGGGAAAGATATCTTCCTATTGTTGTGGGTCAGGGTTTCGAAAACTCCAAAGTATATCATGGAGTTCACCTGACCCACGACTTTTTTTTTTTAAAAATTTTTTATTGAAGTATTTGTAAAATTTTATAACCAAAACAGAAAAAGAACAGTAAACATTAAACATTAACATGGTGAAAAAATAGATATTTCCCCAAACGGCTGTCTTCACAGACCACCTAAAATAACATAAACAACACTTACACCGCCCCCCCCCCCGCCCCCTCGGAAAGCTGCTACTGCTGACATTTTAAATTTCCCCAATAAAGTCGACGAACGCCTGCCACCTCCGGGAGAGCCCCAGCATTGATCCTCTTAAGGCAAACTTTATTTTCTCGAGACTGAGAAACCCAGCCATGCCACTAGCCCAGGTCTCTACACTCGGGGGCTTCGAGTCCCTCCACATTAAAAGGATCCGTCTCTGGGCTACCAGGGAGGGAATGGCCACAACATCGGCCTCTTTCACTCCCTGAACTCCCGGGTCTTCTGACACTCTAAAGATCGCTACCTCTAGACTCGGCACCACCCGCGCACCTAGCACCCTGGACATTGCCTTGGCAAATCCCTGTCAGAATCCACCAAGCTTCGGGCATGCCCAAAACATGTGGACATGGTTTGCTGGGCTTCCCGCACACCTCGCACATCTATCTTCTACCCCGAAAAACCTGCTCATCCTCGCCGCCGTCATGTGTGCCGGTGTACCACTTTAAACTGTATTAGACTGAGCCTGGCACATAATGAGGAGGAATTGACCTTACTTAGGGCTTCCGCCCACAGACCCGGCTCTAACTCTCCTCCTAACTCCTCTCTCCCATTTGCCCTTAAGCTCCTCCACTGGAGTTTCCTCCGCTTCCAACAGCTCCTGGTAGGTATCCGACACCTTCCCCTCCCCCAGCCAGGTACCGGAAACTACTCTATCCTGTATCCCGCGTGGTGGCAGGAGCGGGAAGGCCACCACCTGTTTCCTTGGGAAGGCCCGCACTTGCAAATATCTAAAGCCATTCCCTGGCGGCAATTTAAATTTGTCCTCCAGCGCCTGCAGGCTGGGAAAGCTCCCATCTATAAACAGGTCACCCATCCTTTTGATACCTGGCCTCTGCCAGCTCTGGAACCCGCCATCCATCCTGCCCGGTCCCTGCCCTCTGCCAGCTCTGGAACCTGCCATCCATCCTGCCCGGTCCCTGCCCTCTGCCAGCTCTGGAACCCGCCATCCATCCTGCCCGGTCCCTGACCTCTGCCAGCTCTGGAACCTGCCATCCATCCTGCCCGGTCCCTGCCCTCTGCCAGCTCTGGAACCCGCCATCCATCCTGCCCGGAACCTGTGGTTATTACATATCAGGGTCCAGACCGACACGCCTTCCGCCGTCTTGTGTCTCCTCCACTGCCCCCGGATCTTCAGTGCCGCCACCACCACCGGACTTGCGGGGTACCGGGTCGGCGAGAACGGCAGAGGTGCCGTTACCAGTGCTCCCAAATTGGTGCCTTTACATGACGCCGCCTCCAACCGCTCCCATGCCGACCCCTCCCCCAATACCCACTTCCTAATCATGGCGATGTTGGCCGCCCAGTAGTAGTTGCAAAGGTTCGGCAGCGCCAGCCCACCCTCCCCCCGACTGCGTTCCAGCAGCTCTCTCTCTACTCGCTGGGTCTTGTTCGCCCACACAAATCCCGGGATGATCTTGTTCACCCGCTTGAAAAAGGCCTTAGGGATGAAGATGGGAAAGCACTGGAATACAAATAGAAACCTGGGGAGGACTGTCATTTTCACGGTCTGGGCACTCCCCTCTCCCCACATAGAAAAAACCTATTTACAGGATTACATTCCCCAGTTAGTAAACAACAGCTCTCCAGAAGCCATTAACATAACCATAAAGCAGAACAGACACACTCACTTAAAACAAAACCCAGTCTCCCGAAGGATAATGCTAACTTCAGGGCCCCCCCTCCTCCCCCGTATCAACTCCCCGCTAAACAAAGCGCCCTCCAACCAACCCTCCAGCCCACTCTCTCGCCCAAGACTAAATACAATCTTGTTTAAAACAGAACACTCAAGTCCAACTTCTTCTCTTTAATAAATGTCCAGACATCATCTGGCGACTCGAAATAGTCGTGTCGATCTTCGTGCGTTACCCACAGTCTCGCTGGGTATAACACCCCAAACTTTACCCCCTTCTTAAAGAGGGTCGCCTTTGCCCGGTTGAACCTCGCACGTCTCTTGGCCAGCTCCGCTCCCAGGTCCTAATAAATGCGCACCTCACTATTCTCCCACTTGCTGCTCCGTTCCTTCTTGGCCCATCGCAGGACGCGCTCCTTGTCTGAAAAACGGTGAAAATGAACCACCATGGCCCTCGGCGGGTCATTCGCCTTGGGCTTCCTTGCGAGGGCTCTGTGGACTCCATCCAGCTCCAGGGGTCGAGGGAAAGCCCCCGCTCCCATCAACGACTCCAGCATACCCGACACATATCTGGTCCCTCAATATCTTCAGGGATGCCAACGATTCTTAAATTCTGCCTCCTGGTCCTGTTCTCCAGCTCCTCCAGCTTCTCCTGCATCTTCCTGTGGTGGTCCTCTAGCACCTCCACCTTGTGCTCCAGTACAGTTATCTCGCCCTCTTGGTTGGAGAGTTTAAATTCGATCTCCTGAATCGCTTTCCCCTGGGCCGCCTGAGTCACGACCATTTGGTCGATCGATACTTTCATCGGGTCAAGCGTATCCCTTTTTAGCTCGGCAAAGCAACTCTTGAAAAACTCCATCTGCTGCTCCTTCGGCCAGTGAGCCGCCGCTTCCTGGTCCTTGCCGTCTGCCATGCTTCGCCACACTGCCAGCTCCCCTCGCTTCCCTCTATCGGGGCTAACTCATTTCACACGGCCACTTCTGGTCCAGCTATCCATACATCGGGGGGGGGGGGAATCCTCGTTACTATTGCTCACTCCACCGATTTATTTCATAAAGTCCACAAGAATTCGGGAAAAACAGGTCCCAAAGTCCGTTTCAGGCGGGAGCTATCGAATGTGCGACCTACCCCTCCATGGCCGCCACCGAAAGTCCTCCTGACCCACAACTTTTAATAGATTTTGGGTATGGGGAGAACAAGGGTCCACTCTCCAGGTGTTGTGCAACAGAGATCGTAAGTATTTTCAAAACAAAACAATGTTTATCCTGTGAATCCAGTTAACATTTTATAAACACACAGTAAACATTTTATCAACGACCAACACACGTAACCCCACAGATACAATACTCTATAGGTAACCCTTAATACCTTTATTATCAACATCTGTAAGTTAAACCCTTTTTAATAAAGACAGTAGGTTTGCTTTCCTACAGAAACAGGTATTACTTTGAAATCATCAAGTGATCTGGAGACATTCTTTATATTGCAGGGAGAGAGATCAATACACATCTGCTTGGTTTGAATGCAGCTGTCCACCTGAAAGCGAAACTAAACATAGAGCCAAAAAGAGCTTTCAGCTCCACCCACACAATGGCATCACTGCAGCCATTTGATAAAGCACACTTTTCTTAAAGGGACATTCACATGACACTATCTACCCATCTATATTCCTCATAATTTTACACACCACAATCAGGTCCCCCTCAGCCTTCTCTGCTCCAAGAAAAACAATCCCAGCCTATCCAGCCTCTCTTCATAGCTGAAATGCTCCAGCCCAGCCAACATCCTGGTGAATTTCCTCTGCCCCCTCTCCAGTGTAATCATATCCTTCCCATAGTGTGGTGACTGTCGTGTTGGGTGTTCCGATGCACAAATGATCCATCACGGCTGTAGATGGTACAACTCTGTTTTATTGTCTTAAACAACGACAACTAATAACTGCTGGCTTAGGTTCGTGCTTCACCAGCTAACCTGTGGACCCAGCCCTATCACTATCTTGATGAGGCACTCAGCACATGGTCCATGTCTGAGTGTCACGCTGTGAGCTCTGTGCTCTGAGCTATCTCCTGGTAGAATGAGCGGGAACTGTGGTGTTCCCTGTTTTATAGTGCGTGTGCTCTCACTGGTGATTGGCTGCGATGTGTGTGTGTGTTGGTTGGTCCAACTACCTGTCCATCAGTGTGTGTGTGATTGCACCATGATATGCTGACGTGGATATCATGACAGTGACCAGAACTGCACACAATATTCTAGCTGTGGCCTAATGAGTGTTTTATACAGCTCCATCATAACCACCCTGCTCTTATTTTCTGTACCTTAATTGATAATGGAAAGTATCCCATTAGCCTGCTCAACCACCTGTCCTGCTGCCATCAGGAACCTATGGACATGTACCCCAAGGTCCCTCTGGTCCCCTGTCGTTCCAAACGTCCTACCATTCATTGCGTACTCCCTTACCTTGTTAGTCCTCCCAAAATGCATCACCGCACACTTTTCAGGGTTAAATTCCATTTGCCACTGTTCTACCCACCTGACCAGCTTGTTGATATTGTTATGTAATCTAAGGCTTTCCTCCTATTACCACAACATCAACTTTTGTGTCATCCATAGAGCCCACAGAATCCCTACAGTGCAGAACGAGGGCATTTGGCCCATTGAGTCTGCACCGACTCCCCGAAAGGGTACTTTGCCCAGGCCGACTGCTCCACCCTACCCCGTAACTCCGCACATTCATCATGGCCAATCCACCTAACCTGCACATCTTTGGACTGTGGGAGGAAACCGGAGCATCCGGAGGAAACCCACGCACACACGGGGAGAATGTGCAAACTCCACACAGACAGTGACCAAAGCCGGAATTGAACCCTGGTCCCTGGAGCTGTGAGGCAGCAGTGCTAACCACTGTGACACTGGGCTGCCCTCATTTGCGAACTTACTGATCATACTCCCTGCAGGCATGTCTAGATCACGAATGTACACTACAAACACCGCATGGGAAACTTATAGTTTCAATTGACAGTCTAAATGGAGCTTTATTTCAACACTTCATCTGAAAGACAGCTCCTCTGACAGTGCAGAACTCCCACAGTACCTCACTGGAGGGTCAGCCTAGATAATGGCTTGAATCCACAACCTTCTTACCTTGAGGGAAGGGGACATACTGACTGAACCATAACTGACAGCTCTGCCTGTGTCGGTATCAAGAGGTAAAGATTTAGCAGCGGTTTAATTAACCAAAGGTTTTCTCTCTGTGAGGTATGAAAATTAACTGTTTTCTCTTCTTTTGATCTCCTTTCAGATGAATGCCGACCCACTCCTGCTGAGGTCAGTATAGCCAATCTTCTTTCTATTCTTATTGACAGGGTTGGCGGACTTGGGGGGACGGGGTAGGTGGGACTGTCCCCTCCTTGGAGGGATTATTAATGGCAATAAAATAAAACAAGTGAGAAGCTGGATCAAGTCAACATTGCCTGGGCAGTCTGACTGCCCAGTACCCGATACTGACCATTCACGCTGCTTTTTAAATTGTTTTACGGGATGTGGCTGTCGCTGGCTAGGCCAGTCTTAATTGGCCATCCCGAATTGCCCTTGGGAATGTGGTGGTGCCTCCATGTGGTGGAGGTACACCAACTGTGCTGTTAAGGAGGGAGTTTCAGGATTGTGACCCAGCAACGGGGATATATTTCCAAATCAGGATGGTGAGTGGCTTGGAGGGGAGCCTCCAGGTGGCAGGGCTCCCATGTGTCTGCTGCCCTCGGCCTTCTTGGTGGTGGGTCTGGAAGGGGCCTTGGTCAGTTCCTGCACTGCATCTTGTAGCTGGTTCACACGGCTGTTAGTGTGTGGCAGAGATGGAGAGAGTGAATGTTGAAGGCATTGGCAAATACTGCTGTTCATTGATGGTAGTTGGAATAGGAGACAGTACAGCTTCCAGGTGGGCCTGGAAACATGAACTGGACCACCAGCAGGCCTGTGTTAGTGACATTGTTTTAAACAGCTAAAATCTAGAGGACCACTCTGTGTGTATAAAGCCCTTTTTTGACTTTTGACATCCTGTGTCTACCATTCAGCGTGCTTAACTAATAATTATTAATAAGGTAATGGAGAGAGAGTGAACATCCAGACATTCTAGAGATTTTGAAAGCTCCATGGGGGAAAAGGTGGGCATCTTCACCAGAAAGCCTCTGGATTCTGGGGATAAAGTGCAGCTTTTAAGGGCTGAGATCAATAGATCTTTTGGGGTAAAGTATCATGGAATATGGAGCACAGCTGAGTAAATGAGTTTTTGCAGAGATGAGCCATGCTTTGGTTCAATGACCGAATAGGTCAGACTTTCTCCTGTTCCTTTGTGGATTGGCTTTCCAGAGTGAAGCATCAGGGCCGGGTTTTCAGGGAGTGCTGGGATGGACAAGCAAAGGCCACATCGAACTAACTATAATGTCAAATCTTCCTGCAGAACTTAACAGCGAAGCCTGGGCTGAAGAAAATCCCAAAGAAGGAATAATCTCACTGCCAGCCTGCTCCATGTATTTTTCCAGCTACCTTGTACACTGCAGTGACATAGCCAGCTATCAATAAAGTCAATAATAATCACCCACAATCTCTGCCTGAATTCTTGTTGAGATACTTTAGGGACATTTGTGCACAGGAGGAGGTTTTGTGTTAGGTTCGGAACTTCCTCCCAGGAGAGACGATGCCAGTGAGGAAGCAGCGATATTATGGAAAGGAAGCAGTAAAATAACGAGCAGGATGTGCCCCAGGTCTTGGGTCCTGGTCAATATTCAGCCCACTACAGCAGAGTTGATTGTTTCTCCAGGTGCCCGGTTTACATGCCTGTTGCATTCCAGAACATTCTGACATCTGTGAAGGATGATGCCTTCAGGTGGCCTTTGCAAAGTGACCAGTCATGATATGTGAGACAGGGTAGTAAATTCAGGGAACAATGCAGATTTCCTGCCTGTTTCTGGTCTGTTAGGAAATCACCTTTAGGATCCAGAGAATGGGCACGGTGGGACTGGATCACAAACTGCACTTCCAGGGCTAGGCATACACTGACTGAACTTTAGTGTTAAAATGGCCAAGGCTGTACACTGTTGTCCTGTAAATAATCACCCACTGCTACAATAACACTGGAAGCCAGAATACACGATTGTTTAACAATGATTATGATCATCGAATTTACAGTTAATCGAGTTGCACCGGCCCATGGAAAGAGCACCCTACTTAAACCCACGCCTCCAGCCTGTCCCCATAACCCCACCTAACCACCTAACCTTTTCAATGGGCAATTTAGCATGGCCAATCCACCTAAACTACACATCTTTGTTCTGTGGAGAAAACCGGAGCATCCGAAGAAAACCCACACAGACACAGGGAGAACGTGCAAACCCACACAGACACAGGGAGAACGTGCAAACCCACACAGACACAGGGAGAACGTGCAAACCCACACAGACACAGGGAGAACGTGCAAACCCACACAGTCAGATGTGAAGAACAAAGAACAAAGAAAATTACAGCACAGGAACAGGCCCTTCGGCCCTCCCAGCCTGCGCCGATCCAGATCCTTTATCTAAACCTGTCGCCTATTTTCCAAGGATCTACTTACCTCTGTTCCCCACCCGTTCATATATCTGTCTAGATACATCTTAAATGATGCTATCGTGCCCGCCTCTACCACCTCCGCTGGCAAAGCGTTCCAGGCACCCACCGCCCTCTGCGTAAAAGACTTTCCACGCACATCTCCCTTAAACTTTCCCCCTCTCACCTTGAAATCGTGACCCCTTGTAATTGACACCCCCACTCTTGGAAAAAGCTTGTTGCTATCCACCCTGTCCATACCTCTCATAATTTTGTAGACCTCAATCAGGTCCCCCCTCAACCTCCGTCTTTCCAACTAAAACAATCCTAATCTACTCAACCTTTCTTCATATCTAGCACCCTCCATACCAGGCAACATCCTGGTGAACCTCCTCTGCACCCTCTCTAAAGCATCCACATCCTTCTGTGGCAACCAGAACTGCACGCAGTATTCCAAATGTGGCCTAATCAAAGTCCTATACAACTGTAACATGACCTGCCGACTCTTGTACTCAATACCCCGTCCGATGAAGGCAAGCATGCTGTATGCCTTCTTGACCACTCTATCGACCTGTGTTGCCACCTTCAGGGTATAATGGACCTGAACTCCCAGATCTCTCTGTACATCAATTTTCCCCAGGACTCTTCCATTGACCGTATAGTCCGCTCTTGAATTAGATCTTCCAAAATGCATCACCTCGCATTTGCCTGGATTGAACTCCATCTGCCATTTCTCTGCCCAACTCGCCAATCTATCTATATTTTGCTGTATTCTCTGACAGTCCTCCTCGCTATCTGCAACTCCACCAATCTTAGTATCATCTGCAAACTTGCTAATCAGACCACCTTTACCTTCGTCTAGATCATTTATGTACATCACAAACAACAGTGGTCCGAGCACGGATCCCTGTGGAACACCACTCGTCACCTTTCTCCATTTTGAGACACTCCCTTCCACCACTACTCTCTGTCTCCTGTTGCCCAGCCAGTTCTTTATCCATCTAGTTAGTACACCCTGAACCCCATACGACTTCACGTTTTCCATCAACCTGCCATGGAAAACTTTATCAAACGCCTTACTGAAGTCCATGTATATGACATCTACAGCCCTTCCCTCATCAATTAACTTTGTCACTTCCTCAAAGAATTCTATTAGGTTTGTAAGACATGACCCTTGCACAAAATATCACTGATAAGCCTATTTTCTTCCAAATGTGAATAGATCCTATCCCTCAGTATCTTCTCCAACAGTTTGCCTACCACTGACGTCAAGCCTACAGGTCTATAATTCCCTGGATTATCCCTGCTACCCTTCTTAAACAAAGGGACAACATTAGCAATTCTCCAGTCCTCTGGGACCTCACCCGTGCTCAAGGATGCTGCAAAGCTTTCTGTTATATGTGGGAATAGAGATTTGTATATCTATATAGAGAGTTGTATATTGATAGACATGGATACATAGAAGATACGAGCAGGAGGAGGCCTTTTGGCCCTTCGAGCCTGCTCCGCCATTCATCACGATCATGGCTGATCATCCATCACAATAGCCTAATCCTGCTTTCTCCCCATAGCCTTTGATACCATTCTCCCCAAGTGCTATATCCAGCCACCTCTTGAATATATTCAAAGTTTTAGCATCAACTACTTTCTGTGGTAATGAATTCCACAGGCTCACCACACTTTGTGTGAAGAAATGTCTCCTTATCTCTGTCCGAAATGGTTTACCCTGAATCCTCAGGCTGTGACCCCTGGTTCTGGACACGCCCATCATTGGTAACATCTTCCCTGCATCGACCCTGTCTAGTCCTGTTAGAATTTTATAAGTCTCTATGAGATCCCCCCTCATTCTTCTGAACTCCAGCGAGAACAAGCCCACCTAGTCAATCTCTCCTCATATGACAGTCCTGCCATCCCTGGAATCAGTCTGGTAAACCTTCACTGCACTCCCTCGAGAGCAAGAACATCCTTCCTCAGAGGAGACCAAAACTGCACACAATACTCCAAGTGTGGCCTCACCAAGGCCCTGTACAATTGCAGCAACACATCCCTGCTTCTATACTCGAAACCTCTTGCAATGAAGGCCAACATACCATTAGCCTTCTTTACCGCCTGCTGCACCTGCATGCTTACCTTCAGTGACTGGTGCACAAGGACACCCAGGTCCCGCTGCACACTCCCCTCTCCCAATTTACAACCATTCAGGTAGTAATCGGCCTTCCTGTTTTTTCTTCCAAAGTGAATAACTTCACACTTATCCAAATTATACTGCATCTGCCATTGATTTACCCACTCGCCCAACCTGTCCAGATCTTGCTGTAGGACGCCTGCTTCCTCATCACAAGTCACCCTCCCACCTAATTTGTTATCATCTGCAAACTTTGAGATGTTAATTTTGTTCCCGCATCCAAATCATTAATATATATTGTGAATAGCTGGGGTCCCAGCACCGATCCCTGTGGTACCCCACTAGTTACTGCCTGCCAATTTGAAAAGGACGCATTAATCCCTACTCTTTGTTTCCTCTCTGCCAACCAGTTTTCTATCCACCTCCTTACATTTCCCCCAATCCCATGCGCTTTAATTTTGCACAATAATCTCTTATGCGGGACTTTGTCAAATGCCTTCTGAAAGTCCAAATATACCACATCGACTGGCTCCCCCTTGTCGACTGTACTGGTTACCTCTTCAAAGAATTCCAACAGATCTGTCAAGCATGATTTTCCCTTCATAAATCCATCCTGACTCTGACTGATCCTGCCACTGCTTTCTAAGAGAGTTGTATATCGATATAGAGAGCTGTGTATCGATGTAGAGAGTTGTATGTCGACATATAGAATTGTATATCGATATAGAGAGCTGTATATCGATATAGAGAGTTGTATATCGATATAGAGGGTTGTATGTCGATATAGAGGGTTGTATGTCGACATATAGAATTGTATATCGATATAGAGTTGTATATTGATATAGAGAGTTGGCTGTCGATATAGAGAATTGTACGTCGATATAGAGAGCTGTATGTCGATATGGAGAGTTGCATGTCGACATAGAGAGTTGTACATTAATATAGAGAGTTGTACATTAATATGGAGAGTTGTACGTGGATATAGAGAGTTGTATGTTTATTTGGAGAGTTCTACGTTGATATTGATATAGAGAGTTGCATACTGACGTTTGCTGACAGCATTAAGTTAGGAGTCACAGGAATTAGTGTGGACGAGAACAGCAGGTTACAAAGGTCTAACAGTGGGAGCCAGAGTTCATTGTGTCAAAGTGTGAGCTTATCTATATTGGGCAAAGAGAGATGGAGCAGGGAATTATTCTGAGTGGGGAGAAGCTGGGACTGTGGATGAGCAGTGATTTACAGGCCCAAGTAAAGAAATCACAAAAAGCAACAATTGAGCAGGTACAAAATTAATAATTGGAGAAGCTAAGGGAATGTTAGTTTCCATCTCAACAGGCTGGGATACACAGGGTGGAAGTTATGTCCCAGTTGTATAGAGCTCTGGTTTAAACCTCTGGTTTTAAAAGGGTTGCATGGTGGCACAGTCATTAACACTGCTGCCTCACAGCGCCAGTGTTCAATTCCACCCTTGGGTGACTGTGGAGTTTGTACTTTCTCCCGTGTCTGCGTGGGTTTCCTCCAGGTGCTCCGGGTTCCTCCCACAATCCAAAGATGTGCAAGTTAGGTGGATTGACCAGGCCAATAAATTGCCCCCTAGTGTCCAAAGATGTGCAGGTTAGGTGGGTTACGGGATAGGGCAGGAGTGGGAGTGGGCCAGGATGGTGTGCTCCTTCAGAGGGTCAGGGCAGACTTGAAGGGCCAAATGACCACTGTCTGCGCTGTAAGGTTTCTATGGAAACCCAAGTCAGTGTGTTCAATCCTGAGCATACACCTTGGACAAGGTACGATGTTGACTGACCAGACAGTCACCTGGGACTAACCTTATATTCCCTTGCATTTGGAACATTAAGACATGATCAAATTAAGGTGATGAAGTTGACTTAAGGTTTGATAAAGCAGAGATTATTTGGGTAGGATAATCCAGAAAATAGGGAACATGAGAATGAGAATAAAATGAGAATGCGGGGTGGGTGGCTGGAAGCACTTCTTCACATATCGGAGAGTGGAAATCTGAAACTCTCCCCCACTGTCAGAAAGCCGGTGAGGCCGAGAGGTCAGTTGAAAATTTGCAGTGGGAGGTTGATAGATTTTTGTTTCGGCCGAACTGAGGGAGGGAGATATAATTAAACTCCTGATCAATCATAATCTGATTAACTGGTTGAAGGGCAGATTAATCCTGTCTCTTTCCTGACACAGAAAACAAGCCATTTGGGAAATCATCAATAGGATGTTCCCCATGGTGGGTGTGTCCAGAACCAGGGGGGTCACAGCCTGAAGTACAGGTAGACAATTTAGGACAGAGATGAGAAATTTCTTCACCCAGAGAGTGATCGGCCTGTGGAATTCGCTACACAAGACATAGTTGAGGCCAAAACACATGATTTCAAGAAGGAATTACATAGAAACATAGAATTCCTACAGTGCACAAGGAGGCCACTTGGCCCATTGAGTCTGGACTAACCGTTTGAAAGAGCACCCTCTGAAAGAGCACCTTACCTAGGCCCGCATGCCCACCCTATTCCTGTAACCCCACATGACCTGCATATGTTTGGAGTGTGGGAGACAGTGCAAACTCTGGGAGACAGTGCAAACTCCACACAGACAGTCACCCGAGGTCGGGATCGAACCCGGGTCCCTGGCGCTGTGAGGCAACAGTGCTAAGAACTGTGCCACCGTGCCACATTTAGAGCCACCACTTGGGGTGAAGGTGATCAAAGGATAGTGAGGGGAAAGGTGAGGTCAGGCTGTTGAGTTGGAGGATCAGTCATGATGATAATGAATGGCGGAATAGCCTCGAAGGGCCAAAAGGCCCTTCTCCTATTTTCCAGGTAAATGTTTACCCTCAATGGGGTTTCAGCGGGAGAGTCAGACCAGAGGAAACTTCTGCTCTGCCCTGACTTTCTCTATCTGTCGGGTTACAGTTTACCAGCTCTGACATGCACCTCAACCAAGGTTGATTACATGAGATGAGAGTGATTTGCCAAGTTTATATTCATTGCCTCATCCAGTGACCATTTGTGTTAGCTGAGCGTGGCTAGTGAGTGTGGAAAGGCAGTTTCAGAGCTGGGCCTGAAACAATATTCACCGCGTGCCTGCACAAGAGCTTTCCATCTGGAGTCAGTGGTCAATAGTCAGCAGTAGCAATCATGGCTCGTTTATTTCCTCTCCCTAATCTAGGGCCACCGAGGCAAATTGTTGGGTCCCAATGACTGGCCCAGCTCACATCAGGGAACACAGCAGAGAGGGGGAAACGGATGGGGTGGCAAACAATTTAAATACATGCCGAGCTGGTAGATGATGAACAGGAAAGTGGGAGTTTTTGCTCTTGGCACCAGATCAGAGGTTCGATGCGTTGCTTTTCGAATTAAGTTGAAATGTTTTCTGGGATTCTTTTTCTGAATGAATCATTAACCAACAAAAACAGAAAATTGAAGTCAATGACTGCAATTCTGCAACCTTAGTCATTGCAACTGTTTGCTTTTCTAAATCTAGTTCATGACACAAAGACCTTTGAAGTAAACAGATTGTATGAATCAATATTAAAAAAGCACCCACAACCAAGAGGTTAAAGAAGGCGCCCCACACTTATTAGGCACACTGTATGCCCAAAAACGTAAATACCATGGCCGCGATTTTCTGAGCCCCTTCGCCATGGCCACAAATCCTCTTTTTTTTATTCGTTCATGGGACATGGGCATCGCAGGCTGTGCAAGCATTCATTACCCATCTCTAATTGCCCTTGAGGGGGCAGTTAAGAGTCAACTACGTTGTTGTGGGTCTGGAGTCACATGTAGGCCAATGCCGTGTTATTCATCCTGGGGTAACACGGACTGCAACTGGATGCAGTTGTACTTGAAAGTAGACTCCAAACTGTGATGTTAGTTCAATACGCTTTATTGAACTTGTTAAGCAGTGCACACAGTTCACTGTAGGTTTGACACTCTACTAACCTAAGCGTGCTTGCTATAACCAACTAGACCAGACTAGCTCTGAGCCACGTGTAGATGAGTATAGCTGGTGAGGGACATGGCTGGACAGTACCCTGTCACTGCCCGGCACCCAGGCAGTGCCGAGCAATGGGTGATGTTGGGGAGGGGGCACTGAAGCTCTGATGTCAGTGGTTATGGCGTGGGCAGGGGGCTTCACTTTCACTTTGAGATTGAGGCATTCTTTAACATGGTATTGAAGTTCAGAGCTTGTCTGTATATTGGAGCCGCAGCTCCCAGACAAGAATGGCGCCCTGATTTCTGTAGAGCTGGGGTTTCTGGTTCTATCAGGCCCCGCCCAACCAGAATGACGGTGCAAATACATGCCTCCATGCTTTTTTTTTGACAAACTGACAGAAGACCTGGAGCAAAAACTAGGCTGTGTCAGAGGGGATGAACCCAAGGCCGCCCTGGCCATTCCCAGTGATGTAGGGGCGCTGCCGGCGAAAGATTCTGATGCTCCTGGCAAATGGAGCAGTTTTGGGCCACCTTCTCAATGTCTGTGTCGAGGCCTGGCCACCAGACATAACTCCGGGCCAACATTTTCATTTTGGTCACATCCGGATGCCCATTGTGCAGGTCCTTTAGTATCAGCTCCTGTCCTTTTTCCGGGACGACCACACGCGTCCCCCACAAGAGGATGCCGTCTTCCACGCTAAACTCTGACACCTTGGAGGAAAATGCAAGTAACTCGCCTGGAAGCTGTCTATGCTGCCCACCATACAGGACTATGTGCCGAACCTTTGACAGGACTGGCCCCGTCTGGGTCCACTCACGGATCTGCGATGCTGTGACAGGCAAGGTGTCCATAAAATTTAGGGTTGCATCCACCTCACCGACATGGGGCAAGTCGACATGGGGCCGGTCGATAAAGGCAATCGGCTCAGTGCGTCAGCATTAGCTATCTGGGTTCCTGGTTTATGCTCTAGAGAATACTCGTAGACAGCGAGCAACAATGCCCAGCGCTCCATCCGTGCGGAAGTAATGGGCGGAAAAGTCCAAACAGAGGCTTATGATCAGTCACGATAGTGAAGTGGTGGCTATAAACATACTGGTGGAAGCGTTTCACCGCAAAGACCACCGCCAGGCCCTCCTTCTCCATCTGCGCGTATTTTCTTTCCGCTGCAGTCAATGTGCGGGAGGCGAAAGCTATCGGCCGCTCGGCCCCGTTCTCCAACTTGTGGGACAGGACGGCCCCAATACCATATGGGGATGCATCACACGTGATGAGCAAAGGCTTTTCAGGATCACAGTGGGTTAGTAACCCAGACGACGACAATTGCTGCTTCTCCCGCCGGAAAGCGGTTTCTTGCGGCTGACCCCAAACCCAGGTGTGATTCTTCTTCAACAGAAGGTGCACCATAGTTGCCAGATTGGGGAGGAACTTCCGTAATAGTTTACGAGGTCGCGAAAAGAACGAAGATGCGAAGTGTCAGTCGGGGCGGAGGCCTGTTGAATTGCGTGCACCTTCTCTGCGACGGGTTGCAAACCTTCACAGTCCACCCGATAAGCCAGGTGGACCACTTGCTTCGCCTGAAAGACGTACTCTGTATGATGTAAACGGACTCCAGCCTCTGAGAAGTGTTGAAGCAAGCCTCCAAATTTTCCAAATGTTCCCACTCCGACATCCCCGTAATCGAAACGTCGTCTAAGTAAACAGCGACACGTGGCAAAGCTCTCAAGATGCACTCCATGATGCATTGAACGATAGTGCAGGCAGAGGATACTCCAAAGGGCAACTGTGTATATTCATGCAGGCCTCTGTGTTTATTAATAGTTACATACGGCCAGGAGGCAGGGTCCAGCTCCAACTGTAGGTAAGCGTGACTCATATGTGGTGATCTTTGTGAGGGGTTTCCAGGATGGAAGGCGTAGTGATCACAAAGATACACAAAGCTCTTTTGAAGAACTAAACTAATTTTATTAACATTACTAAATTTGAGTTTGACACTTATTCTAAATAGTAAACATACATGTAAGAATTAAACTACACTCACTAACACTATCTCTATTTATTAACTATAACTATTATATCTTAACTAGCCCTGCAGTACACTTTCAATCTTGTCTCCTTCAGCTCCAATCTAATCTATTCTTCCCCGAAGCCTAAGAGCCAGTGCAATTTATAGTATTGTCCCTTAGCGCCTTCTAGTGGCTAGGCTTAACATAACATTAACTCTTCACATGCTGTACATTTGTATAATGTTACATCCACTTCCTAACCATAGCTATATTCACTGCCCAGTGATAGTTTATGAAGTTTGAGAGCGCTAACCCAACCTCCATCGACCCGTGGGGCTTTACCTTGAAATCATCGCATTCACCTTCCTAACGAAAGCCTTAGGAATAAAAATCTGGAGGTTTTGGAGCACAAACAAGAACCTCGGGAGGACCGGTATTTTCACTGATTCCACCCGTCCCACCAATGACAGCAGGAGCGCATCCCACCTCCTAAAATCCACCTTCATCTGTTCCACCAGCTTGTGCAGATGGTCCCACCCCCACACCACCTAAATGGCCAAATATCAAAAGTTCCCTCCCACCACCCTGAACAGCAACTCCCCCAGCCTCCCCACCTACCCCCTCGCTTGGATCGGAAAAGCCTCACTCCTCCCCATATTTAATTTGTACTCTGAGAATCGGCCGAATTCCTCCAAAATACTCATAATCCCCCCAATACCTTCCAATGGATCCGAAATGTAAAGCAGCAAGTCATCCCCATACAAGGAGACCCTATGCTCCACCGCACTGTACTATCCCCTGCCATTCTCTTGACCCTGTCAGTGCCATTGCCAATGGCTCAATAGCCAAGGCAAAGAGCAATGGGGAGAGTGGACATCCCTGCCTCGTCCCCCGATGCAGCCTGAAATATTCCGAGCTCTCCGGTTTGTCCGCACACTCGCTGTCAGCGCCCTGTACAATAACCGGACCCAATCTGCAAACCCATGTCCAAACCCAAATCGCCCCAGCACCTCCCACGAATAGCCCCACTCAACCCGATCGAAAATCTTGGCCACTAACTTGGCATCCACATTTAGCAACAAAATTGGCCTGTGGGACCCATACTGTTCCGGATCCTTGTCTTTCTTTAAAATTAAGGAGATCAAGGCCTGCGATAATGTCGGGGGTGGGGGAGCACCCCCTGCTCCATCGCCTCATTAAATGTCCTCACCAGCAGGGCCCCCAAGTCCCCCGAGAATCTATTGAAGAATTCCACTGTGAACCTGTCTGGGCCCAGGGCCTTCCCCAACTGTATCACCCCAACACCCTCCACCACCTACACCAGCTTAATTGGGGCTCCCAGCCCCTCCACCAGGTCCTCCTCTACCCCTGGGAACTCCAACCCTTCCAAAAATCATCTCATTCCCTCCATGCTGGCTGGGGGCTCTGACTCATACAACCTCCTATAAAAATCCCCAAACACTCCATACACTCCCACCGGATTCAAAACCGTGTTTCCTGCCCATTCTTTACTTTTCCGATCTCCCTCGCTGCCTTCTGCTTCCTCAGTTGATGTGCCAACATCCTGCTCATCTTTTCCCCATATTCATACACCACCCCCTTCTCCATCCTCAACTGCCCCACCACCTTACCTGTGGATAACAACCCAAACTCCATCTGCAGTTTCCGCCCTCCCTCAACAACCCTGCCTCTGGGGACTCCGAATACCTCCTGTCCACCTGCAAGATCTCCTCCACTAACCTTGCCATCTCCGCCCGCTCTGTCTTATCCCTGTGTGCCCATATCAAAATAAACTTATCCGCCTTACTGCCTTCAATGCCTCCCACAGCGTGGCGGCCGATACCTCCCCCGTGTTGTTCAGCTCCACATATGCTGGGTTAGCACAGTGGGCTAAATAGCTGACTTGAAATTCAGAACAATGCCAGCAGCGCGTGTTGAATTCCCGTACCGGCCTCCCCGAACAGGCGCCGTAATGTGGCGACTCGGGGCTTTCCACAGTAACTTCATTGAAACCTATTTTTGACAATAAGCGATTTTCATTTCATTTCATTTCATCCACATAACCCCGAATGGCGGCCCTCACCCACTCACAAACCTCCTCATCTGCCAACAGCCCACATCCAACCTCCGCTGCGGGCACTGCCCCCCTTCCCCCCGGTCCACCCAATGCATTGGCACATGGTCCGAAACTACAATTGCCGAGTACTCCGAACCAGCCACTCCCACCAGCAACGTCCTATCCAACACAAAATGCAACAAAAAAAATGGGAATTCCTTCGCCCTGGCCTGTCAAACCTCCATGGATCCACCGCCCCCCCCGCCCCCCCGCCCCCCCACAATAATGCGCTCCATAAAGCCCCTCTGTTCCTTCACCACCGCCGATATCTCCCTGACCTTGGATTCGACCGGTCCAACTTTGGCTCTAAAACTGTGTTAAAATCCCCCCCCCCATTATCAACCGGTGCGAGTCTAGGTGCGGGATCTTCCCCAATACCCGCCTCATGAACTCTACATCATCCCAGTTTGGGGCATAAACCCATTTATTTATCAATACCGCTACCTCTCTTGTCTTCAAGTCCAATCCAGAATGAAATACCTGCCCTTCCCACCCTTTACTAAGTCATGTTTGATCCCCAATCTTCAGATGCATTTCTTGTAGAAATGCTGCCTTTAGACTCCTCAGGTGCGCGAACACGCAAGCCCTCTTGACCGGCCCATTCAATCCTTTCACATTTCATGTGATTAGCCTGGTCGGGGGGCAACCATATCCCCTCCTGGGCCAGACTCCAGCCCGCGTACTATGGCCTTGAATGTCTAGCTTCATCGACCCTCCCCATAACACATTTCCAAAGCCCCTCCCCTGTCAGCAGTCCCTCCCCCCCACAAAATAACAATCTCAATCCCATCAACACTCTAACCACCTACTCACCCCCCACTGTGCTTCCGTGAACTCGCCCACCCAGCTAACCTGGCAGCCGCTGCCCATGGTGCCTAGCATCCTACCCCAACTGCTTCCCCTCCGTCCCCGCTCAAACACTATCCCGGTGCAAACAACAACACCAACATTCGAAACCCAAGAACAAAGAAAGGAGCAACCACCCATCTCCCACAGCAGGTCACAGAACAATGGCCCCTAGAGAAAAACAAAACAAAACTCTAAAAGGAACAAAAAAAAGAAAACCTCCTCCAAAGTTCAATGTGCTCCTTCTCCTGCTCGTCCATTGTCTCTCGCAAACTCCATCACTTCCTTCGGCGTCCCAAAATAAAATTCCTGACCATTGAAGGGCACCCTGAGGCGAGCCGGGTACAGCATTCCAAATTTCACCTCCTTCTTAAAGAGGGCAGCCTCCATCTTTCTAAATCCCACTCTCCTCTTGGCCAGCTCCTCACCCAGGTCCTGGTACACTCAAAGCTGACTGTCCTGCCAGGTACATAGGTACATCGCCCTGTCTGCCTGGCCTACCTCAGGATCCGCTCCTTATCCAAAAACCCTTCAACTTGTTCTGAAAGCAAACTATCCCGAGCTTGCGACCTGTTGTGAAGCTGGTAAGTGCTGCATTTTGTGTTGTTGTTCTAAATTTTGAATTTGTTGTTCTCATTCAACCCATTCTGATTCATTTTTCTTTTGGCACAAGCAATGAGATGATGTAAACTCTTCACACAGTCCCATAAGGTTAGGGTGAGGTATCCGGTGCTGAATTGAGTTCTAAATCATGTTGTAATTCTTTTCTCACAAATTCAACAAATTCTTTAACAATTAAGAGAGACGCCACCACTTTAAGGTAGGATTTTGTCCTAGATTCCAAGTCATCGGCCCATGATCAGAGAGAGTTATTGGAAAGATGTCGCTGTCAATTATTCTATGAACCTCTGACTTATTTGTAAAGAAATAGTCAATGCAAGAGTAAGAAGAGTGTCTGTTGGAGTAAAATGTGAAGTCTCTGCTACTGGGGCACAGGTGCTGCCATGTGTCTACTAGCCCAGGTTCCGTAACATGAATTCTCAATGATTTGCTCATCTTGGAGCAAGGGTTTGATGATCATAGACTCCCCATAGTACAGAAGGAGACCATTCGGCCCATCGAGTCTGCACCGACCCTCCAAAAGAGCACCCTACCTAGGCCCACGTCCCTGCGCTATTCCTGTAACCCAACCCAACCTTTAGGACTCGAAGGGATAATTGATCATGAGGAAATGAACAGAAAGGCATGATGGGTAGTTGGGCCAAGTTAGGAGTAAAATCTTAATGTGCAGCTTGCAAGTGGGATTCAAGGCAGGAAGAGGGGGATGGATAGCCATTAGGACCGGTTCTTTGTGCAAAGGATACTGCAAAGGATGCTGGGTGAAAGAGGCCACAGGGTTGAGGAATGTATAGTGGGCCTATCAGGATCAGTAATTGTGAAGATCAGGTTATATGGCCAGGTCAAGAAATGTGTGAGAAAGACCTATGAGAATCTTGCATTTGTTACCATTACCTTATTTGGTCGTGGGTATGTGACGCTTGAGGCTGAATCCATATGTATGAAACCAGATGCTGTGCTCCCTTTGTTCACTTGCTCTGGGGATCTCAGGAACAGTGTTGGTCCTGCTGTTATCAGAGTGAGTCTAGCTTGCAAGCTATTTGAAATAAAATAAATCAATACCTACGATCCCGACTTAGCGTTTGACTGAGACCAGACTGAGGGCAGAAAGAACTCAATATCAACATTTGGTGTCGGAAGTGGGATTTCAACAGATGATCACCTGCGAAATCAGAATTAAACTGATCTCGGATGGGGAGAGAGGAAATGGGCCCACGACGTGAGTAGCTGGAAAATGACCATGTCGGTTTTCCTCTGTCTCGTAGTCTGATAAAAGTTTGATCACTCGCACATGGTCAGGTAAGATCAAAGATCAGTCTGGTGGATTAGAAAAACTAATTTCAGTCGATGTAGGTACGGCTGAGAGTTAAACGAGAATTGAGGGAATATCGGGCGATAATTCAGTTAGAAACTGAGGGAATATTGCAGTGATAGTTCAGTTCTGTGTGTGTGGGTTGAACATTAAAATTGGTTATATTAAATTACACTTTAATTTGGTTAAGGTCTTTAACGGGTTGAGGGAATGTCACAGAGACAATTCAGTTGAGACCGCTGATGGAATGTTCTGGAGACAATTCAATTCCGTACAATTACAATTGGCTAAGTTAGATTTTGTTCTTGGGAGATATGTCTTATGAGTGAAAAAAAGTTGGGAGATGAATGGTCATTAGGGGGAACCAGAGACTTGGAAAATTCAGAACAGTATCGGAAAAAAGAGGAGGCTTAGGATTGTTTAAATTTACTTTACAGTTTTGAAGAAGAGAAAAGGGAAAGCCCCGCCCTTTACATTGTGTTTCTGTGCAAATTCAAACTTTTATTGTCCAGTTGGTTGAGATGAATGAAAGTATAATGCTTTGAATTTGAGATCTCAGTGGATGAATGCGTGTGTGTGTTTAATAAGAAGTTGTGAACTTCCTCTGGTATTCCTAGTTTTTAAAATGTTGTGTTTTGCAAAACGAAGTTGCACATCAATTAGGAGGTATACACGGCAGGAAAAGTGAGATTTAAAACGGGGTAAGTATTTGAAAGTTCTTTAGAAAATCAGTAATAATAATTAACATTGTGGAAGTTATTTAGAACACAATTCTCAGGAAGTAACCAAAAAGCAAAATCAAAATGCATAAATTGGGATTTGTAAATGATTAGTTGAACTCGGCATAGTCTTGGCTGCTTAAAAAAAAAGGGGAGAGAACAAAGGAATCTAAAATTGAAATGCGAAGACTGGGTCCATGTGCTCCTTTGTTAGAGGCAGCCATGATGTACCTGCATTTAAAAATTTTGTTAGGTGTACTCCAAATTTGTAGAGATTTCAGTATTTTCTCTGTAAACTCACTACACATCAAATTTAAGATTCGGGGATTTTCTTAAAGCAAAGACTATGGATTTTTAAACTTTATTTTAAGATTACACAGGGGGAAAGGAGATCCCAGTAGAAAGGAAGAATGATGGTACATTGAGAATGGTAATGAATTACAAAGCATTAAAAAGGGTTAAAAAAAGGGAAGGATAAACGGTATTTAATAAATCCGCAAACTACATTGGAGAAGGTGGCAGGCAAAACATATTTAACTAGTATAGATTTAGCCAACGGATTCTGGAGTGTTCCGTTAGACCCAGACAGCATTTACCTTTGGTACTAAACATTATGTATACTGTAAATTGCCACAAGGATATGTTAATTCCCCGAACCACTTCCAGGCAATAGTAAGGGAGCTGATTAAAGATGATTTGGCTTTAGTATAGATTGATGATGTGTTAATTGGAGATGATAATCAGGGGGACACATGTTGAAAGAGTGACCAAAATTATTAAAACAGTTAGTGAAGCAGGATTTAAGATAGGGTTAAAGAAATGCCAGATTGGCAGGAGTGAAGTCGACTATCTAGGGTATTCAGTGTCAAAGGCAGGTAGGGAAGCCAATGTTGGGATGAGAGAGAAAGTTGCCAGAATTACAGTGCCCGTTTCGCTAAACAGGGTTCAGCAAATCATGGGAATTTGGGGGTATTTGAGACCAGTCGTGGAAGACTGGTCTTTATACTAGACCCATTTATGAAACTTTGAAAGGGGATTTTAGGTGGACCAGAAACTTGATAAATCAGTTAGCAGAACAGATTTGGTAAATGCTTGGGTGGTGTATACGGATGGTAGTAAAGTTAAGGAGGATGAAGAACAAGCCAGATGGGCATCCATTTTTTAAAAATTCTGGAAAGAAAATGGTGGAGAAACAGGGAGTAGCATAAAAAAACAGACACCGATGGAAGAATGGTCATTAGAGTATGCAGGCCCTCTTTTTCCTAGGAGCAGCAAAAGTAATTTGTACTTTTTAATTAAAGCTGATAGCAGCATGGGGGAAGTTGAATTAGAGAATCAGTGGCATCTGGAGCAAAGGAAATTGTATCAGAACTAAAACATCGGACCCAATTAAATAATAACAGAGGGATTATTATAATCCATAGGCAACCTATCCGCAGCAAACGAAGAAATCTAATTAGTAAGGAATTGAGAAGAAAGGATGATAGATCAAGGGCTGTTATTAATGGACCCCAGTTTAAAATGATTCATTGTGAACATAATGAAACATTGTGTCAAGGATGTGGCACATTTTGTAACCCATAATTTGGACAGGGAGTAATCATATGAAACCTAGGAGAATGGCAGATATAGAGCATTCAGGTGAGTTGATATTGCATTTAGAACGACAGAAATGGGGAAATGCTTCGGCTCCCAGGGAAATTTGGGGAATTCAGTTTGTCATGATTGTTTTGTGAAACATCAGGCAACATTGATGATTGAAGTTTGTGACCACATGATAGATTTTGACCATGGGATGGTGTGATAATGACAAATTGTAATTACTGCAGAGAAAACCTAGCTGACGACGAAGTGATTGTGAAAGGATGTGCAGGATTGTGGAGAAGTGACAAACTTGTGGTACCAATTAGTGAGGGAGTACGTAGTTTAAGAGATGGTGGGATGACCCGGGGACATAAAATTAGCCTGACAGTGTTTCGAGACTGTATCACTGCAATGATGCCGTGCCACAGGATAGATCATATCCCCAAACCGCTCGGACAAGGGAAAAGGAATGTTTGGTTGTGAGTGTCAGGGGATTACTGCACTTACTAGTATTATGTAATCAGTGGAGTGGGATGCCAGTGAATTGAAACCTGTTAGCAGCATCGATAGGACAGATGATAAAGTGAAAATGTCATGTTCAGAACTTACCTTTCATAAAAATCCTATCACAATCAGAATTAAAAACATTGAAGTAAAAGCAATAACAATACCCAAAATGTATCAGGGAAAGTTTCAACCTGATTGGACCACTGAGAGAGCAAAGGAGGAGGAGTTTGAGATTCTTCGAGTCTCACTCAGGGGTGAGGAGGAGGAGGCCTAACAGGCCTTAATCGTATGATGTACGTAAATGATCAGAAAACAAATCAGTTAAAGAAAAAAAAGGGAATGGTGGCAATGGAAATCCGGAAGTCCTAGAGAGGGCACTTCTGGAACATCCAAACAAGAATAGAAAGATACAAATTAAGAAATAGGGCCCTCTCCGCCTTTGACCTGTTCATTTGGGTTTCAGATGAAGCAAAAATAATACAGATGAAGAACGAGAACTACACTCCAGAGAAGAATGTTTTAGACAGTATGGGGGGGAAAACTAATGATACAATTGGCTACATATTTGAGGGAATTAAATGACAGAGCCCGGAGGAAAAACCTTACAGGTTAGGAACAAATCAAAATATCAAATTATTACTGAATAGTGAAACCTCCGGTCAGACATCCCTAACTGGACATTAGCTGATGGATGATCTGTGGTCTCCACGGGGTATGTACTACGCGGTGGAGTTACTAAGGGTCTCGGCAGACAGCCGCAACTGACGAGGAACCCCCGCATTTTAAATGGCAATAGTTTAGGAATTTTGGCAGCTTGATGCCACGGCGGGAAATTTGTAACCAATGCAGCAAACAATATTGCATTGGAGAGTGTAATAGTTATTACAGATGAAATGTCCTGTAAGTTGTTAGGGACTGTTATGTATGGATTCAATTGGGTTGTAACCTCAAAGGTTGACTGTATTAAATGTGCAAGTGGTGTTATTGCAAAGTAAAAAAAAAAAACAACAAACAAATAATGGCAAGTATATACTTCATGCTGTAAGGAAAATGATAACGGACAAAAGGGATTTGAAGAAAACTGAGTTATGTCTCAAGTAAGCCAGGGTTGGCAGACTACATGGTCCAGTACAATGTTAGATGTTAGTGTGAGGAAGTCAGGAATAGAAACAGGATCGATTGAAGCTTCTGCAATTAATAAAGCAAGATAATCAGTGGATAATACATGATATCATAATTTACCATTCCAATGAGAAACAGAAAGCACTTCCAAAAAAACCAGTGAGGGATAAAATACCTTTTTGGTCGCTGATAGACTGACTTGTGTGCTGTTTCTAAGGGACATGAGGAAGCTTTTACGGTGCTGCTACCCCAAGGTAGTCAGATGCCTTGGAGGTAGTGGAACACACGGATATAGCTATTGTGTTACCTTCCTGAGTAGCAACAGCTATGGTTCATGGTGATTGGACTTGAGGAAAGAACAATACAAAGAGTCTATCGCCACTGGTCTGCGAGATGGATGAATTTACAATTGATTTCCGTGCACAGTTTACAAATCACGATATGTACACAAATGACAAGGATCAGGGATATCTGCTAGTCAGCACAACGAGAAGGGGGATATAAACCCTAAAGCAGGATTCAGCTCAGAGTTAGCTCTCATAGCTCGGTCATGGGGTTTTACCTGATGCATGGATTGATAATACTTGTTATTATAATTGTATATTGTACAATCATTGGATGCCTTAATGTGTGTGTAAGATGGCTATGGCTCGGATGATGCCAATAGACTCGGCCCATCACCACTCACCAAGATGACATCCCGTTACTGGCGACCATCAAACCAGAAGGAACCCGGACGGAGAGCCATTGGCTGTAAAAATGTGATGAGGTGTTTATGTACGGAATGTAATGAATTGCAGGACGGTCTTTCAGACCAGACATTGATACAGGTTATTTAACCTGGGGATGTTTATAATGGACACTGGAAGTTGTATGCCTAACCAAAATCCAAATTTGGACCGAGACAGCAATAGGACTATTGTTGGTCTGGCGAATTGTTAGCACTTTTTGACAATCAGGGGGACTACCCACCCAAACATTTCTCTACCAATAGAGACCCTTGTGGCAGAGGTGAAAGAAAATATAACATGTCTGTTCTCCACCTGCACTTACGGAGGTGTAGCGAAACCCAGACGTCAGGCCAATGCATCTGCCACAACGCCACCGGTGTCCCGTTGTCGGCAGGTAGCGAAAGGGAATGTTGGTTAGGAGGCGGAATAGTAGTTATCATAGAATGATAAAAGGAGGGAATGAGGAAATGAACAGAAAGGCTGTGGGATTCAAGGCAGGAAGAGGGGGATGGGTAGCCATTTGGACTGGTTCTTTTTACAAAGGATGCTGCAAAGGATGCTGGGTGAAAGGGGCCCCAGGGCTGAGGAATGTATAGTGGGCCTATCAGGATCAGTAATTGTGAAGATCAGGTTATATGGCCAGGTCAAGGAATGTGTGAGAAAGACCTATGAGAATCTTGCATTCGTTACCATTACCTTATTTGGTTGTGGGTATGTGAAACTTGAGGCTGAATCCATATGTATGAAACCAGATGCTGTGCTCCCTTTGTTCACTTGCTCTGGGGATCTCAGGAACAGCGTTGGTCCTGCTGTTATCAGAGTGAGTCTAGCTTGCAAGCTATTTGAAATAAAATAAATCAATACTTACGATCCCGACTTAGCGTTTGACTGAGACCAGACTGAGGGCAGAAAGAACTCAATATCAACAACCATGGCCAATCCATTGAATCTTTGGACTGTGGGAGGAAACAGGAGCACCTGGAGGAAACCCACTCAGACACAGGGAGAACGTGCAAACTCCATACAGTCACCCGAGGTCAGAATCAAACCCGGGCCCCTGGCGCTATGAGGCAGCAGTGCTAAACACTGATGCTGAGAGCCTGTCACCATGTGACTCCCCGCCAATAAGAGCAGCAATCCTGTACTTTTATCTCAGGTTGAAGATATTTTTGATAAATTGTGGATCATCCTCATTTGGGGCATATACATTGATCAATGATACCTTGTCCCATCTGCTGTTCCATTAAGTAATATGAACCTGCTTTCATTGTCCTCATGTTGGGGGTGGATACAGAAATTCACTGATCTGTGGAATAAGATTGGAACACCTCCTTTTCTCCCTGATGCATGAGATGAAATGAATACCTGATTTGCCCCAAATCATCGCAGATTACAATGTTCTATGTCTGACAAATGTGTTTCTTGTAAAAATGCAATTTTGCAGTATAGATGTTTCAATTCACAGTGTGTTTTTTCTCTGGATACAGTTATGTAACCCTTTCACATTATAACTAATTACCTTTAACATCCATAACAATCTGTATTCCATTAACGTGACAGGTGTACCCAGCTTGACAAAGGCCTAATTTCAGAGAAGAGAGCTTTGAGAGAAGAGGGGTGGAGGAGAAAAAATTTAAAATGTGCTAATCGTAAAGTGGCTTTGACATTGTTCCTATGGACACAAAAGATTTAATCACAAATTGGACCCATTTCCAACTGGGGCTAGGCCGAAAACGAAGATTATTTAAACCAACAAGAGCGAAGCTTAGCTTAGCGATTCGCTCTCCAACTTGTTAAATATGGAATTGTGTATTATAAGGAATCTCCAGAGCAGAGATTCTGTCGCTCGGATCTTCAGCTGCATTGGTGATCGGGCAAGTGAACAAACTCTGTCGTCTAAACAAGCACCGCGCTTGGCTATGGTCAGCTCAGACCGCCCCACTCCCCCCCCCCCCGCCCACCCCCACCCAACCGTCCTGACCCCCACCTAGCTAAAAACCTTCCAAACAATTCTGAAGAAACAAACCAAGTGTATATTAAACAGAAAACATTTCCCAGCCCCAAAGAAGAGTTGCGTCAGCTAGCTAACAATACATTAGGGCAGCACAGTGACACAATGGTTAGCGCTGCTGTCTCACAGCGCCAGAGTCCTGGGTTCAATTCCGACTTTGGTTATTGTGTGCAGTTTGCACTTTCTCCCAGTGTCTGTGTGGGTTTCCTCTGGGTTTCTTCCCACAGTCTAAAGACGTGCAGGTTAGCTGGGTTGGCCACGATCTATTACCCCCTAGTGTCCAAAGGTTGGGTGGGATTATGGAGATAGCAAGCGGATTGGACTAAGATAGAGTGCTCTTTCGGAGGGTTGATGTCGGCTCAATGTGCCGAATGGCCTCCTTCTGCACTGTTAGGAATCTATTGTATTCTATTCTTTTCTATGTTTACACTGGGTTACTTGAGCTGCAGCTATCAAAATGGCCACAATTGATATTTAGTAGCTAGCCCAGTCCATGGTTAATGTACAAGTTAAAGAGTCAGCAATTTGAACAGTTTGATTTGGTTCCCACTGATATCTGAGCCTCATCTCACCACTGCCTCATCACGTTTCTGAAGCAGACTCTCCATAACATGAAGCATCGGGCCGCTAAACTGGGAATCATGTCATCATTTATTTCTACCAGCAGTGTGCCAACCACTGCGATACATTTCTCTGTTCAGCCCCTCACCCTCCTAGAAACTCACGGTGATGCCCAGATGTTTCAGTCCCTCTGCCGCCTCCCGTGCCGATGAAAAGGTCTTGCTTCCCTCCTTGAGATGGTCTCTCAGTAAGGTGTTTGGAATCTTATGTCATTCTCCCTAAGCTGCTTCTTCACATTGTCACAATCCCCTGGGCTAGTGTGCACGATCAATTCCAGCCCCACTCGGCCCAGAGTCACAACATAACTCAATTAACCATTAATTCTTGTAAAAATACCTAAAGTCTTTGGCTCTTGGCTGCCCAATAATTACAGTCACCATGTTTGTAAGTTTAAACATAATTACTGTTTATTTATAACAAGAACTATTGTGTAAAAATGCAGTGCAGAAACTGGTTAACTCGAACCAAACCACTGACTCCCGCTTTAACTGCCCCACCCTCTACCCACCCACACGACAGACAAACACAGGGAGGGGGAAGGGGTGAAAAACATTCAGGATGAAGATGAAAAGATAAAAGTCTCTGCTCCAGATGGTGGTACTTTACCACACATCCTTCACAGCAAGCTTGCTGATTAAAATCTCTGTTTTACAGTCGGTAATGGGTCTTCTTTGTAGAGTCATGTTTGAAACAAGACTCGAATTAAGTCAGGAGCTGTTCGGTTATGCAGATAGATTGGAGAGGTTGGGATTATTTTCTTGCTGAAAAGAAGGCGGAGATGAAGTTTGACAGAGGTAGAGAAAATCATGAGGGGTCTCGGCCGAGCAGATAGGGAGAATATGTTCCCACTCGTAAAGGGTCGAGAAGGATAGGGCACAGATTTAAGGTAATTTGAAAAGATACAAAAGCGACATGAGGAAAATCTTTTCCACATAGCGAGTGGTCAAGGTCTGGAATGCACTACCGGAGAGTGTGGTGGAGGCAGCTTCAATCCAGCTTTCAAAAGGCAATTAGACTGTTATTTGAAGGGGGAGAATGTGCAGTGATACGGGGAGAAGACACGAGAATGGCACTAAGTAAATTGCTCCTTTGGAGAACCAGTACAGACACAATGGGCTGAGTGGCCCCTTTCTGAGCTGTAAAATTTCAGTGATTCTGTGACATTGTGAATTTGAAATCCTAGTTGGTATATATGCCAAGTACGAAATGAATACTTTGCATCAGTATTCACCAAAGAGAAGAAATTGGTAGATGTTGAGTCTGGAGAAGGGTGTGTAGATAGCCTGGGTCACATTGAGATCCAAAAAGACGAGGTGTTGGGTGTCTTAAAAAATATTAAGGTAGATAAGTCCCCAGGGCCTGATGGGATCTACCCCAGAATACTGAAGGAGGCTGGAAAGGAAATTGCTGAGGCCTTGACAGAAATCTTTGGATCCTCACTGTCTTCAGGGGATGTCCCGGAGGACTGGAGAATAGCCAATGTTGTTCCTCTGTTTAAGAAGGGTAGCAAGGATAATCCAGGGAACTACAGGCCGGTGAGCCTTACTTCAGTGGTAGGGGAATTACTGGAGAGAATTCTTCGAGACAGGATCTACTGCCATTTGGAAGCAAATGGACGTATTAGTGAGAGGCAGCACGGTTTTGTGAAGGGGAGGTCGTGTCTCACTAACTTGATAGAGTTTTTCGAAGAGGGCACTAAGATGATTGATGCAGGTAGGGCAGTGGATGTTGTCTATATGGACTTCAGTAAGGCCTTTGACAAGGTCCCTCATGGTAGACTAGTACAAAAGGTGAAGTCACACGGGATCAGGGGTGAGCTGGCAAGGTGGATACAGAACTGTCTAGGTCATAGAAGGCAGAGAGTAGCAATGGAAGGATGCTTTTCTAATTGGAGGGCTGTGACCAGTGGTGTTCCAAAGGTATCAGTGCTGGGACCTTTGCTGTTTGTAGTATATGTACATGATTTGGAGGAAAATGTAACTGGTCTGATTAGTAAGTTTGCAGACGACACAAAGGTTGGTGGAATTGCGGATAGCGATGAGGACTGTCAGAGGATATAGCAGGATTTATATTGTTTGGAGACTTGGGCGGAGAGATGGCAGATGGAGTTTAATCCGGACAAATGTGAGGTAATGCATTTTGGAAGGTCGAATGCAGGTAGGGAATATACAGTGAATGGTAGAACCCTCAAGAGTATTGAAAGTCAAAGAGATCTAGGAGTACAGGACCACAGGTCACTGAAAGGGGCAACACAGGTGGAGAAGGTAGTCAAGAAGGCATACGACATGCTTGCCTTCATTGGCCGGCGCATTGAATATAAGAATTGGCAAGTCATGTTGCAGCTGTATAGAACCTTAGTTAGGCCACACTTGGAGTATAGTGTTCAATTCTGGTCGCCACACTACCAGAAGGATGTGGAGGCTTTAGAGAGGGTGCAGAAGAGATTTACCAGAATGTTGCCTGGTATGGAGGGCATTAGCTATGAGGAGCGGTTGAATAAACTCGGTTTGTTCTCACTGGAACGAAGGAGGTTGAGGGGCTACCTGATAGAGGTCTACAAAATTATGAGGGGCATAGACAGAGTGGATAGTCAGAGGCTTTTCCCCGGGGTAGAGGGGTCAATTACTAGGGGGCATAGGTTTAAGGTGAGAGGGGCAAGGTTTAGAGTAGATGTACGAGGCAAGTTTTTTATACAGAGGGTAGTGGGTGCTTGGAACTCGCTACTGGAGGAGGTGGTGGAAGCAGGGACAATAGTGACATTTAAGGGGCATCTTGACAAATACATGAATCGGATGGGAATAGAGGGATACGGACCCAGGAAGTGTAGAAGATTGTAGTTTAGTCGGGCAGTATGGTCGGCACGGGCTTGGAGGGCCGAAGGGCCTGTTCCTGTGCTGTACATTTCTTTGTTCTTTGTTTGTAATAAGCAACAAATGGATGATAGCTACCTAATCCAGTGCATCTCCCCTGCACACTCCATGTACAATGTCTGATCTGTCTGCAGATTGTCTGGTCTGTCCTCAGCAAATGTGTTCCTCTCTCAGTCGGACCATCAAGCTGCGATTAACAATTAACAAGAAATATCAACAATGAATATTTGACTAACTCTCGGTCTATATAACCTGGAATTGGGAAATCTCGGGGCAGACAGCTCCCTGTTTCTCTGGGTGATCAGTCTATTCTGTTATTCTGGACAGTCTCGAGGTGACCAGAGAAAATGAGGTGTGTTGTTATGCTGCTGTTGGCTGTACTCTCCCTACAGACCGGAGCTGCTTTCCCACTGGATGCAACCGACAATGATGCAGTTATGAAAAACTTTGATTTGAATCAGGTAATCAATGCCAGATTTAATGCAGAAATTCTGGGTTCCGGAGTTTGGGGACTGTAGTTTTTAATTTTATTCATTTGTGAGTGTTTCTTGCCCATGCCAAATTGCCCTTGAGAAGTTGGTGCCTTCTTGAGCTGCTGCAGTCCATGTGGTGTAGGTACGCCACTCTGCTGTTAGGGAGGGAGTCGCAGGGTTTTGACCCAATGACAGTGAGGGAACGGCACCGACCCTCTGAAAGAGCACTCCACCCAGGCCTACTACCCAAACCCCCATCCCCGCAACCCCACCCAACCTGTGTAACATTAAGGATTGGGCTGATAAGTGGCAAATAACATTTGTGCCACATGGATATGGTGGTGGAGTAGGATGCTCTTTCAGAGGATTGTGCAGACTCAATGGGCCTAAAGGCCTCCTTCTTCCATTTCGGGATTCTGTGAAATCCCTCCAATCATGTTTCTGCCCCTGCCACAACGTTGAAACGGCTCTTACCAATCTCACAACAGCAGCCAATGTGCTGTTGAGCAAGTGTAATTCTCCCCTCTCATCATTCTCCAGCCTTTGACATGCTGACCACTTCATTTTCCTCCAAAATCGCTCCTTTGTCGTCCACTGCCACTGCTCTCCCCAGTTCTATTCTCTCGAATCAAGTCGGAGAATCACTTACAGTTCTTTCTCTTCCTGCACTTTACCTCTGGTGTCCCAAGAATCTTCCATTTCTCATCGACATGGGCATATGCCGAACAATCTAAGTTTCTGATGGAGAAGCTGATCCTCTCCATTTAGGGCCTGTTCCTGTGATGTAATTTTCTTTGTTCTTTACAGGTTTAGATAAAGGATCTGGACCGGCGCAGGCTGGGAGGGCCGAAGGGCCTGTTCCTGTGCTGTAATTTTCTTTGTTCTCTCGAGGGGTATCCAGAACGACAGGGGGCACAGTTTAAAACTAAACGGTATTTCAGAGTTGTCACTCTCACAGATTGTTATCCTTTGAAATTCTCTACCACAGAGTCTGAGTCAATGATCAAATTCAAAGCAGCGTTAGTCAGATTCATGATTGACAAGTGAGTCAAGGGTGAAGGAAAGTGGAATTTTAGCCACAATCAGACCAGTCATGATCTCATTGAATGGGGACAGGCCCATGGGCTGAATGGCCTACTCCTGCTTGTTATAACCCCACCAAACCCATGGGACCGACCTGATCGACCTCCCCGTGGGGCTGGTGGAGTACGAGCTACTCCGCCTGAGGGTGGAGGTCCAACCACAGGGATCATTTACTCCCTGAGATAAAAGCCGGCCCAAGAGGGAGCCGGCGCCTCGGGATGGGACGTGGAGTATTTCCTCGCTGTGAGTAGGAGATAAACTACTTTTGAACATAGAACTGTGCAGCACAGTACAGGCCCTTCAGCCCACGATGTTGTGCCCAACTAGTCTGAAACTAAGATCAAATCAACCTACTCCCAATCATTCTAGTGCATTCCATATGCCTATCCAGGGAACGGACCCAGGCCCGCCGCTCCGAATGACCTGTCCCCGGGACCCAGTCCCGTCGCTCCGACTGCCCCCTGCTCCGGACCCAGCCCCGCCGCTCCGACAGCCCCCTGCTCCGGACCCAGCCCCGCCGCTCCGACTGCCCCGTGCTCCGGACCCAGCCCCGCCGCTCCGACTGCCCCGTGCTCCGGACCCAGCCCCGCTGCTCCAACTGCCCCGTCCCCGAGATCCAGCCCCGCCGCTCCGATTGCCTCGTTCCCGGGACACAGCCCCATCGCTCCGACTGCCTCGATCCTGGGACCCAGCCCCGCCGCTCCGATTGCCTCGTTCCCGGGACCCAGCCCCACCGCTCCGACTGCCCCGTGCTCCGGACCCAGGCCCGCCGCTCCGAATGACCTGTCCCCGGGACCCAGCCCCGCCGCTCCGACTGCCCCGTCCCCGGGATCCAGCCCCGCCGCTCTGACTGCCCCGTCCCCGGGACCCAGCCCCGCCGTTCCGACTGCCCCGTGCTCCGGACCCAGCCCCGTCGCTCCGACAGCCCTGTCCCCGGGACCCAGCCCCGTCGCTCCGACAGCCCTGTCCCCGGGACCCAGCCCCGTCGCTCCGACTGCCCCGTCCCCGTGACCCAGCCCTGCCGCTCCGACTGCCCCGTCCCCGGGATCCAGCCCCGTCGCTCCGATTGCCCCGTGCTCCGGAATCAGCCCCATCGCTCCGACTGCCTCGATCCCGGGACCCAGCCCCGCCGCTCCGACAGCCCCGATCACGGGACCCAGCCCCGCCGCTCCCACTGCCCCGTCCCCGGGACCCATCCCCGCCGCTCCGACTGCCTCGTTCCCGGGATCCAGCCCCGCCGCTCCGATTGCCTCGTTCCCGGGATCCAGCCCCGCCGCTCTGACTGCCCCGTGCTCCAGACACAGACCCGCCGCTCCGACAGCCCCGTTCCCGGGATCCAGCCCCGCCGCTCCGACTGCCTCGTTCCCGGGATCCAGCCCCGCCGCTCCGACAGCCCCGTTCCCGGGACCCAGCCCCGCCGCTCCGACTGCCTCGTTCCCGGGATCCAGCCCCGCCGCTCCGACTGCCCCGTCCCCGGGACCCAGCCCCGCCGCTCCGACTGCCTCGACCTCCAGACGCAGATCCGCCGCTCCGACAGCCCCATTCCCGGGACCCAGCCCCGCCGCTCCGACAGCCCCGTTCCCGGGACCCAGCCCCGCCGCTCCGACTGCCTCGTGCTCCAGACGCTGACCCGCCGCTTCGACTGCCCCGCTCCCAGTGCCCAGCCCCGCCGCTCCGACTGCCCCGTGCTCCGGACCCAGCCCCGCCACTCCGACTGCCCTGTTCCCACGGCCCAGCCCCGCCGCTCCGACTGCCCCGTGCTCCGGACCCAGCCCCGCCGCTCCGACTGCCCTGTTCCCACGGCCCAGCCCCGTCGCTCCGACTGCCTCGTGTCCTGACCCAGCCCCGTAGCTCCGACTGCTCCGTCCCCGGGACCCAGCCCCGCCGCTCCGACTGCTCCGTCCCCGGGACCCAGCCCCGTAGCTCCGACTGCTCCGTCCCCGGGACCCAGCCCCGCCGCTCCGACTGCCTCGTATCCGGGACCCAGCTCCGTCGCTCCGACAGCCCCGTTCCCGGGACCCAGCCCCGCCGCTCCGACTGCCCCGTCCCCGGGACCCAGCCCCGCCGCTCCGACTGCGTCGTGCTCCAGACGCTGACCCGCCGCTCCGACTGCCCCGTGCTCCGGACCCAGCCCCGCCGCTCCAACTGCCCTGTTCCCACGGCCCAGCCCCGCCGCTTCGACTGCCCCGCTCCCAGTGCCCAGCCCCGCCGCTCCGACTGCCCTGTTCCCAGGGCCCAGTCCCGCCGCTCCGACTGCCTCGTGTCCGGACCCAGCCCCGTCGCTCCGACTGCCTCGTGTCCTGACCCAGCCCCGTAGCTCCGACTGCTCCGTCCCCGGGACCCAGCCCCGCCGCTCCGACTGCCCCGTCTCCGGGACCCAGCCCCGCCGCTCCGACAGCCCCGTCCCCGGGACCCAGCCCCGCCGCTCCGACTGCCTCGTATCCGGGACCCAGCTCCGCCGCTCCGACTGCCTCGTCCCCGGGACCCAGCCCCGTCGCTCCGACTGCCTCGTATCCGGGACCCAGCTCCGCCGCTCCGACAGCCCCGTCCCCGGGACCCAGCCCCGTCGCTCCGACTGCCTCGTCCCCGGGACCCAGCCCCGCCGCTCCGACAGCCCCGTCCCCGGGACCCAGCCCCGCCGCTCCGACAGCCCCGTCCCCAGGACCCAGCCCCGCCGCTCCGACTGCCTCGTATCCGGGACCCAGCTCCGCCGCTCCGACTGCCTCATCCCCGGGACCCAGCCCCGTCGCTCCGACAGCCCCGTGCCCGGGACCCAGCCCCGCCGCTCCGACTGGCCCGTCCCCGGGACCCAGCCCCGTCGCTCCGACTGCCCCGTCCCCGGGGCCCAGCCCCGTCGCTCCGACTGCCTCGTATCCGGGACCCAGCGCCGCCGCTCCGACTGGCCCGTCCCCGGGACCCAGCCCCGCCGCTCCGACTGCCCCGTCCCCGGGGCCCAGCCCCGCCGCTCCGACTGCCCCGTCCCCGGGACCCAGCCCCGTCGCTCCGACAGCCCCGTCCCCGGGACCCAGCCCCGCCGCTCCGACTGCCTCGTATCCGGGACCCAGCCCCGCCGCTCCGACTGCCCTGTTCCCAGGGCCCAGCCCCGCCGCTCCGACAGCCCCGTCCCCAGTGCCCAGCCCCGCCGCTCCGACTGCCCCGTGTCCGGACCCAGCCCCGCCGCTCCGACTGCTCCGTCCCCGGGACCCAGCCCCGCCGCTCCGACTGCCTCGTATCCGGGACCCAGCCCCGCCGCTCCGACAGCCCCGTCCCCGGGACCCAGCCCCGCCGCTCCGACTGCCCCGTCCCCGGGACCCAGCCCCGCCGCTCCGACAGCCCCGATCCCGGGACCCAGCCGCGCCGCTCCGACAGCCCCACTCCCAGTGCCCAGCCCCGCCGCACCGAATGACCTGTCCCCGGGATCCAGCCCCGCCGCTCCGACTGCCCCGTGCTCCGGACCCAGCCCCGCCGCTCCGACTGCCCCGTCCCCGGGACCCAGCCCCGTCGCTCCGACTGCCCCGTCCCCGGGACCCAGCCCCGCCGCTCCGACTGCCTCGTTCCCGGGACCCAGCCACACCGCTCCGACTGCCCCGTGCTCCGGACCCAGCCCCATCGCTCCGACTGCCTCGTCCCCGGGACCCAGCCCCATCGCTCCGACTGCCTCGTCCCCGGGACCCAGCCCCATCGCTCCGACTGCCCCGTGCTCCGGACCCAGCCCCGCCGCTCCGACTGCCTCGTCTCCGGGACCCAGCCCCATCGCTCCGACTGCCTCGTCCCCGGGACCCAGCCCCGCCGCTCCGACTGCCTCGTTCCCGGGACCCAGCCACACCGCTCCGACTGCCCCGTGCTCCGGACCCAGCCCCGCCGCTCCGACTGCCTCGTCCCCGGGACCCAGCCCCATCGCTCCGACTGCCTCGTCCCCGGGACCCAGCCCCGCCGCTCCGACTGCCTCGTTCCCGGGACCCAGCCACACCGCTCCGACTGCCCCGTGCTCCGGACCCAGCCCCGCCGCTCCGACTGCCTCGTCCCCGGGACCCAGCCCCATCGCTCCGACTGCCTCGTCCCCGGGACCCAGCCCCATCGCTCCGACTGCCTCGTCCCCGGGACCCAGCCCCATCGCTCCGACTGCCCCGTCCCCGGGACCCAGCCCCGTCGCTCCGACTGCCTCGTCCCCGGGACCCAGCCCCGTCGCTCCGACTGCCTCGTTCCCGGGACCCAGCCCCGCCGCTCCGATTGCCCCGTCCCCGGGACCCAGCCCCGCCGCTCCGATTGCCCCGTCCCCGGGACCCAGCCCCGCCGCTCCGATTGCCCCGTCCCCGGGACCCAGCCCCGTCGCTCCGACTGCCCCGTCCCCGGGACCCAGCCCCGCCGCTCCGACTGCCTCGTTCCCGGGACCCAGCCCCGCCGCTCCGACTGCCCCGTGCTCCGGACCCAGCCCCGCCGCTCCGACTGCCCCGTGCTCCGGACCCAGCCCCATCGCTCCGACTGCCTCGTCCCCGGGACCCAGCCCCATCGCTCCGACTGCCTCGTCCCCGGGACCCAGCCACATCGCTCCGACTGCCTCGTCCCCGGGACCCAGCCACACCGCTCCGACTGCCCCGTCCCCGGGACCCAGCCCCGTCGCTCCGACTGCCTCGTCCCCGGGACCCAGCCCCGTCGCTCCGACTGCCTCGTCCCCGGGACCCAGCCCCGCCGCTCCGACTGCCCCGTCCCCGGGGCCCAGCCCCGTCGCTCCGACTGCCTCGTTCCCGGGACCCAGCCCCGCCGCTCCGACTGCCCCGTCCCCGGGACCCAGCCCCGCCTCTCCGATTGCCTCGTTCCCGGTACCCAGCCCCGCCGCTCCGACTGCCTCGTATCCGGGACCCAGCCCCGTCGCTCCGACTGCCTCGTCCCCGGGACCCAGCCCCGCCGCTCCGACTGCCTCGTATCCGGGACCCTGCCCCGTCGCTCCGACTGCCCCGTCCCCGGGACCCAGCCCCGCCGCTCCGATTCCCTCGTTCCCGGGACCCAGCCCCGCCGCTCCGACTGCCCCATCCCCGGGACCCAGCCCCACCGCTCCGACTGCCCCGTCCCCGGGACCCAGCCTCGCCGCTCCGATTGCCTCGTTCCCGGGATCCAGCCCCGCCGTTCCGACTGATCCGTCCCCGGGACCCAGCCACGTCGCTCCGACAGCCCTGTCCCCGGGACCCAGCCCCGCCTCTCCGACTGCCCCGTCCCCGGGACCCAGCCCCGCCGCTCCGACTGCCTCGTATCCGGGACCCAGCCCCGCCGCTCCGACTGCCCCGTCCCCGGGACCCAGCCCCGCCACTCCGACTGCCTCGTATCCGGGACCCAGCCCCGTCGCTCCGACTGCCCCGTCCCCGGGAACCAGCCCCGCCGCTCCGACTGCCCCGTCCCGGGGACCCAGCCCCGCCGGTCCGACTGCCTCGTCCCCGGGACCCAGCCCCGCCACTGCGACTGCCCCGTCCCCGGGACCCAACCCAGCCGCTCCGACTGCCTCATGCTCCGGACCCAGCCCCGCCGCTCCGACTGCCCCGTGCTCCGGACCCAGCCCCGCCACTCCGAATGACCTGTCCCCGGGATCCAGCCCCGCCGCTCCGTCTGCCCCGTGCTCCGGACCCAGCCCCGTCGCTCCGACTGCCTCATTCCCGGGACCCAGCCCCGCCGCTCCGATTGCCTCGATCCCGGGACCCAGCCCCGTCGCTCCGACTGCCTCGTTCCCGGGACCCAGCCCCGCCGCTCCGATTGCCTCGTTCCCGGGATCCAGCCCCGCCGTTCCGACTGATCCGTCCCCGGGACCCAGCACAGCCGCTCCAACTGCCCCGTCCACGGGACCCAGCCACGTCGCTCCGACTGCCCCCTCCCCGGGACCCAGCCCCGTCGCTCCGACTGCCTCGTTCCCGGGACCCAGCCCCGCCGCTCCGATTGCCTCGTTCCCGGGATCCAGCCCCGCCGTTCCGACTGATCCGTCCCCGGGACCCAGCACAGCCGCTCCGACTGCCCCGTCCACGGGACCCAGCCACGTCGCTCCGACTGCCCCCTCCCCGGGACCCAGCCCCGCCGCTCCGACAGCCCTGTCCCCGGGACCCAGCCCCGCCGCTCCGACTGCCCCGTCCCCGGGACCCAGCCACGTCGCTCCGACAGCCCTGTCCCCGGGACCCAGCCCCGCCTCTCCGACTGCCCCGTCCCCGGGACCCAGCCCCGTCGCTCCGACTGCCTCGTTCCCGGGACCCAGCCCCGCCGCTCCAATTGCCTCGATCCCGGGACCCAGCCCCGTCGCTCCGACTGCCTCGTTCCCGGGACCCAGCCCCGCCGCTCCGACTGCCCCGTCCCCGGGACCCAGCCCCGCCGCTCCGATTGCCTCGTCCCCGGGACCCAGCCCCGCCGCTCCGACTGCCTCGTCCCCGGGACCCAGCCCCGCCGCTCCGACTGCCTCGTATCCGGGACCCAGCCCCGTCACTCCGACAGCCCTGTCCCCAGGACCCAGCCCCGCCGCTCCGACTGCCCCGTCCCCGGGACCCAGCCCCGCCGCTCCGACTGACTCGTCCCCGGGACCCAGCCCCATTGTAAACCCAGTTTACAATGGTAAACTGGTTACTGTGGTTCGTTCATTACCCTTGAATCTGTGGACCTATCCCTAACACTATCTTGGAGAAACACTCAGCACATGGTGGATGTCTGAGTGGCTTGCTGTGAGCTCTGTGCCCTGAGCTGTCTCCTGCTGGAATGTACGGGAAGTGTCGTGTTCCCCATTTTATAGTATGTATGCTCTTGCCTGTGATGTTGCGTGTGCGTTGATTGGTCCGTTGATCTGTCCATCAGTACGTATGTATGTTTGCACCATGATGTTTGCCTGAATATCATGACACCCCCTGTATCTTTTACTTTCCCAATCTCTCTCGCCGCCTCCTGTTTCCTCAGCTGGTGAGCCAGCAGCCTGCTGGCTTTTTCCCCATATTCACACACCGCCCCCTTCACCCGCCTCAGCTGTCCCTCTGCCTTACCTGTGGACAGGAGCCCCAGCTGTAGTCTCTGATGCTCCTTTAAAAGCCCGTCATCCGGAGACTCCGCATACCTCCTGTCCACCTGTAAAATTTCACCTACCAGCCTTCCAACTCTGCCTGCTTAGTCTTTTCTCTGTGTGCCCGAATCAAAATGAATTCCGCCTTCAGTGCCTCCCACACCACCCCCGCCAAAACCTCACCTGTATTATTAATCCTTATATATCTCCGAATGGCCTCCCCTCACCCGCTCAGACACCTCCTCCTCCGCTAACAGCCCCACATCGAACCACCACGGCAGGCGCTAGGCTTTTCCTTTGTTAACTTGCAAGTCTACCCAGTGTGGGGCGTGGGGTCTGGCACCACAATTACTGAATATTCAGCATCCACCTCAGCCAGCAGAGTTTGGTCCAACACAAAGACGTCTATCCGGGAATACACCTTGTGTACATGGGAGTAGAATGAAAACTCCTTGCGCTCCATAAACCCCCGTAGCTCTTTTGCCATAGCTGACACCTATTCAGGCCTGGGACTCGACCTGTCCAGTCTCAGCTCCAAGACTGTGTTGAAATTCCCCCCCATATAATCAGTCGATGTGAGTCCAGGTCCGGACTCTTCCCTAGCTGCCCTCCTAATGAACTCAACATCATCCCAGTTTGGGGCATATGTATTCACCAGTACTACGGCCATTCCCACCAGCTTCCCACTAACCATAACATATCTACCCCCCCCCCCCCCCGGGTCCGCCTCTATCTTCCCACCTCGAATGCCACCCTTTTGTTGACCAGGATTGCCACCTCCCTCGTTTTAAAGTCCAATCCCAAATGGAACACCTGTCCGACCCATCCCTTCCTCAGTCTAACCTCCCAACTTCAAATGTGTCTCCTGCAACATGGCCACGTCCGCCTTCAGTTGCCTCAAGTGTGCGAACACATGGGCTCTTTTGACCGGCCCATTTAGTCCACGAACGTTCCATATGACCAACCTGGTCAGGGGGCACCCCACTCCCCTACCCTGTCGATCAGACATGACCTTTCCGAGGCCAGTCCTTGGCCCATGTCTCGCACCTCACCACCCTCTGGCAGCTACCGTCATCAGCTCTTCTCCTCCACCAACGTAAAAGTCTCCTCCCTGTCAGCATTCTAACCCCCCCCCACCCATCCCCCCCCCCTCCCCCCCCACCCAACCCCCCCCCCCCCCACATTGGTCTTCAGCTCAGCCCCCACTTTGCTTCCGTTGACTAACCCTCCCAGCTATCCTCCCAGTCCCCGCCCTGGCGCCTAGCATCCTACCCCCCACTCATTTCCCTCCCCCCGCCCACTCTTAAAGCAAACTCCCAAAACAATGGCAAGAAGCAAAAATAAACAGCCCCTCCCAAGGTCCGAGCACAATGGCTCACCCCAGCTCCCTTAACAAAGTACTAACTAGTAACCTAACCCCAAACAGAATTGAATGATAGACGGAAAAAGAAAATATATATACAAAGCCTCAAAAGTCAGTCCAAGCATCGCAAATCGAAAGTTAAAAGTTTTGCAAAACAGCTCGTATCTCAGTTCCCCACAGTCAAGGTTCAAGGTCTTCATTCTCCCATCAGTTTATTATCTTTCATAAACTTCACCACTTCCTCCGGCGAGCCAAAGTCCAGTTCCCGACCCTCATAGGTCCAAACTTTATTCCTTTTTCATACAGGGCCGACTTGACCTTGTTAAAATTCGCCCTCCCCTTTGCGAGTTCTGCTCTCAAGTCCTGGTGCACCCGGGTCTCGGCATCTTCCCACGCACATCGCCTCGTCTGCCTGGCCCATCTCATAATACGTTCCTTGTCTAGGAACCGATGCAGCCAGACCACCGTCGCCCTTGGGGGCTCACCCCCCGGGGCACTCCCACGTTTTAAACTGGTTTGGTTTGCCGCCCGGTCCTCGACCTCCAACGACCGAAAAAGGGTTGAGAAAAAAAAAACTCAGAAAAGAAAATATGTCTTGCGACCACACCTTGGGATATTTTTGAATTTAGTGGAAAATATCAGTTAACCTCACATCTAGGTGTCTGGACTGTAGTTTTCACTGTCTTCTTTTTTGCAGTTTCTTGGCGTATGGTTTTCGATTGGTATTGGTTGCAATTGTACCACAGCCATTAAGAAATTTGAGAAGTTCTTGTCAATTAACAAGATGACATTGTTAACCAACAAGGAGGGGGGAAAACTCATCGGCCATTATATATATGATCGGTAAGACCTACTTATTCACAGTGTACCGAAATTAAACTGACTGATATGCAATTTCTGAGCTTATCCACACAATATCTTTTGAACAAGGGCATAAAGATTGTGCATCGCCAGACATTTACCATTTCCCCTGAGTCTCGGGAAAACTGGAAGATTATGGCCAGTGCCCCTGCAATTTCCACTCACACATCCTCCCTGGTGTGATAGCGTGCCCCTTTTAAGGAGGCGAGTCCCTGGAGGGTCATAGAATCATTTAATTTACAGCGCAGAAGGAGGCCCATCGAGTCTGCACCGGCTCTTGGAAAGGGAAGCATTTAGATACACAATGTTAGGACAGACTCCCCGGCGCCAGAAGAAGCTAAGACAAAGCAGACTGACAGTCACCAGGACACGCCCAGCGATCAGGGAACCGCCCCTGTATTGGAGGAAAATCGATACGACTGATTGGGAAAGACCCAATTAGTTGAATCATAGAATCATAGAACTTAAAGTGCAGAAGGAGGCCATTCGGCCCATCGAGTCTGCACCGGCTCTTGGAAAGAGCACCCTACCCAAGGTCAACACCTCAACCGTATCCCCGTAACCCAGTAACCCCACCCAACACTAGGGCAATTTTGGACACTAAGGGCAATTTATCATGGCCAATCCACCTAACCTGCACATCTTTGGACTGTGGGAGGAAACCGGAGCACCCGAAGGAAACCCACGCAGACACGGGGAGGATGTGCAGACTCCGCACAGACAGTGACCCAAGCCGGAATCGAACCTGGGACCCTGGAGCTGTGAAGCAATTGTGCTATCCACAATGCTACCGTGCTGCCCGTGAGGCCAAGTTCAAGGCCCGCCCAAAAGAGCGCAAGCCCTTTGCAGTATAAGATAGACAGTGCTTGTCTATCTTGATGATGTGCTAATTACTGGATCGACTGAAGAGGAGAACTTAGAAAATCTCAACTCGTCATAAAGAGATTTAAGAAGGCCGGAGTGAAGCTGAAACAAGAAAAGTGGACCTTCCTTCCAAGCTCAGGAAAGAACACACTTTGAATTCAGGGTAGGTGTCAAAGGACTGCACCTGTGGAGGGGAAGTTGAAAGTGATTTCCGATCCATTGGCCCCAAAAATACTTCATAATTGAAATCCTTTTTAGGAATGGTGAACTATTGTGGTACATTTATCCCCAATCTTTCCACAGTGTTGACACCCTTACACATCCTACTCATGAAGCACCAGAAATAGTATTGGAAAGAGTATCAGAAAGAAGCCTTTGAACAGGTTAAATTAGCTGAAAATCATACAGTCCCTTGCTCCATTGTGACCCATCAAAAGAGATGGATTCCCCATTCCTGAGACTAAGTTTTGACGCTGGTGCAGGATTCGTGGAGTTCCGCAACAGCAAAATTGGAGCCACAGCTGGACCGATTCTTCGACTGTATTGGGGCTAGTAGCAGTGCCACGTGGAACACAATCCATTCCAATAAGAAACGGTGCCGGATTCAGGAGGCTGAGAACTGCAGCCACATAGACACAATTCACTCTCCACACACGCCATCCCAGTCAACAAGATGGCAGCGAGGAGAGTGGCACCCCATTTCACAGATGCCCAGCTCGGAAAGGAGGCTGCCAACCGCCACTGTTCGCCGTGCATGAGCACAGGTGGCAGAGGCCGCCAGCACCACGAGCAACACAATCCGGATCGGCCCACAGAACCCTAAAAAACTGCACGACCTCTTCAGGGCAGCCAGGGTGTGTAGGCAACACGGTGCCCCTAGCACTAACCCCGTCCCACACATTCGTAACAGGACACCCCCCCCCCCCTATTCGGAGGACGTCCGAACCACCACCCTGCACCACATGCCGGCATCCATACCAGTCACCACGGCCAGGTGCCCTGGCCACTGAGGTCACCACCTACCCACCACCTGTCTAACACAGCCATTTTCTGTTTCGTCATCTCCCCCTTCTAAGAAAAAGCCGGCTATAACCACCAGGAGCGGCAGACAGGTTTTGGTTTCTGGAATGGACGGTGCCATTGGGGAGATGCAGTCATAGAGCCAGGGACTAAATGAGGGTTTGTCGGCGAGCATCCAGCACCTGCAAGCGCAGTTCGAGGAGTCCAACCACGTGCAGGAGCAGGAGGTGGTGCCGACCATGAGTGCCAAGGGTTTTGGTTTTGGATCAGCATGTCCAAGGCCTGGGGAATTCTGTGCAGGTGCTGGCCGAGGCCCAGGACAGGGTTGCAACCTTACAGGCAGCAATGTGCCAGAGCCATCTGGAAATTGTCACGTCAGGCCACGGCTGAGAATGTCGGCGGCATTGCCCAGATGCTGGCCAACGTGGCGTAGACATAGAGGGAGGTGGCCCAGTCCCAGAGGGAGATGGCACAGTCGTTGGTTGATGTGACACAGGCCCAGAAGGTGGTGGCACAGTCAATGGGTGATGTGGCGCCGTCCCAGGCGGAGATGGTCCACACCTTGAGCTCCATGGCTGCGAGAATGCAGACTCTGTTCGAGACAAGAGTGGGCCTCAAGAACTGGCAGTGCCATGTGGCTGGGAAGCCTCAGGGGATAGCGCCTCCGTCCCATGAAGTAGGCCGGGGGCCACTGGGCACCCAAAGGGAGGAGGAGGCGATGGGGCCTGTGCTGGTGACTCCCGCAGGACGGTGCCGGACTCCCCCGCTCCTGTCCCTGATGCATCTGGTGGGCAGTGGGCAGAACAGGGCAGCACCATGCCACCTGGGACAGCCAAACAGCAGGCGGGCCCAGTCAGACCCGGTCGCCCCAGAAGACGACCGCCAATGGGGACTCAAGTCGCAGGGCAGGAATTGCAGCAGGCCGTCTCCACTCCTGCTGTACCATCTGGGGGATCCACCTAGACGTAGCGTTAGGGCCTGTAAGGCCATAAAGTTAGTCACTAGTTAAGTCAGCGCGGGTTTAGGGCACAGTATAGTTGTATAGTTATAGGGAGTATGGCACGTATCAGTAAATATTTGTGCAAATTAAACACCTGTAAACACTGTTGCAAGCTGCCTCAGATAGATGTGAGGGGTGGGCTAGTCAGGGCTGGCCAGAGAGGGAGTGCGCAGGGTGGGTGGAATGGGTGGAATGTCCTACCCCAGGGATCTGATGGGACCTTGTGATAGAATGACCAGCTCGCTTGCAGGTATCACCCAGGTATGCGGTGAACTGTGGGCAGGAGTCAGACGTTATCATATGATGCGGAGCACCAGAGCTCAACATAGAGCGAGTTGTCATCATCCACCATCCCGTGGACCAGACCCGGAGTTACTGCCAACCCAGGGCCCGTACCCCATAATGCTACAGGCATGTATCACGGAGGGGTTGAAGGCGTGGTGCAGGCGCTCTGATCACCTCACTTAGTTGGTGAACATGGAGGTGATCAGAGCGACCCATGTGTGTTGGCCCTGACGCGCACACATCGTGCAGCCTCCCATGCCTGCCTGGGTCCCAAGTCCTGCCCATCCTCGCCCTCATCCTGCAAATTCCTGGACGAGGACTGGTGTTGATCCTGCTCCTCCAGCACATCGATCACGCTCCTGGTTGCTGTATGGGCGTCTTTGTAGTGGGTCTCCGCGGTGGTGTGTGGCCTCCAGATAGGTGTCATCAGCCACACCATCATCCACGATAACCCCTGTCACACAGGAACCAACCCCCCCCCCACCGCCATGCTGGGGGTAGGGGGGGAGGGGGCATTTTGAACATGTCAGGAATCGCTGAGTGTGCCGGGATGAAGGTGTTGTGCACAGTGCCCGGATATCGGGCACAGACGTGTGTGATGTGCACCTGGTCACAGATCAGCTGCTTGTTCCCTTTTAGTTTGTGTAGAGCAGCCTGTCATCTGCAGGTGCTCGTAGGGGGCATGCATCCCGTCGATCACCCCCTGGACCCAGGGCATGGCAGAAAACCCTGCTGCCTGGGCATCCTGGTGGGCTCGGTCCACATTGAAATGGATGTATTGTGCCGCCTGAGCATATATATATATATATAGATGGCGCCGAGCTCTGAGAGATTCCGGACAAGACCCCACTCGGCACCTGGAAGGACCCCGTGACGTAAAGGTTCAGGGCGACCATAACCTTGACGGTCACCGAGAGCCGGTGTCTTCCCCCATGGTGCCAGTTGCGCCGCGATCGGGCAGCTATGTCACACTGTCTCCTTGCTCAGCCAGAGTCTTCGACTCCATGCCAGGTCCGGCAGGCCCTTGAATGACAGACGCTGCCGGTACACACCAGGCCTCATGAGACTCCTCCTTTGCTCCTCCTCGTCCTTTTGGGAAGCTCACTCTCCAACCTCGGCGGCTGCCACCTGTTCCTCTGCGGTACACTCTGCGACTGCCCGCTCTGTTGCTTCCCCATCCTAAAGTAGCGGCAGCTTATACAGCCGCAGGGCTTAAATCCAGGGCTACGGTGACGAGCAGGAAGGACACCATTGCTGGTTGTATTCCAATATCCATTGTCTTCAGGGGGTGAAAGGCCGACATGTTGGCATGGTGTGTAGCCCTGTGCCTAAACAGGTTCACCAGGCTACATGATGGCCCCGGTTGGCGTTGTGGGCTCTGCCACTGCATGCCCCATCCCATCCACGCACCCCTGGCCCCGTTGGTGCCCGGCACCATGGGTACTCTGGCCCAGGCGCCTTCAGCTGGTGCTACCCTACTCAGTGGCATTCTCCTTGGCTCCCTCACGGCACCCCCTTAGGGGCTACAGTGAGTGTTGCCCTGGGTGGGCAGCCTGATGCCTGCCGGTGGTTGGCAGCCGGTAGGGTGATGGGGTGTATGGCGGAAGGTGGGGTGCAGAAGTGAGGGCACCATACGACCGGTGTCACTCTGCAGAACCGGGGCCAAGGTGGGTGGTCGGCGTGGTGCGAAGCAGGTTGGCTGCCATGCATGCCACGGCTATTGCGGTTCACACCTGGATATCATCGCAGTCCCCATGGTGATCACCCCAGCCACACGGCCGTCACCCCGCCCCCCCCACCCACACCCAAGCCAGTCCCGCCTGTGTCCAGCCCGGCAAATTACAGTCGCGCATCTCCATGTCCTACCTTCGCACACTTCCTCATCAACCATGGTGCCAGTTTCACAATTTTTAAAAAGACAAGTGAAATGTTCGTTTGAGGCGAAGGAGAATTGAAATTTGGGATCAAATCGGCATTCGCCGCGAATTCGGCATTGGAACCGATTCTCCGCCCAATCGCGTATCCCGATTTCAGCGTTGGCTGACGGAAATTCACGGCCATAATCTTTACCTGCGACACATTCCCTGATGGAATTAGCTGATAAGATGGAAGATGGTACCAAAAGGTCTGTTGCCTAAACCTCAAGAACTTTGACCAGTGCTGAACAAGCTTATTCCCAAATTGAAAAGGGGGAATATTCACAGTGAAAACTTTCCACCAATATGTCAATGGATGACATTTCATAGACCACAAACCCCTGCTGGGGTTATTTAAGGAGGATAAGGTCATTCCCCCCATAGCTTCAGCCAATGCCCAATACTGGGCTTTATTGTTAGCAACCTATAGTCCATATTCCAACATAGACTGGATACACACATTTCACATGTCGGTGCTCTGAGGCATCTTCCCATACCTCAGAGATTACCTCCTTCACCGGTACCACAGGAGATCATTCTTGCTTTGCACTTTCTTGATACGTTGTCAGTGTCGACAAGGCAAGTCAAGCTTTGGACCCAAAAGGACACCTTGTTATCCTGAGTCAAGCACATGGTCCTTCATGCATGGCAGTTTCAGAACATGTCTGAATTGCTACAGCCCTTCAGATAAGAAAAGGCTCCAAAATTCAAAAATAGTTGAGAGAACATTTGGGTTATTTAGTTTACGTGAAGAATTTCGGTGCTGGTCCAAGTTGGCTCCCGGGAACAGTCTTAGCCAAAACTTGCCCAGTATCGTACGAGCATTAGATGCTCACAACCAGATCCACTGCATTACAAATTCACCACCAGATCCCAAAGCATTAGAGGCTCATGACTAGATCCACTGCATTACAAAGTCACCACCATATCCCTGTGCAATGCAAGCTCAGGACCAGATCCACTGCATTTGATGCTCACAACCAGATCCACTGCTTTACAAATTTACCACTAGATCCGCATGCATTACAGGCTCATGGCCAGATCCACTGCATTACAAACTCACCACCAGACCCCCTGCATTACAAACTCAACACAAGATCACCATGCATGACAGGCTAATGACCAGATCCACTGCATTACAGACTCACCACTAGATTCCCATGTACTGCAGACTGTGATGAATGTAAGAAATTGGTATATATATTGTTTTTTATATCAGTTGCAATAATGTTTTTAAAACTTAAGGTTAAGGTCATGGTTGACATGTAGAGGGCTAATGGAAGAGTATTATGACAGCTAGAGATTCCCTGAAGAGTAGATGATTTAAGAGGGTTTATGTTTAGTCCTAGCTAAGCAGGTCATGTGACATCTTAATGGGATACAGATGATGTAATTAATGGGAGGAGCCAGGTCTATCTGTAGTTTTGCAGTTGACCATAGGATTTGAGTCTGACAAGACAGGAGGATTTTATGTTGAACATTAGTTTTGACAAATGCTGTTAAGTTGAGATGTGGCGATGCCGGCGTTGGACTGGGGTGAGCACAGTAAGAAGCCATACAACACCAGGTTAAAGTCCAACAGGTTTGTTTCGATTCACTAGCTTTCGGAGCACTGCTCCTTCCTCAGGTGAATCAAAAGGTAGGTTCCAGAAACATACATATAGACAAAGTCAAAGAGCAGATCCTGAGAAACTACGACAACTTCTTTGCAACGTTCAACACGTCATCGATGAAGATGAACATCTTGCCAAGGTCACCCCCACACCCCCACTACTTGCCTTCAATCAACTGCGCAACCTCAAACAAACTACTGTTTGCATCAAACTACCCAGTCTTCAGAACAGTGACCACGACACCACACAACCCTGCCATGGCAATCTCTGCAAGACGTGCCAGATCATCGACATGGGGACCACCATTACACGTGAGAATACCACCCACCAGGTACGTGGTACATACTCGTGCGACTCGGTCAACGTTGTCTACCTCATACGCTGCAGGAAAGGATGTCCCGAAGCGTGGTACATTGGCGAGACCATGCAGACGCTGCAACAACGAATGAACGGACATCGCGCAACAATCACCAGGCAGGAATGTTCCCTTCCAGTCGGGGAACACTTCAGCAGTCAAGGGCATTCAGCCTCTGATCTCCGGGTAAGCGTTGTCCAAGGCGGCCTTCAGGACGCGCGACAACGCAGAATCGCCGAGCAGAAGCTTATAACCAAGTTCCGCACACATGAGTGCGGCCTCAACCGGGACCTGGGATTCATGTCACATTACATTCATCCCCCACCATCTGGCCTGCGAAATCCTACCAACTGTCCTGGCTTGATACAATTCACACCTCTTTAACCTGGGGTTATCCTTCCCTCTGGATCTGTAAAGACTTAATTACCTGCAAAGACTCGCATTCAAAGTATCGTCTTGCATCTTTGACTATCTATATATAGATATGTTTCTGGAACCTACCTCTTCATTCACCTGAGGAAGGTTAAGTTGAGGAGAAGTGCAATAAATGTTTTCTTGAACGGAACTCTCTTGCACAACTGAGCAAGCAAACCTGTTTTGTTAACTTCATTTATACGTTTCTAAGATTTATAAGATTCTGCGACAACGCAGAATCGCCGAGCAGAAGCTTATAGCCAAGTTCCGCACACATGAGTGCGGCCTCAACCGGGACCTGGGATTCATGTCGCATTACATTCACCCCCCACCATCTGGCCTGCAAAATCCTACCAACTGTCCTGGCTTGATACAATTTACACCTCTTTAACCTGGGGTTACCCCATCTCTGGATCTGTAAAGATTTAATCACCTGCTAATGGTCGCATTCCAAGCATTGTCTGGCATCTTTGAATCTGTCTATATATATGTTTCTGGAACATACCTCTTCATTCACCTGAGGAAGGAGCAGCGCTCCGAAAGCTAGTGACATCGAAACAAACCTGTTGGACTTTAACCTGGTGTTGTAAAACTTCTTACTGTTATTTATAAGTGGCATTTGAACTGTATTGGATTGCTTAATTAGAATTCGTAGGAGGATGTTCGCATTTTCCTCTCTGTTTGATAACTGTTTGACTGATAATTATGAAGCTACTTTTCTTTGATGTTAATGTTGTTAAAGTTTGTTTTAACATAAAAGATCCCTATCAGTCAGGTCAAGTATCGTTTTCTCAACTTTTTACAAATAAAAAAATAGTTTGAAGTTCTCATCTGGTATTCTAACAAGACTCACCACCAGATTCCACCGCCAGACAGAGAGACCACCAGATTCCCCTGCCTGACAGAGAGACCACCAGATTCCACTGCCTGACAGAGAGACAACCAGATCCCCCTGCCTGACAGAGAGACCACCAGATTCCCCTGTCTGACAGAGAGACCACCAGATTCCCCTGCCTGACAGAGAGACCACCAAATTCCCCTGCCTGACAGAGAGACCACCAGATTCCCCTGCCTGACAGAGATACCACCAGATTCCCCTGCCTGACAGACTCAACACCAGATTCCCCTGCCTGACAGAGGAACCACCAGATTCCCCAACTGACAGAGAGACCACCAGATTCCCCTGCCTGACAGACTCAACACCAGATTCGCCTGCCTGACAGAGGAACCACCAGATTCCCCTGCCTGACAGAGAGACCACCAGATTCCACTGCCTGACAGAGAGACCACCAGATTCCACTGCCTGACAGAGAGACCACCAGATTCCACTGCCTGACAGAGAGACCACCAGATTCCCCTGCCTGACAGAGAGACCACCAGATTCCCCTGCCTTGCCAGAGAGACCACCAGATTCCCCTGCCTGACAGACTCACAACCAGATTCCCCTGCCTTGCCAGAGCGACCACCAGATTACCCTGCCTGACAGAGAGATCACCAGATTCCCCTGCCTGGCAGAGAGACCACCAGATTCCCCTGCCTGACAGAGAGACCACCAAATTCCCCTGCCTGACAGAGAGACCACCAGATTCCCCTGCCTGACAGAGAGACCACCAGATTCCCCTGCCTGACAGAGAGACCACCAGATTCCCCTGCCTGACAGAGAGACCACCAAATTCCCCTGCCTGACAGAGAGACCACCAGATTCCCCTGCCTGACAGACTCACCACCAGATTCCCCTGCCTGACAGAGAGACCACCAGATACCCCCGTCTGACAGAGAGACCACCAGATTCCCCTGCCTGACAGAGAGACCACCAGATTCACCTGCCTGACAGAGAGACCACCAGATTCCCCTGCCTGACAGACTCAACACCAGATTCCCCTGCCTGACAGAGAGACCACCAGATTCACCTGCCTGACAGAGAGACCACCAGATTCACCTGCCTGACAGAGAGACCACCAGATTCCCCTGCCTGGCAGACGGACCACCAGATTCCCCTGCCTGACAGAGAGACCACCAGATTCCCCTGTCTGACAGAGAGACCACCAGATTCCCCTGGCGGACAGAGAGACCACGAGATCACCCTGCCTGAAAGAGAGACCACCGGATTCCCCTGTCTGACAGAGAGACCACCAGATTCCCCTGCCAGACAGAGAGACCACCAGATTCCCCTGCCTGAAAGAGAGACCACCAGATTCCCCTGTCTGACAGAGAGACCACCAGATTACCCTGCCTGACAGAGAGACCGCCAGACTCCCCTGCCTTGCATAGAGATCACCAGATTCCCCTGCCTGACAGAGGGACCGCCAGATTCCCCTGCCTTGCATAGAGACCACCAGATTCCCCTGCCTGACAGAGAGACCACCAGATTCCCCTGCCTGACAGAGAAACCACCAGATTCCCCTGCCTGACAGAGTGACCACCAGATTCCCCTGCCTGACAGACTCACAACCAGATTCCCCTGCCTGACAGAGAGACCACCAGATTACCCTGCCTGACAGAGAGACCACCATATTCCCCTGCCTGACAGAGAGACCACCAGATTCCACTGCCTGACAGAGAGACCACCAGATTCCCCTGCCTGACAGAGAGACCACCAAATTCCCCTGCCTGACAGAGAGACCACCAGATTCCGCTGCCTGACAGATTCACCACCAGATTCCCCTGCCTGACAGAGAGACCACCAGATTCCCCTGCCTGACAGAGAGACCACCAGATTCCCCTGCCTGACAGAGAGACCACCAGATCACACTGCCTGACAGAGAGACCACCAGATTCCCCTGTCTGACAGAGAGACCACCCCTGCCTGACAGAGAGACCACCAGAATCACCTGCCTGACAGAGAGACCACCAGATTCCCCTGCCTGACAGAGAGACCACCAGATTCCCCTGCCTGGCAGACAGACCACCAGATTCCCCTGCCTGACAGAGAGACCACCAGATTCCCCTGTCTGACAGAGAGACCACCGGATACCCCTGCCTGACAGAGAGACCACCAGATTCCCCTGTCTGACAGAGAGACCACCAGATTCACCTGCCTGACAGAGAGACCACCAGATTCCCCTGCCTGGCAGACGGACCACCAGATTCCCCTGCCTGACAGAGAGACCACCAGATTCCCCTGTCTGACAGAGAGACCACCAGCTTCCCCTGGCTGACAGAGAGACCACCAGATTCCCCTGTCTGACAGAGAGACCACCAGATTCCCCTGCCTGAAAGAGAGACCACCGGATTCCCCTGTGTGACAGAGAGACCACCAGATTCCCCAGCCTGAAAGAGAGACCACCAGATTCCCCTGCCTGACAGAGAGACCACCAGATTACCCTGCCTGACAGAGAGACCGCCAGATTCCCCTGCCTTGCATAGAGACCACCAGATTCCCCTGCCTGACAGAGGGACCACCAGGTTCCCCTGCCTTGCATAGAGACCACCAGATTCCCCTGTCTGACAGAGAGACCACCAGATTCCCCTGCCTGACAGAGAGACCACCAGACTCCCCTGCCTGACAGAGAAACCACCAGATTCCCCTGCCTTGCCAGAGAGACCACAAGATTCCCCTGCCTGACAGAGAGACCACCAGATTTCCCTGCCTGACAGACTCACAACCAGATTCCCCTGCCTGACAAAGAGACCACCAGATTACCCTGCCTGACAGACTCAACACCAGATTCCCCTGCCTGACAGAGGAACCACCAGATTCCCCAACTGACAGAGAGACCACCAGATTCCCCTGCCTGACAGACTCAACACCAGATTCGCCTGCCTGACAGAGGAACCACCAGATTCCCCTGCCTGACAGAGAGACCACCAGATTCCACTGCCTGACAGAGAGACCACCAGATTCCACTGCCTGACAGAGAGACCACCAGATTCCCCTGCCTGACAGAGAGACCACCAGATTCACCTGCCTTGCCAGAGAGACCACCAGATTCCCCTGCCTGACAGACTCACAACCAGATTCCCCTGCCTTGCCAGAGCGACCACCAGATTACCCTGCCTGACAGAGAGATCACCAGATTCCCCTGCCTGGCAGAGAGACCACCAGATTCCCCTGCCTGACAGAGAGACCACCAAATTCCCCTGCCTGACAGAGAGACCACCAGATTCCCCTGCCTGACAGAGAGACCACCAGATTCCCCTGCCTGACAGAGAGACCACCAGATTCCCCTGCCTGACAGAGAGACCACCAAATTCCCCTGCCTGACAGAGAGACCACCAGATTCCCCTGCCTGACAGACTCACCACCAGATTCCCCTGCCTGACAGAGAGACCACCAGATACCCCCGTCTGACAGAGAGACCACCAGATTCCCCTGCCTGACAGAGAGACCACCAGATTCACCTGCCTGACAGAGAGACCACCAGATTCCCCTGCCTGACAGACTCAACACCAGATTCCCCTGCCTGACAGAGAGACCACCAGATTCACCTGCCTGACAGAGAGACCACCAGATTCACCTGCCTGACAGAGAGACCACCAGATTCCCCTGCCTGGCAGACGGACCACCAGATTCCCCTGCCTGACAGAGAGACCACCAGATTCCCCTGTCTGACAGAGAGACCACCAGATTCCCCTGGCGGACAGAGAGACCACGAGATCACCCTGCCTGAAAGAGAGACCACCGGATTCCCCTGTCTGACAGAGAGACCACCAGATTCCCCTGCCTGAAAGAGAGACCACCAGATTCCCCTGTCTGACAGAGAGACCACCAGATTACCCTGCCTGACAGAGAGACCGCCAGACTCCCCTGCCTTGCATAGAGATCACCAGATTCCCCTGCCTGACAGAGGGACCGCCAGATTCCCCTGCCTTGCATAGAGACCACCAGATTACCCTGCCTGACAGAGAAACCACCAGATTCCCCTGCCTTGCCAGAGAGACCACCAGATTCCCCTGCCTGACAGAGTGACCACCAGATTCCCCTGCCTGACAGACTCACAACCAGATTCCCCTGCCTGACAGAGAGACCACCAGATTACCCTGCCTGACAGAGAGACCACCATATTCCCCTGCCTGACAGAGAGACCACCAGATTCCACTGCCTGACAGATTCACCACCAGATTCCCCTGCCTGACAGAGAGACCACCAGATTCCCCTGCCTGACAGAGAGACCACCAGATTCCCCTGCCTGACAGAGAGACCACCAGATCACACTGCCTGACAGAGAGACCACCAGATTCCCCTGTCTGACAGAGAGACCACCAGATTCCCCTGCCTGACAGACTCACAACCAGATTCCCCTGCCTGACAGAGAGACCACCAGATTACCCTGCCTGAAAGAGAGACCACCGGATTCCCCTGTCTGACAGAGAGACCACCAGATTCCCCTGCCTGAAAGAGAGACCACCAGATTCCCCTGTCTGACAGAGAGACCACCAGATTACCCTGCCTGACAGAGAGACCGCCAGACTCCCCTGCCTTGCATAGAGATCACCAGATTCCCCTGCCTGACAGAGGGACCGCCAGATTCCCCTGCCTTGCATAGAGACCACCAGATTCCCCTGCCTGACAGAGAAACCACCAGATTCCCCTGCCTTGCCAGAGAGACCACCAGATTCCCCTGCCTGACAGAGTGACCACCAGATTCCCCTGCCTGACAGACTCACAACCAGATTCCCCTGCCTGACAGAGAGACCACCAGATTACCCTGCCTGACAGAGAGACCACCATATTCCCCTGCCTGACAGAGAGACCACCAGATTCCACTGCCTGACAGATTCACCACCAGATTCCCCTGCCTGACAGAGAGACCACCAGATTCCCCTGCCTGACAGAGAGACCACCAGATTCCCCTGCCTGACAGAGAGACCACCAGATCACACTGCCTGACAGAGAGACCACCAGATTCCCCTGTCTGACAGAGAGACCACCCCTGCCTGACAGAGAGACCACCAGAATCACCTGCCTGACAGAGAGACCACCAGATTCCCCTGCCTGGCAGACAGACCACCAGATTCCCCTGCCTGACAGAGAGACCACCAGATTTCCCCTGTCTGAAAGAGAGACCACCGGATTCCCCTGTCTGACAGAGAGACCACCAGATTCCCCTGCCTGAAAGAAAGACCACCAGATTCCCCTGCCTGACAGAGAGACCACCAGATTACCCTGCCTGACAGAGAGACCGCCAGATTCCCCTGCCATGCATAGAGACCACCAGATTCCCCTGCCTGACAGAGGGACCGCCAGATTCCCCTGCCTTGCACAGAGAACACTAGATTCCCCTGCCTGACAGAGAGACCACCAGATTTCCCTGCCTGACAGACTCAACACCAGATCCCCCTGCCTGACAGAAAGACCACCAGATTCCCCTGCCTGACATAGAGACCACCAGATCCCCCTGCCTGACAGAGAGACTACCAGATCACCCTGCCTGACAGAGAGACCACCAGATTCCCCTGTCTGACAGAGAGACCACCGGATACCCCTGCCTGACAGAGAGACCACCAGATTCCCCTGTCTGACAGAGAGACCACCAGATTCACCTGCCTGACAGAGAGACCACCAGATTCCCCTGCCTGGCAGACGGACCACCAGATTCCCCTGCCTGACAGAGAGACCACCAGCTTCCCCTGGCTGACAGAGAGACCACCAGATCACCCTGCCTGAAAGAGAGACCACCGGATTCCCCTGTGTGACAGAGAGACCACCAGATTCCCCAGCCTGAAAGAGAGACCACCAGATTCCCCTGCCTGACAGAGAGACCACCAGATTACCCTGCCTGACAGAGAGACCGCCAGATTCCCCTGCCTTGCATGGAGACCACCAGATTCCCCTGCCTGACAGAGAGACCACCAGATTCCCCTGCCTGACAGAGAGACCACCAGATTCCCCAGCCTGACAGAGAAACCACCAGATTCCCCTGCCTTGCCAGAGAGACCACAAGATTCCCCTGCCTGACAGAGAGACCACCAGATTTCCCTGCCTGACAGACTCACAACCAGATTCCCCTGCCTGACAAAGAGACCACCAGATTACCCTGCCTGACAGAGAGACCACCAGATTCCCCTGCCTGACAGAGAGACCGCCAGATTTCCCTGCCTTGCACAGAGAACACTAGATTCCCCTGCCTGACAGACTCAACACCAGATCCCCCTGCCTGACAGAGAGACCACCAGATTCCCCTGCCTGACAGGGAGACCACCAGATTCCCCTGCCTGACAGAGAGACTACCAGATCACACTGCCTGACAGAGAGACCACCAGATTCCCCTGTCTGACAGAGAGACCACCAGATACCCCTGCCTGACAGAGAGACCACCAGATTCACCTGCCTGACAGAGAGAACACCAGATTCCCCTGCCTGGCAGACAGACCACCAGATTCCCCTGCCTGACAGAGAGACCACCAGATTCCCCTGTCTGACAGAGACCACCAGATTCCCCTGGCTGACAGAGAGACCACCAGATCACCCTGCCTGAAAGAGAGACCACCGGATTCCCCTGTCTGACAGAGAGACCACCAGATTCCCCTGACTGAAAGAGAGACCACCAGATTCCCCTGCCTGACAGAGAGACCACCAGATTCCCCTGCCTTGCATAGAGACCACCAGATTCCCCTGCCTGACAGAGAAACCACCAGATTCCCCTGCCTTGCCAGAGAGACCACCAGATTCCCCTGCCTGACAGAGAGACCACCAGATTTCCCTGCCTGACAGACTCACAACCAGATTCCCCTGCCTGACAGAGAGACCACCAGATTACCCTGCCTGACAGAGAGACCACCAGATTCCCCTGCCTGACAGAGAGACCACCAAATTCCCCTGCCTGACAGAGAGACCACCAGATTCCCCTGCCTGACAGAGAGACCACCAGATTCCCCTGCCTGACAGAGAGACCACCAGATTCCCCTGCCTGGCAGAGAGACCACCAAATTCCCCTGCCTGACAGAGAGGCCACCAGATTCCCCTGCCTGACAGACTCACCACCAGATTCCCCTGCCTGACAGAGAGACCACCAGATCACCCTGCCTGACAGAGAGACCACCAGATTCCCCTGTCTGACAGAGAGACCACCAGATACCCCTGCCTGGCAGAGAGACCACCAGATTCCCCTGCCTGGCAGACGGACCACCAGATTCCCCTGCCTGACAGAGAGACCACCAGATTCCCCTGTCTGACAGAGAGACCACCAGATTCCCCTGCCTGACAGAGAGACCAGCAGATCACCCTGCCTGAAAGAGAGACCACCGGATTCCCCTGTCTGAGAGAGAGACCACCAGATTCCCCTGCCTGAAAGTGAGACCACCAGATTCCCCTGCCTGACAGAGAGACCACCAGATTACCCTGTCTGACAGAGAGACCACCAGATTACCTGCCTGACAGAGAAACCACCAGATTCCCCTGCCTGACAGAGAGACCACCAGATTCCCCTGCCTGGCAGAGAGACCACCAGATTCCCCTGCCTGACAGAGAGACCGCCAGATTCCCCTGCCTTGCACAGAGAACACTAGATTCCCCTGTCTGACAGACTCAACACCAGATCCCCCTGTCTGACAGAGAGACCACCAGATTCCCCTGCCTGACAGAGAGACCACCAGAACTCCCTGCCTCCAGACTCAATGCCAGATTCCCCTGCCTGACAGAGAGACCACCAGATTCCCCTGCCTGACAGAGAGACCACCAGATCCCTCTGCATGACAGAGAGACCACTAGATTCCTCAGCCTGACAGAGAGGTCACCAGATTCCCCTGCGTGATAGACTCACCACCAGATTCCCCTACTTGACAGACTCAACACCAGATTCCCCTGCCTGACAGAGAGACCACCAGATTCCCCTGCCTGGCATAGAGACCACCAGATTCCCTTGATTGACAGAGAGACCACCAGATCACCCGGCCGGACAGAGAGACCACCAGACTCCCCTGCCTGACAGAGAGACCACCAAATTCCCCTGCCTGACAGAGAGACCACCAGATTCCCCTGTCTGACAGAGAGACCACCAGATTCCCCTGCCTGACAGAGAGACCACCAGATTCCCCTGCCAGACAGAGAGACCACCAGATTCCCCTGCCTGACATAGAGAGCACCAGATTCCCCTGCCTGACAGAGAGACCACCAGATACCCCTGCCTACAGACTCAATGCCAGATTCCCCTCCTGACAGAGAGACCACCAGATTCCCCTGCCTGACAGACTCAACACCAGATTCCCCTGTCTGACAGAGAGACCACCAGATTCCTCTGCCAGGCAGAGAGACCACCAGATTCCCCTGCCTGACAGAGAGACCACCAGATTCCCCTGCGTGACAGACTTAACACCAGATTCCCCTGCGTGACAGACTCAACACCAGATTCCCCTCCTGACAGAGAGACCACCAGATTCCCCTGCCTGACAGGGAGACCACCAGATTCCCATGCCTGACAGACTCAACACCAGATTCCCCTGTCTGACAGAGATACCACCAGATTCCCCTGCCTGACAGAGAGACCACCAGATTCCCCTGCCTGACAGAGAGACCACCAGATTTCCCTGCCTGACAGAGAGACCACCAGATTCCCCTGCCTGACAGAGAGACCACCTGATTCCCCCTGCCTGACAGAGAGACCACCAGATTCCCCTGCCTGACAGACTCACCACCAGATTCCCCTGCCTGACAGAGAAACCACCAGATTCCCCTGCCTGACAGAGAGACCACCAGATTCCCCTGCCTGACAGAGAGACCACCAGATTACCCTGCCTGACAGAGACCACCAGATTCACCTGCCTGACAGAGAGACCACCAGATTCCCCTGCCTGACAGAAAGACCAACAGATTCCCCTGCCTGACAGAGAGACCACCAATTTCCCCTGCCTGACAGAGAGACCACCAGATTCCCCTGCCTGACAGAGAGACCACCAGATCACCCTGCCTGACAGAGAGACCACCAGATTCCCCTGCCTGACAGAGCGACCACCAGATTCCCCTGCCTGACAGAGAGACCACCAGATTCCCCTGCCTGACAGAGAGACCACCAGATTCCCCTGCCTGACAGAGAGACCACCAGATTCCCCTGCCTGCCAGAGAGACCACCAGATTCACCTGCCTTGCACAGAGACCACCAGATTCCCCTGCCTGACAGAGAGACCACCAGATTCCCCTGCCTGACAGAGAGACCACCAGATTCCCCTGCCTGACATAGAGACCACCAGATTCCCCTGTCTGACAGAGAGACCACCAGATTCCCCTGCCTGACAGAGAGACCACCAGATTCCCCTAACTGACAGAGAGACCACCAGATTCCCCTGCCTGACAGAGAGACCACCAGATTCCCCTGTCTGACAGAGAGACCACCAGATTCCCCTGGCTGACAGAGAGACCACCAGATCACCCTGCCTGACAGAGAGACCACCAGATTACACTGCCTGAAAGAGAGACCACCAGATTCCCCTGCCTGACAGAGAGACCACCAGATTCCCCTGCCTGACAGAGAGACCAACAGATTCCACTGTCTGACAGATAGACCGCCAGATTCCCCTGCCTTGCATAGAGAACACTAGATTCCCCTGCCTGGCAGACGCACCACCAGATTCCCCTGCCTGACAGAGAGACCACCAGATTCCCCTGCCTGAAAGAGAGACAACCAGATTCCCCTGCCTGGCTAACTCACCACCAGATTCCCCTGCCTGACAGAGAGACCACCAGATTCCCCTGCCTGACAGAGAGACCACCAGATCACCCTGTCTGACAGAGACACCACCAGATTCCCCTGCCTGACAGAGAGACCACCAGATCACCCTGCCTGACAGAGAGACCACCAGATTCCCCTGCCTGACAGACTCAACACCAGATTCCCCTGCCTGACAGACTCAGCACCAGATTCCCCTGCCTGACAGAGAGACCACCAGATTCCCCTGCCTGACAGACTCAACACCAGATTCCCCTGCCGGACAGAGAGACCACCAGATTCCGCTGCCTGACAGAGAGACCACCAGATTCCCCCTGCCTGACAGAGAGACCACTAGATTCCCCTGCCTGACAGATTCAACACCAGATCCCCCTGCCTGACAGAGAGACCACCAGATTCCCCTGTCTGACAGAGAGACCACCAGATTCCCCTGCCTGACAGAGAGACCACCAGATTCCCCTGCGTGACAGACTAACCACCAGGTTCCCCTGCCCGACAGAGAGACCACCAAATTCCCCTGTCTGACAGAGAGACCACCAGATTCCCCTGTCTGACAGAGAGACCGCCAGATTCCCCTGTCTGACAGAGAGACCCGCAGATTCCCCTGCCTGACAGAGAGACCACCAGATTCCCCTGCGCGACAGACTAACCACCAGGTTCCCCTGTCTGACAGAGAGACCACCAGATTCCCCTGTCTGACAGAGAGACCACCAGATTCCCCTGTCTGACAGAGAGACCGCCAGATTCCCCTGTCTGACAGAGAGACCCGCAGATTCCCCTGCCTGACAGAGAGACCACCAGATTCCCCTGCGCGACAGACTAACCACCAGGTTCCCCTGCCTGACAGAGAGACCACCAGATTCCCCCGCCTGACAGACCACCAGATTCCCCTGCCTGACAGAGATCGCCAGATTCCCCTGCCTGACAGAGAGACCACCAGATTCCCCTGCCTGACAGAGAGACCACCAGATTCCCCTGCCTGACAGTGATCGCCAGATTCCCCTGCCTTGCACAGATACCACTAGATTCCCCTGCATGACAGACTCAACACCAGATCCCCCTGTCTGACAGAGAGACCACCAGATTCCCCTGCCTGGCAGAGAGACCACCAGATTCCCCTGCCTGACAGAGAGACCACCAGATTCCCCTGCCTGACAGAGAGACCACCAGATTCCCCTGACTGGCAGAGAGACCACCAGATTCCCCTGCCTGACAGAGAGACCACCAGATTCCCCTGACTGACAGAGAGACCACCAGATAACCCCCCCCCCCGGCCAGAGAGACCACCAGATTCCCCTGCCTGACAGAGAGACCACCAGATCACCCTGCCTGACAGAGAGACCACCGGATTCCCCTGCCTGACAGAGAGACCACCGGATCACCATGCCTGACAGAGAGACCACCAGATTCCCCTGCCTGACAGAGATACCACCAGATTCCCCTGCCTGACAGAGAGACCACCAGATTTGCCGCCTGACAGAGAGACCACCAGATTCCCCTGCCTGTCAGAGAGACCACCAGATTCCCCTGCCTGACAGAGAGACCACCAGATTCCCCTGCCTGACAGAGAGACCACCAGATTCCCCTGTCCGACAGAGAGACCACCAGATTCCCCTGTCAGACTGAGAGACCGCCAGATTCGCCTGCCTGACAGAGAGACCACCAGATTCCCCTGCCTGACAGAGAGACCACCAGATTCCCCTGCCTGACAGAGAGACCACCATATTCCCCTGCCCGACAGAGAGACCACCAGATTCCCCTGCCTGACAGAGAGACCACCAGATTCTCCATTCTGACAGCGAGACCACCAGATTCCCCTGCCTGACAGAGAGACCACCAGATTCCCCTGCCTGACAGAGAGACCACCAGATCACCCTGTCTGACAGAGAGACCACCAGATTCCCCTGCCTGAAAGAGAGACCACCAGATTCCCCTGTCTGACAGAGATACCACCAGATTCCCCTGCCTGACAGAGAGACCACTAGATTCCCCTGCCTGACAGAGAGACCACCAGATTCCTCTGCCTGACAGACTCAACATCTGATTCCCCTGCCTGACAGAGAGACCACCAGATTCCCCTGCCTGACAGAGAGACCACCAGATTCCCCTGCCTGACAGAGAGACCACCAGATTCCCCTGCCTGACAGAGAGACCACTAGATTCTCGTGCCTGACAGACTCACCACCAGATTCCCATGCCTGACAGACTCAACACCAGATTCACCTGCCTGACAGAGAGACCACCAGATTCCCCTGCCTGACAGAGAGCCCACCAGATTCCCCTGCCTGACAGAGAGACCACCAGATTCCCCTGCCTGACAGAGAGACCACCAGATTCCCCTGCCTGACAGATAGACCACCAGATTCCCCTGCCTGACAGACAGACCACCAGATTCCCAAGCCTGACATAGAGATCACCAGGTCCACCTGTCTGACATAGAGACCACCAGATTCCCCTGCCTGACAGAGAGACCACCAGATTCCTCTGCCTGACAGACTCACCACCAGATTCCCCTGCCTGACAGACTCAGCACCAGATTCCCGTGCCTGACAGAGAGGCCACCAGATCCCCCTGCCTGACAGAGAGACCACCAGATTCCCCTGCCTGACAGAGAGACCACCAGATTCCCCTGCCTGACAGACGCAACACCAGATTCCCCTGCCTGACAGAGATACCACCAGATTCCCCTGCCTGACAGAGATACCACCAGATTCCCCTGTCTGACAGAGAGACCACCAGATCACCCTGCCTGACAGAGAGACCACCAGATTCCCCTGTCTGAAAGAGAGACCACCGGATTCCCCTGCCTGACAGAGAGACCACTAGATTCCCCTGTCTGAAAGAGAGACGACCGGATTCCCCTGCCTGAAAGAGATACCACCAGATTCCCATGCCTGACAGAGAGACCACTAGATTCCCCTGGTAGACTCACCACCAGATTCCCCTGTCTGACAGAGAGACCATCAGATTCCCCCTGCTTGACAGAGAGACCACCAGATTCCCCTGCTTGACAGAGAGAACACCAGATTCCCCTGTCTGACAGAGAGACCACCAGATTCCTCTGCCTGACAGAGAGACCACTAGATGCCCCTGTCTGACAAAGTACCACCAGATTATCCTGCCTGACAGACTCACCACCAGATTCCCCTGCCTGACAGACTCAACACCAGATTCCCCTGCCTGACAGACTCAACACCAGATTCCCCTGTCTGACAGAGAGACCACCAGATTCACCTGCCTGACAGAGAGACCACCAGATTCCACTGCCTGACAGAGAGACCACCAGATTCCACTGGCTTACAGAGAGACCACTAGATTCCCCTGCCTGACAGACTCAACACCAGATTCCCCTGTCTGACAGATAGACCACCAGATTCCCCTGCCAGACAGAGAGACCACCAGATTCCCCTGCCTGACAGAGAGACCACCAGATCCCCCTGCCTGATAGAGAGACCACCAGATTCCCCTGCCTGACAGAGAGACCACCAGATTCCCCTGCCTGACAGAGAGACCACCAGATTCCCCTGCCTGACAGAGAGACCACTACATTCTCCTGCCTGACAGACTCAACACCAGATTCCCCTGCCTGACAGAGAGACCACTAGATTCCCCTGCCTGACAGACTCAACACCAGATTCCCCTGCCTGACAGAGAGACCACCAGATTCCCCTGCCTGACAGAGAGACCACCAGATTCCCCTGTCTGACAGAGAGACCACCAGATTCCCCTGCCTGACAGAGAGACCACCAGATCACCATGCCTGACAGAGAGACCACCGGATTTCCCTGCCTGGCGGAGAGACCACCAGATACCCCTGCCTGGCATAGAGACCACTAGATTCCCCTGCCTGACAGACTCAACACCAGATTCCCCTGCCTGTCAGAGAGACCACCAGATTCCCCTGCCTGACAGACTCACCACCAGATTCCCCTGCCTGACAGAGAGACCACCAGATTCCCCTGTCTGACAGAGAGACCACCAGATTCCCCTGCCTGACAGAGAGACCACCAGATTCCCCTGCCTGACAGAGAGACCACCAGATTCCCCTGCCTGACAGAGAGACCACCAGATTCCTCTGCCTGACAGAGAGACCACTAGATTCCCCTGCCTGACAAAGAGAACACCAGATTCCCCTGCCTGACAAAGAGACCACCAGGTTCCCCTGCCTGACAAAGAGACCACCAGGTTCCCCTGCATGACAGAGAGACCACTAGATTCTCCTGCCTGACAGACTCACCACCAGATTCCCCTGCCTGACAGAGAGACCACCAGATTCCCCTGCCTGACATAGAGACCACCAGGTTCCTCTGCCTGACAGAGAGACCACCAGATCACCCTGCCTGACAGAGAGACCACCAGATACCCCCTGCCTGAAAGAGAGACCACCAGATTCCCCTGCCTGACAGAGAGACCACCAGATTCCCCTGCCTGACAGAGAGACCACCAGATTCCCCTGCCTGACAGAGAGACCACCAGATCACCCTGCCTGACAGAGAGACCACCGGATTCCCCTGCCTGACAGAGAGACCACCAGATCACCCTGCCTGACAGAGAGACCACCAGATTCCCCTGCCTGACACACTCACCGCCAGATTCCCCTGTCTGACAAAGAGACCACCATATTCCCCTGTCTGACAGAGATACCACCAGATTCCCCTGCCTGACAAAGAGACCACCATATTCCCCTGCCTGACAGAGAGACCACCAGATTCGCCGCCTGACAGAGAGACCACCAGATTCCCCTGCCTGACAGAGAGACCACCAGATTCCCCTGTCTGACAGAGAGACCACCAGATTCCCCTGTCTGACAGAGAGACCACCAGATTCGCCTGCCTGACAGAGAGACCACCAGATTCCCCGTCTGACAGAGAGACCACCAGATTCCCCTGCCTGACAGAGAGACCACCAGATTCCCCTGTCTGACAGAGAGACCACCAGATTCGCCTGCCTGACAGAGAGACCACCAGATTCCCCGTCTGACAGAGAGACCACCAGATTCCCCTGTCTGACAGAGAGACCACCAGATTCGCCTGCCTGACAGAGAGACCACCAGATTCCCCGTCTGACAGAGAGACCACCAGATTCCCCTGTCTGACAGAGAGACCTCCAGATTCCCCTGCCTGACAGAGAGACCACCAGATTCCCCTGTCTGACAGAGAGACCACCAGATTCGCCTGCCTGACAGAGAGACCACCAGATTCCCCTGCCTGACAGAGAGACCACCAGATTCCCCGTCTGACAGAGAGACCACCAGATTACCCTGCCTGACAGAGAGACCACCAGATTCCCCTGCCTGACAGAGAGACCACCAGATTCGCCTGCCTGACAGAGAGACCACCAGATTCTCCTGTCTGACAGAGAGACCACCAGATTCCCCTGCCTGACAGAGAGACCACCAGATTCCCCTGCCTGACAGAGAGACCACCAGATCACCCTGCCTGACAGAGAGACCACCAGATTCCCCTGCCTGAAAGAGAGACCACCAGATTCCCCTTTCTGACAGAGATACCACCAGATTCCCCTGCCTGACAGAGAGACCACTAGATTCCCCTGCCTGACAGAGAGACCACCAGATTCCCATGCCTGAAAGACTCAACACCAGATTCCGCTGCCTGACAGAGAGACCACCAGATTCCCCTGCCTGAGAGAGAGACCACCAGATTTCCCTGCCTGACAGACTCAACACCAGATTCACCTGTCTGACAGAGAGACCGTCAGATTCTCCTGCCTGATAGAGAGACCACCAGATTTCCCTGCCTGACAGAGAGACCACCAGATTCCCCTGCCTGACAGATATACCACCAGATTCCCCTGTCTGACAGATAGACCACCAGATTCCCCTGCCTGACAGAGAGACCACCAGATTCCCCTGCCTGACAGAGAGCCCACCAGATTCCCCTGCCTGACAGAGAGACCACCAGATTCCCCTGCCTGACAGAGAGACCACCAGATTCCCCTGCCTGACAGATACACCACCAGGTTCCCCTGTCTGACAGATAGACCACCAGATTCCCCTGCCTGACATAGAGACCACCAGATCCACCTGTCTGACATAGAGACCACCAGATTCCCCTGCCTGACAGTGAGACCACCAGATTCCTCTGCCTGACAGACTCACCACCAGATTCCCCTGCCTGACAGACTCAGCACCAGATTCACCTGCCTGACAGAGAGACCACCAGATTTCCCTGCCTGGCAGACTCAACACCAGATTCCCCTGCCTGACAGAGAGACCACCAGATCCCCCTGCCTGACAGAGAGACCACCAGATTCCCCTGCCTGACAGAGAGACCACCAGATTCCCCTGCCTGACAGACTCAAAACCAGATTCCCCTGCCTGACAGAGATACCACCAGATTCCCCTGCCTGACAGAGAGACCACCAGATTCCCCTGTCTGACAGAGAGACCACCAGATTCCCCTGCCTGACAGAGAGACCACCAGATCACCCTGCCTGACAGAGAGACCACCAGATTCCCCTGTCTGAAAGAGAGACCACCGGATTCCCCTGCCTGACAGAGAGACCACCAGATTCCCCTGTCTGAAAGAGAGACGACCGGATTCCCCTGCCTGAAAGAGATACCACCAGATTCCCATGCCTGACAGAGAGACCACCAGATTCCTCTGCCTGACAGAGAGACCACTAGATTCCCCTGGCTTACAGAGAGACCACTAGATTCCACTGCCTGACAGACTCAAAACCAGATTCCCCTGTCTGGCAGAGAGACCACCAGATTCCCCCTGCTTGACAGAGAGACCACCAGATTCCCCTGCCTGACAGAGAGACCACCAGATTCCCCTGTCTGACAGAGAGACCACCAGATTCCTCTGCCTGACAGAGAGACCACTAGATTCCCCTGTCTGACAAAGAGACCACCAGATTCTCCTGCCTGACAGACTCACCACCAGATTCCCCTGCCTGACAGACTCAACACCAGATTCCCCTGCCTGACAGACTCAACACCAGATTCCCCTGTCTGACAGAGAGACCACCAGATTCCACTGCCTGACAGAGAGACCACCAGATTCCACTGGCTTACAGAGAGACCACTAGATTCCCCTGCCTGACAGACTCAACACCCGATTCCCCTGTCTGACAGAGAGACCACCAGATTCACCTGCCTGACAGAGAGACCACCAGGGTCCACTGCCTGACAGAGAGACCACTAGATCCCCCTGCCTACCAGACTCACCACCAGATTCCCCTGCCTGACAGAGAGACCACCAGATCACCCTGCCTGACAGAGAGACCACCAGATTCCCCTGCCTGAAAGAGAGACCACCAGATTCCCCTTTCTGACAGAGATACCACCAGATTCCCCTGCCTGACAGAGAGACCACTAGATTCCCCTGCCTGACAGAGAGACCACCAGATTCCCATGCCTGACAGACTCAACACCAGATTCCCCTGCCTGACAGAGAGACCACCAGATTCCCCTGCCTGATAGAGAGACCACCAGATTTCCCTGCCTGACAGACTCAACACCAGATTCACCTGTCTGACAGAGAGACCGTCAGATTCTCCTGCCTGATAGAGAGACCACCAGATTTCCCTGCCTGACAGAGAGACCACCAGATTCCCCTGCCTGACAGATATACCACCAGATTCCCCTGTCTGACAGATAGACCACCAGATTCCCCTGCCTGACAGAGAGACCACCAGATTCCCCTGCCTGACAGAGAGCCCACCAGATTCCCCTGCCTGACAGAGAGACCACCAGATTCCCCTGCCTGACAGAGAGACCACCAGATTCCCCTGCCTGACAGATACACCACCAGATTCCCCTGTGTGACAGATAGACCACCAGATTCCCCTGCCTGACAGAGAGACCACCAGATTCCCCTGCCTGACATAGAGACCACCAGATCCACCTGTCTGACATAGAGACCACCAGATTCCCCTGCCTGACAGTGAGACCACCAGATTCCTCTGCCTGACAGACTCACCACCAGATTCCCCTGCCTGACAGACTCAGCACCAGATTCACCTGCCTGACAGAGAGACCACCAGATTTCCCTGCCTGACAGACTCAACACCAGATTCCCCTGCCTGACAGAGAGACCACCAGATCCCCCTGCCTGACAGAGAGACCACCAGATTCCCCTGCCTGACAGAGAGACCACCAGATTCCCCTGCCTGACAGACTCAAAACCAGATTCCCCTGCCTGACAGAGATACCACCAGATTCCCCTGCCTGACAGAGAGACCACCAGATTCCCCTGTCTGACAGAGAGACCACCAGATTCCCCTGCCTGACAGAGAGACCACCAGATCACCCTGCCTGACAGAGAGACCACCAGATTCCCCTGTCTGAAAGAGAGACCACCGGATTCCCCTGCCTGACAGAGAGACCACCAGATTCCCCTGTCTGAAAGAGAGACGACCGGATTCCCCTGCCTGAAAGAGATACCACCAGATTCCCATGCCTGACAGAGAGACCACCAGATTCCTCTGCCTGACAGAGAGACCACTAGATTCCCCTGGCTTACAGAGAGACCACTAGATTCCACTGCCTGACAGACTCAAAACCAGATTCCCCTGTCTGGCAGAGAGACCACCAGATTCCCCCTGCTTGACAGAGAGACCACCAGATTCCCCTGCCTGACAGAGAGACCACCAGATTCCCCTGTCTGACAGAGAGACCACCAGATTCCTCTGCCTGACAGAGAGACCACTAGATTCCCCTGTCTGGCAAAGAGACCACCAGATTCTCCTGCCTGACAGACTCACCACCAGATTCCCCTGCCTGACAGACTCAACACCAGATTCCCCTGCCTGACAGACTCAACACCAGATTCCCCTGTCTGACAGAGAGACCACCAGATTCACCTACCTGACAGAGAGACCACCAGATTCCACTGCCTGACAGAGAGACCACCAGATTCCACTGGCTTACAGAGAGACCACTAGATTCCCCTGCCTGACAGACTCAACACCCGATTCCCCTGTCTGACAGAGAGACCACCAGATTCACCTGCCTGACAGAGAGACCACCAGGGTCCACTGCCTGACAGAGAGACCACTAGATTCCCCTGCCTACCAGACTCACCACCAGATTCCCCTGCCTGACAGAGAGACCACCAGATTCCCCTGCCTGACAAAGAGACCACCAGATTCCCCTGCCTGACAGATTCACCACCAGATTCCCCTGCCTGACAGACTCAACACCAGATTCCCCTGCCTGACAGAGAGACCACTAGATTCCCCTGCCTCACAGAGAGCCCACCAGATTCCCCTGCCTGACAGACAGACCACCAGATTCCCCTGCCTGACAGAGAGACCACCAGATTCCCCTGCCTGACAGAGAGACCACCAGATTCCCCTGCCTGACAGAGAGACCACAAGATACCCCTGCCTAGAGACTCAATGCAGATTCCCCTGCCTGACAGATAGACCACCAGATTCCCCTGCCAGACAGAGAGACCACCAGATTCCCCTGCCTGACAGAGAGACCACCAGATCCCCCTGCCTGACAGAGAGACCACCAGATTCCCCTGCCAGACAGAGAGACCACCAGATTCCCCTGCCTGACAGAGAGACCACCAGATTCCCCTGCCTGACAGAGAGACCACCAGATTCCCCTGCCTGACAGACTCAGCACCAGATTCACCTGCCTGACAGAGAGACCACCAGATTTCCCTGCCTGACAGACTCAACACCAGATTCCCCTGCCTGACAGAGAGACCACCAGATCCCCCTGCCTGACAGAGAGACCACCAGATTCCCCTGCCTGACAGAGAGACCACCAGATTCCCCTGCCTGACAGACTCAAAACCAGATTCCCCTGCCTGACAGAGATACCACCAGATTCCCCTGCCTGACAGAGAGACCACCAGATTCCCCTGTCTGACAGAGAGACCACCAGATTCCCCTGCCTGACAGAGAGACCACCAGATCACCCTGCCTGACAGAGAGACCACCAGATTCCCCTGTCTGAAAGAGAGACCACCGGATTCCCCTGCCTGACAGAGAGACCACCAGATTCCCCTGTCTGAAAGAGAGACGACCGGATTCCCCTGCCTGAAAGAGATACCACCAGATTCCCATGCCTGACAGAGAGACCACCAGATTCCTCTGCCTGACAGAGAGACCACTAGATTCCCCTGGCTTACAGAGAGACCACTAGATTCCACTGCCTGACAGACTCAAAACCAGATTCCCCTGTCTGGCAGAGAGACCACCAGATTCCCCCTGCTTGACAGAGAGACCACCAGATTCCCCTGCCTGACAGAGAGACCACCAGATTCCCCTGTCTGACAGAGAGACCACCAGATTCCTCTGCCTGACAGAGAGACCACTAGATTCCCCTGTCTGACAAAGAGACCACCAGATTCCCCTGCCTGATAGAGAGACCACCAGATTTCCCTGCCTGACAGACTCAACACCAGATTCACCTGTCTGACAGAGAGACCGTCAGATTCTCCTGCCTGACAGAGAGACCACCAGATTCCTCTGCCTGACAGAGAGACCACTAGATTCCCCTGGCTTACAGAGAGACCACTAGATTCCACTGCCTGACAGACTCAAAACCAGATTCCCCTGTCTGGCAGAGAGACCACCAGATTCCCCCTGCTTGACAGAGAGACCACCAGATTCCCCTGCCTGACAGAGAGACCACCAGATTCCCCTGTCTGACAGAGAGACCACCAGATTCCTCTGCCTGACAGAGAGACCACTAGATTCCCCTGTCTGACAAAGAGACCACCAGATTCTCCTGCCTGACAGACTCACCACCAGATTCCCCTGCCTGACAGACTCAACACCAGATTCCCCTGCCTGACAGACTCAACACCAGATTCCCCTGTCTGACAGAGAGACCACCAGATTCACCTACCTGACAGAGAGACCACCAGATTCCACTGCCTGACAGAGAGACCACCAGATTCCACTGGCTTACAGAGAGACCACTAGATTCCCCTGCCTGACAGACTCAACACCCGATTCCCCTGTCTGACAGAGAGACCACCAGATTCACCTGCCTGACAGAGAGACCACCAAGGTCCACTGCCTGACAGAGAGACCACTAGATTCCCCTGCCTACCAGACTCACCACCAGATTCCCCTGCCTGACAGAGAGACCACCAGATTCCCCTGCCTGACAAAGAGACCACCAGATTCCCCTGCCTGACAGATTCACCACCAGATTCCCCTGCCTGACAGACTCAACACCAGATTCCCCTGCCTGACAGAGAGACCACTAGATTCCCCTGCCTCACAGAGAGCCCACCAGATTCCCCTGCCTGACAGACAGACCACCAGATTCCCCTGCCTGACAGAGAGACCACCAGATTCCCCTGCCTGACAGAGAGACCACCAGATTCCCCTGCCTGACAGAGAGACCACAAGATACCCCTGCCTAGAGACTCAATGCAGATTCCCCTGCCTGACAGATAGACCACCAGATTCCCCTGCCTGACAGATAGACCACCAGATTCCCCTGCCAGACAGAGAGACCACCAGATTCCCCTGCCTGACAGAGAGACCACCAGATCCCCCTGCCTGACAGAGAGACCACCAGATTCCCCTGCCAGACAGAGAGACCACCAGATTCCCCTGCCTGACAGAGAGACCACCAGATTCCCCTGCCTGACAGAGAGACCACCAGATTCCCCTGCCTGACAGACTCAGCACCAGATTCACCTGCCTGACAGAGAGACCACCAGATTTCCCTGCCTGACAGACTCAACACCAGATTCCCCTGCCTGACAGAGAGACCACCAGATCCCCCTGCCTGACAGAGAGACCACCAGATTCCCCTGCCTGACAGAGAGACCACCAGATTCCCCTGCCTGACAGACTCAAAACCAGATTCCCCTGCCTGACAGAGATACCACCAGATTCCCCTGCCTGACAGAGAGACCACCAGATTCCCCTGTCTGACAGAGAGACCACCAGTTTCCCCTGCCTGACAGAGAGACCACCAGATCACCCTGCCTGACAGAGAGACCACCAGATTCCCCTGTCTGAAAGAGAGACCACCGGATTCCCCTGCCTGACAGAGAGACCACCAGATTCCCCTGTCTGAAAGAGAGACGACCGGATTCCCCTGCCTGAAAGAGATACCACCAGATTCCCATGCCTGACAGAGAGACCACCAGATTCCTCTGCCTGACAGAGAGACCACTAGATTCCCCTGGCTTACAGAGAGACCACTAGATTCCACTGCCTGACAGACTCAAAACCAGATTCCCCTGTCTGGCAGAGAGACCACCAGATTCCCCCTGCTTGACAGAGAGACCACCAGATTCCCCTGCCTGACAGAGAGACCACCAGATTCCCCTGTCTGACAGAGAGACCACCAGATTCCTCTGCCTGACAGAGAGACCACTAGATTCCCCTGTCTGACAAAGAGACCACCAGATTCTCCTGCCTGACAGACTCACCACCAGATTCCCCTGCCTGACAGACTCAACACCAGATTCCCCTGCCTGACAGACTCAACACCAGATTCCCCTGTCTGACAGAGAGACCACCAGATTCACCTACCTGACAGAGAGACCACCAGATTCCACTGCCTGACAGAGAGACCACCAGATTCCACTGGCTTACAGAGAGACCACTAGATTCCCCTGCCTGACAGACTCAACACCCGATTCCCCTGTCTGACAGAGAGACCACCAGATTCACCTGCCTGACAGAGAGACCACCAGGGTCCACTGCCTGACAGAGAGACCACTAGATTCCCCTGCCTACCAGACTCACCACCAGATTCCCCTGCCTGACAGAGAGACCACCAGATTCCCCTGCCTGACAAAGAGACCACCAGATTCCCCTGCCTGACAGATTCACCACCAGATTCCCCTGCCTGACAGACTCAACACCAGATTCCCCTGCCTGACAGAGAGACCACTAGATTCCCCTGCCTCACAGAGAGCCCACCAGATTCCCCTGCCTGACAGACAGACCACCAGATTCCCCTGCCTGACAGAGAGACCACCAGATTCCCCTGCCTGACAGAGAGACCACCAGATTCCCCTGCCTGACAGAGAGACCACAAGATACCCCTGCCTAGAGACTCAATGCAGATTCCCCTGCCTGACAGATAGACCACCAGATTCCCCTGCCTGACAGATAGACCACCAGATTCCCCTGCCAGACAGAGAGACCACCAGATTCCCCTGCCTGACAGAGAGACCACCAGATCCCCCTGCCTGACAGAGAGACCACCAGATTCCCCTGCCAGACAGAGAGACCACCAGATTCCCCTGCCTGACAGAGAGACCACCAGATTCCCCTGCCTGACAGAGAGACCACTAGATTCCCCTGCCTGACAGACTCAACACCAGATTCACCTGCCTGACAGAGAGACCACTAGATTCCCCTGCCTGACAGGCTCAACACCAGGTTCCCCTGCCTGACAGAGAGACCACCAGATTCCCCTGCCTGACAGAGAGATCACCAGATTCCCCTGTCAGACAGAGAGACCACCAGATTCCCCTGCCTGACAGAGAGACCACCAGATCCCCCTGCCTGACAGAGAGACCACCAGATTCCCCTGCCTGACAGAGAGACCACCAGATTCCCCTGTCTGACAGAGAGACCACCAGATTCCCCTGTCTGACAGAGAGACCACCAGATCACCATGCCTGACAGAGAGACCACCGGATTTCCCTGCCTGACGGACAGACCACCAGATACCCCTGCCTGACAGAGAGACCACCAGATTCCCCTGCCTGACAGACTCACCACCAGATTCCCCTGCCTGACAAAGAGACCACTAGATTCCCCTGCCTGACAGACTCAACACCAGATTCCCCTGCCTGTCAGAGAGACCACCAGATTCCCCTGCCTGACAGACTCACCACCAGATTCCCCTGCCTGACAGAGAGACCACCAGATTCCCCTGTCTGACAGAGAGACCACCCGATTCCCCTGCATGACAGAGAGACCAGCAGATTCCCCTGCCTGACAGAGAGACCACCAGATTCCCCTGCCTGACAGAGAGACCACCAGATTCCCCTGTCTGACAGAGAGACCACCAGATTCCCCTGCCTGACAGAGAGACCACCAGATCACCCTGCCTGACAGAGAGACCACCAGATTCCCCTGCCTGACAGAGAGACCACCAGATTCCCCTGCCTGACAGAGAGACCACCAGATTCCTCTGCCTGACAGAGAGACCACTAGATTCCCCTGCCTGACAAAGAGACCACCAGATTCCCCTGCCTGACAAAGAGACCACCAGATTCCCCGGCCTGACAGAGAGACCACTAGATTCTCCTGCCAGACAGACTCACCACCAGATTCCCCTGCCTGACAGAGAGACCACCAGATTCCCCTGCCTGACATAGAGACCACCAGGTTCCCCTGACTGACAGAGAGACCACCAGATCACCCTGCCTGACAGAGAGACCACCAGATATCCCCTGCCTGAAAGAGAGACCACCAGATTCCCCTGCCTGACAGAGAGACCACCAGATTCCCCTGCCTGACAGAGAGACCACTACATTCTCCTGCCTGACAGACTCAACACCAGATTCCCCTGCCTGACAGAGAGACCACTAGATTCCCCTGCCTGACAGACTCAACACCAGATTCCCCTGCCTGACAGAGAGACCACCAGATTCCCCTGCCTGACAGAGAGACCACCAGATTCCCCTGTCTGACAGAGAGACCACCAGATTCCCCTGCCTGACAGAGAGACCACCAGATCACCATGCCTGACAGAGAGACCACCGGATTTCCCTGCCTGGCGGAGAGACCACCAGATACCCCTGCCTGGCATAGAGACCACTAGATTCCCCTGCCTGACAGACTCAACACCAGATTCCCCTGCCTGTCAGAGAGACCACCAGATTCCCCTGCCTGACAGACTCACCACCAGATTCCCCTGCCTGACAGAGAGACCACCAGATTCCCCTGTCTGACAGAGAGACCACCAGATTCCCCTGCCTGACAGATAGACCACCAGATTCCCCTGCCTGACAGAGAGACCACCAGATTCCCCTGCCTGACAGAGAGACCACCAGATTCCCCTGCCTGACAGAGAGACCACCAGATCACCCTGCCTGACAGAGAGGCCACCAGATTCCTCTGCCTGACAGAGAGACCACTAGATTCCCCTGCCTGACAAAGAGAACACCAGATTCCCCTGCCTGACAAAGAGACCACCAGGTTCCCCTGCCTGACAAAGAGACCACCAGGTTCCCCTGCATGACAGAGAGACCACTAGATTCTCCTGCCTGACAGACTCACCACCAGATTCCCCTGCCTGACAGAGAGACCACCAGATTCCCCTGCCTGACATAGAGACCACCAGGTTCCTCTGCCTGACAGAGAGACCACCAGATCACCCTGCCTGACAGAGAGACCACCAGATACCCCCTGCCTGAAAGAGAGACCACCAGATTCCCCTGCCTGACAGAGAGACCACCAGATTCCCCTGCCTGACAGAGAGACCACCAGATTCCCCTGCCTGACAGAGAGACCACCAGATCACCCTGCCTGACAGAGACCACCGGATTCCCCTGACTGACAGAGAGACCACCAGATCACCCTGCCTGACAGGGAGACCACCAGATTCCCCTGCCTGACAGACTCACCGCCAGATTCCCCTGTCTGACAGAGGTACCACCAGATTCCCCTGCCTGACAAAGAGACCACCATATTCCCCTGCCTGACAGAGAGACCACCAGATTCGCCGCCTGACAGAGAGACCACCAGATTCCCCTGCCTGACAGAGAGACCACCAGATTCCCCTGCCTGACAGAGAGACCACCAGATTCCCCTGCCTGACAGAGAGACCACCAGATTCCCCTGTCTGACAGAGAGACCACCAGATTCCCCTGTCTGACAGAGAGACCGCCAGATTCGCCTGCCTGACAGAGAGACCACCAGATTCCCCGTCTGACAGAGAGACCACCAGATTCCCCTGCCTGACAGAGAGACCACCAGATTCTCCTGTCTGACAGAGAGACCACCAGATTCTCCTGCCTGACAGAGAGACCACCAGATTCCCCTGCCTGACAGAGAGACCACCAGATTCCCCTGCCTGACAGAGAGACCACCAGATCACCCTGCCTGACAGAGAGACTACCAGATCACCCTGCCTGACAGAGAGACCACCAGATTCCCCTGCCTGAAAGAGAGACCACCAGGTTCCCCTGCCTGACAAAGAGACCACCAGGTTCCCCTGCATGACAGAGAGACCACTAGATTCTCCTGCCTGACAGACTCACCACCAGATTCCCCTGCCTGACAGAGAGACCACCAGATTCCCCTGCCTGACATAGAAACCACCAGGTTCCTCTGCCTGACAGAGAGACCACCAGATCACCCTGCCTGACAGAGAGACCACCAGATACCCCCTGCCTGAAAGAGAGACCACCAGATTCCCCTGCCTGACAGAGAGACCACCAGATTCCCCTGCCTGACAGAGAGACCACCAGATTCCCCTGCCTGACAGAGAGACCACCAGATCACCCTGCCTGACAGAGACCACCGGATTCCCCTGACTGACAGAGAGACCACCAGATCACCCTGCCTGACAGGGAGACCACCAGATTCCCCTGCCTGACAGACTCACCGCCAGATTCCCCTGTCTGACAGAGATACCACCAGATTCCCCTGCCTGACAAAGAGACCACCATATTCCCCTGCCTGACAGAGAGACCACCAGATTCCCCTGCCTGATAGAGAGACCACCAGATTCCCCTGCCTGACAGAGAGACCACCAGATTCCCCTGTCTGACAGAGAGACCACCAGATTCCCCTGTCTGACAGAGAGACCGCCAGATTCGCCTGCCTGACAGAGAGACCACCAGATTCCCCGTCTGACAGAGAGACCACCAGATTCCCCTGCCTGACAGAGAGACCACCATATTCCCCTGCCTGACAGAGAGCCCACCAGATTTCCCTGCCTGACAGAGAGACCACCAGATTCCCCTGCCTGACAGAGAGACCACCAGATTCCCCTGCCTGACAGAGAGACCACCAGATTCCCCTGCCTGAAAGAGAGACCACCAGATTCCCCTATCTGACAGAGATACCACCAGATTCCCCTGTCTGACAGAGAGACCACTAGATTCCCCTGCCTGACAGAGAGACCACCAGATTCCTCTGCCTGACAGACTCAACATCTGATTCCCCTGCCTGACAGAGAGACCACCAGATTCCCCTGCCTGACAGAGAGACCACCAGATTCCCCTGCCTGAAAGAGAGACCACCAGATTCCCCTGTCTGACAGAGAGACCACTAGATTCTCCTGCCTGACAGACTCACCACCAGATTCCCATGCCTGACAGACTCAATACCAGATTCCCCTGTCTGACAGAGAGACCGTCAGATTCTCCTGCCTGATAGAGAGACCACCAGATTTCCCTGCCTGACAGACTCAACACCAGATTCACCTGCCTGACAGAGAGATCACCAGATTCCCCTGCCTGACAGAGAGCCTGCCAGATTCCCCTGCCTGACAGAGAGACCACCAGATTCCCCTGCCTGACAGAGAGACCACCAGATTCCCCTGCCTGACAGATATACCACCAGATTCCCCTGTCTGACAGATAGACCACCAGATTCCCCTGCCTGACAGAGAGACCACCAGATTCCCCTGCCTGACATAGAGACCACCAGATCCACCTGTCTGACATAGAGACCACCAGATTCCCCTGCCTGACAGTGAGACCACCAGATTCCTCTGCCTGACAGACTCACCACCAGATTCCCCTGCCTGACAGACTCAGCACCAGATTCACCTGCCTGACAGAGAGACCACCAGATTTCCCTGCCTGACAGACTCAACACCAGATTCCCCTGCCTGACAGAGAGACCACCAGATCCCCCTGCCTGACAGAGAGACCACCAGATTCCCCTGCCTGACAGACTCAAAACCAGATTCCCCTGCCTGACAGAGATACCACCAGATTCCCCTGCCTGACAGAGAGACCACCAGATTCCCCTGTCTGACAGAGAGACCACCAGATTCCCCTGCCTGACAGAGAGACTACCAGATCACCCTGCCTGACAGAGAGATCACCAGATTCCCCTGTCTGAAAGAGAGACCACCGGATTCCCCTGCCTGACAGAGAGACCACCAGATTCCCCTGTCTGAAAGAGAGACGACCTGATTCCCCTGCCTGAAAGAGATACCACCAGATTCCCATGCCTGACAGAGAGACCACTAGATTCCCCTGGTAGACTCACCACCAGATTCCACTGGCTCACAGAGAGACCACTAGATTCCACTGCCTGACAGACTCAAAACCAGATTCCCCTGTCTGGCAGAGAGACCACCAGATTCCCCCTGCTTGACAGAGAGACCACCAGATTCCCCTGCCTGACAGAGAGACCACCAGATTCCCCTGTCTGACAGAGAGACCACCAGATTCCTCTGCCTGACAAAGAGACCACTAGATTCCCCTGTCTGACAAAGAGACCACCAGATTCTCCTGCCTGACAGACTCACCACCAGATTCCCCTGCCTGACAGACTCAACAACAGATTCCCCTGCCTGACAGACTCAACACCAGATTCCCCTGCCTGACAGAGAGACCACCAGATTCCCCTGTCTGACAGAGAGACCACCAGATTCACCTGCCTGACAGAGAGACCACCAGATTCCACTGGCTTACAGAGAGACCACTAGATTCCCCTGCCTGACAGACTCAACGCCAGATTCCCCTGTCTGACAGAGAGACCACCAGATTCACCTGCCTGACAGAGAGACCACCAGGGTCCACTGCCTGACAGAGAGACCACTAGATTCCCATGCCTACCAGACTCACCACCAGATTCCCCTGCCTGACAGAGAGACCACCAGATTCCCCTGCCTGACAAAGAGACCACCAGATTCCCCTGCCTGACAGATTCACCACCAGATTCCCCTGCCTGACAGACTCAACACCAGATTCCCCTGCCTGACAGAGAGACCACTAGATTCCCCTGCCTCACAGAGAGCCCACCAGATTCCCCTGCCTGACAGACAGACCACCAGATTCCCCTGCCTGACAGAGAGACCACCAGATTCCCCTGCCTGACAGAGAGACCACCAGATTCCCCTGCCTGACAGAGAGACCACAAGATACCCCTGCCTAGAGACTCAATGCAGATTCCCCTGCCTGACAGATAGACCACCAGATTCCCCTGCCTGACAGATAGACAACCAGATTCCCCTGCCAGACAGAGAGACCACCAGATTCCCCTGCCTGACAGAGAGACCACCAGATCCCCCTGCCTGACAGAGAGACCACCAGATTCCCCTGCCAGACAGAGAGACCACCAGATTCCCCTGCCTGACAGAGAGACCACCAGATACCCCTGCCTGACAGAGAGACCACTAGATTCCCCTGCCTGACAGACTCAACACCAGATTCCCCTGCCTGACAGAGAGACCACTAGATTCCCCTGCCTGACAGACTCAACACCAGGTTCCCCTGCCTGACAGAGAGACGACCAGATTCCCCTGCCTGACAGAGAGATCACCAGATTCCCCTGCCAGACAGAGAGACCACCAGATTCCCCTGCCTGACAGAGAGACCACCAGATCCCCCTGCCTGACAGAGAGACCACCAGTTTCCCCTGCCTGACAGAGAGACCACCAGATTCCCCTGTCTGACAGAGAGACCACCAGATTCCCCTGTCTGACAGAGAGACCACCAGATCACCATGCCTGACAGAGAGACCACCGGATTTCCCTGCCTGACGGACAGACCACCAGATACCCCTGCCTGACAGAGAGACCACCAGATTCCCCTGCCTGACAGACTCACCACCAGATTCCCCTGCCTGACAAAGAGACCACTAGATTCCCCTGCCTGACAGACTCAACACCAGATTCCCCTGCCTGTCAGAGAGACCACCAGATTCCCATGCCTGACAGACTCACCACCAGATTCCCCTGCCTGACAGAGAGACCACCAGATTCCCCTGTCTGACAGAGAGACCACCCGATTCCCCTGCATGACAGAGAGACCAGCAGATTCCCCTGCCTGACAGAGAGACCACCAGATTCCCCTGCCTGACAGAGAGACCACCAGATTCCCCTTCTGACAGAGAGACCACCAGATTCCCCTGCCTGACAGAGAGACCACCAGATCACCCTGTCTGACAGAGAGACCACCAGATTCCCCTGCCTGACAGAGAGACCACCAGATTCCCCTGCCTGACAGAGAGACCACCAGATTCCTCTGCCTGACAGAGAGACCACTAGATTCCCCTGCCTGACAAAGAGACCACCAGATTCCCCTGCCTGACAAAGAGACCACCAGATTCCCCGGCCTGACAGAGAGACCACTAGATTCTCCTGCCAGACAGACTCACCATCAGATTCCCCTGCCTGACAGAGAGACCACCAGATTCCTCTGCCTGACAGAGAGACCACTAGATTCCCCTGCCTGACAAAGAGAACACCAGATTCCCCTGCCTGACAAAGAGACCACCAGGTTCCCCTGCCTGACAAAGAGACCACCAGGTTCCCATGCATGACAGAGAGACCACTAGATTCTCCTGCCTGACAGACTCACCACCAGATTCCCCTGCCTGACAGAGAGACCACCAGATTCCCCTGCCTGACATAGAGACCACCAGGTTCCTCTGCCTGGCAGAGAGACCACCAGATCACCCTGCCTGACAGAGAGACCACCAGATACCCCCTGCCTGAAAGAGAGACCACCAGATTCCCCTGCCTGACAGAGAGACCACCAGATTCCCCTGCCTGACAGAGAGACCACCAGATCACCCTGCCTGACAGAGACCACCGGATTCCCCTGCCTGACAGAGAGACCACCAGATCACCCTGCCTGACAGAGAGACCACCAGATTCCCCTGCCTGACAGACTCACCGCCAGATTCCCCTGTCTGACAGAGATACCACCAGATTCCCCTGCCTGACAAAGAGACCACCATATTCCCCTGCCTGACAGAGAGACCACCAGATTCGCCGCCTGACAGAGAGACCACCAGATTCCCCTGCCTGACAGAGAGACCACCAGATTCCCCTGCCTGACAGAGAGACCACCAGATTCCCCTGCCTGACAGAGAGACCACCAGATTCCCCTGTCTGACAGAGAGACCACCAGATTCCCCTGTCTGACAGAGAGACCGCCAGATTCGCCTGCCTGACAGAGAGACCACCAGATTCCCCGTCTGACAGAGAGACCACCAGATTCCCCTGCCTGACAGAGAGACCACCATATTCCCCTGCCTGACAGAGAGACCACCAGATTCTCCTGTCTGACAGAGAGACCACCAGATTCTCCTGTCTGACAGAGAGCCCACCTGATTCCCCTGCCTGACAGAGAGACCACCAGATTCCCCTGCCTGACAGAGAGACCACCAGATCACCCTGCCTGACAGAGAGACCACCAGATTCCCCTGCCTGAAAGAGAGACCACCAGATTCCCCTATCTGACAGAGAGCCCACCTGATTCCCCTGCCTGACAGAGAGACCACCAGATTCCCCTGCCTGACAGAGAGACCACCAGATCACCATGCCTGACAGAGAGACCACCGGATTTCCCTGCCTGACGGACAGACCACCAGATACCCCTGCCTGACAGAGAGACCACCAGATTCCCCTGCCTGACAGACTCACCACCAGATTCCCCTGCCTGACAAAGAGACCACTAGATTCCCCTGCCTGACAGACTCAACACCAGATTCCCCTGCCTGTCAGAGAGACCACCAGATTCCCATGCCTGACAGACTCACCACCAGATTCCCCTGCCTGACAGAGAGACCACCAGATTCCCCTGTCTGACAGAGAGACCACCCGATTCCCCTGCATGACAGAGAGACCAGAAGATTCCCCTGCCTGACAGAGAGACCACCAGATTCCCCTGCCTGACAGAGAGACCACCAGATTCCCCTTCTGACAGAGAGACCACCAGATTCCCCTGCCTGACAGAGAGACCACCAGATCACCCTGTCTGACAGAGAGACCACCAGATTCCCCTGCCTGACAGAGAGACCACCAGATCACCCTGCCTGACAGAGAGACCACCAGATTCCCCTGCCTGAAAGAGAGACCACCAGATTCCCCTATCTGACAGAGATACCACCAGATTCCCCTGCCTGACAGAGAGACCACTAGATTCCCCTGCCTGACAGAGAGACCACCAGATTCCTCTGCCTGACAGACTCAACATCTGATTCCCCTGCCTGACAGAGAGACCACCAGATTCCCCTGCCTGACAGAGAGACCCCCAGATTCCCCTGCCTGAAAGAGAGACCACCAGATTCCCCTGTCTGACAGAGAGACCACTAGATTCTCCTGCCTGACAGACTCACCACCAGATTCCCATGCCTGACAGACTCAACACCAGATCACCCTGCCTGACAGAGAGACCACCAGATTCCCCTGCCTGAAAGAGAGACCACCAGATTCCCCTATCTGACAGAGAGCCCACCTGATTCCCCTGCCTGACAGAGAGACCACCAGATTCCCCTGCCTGACAGAGAGACCACCAGATCACCATGCCTGACAGAGAGACCACCGGATTTCCCTGCCTGACAGACAGACCACCAGATACCCCTGCCTGACAGAGAGACCACCAGATTCCCCTGCCTGACAGACTCACCACCAGATTCCCCTGCCTGACAAAGAGACCACTAGATTCCCCTGCCTGACAGACTCAACACCAGATTCCCCTGCCTGTCAGAGAGACCACCAGATTCCCATGCCTGACAGACTCACCACCAGATTCCCCTGCCTGACAGAGAGACCACCAGATTCCCCTGTCTGACAGAGAGACCACCCGATTCCCCTGCATGACAGAGAGACCAGAAGATTCCCCTGCCTGACAGAGAGACCACCAGATTCCCCTGCCTGACAGAGAGACCACCAGATTCCCCTTCTGACAGAGAGACCACCAGATTCCCCTGCCTGACAGAGAGACCACCAGATCACCCTGTCTGACAGAGAGACCACCAGATTCCCCTGCCTGACAGAGAGACCACCAGATCACCCTGCCTGACAGAGAGACCACCAGATTCCCCTGCCTGAAAGAGAGACCACCAGATTCCCCTATCTGACAGAGATACCACCAGATTCCCCTGCCTGACAGAGAGACCACTAGATTCCCCTGCCTGACAGAGAGACCACCAGATTCCTCTGCCTGACAGACTCAACATCTGATTCCCCTGCCTGACAGAGAGACCACCAGATTCCCCTGCCTGACAGAGAGACCCCCAGATTCCCCTGCCTGAAAGAGAGACCACCAGATTCCCCTGTCTGACAGAGAGACCACTAGATTCTCCTGCCTGACAGACTCACCACCAGATTCCCATGCCTGACAGACTCAACACCAGATTCCCCTGTCTGACAGAGAGACCGTCAGATTCTCCTGCCTGATAGAGAGACCACCAGATTTCCCTGCCTGACAGACTCAACACCAGATTCACCTGCCTGACAGAGAGATCACCAGATTCCCCTGCCTGACAGAGAGCCTGCCAGATTCCCCTGCCTGACAGAGAGACCACCAGATTCCCCTGCCTGACAGAGAGACCACCAGATTCCCCTGCCTGACAGATATACCACCAGATTCCCCTGTCTGACAGATAGACCACCAGATTCCCCTGCCTGACAGAGAGACCACCAGATTCCCCTGCCTGACATAGAGACCACCAGATCCACCTGTCTGACATAGAGACCACCAGATTCCCCTGCCTGACAGTGAGACCACCAGATTCCTCTGCCTGACAGACTCACCACCAGATTCCCCTGCCTGACAGACTCAGCACCAGATTCACCTGCCTGACAGAGAGACCACCAGATTTCCCTGCCTGACAGACTCAACACCAGATTCCCCTGCCTGACAGAGAGACCACCAGATCCCCCTGCCTGACAGAGAGACCACCAGATTCCCCTGCCTGACAGAGAGACCACCAGATTCCCCTGCCTGACAGACTCAAAACCAGATTCCCCTGCCTGACAGAGATACCACCAGATTCCCCTGCCTGACAGAGAGACCACCAGATTCCCCTGTCTGACAGAGAGACCACCAGATTCCCCTGCCTGACAGAGAGACCACCAGATCACCCTGCCTGACAGAGAGACCACCAGATTCCCCTGTCTGAAAGAGAGACCACCAGATTCCCCTGCCTGACAGAGAGACCACCAGATTCCCCTGTCTGAAAGAGAGACGACCGGATTCCCCTGCCTGAAAGAGATACCACCAGATTCCCATGCCTGACAGAGAGACCACTAGATTCCCCTGGTAGACTCACCACCAGATTCCACTGGCTTACAGAGAGACCACTAGATTCCACTGCCTGACAGACTCAAAACCAGATTCCCCTGTCTGGCAGAGAGACCACCAGATTCCCCCTGCTTGACAGAGAGACCACCAGATTCCCCTGCCTGACAGAGAGACCACCAGATTCCCCTGTCTGACAGAGAGACCACCAGATTCCTCTGCCTGACAAAGAGACCACTAGATTCCCCTGTCTGACAAAGAGACCACCAGATTCCTCTGCCTGACAAAGAGACCACTAGATTCCCCTGTCTGACAAAGAGACCACCAGATTCCCCTGCCTGACAGACTCAAAACCAGATTCCCCTGTCTGGCAGAGAGACCACCAGATTCCCCCTGCTTAACAGAGAGACCACCACATTCCCCTGCCTGACAGACTCAACACCAGATTCCCCTGCCTGACAGACTCAACGCCAGATTCCCCTGTCTGACAGAGAGACCACCAGATTCACCTGCCTGACAGAGAGACCACCAGGGTCCACTGCCTGACAGAGAGACCACTAGATTCCCATGCCTACCAGACTCACCACCAGATTCCCCTGCCTGACAGAGAGACCACCAGATTCCCCTGCCTGACAGATTCACCACCAGATTCCCCTGCCTGACAGACTCAACACCAGATTCCCCTGCCTGACAGAGAGACCACTAGATTCCCCTGCCTCACAGAGAGCCCACCAGATTCCCCTGCCTGACAGACAGACCACCAGATTCCCCTGCCTGACAGAGAGACCACCAGATTCCCCTGCCTGACAAAGAGACCACCAGATTCCCCTGCCTGACAGATTCACCACCAGATTCCCCTGCCTGACAGACTCAACACCAGATTCCCCTGCCTGACAGAGAGACCACTAGATTCCCCTGCCTCACAGAGAGCCCACCAGATTCCCCTGCCTGACAGACAGACCACCAGATTCCCCTGCCTGACAGAGAGACCACCAGATTCCCCTGCCTGACAGAGAGACCACCAGATTCCCCTGCCTGACAGAGAGACCACAAGATACCCCTGCCTAGAGACTCAATGCAGATTCCCCTGCCTGACAGATAGACCACCAGATTCCCCTGCCAGACACAGAGACCACCAGATTCCCCTGCCTGACAGAGAGACCACCAGATCCCCCTGCCTGACAGAGAGACCACCAGATTCCCCTGCCTGACAGAGAGACCACCAGATTCCCCTGCCTGACAGAGAGACCACCAGATTCCCCTGCCTGACAAAGAGACCACCAGATTCCCCTGCCTGACAGATTCACCACCAGATTCCCCTGCCTGACAGACTCAACACCAGATTCCCCTGCCTGACAGAGAGACCACTAGATTCCCCTGCCTCACAGAGAGCCCACCAGATTCCCCTGCCTGACAGACAGACCACCAGATTCCCCTGCCAGACAGAGAGACCACCAGATTCCCCTGCCTGACAGAGAGACCACCAGATTCCCCTGCCTGACAGAGAGACCACCAGATTCCCCTGCCTGACAGAGAGACCACCAGATTCCCCTGCCTGACAAAGAGACCACCAGATTCCCCTGCCTGACAGATTCACCACCAGATTCCCCTGCCTGACAGACTCAACACCAGATTCCCCTGCCTGACAGAGAGACCACTAGATTCCCCTGCCTCACAGAGAGCCCACCAGATTCCCCTGCCTGACAGACAGACCACCAGATTCCCCTGCCTGACAGAGAGACCACCAGATTCCCCTGCCTGACAGAGAGACCACCAGATTCCCCTGCCTGACAGAGAGACCACAAGATACCCCTGCCTAGAGACTCAATGCAGATTCCCCTGCCTGACAGATAGACCACCAGATTCCCCTGCCTGACAGATAGACCACCAGATTCCCCTGCCTGACAGATAGACCACCAGATTCCCCTGCCAGACAGAGAGACCACCAGATTCCCCTGCCTGACAGAGAGACCACCAGATCCCCCTGCCTGACAGAGAGACCACCAGATTCCCCTGCCAGACAGAGAGACCACCAGATTCCCCTGCCTGACAGAGAGACCACCAGATTCCCCTGCCTGACAGAGAGACCACCAGATTCCCCTGCCTGACAGAGAGACCACTAGATTCCCCTGCCTGACAGACTCAACACCAGATTCCCCTGCCTGACAGAGAGACCACTAGATTCCCCTGCCTGACAGACTCAACACCAGATTCCCCTGCCTGAAAGAGAGACCACCGGATTTCCCTGCCTGACGGACAGACCACCAGATACCCCTGCCTGACAGAGAGACCACCAGATTCCCCTGCCTGACAGACTCACCACCAGATTCCCCTGCCTGTCAGAGAGACCACCAGATTCCCCTGCCTGACAGAGAGACCACTAGATTCCCCTGCCTGACAGACTCAACACCAGGTTCCCCTGCCTGACAGAGAGACCACCAGATTCCCCTGCCTGACAGAGAGATCACCAGATTCCCCTGCCAGACAGAGAGACCACCAGATTCCCCTGTCTGACAGAGAGACCACCAGATCCCCCTGCCTGACAGAGAGACCACCAGATTCCCCTGCCTGACAGAGAGACCACCAGATTCCCCTGTCTGACAGAGAGACCACCAGATTCCCCTGTCTGACAGAGAGACCACCAGATCACCATGCCTGACAGAGAGACCACCGGATTTCCCTGCCTGACGGACAGACCACCAGATACCCCTGCCTGACAGAGAGACCACCAGATTCCCCTGCCTGACAGACTCACCACCAGATTCCCCTGCCTGACAAAGAGACCACTAGATTCCCCTGCCTGACAGACTCAACACCAGATTCCCCTGCCTGTCAGAGAGACCACCAGATTCCCCTGCCTGACAGACTCACCACCAGATTCCCCTGCCTGACAGAGAGACCACCAGATTCCCCTGTCTGACAGAGAGACCACCCGATTCCCCTGCATGACAGAGAGACCAGCAGATTCCCCTGCCTGACAGAGAGACCACCAGATTCCCCTGCCTGACAGAGAGACCACCAGATTCCCCTGTCTGACAGAGAGACCACCAGATTCCCCTGCCTGACAGAGAGACCACCAGATCACCCTGCCTGACAGAGAGACCACCAGATTCCCCTGTCTGACAGAGAGACCACCAGATTCCCCTGCCTGACAGAGAGACCACCTGATTCCTCTGCCTGACAGAGAGACCACTAGATTCCCCTGTCTGACAAAGAGACCACCAGATTCCCCTGCCTGACAAAGAGACCAGCAGATTCCCCGGCCTGACAGAGAGACCACTAGATTCTCCTGCCAGACAGACTCACCACCAGATTCCCCTGCCTGACAGAGAGACCACCAGATTCCCCTGCCTGACATAGAGACCACCAGGTTCCCCTGACTGACAGAGAGACCACCAGATCACCCTGCCTGACAGAGAGACCACCAGATATCCCCTGCCTGAAAGAGAGACCACCGGATTCCCCTGCCTGACAGAGAGACCACCAGATCACCCTGCCTGACAGAGTGACCACCAGATTCCCCTGCCTGACAGACTCACCGCCAGATTCCCCTGTCTGACAGAGATACCACCAGATTCCCCTGCCTGACAGAGAGACCACCATATTCCCCTGCCTGACAGAGAGACCACCAGATTTGCCGCCTGACAGAGAGACCACCAGATTCCCCTGCCTGACAGAGAGACCACCAGATTCCCCTGTCTGACAGACAGACCGCCAGATTCGCCTGCCTGACAGAGAGACCACCAGATTCCCCGTCTGACAGAGAGACCACCAGATTCCCCTGCTTGACAGAGAGACCACCATATTCCCCTGCCTGACAGAGAGACCACCAGATTCACCTGCCTGACAGAGAGACCACCAGATTCTCCTGTCTGACAGAGAGACCACCAGATTCCCCTGCCTGACAGAGAGACCACCAGATTCCCCTGCCTGACAGAGAGACCACCAGATCACCCTGCCTGACAGAGAGACCACCAGATTCCCCTGCCTGAAAGAAAGACCACCAGATTCCCCGTCTGACAGAGATACCACCAGATTCCCATGCCTGACAGAGAGACCACTAGATTCCGCTGCCTGACAGAGAGACCACCAGATTCCTCTGCCTGACAGACTCAACACCTGATTCCCCTGCCTGACAGAGAGACCACCAGATTCCCCTGTCTGACAGAGAGACCACCAGATTCCCCTGCCTGACAGAGAGACCACCAGATTCCCCTGCCTGACAGACTCAACACCAGATTCCCCTGTCTGACAGAGAGACCGCCAGATTCTCCTGCCTGATAGAGAGACCACCAGATTTCCCTGCCTGACAGACTCAACACCAGATTCACCTGCCTGACAGAGAGACCACGAGATTCCCCTCCCTGACAGAGAGCCCACCAGATTCCCCTGCCTGACAGAGAGCACCAGATTCCCCCACCTGACAGAGAGACCACCAGATTCCCCTGCCTGACAGAGAGACCACCAGATTCCCCTGCCTGACATAGAGACCAGAGATCCACCTGTCTGACATAGAGACAACCAGATTCCCCTGCCTGACAGAGAGACCACCAGATTCCTCTGCCTGACAGACTCACCACCAGATTCCTCTGCCTGACAGACTCACCACCAGATTCCCCTGCCTGACAGACTCAGCACCAGATTCCCCTGACTGACAGAGAGACCACCAGATTCCCCTGCCTGACAGATTCAACACCAGATTCCCCTGCCTGACAGAGAGACCACCAGATCCCCCTGCCTGACAGAGAGACCACAGGATTCCCCTGCCTGACAGAGAGACCACCAGGTTCCCCTGCCTGACAGACTCAACACCAGATTCCCCTGCCTGACAGAGATACCACCAGATTCCCCTGCCTGACAGAGAGACCACCAGATTCCCCTGTCTGACAGAGAGACCACCAGATTCCCCTGCCTGACAGTCAGACCACCAGATCACCCTGCCTGACAGAGAGACCACCAGATTCCCCTGTCTGAAAGAGAGACCACCGGATTCCCCTGCCTGACAGAGAGACCACCAGATTCCCCTGTCTGAAAGAGAGACGACCGGATTCCCCTGCCTGAAAGAGATACCACCAGATTCCCATGCCTGACAGAGAGACCACTAGATTCCCCTGGTAGACTCACCACCAGATTCCACTGGCTTACATAGAGACCACTAGATTCCCCTGCCTGACAGACTCAACACCAGATTCCCCTGTCTGACAGAGGGACCACCAGATTCCCCCTGCTTGACAGAGAGACCACCAGATTCCCCTGCCTGACAGAGAGACCGCCAGATTCCCCTGTCTGACAGAGAGACCACCAGATTCCTCTGCCTGACAGAGAGACCACTAGATTCCCCTGTCTGACAAAGAGACCACCAGATTCTCCTGCCTGACAGACTCACCACCAGATTCCCCTGCCTGACAGACTCAACACCAGATTCCCCTGCCTGACAGACTCAACACCAGATTCCCCTGTCTGACAGAGAGACACCGGATTCCCCTGCCTGACAGAGTGGCCGCCAGTTTCCCCTGCCTGACAGAGAGACCACTAGATTCTCCTGCCTGACAGAGAGACCACTAGATTCCCCTGCCTGACAAAGAGACCACCAGATTCCCCTGTCTCACAGAGAGACCACCAGATTCCCCTGCCTGACAGAGAGACCACCAGATTCCCCTGCCTGACAGAGAGACACCAGCTTCCCCTGCCTGACAGAGAGACACCAGATTCCCCTGCCTGACAGAGTGACCACCAGAGTCCCCTGCCTACAGACTCAACACCAGATTCCCCTGCCTGACAGAGAGACCACCAGATTCACCGGCCTGACAGAGAGACCACCAGATTCCCCGGCCTGACAGAGAGACACCAGATTCCCCTGCCTGACAGAGAGACCACCAGATTGCCCTGCCTGACAGACTCACCACCAGATTCCCCTGCCTGACAGAGAGACCACCAGATTCATCTGCCTGACAGAGAGACCACCAGATTCCCCTGCCTGACAGAGAGACCACCAGATCCCCATGCCTGACAGAGAGACCACCAGATTCCCCTGCCTGACAGAGAGACCACCAGATTCCCCTGGCTGACAGAGAGTTCAGCAGATTCCCCCGCCTGACCGAGAGACCACTAGATTCCCCTGCCTGACAGACTCACCACCAGATCCCCATGCCTGTCAGAGAGACGACCAGATTCCCCTGCCTGACAGACTCAACACCAGATTCCCCTGCCTGACAGACAGACCACCAGATTCCCCTGCCTGACAGAGAGACCACCAGATTCCCCTGCCTGACAGAGAGACCACCAGATTCTCCTGCCTGACAGAGAGACCGCCAGATTCCCCTGCCTGACAGAGAGCCCACCAGATTCCCCTGTCTGACAGAGAGACCACCAGATTCCCCTGCCTGACAGAGAGACCACCAAATTCTCCTGCCTGACAGAGTGACCACCAGATTCCTCTGCCTGACAGAGAGACCACTAGATTCCCATGCCTACCAGACTCACCACCAGATTCCCCTGCCTGACAGAGAGATCACCAGATTCCCCTGCCTGACAAAGAGACCACCAGATTCCCCTGCCTGACATATTCACCACCAGATTCCCCTGCCTGACAGACTCAACACCAGATTCCCCTGCCTGACAGAGAGACCACCAGATTCCCCTGCCTCACAGAGAGCCCACCAGATTCCCCTGCCTGACAGAGAGACCACCAGATTCCCCTGCATGACAGAGAGACCACCAGATTCCCCAGCCTGACAGAGAGACCACCAGATTGCCCTGCCTGACAGAGAGACAACAAGATAACCCTGCCTACAGACTCAATGCCAGATTCCCCTGCCTGACAGATAGACCACCAGATTCCCCTGCCTGACAGAGAGATCACCAGATTCCCCTGCCTGACAAAGAGACCACCAGATTCCCCTGCCTGACAGATTTACCACCAGATTCCCCTGCCTGACAGACTCAACACCAGATTCCCCTGTCTGTCAGAGAGACCACCAGAGTCCCCTGCCTGACAGAGAGCCCACCAGATTCCCCTGCCTGACAGATAGACCACCAGATCCCCCTGCCTGACAGAGAGACCACCAGATTCCCCTGCCTGACAGAGAGACCACCAGATCCCCCTGCCTGACAGAGAGACCACCAGATTCCCCTGCCTGACAGAGAGAGCACCAGATTCCCCTGCCTGACAGAGAGACCACCAGATTCCCCTGCCTGACAGAGAGACCACTAGATTCCCCTGCCTGACAGACTCAACACCAGATTCCCCTGCCTGACAGAGAGACCACCAGATTCCCCTGCCTGACAGAGAGACCACCAGATTCCCCTGTCTGACAGAGAGACCACCAGATTCCCCTGTCTGACAGAGAGACCACCAATTTCCCCTGCCTGGCATAGAGACCACTAGATTCCCCTGCCTGACAGATTCAACACCAGATTCCCCTGCCTGACAGAGAGACCACCAGATTTCCCTGCCTGTCAGAGAGACCACCAGATCCCCCTGCCTGACAGACTCACCACCAGATTCCCCTGCCTGACAGAGAGACCACCAGATTCCCCTGTCTGACAGAGAGACCACCAGATTGGCCTGCCTGACAGAGAGACCACCAGATTCCCCTGCCTGACAGAGAGACCACCAGATTCCCCTGCCTGACAGAGAGACCACCAGATTCCCCAGTCTGACAGAGAGACCACCAGATTCCCCTGCCTGACAGAGAGACCAACAGATCACCCTGTCTGACAGAGAGACCACCAGATACCCCTGCCTGAAAGAGAGAGCGCCAGATTCCCCTGCCTGACAGAGAGACCACCAGATTCCTCTGCCTGACAGAGACACCACCAGATTCCTCTGCCTGACAGAGAGACTACTAGATTCCCCTGCCTGACAGACTCAACACCAGATTCCCCTGCCTGACAAAGAGACCACCAGATTCCCCTGCCTGACAGAGAGACCACCAGATCACCCTGTCTGACAGTGAGACCACCGGATTCCCCTGCCTGACAGAGAGACCACCAGATTCCCCTGCCTGACAGAGAGACCACCAGATCACCCTGCCTGACAGAGAGACCACCGGATTCCCCTGCCTGACAGAGAGACCACCAGATCACCCTGCCTGACAGAGAGACCACCAGATTCCCCTGCCTGACAGACTCACCACCAGATTCCCCTGCCTGACAGAGATACCACCAGATTCCCCTGCCTGACAGAGAGACTACCAGATCCCCCTGCATGACAGAGAGACCACCAGATTCCCCGCCTGACAGAGAGACCACCAGATTCCCCTGCCTGACAGAGAGACCACCAGATTCCCCTGCCTGACAGAGAGACCACCAGATTCCCCTGTCTGACAGAGAGACCACCAGATTCCCCTGTCTGACAGAGAGACCGCCAGATTCCCCTGCCTGACAGAGAGACCACCAGATTCCCCGTCTGACAGAGAGACCACCAGATTCCCCTGCCTGACAGAGAGAACACAATATTCCCCTGCCTGACAGAGAGACCACCAGATCACCCTGCCTGACAGAGAGACCACCAGATTCCCCTGCCTGAAAGAGAGACCACCAGATTCCCCTGTCTGACAGAGATACCACCAGATTCCCCTGCCTGACAGAGAGACCACCAGATTCCCCTGCCTGACAGAGAGACCACCAGATTCTCCTGCCTGACAGAGAGACCGCCAGATTCCCCTGCCTGACAGAGAGCCCACCAGATTCCCCTGTCTGACAGAGAGACCACCAGATTCCCCTGCCTGACAGAGAGACCACCAGATTCTCCTGCCTGACAGACTGACCACCAGATTCCTCTGCCTGACAGAGAGACCACTAGATTCCCATGCCTACCAGACTCACCACCAGATTCCCCTGCCTGACAGAGAGATCACCAGATTCCCCTGCCTGACAAAGAGACCACCAGATTCCCCTGCCTGACATATTCACCACCAGATTCCCCTGCCTGACAGACTCAACACCAGATTCCCCTGCCTGACAGAGAGACCACCAGATTCCCCTGCCTCACAGAGAGCCCACCAGATTCCCCTGCCTGACAGAGAGACCACCAGATTCCCCTGCATGACAGAGAGACCACCAGATTCCCCAGCCTGACAGAGAGACCACCAGATTGCCCTGCCTGACAGAGAGACAACAAGATAACCCTGCCTACAGACTCAATGCCAGATTCCCCTGCCTGACAGATAGACCACCAGATTCCCCTGCCTGACAGAGAGATCACCAGATTCCCCTGCCTGACAAAGAGACCACCAGATTCCCCTGCCTGACAGATTCACCACCAGATTCCCCTGCCTGACAGACTCAACACCAGATTCCCCTGTCTGACAGAGAGACCACCAGATTCCCCTGCCTCACAGAGAGCCCACCAGATTCCCCTGCCTGACAGATAGACCACCAGATCCCCCTGCCTGACAGAGAGACCACCAGATTCCCCTGCCTGACAGAGAGACCACCAGATCCCCCTGCCTGACAGAGAGACCACCAGATTCCCCTGCCTGACAGAGAGAGCACCAGATTCCCCTGCCTGACAGAGAGACCACCAGATTCCCCTGCCTGACAGAGAGACCACTAGATTCCCCTGCCTGACAGACTCAACACCAGATTCCCCTGCCTGACAGAGAGACCACCAGATTCCCCTGTCTGACAGAGAGGCCACCAATTTCCCCTGTCTGACAGAGAGACCACCAGATTCCCCTGTCTGACAGAGAGACCACCAGATTCCCCTGCCTGACAGAGAGACCACCAGATTCCCCTGTCTGACAGAGAGACCACCAGATTCCCCTGCCTGACAGAGAGACCACCAGATTCCCCTGTCTGACAGAGAGACCACCAGATTGGCCTGCCTGACAGAGAGACCACCAGATTCCCCTGCCTGACAGAGAGACCACCAGATTCCCCTGCCTGACAGAGAGACCACCAGATTCCCCAGTCTGACAGAGAGACCACCAGATTCCCCTGCCTGACAGAGAGACCAACAGATCACCCTGTCTGACAGAGAGACCACCAGATACCCCTGCCTGAAAGAGAGAGCGCCAGATTCCCCTGCCTGACAGAGAGACCAGCAGATTCCTCTGCCTGACAGAGACACCACCAGATTCCTCTGCCTGACAGAGAGACTACTAGATTCCCCTGCCTGACAGACTCAACACCAGATTCCCCTGCCTGACAAAGAGACCACCAGATTCCCCTGTCTGACAGAGAGACCACCAGATCACCCTGTCTGACAGTGAGACCACCGGATTCCCCTGCCTGACAGAGAGACCACCAGATTCCCCTGCCTGACAGAGAGACCACCAGATCACCCTGCCTGACAGAGAGACCACCGGATTCCCCTGCCTGACAGAGAGACCACCAGATCACCCTGCCTGACAGAGAGACCACCAGATTCCCCTGCCTGACAGACTCACCACCAGATTCCCCTGCCTGACAGAGAGACCACCAGATTCCCCGTCTGACAGAGAGACCACCAGATTCCCCTGCCTGACAGAGAGACCACCAGATTCCCCTGCCTGACAGAGAGACCACCAGATTCCCCTGTCTGACAGAGAGACCACCAGATTCCCCTGTCTGACAGAGAGACCGCCAGATTCCCCTGCCTGACAGAGAGACCACCAGATTCCCCTGCCTGACAGAGAGACCACCAGATTCCCCTGTCTGACAGAGAGACCACCAGATTCCCCTGTCTGACAGAGAGACCGCCAGATTCCCCTGCCTGACAGAGAGACCACCAGATTCCTCTGCCTGACAGACTCAACACCTGATTCCCCTGCCTGACAGAGAGACCACCAGATTCCCCTGCCTGACAGAGAGACCACCAGATTCCCCTGCCTGACAGAGAGACCACTAGATTCTCCTGCCTGACAGACTCACCACCAGATTCCCCTGCCTGACAGACTCAACACCAGATTCCCCTGCCTGACAGAGGGCCCACCAGATTCTCCTGCCTGACAGAGAGACCATCAGATTTCCCTGCCTGACAGAGAGACCACCAGATTCCCCGGCCTGATAGAGAGACCACCAGATTCCACTGCCTGACAGACTCAACACCAGATTCACCTGCCTGACAGAGAGACCACCAGATTCCCCTGCCTGACAGAGGGCCCACCAGATTCCCCTGCCTGACAGAGAGACCATCAGATTCCCCTCCATGACAGAGAGACCACCAGATTCCCCTGCCTGACAGGGAGACCATCAGATTCCCCTGCCTGACAGAGAGACCACCAGATTCCCCTGCCTGACAGATATACCACCAGATTCCCCTGCCTGACAGAGAGACCACCAGATTCCCCTGCCTGACAGACTCAACACCAGATTCCCCTGCCTGACAGACTCAGCACCAGATTCCCCTGCCTGACAGAGAGACCACCAGATTCCCCTGCCTGACAGACTCAACACCAGATTCCCCTGCCCGACAGAGAGACCACCAGATTCCCCTGCCTGACAGAGAGACCACCAGATCCCCCTGCCTGACAGAGGGACCACCAGATTCCCCTGCCTGACAGAGAGACCCTCAGATTCCCCTGCCTGACAGACTCACCACCAGATTCCCCTGCCTGACAGAGAGGCCACCAGATTCCTCTGCCTGACAGAGAGACCACCAGATTCCCCTGCCTGACAGACTCACCACCAGATTCACCTGCCTGACAGACTCAGCACCAGATTCCCCTGACTGACAGAGAGACCACCAGATTCCCCTGCCTGACAGAGAGACCACCAAATTCCCCTGCCTGACAGAGAGACCACCAGATTCCCCTGCCTGACAGAGAGACCACCAGATTCCTCTGCCTGACAGAGAGACCACCAGATTCCCCTGCCTGACAGAGAGACCACCAGATTCCTCTGCCTGACAGAGAGACCACCAGATTCCCCTGCCTGACAGAGAGACCACCAGATCCACCTGTCTGACATAGAGACCACCAGAATCCCCCGCCTGACAGAGAGACCACCAGTTTCCCCTGTCTGACAGAGAGACCACCAGATTCCCCTGTCTGAGAGAGAGACCACCAGATTCCCATGCCTGAAAGAGAGACCACCGGATTCCCCTGCCTGACAGAGAGACCACCAGATTCCCCTGCCTGACAGAGAGACCACCAGATTCCCCTGCCTGACAGAGAGACCACCAGGTTCCCCTGCCTGACAGAGACCACCAGATTCCCCTGTCTGATAGAGAGACCCCCAGATTCCCCTGCCTGACAGAGAGACCACCAGATTCCCCTGCCTGACAGACTCAACACCAGATTCCCCTGCCTGACAGACTCAACACCAGATTCCCCTGCCTGACAGAGAGACCACCAGATTCCCCTGCCCGACAGAGAGACCACCAGATTCCTCTGCCTGACAGAGAGACCACCAGATTCCCCTGTCTGACAGAGAGACCACCAGATTCCCCTGACCGACAGAGAGACCACCAGATTCCCCTGCCTGACAGAGAGACCACCAGATTCCCCTGCCTGACAGAGAAACCAACAGATCCCCCTGCCTGACAGAGAGACCACCAGATTCCCCTGCCTGACAGAGAGACCACCAGATTCCCCTGCCTGACAGAGAGACCACCAGATTCCCCTGGCTGACAGAGAGATCAGCAGATTCCCCCGCCTGACAGAGAGAGCACTAGATTCCCTTGCCTGACAGACTCACCACCAGATTCCCATGCCTGTCAGAGAGACGACCAGATTCCCCTGCCTGACAGACTCACCACCAGATTCCCCTGCCTGACAGAGATACCACCAGATTCCCCTGCCTACAGACTCAACACCAGATTCCCCTGCCTGACAGAGAGACCACCAGATTCCCCGGCCTGACAGAGAGACACCAGATTCCCCTGCCTGACAGAGAGACCACCAGATTCCCCTGCCTGACAGACTCAACACCAGATGCCCCTGCCTGACAGAGAGACAACCAGATTCCCCTGCCTGACAGACTCACCACCAGATTCCCCTGCCTGACAGAGATACCACCAGATTCCCCTGCCTGACAGAGAGACTACCAGATCCCCCTGCATGACAGAGAGACCGCCAGATTCCCCTGCCTGACAGAGAGACCACCAGATTCCCCGTCTGACAGAGAGACCACCAGATTCCCCTGCCTGACAGAGAGAACACAATATTCCCCTGCCTGACAGAGAGACCACCAGATCACCCTGCCTGACAGAGAGACCACCAGATTCCCCTGCCTGAAAGAGAGACCACCAGATTCCCCTGTCTGACAGAGATACCACCAGATTCACCTGCCTGACAGAGAGACCACTAGATTCCCCTGCCTGACAGAGAGACCACCAGATTCCTCTGCCTGACAGACTCAACACCTGATTCCCCTGCCTGACAGAGAGACCACCAGATTCCCCTGCCTGACAGAGAGACCACCAGATTCCCCTGCCTGACAGAGAGACCACTAGATTCTCCTGCCTGACAGACTCACCACCAGATTCCCCTGCCTGACAGACTCAACACCAGATTCCCCTGTCTGACAGAGAGACCACCAGATTCTCCTGCCTGATACAGAGACCACCAGATTCCACTGCCTGACAGACTCAACACCAGATTCACCTGCCTGACAGAGAGACCACCAGATTCCCCTGCCTGACAGAGAGACCATCAGATTTCCCTGCCTGACAGAGAGACCACCAGATTCCCCTGCCTGATAGAGAGACCACCAGATTCCACTGCCTGACAGACTCAACACCAGATTCACCTGCCTGACAGAGAGACCACCAGATTCCCCTGCCTGACAGAGGGCCCACCAGATTCCCCTCCCTGACAGAGAGACCACCAGATTCCCCTGCCTGACAGAGAGACCATCAGATTCCCCTACCTGACAGAGAGACCACCAGATTCCCCTGCCTGACAGAGGGCCCACCAGATTCCCCTGCCTGACAGATATACCACCAGATTCCCCTGCCTGACAGAGAGACCACCAGATTCCCCTGCCTGACAGACTCAACACCAGATTCCCCTGCCTGACAGACTCAGCACCAGATTCCCCTGCCTGACAGAGAGACCACCAGATTCCCCTGCCTGACAGACTCAACACCAGATTCCCCTGCCCGACAGAGAGACCACCAGATTCCCCTGCCTGACAGAGAGACCACCAGATCCCCCTGCCTGACAGAGGGACCACCAGATTCCCCTGCCTGACAGAGAGACCCTCAGATTCCCCTGCCTGACAGACTCACCACCAGATTCCCCTGCCTGACAGAGAGGCCACCAGATTCCACTGCCTGACAGAGAGACCACCAGATTCCCCTGCCTGACAGACTCACCACCAGATTCACCTGCCTGACAGAGAGACCACCAGATTCCCCTGCCTGACAGAGAGACCACCAGATTCCTCTGCCTGACAGAGAGACCACCAGATTCCCCTGCCTGACAGAGAGACCACCAGATCCACCTGTCTGACATAGAGACCACCAGAATCCCCCGCCTGACAGAGAGACCACCAGTTTCCCCTGTCTGACAGAGAGACCACCAGATTCCCCTGTCTGAGAGAGAGACCACCAGATTCCCATGCCTGAAAGAGAGATCACCGGATTCCCCTGCCTGACAGAGAGACCACCAGATTCCCCTGCCTGACAGAGAGACCACCAGATTCCCCTGCCTGACAGAGAGACCACCAGATTCCCCTGCCTGACAGAGAGACCACCAGATTCCCCTGTCTGATAGAGAGACCCCCAGATTCCCCTGCCTGACAGAGAGACCACCAGATTCCCCTGCCTGACAGACTCAACACCAGATTCCCCTGCCTGACAGACTCAACACCAGATTCCCCTGCCTGACAGAGAGACCACCAGATTCCCCTGCCCGACAGAGAGACCACCAGATTCCTCTGCCTGACAGAGAGACCACCAGATCACCCTGTCTGACAGAGAGACCACCAGATTCCCCTGCCTGACATAGACCACCAGATTCCCCTGCCTGACAGAGAGACCAACAGATCCCCCTGCCTGACAGAGAGACCACCAGATTCCCCTGCCTGACAGAGAGACCACGAGATTCGCCTGCCTGACAGAGAGACCACCAGATTCCCCTGGCTGACAGAGAGATCAGCAGATTCCCCCGCCTGACAGAGAGAGCACTAGATTCCCTTGCCTGACAGACTCACCACCAGCTTCCCCTGCCTGTCAGACTCACCACCAGATTCCCCTGCCTGACAGAGATACCACCAGATTCCCCTGCCTACAGACTCAACACCAGATTCCCCTGCCTGACAGAGAGACCACCAGATTCCCCGGCCTGACAGAGATACCACCAGATTCCCCTGCCTACAGACTCAACACCAGATTCCCCTGCCTGACAGAGAGACCACCAGATTCCCCTGCCTGACAGAGAGACCACCAGATTCCCCTGCCTGACAGACTCAACACCAGATGCCCCTGTCTGACAGAGAGACCACCAGATTGCCCTGCCTGACAGAGAGACCACCAGATTGCCCTGCCTGACAGACTCACCACCAGATTCCCCTGCCTGACAGAGAGACCACCAGATTCATCTGCCTGACAGAGAGACCACCAGATTCCCCTGCCTGACAGAGAGACCACCAGGTTCCCCTGCCTGACAGACTCACCGCCAGATTCCCATGCCTGTCAGAGAGACGACCAGATTCCCCTGCCTGACAGACTCACCACCAGATTCCCCTGCCTGACAGACTCAACACCAGATTCCCCTGCCTGACAGAGAGACCACCAGTTTCCCCTGCCTGACAGAGAGACCACCAGATTCTCCTGCCTAACAGAGAGACCGCCAGATTCCCCTGCCTTACATAGAGACCACCAGATTCCCCTGTCTGACAGAGAGACCACCAGATTCCCCTGTCTGACAGAGAGACCACCAGATTCCCCTGCCTGACAGAGACACCACCAGATTCTCCTGCCTGACAGAGAGACCACCAGATTCCTCTGCCTGACAGAGAGACCACTAGATTCCCATGCCTACCAGACTCACCACCAGATTCCCCTGCCTGACAGAGAGACCACCAGATTCCCCTGCCTGACAAAGAGACCACCAGATTCCCCTGCCTGACAGATTCACCACCAGATTCCCCTGCCTGACAGACTCAACACCAGATTCCCCTGCCTGACAGAGAGACCACTAGATTCCCCTGCCTCAAAGAGAGCCCACCAGATTCCCCTGCCTGACAGAGAGACCACCAGATTCCCCTGCCTGACAGAGAGACCACCGGATTTCCCTGCCTGACGGAGAGACCACCAGATACCCCTGTCTGACAGAGAGACCTCCAGATTCCCCTGCCTGACGGAGAGACCACCAGATTCCCCTGCCTGACAGAGAGACCACCAGATTCCCCTGCCTGACAGAGAGACCACCAATTTCCCCTGCCTGGCATAGAGACCACTAGATTCCCCTGCCTGACAGACTCAACACCAGATTCCCCTGCCTGACAGAGAGACCACCAGATTCCCCTGCCTGTCAGAGAGACCACCAGATTCCCCTGCCTGACAGACTCACCACCAGATTCCCCTGCATGACAGAGAGACCACCAGATTCCCCTGTCTGACAGAGAGACCACCAGATTGGCCTGCCTGACAGAGAGACCACCAGATTCCCCTGCCTAACAGAGAGACCACCAGATTCCCCTGCCTGACAGAGAGACCACCAGATTCCCCTGTCTGACAGAGAGACAACCAATTTCCCCTGCCTGGCATAGAGACCACTAGATTCCCCTGCCTGACAGACTCAACACCAGATTCCCCTGCCTGACAGAGAGACCACCAGATTCCCCTGCCTGTCAGAGAGACCACCAGATTCCCCTGCCTGACAGACTCACCACCAGATTCCCCTGCATGACAGAGAGACCACCAGATTCCCCTGTCTGACAGAGATACCACCAGATTGGCCTGCCTGACAGAGAGACCACCAGATTCCCCTGCCTGACAGACTCACCACCAGATTCCCCTGCATGACAGAGAGACCACCAGATTGGCCTGTCTGACAGAGAGACCACCAGATTCCCCTGCCTGACAGAGAGGCCACCAGATTCCCCTGCCTGACAGAGAGACCACCAGATACCCCTGCCTGAAAGAGAGACCGCCAGATTCCCCTGCCTGACAGAGAGACCACCAGATTCCCCTGCCTGACAGAGACACCACCAGATTCCTCTGCCTGACAGAGAGACCACTAGATTCCCCTGCCTGACAGACTCAACACCAGATTCCCCTGCCTGACAGAGAGAACACCAGATTCCCCTGCCTGACAGAGAGACCACCAGATCACCCTGTCTGACAGTGAGACCACCGGATTCCCCTGCCTGACAGAGAGACCACCAGATCCCCCTGCCAGACAGAGAGACCACCGGATTCCCCTGCCTGACAGAGAGACCACCAGATCAACCTGCCTGACAGAGAGACCACCGGATTTCCCTGCCTGACAGAGAGACCACCAGATCACCCTGCCTGACAGAGAGACCACCAGATTCCCCTGCCTGACAGGCTCACCACCAGATTCCCCTGCCTGACAGAGATACCACCAGATTCCCTTGCCTGACAGAGAGACTACCAGATTCCCCTGCATGACAGAGAGACCACCAGATGCCCCGCCTGACAGAGAGACCACCAGATTCTCCTGCCTGACAGACTCACCACCAGATTCCCCTGCCTGACAGACTCAACACCAGATTCCCCTGTCTGACAGAGAGACCACCAGATTCTCCTGCCTGATACAGAGACCACCAGATTCCACTGCCTGACAGACTCAACACCAGATTCACCTGCCTGACAGAGAGACCACCAGATTCCCCTGCCTGACAGAGGGCCCACCAGATTCTCCTGCCTGACAGAGAGACCATCAGATTTCCCTGCCTGACAGAGAGACCACCAGATTCCCCTGCCTGACAGACTCAACACCAGATTCCCCCGCCTGACAGACTCAACACCAGATTCCCCTGCCTGACAGAGAGACCACCAGGTTCCCCTGCCTACAGACTCAACACCAGATTCCCCTGCCTGACAGAGAGACACCAGATTCCCCTGCCTGACAGAGAGACCACCAGATTCCCCTGCCTGACAGACTCAACACCAGATGCCCCTGTCTGACAGAGAGACCACCAGATTGCCCTGCCTGACAGAGAGACCACCAGATTGCCCTGCCTGACAGACTCACCACCAGATTCCCCTGCCTGACAGAGAGACCACCAGATTCATCTGCCTGACAGAGAGACCACCAGATTCCCCTGCCTGACAGAGAGACCACCAGGTTCCCCTGCCTGACAGACTCACCGCCAGATTCCCATGCCTGTCAGAGAGACGACCAGATTCCCCTGCCTGACAGACTCACCACCAGATTCCCCTGCCTGACAGACTCAACACCAGATTCCCCTGCCTGACAGAGAGAACACAATATTCCCCTGCCTGACAGAGAGACCACCAGATCAATCTGCCTGACAGAGAGACCACCAGATTCCCCTGCCTGAAAGAGAGACCACCAGATTCCCCTGTCTGACAGAGATACCACCAGATTCCCCTGCCTGACAGAGAGACCACTTGATTCCCCTGCCTGACAGAGAGACCACCAGATTCCTCTGCCTGACAGACTCAACACCTGATTCCCCTGCCTGACAGAGAGACCACCAGATTCCCCTGCCTGACAGAGAGACCACCAGATTCCCCTGCCTGACAGAGAGACCACCAGATTCCCCTGCCTGACAGAGAGACCACCAGATTCCTCTGCCTGACAGAGAGACCACCAGATTCCCCTGCCTGACAGAGAGACCACCAGATTCTCCTGCCTGACAGACTCACCACCAGATTCCCCTGCCTGACAGACTCAACACCAGATTCCCCTGTCTGACAGAGAGACCACCAGATTCTCCTGCCTGATACAGAGACCACCAGATTCCACTGTCTGACAGACTCAACACCAGATTCACCTGCCTGACAGAGAGACCACCAGATTCCCCTGCCTGACAGAGGGCCCACCAGATTCTCCTGCCTGACAGAGAGACCATCAGATTTCCCTGCCTGACAGAGAGACCACCAGATTCCCCTGCCTGACAGACTCAACACCAGATTCCCCCGCCTGACAGACTCAACACCAGATTCCCCTGCCTGACAGAGAGACCACCAGATTCCCCTGCCTACAGACTCAACACCAGATTCCCCTGCCTGACAGAGAGACCACCAGATTCCACGGCCTGACAGAGAGACACCAGATTCCCCTGCCTGACAGAGAGACCACCAGATTCCCCTGCCTGACAGACTCAACACCAGATGCCCCTGTCTGACAGAGAGACCACCAGATTGCCCTGCCTGACAGAGAGACCACCAGATTGCCCTGCCTGACAGACTCACCACCAGATTCCCCTGCCTGACAGAGAGACCACCAGATTCATCTGCCTGACAGAGAGACCACCAGATTCCCCTGCCTGACAGAGAGACCACCAGGTTCCCCTGCCTGACAGACTCACCGCCAGATTCCCATGCCTGTCAGAGAGACGACCAGATTCCCCTGCCTGACAGACTCACCACCAGATTCCCCTGCCTGACAGACTCAACACCAGATTCCCCTGCCTGACAGAGAGACCACCAGTTTCCCCTGCCTGACAGAGAGACCACCAGATTCTCCTGCCTAACAGAGAGACCACCAGATTCCCCTGCCTGACAGAGAGACCGCCAGATTCCCCTGCCTGACAGAGAGACCACCAGATTCCCCTGCCTGACAGAGAGACCACCAGATTCCTCTGCCTGACAGAGACCACCAGATTCCCCTGCCTGACAGAGAGACCACCAGATTCTCCTGCCTGACAGACTCACCACCAGATTCCCCTGCCTGACAGACTCAACACCAGATTCCCCTGTCTGACAGAGAGACCACCAGATTCTCCTGCCTGATACAGAGACCACCAGATTCCACTGCCTGACAGACTCAACACCAGATTCACCTGCCTGACAGAGAGACCACCAGATTCCCCTGCCTGACAGAGGGCCCACCAGATTCTCCTGCCTGACAGAGAGACCATCAGATTTCCCTGCCTGACAGAGAGACCACCAGATTCCCCTGCCTGACAGACTCAACACCAGATTCCCCCGCCTGACAGACTCAACACCAGATTCCCCTGCCTGACAGAGAGACCACCAGATTCCCCTGCCTACAGACTCAACACCAGATTCCCCTGCCTGACAGAGAGACCACCAGATTCCACGGCCTGACAGAGAGACACCAGATTCCCCTGCCTGACAGAGAGACCACCAGATTCCCCTGCCTGACAGACTCAACACCAGATGCCCCTGTCTGACAGAGAGACCACCAGATTGCCCTGCCTGACAGAGAGACCACCAGATTGCCCTGCCTGACAGACTCACCACCAGATTCCCCTGCCTGACAGAGAGACCACCAGATTCATCTGCCTGACAGAGAGACCACCAGATTCCCCTGCCTGACAGAGAGACCACCAGGTTCCCCTGCCTGACAGACTCACCGCCAGATTCCCATGCCTGTCAGAGAGACGACCAGATTCCCCTGCCTGACAGACTCACCACCAGATTCCCCTGCCTGACAGACTCAACACCAGATTCCCCTGCCTGACAGAGAGACCACCAGTTTCCCCTGCCTGACAGAGAGACCACCAGATTCTCCTGCCTAACAGAGAGACCACCAGATTCCCCTGCCTGACAGAGAGACCGCCAGATTCCCCTGCCTTACATAGAGACCGCCAGATTCCCCTGCCTTACATAGAGACCGCCAGATTCCCCTGCCTTACAGAGAGACCACCAGATTCTCCTGCCTAACAGAGAGACCGCCAGATTCCCCTGCCTTACATAGAGACCACCAGATTCCCCTGCCTGACAGAGAGACCACCAGATTATCCTGCCTAACAGAGAGACCGCCAGATTCGCCTGCCTTACATAGAGACCACCAGATTCTCCTGCCTACCAGACTCACCACCAGATTCCCCTGCCTGACAGAGAGACCACCAGATTCCCCTGCCTGACAAAGAGACCACCAGATTCCCCTGCCTGACAGATTCACCACCAGATTCCCCTGCCTGACAGACTCAACACCAGATTCCCCTGCCTGACAGAGAGACCACTAGATTCCCCTGCCTCACAGAGAGCCCACCAGATTCCCCTGCCTGACAGAGAGACCACCAGATTCCCCTGCCTGACAGAGAGACCACCGGATTTCCCTGCCTGACGGAGAGACCACCAGATACCCCTGTCTGACAGAGAGACCTCCAGATTCCCCTGCCTGACGGAGAGACCACCAGATTCCCCTGCCTGACAGAGAGACCACCAGATTCCCCTGCCTGACAGAGAGACCACCAATTTCCCCTGCCTGGCATAGAGACCACTAGATTCCCCTGCCTGACAGACTCAACACCAGATTCCCCTGCCTGACAGAGAGACCACCAGATTCCCCTGCCTGTCAGAGAGACCACCAGATTCCCCTGCCTGACAGACTCACCACCAGATTCCCCTGCATGACAGAGAGACCACCAGATTCCCCTGTCTGACAGAGAGACCACCAGATTGGCCTGCCTGACAGAGAGACCACCAGATTCCCCTGCCTAACAGAGAGACCACCAGATTCCCCTGCCTGACAGACTCACCACCAGATTCCCCTGCATGACAGAGAGACCACCAGATTCCCCTGTCTGACAGAGAGACCACCAGATTGGCCTGCCTGACAGAGAGACCACCAGATTCCCCTGCCTAACAGAGAGACCACCAGATTCCCCTGTCTGACAGAGAGACCACCAATTTCCCCTGCCTGGCATAGAGACCACTAGATTCCCCTGCCTGACAGACTCAACACCAGATTCCCCTGCCTGACAGAGAGACCACCAGATTCCCCTGTCTGACAGAGAGACCACCAGATTGGCCTGCCTGACAGAGAGACCACCAGATTCCCCTGCCTGACAGACTCACCACCAGATTCCCCTGCCTGACAGACTCACCACCAGATTCCCCTGTCTGACAGAGAGACCACCAGATTCCCCTGTCTGACAGAGAGACCACCAGATTCCCCTGTCTGACAGACTCACCACCAGATTCCCCTGCATGACAGAGAGACCACCAGATCCCCCTGTCTGAAAGAGAGACCACCAGATTGGCCTGCCTGACAGAGAGACCACCAGATTCCCCTGCCTGACAGAGAGACCACCAGATTCCCCTGCATGACAGAGAGACCACCAGATTCCCCTGTCTGACAGAGAGACCACCAGATTCCCCTGCCTGACAGAGAGACCAACAGATCACCCTGTCTGACAGAGAGACCACGAGATACCCCTGCCTGAAAGAGAGACCGCCAGATTCCCCTGCCTGACAGAGAGACCACCAGATTCCCCTGCCTGACAGAGACACCACCAGATTCCTCTGCCTGACAGAGAGACCACTAGATTCCCCTGCCTGACAGACTCAACACCAGATTCCCCTGCCTGACAGAGAGAACACCAGATTCCCCTGCCTGACAGAGAGACCACCAGATCACCCTGTCTGACAGTGAGACCACCGGATTCCCCTGCCTGACAGAGAGACCACCAGATCCCCCTGCCTGACAGAGAGACCACCGGATTCCCCTGCCTGACAGAGAGACCACCAGATCAACCTGCCTGACAGAGAGACCACCGGATTTCCCTGCCTGACAGAGAGACCACCAGATCACCCTGCCTGACAGAGAGACCACCAGATTCCCCTGCCTGACAGGCTCACCACCAGATTCCCCTGCCTGACAGAGATACCACCAGATTCCCTTGCCTGACAGAGAGACTACCAGATTCCCCTGCATGACAGAGAGACCACCAGATGCCCCGCCTGACAGAGAGACCACCAGATTCCCCTGCCTGACAGAGAGACCACCAGATTCCCCTGCCTGACAGAGAGACCACCAGATTCCCCTGTCTGACAGAGAGACCACCAGATTCCCCTGTCTGACAGAGAGACCGCCAGATTCCCATGCCTGACAGAGAGACCACCAGATTCCCCGTCTGACAGAGAGACCACCAGATTCCCCTGCCTGACAGAGAGAACACAATATTCCCCTGCCTGACAGAGAGACCACCAGATCAATCTGCCTGACAGAGAGACCACAAGATTCCCCTGTCTGACAGAGATACCACCAGATTCCCCTGCCTGACAGAGAGACCACTTGATTCCCCTGCCTGACAGAGAGACCACCAGATTCCTCTGCCTGACAGACTCAACACCTGATTCCCCTGCCTGACAGAGAGACCACCAGATTCCCCTGCCTGACAGAGAGACCACCAGATTCCCCTGCCTGACAGAGAGACCACCAGATTCCCCTGCCTGACAGAGAGACCACCAGATTCCCCTGCCTGACAGAGAGACCACCAGATTCCTCTGCCTGACAGAGACCACCAGATTCCCCTGCCTGACAGAGAGACCACCAGATTCCCCTGCCTGACAGACTCAACACCAGATTCCCCTGTCTGACAGAGAGACCACCAGATTCCCCTGCCTGACAGAGAGACCACCAGATTCCACTGCCTGACAGACTCAACACCAGATTCACCTGCCTGACAGAGAGACCACCAGATTCTCCTGCCTGACAGAGAGACCACCAGATTCCCCTGCCTGACAGACTCAACACCAGATTCCCCTGTCTGACAGAGAGACCACCAGATTCTCCTGCCTGACAGAGAGACCACCAGATTCCCCTGCCTGACAGACTCAACACCAGATTTCCCTGCCTGACAGAGAGACCACCAGATTCCCCTGCCTGACAGAGAGACCACCAGATTCCCCTGCCTGACAGACTCAACACCAGATTGCCCTGTCTGACAGAGAGACCACCAGATTCTCCTGCCTGATAGAGAGACCACCAGATTCCACTGCCTGACAGACTCAACACCAGATTCACCTGCCTGACAGAGAGACCATCAGATTCCCCTGCCTGACAGAGGGCCCACCAGATTCCCCTCCCTGACAGAGAGACCACCAGATTCCCCTGCCTGACAGAGAGACCATCAGATTCCCCTGCCTGACAGAGAGACCACCAGATTCCCCTGCCTGACAGATATACCACCAGATTCCCCTGCCTGACAGAGAGACCACCAGATTCCCCTGCCTGACAGACTCAACACCAGATTCCCCTGCCTGACAGACTCAGCACCAGATTCCCCTGCCTGACAGAGAGACCACCAGATTCCCCTGCCTGACAGACTCAACACCAGATTCCCCTGCCTGACAGAGAGACAACCAGATTCCCCTGCCTGACAGAGAGACCACCAGATCCCCCTGCCTGACAGAGGGACCACCAGATTCCCCTGCCTGACAGAGAGACCCTCAGATTCCCCTGCCTGACAGACTCACCACCAGATTCCCCTGCCTGACAGAGAGGCCACCAGATTCCTCTGCCTGACAGAGAGACCACCAGATTCCCCTGCCTGACAGACTCACCACCAGATTCCCCTGCCTGACAGAGAGACCACCAGATTCCCCTGCCTGACAGAGAGACCACCAGATTCCCCTGCCTGACAGAGAGACCACCAGATTCCTCTGCCTGACAGAGAGACCACCAGATTCCCCTGCCTGACAGAGAGACCACCAGATTCCTCTGCCTGACAGAGAGACCACCAGATTCTCCTGCTTGACAGAGAGACCACCAGATCCACCTGTCTGACATAGAGACCACCAGAATCCCCCGCCTGGCAGAGAGACCACCAGTTTCCCCTGTCTGACAGAGAGACCACCAGATTCCCCTGTCTGAGAGAGAGACCACCAGATTCCCCTGCCTGAAAGAGAGACCACCGGATTCCCCTGCCTGACAGAGAGACCACCAGATTCCCCTGCCTGACAGAGAGACCACCAGATTCCCCTGCCTGACAGAGAGACCACCAGATCCCCCTGCCTGACAGAGAGACCACCAGATTCCCCTGCCTGACAGAGAGACCACCAGATTCCCCTGCCTGACAGAGAGACCACCAGATTCCCCTGCCTGACAGACCCAACACCAGATTCCACTGCCTGACAGAGAGACCACCAGATTCCCCTGCCTGACAGAGAGATCACCAGATTCCTCTGCCTGACAGAGAGACCACCAGATTCCCCTGTCTGACAGAGAGACCACCAGATTCCCCTGCCTGACAGAGAGACCTCCAGATTCCCCGCCTGACAGAGAGACCACCAGATTCCCCGCCTGACAGTGAGACCACCAGATTCCCCGCCTGACAGAGAGACCACCAGATTCCCCTGCCTGACAGACTCAACACCAGATTCCCCTGTCTGACAGAGAGACCACCAGATTCCCCTGGCTGACAGAGAGACCACCAGATTCCCCTGCCTGACAGAGAGACCACCAGATTCTCCTGCCTGACAGAGAGACCACCAGATACCCCTGCCTACAGACTCAATGCCAGATCCCCCTGCCTGATAGAGAGACCACCAGATTCCCCTGCCTGACATAGAGACCACCAGATTCCCCTGCCTGACAGAGAGACCACCAGATCCCCCTGCATGACAGAGAGACCACCAGATTCCCCTGCCTGACAGAAAGACCACCAGATTCCCCTGCCTGACAGAGAGACCACCAGATTCCCCTGCCTGACAGAGAGACCACCAGATTTCCCTGCCTGACAGGCTCAACACCAGATTCCCCTACCTGACAGATAGACCACCAGATTCCCCCTGCCTGACAGAGAGACCACCAGATTCCCCTGCCTGACAGAGAGACCACCAGAATCCCCTGTGTGACAGAGAGACCACCAGATTCCCCTGCCTGACAGAGAGACCACCAGATCACCATGCCTGACAGAGAGACCACCAGATTCCCCTGCCTGAAAGAGAGACCACCGGATTCCCCTGCCTGACGGAGAGACCACCAGATTCACCTGCCTGAAAGAGAGACCGCCATACACCACTGTCTGACAGGGAGACCACCAGATTCCCCTGTCTGACAGAGAGCCCACCAGATTCCCCTCCTGACAGAGAGACCACTAGATCACCCTGCCTGACAGACTCAACACCAGATTCCCCTGTCTGACAGACACAACACAAGATTCCGCTGTCTGACAGAGAGACCACCAGATTTCCCTGCCTGACAGACTCAACACCAGATTCCCCTGCCTGACAGAGAGACCACCAGATTCCCCTGCCTGACAGAGAGACCACCGGATTCCCCTGCCTGACATAGAGACCACCAGATTCCCTGCCTGACAGAGAGACCACCAGATTCCCCTGCCTGACAGAGAGACCACCAGATTCCCCTGCCTGACAGAGAGACCGCCAGATTCTCCTGCCTGACAGAGAGACCACCAGATTCCCCTGCCTGACAGAGAGACCACAGGATACCCCTGCCTACAGACTCAATGCCAGATTCCCCTGCCTGACAGATAGACCACCAGATTCCCCTGCCTGACAGAGAGACCACAAGATTCCTCTGCCTGACATAGAGACCACCAGATTCCCCTGCCTGACAGAGAGACCACCAGATCCCCCTGCCTGACAGAGAGACCACCAGATTCCCCTGCCTGACAGAGAGACCACCAGATTCCCCTGCCTGACAGAGAGACCACCAGATTCCCCTGCCTGACAGACCCAACACCAGATTCCACTGCCTGACAGAGAGACCACCAGATTCCCCTGCCTGACAGAGAGATCACCAGATTCCTCTGCCTGACAGAGAGACCACCAGATTCCCCTGTCTGACAGAGAGACCACCAGATTCCCCTGCCTGACAGAGAGACCTCCAGATTCCCCGCCTGACAGAGAGACCACCAGATTCCCCGCCTGACAGTGAGACCACCAGATTCCCCGCCTGACAGAGAGACCACCAGATTCCCCTGCCTGACAGACTCAACACCAGATTCCCCTGTCTGACAGAGAGACCACCAGATTCCCCTGGCTGACAGAGAGACCACCAGATTCCCCTGCCTGACAGAGAGACCACCAGATTCTCCTGCCTGACAGAGAGACCACCAGATACCCCTGCCTACAGACTCAATGCCAGATCCCCCTGCCTGATAGAGAGACCACCAGATTCCCCTGCCTGACATAGAGACCACCAGATTCCCCTGCCTGACAGAGAGACCACCAGATCCCCCTGCATGACAGAGAGACCACCAGATTCCCCTGCCTGACAGAAAGACCACCAGATTCCCCTGCCTGACAGAGAGACCACCAGATTCCCCTGCCTGACAGAGAGACCACCAGATTTCCCTGCCTGACAGGCTCAACACCAGATTCCCCTACCTGACAGATAGACCACCAGATTCCCCCTGCCTGACAGAGAGACCACCAGATTCCCCTGCCTGACAGAGAGACCACCAGAATCCCCTGTGTGACAGAGAGACCACCAGATTCCCCTGCCTGACAGAGAGACCACCAGATCACCATGCCTGACAGAGAGACCACCAGATTCCCCTGCCTGACAGACACAACACAAGATTCCGCTGTCTGACAGAGAGACCACCAGATTTCCCTGCCTGACAGACTCAACACCAGATTCCCCTGCCTGACAGAGAGACCACCAGATTCCCCTGCCTGACAGAGAGACCACCGGATTCCCCTGCCTGACATAGAGACCACCAGATTCCCTGCCTGACAGAGAGACCACCAGATTCCCCTACCTGACAGATAGACCACCAGATTCCCCTGCCTGACAGAGAGACCACCAGAATCCCCTGTGTGACAGAGAGACCACCAGATTCCCCTGCCTGACAGAGAGACCACCAGATCACCATGCCTGACAGAGAGACCACCAGATTCCCCTGCCTGAAAGAGAGACCACCGGATTCCCCTGCCTGACGGAGAGACCACCAGATTCCCCTGCCTGAAAGAGAGACCACCAGATTCCCCTGTCTGACAGGGAGACCACCAGATTCCCCTGTCTGACAGAGAGCCCACCAGATTCCCCTCCTGACAGAGAGACCACTAGATCACCCTGCCTGACAGACTCAACACCAGATTCCCCTGTCTGACAGACACAACACAAGATTCCGCTGTCTGACAGAGAGACCACCAGATTTCCCTGCCTGACAGACTCAACACCAGATTCCCCTGCCTGACAGAGAGACCACCAGATTCCCCTGCCTGACAGAGAGACCACCGGATTCCCCTGCCTGACATAGAGACCACCAGATTCCCTGCCTGACAGAGAGACCACCAGATTCCCCTGCCTGACAGAGAGACCACCAGATTCCCCTGCCTGACAGAGAGACCGCCAGATTCTCCTGCCTGACAGAGAGACCACCAGATTCCCCTGCCTGACAGAGAGACCACAGGATACCCCTGCCTACAGACTCAATGCCAGATTCCCCTGCCTGACAGATAGACCACCAGATTCCCCTGCCTGACAGAGAGACCACAAGATTCCTCTGCCTGACAGAGAGACCACCGGATTCCCCTGCCTGACATAGAGACCACCAGATTCCCTGCCTGACAGAGAGACCACCAGATTCCCCTGCCTGACAGAGAGACCACCAGATCCCCCTGCCTGACAGAGAGACCACCAGATTCCCCTGCCTGACAGAGAGACCACCAGATTCCCCTGCCTGACAGAGGGACCACCAGATTCCCCTGCCTGACAGAGAGACCACCAGATTGCCCTGCCTGACAGACTCAACACCAGATTCCCCTGCCTGACAGAGAGACCACCAAATTCCCCTGCCTGACAGAGAGACCACCAGATTCCCCTGCCTGACAGACTCAGCACCAGATTCCCCTGCCTGACAGAGAGACCACCAGATCCCCCTGCCTGACAGACTCACCACCAGATTCCCCTGCCTGACAAAGAACAAAGAACAAAGAAATGTACAGCACAGGAACAGGCCCTTCGGCCCTCCAAGCCCGTGCCGACCATACTGCCCGACTAAACTACAATCTTCTACACTTCCTGGGTCCGTATCCTTCTATTCCCATCCTATTCATATATTTGTCAAGATGCCCCTTAAATGTCCCTATCGTCCCTGCCTCCACTACCTCCTCCGGTAGTGAGTTCCAGGCACCCACTACCCTCTGCGTAAAAAACTTGCCTCGTTCATCTACTCTGAACTTTGCCCCTCTCACCTTAAACCTATGCCCCCTAGTAATTGACCCCTCTACCCTGGGGAAAAGCCTCTGACTATCCACTCTGTCTCTGCCCCTCATAATTTTGTATACCTCTATCAGGTCGCCCCTCAACCTCCTTCGTTCCAGTGAGAACAAACCGAGTTTATTCAATCGCTCCTCATAGCTTATGCCCTCCATACCAGGCAACATTCTGGTAAATCTCTTCTGCACCCTCTCTAAAGCCTCCACAACCTTCTGGTAGTGTGGCGACCAGAATTGAACACTATACTCCAAGTGTGGCCTAACTAAGGTTCTATACAGCTGCAACATGACTTGCCAATTCTTATACTCAATGCCCCGGCCAATGAAGGCAAGCATGCCGTATGCCTTCTTGACTACCTTCTCCACCTGTGTAGCCCCTTTCAGTGATCTGTGGACCTGTACTCCTAGATCTCTTTGACAGAGAGACCACCAGATTCCCCTGCCTGACAGAGAGACCACCAGATTTGCCTGCCTGACAGAGAGACCACCAGATTACCCTGCCTGACAGAGAGACCACTAGATTCCCCTGCCTGACAGAGAGACCACCAGATTACCCTGCCTGACAGAGAGACCACCAGATTCCCCTGCCTGACAGAGAGACCACCAGATACCCCTGCCTGACAGAGAGACCACCAGATTCCCCTGCCTGACAGAGAGACCACCAGATTCCCCTGCCTGACAGAGAGACCACCAGATTCCCCTGCATGACAGAGAGACCACCAGATTCCCCTGCCTGACAGAGAGACCACCAGAATCCCCGCCTGACCGAGAGACCACCGGACACCCCTGCCTGACAGAGAGACCACCAGATTCCCCTGCCTGACAGAGAGACCACCAGATTCCCCTGCCTGACAGAGAGACCTCCAGATTCCCATGTCTGACAGAGAGACCACCAGATTCCCCTGCCTGACAGAGAGACCACCAGATTCCCCGCCTGACAGAGAGACCACCAGATTCCCCGCCTGACAGAGAGACCACCAGATTCCCCTGCCTGACAGAGCGACCACCAGATTCCCCTGCCTGACAGAGAGACCACCAGATTCCCCTGCCTGACAGAGAGACCTCCAGATTCCCCTGTCTGACAGAGAGACCACCAGATTCCCCTGCCTGACAGAGAGACCACCAGATTCCCCGCCTGACAGAGAGACCACCAGATTCCCCGCCTGACAGAGAGACCACCAGATTCCCCGCCTGACAGAGAGACCACCAGATTCCTCTGCCTGACAGAGAGACCACCAGATTCCCCTGACCGACAGAGAGACCACTAGATTCCCCTGCCTGACAGAGAGACCACCAGATTCCCCTGCCTGACAGACTCAACACCAGATTCCCCTGTCTGACAGAGAGACCACCAGATTCCCCTGGCTGACAGAGAGACCACCAGATTCCCCTGCCTGACAGAGAGACCACCAGATTCTCCTGCCTGACTGAGAGACCACCAGATGCCCCTGCCTACAGACTCAATGCCAGATTCCCCTGCCTGACAGATAGACCACCAGATTCCCCTGCCTGATAGAGAGACCACCAGATTCCCCTGCCTGACACAGAGACCACCAGATTCCCCTGCCTGACAGAGAGACCACCAGATCCCCCTGCCTGACAGAGAGACCACCAGATTCCCCTGTCTGACAGAGAGACCACCAGATTCCTCTGCCTGACAGAGATACCACAAGATTCCCCTGCCTGACAGACTCAACATCAGATTCCTCTGCCTGACAGAGAGATCACCAGATTCCACTGCCTGGCAGTCTCACCACCAGATTCCCCTGCCTGCCAGAGAGACCACCAGATTCCCCTGCCTGACTGAGAGACCACCAGATGCCCCTGCCTGACAGAGAGACCACCAGATTCCCCTGCCTGACAGAGAGACCACCATATTTCCCTGCCTGACAGGCTCAACACCAGATTCCCCTGCCTAACAGATAGACCACCAGATTCCCCTGCCTGACAGAGAGACCACCAGATTCCCCGCCTGACAGAGAGACCACCAGATTCCCCGCCTGACAGAGAGACCACCAGATTCCCCGCCTGACAGAGAGACCACCAGATTCCTCTGCCTGACAGAGAGACCACCAGATTCCCCTGACCGACAGAGAGACCACTAGATTCCCCTGCCTGACAGAGAGACCACCAGATTCCCCTGCCTGACAGACTCAACACCAGATTCCCCTGTCTGACAGAGAGACCACCAGATTCCCCTGGCTGACAGAGAGACCACCAGATTCCCCTGCCTGACAGAGAGACCACCAGATTCTCCTGCCTGACTGAGAGACCACCAGATGCCCCTGCCTACAGACTCAATGCCAGATTCCCCTGCCTGACAGATAGACCACCAGATTCCCCTGCCTGATAGAGAGACCACCAGATTCCCCTGCCTGACACAGAGACCACCAGATTCCCCTGCCTGACAGAGAGACCACCAGATCCCCCTGCCTGACAGAGAGACCACCAGATTCCCCTGTCTGACAGAGAGACCACCAGATTCCTCTGCCTGACAGAGATACCACAAGATTCCCCTGCCTGACAGACTCAACATCAGATTCCTCTGCCTGACAGAGAGATCACCAGATTCCACTGCCTGGCAGTCTCACCACCAGATTCCCCTGCCTGCCAGAGAGACCACCAGATTCCCCTGCCTGACTGAGAGACCACCAGATGCCCCTGCCTGACAGAGAGACCACCAGATTCCCCTGCCTGACAGAGAGACCACCATATTTCCCTGCCTGACAGGCTCAACACCAGATTCCCCTGCCTAACAGATAGACCACCGGATTCCCCTGCCTGACGGAGAGACCACCAGATTCCCCTGCCTGAAAGAGAGACCGCCAGATACCCCTGTCTGACAGGGAGACCACCAGATTCCCCTGTCTGACAGAGAGCCCACCAGATTCCCCTGCCTGACAGAGAGACCACCAGATCACCCTGCCTGACAGACTCAACACCAGATTCCCCTGTCTGACAGACACAACACAAGATTCCGCTGTCTGACAGAGAGACCACCAGATTTCCCTGCCTGACAGACTCAACACCAGATTCCCCATCCTGACAGAGAGACCACCGGATTCCCCTGCCTGACATAGAGACCACCAGATTCCCCTGCCTGACAGAGAGACCACCAGATTCCCCTGCCTGACAGAGAGACCACCGGATTCCCCTGCCTGACATAGAGACCACCAGATTCCCCTGCCTGACAGAGAGACCACCAGATTCCCCTGCCTGACAGAGAGACCACCAGATTCCCCTGCCTGACAGAGAGACCACCAGATTCTCCTGCCTGACAGAGAGACCACCAGATTCCCCTGCCTGACAGAGAGACTACAGGATACCCCTGCCTACAGACTCAATGCCAGATTCCCCTGCCTGACAGATAGACCACCAGATTCCCCTGCCTGACAGAGAGACCACAAGATTCCTCTGCCTGACATAGAGACCACCAGATTCCCCTGCCTGACAGAGAGACCACCAGATCCCCCTGCCTGACAGAGAGACCACCAGATTCCCCTGCCTGACAGAGAGACCACCAGATTCCCCTGCCTGACAGTGGGACCACCAGATTCCCCTGCCTGACAGAGAGACCACCAGATTGCCCTGCCTGACAGACTCAACACCAGATTCCCCTGCCTGACAGAGAGACCACCAAATTCCCCTGCCTGACAGAGAGACCACCAGATTCCCCTGCCTGACAGACTCAGCACCAGATTCCCCTGCCTGACAGAGAGACCACCAGATCCCCCTGCCTGACAGACTCACCACCAGTTTCCCCTGCCTGACAGAGAGACCACCAGATTCCCCTGCCTGACAGAGAGACCACCAGATTTGCCTGCCTGACAGAGAGACCACCAGATTACCCTACCTGACAGAGAGACCACTAGATTCCCCTGCCTGACAGAGAGACCACCAGATTGCCCTGCCTGACAGAGAGACCACCAGATTCCCCTGCCTGACAGAGAGACCACCAGATACCCCTGCCTGACAGAGAGACCACCAGATTCCCCTGCCTGACAGAGAGACCACCAGATTCCCCTGCCTGACAGAGAGACCACCAGATTCCCCTGCATGACAGAGAGACCACCAGATTCCCCTGCCTGACAGAGAGACCACCAGAATCCCCGCCTGACCGAGAGACCACCGGATACCCCTGCCTGACAGAGAGACCACCAGATTCCCCTGCCGACAGAGAGACCACCAGATTCCCCTGCCTGACAGAGAGACCTCCAGATTCCCCTGTCTGACAGAGAGACCACCAGGTTCCCCTGCCTGACAGAGAGACCACCAGATTCCCCTGCCTGACAGAGAGACCACCAGATTCCCCTGCCTGACAGAGAGACCACCAGATTCCCCTGCATGACAGAGAGACCACCAGATTCCCCTGCCTGACAGAGAGACCACCAGAATCCCCGCCTGACCGAGAGACCACCGGATACCCCTGCCTGACAGAGAGACCACCAGATTCCCCTGCCTGACAGAGAGACCACCAGATTCCCCTGCCTGACAGAGAGACCTCCAGATTCCCCTGTCTGACAGAGAGACCACCAGGTTCCCCTGCCTGACAGAGAGACCACCAGATTCCCCGCCTGACAGAGAGACCACCAGATTCCCCGCCTGACAGAGAGACCACCAGATTCCCCTGCCTGACAGAGAGACCACCAGTTTCCCCAGCCTGACAGAGAGACCACCAGATTCCCCTGCCTGACAGAGAGACCACCAGATTCCCCGCCTGACAGAGAGACCACCAGATTCCCCGCCTGACAGAGAGACCACCAGATTCCCCTGCCTGACAGAGAGACCACCAGATTCCCCTGCCTGACAGAGAGACCACCAGATTCCCCTGCCTGACAGAGAGACCACCAGATTCCCCTGTCTGACAGAGAGACCACCAGATTCTCCTGCCTGACAGAGAGACCACCAGATACCCCTGCCTACAGACTCAATGCCAGATTCCCCTGCCTGACAGATAGACCACCAGATTCCCCTGCCTGATAGAGAGACCACCAGATTCCCCTGCCTGACATAGAGACCACCAGATTCCCCTGCCTGACAGAGAGACCACCAGATCCCCCTGCCTGACAGAGAGACCACCAGATTCCCCTGTCTGACAGAGAGACCACCAGATTCCTCTGCCTGACAGAGATACCACAAGATTCCCCTGCCTGACAGACTCAACACAAGATTCCTCTGCCTGACAGAGAGATCACCAGATTCCACTGCCTGGCAGTCTCACCACCAGATTCCCCTGCCTGCCAGAGAGACCACCAGATTCCCCTGCCTGGCAGAGAGACCACCAGATGCCCCTGCCTGACAGAGAGACCACCAGATTCCCCTGCCTGACAGAGAGACCACCAGATTTCCCTGCCTGACAGGCTCAACACCAGATTCCCCTGCCTAACAGATAGACCACCGGATTCCCCTGCCTGACGGAGAGACCACCAGATTCCCCTGCCTGAAAGAGAGACCACCAGATACCCCTGTCTGACAGGGAGACCACCAGATTCCCCTGTCTGACAGAGAGACCACCAGATCACCCTGCCTGACAGACACAACACAAGATTCCGCTGTCTGACAGAGAGACCACCAGATTTCCCTGCCTGACAGACTCAACACCAGATTCCCCTGCCTGACAGAGAGCCCACCAGATTCCCCTGCCTGACAGAGAGACCACCGGATTCCCCTGCCTGACATAGAGACCACCAGATTCCCCTGCCTGACAGAGAGACCACCAGATTCCCCTGCCTGACAGAGAGACCACCAGATTCCCCTGACTGACAGAGAGACCACCAGATTCTCCTGCCTGACAGAGAGACCACCAGATTCCCCTGCCTGACAGAGAGACCACAGGATACCGCTGCCTACAGACTCAATGCCAGATTCCCCTGCCTGACAGATAGACCACCAGATTCCCCTGCCTGACAGAGAGACCACCAGATTCCTCTGCCTGACATAGAGACCACCTGATTCCCCTGCCTGACAGAGAGACCACCAGATCCCCCTGCCTGACAGAGAGACCACCAGATTCCCCTGCCTGACAGAGAGACCACCAGATTCCCCTGCCTGACAGAGGGACCACCAGATTCCCCTGCCTGACAGAGAGACCACCAGATTGCCCTGCCTGACAGACTCAACACCAGATTCCCCTGCCTGACAGAGAGACCACCAAATTCCCCTGCCTGACAGAGAGACACCAGATTCCCCTGCCTGACAGACTCAACACCAGATTCCCCTGCCTGACAGAGAGACCACCAGATCCCCCTGCCTGACAGACTCACCACAAGATTCCCCTGCCTGACAGAGAGACCACCAGATTCCCCTGCCTGACAGACTCAACACCAGATTCCCCTGTCTGACAGAGAGACCACCAGATTCCCCTGGCTGACAGAGAGACCACCAGATTCCCCTGCCTGACAGAGAGACCACCAGATTCTCCTGCCTGACTGAGAGACCACCAGATGCCCCTGCCTACAGACTCAATGCCAGATTCCCCTGCCTGACAGATAGACCACCAGATTCCCCTGCCTGATAGAGAGACCACCAGATTCCCCTGCCTGACACAGAGACCACCAGATTCCCCTGCCTGACAGAGAGACCACCAGATCCCCCTGCCTGACAGAGAGACCACCAGATTCCCCTGTCTGACAGAGAGACCACCAGATTCCTCTGCCTGACAGAGATACCACAAGATTCCCCTGCCTGACAGACTCAACATCAGATTCCTCTGCCTGACAGAGAGATCACCAGATTCCACTGCCTGGCAGTCTCACCACCAGATTCCCCTGCCTGCCAGAGAGACCACCAGATTCCCCTGCCTGACTGAGAGACCACCAGATGCCCCTGCCTGACAGAGAGACCACCAGATTCCCCTGCCTGACAGAGAGACCACCATATTTCCCTGCCTGACAGGCTCAACACCAGATTCCCCTGCCTAACAGATAGACCACCAGATTCCCCTGCCTGACAGAGAGACCACCAGATTCCCCGCCTGACAGAGAGACCACCAGATTCCCCGCCTGACAGAGAGACCACCAGATTCCCCGCCTGACAGAGAGACCACCAGATTCCTCTGCCTGACAGAGAGACCACCAGATTCCCCTGACCGACAGAGAGACCACTAGATTCCCCTGCCTGACAGAGAGACCACCAGATTCCCCTGCCTGACAGACTCAACACCAGATTCCCCTGTCTGACAGAGAGACCACCAGATTCCCCTGGCTGACAGAGAGACCACCAGATTCCCCTGCCTGACAGAGAGACCACCAGATTCTCCTGCCTGACTGAGAGACCACCAGATGCCCCTGCCTACAGACTCAATGCCAGATTCCCCTGCCTGACAGATAGACCACCAGATTCCCCTGCCTGATAGAGAGACCACCAGATTCCCCTGCCTGACACAGAGACCACCAGATTCCCCTGCCTGACAGAGAGACCACCAGATCCCCCTGCCTGACAGAGAGACCACCAGATTCCCCTGTCTGACAGAGAGACCACCAGATTCCTCTGCCTGACAGAGATACCACAAGATTCCCCTGCCTGACAGACTCAACATCAGATTCCTCTGCCTGACAGAGAGATCACCAGATTCCACTGCCTGGCAGTCTCACCACCAGATTCCCCTGCCTGCCAGAGAGACCACCAGATTCCCCTGCCTGACTGAGAGACCACCAGATGCCCCTGCCTGACAGAGAGACCACCAGATTCCCCTGCCTGACAGAGAGACCACCATATTTCCCTGCCTGACAGGCTCAACACCAGATTCCCCTGCCTAACAGATAGACCACCGGATTCCCCTGCCTGACGGAGAGACCACCAGATTCCCCTGCCTGAAAGAGAGACCGCCAGATACCCCTGTCTGACAGGGAGACCACCAGATTCCCCTGTCTGACAGAGAGCCCACCAGATTCCCCTGCCTGACAGAGAGACCACCAGATCACCCTGCCTGACAGACTCAACACCAGATTCCCCTGTCTGACAGACACAACACAAGATTCCGCTGTCTGACAGAGAGACCACCAGATTTCCCTGCCTGACAGACTCAACACCAGATTCCCCATCCTGACAGAGAGACCACCGGATTCCCCTGCCTGACATAGAGACCACCAGATTCCCCTGCCTGACAGAGAGACCACCAGATTCCCCTGCCTGACAGAGAGACCACCGGATTCCCCTGCCTGACATAGAGACCACCAGATTCCCCTGCCTGACAGAGAGACCACCAGATTCCCCTGCCTGACAGAGAGACCACCAGATTCCCCTGCCTGACAGAGAGACCACCAGATTCTCCTGCCTGACAGAGAGACCACCAGATTCCCCTGCCTGACAGAGAGACTACAGGATACCCCTGCCTACAGACTCAATGCCAGATTCCCCTGCCTGACAGATAGACCACCAGATTCCCCTGCCTGACAGAGAGACCACAAGATTCCTCTGCCTGACATAGAGACCACCAGATTCCCCTGCCTGACAGAGAGACCACCAGATCCCCCTGCCTGACAGAGAGACCACCAGATTCCCCTGCCTGACAGAGAGACCACCAGATTCCCCTGCCTGACAGTGGGACCACCAGATTCCCCTGCCTGACAGAGAGACCACCAGATTGCCCTGCCTGACAGACTCAACACCAGATTCCCCTGCCTGACAGAGAGACCACCAAATTCCCCTGCCTGACAGAGAGACCACCAGATTCCCCTGCCTGACAGACTCAGCACCAGATTCCCCTGCCTGACAGAGAGACCACCAGATCCCCCTGCCTGACAGACTCACCACCAGTTTCCCCTGCCTGACAGAGAGACCACCAGATTCCCCTGCCTGACAGAGAGACCACCAGATTTGCCTGCCTGACAGAGAGACCACCAGATTACCCTACCTGACAGAGAGACCACTAGATTCCCCTGCCTGACAGAGAGACCACCAGATTGCCCTGCCTGACAGAGAGACCACCAGATTCCCCTGCCTGACAGAGAGACCACCAGATACCCCTGCCTGACAGAGAGACCACCAGATTCCCCTGCCTGACAGAGAGACCACCAGATTCCCCTGCCTGACAGAGAGACCACCAGATTCCCCTGCATGACAGAGAGACCACCAGATTCCCCTGCCTGACAGAGAGACCACCAGAATCCCCGCCTGACCGAGAGACCACCGGATACCCCTGCCTGACAGAGAGACCACCAGATTCCCCTGCCGACAGAGAGACCACCAGATTCCCCTGCCTGACAGAGAGACCTCCAGATTCCCCTGTCTGACAGAGAGACCACCAGGTTCCCCTGCCTGACAGAGAGACCACCAGATTCCCCTGCCTGACAGAGAGACCACCAGATTCCCCTGCCTGACAGAGAGACCACCAGATTCCCCTGCATGACAGAGAGACCACCAGATTCCCCTGCCTGACAGAGAGACCACCAGAATCCCCGCCTGACCGAGAGACCACCGGATACCCCTGCCTGACAGAGAGACCACCAGATTCCCCTGCCTGACAGAGAGACCACCAGATTCCCCTGCCTGACAGAGAGACCTCCAGATTCCCCTGTCTGACAGAGAGACCACCAGGTTCCCCTGCCTGACAGAGAGACCACCAGATTCCCCGCCTGACAGAGAGACCACCAGATTCCCCGCCTGACAGAGAGACCACCAGATTCCCCTGCCTGACAGAGAGACCACCAGTTTCCCCAGCCTGACAGAGAGACCACCAGATTCCCCTGCCTGACAGAGAGACCACCAGATTCCCCGCCTGACAGAGAGACCACCAGATTCCCCGCCTGACAGAGAGACCACCAGATTCCCCTGCCTGACAGAGAGACCACCAGATTCCCCTGCCTGACAGAGAGACCACCAGATTCCCCTGCCTGACAGAGAGACCACCAGATTCCCCTGTCTGACAGAGAGACCACCAGATTCTCCTGCCTGACAGAGAGACCACCAGATACCCCTGCCTACAGACTCAATGCCAGATTCCCCTGCCTGACAGATAGACCACCAGATTCCCCTGCCTGATAGAGAGACCACCAGATTCCCCTGCCTGACATAGAGACCACCAGATTCCCCTGCCTGACAGAGAGACCACCAGATCCCCCTGCCTGACAGAGAGACCACCAGATTCCCCTGTCTGACAGAGAGACCACCAGATTCCTCTGCCTGACAGAGATACCACAAGATTCCCCTGCCTGACAGACTCAACACAAGATTCCTCTGCCTGACAGAGAGATCACCAGATTCCACTGCCTGGCAGTCTCACCACCAGATTCCCCTGCCTGCCAGAGAGACCACCAGATTCCCCTGCCTGGCAGAGAGACCACCAGATGCCCCTGCCTGACAGAGAGACCACCAGATTCCCCTGCCTGACAGAGAGACCACCAGATTTCCCTGCCTGACAGGCTCAACACCAGATTCCCCTGCCTAACAGATAGACCACCGGATTCCCCTGCCTGACGGAGAGACCACCAGATTCCCCTGCCTGAAAGAGAGACCACCAGATACCCCTGTCTGACAGGGAGACCACCAGATTCCCCTGTCTGACAGAGAGACCACCAGATCACCCTGCCTGACAGACACAACACAAGATTCCGCTGTCTGACAGAGAGACCACCAGATTTCCCTGCCTGACAGACTCAACACCAGATTCCCCTGCCTGACAGAGAGCCCACCAGATTCCCCTGCCTGACAGAGAGACCACCGGATTCCCCTGCCTGACATAGAGACCACCAGATTCCCCTGCCTGACAGAGAGACCACCAGATTCCCCTGCCTGACAGAGAGACCACCAGATTCCCCTGACTGACAGAGAGACCACCAGATTCTCCTGCCTGACAGAGAGACCACCAGATTCCCCTGCCTGACAGAGAGACCACAGGATACCGCTGCCTACAGACTCAATGCCAGATTCCCCTGCCTGACAGATAGACCACCAGATTCCCCTGCCTGACAGAGAGACCACCAGATTCCTCTGCCTGACATAGAGACCACCTGATTCCCCTGCCTGACAGAGAGACCACCAGATCCCCCTGCCTGACAGAGAGACCACCAGATTCCCCTGCCTGACAGAGAGACCACCAGATTCCCCTGCCTGACAGAGGGACCACCAGATTCCCCTGCCTGACAGAGAGACCACCAGATTGCCCTGCCTGACAGACTCAACACCAGATTCCCCTGCCTGACAGAGAGACCACCAAATTCCCCTGCCTGACAGAGAGACACCAGATTCCCCTGCCTGACAGACTCAACACCAGATTCCCCTGCCTGACAGAGAGACCACCAGATCCCCCTGCCTGACAGACTCACCACAAGATTCCCCTGCCTGACAGAGAGACCACCAGATTACCCTGCCTGACAGAGAGACCACTAGATTCCCCTGCCTGACAGAGAGACCACCAGATTACCCTGCCTGACAGAGAGACCACCAGATTTGCCTGCCTGACAGAGAGACCACCAGATACCCCTGCCTGACAGAGAGACCACCAGATTCCCCTGCCTGACAGAGAGACCACCAGATTCCCCTGCCTGACAGAGAGACCACCAGATTCCCCTGCCTGACAGAGAGACCACCAGATTCCCCTGCCTGACAGAGAGACCACCAGATTCCCCTGGCTGACAGAGAGACCACCAGATTCCCCTGCCTGACAGAGAGACCACCAGAATCCCCGCCTGACCGAGAGACCACCGGATACCCCTGCCTGACAGAGAGACCACCAGATTCCCCTGCCTGACAGAGAGACCACCAGATTCCCCTGCCTGACAGAGAGACCTCCAGATTCCCCTGTCTGACAGAGAGACCACCAGATTCCCCTGTCTGACAGAGTGACCACCAGATTCCCCGCCTGACAGAGAGACCACCAGATTCCCCGCCTGACAGAGAGACCACCAGATTCCCCTGCCTGACAGAGAGGCCACGAGATTCCCCTGACTGACAGAGAGACCACCAGATTCCCCGCCTGACAGAGAGACCACCAGATTCCCCGCCTGACAGAGAGACCACCAGATTCCCCTGACTGACAGAGAGACCATCAGATTCCTCTGCCTGACAGAGAGACGACAGACTCCCCTGTCTGACAGAGAGACCACCAGATTCCCCTGCCTGACAGAGAGACCACCAGATTCCCCACCTGACAGAGAGACCACCAGATTCCCCGCCTGACAGAGAGACCACCAGATTCCTCTGCCTGACAGAGAGACCACCAGATTCCTCTGCCTGACAGAGAGACCACCAGATTCCCCTGCCTGACAGAGACCACCAGATTCCCCTGACCGACAGAGAGACCACTAGATTCCTCTGCCTGACAGAGAGACCACCAGATTCCCCTGTCTGACAGACTCAACACCAGATTCCCCTGTCTGACAGAGAGACCACCAGATTCCCTGCCTGACAGAGAGACCACCAGATACCCCTGCCTACAGACTCAATGCCAGATTCCCCTGCCTGACAGAGAGACCACCAGATTCCCCTGCCTGACATAGAGACCACCAGATTCCCCTGCCTGACAGAGAGACCACCAGATTCCCCTGCCTGACAGAGAGACCACCAGATTCCCCTGCCTGACAGAGAGACCACCAGATTCCCCTGCCTGACAGAGAGACCACCAGATTCGCCTGCCTGACAGAGAGACCACCAGATTCCCCTGCCTGACAGAGAGACCACCAGATTCCTCTGCCTGACAGAGATACCACAAGATTCCCCTGCCTGACAGACTCAACACAAGATTCCCCTGCCTGCCAGAGAGACCACCAGATTCCCCTGCCTGACAGAGAGACCACCAGATGCCCCTGCCTGACAGAGAGAGCACCAGATTCCCCTGCCTGACAGAGAGACCACCAGATTCCCCGCCTGCCAGGGAGACCACCAGATACCCCGCCTGACAGAGAGACCACCAGATTCCCCACCTGACAGAGAAACCACCAGATTCCCCGCCTGACAGAGAGACCACCAGATTCCCCTGACTGACAGAGAGACCACCAGATTCCTCTGCCTGACAGAGAGACCACCAGATTCCCCTGTCTGACAGAGAGACCACCAGATTCCCCTGCCTGACAGAGAGACCACCAGATTCCCCGCCTGACAGAGAGACCACCAGATTCCACGCCTGACAGAGAGACCACCAGATTCCCCTGCCTGACACAGAGACCACCAGATTCCCCTGCCTGACAGAGAGACCACCAGATCCCCCTGCCTGACAGAGAGACCACCAGATTCCCCTGTCTGACAGAGAGACCACCAGATTCCTCTGCCTGACAGAGATACCACAAGATTCCCCTGCCTGACAGACTCAACATCAGATTCCTCTGCCTGACAGAGAGATCACCAGATTCCACTGCCTGGCAGTCTCACCACCAGATTCCCCTGCCTGCCAGAGAGACCACCAGATTCCCCTGCCTGACTGAGAGACCACCAGATGCCCCTGCCTGACAGAGAGACCACCAGATTCCCCTGCCTGACAGAGAGACCACCATATTTCCCTGCCTGACAGGCTCAACACCAGATTCCCCTGCCTAACAGATAGACCACCGGATTCCCCTGCCTGACGGAGAGACCACCAGATTCCCCTGCCTGAAAGAGAGACCGCCAGATACCCCTGTCTGACAGGGAGACCACCAGATTCCCCTGTCTGACAGAGAGCCCACCAGATTCCCCTGCCTGACAGAGAGACCACCAGATCACCCTGCCTGACAGACTCAACACCAGATTCCCCTGTCTGACAGACACAACACAAGATTCCGCTGTCTGACAGAGAGACCACCAGATTTCCCTGCCTGACAGACTCAACACCAGATTCCCCATCCTGACAGAGAGACCACCGGATTCCCCTGCCTGACATAGAGACCACCAGATTCCCCTGCCTGACAGAGAGACCACCAGATTCCCCTGCCTGACAGAGAGACCACCGGATTCCCCTGCCTGACATAGAGACCACCAGATTCCCCTGCCTGACAGAGAGACCACCAGATTCCCCTGCCTGACAGAGAGACCACCAGATTCCCCTGCCTGACAGAGAGACCACCAGATTCTCCTGCCTGACAGAGAGACCACCAGATTCCCCTGCCTGACAGAGAGACTACAGGATACCCCTGCCTACAGACTCAATGCCAGATTCCCCTGCCTGACAGATAGACCACCAGATTCCCCTGCCTGACAGAGAGACCACAAGATTCCTCTGCCTGACATAGAGACCACCAGATTCCCCTGCCTGACAGAGAGACCACCAGATCCCCCTGCCTGACAGAGAGACCACCAGATTCCCCTGCCTGACAGAGAGACCACCAGATTCCCCTGCCTGACAGTGGGACCACCAGATTCCCCTGCCTGACAGAGAGACCACCAGATTGCCCTGCCTGACAGACTCAACACCAGATTCCCCTGCCTGACAGAGAGACCACCAAATTCCCCTGCCTGACAGAGAGACCACCAGATTCCCCTGCCTGACAGACTCAGCACCAGATTCCCCTGCCTGACAGAGAGACCACCAGATCCCCCTGCCTGACAGACTCACCACCAGTTTCCCCTGCCTGACAGAGAGACCACCAGATTCCCCTGCCTGACAGAGAGACCACCAGATTTGCCTGCCTGACAGAGAGACCACCAGATTACCCTACCTGACAGAGAGACCACTAGATTCCCCTGCCTGACAGAGAGACCACCAGATTGCCCTGCCTGACAGAGAGACCACCAGATTCCCCTGCCTGACAGAGAGACCACCAGATACCCCTGCCTGACAGAGAGACCACCAGATTCCCCTGCCTGACAGAGAGACCACCAGATTCCCCTGCCTGACAGAGAGACCACCAGATTCCCCTGCATGACAGAGAGACCACCAGATTCCCCTGCCTGACAGAGAGACCACCAGAATCCCCGCCTGACCGAGAGACCACCGGATACCCCTGCCTGACAGAGAGACCACCAGATTCCCCTGCCGACAGAGAGACCACCAGATTCCCCTGCCTGACAGAGAGACCTCCAGATTCCCCTGTCTGACAGAGAGACCACCAGGTTCCCCTGCCTGACAGAGAGACCACCAGATTCCCCTGCCTGACAGAGAGACCACCAGATTCCCCTGCCTGACAGAGAGACCACCAGATTCCCCTGCATGACAGAGAGACCACCAGATTCCCCTGCCTGACAGAGAGACCACCAGAATCCCCGCCTGACCGAGAGACCACCGGATACCCCTGCCTGACAGAGAGACCACCAGATTCCCCTGCCTGACAGAGAGACCACCAGATTCCCCTGCCTGACAGAGAGACCTCCAGATTCCCCTGTCTGACAGAGAGACCACCAGGTTCCCCTGCCTGACAGAGAGACCACCAGATTCCCCGCCTGACAGAGAGACCACCAGATTCCCCGCCTGACAGAGAGACCACCAGATTCCCCTGCCTGACAGAGAGACCACCAGTTTCCCCAGCCTGACAGAGAGACCACCAGATTCCCCTGCCTGACAGAGAGACCACCAGATTCCCCGCCTGACAGAGAGACCACCAGATTCCCCGCCTGACAGAGAGACCACCAGATTCCCCTGCCTGACAGAGAGACCACCAGATTCCCCTGCCTGACAGAGAGACCACCAGATTCCCCTGCCTGACAGAGAGACCACCAGATTCCCCTGTCTGACAGAGAGACCACCAGATTCTCCTGCCTGACAGAGAGACCACCAGATACCCCTGCCTACAGACTCAATGCCAGATTCCCCTGCCTGACAGATAGACCACCAGATTCCCCTGCCTGATAGAGAGACCACCAGATTCCCCTGCCTGACATAGAGACCACCAGATTCCCCTGCCTGACAGAGAGACCACCAGATCCCCCTGCCTGACAGAGAGACCACCAGATTCCCCTGTCTGACAGAGAGACCACCAGATTCCTCTGCCTGACAGAGATACCACAAGATTCCCCTGCCTGACAGACTCAACACAAGATTCCTCTGCCTGACAGAGAGATCACCAGATTCCACTGCCTGGCAGTCTCACCACCAGATTCCCCTGCCTGCCAGAGAGACCACCAGATTCCCCTGCCTGGCAGAGAGACCACCAGATGCCCCTGCCTGACAGAGAGACCACCAGATTCCCCTGCCTGACAGAGAGACCACCAGATTTCCCTGCCTGACAGGCTCACCACCAGATTCCCCTGCCTAACAGATAGACCACCGGATTCCCCTGCCTGACGGAGAGACCACCAGATTCCCCTGCCTGAAAGAGAGACCACCAGATACCCCTGTCTGACAGGGAGACCACCAGATTCCCCTGTCTGACAGAGAGACCACCAGATCACCCTGCCTGACAGACACAACACAAGATTCCGCTGTCTGACAGAGAGACCACCAGATTTCCCTGCCTGACAGACTCAACACCAGATTCCCCTGCCTGACAGAGAGCCCACCAGATTCCCCTGCCTGACAGAGAGACCACCGGATTCCCCTGCCTGACATAGAGACCACCAGATTCCCCTGCCTGACAGAGAGACCACCAGATTCCCCTGCCTGACAGAGAGACCACCAGATTCCCCTGACTGACAGAGAGACCACCAGATTCTCCTGCCTGACAGAGAGACCACCAGATTCCCCTGCCTGACAGAGAGACCACAGGATACCGCTGCCTACAGACTCAATGCCAGATTCCCCTGCCTGACAGATAGACCACCAGATTCCCCTGCCTGACAGAGAGACCACCAGATTCCTCTGCCTGACATAGAGACCACCTGATTCCCCTGCCTGACAGAGAGACCACCAGATCCCCCTGCCTGACAGAGAGACCACCAGATTCCCCTGCCTGACAGAGAGACCACCAGATTCCCCTGCCTGACAGAGGGACCACCAGATTCCCCTGCCTGACAGAGAGACCACCAGATTGCCCTGCCTGACAGACTCAACACCAGATTCCCCTGCCTGACAGAGAGACCACCAAATTCCCCTGCCTGACAGAGAGACACCAGATTCCCCTGCCTGACAGACTCAACACCAGATTCCCCTGCCTGACAGAGAGACCACCAGATCCCCCTGCCTGACAGACTCACCACAAGATTCCCCTGCCTGACAGAGAGACCACCAGATTACCCTGCCTGACAGAGAGACCACTAGATTCCCCTGCCTGACAGAGAGACCACCAGATTACCCTGCCTGACAGAGAGACCACCAGATTTGCCTGCCTGACAGAGAGACCACCAGATACCCCTGCCTGACAGAGAGACCACCAGATTCCCCTGCCTGACAGAGAGACCACCAGATTCCCCTGCCTGACAGAGAGACCACCAGATTCCCCTGCCTGACAGAGAGACCACCAGATTCCCCTGCCTGACAGAGAGACCACCAGATTCCCCTGGCTGACAGAGAGACCACCAGATTCCCCTGCCTGACAGAGAGACCACCAGAATCCCCGCCTGACCGAGAGACCACCGGATACCCCTGCCTGACAGAGAGACCACCAGATTCCCCTGCCTGACAGAGAGACCACCAGATTCCCCTGCCTGACAGAGAGACCTCCAGATTCCCCTGTCTGACAGAGAGACCACCAGATTCCCCTGTCTGACAGAGTGACCACCAGATTCCCCGCCTGACAGAGAGACCACCAGATTCCCCGCCTGACAGAGAGACCACCAGATTCCCCTGCCTGACAGAGAGGCCACGAGATTCCCCTGACTGACAGAGAGACCACCAGATTCCCCGCCTGACAGAGAGACCACCAGATTCCCCGCCTGACAGAGAGACCACCAGATTCCCCTGACTGACAGAGAGACCATCAGATTCCTCTGCCTGACAGAGAGACGACAGACTCCCCTGTCTGACAGAGAGACCACCAGATTCCCCTGCCTGACAGAGAGACCACCAGATTCCCCACCTGACAGAGAGACCACCAGATTCCCCGCCTGACAGAGAGACCACCAGATTCCTCTGCCTGACAGAGAGACCACCAGATTCCTCTGCCTGACAGAGAGACCACCAGATTCCCCTGCCTGACAGAGACCACCAGATTCCCCTGACCGACAGAGAGACCACTAGATTCCTCTGCCTGACAGAGAGACCACCAGATTCCCCTGTCTGACAGACTCAACACCAGATTCCCCTGTCTGACAGAGAGACCACCAGATTCCCTGCCTGACAGAGAGACCACCAGATACCCCTGCCTACAGACTCAATGCCAGATTCCCCTGCCTGACAGAGAGACCACCAGATTCCCCTGCCTGACATAGAGACCACCAGATTCCCCTGCCTGACAGAGAGACCACCAGATTCCCCTGCCTGACAGAGAGACCACCAGATTCCCCTGCCTGACAGAGAGACCACCAGATTCCCCTGCCTGACAGAGAGACCACCAGATTCGCCTGCCTGACAGAGAGACCACCAGATTCCCCTGCCTGACAGAGAGACCACCAGATTCCTCTGCCTGACAGAGATACCACAAGATTCCCCTGCCTGACAGACTCAACACAAGATTCCCCTGCCTGCCAGAGAGACCACCAGATTCCCCTGCCTGACAGAGAGACCACCAGATGCCCCTGCCTGACAGAGAGAGCACCAGATTCCCCTGCCTGACAGAGAGACCACCAGATTCCCCGCCTGCCAGGGAGACCACCAGATACCCCGCCTGACAGAGAGACCACCAGATTCCCCACCTGACAGAGAAACCACCAGATTCCCCGCCTGACAGAGAGACCACCAGATTCCCCTGACTGACAGAGAGACCACCAGATTCCTCTGCCTGACAGAGAGACCACCAGATTCCCCTGTCTGACAGAGAGACCACCAGATTCCCCTGCCTGACAGAGAGACCACCAGATTCCCCGCCTGACAGAGAGACCACCAGATTCCACGCCTGACAGAGAGTCCACCAGATTCCTCTGCCTGACAGAGAGACCACCAGATTCCTCTGCCTGACAGAGACCACCAGATTCCCCTGCCTGACAGAGAGACCACTTGATTCCCCTGACCGACAGAGAGACCACTAGATTCCCCTGCCTGACAGAGAGACCACCAGATTTCCCTGCCTGACAGACTCAACACCAGATTCCCCTGTCTGACAGAGAGACCAGCAGATTCCCCTGCCTGACAGAGAGACCACCAGATTCCCCTGCCTGGCAGAGAGACCATCAGATTCCCCTGCCTGACAGAGAGACCACCAGATACCCCTGCCTACAGACTCAATGCCAGATGCCCCTGCCTGACAGATAGACCACCAGATTCCCCTGCCTGACAGAGAGACCACCAGATTCCCCTGCCTGACATAGAGACCACCAGATTCCCTGCCTGACAGAGAGACCACCAGATTCCCCTGCCTGACAGAGAGACCACCAGATTCCCCTGCCTGACAGAGAGACCACCAGATTCCCCTGCCTGACAGAGAGACCACCAGATTCCCCTGCCTGACAGAGAGACCACCAGATTCCCCTGCCTGACAGAGAGACCACCAGATTCCTCTGCCTGACAGAGATACCACAAGATTCCCCTGCCTGACAGACTCAACACCAGATTCCTCTGCCTGGCAGAGAGACCACCAGATTCCCCTGTCTGACAGAGAGACCACCAGATTCTCCTGCCTGACAGAGAGACCACCAGATACCCCTGCCTACAGACTCAATGCCAGATTCCCCTGCCTGACAGATAGACCACCAGATTCCCCTGCCTGATAGAGAGACCACCAGATTCCCCTGCCTGACATAGAGACCACCAGATTCCCCTGCCTGACAGAGAGACCACCAGATCCCCCTGCCTGACAGAGAGACCACCAGATTCCCCTGTCTGACAGAGAGACCACCAGATTCCTCTGCCTGACAGTGATACCACAAGATTCCCCTGCCTGACAGACTCAACACAAGATTCCTCTGCCTGACAGAGAGATCACCAGATTCCACTGCCTGGCAGTCTCACCACCAGATTCCCCTGCCTGCCAGAGAGACCACCAGATTCCCCTGCCTGGCAGAGAGACCACCAGATGCCCCTGCCTGACAGAGAGACCACCAGATTCCCCTGCCTGACAGAGAGACCACCAGATTTCCCTGCCTGACAGGCTCAACACCAGATTCCCCTGCCTAACAGATAGACCACCGGATTCCCCTGCCTGACGGAGAGACCACCAGATTCCCCTGCCTGAAAGAGAGACCACCAGATACCCCTGTCTGACAGGGAGACCACCAGATTCCCCTGTCTGACAGAGAGCCCACCAGATTCCCCTGCCTGACAGAGAGACCACCAGATTCCCCTGCCTGACAGAGAGACCACCAGATTCCCCTGCCTGACAGAGAGACCACCAGAATCCCCGCCTGACCGAGAGACCACCGGATACCCCTGCCTGACAGAGAGACCACCAGATTCCCCTGCCTGACAGAGAGACCACCAGATTCCCCTGCCTGACAGAGAGACCACCAGATTCCCCTGACTGACAGAGAGACCATCAGATTCCTCTGCCTGACAGAGAGACTACAGACTCCCCTGTCTGACAGAGAGACCACCAGATTCCCCTGCCTGACAGAGAGACCACCAGATTCCCCACCTGACAGAGAGACCACCAGATTCCCCGCCTGACAGAGAGACCACCAGATTCCTCTGCCTGACAGAGAGACCACCAGATTCCTCTGCCTGACAGAGACCACCAGATTCCCCTGCCTGACAGAGAGACCACCAGATTCCCCTGCCTGACAGAGAGACCACCAGATTCCCCTGCCTGACAGAGACCACCAGATTCCCCTGACCGACAGAGAGACCACTAGATTCCTCTGCCTGACAGAGAGACCACCAGATTCCCCTGTCTGACAGACTCAACACCAGATTCCCCTGTCTGACAGAGAGACCACCAGATTCCCTGCCTGACAGAGAGACCACCAGATTCCCCTGCCTGACAGAGAGACCACCAGATACCCCTGCCTACAGACTCAATGCCAGATTCCCCTGCCTGACAGAGAGACCACCAGATTCCCCTGCCTGACATAGAGACCACCAGATTCCCCTGCCTGACAGAGAGACCACCAGATTCCCCTGCCTGACAGAGAGACCACCAGATTCCCCTGCCTGACAGAGAGACCACCAGATTCCCCTGCCTGACAGAGAGACCACCAGATTCGTCTGCCTGACAGAGAGACCACCAGATTCCCCTGCCTGACAGAGAGACCACCAGATTCCTCTGCCTGACAGAGATACCACAAGATTCCCCTGTCTGACAGACTCAACACAAGATTCCCCTGCCTGCCAGAGAGACCACCAGATTCCCCTGCCTGACAGAGAGACCACCAGATGCCCCTGCCTGACAGAGAGAGCACCAGATTCCCCTGCCTGACAGAGAGACCACCAGATTCCCCGCCTGCCAGGGAGACCACCAGATACCCCGCCTGACAGAGAGACCACCAGATTCCCCACCTGACAGAGAAACCACCAGATTCCCCGCCTGACAGAGAGACCACCAGATTCCCCTGACTGACAGAGAGACCACCAGATTCCTCTGCCTGACAGAGAGACCACCAGATTCCCCTGTCTGACAGAGAGACCACCAGATTCCCCTGCCTGACAGAGAGACCACCAGATTCCCCGCCTGACAGAGAGACCACCAGATTCCACGCCTGACAGAGAGTCCACCAGATTCCTCTGCCTGACAGAGAGACCACCAGATTCCTCTGCCTGACAGAGACCACCAGATTCCCCTGCCTGACAGAGAGACCACCAGATTCCCCTGCCTGACAGAGAGACCACCAGATTCCCCTGCCTGACAGAGAGACCACCAGATTCCCCTGCCTGACAGAGAGACCACCAGATTCGCCTGCCTGACAGAGAGACCACCAGATTCCCCTGCCTGACAGAGAGACCACCAGATTCGCCTGCCTGACAGAGAGACCACCAGATTCCCCTGCCTGACAGAGAGACCACCAGATTCCTCTGCCTGACAGAGATACCACAAGATTCCCCTGCCTGACAGACTCAACACAAGATTCCCCTGCCTGCCAGAGAGACCACCAGATTCCCCTGCCTGACAGAGAGACCACCAGATTCCCCTGCCTGACAGAGAGACCACCAGATTCCCCTGCCTGACAGAGAGACCACCAGATTCCCCTGCCTGACAGAGAGACCACCAGATTCGCCTGCCTGACAGAGAGACCACCAGATTCCCCTGCCTGACAGAGAGACCACCAGATTCCTCTGCCTGACAGAGATACCACAAGATTCCCCTGCCTGACAGACTCAACACAAGATTCCCCTGCCTGCCAGAGAGACCACCAGATTCCCCTGCCTGACAGAGAGACCACCGGATGCCCCTGCCTGACAGAGAGAGCACCAGATTCCCCTGCCTGACAGAGAGACCACCAGATTCCCCGCCTGCCAGGGAGACCACCAGATACCCCGCCTGACAGAGAGACCACCAGATTCCCCACCTGACAGAGAAACCACCAGATTCCCCGCCTGACAGAGAGACCACCAGATTCCCCTGACTGACAGAGAGACCACCAGATTCCTCTGCCTGACAGAGAGACCACCAGATTCCCCTGTCTGACAGAGAGACCACCAGATTCCCCTGCCTGACAGAGAGACCACCAGATTCCCCGCCTGACAGAGAGACCACCAGATTCCACGCCTGACAGAGAGTCCACCAGATTCCTCTGCCTGACAGAGAGACCACCAGATTCCTCTGCCTGACAGAGACCACCAGATTCCCCTGCCTGACAGAGAGACCACTTGATTCCCCTGACCGACAGAGAGACCACTAGATTCCCCTGCCTGACAGAGAGACCACCAGATTTCCCTGCCTGACAGACTCAACACCAGATTCCCCTGTCTGACAGAGAGACCAGCAGATTCCCCTGCCTGACAGAGAGACCACCAGATTCCCCTGCCTGGCAGAGAGACCATCAGATTCCCCTGCCTGACAGAGAGACCACCAGATACCCCTGCCTACAGACTCAATGCCAGATGCCCCTGCCTGACAGATAGACCACCAGATTCCCCTGCCTGACAGAGAGACCACCAGATTCCCCTGCCTGACATAGAGACCACCAGATTCCCTGCCTGACAGAGAGACCACCAGATTCCCCTGCCTGACAGAGAGACCACCAGATTCCCCTGCCTGACAGAGAGACCACCAGATTCCCCTGCCTGACAGAGAGACCACCAGATTCCCCTGCCTGACAGAGAGACCACCAGATTCCACGCCTGACAGAGAGTCCACCAGATTCCTCTGCCTGACAGAGAGACCACCAGATTCCTCTGCCTGACAGAGACCACCAGATTCCCCTGCCTGACAGAGAGACCACTTGATTCCCCTGACCGACAGAGAGACCACTAGATTCCCCTGCCTGACAGAGAGACCACCAGATTTCCCTGCCTGACAGACTCAACACCAGATTCCCCTGTCTGACAGAGAGACCAGCAGATTCCCCTGCCTGACAGAGAGACCACCAGATTCCCCTGCCTGGCAGAGAGACCATCAGATTCCCCTGCCTGACAGAGAGACCACCAGATACCCCTGCCTACAGACTCAATGCCAGATGCCCCTGCCTGACAGATAGACCACCAGATTCCCCTGCCTGACAGAGAGACCACCAGATTCCCCTGCCTGACATAGAGACCACCAGATTCCCTGCCTGACAGAGAGACCACCAGATTCCCCTGCCTGACAGAGAGACCACCAGATTCCCCTGCCTGACAGAGAGACCACCAGATTCCCCTGCCTGACAGAGAGACCACCAGATTCCCCTGCCTGACAGAGAGACCACCAGATTCCTCTGCCTGACAGAGATACCACAAGATTCCCCTGCCTGACAGACTCAACACCAGATTCCTCTGCCTGGCAGTCTCACCACCAGATTCCCCTGCCTGACAGATAGACCACCAGATTCCCCCTGCCTGACAGAGAGACCACCAGATTCTCCCGCCTGACAGAGAGACCACCAGATCACCATGCCTGACAGAGAGACCACCAGATTCCCCTGCCTGAAAGAGAGACCACCGGATTCCCCTGCCTGACGGAGAGACCACCAGATTCCCCTGCCTGAAAGAGAGACCGCCAGATACCCCTGTCTGACAGCGAGACCACCAGATTCCCCTGTCTGACAGAGAGCCCACCAGATTCCCCTGCCTGACAGAGAGACCACCAAATCACCCTGCCTGACAGACTCAACACCAGATTCCCCTGTCTGACAGACTCACCACCAGATTCCCCTGCCTGGCAGACTCAACACCAGATTCCCCTGCCTGACAGAGAGACCACCAGATTCCCCTGCCTGGCAGAGAGACCACCAGGTTCCCCTGCCTGACAGAGAGACCACCAGATTCCCCACCTGACAGAGAAACCACCAGATTCCCCGCCTGACAGAGAGACCACCAGATTCCCCTGACTGACAGAGAGACCACCAGATTCCTCTGCCTGACAGAGAGACCACCAGATTCCCCTGTCTGACAGAGAGACCACCAGATTCCCCTGCCTGACAGAGAGACCACCAGATTCCCCGCCTGACAGAGAGACCACCAGATTCCACGCCTGACAGAGAGTCCACCAGATTCCTCTGCCTGACAGAGAGACCACCAGATTCCTCTGCCTGACAGAGACCACCAGATTCCCCTGCCTGACAGAGAGACCACTTGATTCCCCTGACCGACAGAGAGACCACTAGATTCCCCTGCCTGACAGAGAGACCACCAGATTTCCCTGCCTGACAGACTCAACACCAGATTCCCCTGTCTGACAGAGAGACCAGCAGATTCCCCTGCCTGACAGAGAGACCACCAGATTCCCCTGCCTGGCAGAGAGACCATCAGATTCCCCTGCCTGACAGAGAGACCACCAGATACCCCTGCCTACAGACTCAATGCCAGATGCCCCTGCCTGACAGATAGACCACCAGATTCCCCTGCCTGACAGAGAGACCACCAGATTCCCCTGCCTGACATAGAGACCACCAGATTCCCTGCCTGACAGAGAGACCACCAGATTCCCCTGCCTGACAGAGAGACCACCAGATTCCCCTGCCTGACAGAGAGACCACCAGATTCCCCTGCCTGACAGAGAGACCACCAGATTCCCCTGCCTGACAGAGAGACCACCAGATTCCCCTGCCTGACAGAGAGACCACCAGATTCCTCTGCCTGACAGAGATACCACAAGATTCCCCTGCCTGACAGACTCAACACCAGATTCCTCTGCCTGGCAGTCTCACCACCAGATTCCCCTGCCTGACAGATAGACCACCAGATTCCCCTGCCTGACAGAGAGACCACCAGATTCCTCTGCCTGACAGAGATACCACAAGATTCCCCTGCCTGACAGACTCAACACCAGATTCCTCTGCCTGACAGGCTCAACACCAGATTCCCCTGCCTGACAGAGAGACCACCAGATTCTCCCGCCTGACAGAGAGACCACCAGATCACCATGCCTGACAGAGAGACCACCAGATTCCCCTGCCTGAAAGAGAGACCACCGGATTCCCCTGTCTGACGGAGAGACCACCAGATTCCCCTGCCTGAAAGAGAGACCGCCAGATACCCCTGTCTGACAGCGAGACCACCAGATTCCCCTGTCTGACAGAGAGCCCACCAGATTCCCCTGCCTGACAGACTCAACACCAGATTCCCCTGTCTGACAGACTCACCACCAGATTCCCCTGCCTGGCAGACTCAACACCAGATTCCCCTGCCTGACAGAGAGACCACCAGATTCCCCTGCCTGGCAGAGAGACCACCAGGTTCCCCTGCCTGACAGAGAGACCACCAGATACCCCTGCCTACAGACTCAATGCCAGATTCCCCTGCCTGACAGATAGACCACCAGATTCCCCTGCCTGACAGAGAGACCACCAGATTCCCCTGCCTGACATAGAGACCACCAGATTCCCCTGCCTGACAGAGAGACCACCAGATTCCCCTGCCTGACAGAGAGACCACCAGATTCCCCTGCCTGACAGAGAGACCACCAGATTCCCCTGCCTGACAGAGAGACCACCAGATTCCTCTGCCTGACAGAGATACCACAAGATTCCCCTGCCTGACAGACTCAACACCAGATTCCTCTGCCTGGCAGTCTCACCACCAGATTCCCCTGCCTGACAGATAGACCACCAGATTCCCCCTGCCTGACAGAGAGACAACCAGATTTCCCTGCCTGACAGGCTCAACACCAGATTCCCCTGCCTGACAGAGAGACCACCAGATTCCCCTGCCTGACAGAGAGACCACCAGATTCCCCTGCCTGACAGAGAGACCACCAGATTCCCCTGCCTGACAGAGAGACCACCAGATTCCCCTGCCTGACAGAGAGACCACCAGATTCCCCTGCCTGACAGAGAGACCACCAGATTCCCCTGCCTGACAGAGAGACCACCAGATTCCCCTGCCTGACAGAGAGACCACCAGATTCCCCTGCCTGACAGAGAGACCACCAGATTCTCCTGCCTGACAGAGAGACCACCAGATTCCCCTGCCTGACAGAGAGACCACCAGATTCCTCTGCCTGACAGAGATACCACAAGATTCCCCTGCCTGACAGACTCAACACCAGATTCCTCTGCCTGGCAGTCTCACCACCAGATTCCCCTGCCTGACAGATAGACCACCAGATTCCCCCTGCCTGACAGAGAGACAACCAGATTTCCCTGCCTGACAGGCTCAACACCAGATTCCCCTGCCTGACAGAGAGACCACCAGATTCCCCTGCCTGACAGAGAGACCACCAGATTCCCCTGCCTGACAGAGAGACCACCAGATTCCACTGCCTGACAGAGAGACCACCAGATTCCCCTGTCTGACAGAGAGACCACCAGATTCCCCCGCCTGACAGAGAGACCACCAGATCACCATGCCTGACAGAGAGACCACCAGATTCCCCTGCCTGAAAGAGAGACCACCGGATTCCCCTGCCTGACGGAGAGACCACCAGATTCCCCTGCCTGAAAGAGAGACCACCGGATTCCCCTGCCTGACAGAGAGACCACCAGATTCCCCCGCCTGACAGAGAGACCACCAGATCACCATGCCTGACAGAGAGACCACCAGATTCCCCTGCCTGAAAGAGAGACCACCGGATTCCCCTGTCTGACAGCGAGACCACCAGATTCCCCTGTCTGACAGAGAGCCCACCAGATTCCCCTGCCTGACAGAGAGACCACCAAATCACCCTGCCTGACAGACTCAACACCAGATTCCCCTGTCTGACAGACTCACCACCAGATTCCCCTACCTGGCAGACTCAACACCAGATTCCCCTGCCTGACAGAGAGCCCACCAGATTCCCCTGCCTGACAGACTCAACACCAGATTCCCCTGCCTGACAGTGAGACCACCAGATTCCCCTGCCTGACGGGGAGACCACCAGATTCCCCTGCCTGACAGAGAGACCACCAGATTCCCCTGCCTGACAGAGAGACCACCAGATTCCCCTGCCTGACAGAGAGACCACCAGATTCCCCTGCCTGACAGAGAGACCACCAGATTCTCCTGCCTGACAGAGAGACCACCAGATTCCCCTGCCAGACAGAGAGACCACAAGATACCCCTGCCTACAGACTCAATGCCAGATTCCGCTGCCTGACAGATAGACCACTAGATTCCCCTGCCTGACAGAGAGACCACCAGATTCCTCTGCCTGACATAGAGACCACCAGATTCCCCTGCCTGACAGAGAGACCACCAGATCCCCCTGCCTGACAGAGAGACCACCAGATTCCCCTGCCTGCCAGAGAGACCACCAGACTCCCCTGCCTGACAGAGAGACCACCAGATTCCTCTGCCTGACAGAGATACCACAAGATTCCCCTGCCTGACAGACTCAACACCAGATTCCCCTGCCTGCCAGAGAGACCACCAGATTCCCCTGCCTGACAGAGAGACCACCAGATTCCCCTGCCTGACAGAGAGACCACCAGATTCCCCTGCCTACAAGAAAGACCACCAGATTTCCCTGCCTGACAGAGAGACCGCAGGATTCACCTGCCTGACAGAGAGACCACCAGATTCCCCTGTCTGACAGAGAGACCACCAGATTCCCCTGACTGACAGAGAGACCACCGGATCACCATGCCTGACAGAGAGACCACCAGATTCCCCTGCCTGAAAGAGAGACCACGGGATTCCCCTGCCTGACGGAGAGACCACCAGATTCCCCTGCCTGAAAGAGAGATCGCCAGATACCCCTGCCTGACAGAGAGACAACCAGATTCCTCTGCCTGACAGAGAGACCACTAGATTCACCTGCCTGACAGAGAGACCACCAGATTCCCCGGTCTGACAGAGAGACTACCAGATTCTCCTGCCTGACAGAGAGACCACCAGATTCACCTGCCTGACAGAGAGAACACCAGATTTACCTGCCTGACAGAGAGACCACCAGATTCCCCTGTCTGACAGAGAGACCACCAGATTCCCCTGCCTGACAGAGAGACCACCAGATCACCATGCCTGACAGAGAGACCACCAGATTCCCCTGCCTGAAAGAGAGACCACCGGATTCCCCTGCCTGACGGAGAGACCACCAGATTCCCCTGCCTGAAAGAGAGACCGCCAGATACCCCTGCCTGACAGAGAGACCACCAGATTCACATGCCTGACAGAGAGACCACCAGATTCCCCTGCCTGACAGACTCAACACCAGATTCCCCTGCCTGGCAGAGAGACCACCGGATTCCACTGCCTGGCAGACTCAACACCAGATTCCCCTGTCTGACAGAGTGACCACCAGATTCCCCGCCTGACAGAGAGACCACCAGATTCCCCGCCTGACAGAGAGACCACCAGATTCCCCTGCCTGACAGAGAGGCCACGAGATTCCCCTGACTGACAGAGAGACCACCAGATTCCCCGCCTGACAGAGAGACCACCAGATTCCCCGCCTGACAGAGAGACCACCAGATTCCCCTGACTGACAGAGAGACCATCAGATTCCTCTGCCTGACAGAGAGACTACAGACTCCCCTGTCTGACAGAGAGACCACCAGATTCCCCTGCCTGACAGAGAGACCACCAGATTCCCCACCTGACAGAGAGACCACCAGATTCCCCGCCTGACAGAGAGACCACCAGATTCCTCTGTCTGACAGAGAGACCACCAGATTCCTCTGCCTGACAGAGACCACCAGATTCCCCTGCCTGACAGAGAGACCACCAGATTCCCCTGCCTGACAGAGAGACCACCAGATTCCCCTGCCTGACAGAGACCACCAGATTCCCCTGACCGACAGAGAGACCACTAGATTCCTCTGCCTGACAGAGAGACCACCAGATTCCCCTGTCTGACAGACTCAACACCAGATTCCCCTGTCTGACAGAGAGACCACCAGATTCCCTGCCTGACAGAGAGACCACCAGATTCCCCTGCCTGACAGAGAGACCACCAGATACCCCTGCCTACAGACTCAATGCCAGATTCCCCTGCCTGACAGAGAGACCACCAGATTCCCCTGCCTGACATAGAGACCACCAGATTCCCCTGCCTGACAGAGAGACCACCAGATTCCCCTGCCTGACAGAGAGACCACCAGATTCCCCTGCCTGACAGAGAGACCACCAGATTCCCCTGCCTGACAGAGAGACCACCAGATTCGCCTGCCTGACAGAGAGACCACCAGATTCCCCTGCCTGACAGAGAGACCACCAGATTCCTCTGCCTGACAGAGATACCACAAGATTCCCCTGCCTGACAGACTCAACACAAGATTCCCCTGCCTGCCAGAGAGACCACCAGATTCCCCTGCCTGACAGAGAGACCACCAGATGCCTCTGCCTGACAGAGAGAGCACCAGATTCCCCTGCCTGACAGAGAGACCACCAGATTCCCCGCCTGCCAGGGAGACCACCAGATACCCCGCCTGACAGAGAGACCACCAGATTCCCCACCTGACAGAGAAACCACCAGATTCCCCGCCTGACAGAGAGACCACCAGATTCCCCTGACTGACAGAGAGACCACCAGATTCCTCTGCCTGACAGAGAGACCACCAGATTCCCCTGTCTGACAGAGAGACCACCAGATTCCCCTGCCTGACAGAGAGACCACCAGATTCCCCGCCTGACAGAGAGACCACCAGATTCCACGCCTGACAGAGAGTCCACCAGATTCCTCTGCCTGACAGAGAGACCACCAGATTCCTCTGCCTGACAGAGACCACCAGATTCCCCTGCTTGACAGAGAGACCACTTGATTCCCCTGACCGACAGAGAGACCACTAGATTCCCCTGCCTGACAGAGAGACCACCAGATTTCCCTGCCTGACAGACTCAACACCAGATTCCCCTGTCTGACAGAGAGACCAGCAGATTCCCCTGCCTGACAGAGAGACCACCAGATTCCCCTGCCTGGCAGAGAGACCATCAGATTCCCCTGCCTGACAGAGAGACCACCAGATACCCCTGCCTACAGACTCAATGCCAGATGCCCCTGCCTGACAGATAGACCACCAGATTCCCCTGCCTGACAGAGAGACCACCAGATTCCCCTGCCTGACATAGAGACCACCAGATTCCCTGCCTGACAGAGAGACCACCAGATTCCCCTGCCTGACAGAGAGACCACCAGATTCCCCTGCCTGACAGAGAGACCACCAGATTCCCCTGCCTGACAGAGAGACCACCAGATTCCCCTGCCTGACAGAGAGACCACCAGATTCCCCTGCCTGACAGAGAGACCACCAGATTCCTCTGCCTGACAGAGATACCACAAGATTCCCCTGCCTGACAGACTCAACACCAGATTCCTCTGCCTGGCAGTCTCACCACCAGATTCCCCTGCCTGACAGATAGACCACCAGATTCCCCCTGCCTGACAGAGAGACAACCAGATTTCCCTGCCTGACAGGCTCAACACCAGATTCCCCTGCCTGACAGAGAGACCACCAGATTCCCCTGCCTGACAGAGAGACCACCAGATTCCACTGCCTGACAGAGAGACCACCAGATTCCCCTGCCTGACAGAGAGACCACCAGATTCCCCTGTCTGACAGAGAGACCACCAGATTCTCCCGCCTGACAGAGAGACCACCAGATCACCATGCCTGACAGAGAGACCACCAGATTCCCCTGCCTGAAAGAGAGACCACCGGATTCCCCTGCCTGACGGAGAGACCACCAGATTCCCCTGCCTGAAAGAGAGACCGCCAGATACCCCTGTCTGACAGAGAGACCACCAGATTCCCTGCCTGACAGAGAGACCACCAGATTCCCCTGCCTGACAGAGAGACCACCAGATACCCCTGCCTACAGACTCAATGCCAGATTCCCCTGCCTGACAGAGAGACCACCAGATTCCCCTGCCTGACATAGAGACCACCAGATTCCCCTGCCTGACAGAGAGACCACCAGATTCCCCTGCCTGACAGAGAGACCACCAGATTCCCCTGCCTGACAGAGAGACCACCAGATTCCCCTGCCTGACAGAGAGACCACCAGATTCGCCTGCCTGACAGAGAGACCACCAGATTCCCCTGCCTGACAGAGAGACCACCAGATTCCTCTGCCTGACAGAGATACCACAAGATTCCCCTGCCTGACAGACTCAACACAAGATTCCCCTGCCTGCCAGAGAGACCACCAGATTCCCCTGCCTGACAGAGAGACCACCAGATGCCTCTGCCTGACAGAGAGAGCACCAGATTCCCCTGCCTGACAGAGAGACCACCAGATTCCCCGCCTGCCAGGGAGACCACCAGATACCCCGCCTGACAGAGAGACCACCAGATTCCCCACCTGACAGAGAAACCACCAGATTCCCCGCCTGACAGAGAGACCACCAGATTCCCCTGACTGACAGAGAGACCACCAGATTCCTCTGCCTGACAGAGAGACCACCAGATTCCCCTGTCTGACAGAGAGACCACCAGATTCCCCTGCCTGACAGAGAGACCACCAGATTCCCCGCCTGACAGAGAGACCACCAGATTCCACGCCTGACAGAGAGTCCACCAGATTCCTCTGCCTGACAGAGAGACCACCAGATTCCTCTGCCTGACAGAGACCACCAGATTCCCCTGCTTGACAGAGAGACCACTTGATTCCCCTGACCGACAGAGAGACCACTAGATTCCCCTGCCTGACAGAGAGACCACCAGATTTCCCTGCCTGACAGACTCAACACCAGATTCCCCTGTCTGACAGAGAGACCAGCAGATTCCCCTGCCTGACAGAGAGACCACCAGATTCCCCTGCCTGGCAGAGAGACCATCAGATTCCCCTGCCTGACAGAGAGACCACCAGATACCCCTGCCTACAGACTCAATGCCAGATGCCCCTGCCTGACAGATAGACCACCAGATTCCCCTGCCTGACAGAGAGACCACCAGATTCCCCTGCCTGACATAGAGACCACCAGATTCCCTGCCTGACAGAGAGACCACCAGATTCCCCTGCCTGACAGAGAGACCACCAGATTCCCCTGCCTGACAGAGAGACCACCAGATTCCCCTGCCTGACAGAGAGACCACCAGATTCCCCTGCCTGACAGAGAGACCACCAGATTCCCCTGCCTGACAGAGAGACCACCAGATTCCTCTGCCTGACAGAGATACCACAAGATTCCCCTGCCTGACAGACTCAACACCAGATTCCTCTGCCTGGCAGTCTCACCACCAGATTCCCCTGCCTGACAGATAGACCACCAGATTCCCCCTGCCTGACAGAGAGACAACCAGATTTCCCTGCCTGACAGGCTCAACACCAGATTCCCCTGCCTGACAGAGAGACCACCAGATTCCCCTGCCTGACAGAGAGACCACCAGATTCCACTGCCTGACAGAGAGACCACCAGATTCCCCTGCCTGACAGAGAGACCACCAGATTCCCCTGTCTGACAGAGAGACCACCAGATTCTCCCGCCTGACAGAGAGACCACCAGATCACCATGCCTGACAGAGAGACCACCAGATTCCCCTGCCTGAAAGAGAGACCACCGGATTCCCCTGCCTGACGGAGAGACCACCAGATTCCCCTGCCTGAAAGAGAGACCGCCAGATACCCCTGTCTGACAGCGAGACCACCAGATTCCCCTGCCTGACAGAGAGACCACCAGATTCCTCTGCCTGACAGAGAGACCACCAAATCACCCTGCCTGACAGACTCAACACCAGATTCCCCTGTCTGACAGACTCACCACCAGATTCCCCTGCCTGGCAGACTCAACACCAGATTCCCCTGCCTGACAGAGAGACCACCAGATTCCCCTGCCTGGCAGAGAGACCACCAGGTTCCCCTGCCTGACAGAGAGACCACCAGATACCCCTGCCTACAGACTCAATGCCAGATTCCCCTGCCTGACAGATAGACCACCAGATTCCCCTGCCTGACAGAGAGACCACCAGATTCCCCTGCCTGACATAGAGACCACCAGATTCCCCTGCCTGACAGAGAGACCACCAGATTCCCCTGCCTGACAGAGAGACCACCAGATTCCCCTGCCTGACAGAGAGACCACCAGATTCCCCTGCCTGACAGAGAGACCACCAGATTCCTCTGCCTGACAGAGATACCACAAGATTCCCCTGCCTGACAGACTCACCACCAGATTCCCCTGCCTGACAGATAGACCACCAGATTCCCCCTGCCTGACAGAGAGACAACCAGATTTCCCTGCCTGACAGGCTCAACACCAGATTCCCCTGCCTGACAGAGAGACCACCAGATTCCCCTGCCTGACAGAGAGACCACCAGATTCCCCTGCCTGACAGAGAGACCACCAGATTCCCCTGCCTGACAGAGAGACCACCAGATTCCCCTGCCTGACAGAGAGACCACCAGATTCCCCTGCCTGACAGAGAGACCACCAGATTCCCCTGCCTGACAGAGAGACCACCAGATTCTCCTGCCTGACAGAGAGACCACCAGATTCCCCTGCCTGACAGAGAGACCACCAGATTCCTCTGCCTGACAGAGATACCACAAGATTCCCCTGCCTGACAGACTCAACACCAGATTCCTCTGCCTGGCAGTCTCACCACCAGATTCCCCTGCCTGACAGATAGACCACCAGATTCCCCCTGCCTGACAGAGAGACAACCAGATTTCCCTGCCTGACAGGCTCAACACCAGATTCCCCTGCCTGACAGAGAGACCACCAGATTCCCCTGCCTGACAGAGAGACCACCAGATTCCCCTGCCTGACAGAGAGACCACCAGATTCCACTGCCTGACAGAGAGACCACCAGATTCCCCTGTATGACAGAGAGACCACCAGATTCCCCCGCCTGACAGAGAGACCACCAGATCACCATGCCTGACAGAGAGACCACCAGATTCCCCTGCCTGAAAGAGAGACCACCGGATTCCCCTGCCTGACGGAGAGACCACCAAATCACCCTGCCTGACAGACTCAACACCAGATTCCCCTGTCTGACAGACTCACCACCAGATTCCCCTACCTGGCAGACTCAACACCAGATTCCCCTGCCTGACAGAGAGACCACTAGATTCCCCTGCCTCACAGAGAGCCCACCAGATTCCCCTGCCTGACAGACTCAACACCAGATTCCCCTGCCTGACAGTGAGACCACCAGATTCCCCTGCCTGACAGGGAGACCACCAGATTCCCCTGCCTGACAGAGAGACCACCAGATTCCCCTGCCTGACAGAGAGACCACCAGATTCCCCTGCCTGACAGAGAGACCACCAGATTCCCCTGCCTGACAGAGAGACCACCAGATTCTCCTGCCTGACAGAGAGACCACCAGATTCCCCTGCCAGACAGAGAGACCACAAGATACCCCTGCCTACAGACTCAATGCCAGATTCCGCTGCCTGACAGATAGACCACTAGATTCCCCTGCCTGACAGAGAGACCACCAGATTCCTCTGCCTGACATAGAGACCACCAGATTCCCCTGCCTGACAGAGAGACCACCAGATCCCCCTGCCTGACAGAGAGACCACCAGATTCCCCTGCCTGCCAGAGAGACCACCAGACTCCCCTGCCTGACAGAGAGACCACCAGATTCCTCTGCCTGACAGAGATACCACAAGATTCCCCTGCCTGACAGACTCAACACCAGATTCCCCTGCCTGCCAGAGAGACCACCAGATTCCCCTGCCTGACAGAGAGACCACCAGATTCCCCTGCCTGACAGAGAGACCACCAGATTCCCCTGCCTACAAGAAAGACCACCAGATTTCCCTGCCTGACAGAGAGACCGCAGGATTCACCTGCCTGACAGAGAGACCACCAGATTCCCCTGTCTGACAGAGAGACCACCAGATTCCCCTGACTGACAGAGAGACCACCGGATCACCATGCCTGACAGAGAGACCACCAGATTCCCCTGCCTGAAAGAGAGACCACGGGATTCCCCTGCCTGACGGAGAGACCACCAGATTCCCCTGCCTGAAAGAGAGATCGCCAGATACCCCTGCCTGACAGAGAGACAACCAGATTCCTCTGCCTGACAGAGAGACCACTAGATTCACCTGCCTGACAGAGAGACCACCAGATTCCCCGGTCTGACAGAGAGACTACCAGATTCTCCTGCCTGACAGAGAGACCACCAGATTCACCTGCCTGACAGAGAGAACACCAGATTTACCTGCCTGACAGAGAGACCACCAGATTCCCCTGTCTGACAGAGAGACCACCAGATTCCCCTGCCTGACAGAGAGACCACCAGATCACCATGCCTGACAGAGAGAGACCACCAGATTCCCCTGCCTGAAAGAGAGACCACCGGATTCGCCTGCCTGACGGAGAGACCACCAGATTCCCCTGCCTGAAAGAGAGACCGCCAGATACCCCTGCCTGACAGAGAGACCACCAGATTCACATGCCTGACAGAGAGACCACCAGATTCCCCTGCCTGACAGACTCAACACCAGATTCCCCTGCCTGGCAGAGAGACCACCGGATTCCACTGCCTGGCAGACTCAACACCAGATTCCCCTACCTGACAGAGAGACCACCAGATTCCCCTGCCTGACAGACTCAACACCAGATTCCCCTGCCTGACAGAGAGACCACCAGATTCCCCTGCCTGACAGAGAGACCACCAGATTCCCCTGTCTGACAGAGAGACCACCAGATTCACCTGCCTGACAGAGACACCACCAGATTCCCCTGCCTGAAAGAGAGACCATCGGATTCCCCTGCCTGACGGAGAGACTACCAGATCCCTCTGCCTGACAGAGAGACCACCAGATTCCCCTGCCTGGCAGAGAGACCACCAGATTCCCCTGCCTGGCAGAGAGACCACCAGATTCCCCTGCCTGGCAGAGAGACCACCAGATTCCCCTGCCTGACAGAGAGACCACCAGATTCCCCTGCCTGACAGAGAGACCACTAGATTCCCCTGCCTACCAGACTCACAACCAGATTTCCCTGCCTGACAGAGAGACCACCAGATTCCCCTGCCTGACAGAGAGACCACCAGATTCCCCTGTCTGACAGAGAGACCACCAGATTCCCCTGCCTGACAGAGAGACCACCAGATTCCCCTGCCTGACAGAGAGACCACCAGATTCCCCTGCCTGACAGAGAGTCCACCAGATTCCCCTGCCTGACAGAGAGACCACCAGATTCTCCTGCCTGACAGAGAGACCACCAGATTCCCCTGCCAGACAGAGAGACCACAAGATACCCCTGCCTACAGACTCAATGCCAGATTCCGCTGCCTGACAGATAGACCACTAGATTCCCCTGCCTGACAGAGAGACCACCAGATTCCTCTGCCTGACATAGAGACCACCAGATTCCCCTGCCTGACAGAGAGACCACCAGATCCCCCTGCCTGACAGAGAGACCACCAGATTCCCCTGCCTGACAGAGAGACCACCAGATTCCCCTGCCTGACAGAGGGACTACCAGATTCCCCTGCCTGACAGAGAGACCACCAGATTGCCCTGCCGACAGACTCAACACCAGATTCCCATGCCTGACAGAGAGATCACCAGATTCCACTGCCTGGCAGTCTCACCACCAGATTCCCCTGCCTGCCAGAGAGACCACCAGACTCCCCTGCCTGACAGAGAGACCACCAGATTCCTCTGCCTGACAGAGAGACCACCAGATCACCATGCCTGACAGAGAGACCACCAGATTCCCCTGCCTGAAAGAGAGACCACCGGATTCCCCTGCCTGACGGAGAGACCACCAGATTCCCCTGCCTGAAAGAGAGACCGCCAGATACCCCTGTCTGACAGCGAGACCACCAGATTCCCCTGTCTGACAGAGAGCCCACCAGATTCCCCTGCCTGACAGAGAGACCACCAGATTCCCCTGTCTGACAGAGAGCCCACCAAATCACCCTGCCTGACAGACTCAACACCAGATTCCCCTGTCTGACAGACTCACCACCAGATTCCCCTGCCTGGCAGACTCAACACCAGATTCCCCTGCCTGACAGAGAGACCACTAGATTCCCCTGCCTGACAGGGAGACCACCAGATTCCCCTGCCTGGCAGACTCAACACCAGATTCCCCTGCCTGACAGAGAGACCACTAGATTCCCCTGCCTGACAGGGAGACCACCAGATTCCCCTGCCTGACAGACTCAACACCAGATTCCCCTGCCTGACAGTGAGACCACCAGATTCCCCTGCCTGACAGGGAGACCACCAGATTCCCCTGCCTGACAGAGAGACCACCAGATTCCCCTGCCTGACAGAGAGACCACCAGATTCCCCTGCCTGACAGAGAGACCACCAGATTCCCCTGCCTGACAGAGAGACCACCAGATTCCCCTGCCTGACAGAGAGACCACCAGATTCCTCTGCCTGACAGAGATACCACAAGATTCCCCTGCCTGACAGACTCAACACCAGATTCCTCTGCCTGGCAGTCTCACCACCAGATTCCCCTGCCTGACAGATAGACCACCAGATTCCCCCTGCCTGACAGAGAGACAACCAGATTTCCCTGCCTGGCAGGCTCAACACCAGATTCCCCTGCCTGACAGAGAGACCACCAGATTCCCCTGCCTGACAGAGAGACCACCAGATTCCCCTGCCTGACAGAGAGACCACGAGATTCCCCTGCCTCACAGAGAGACCACCAGATTCCCCTGTCTGACAGAGAGACCACCAGATTCCCCCGCCTGACAGAGAGACCACCAGATTCCCCTGCCTGAAAGAGAGACCACCGGATTCCCCTGCCTGACGGAGAGACCACCAGATTCCCCTGCCTGAAAGAGAGACCACCAGATTCCCCTGTCTGACAGAGAGACCACCAGATTCCCCTGCCTGACAGAGAGACCACCAAATCACCCTGCCTGACAGAGAGACCACCAAATCACCCTGCCTGACAGACTCAACACCAGATTCCCCTGTCTGACAGACTCACCACCAGATTCCCCTGCCTGGCAGACTCAACACCAGATTCCCCTGCCTGACAGAGAGACCACTAGATTCCCCTGCCTCACAGAGAGCCCACCAGATTCCCCTGCCTGACAGACTCAACACCAGATTCCCCTGCCTGACAGTGAGACCACCAGATTCCCCTGCCTGACAGGGAGACCACCAGATTCCCCTGCCTGACAGAGAGACCACCAGATTCCCCTGCCTGACAGAGAGACCACGAAATCACCCTGCCTGACAGACTCAACACCAGATTCCCCTGTCTGACAGACTCACCACCAGATTCCCCTGCCTGGCAGACTCAACACCAGATTCCCCTGCCTGACAGAGAGACCACTAGATTCCCCTGCCTCACAGAGAGCCCACCAGATTCCCCTGCCTGACAGACTCAACACCAGATTCCCCTGCCTGACAGTGAGACCACCAGATTCCCCTGCCTGACAGGGAGACCACCAGATTCCCCTGCCTGACAGAGAGACCACCAGATTCCCCTGCCTGACAGAGAGACCACCAGATTCCCCTGCCTGACAGAGAGACCACCAGATTCCCCTGCCTGACAGAGAGACCACCAGATTCTCCTGCCTGACAGAGAGACCACCAGATTCCCCTGCCAGACAGAGAGACCACAAGATACCCCTGCCTACAGACTCAATGCCAGATTCCGCTGCCTGACAGATAGACCACTAGATTCCCCTGCCTGACAGAGAGACCACCAGATTCCTCTGCCTGACATAGAGACCACCAGATTCCCCTGCCTGACAGAGAGACCACCAGATCCCCCTGCCTGACAGAGAGACCACCAGATTCCCCTGCCTGACAGAGAGACCACCAGATTCCCCTGCCTGACAGAGGGACTACCAGATTCCCCTGCCTGACAGAGAGACCACCAGATTCCCCTGCCTGACAGAGAGACCACCAGATTCCCCTGCCTGACAGAGAGACCACCAGATTCCCCTGCCTGACAGAGAGACCACCAAATTCTCCTGCCTGACAGAGAGACCACCAGATTCCCCTGCCAGACAGAGAGACCACAAGATACCCCTGCCTACAGACTCAATGCCAGATTCCGCTGCCTGACAGATAGACCACTAGATTCCCCTGCCTGACAGAGAGACCACCAGATTCCTCTGCCTGACATAGAGACCACCAGATTCCCCTGCCTGACAGAGAGACCACCAGATCCCCCTGCCTGACAGAGACACCACCAGATTCCCCTGTCTGACAGAGAGACCACCAGATTCCCCTGCCTGACAGAGGGACTACCAGATTCCCCTGCCTGACAGAGAGACCACCAGATTGCCCTGCCGACAGACTCAACACCAGATTTCCATGCCTGACAGAGAGATCACCAGATTCCACTGCCTGGCAGTCTCACCACCAGATTCCCCTGCCTGCCAGAGAGACCACCAGACTCCCCTGCCTGACAGAGAGACCACCAGACTCCTCTGCCTGACAGAGAGACCACCAGATTCCTCTGCCTGACAGAGAGACCACCAGCTCACCATGCCTGACAGAGAGACCACCAGATTCCCCTGCCTGAAAGAGAGACCACCGGATTCCCCTGCCTGACGGAGAGACCACCAGATTCCCCTGCCTGAAAGAGAGACCGCCAGATTCCCCTGTCTGACAGAGAGCCCACCAGATTCCCCTGCCTGACAGAGAGACCACCAAATCACCCTGCCTGACAGACTCAACACCAGATTCCCCTGTCTGACAGACTCACCACCAGATTCCCCTGCCTGGCAGACTCAACACCAGATTCCCCTGCCTGACAGAGAGACCACTAGATTCCCCTGCCTCACAGAGAGCCCACCAGATTCCCCTGCCTGACAGAGAGACCACCAGATTCCCCTGCCTGACAGGGAGACCACCAGATTCCCCTGCCTGACAGGGAGACCACCAGATTCCCCTGCCTGACAGAGAGACCACCAGATTCCCCTGCCTGACAGAGAGACCACCAGATTCCCCTGCCTGACAGAGAGACCACCAGATTCCCCTGCCTGACAGAGAGACCACCAGATTCCCCTGCCTGACAGAGAGACCACCAGATTCCTCTGCCTGACAGAGATACCACAAGATTCCCCTGCCTGACAGACTCAACACCAGATTCCTCTGCCTGGCAGTCTCACCACCAGATTCCCCTGCCTGACAGAGAGACAACCAGATTTCCCTGCCTGACAGGCTCAACACCAGATTCCCCTGCCTGACAGAGAGACCACCAGATTCCCCTGCCTGACAGAGAGACCACCAGATTCCCCTGCCTGACAGAGAGACCACCAGATCACCATGCCTGACAGAGAGACCACCAGATTCCCCCGCCTGACAGAGAGACCACCAGATCACCATGCCTGACAGAGAGACCACCAGATTCCCCTGCCTGAAAGAGAGACCACCGGATTCCCCTGCCTGACGGAGAGACTACCAGATTCCCCTGCCTGAAAGAGAGACCGCCAGATACCCCTGTCTGACAGCGAGACCACCAGATTCCCCTGCCTGACAGAGAGACCACCAAATCACCCTGCCTGACAGACTCAACACCAGATTCCCCTGTCTGACAGACTCACCACCAGATTCCCCTGCCTGGCAGACTCAACACCAGATTCCCCTGCCTGACAGAGAGACCACTAGATTCCCCTGCCTCACAGAGAGCCCACCAGATTCCCCTGCCTGACAGACTCAACACCAGATTCCCCTGCCTGACAGTGAGACCACCAGATTCCCCTGCCTGACAGGGAGACCACCAGATTCCCCTGCCTGACAGAGAGACCACCAGATTCCCCTGCCTGACAGAGAGACCACCAGATTCCCCTGCCTGACAGAGAGACCACCAGATTCCCCTGCCTGACAGAGAGACCACCAGATTCTCCTGCCTGACAGAGAGACCACCAGATTCCCCTGCCAGACAGAGAGACCACAAGATACCCCTGCCTACAGGCTCAATGCCAGATTCCGCTGCCTGACAGATAGACCACTAGATTCCCCTGCCTGACAGAGAGACCACCAGATTCATCTGCCTGACATAGAGACCACCAGATTCCCCTGCCTGACAGAGAGACCACCAGATCCCCCTGCCTGACAGAGAGACCACCAGATTCCCCTGCCTGACAGAGAGACCACCAGATACCCCTGCCTGACAGAGGGACTACCAGATTCCCCTGCCTGACAGAGAGACCACCAGATTGCCCTGCCGACAGACTCAACACCAGATTCCCATGCCTGACAGAGAGATCACCAGATTCCACTGCCTGGCAGTCTCACCACCAGATTCCCCTGCCTGCCAGAGAGACCACCAGACTCCCCTGCCTGACAGAGAGACCACCAGATTCCTCTGCCTGACAGAGATACCACAAGATTCCCCTGCCTGACAGACTCAACACCAGATTCCCCTGCCTGCCAGAGAGACCACCAGATTCCCCTGCCTGACAGAGAGACCACCAGATTTCCCTGCCTGACAGAGAGACCACCAGATTCCCCTGCCTACAAGAAAGACCACCAGATTTCCCTGCCTGACAGAGAGACCGCAGGATTCACCTGCCTGACAGAGAGACCACCAGATTCCCCTGTCTGACAGAGAGACCACCAGATTCCCCTGCCTGACAGAGAGACCACCGGATCACCATGCCTGACAGAGAGACCACCAGATTCCCCTGCCTGAAAGAGAGACCACCGGATTCCCCTGCCTGACGGAGAGACCACCAGATTCCCCTGCCTGACGGAGAGACCACCAGATTCCCCTGCCTGACAGAGAGAACACCAGATTTACCTGCCTGACAGAGAGACCACCAGATTCCCCTGTCTGACAGAGAGACCACCAGATTCCCCTGCCTGACAGAGAGACCACCAGATCACCATGCCTGACAGAGAGACCACCAGATTCCCCTGCCTGAAAGAGAGACCACCGGATTCCCCTGCCTGACGGAGAGACCACCAGATTCCCCTGCCTGAAAGAGAGACCGCCAGATACCCCTGCCTGACAGAGAGACCACCAGATTCACATGCCTGACAGAGAGACCACCAGATTCCCCTGCCTGACAGACTCAACACCAGATTCCCCTGCCTGGCAGAGAGACCACCGGATTCCACTGCCTGGCAGACTCAACACCAGATTCCCCTACCTGACAGAGAGACCACCAGATTCCCCTGCCTGACAGACTCAACACCAGATTCCCCTGCCTGACAGAGAGACCACCAGATTCCCCTGCCTGACAGAGAGACCACCAGATTCCCCTGCCTGACAGAGAGACCACCAGATTCACCTGCCTGACAGAGACACCACCAGATTCCCCTGCCTGAAAGAGAGACCATCGGATTCCCCTGCCTGACGGAGAGACTACCAGATCCCTCTGCCTGACAGAGAGACCACCAGATTCCCCTGCCTGGCAGAGAGACCACCAGATTCCCCTGCCTGGCAGAGAGACCACCAGATTCCCCTGCCTGGCAGAGAGACCACCAGATTCCCCTGCCTGACAGAGAGACCACCAGATTCCCCTGCCTGACAGAGAGACCACTAGATTCCCCTGCCTACCAGACTCACAACCAGATTTCCCTGCCTGACAGAGAGACCACCAGATTCCCCTGCCTGACAGACTCACCACCAGATTCCCCTGCCTGACAGAGTCACCACTAGATTCTCCAGCCTGGCAGACTCAACACCAGATTCCCCTGCCTGACAGAGAGACCACCAGATTCCCCTGCCTGACAGAGAAACCACCAGATTCCCCTGCCTGACAGAGAGACCACCAGATTCCCCTGCCTGACGGAGAGACCACCAGATTCCCCTGCCTGATAGAGAGACCACCAGATTCCCCTGTCTGACAGAGAGACCACCAGATTCCCCTGCCTGACAAAGAGAACACCAGATTCCACTGCCTGACAGAGAGACCACTAGATTCCCCTGCCTGACAGACTCACCACCAGATTCCCCTGCCTGACAGACTCAACACCAGATTCCCCTGCCTGACAGAGAGACCACCAGATCCCCCTGCCTGACACAGAGACCACCAGATTCTCCTGCCTGACAGAGAGACCACCAGATTCCCCTGCCTGACAGAGGGACCACCAGATTCCCCTGCCTGACATAGATACCACCAGATTCCCCTGTCTGACAGACTCAACACCAGATTCACCTGCCTGACAGAGAGACCACCAGATTCCCCTGCCTGCCAGAGAGACCACAAGATTCCCCTGCCTGACAGACTCAACACCAGATTCCCCTGCCTGCCAGAGAGACCACCAGATTCCCCTGTCTGACAGAGAGACCACCAGATTCCCCTGCCTACAAGAAAGACCACCAGATTTCCCTGCCTGACAGAGAGACCGCAGGATTCACCTGCCTGACAGAGAGACCACCAGATTCCCCTGTCTGACAGAGAGACCACCAGATTCCCCTGCCTGACAGAGAGACCACCGGATCACCATGCCTGACAGAGAGACCACCAGATTCCCCTGCCTGAAAGAGAGATCGCCAGATACCCCTGCCTGACAGAGAGACCACCAGATTCCTCTGCCTGACAGAGAGACCACTAGATTCACCTGCCTGACAGAGAGACCACCAGATTCCCCTGCCTGACGGAGAGACCACCAGATTCCCCTGCCGAAAGAGAGATCGCCAGATACCCCTGCCTGACAGAGAGACCACCAGATTCCTCTGCCTGACAGAGAGACCACTAGATTCACCTGCCTGACAGAGAGACCACCAGATTCCCCGGTCTGACAGAGAGACTACCAGATTCTCCTGCCTGACAGAGAGACCACCAGATTCACCTGCCTGACAGAGAGAACACCAGATTTACCTGCCTGACAGAGAGACCACCAGATTCCCCTGTCTGACAGAGAGACCACCAGATTTCCCTGCCTGACAGAGAGACCACCAGATCACCATGCCTGACAGAGAGACCACCAGATTCCCCTGCCTGAAAGAGAGACCACCGGATTCCCCTGCCTGACGGAGAGACCACCAGATTCCCCTGCCTGAAAGAGAGACCGCCAGATACCCCTGCCTGACAGAGAGACCACCAGATTCACATGCCTGACAGAGAGACCACCAGATTCCCCTGCCTGACAGACTCAACACCAGATTCCCCTGCCTGGCAGAGAGACCACCGGATTCCACTGCCTGGCAGACTCAACACCAGATTCCCCTACCTGACAGAGAGACCACCAGATTCCCCTGCCTGACAGACTCAACACCAGATTCCCCTGCCTGACAGAGAGACCACCAGATTCCCCTGCCTGACAGAGAGACCACCAGATTCCCCTGCCTGACAGAGAGACCACCAGATTCACCTGCCTGACAGAGACACCACCAGATTCCCCTGCCTGAAAGAGAGACCATCGGATTCCCCTGCCTGACGGAGAGACTACCAGATCCCTCTGCCTGACAGAGAGACCACCAGATTCCCCTGCCTGGCAGAGAGACCACCAGATTCCCCTGCCTGGCAGAGAGACCACCAGATTCCCCTGCCTGGCAGAGAGACCACCAGATTCCCCTGCCTGACAGAGAGACCACCAGATTCCCCTGCCTGACAGAGAGACCACTAGATTCCCCTGCCTACCAGACTCACAACCAGATTTCCCTGCCTGACAGAGAGACCACCAGATTCCCCTGCCTGACAGAGAGACCACCAGATTCCCCTGCCAGACAGAGAGACCACCAGATTCCCCTGCCTGACAGAGAGACCACCAGATTCCCCTGCCTGACAGAGAGACCACCAGATTCCTCTGCCTGTCAGAGTCACCACTAGATTCTCCTGCCTGGCAGACTCACCACCAGATTCCCCTGCCTGACAGAGTCACCACTAGATTCTCCTGCCTGGCAGACTCAACACCAGATTCCCCTGCCTGACAGAGAGACCACCAGATTCCCCTGCCTGACAGAGAAACCACCAGATTCCCCTGCCTGACAGAGAGACCACCAGATTCCCCTGCCTGACAGAGAGACCACCAGATTCCCCTGCCTGACAGAGAGACCACCAGATTCCCCTGTCTGACAGAGAGACCACCAGATTCCCCTGCCTGACAAAGAGAACACCAGATTCCACTGCCTGACAGAGAGACCACTAGATTCCCCTGCCTGACAGACTCACAACCAGATTCCCCTGCCTGACAGACTCAACACCAGATTCCCCTGCCTGACAGAGAGACCACCAGATCCCCCTGCCTGACACAGAGACCACCAGATTCTCCTGCCTGACAGAGAGACCACCAGATTCCCCTGCCTGACAGAGGGACCACCAGATTCCCCTGCCTGACATAGATACCACCAGATTCCCCTGTCTGACAGACTCAACACCAGATTCACCTGCCTGACAGAGAGACCACCAGATTCCCCTGCCTGCCAGAGAGACCACAAGATTCCCCTGCCTGACAGACTCAACACCAGATTCCCCTGCCTGCCAGAGAGACCACCAGATTCCCCTGCCTGACAGAGAGACCACCAGATTCCCCTGCCTACAAGAAAGACCACCAGATTTCCCTGCCTGACAGAGAGACCGCAGGATTCACCTGCCTGACAGAGAGACCACCAGATTCCCCTGTCTGACAGAGAGACCACCAGATTCCCCTGCCTGACAGAGAGACCACCGGATCACCATGCCTGACAGAGAGACCACCAGATTCCCCTGCCTGAAAGAGAGACCACCAGATTCCTCTGCCTGACAGAGAGACCACTAGATTCACCTGCCTGACAGAGAGACCACCGGATTCCCCTGCCTGACGGAGAGACCACCAGATTCCCCTGCCTGAAAGAGAGATCGCCAGATACCCCTGCCTGACAGAGAGACCACCAGATTCCTCTGCCTGACAGAGAGACCACTAGATTCACCTGCCTGACAGAGAGACCACCAGATTCCCCGGTCTGACAGAGAGACTACCAGATTCTCCTGCCTGACAGAGAGACCACCAGATTCACCTGCCTGACAGAGAGACCACCAGATCACCCTGCCTGAAAGAGAGACCACCGGATTCCCCTGCCTGACGGAGAGACCACCAGATTCCCCTGCCTGAAAGAGAGACCACCAGATTCCCCTGCCTGACAGAGAGACCACCAGATTCCCCTGCCTGAAAGAGAGACCACCGGATTCCCCTGCCTGACAGAGAGACCACCAGATTCCCCTGCCTGACAGAGAGACCACCAGATTCCCCTGCCTGACAGAGAGACCACCAGATTCCCCGGTCTGACAGAGAGACTACCAGATTCTCCTGCCTGACAGAGAGACCACCAGATTCTCCTGCCTGACGGAGAGACCACCAGATTCCCCTGCCTGACAGAGAGACCACCAGATTCCCCTGCCTGAAAGAGAGACCACCGGATTCCCCTGCCTGACGGAGAGACCACCAGATTCCCCTGCCTGAAAGAGAGACCGCCAGATACCCCTGCCTGACAGAGAGACCACCAGATTCACATGCCTGACAGAGAGACCACCAGATTCCCCTGCCTGACAGACTCAACACCAGATTCCCCTGCCTGGCAGAGAGACCACCGGATTCCACTGCCTGGCAGACTCAACACCAGATTCCCCTACCTGACAGAGAGACCACCAGATTCCCCTGCCTGATAGAGAGACCACCAGATTCCCCTGTCTGACAGAGAGACCACCAGATTCCCCTGCCTGACAAAGAGAACACCAGATTCCACTGCCTGACAGAGAGACCACTAGATTCCCCTGCCTGACAGACTCACCACCAGATTCCCCTGCCTGACAGACTCAACACCAGATTCCCCTGCCTGACAGAGAGACCACCAGATCCCCCTGCCTGACACAGAGACCACCAGATTCTCCTGCCTGACAGAGAGACCACCAGATTCCCCTGCCTGACAGAGGGACCACCAGATTCCCCTGCCTGACATAGATACCACCAGATTCCCCTGTCTGACAGACTCAACACCAGATTCACCTGCCTGACAGAGAGACCACCAGATTCCCCTGCCTGCCAGAGAGACCACAAGATTCCCCTGCCTGACAGACTCAACACCAGATTCCCCTGCCTGCCAGAGAGACCACCAGATTCCCCTGCCTGACAGAGAGACCACCAGATTCCCCTGCCTACAAGAAAGACCACCAGATTTCCCTGCCTGACAGAGAGACCGCAGGATTCACCTGCCTGACAGAGAGACCACCAGATTCCCCTGTCTGACAGAGAGACCACCAGATTCCCCTGCCTGACAGAGAGACCACCGGATCACCATGCCTGACAGAGAGACCACCAGATTCCCCTGCCTGAAAGAGAGATCGCCAGATACCCCTGCCTGACAGAGAGACCACCAGATTCCTCTGCCTGACAGAGAGACCACTAGATTCACCTGCCTGACAGAGAGACCACCGGATTCCCCTGCCTGACGGAGAGACCACCAGATTCCCCTGCCTGAAAGAGAGATCGCCAGATACCCCTGCCTGACAGAGAGACCACCAGATTCCTCTGCCTGACAGAGAGACCACTAGATTCACCTGCCTGACAGAGAGACCACCAGATTCCCCGGTCTGACAGAGAGACTACCAGATTCTCCTGCCTGACAGAGAGACCACCAGATTCACCTGCCTGACAGAGAGAACACCAGATTTAGCTGCCTGACAGAGAGACCACCAGATTCCCCTGTCTGACAGAGAGACCACCAGATTTCCCTGCCTGACAGAGAGACCACCAGATCACCATGCCTGACAGAGAGACCACCAGATTCCCCTGCCTGAAAGAGAGACCACCGGATTCCCCTGCCTGACGGAGAGACCACCAGATTCCCCTGCCTGAAAGAGAGACCGCCAGATACCCCTGCCTGACAGAGAGACCACCAGATTCACATGCCTGACAGAGAGACCACCAGATTCCCCTGCCTGACAGACTCAACACCAGATTCCCCTGCCTGGCAGAGAGACCACCGGATTCCACTGCCTGGCAGACTCAACACCAGATTCCCCTACCTGACAGAGAGACCACCAGATTCCCCTGCCTGACAGACTCAACACCAGATTCCCCTGCCTGACAGAGAGACCACCAGATTCCCCTGCCTGACAGAGAGACCACCAGATTCCCCTGCCTGACAGAGAGACCACCAGATTCACCTGCCTGACAGAGACACCACCAGATTCCCCTGCCTGAAAGAGAGACCATCGGATTCCCCTGCCTGACGGAGAGACTACCAGATCCCTCTGCCTGACAGAGAGACCACCAGATTCCCCTGCCTGGCAGAGAGACCACCAGATTCCCCTGCCTGGCAGAGAGACCACCAGATTCCCCTGCCTGGCAGAGAGACCACCAGATTCCCCTGCCTGACAGAGAGACCACCAGATTCCCCTGCCTGACAGAGAGACCACTAGATTCCCCTGCCTACCAGACTCACAACCAGATTTCCCTGCCTGACAGAGAGACCACCAGATTCCCCTGCCTGACAGAGAGACCACCAGATTCCCCTGCCAGACAGAGAGACCACCAGATTCCCCTGCCTGACAGAGAGACCACCAGATTCCCCTGCCTGACAGAGAGACCACCAGATTCCTCTGCCTGTCAGAGTCACCACTAGATTCTCCTGCCTGGCAGACTCACCACCAGATTCCCCTGCCTGACAGAGTCACCACTAGATTCTCCTGCCTGGCAGACTCAACACCAGATTCCCCTGCCTGACAGAGAGACCACCAGATTCCCCTGCCTGACAGAGAGACCACCAGATTCCCCTGCCTGACAGAGAGACCACCAGATTCCCCTGTCTGACAGAGAGACCACCAGATTCCCCTGCCTGACAAAGAGAACACCAGATTCCACTGCCTGACAGAGAGACCACTAGATTCCCCTGCCTGACAGACTCACAACCAGATTCCCCTGCCTGACAGACTCAACACCAGATTCCCCTGCCTGACAGAGAGACCACCAGATCCCCCTGCCTGACACAGAGACCACCAGATTCTCCTGCCTGACAGAGAGACCACCAGATTCCCCTGCCTGACAGAGGGACCACCAGATTCCCCTGCCTGACATAGATACCACCAGATTCCCCTGTCTGACAGACTCAACACCAGATTCACCTGCCTGACAGAGAGACCACCAGATTCCCCTGCCTGCCAGAGAGACCACAAGATTCCCCTGCCTGACAGACTCAACACCAGATTCCCCTGCCTGCCAGAGAGACCACCAGATTCCCCTGCCTGACAGAGAGACCACCAGATTCCCCTGCCTACAAGAAAGACCACCAGATTTCCCTGCCTGACAGAGAGACCGCAGGATTCACCTGCCTGACAGAGAGACCACCAGATTCCCCTGTCTGACAGAGAGACCACCAGATTCCCCTGCCTGACAGAGAGACCACCGGATCACCATGCCTGACAGAGAGACCACCAGATTCCCCTGCCTGAAAGAGAGATCGCCAGATACCCCTGCCTGACAGAGAGACCACCAGATTCCTCTGCCTGACAGAGAGACCACTAGATTCACCTGCCTGACAGAGAGACCACCGGATTCCCCTGCCTGACGGAGAGACCACCAGATTCCCCTGCCTGAAAGAGAGATCGCCAGATACCCCTGCCTGACAGAGAGACCACCAGATTCCTCTGCCTGACAGAGAGACCACTAGATTCACCTGCCTGACAGAGAGACCACCAGATTCCCCGGTCTGACAGAGAGACTACCAGATTCTCCTGCCTGACAGAGAGACCACCAGATTCACCTGCCTGACAGAGAGAACACCAGATTTACCTGCCTGACAGAGAGACCACCAGATTCCCCTGTCTGACAGAGAGACCACCAGATTCCCCTGCCTGACAGAGAGACCACCAGATCACCATGCCTGACAGAGAGACCACCAGATTCCCCTGCCTGAAAGAGAGACCACCGGATTCCCCTGCCTGACGGAGAGACCACCAGATTCCCCTGCCTGAAAGAGAGACCGCCAGATACCCCTGCCTGACAGAGAGACCACCAGATTCACATGCCTGACAGAGAGACCACCAGATTCCCCTGCCTGACAGACTCAACACCAGATTCCCCTGCCTGGCAGAGAGACCACCGGATTCCACTGCCTGGCAGACTCAACACCAGATTCCCCTACCTGACAGAGAGACCACCAGATTCCCCTGCCTGACAGACTCAACACCAGATTCCCCTGCCTGACAGAGAGACCACCAGATTCCCCTGCCTGACAGAGAGACCACCAGATTCCCCTGTCTGACAGAGAGACCACCAGATTCACCTGCCTGACAGAGACACCACCGGATTCCCCTGCCTGAAAGAGAGACCATCGGATTCCCCTGCCTGACTGAGAGACTACCAGATCCCTCTGCCTGACAGAGAGACCACCAGATTCCCCTGCCTGGCAGAGAGACCACCAGATTCCCCTGCCTGGCAGAGAGACCACCAGATTCCCCTGTCTGGCAGAGAGACCACCAGATTCCGCTGCCTGACAGAGAGACCACCAGATTCCCCTGCCTGACAGAGAGACCACTAGATTCCCCTGCCTACCAGACTCACAACCAGATTTCCCTGCCTGACAGAGAGACCACCAGATTCCCCTGCCTGACAGAGAGACCACCAGATTCCCCTGTCTGACAGAGAGACCACCAGATTCCCCTGCCTGACAGAGAGACCACCAGATTCCCCTGCCTGACAGAGAGACCACCAGATTCCTCTGCCTGTCAGAGTCACCACTAGATTCTCCTGCCTGGCTGACTCACCACCAGATTCCCCTGCCTGACAGAGTCACCACTAGATTCTCCTGCCTGGCAGACTCAACACCAGATTCCCCTGCCTGACAGAGAGACCACCAGATTCCCCTGCCTGACAGAGAAACCACCAGATTCCCCTGCCTGACAGAGAGACCACCAGATTCCCCTGCCTGACGGAGAGACCACCAGATTCCCCTGCCTGACGGAGAGACCACCAGATTCCCCTGTCTGACAGAGAGACCACCAGATTCCCCTGCCTGACAAAGAGAACACCAGATTCCACTGCCTGACAGAGAGACCACTAGATTCCCCTGCCTGACAGACTCACCACCAGATTCCCCTGCCTGACAGACTCAACACCAGATTCCCCTGCCTGACAGAGAGACCACCAGATCCCCCTGCCTGACACAGAGACCACCAGATTCTCCTGCCTGACAGAGAGACCACCAGATTCCCCTGCCTGACAGAGGGACCACCAGATTCCCCTGCCTGACATAGATACCACCAGATTCCACTGTCTGACAGACTCAACACCATATTCACCTGCCTGACAGAGAGACCACCAGATTCCCCTGCCTGCCAGAGAGACCACAAGATTCCCCTGCCTGACAGACTCAACACCAGATTCCCCTGCCTGCCAGAGAGACCACCAGATTCCCCTGCCTGACAGAGAGACCACCAGATTCCCCTGCCTGACAGAGAGACCACCAGATTCCCCTGCCTACAAGAAAGACCACCAGATTTCCCTGCCTGACAGAGAGACCGCAGGATTCACCTGCCTGACAGAGAGACCACCAGATTCCCCTGTCTGACAGAGAGACCACCAGATTCCCCCGCCTGACAGAGAGACCACCGGATCACCATGCCTGACAGAGAGACCACCAGATTCCCCTGCCTGAAAGAGAGACCACCGGATTCCCCTGCCTGACGGAGAGACCACCAGATTCCCCTGCCTGAAAGAGAGATCGCCAGATACCCCTGCCTGACAGAGAGACCACCAGATTCCTCTGCCTGACAGAGAGACCACTAGATTCACCTGCCTGACAGAGAGACCACCAGATTCCCCGGTCTGACAGAGAGACTACCAGATTCTCCTGCCTGACAGAGAGACCACCAGATTCACCTGCCTGACAGAGAGACCACCAGATCACCATGTCTGACAGAGAGACCACCAGATTCCCCTGCCTGAAAGAGAGACCACCGGATTCCCCTGCCTGACGGAGAGACCACCAGATTCCCCTGCCTGAAAGAGAGACCGCCAGATACCCCTGCCTGACAGAGAGACCACCAGATTCACATGCCTGACAGAGAGACCACCAGATTCCCCTGCCTGACAGACTCAACACCAGATTCCCCTGCCTGGCAGAGAGACCACCGGATTCCACTGCCTGGCAGACTCAACACCAGATTCCCCTACCTGACAGAGAGACCACCAGATTCCCCTGCCTGACAGACTCAACACCAGATTCCCCTGCCTGACAGAGAGACCACCAGATTCCCCTGCCTGACAGAGAGACCACCAGATTCCCCTGCCTGACAGAGAGACCACCAGATTCACCTGCCTGACAGAGACACCACCAGATTCCCCTGCCTGAAAGAGAGACCATCGGATTCCCCTGCCTGACGGAGAGACTACCAGATCCCTCTGCCTGACAGAGAGACCACCAGATTCCCCTGCCTGGCAGAGAGACCACCAGATTCCCCTGCCTGACAGAGAGACCACCAGATTCCCCTGTCTGACAGAGAGACCACCAGATTCCCCTGCCTGACAGAGAGACCACCAGATTCCCCTGCCTGACAGAGAGACCACCAGATTCCTCTGCCTGTCAGAGTCACCACTAGATTCTCCTGCCTGGCAGACTCACCACCAGATTCCCCTGCCTGACAGAGAGACCACCAGATTCCCCTGCCTGACAGAGAAACCACCAGATTCCCCTGCCTGACAGAGAGACCACCAGATTCCCCTGCCTGACGGAGAGACCACCAGATTCCCCTGCCTGACAGAGAGACCACCAGATTCCCCTGTCTGACAGAGAGACCACCAGATTCCCCTGCCTGACAAAGAGAACACCAGATTCCACTGCCTGACAGAGAGACCACTAGATTCCCCTGCCTGACAGACTCACCACCAGATTCCCCTGTCTGACACACTCAACACCAGATTCCCCTGCCTGACAGAGAGACCACCAGATCCCCCTGCCTGACACAGAGACCACCAGATTCTCCTGCCTGACAGAGAGACCACCAGATTCCCCTGCCTGACATAGATACCACCAGATTCCCCTGTCTGACAGACTCAACACCAGATTCACCTGCCTGACAGAGAGACCACCAGATTCCACTGTCTGACAGAGATACCACCAGATTCCCCTGTCTACAGACTCAATGCCAGATTCCCCTGCCTGACAGATAGACCACCAGATTCCCCTGCGTGACAGAGAGACCACCAGATTCCCCTGCCTGACAGAGAGACCACCAGACCCCCCTGCCTGACAGAGAGACCACCAGATTCCCCTGCCTGACAGAGAGACCACCAGATTCCCCTGCCTGACAGAGAGACCACCAGATTCCTCTGCCTGACAGAGATACCACCAGATTCCCCTGCCTGACAGAGAGATCACCAGATTCCACTGCCTGGCAGTCTCACCACCAGATTCCCCTGCCTACCAGAGAGACCACCAGATTCCCCTGCCTGACAGAGAGACCACCAGATTCCCCTGCCTGACAGAGAGACCACCAGATTCCCTGCCTGACAGAGAGACCACCAGATTTCCCTGCCTGACAGGCTCAACACCAGATTCCCCCGCCTGGCAGATAGACCACCAGATTCACCTGCCTGACAGAGAGACCACCAGATCACCATGCAAGACAGAGAGACCACCGGATTCCCGTGCCTGACGGAGAGACCACCAGATTCCCCTGCCTGAAAGAGAGACCGCCAGATACCCCTGCCTGACAGAGAGACCACCAGGTTCCCCTGCCTGACAGAGAGACCACCAATTTCCCCTGTCTGGCATAGAGACCACCAGATTCCCCTGCCTGACAGACTCAACACTAGATCCCCCTGCCTGACAGAGAGACCACCAGATTCCCCTGCCTGACAGAGAGACCACCAGATTCCCCTGCCTGACAGAGAGACCACCAGATTCCTCTGCCTTACAGAGAAACCACCAGATTCCCCTGCCTGACAGACTCAACACCAGATTCCACTGCCTGACAGAGAGACCACCAGATTCTCCTGCCTACCAGACTCACCACCAGATTCCCCTGCCTGACAGAGAGACCACCAGATTCCCCTGCCTGGCAGACTCAACACCAGATTCCCCTGCCTGACAAAGAGACCACCAGATTCACCTGCCTGACAGAGAGACCGCCAGATTCCCCTGCCTGACAAAGAGACCACCAGATTCCCCTGCCTGACAGAGAGACCACTAGATTCTCCTGCCTGACAGACTCACCACCAGATTCCCCTGCCTGACAGAGAGACCACCAGATTCCCCTGCCTGACAGAGAGACAACCAGATTCACCTGCCTGACAGAGAGACCACCAGATTCCCCTGCCTGACAGTGAGACCACCAGATTCCTCTGCCTGACAGACTCACCACCAGATTCCCCTGCCTGACAGACTCAGCACCAGATTCACCTGCCTGACAGAGAGACCACCAGATTTCCCTGCCTGACAGACTCAACACCAGATTCCCCTGCCTGACAGATAGACCACCAGATTCCCCCTGCCTGACAGAGGGACCACCAGATTTCCCTGCCTGACAGACTCAACAGCAGATTCCCCCTGCCTGACAGAGAGACCACCAGATTCCCCTGCCTGACAGGGAGACCACCAGATTCCCCTGCCTGACAGAGAGACCACCAGATTCCCCTGCCTGACAGAGAGACCACCAGATTCCCCTGCCTGACAGAGAGACCACCAGATTCTCCTGCCTGACAGAGAGACCACCAGATTCCCCTGCCTGACAGAGAGACCACAAGATACCCCTACCTACAGACTCAATGCCAGATTCCCCTGCCTGACAGATAGACCACTAGATTCCCCTGCCTGACAAAGAGACCACCAGATTCCTCTGCCTGACATAGAGACCACCAGATTCCCCTGCCTGACAGAGAGACCACCCGATCCCCCTGCCTGACAGAGAGACCACCAGATTCCCCTGCCTGACAGAGAGACCACCAAATTCCCCTGCCTGACAGAGGGACTACCAGATTCCGCTGCCTGACAGAGAGACCACCAGATTGCCCTGCCGACAGACTCAACACCAGATTCCCATGCCTGACAGAGAGATCACCAGATTCCACGGCCTGGCAGTCTCACCACCAGATTCCCCTGCCTGCCAGAGAGACCACCAGACTCCCCTGCCTGACAGAGAGACCACCAGATTCCTCTGCCTGACAGAGATACCACAAGATTCCCCTGCCTGACAGACCCAACACCAGATTCCCCTGCCTGCCAGAGAGACCACCAGATTCCCCTGCCTGACAGAGAGACCACCAGATTCCCCTGCCTGACAGAGAGACCACCAGATTCCCCTGCCTGACAGAGAGACCACCAGATTTCCCTGCCTGACAGAGAGACCGCAGGATTCACCTGCCTGACAGAGAGACCACCAGATTCCCCTGTCTGACAGAGAGACCACCAGATTCCCCTGTCTGACAGAGAGACCACCGGATCACCATGCCTGACAGAGAGACCACCAGATTCCCCTGCCTGACAGAGAGACCACTAGATTCACATGCCTGACAGAGAGACCACCGGATTCCCCTGCCTGACGGAGAGACCACCAGATTCCCCTGCCTGAAAGAGGGACCGCCAGATACCCCTGCCTGACAGAGAGACCACCAGATTCCTCTGCCTGACAGAGAGACCACTAGATTCACATGCCTGACAGAGAGACCACCAGATTCCCCGGTCTGACAGAGAGACCACCATATTCCCCTGCCTGACAGAGAGACCACCAGATTCACCTGCCTGACAGAGAGAACACCAGATTTACCTGCCTGACAGAGAGACCACCAGATTCCCCAGTCTGACAGAGAGACCACCAGATTCCCCTGCCTGACAGAGAGACCACCAGATCACCATGCCTGACAGAGAGACCACCACATTCCCCTGCCTGAAAGAGAGACCACCGGATTCCCCTGCCTGACAGAGAGACCACCAGATTCCCCTGCCTGACAGAGAGACCACCAGATCACCCTGCCTGACAGAGAGACCACCAGACTCCCCTGCCTGACAGAGAGACTACCAGATCCCTCTGCCTGACAGAGAGACCACCAGATTCCCCTGCGTGACAGTCTCATCACCAGATTCCCCTGCCTGACAGAGAGACCTCCAGATTCTCCTGCCTGACAGAGAGACAACCAGATTCCCCTGCCTGATAGACTCAACACCAGATTCCCCTGCCTGACAGAGAGACCACAAGATTCCCCTGCCTGACAGACTCAACACCAGATTCTCCTGCCTGACAGAGAGACCACCAAATTCCCCTGCCTGACAGAGAGACAACCAGATTCCCCTGCCTGACAGACTCAACTCCAGATTCCCCTGCCTGACAGAGAGACCACCAGATTCCCCTGCCTGACAGAGAGACCACCAAATTCCCCTGCCTGACAGAGAGACCACCAGATCCCCCTGCCTGACAGAGAGACCACCAGATTCCCCTGCCTGACAGAGAGACCACCAGATTCCCCTGCCTGGCAAAGAGACCACCAGATTCCCCTGCCTGACAGAGAGACCACCAGATTCCTCTGCCTGACAGAGAGACCACCAGATTCCCCTGCCTGACAGAGAGACCACCAGATTCCCCTGCCTGACGGAGAGACCACCAGATTCCCCTGTCTGACAGAGAGACCACCAGATTCCCCTGCCTGACAAAGAGAACACCAGATTCCACTGCCTGACAGAGAGACCACTAGATTCCCCTGCCTGACAGACTCACCACCAGATTCCCCTGCCTGACAGACTCAACACCAGATTCCCCTGCCTGACAGAGAGACCACCAGATCCCCCTGCCTGACACAGAGACCACCAGATTCTCCTGCCTGACAGAGAGACCACCAGATTCCCCTGCCTGACAGAGGGACCACCAGATTCCCCTGCCTGACATAGATACCACCAGATTCCACTGTCTGACAGACTCAACACCATATTCACCTGCCTGACAGAGAGACCACCAGATTCCCCTGCCTGCCAGAGAGACCACAAGATTCCCCTGCCTGACAGACTCAACACCAGATTCCCCTGCCTGCCAGAGAGACCACCAGATTCCCCTGCCTGACAGAGAGACCACCAGATTCCCCTGCCTGACAGAGAGACCACCAGATTCCCCTGCCTGACAGAGAGACCGCAGGATTCACCTGCCTGACAGAGAGACCACCAGATTCCCCTGTCTGACAGAGAGACCACCAGATTCCCCCGCCTGACAGAGAGACCACCGGATCACCATGCCTGACAGAGAGACCACCAGATTCCCCTGCCTGAAAGAGAGACCACCGGATTCCCCTGCCTGACGGAGAGACCACCAGATTCCCCTGCCTGAAAGAGAGATCGCCAGATACCCCTGCCTGACAGAGAGACCACCAGATTCCTCTGCCTGACAGAGAGACCACTAGATTCACCTGCCTGACAGAGAGACCACCAGATTCCCCGGTCTGACAGAGAGACCACCAGATTCACCTGCCTGACAGAGAGAACACCAGATTTACCTGCCTGACAGAGAGACCACCAGATTCCCCTGTCTGACAGAGAGACCACCAGATTCCCCTGCCTGACAGAGAGACCACCAGATCACCATGCCTGACAGAGAGACCACCAGATTCCCCTGCCTGAAAGAGAGACCACCGGATTCCCCTGCCTGACGGAGAGACCACCAGATTCCCCTGCCTGAAAGAGAGACCGCCAGATACCCCTGCCTGACAGAGAGACCACCAGATTCACATGCCTGACAGAGAGACCACCAGATTCCCCTGCCTGACAGACTCAACACCAGATTCCCCTGCCTGGCAGAGAGACCACCGGATTCCACTGCCTGGCAGACTCAACACCAGATTCCCCTACCTGACAGAGAGACCACCAGATTCCCCTGCCTGACAGACTCAACACCAGATTCCCCTGCCTGACAGAGAGACCACCAGATTCCCCTGCCTGACAGAGAGACCATCAGATTCCCCTGCCTGACAGAGAGACCACCAGATTCACCTGCCTGACAGAGACACCACCAGATTCCCCTGCCTGAAAGAGAGACCATCGGATTCCCCTGCCTGACGGAGAGACTACCAGATCCCTCTGCCTGACAGAGAGACCACCAGATTCCCCTGCCTGGCAGAGAGACCACCAGATTCCCCTGCCTGGCAGAGAGACCACCAGATTCCCCTGCCTGGCAGAGAGACCACCAGATTCCCCTGCCTGACAGAGAGACCACCAGATTCCCCTGCCTGACAGAGAGACCACTAGATTCCCCTGCCTACCAGACTCACAACCAGATTTCCTTGCCTGACAGAGAGACCACCAGATTCCCCTGCCTGACAGAGAGACCACCAGATTCCCCTGTCTGACAGAGAGACCACCAGATTCCCCTGCCTGACAGAGAGACCACCAGATTCCCCTGCCTGACAGAGAGACCACCAGATTCCTCTGCCTGTCAGAGTCACCACTAGATTCTCCTGCATGGCAGACTCACCACCAGATTCCCCTGCCTGACAGAGTCACCACTAGATTCTCCTGCCTGGCAGACTCAACACCAGATTCCCCTGCCTGACAGAGAGACCACCAGATTCCCCTGCCTGACAGAGAAACCACCAGATTCCCCTGCCTGACAGAGAGACCACCAGATTCCCCTGCCTGACGGAGAGACCACCAGATTCCCCTGCCTGACAGAGAGACCACCAGATTCCCCTGTCTGACAGAGAGACCACCAGATTCCCCTGCCTGACAAAGAGAACACCAGATTCCACTGCCTGACAGAGAGACCACTAGATTCCCCTGCCTGACAGACTCACCACCAGATTCCCCTGTCTGACACACTCAACACCAGATTCCCCTGCCTGACAGAGAGACCACCAGATCCCCCTGCCTGACACAGAGACCACCAGATTCTCCTGCCTGACAGAGAGACCACCAGATTCCCCTGCCTGACATAGATACCACCAGATTCCCCTGTCTGACAGACTCAACACCAGATTCACCTGCCTGACAGAGAGACCACCAGATTCCCCTGTCTGACAGAGATACCACCAGATTCCCCTGTCTACAGACTCAATGCCAGATTCCCCTGCCTGACAGATAGACCACCAGATTCCCCTGCGTGACAGAGATACCACCAGATTCCCCTGCCTGACAGAGAGACCACCAGACCCCCCTGCCTGACAGAGAGACCACCAGATTCCCCTGCCTGACAGAGAGACCACCAGATTCCCCTGCCTGACAGAGAGACCACCAGATTCCTCTGCCTGACAGAGATACCACCAGATTCCCCTGCCTGACAGAGAGATCACCAGATTCCACTGCCTGGCAGTCTCACCACCAGATTCCCCTGCCTACCAGAGAGACCACCAGATTCCCCTGCCTGACAGAGAGACCACCAGATTCCCCTGCCTGACAGAGAGACCACCAGATTCCCTGCCTGACAGAGAGACCACCAGATTTCCCTGCCTGACAGGCTCAACACCAGATTCCCCCGCCTGGCAGATAGACCACCAGATTCACCTGCCTGACAGAGAGACCACCAGATCACCATGCAAGACAGAGAGACCACCGGATTCCCGTGCCTGACGGAGAGACCACCAGATTCCCCTGCCTGAAAGAGAGACCGCCAGATACCCCTGCCTGACAGAGAGACCACCAGGTTCCCCTGCCTGACAGAGAGACCACCAATTTCCCCTGTCTGGCATAGAGACCACCAGATTCCCCTGCCTGACAGACTCAACACCAGATCCCCCTGCCTGACAGAGAGACCACCAGATTCCCCTGCCTGACAGAGAGACCACCAGATTCCCCTGCCTGACAGAGAGACCACCAGATCCCCCTGCCTGACAGAGAGACCACCAGATTCCCCTGTCTGACACAGAGACCACCAGATTCCCCTGCCTGACAGAGAGACCACCAGATCCCCCTGCCTGACAGAGAGACCACCAGATCCCTCTGCCTGACAGAGAGACCACCAGATTCCCCTGCCTGAAAGAGAGACCACCAGATTCCCCTGCCTGACAGAGAGACCACCAGATTCCCCTGCCTGACAGACTCAACACCAGATTCCACTGCCTGACAGAGAGACCACCAGATTCTCCTGCCTGACAGAGAGACCACCAGATTCCCCTGCCTGACAGAGAGACCACCAGATTCCTCTGCCTTACAGAGAAACCACCAGATTCCCCTGCCTGACAGACTCAACACCAGATTCCACTGCCTGGCAGAGAGACCACCAGATTCTCCTGCCTACCAGACTCACCACCAGATTCCCCTGCCTGACAGAGAGACCACCAGATTCCCCTGCCTGGCAGACTCAACACCAGATTCCCCTGCCTGACAAAGAGACCACCAGATTCCCCTGCCTGACAGAGAGACCACTAGATTCTCCTGCCTGACAGAGAGACCGCCAGATTCCCCTGCCTGACAAAGAGACCACCAGATTCCCCTGCCTGACAGAGAGACCACTAGATTCTCCTGCCTGACAGACTCACCACCAGATTCCCCTGCCTGACAGAGAGACCACCAGATTCCCCTGCCTGACAGAGAGACAACCAGATTCACCTGCCTGACAGAGAGACCACCAGATTCCCCTGCCTGACAGTGAGACCACCAGATTCCTCTGCCTGACAGACTCACCACCAGATTCCCCTGCCTGACAGACTCAGCACCAGATTCACCTGCCTGACAGAGAGACCACCAGATTTCCCTGCCTGACAGACTCAACACCAGATTCCCCTGCCTGACAGATAGACCACCAGATTCCCCCTGCCTGACAGAGGGACCACCAGATTTCCCTGCCTGACAGACTCAACAGCAGATTCCCCCTGCCTGACAGAGAGACCACCAGATTCCCCTTTCTGACAGGGAGACCACCAGATTCCCCTGCCTGACAGAGAGACCACCAGATTCCCCTGCCTGACAGAGAGACCACCAGATTCCCCTGCCTGACAGAGAGACCACCAGATTCTCCTGCCTGACAGAGAGACCACCAGATTCCCCTGCCTGACAGAGAGACCACAAGATACCCCTACCTACAGACTCAATGCCAGATTCCCCTGCCTGACAGATAGACCACTAGATTCCCATGCCTGACAAAGAGACCACCAGATTCCTCTGCCTGACATAGAGACCACCAGATTCCCCTGCCTGACAGAGAGACCACCCGATCCCCCTGCCTGACAGAGAGACCACCAGATTCCCCTGCCTGACAGAGAGACCACCAAATTCCCCTGCCTGACAGAGGGACTACCAGATTCCGCTGCCTGACAGAGAGACCACCAGATTGCCCTGCCGACAGACTCAACACCAGATTCCCATGCCTGACAGAGAGATCACCAGATTCCACGGCCTGGCAGTCTCACGACCAGATTCCCCTGCCTGCCAGAGAGACCACCAGACTCCCCTGCCTGACAGAGAGACCACCAGATTCCTCTGCCTGACAGAGATACCACAAGATTCCCCTGCCTGACAGACCCAACACCAGATTCCCCTGCCTGCCAGAGAGACCACCAGATTCCCCTGCCTGACAGAGAGACCACCAGATTCCCCTGCCTGACAGAGAGACCACCAGATTCCCCTGCCTGACAGAGAGACCACCAGATTTCCCTGCCTGACAGAGAGACCGCAGGATTCACCTGCCTGACAGAGAGACCACCAGATTCCCCTGTCTGACAGAGAGACCACCAGATTCCCCTGCCTGACAGAGAGACCACCGGATCACCATGCCTGACAGAGAGACCACCAGATTCCCCTGCCTGAAAGAGAGACCACCGGATTCCCCTGCCTGACGGAGAGACCACCAGATTCCCCTGCCTGAAAGAGAGACCGCCAGATACCCCTGCCTGACAGAGAGACCACCAGATTCCTCTGCCTGACAGAGAGACCACTAGATTCACATGCCTGACAGAGAGACCACCAGATTCCCCGGTCTGACAGAGAGACCACCAGATTCCCCTGCCTGACAGAGAGACCACCAGATTCACCTGCCTGACAGAGAGAACACCAGATTTACCTGCCTGACAGAGAGACCACCAGATTCCCCTGTCTGACAGAGAGACCACCAGATTCCCCTGCCTGACAGAGAGACCACCAGATCACCATGCCTGACAGAGAGACCACCACATTCCCCTGCCTGAAAGAGAGACCACCGGATTCCCCTGCCTGACAGAGAGACCACCAGATTCCCCTGCCTGAAAGAGAGACCGCCAGATACCCCTGCCTGACAGAGAGACCACCAGATTCCTGTGCCTGACAGATTGACCACTAGATTCTACTGCCTGACAGACTCACCACCAGATTCCCCTGTCTGACAGAGAGACCACCAGATTCACATGCCTGACAGAGAGACCACCAGATTCCCCTGCCTGGCAGACTCAACACCAGATTCCCCTGCCTGGCAGAGAGACCACCGGATTCCACTGCCTGGCAGACTCAACACCAGATTCCCCTACCTGACAGAGAGACCACCAGATTCCCCTGCCTGACAGACTCAACACCAGATTCCCCTGCCTGACAGAGAGACCACCAGATTCCCCTGCCTGACAGAGAGACCACCAGATTCCCCTGCCTGACAGAGAGACCACCAGATTCCCCTGCCTGGCAGAGAGACCACCAGATTCCCCTGCCTGGCAGAGAGACCACCAGATTCCCCTGCCTGACAGAGAGACCACCAGATTCCCCTGCCTACCAGACTCACAACCAGATTTCCCTGCCTGACAGAGAGACCACCAGATTCCCCTGCCTGACAGAGAGACCACCAGATTCCCCTGCCTGACAGAGAGACCACCAGATCACCCTGCCTGACAGAGAGACCACCAGACTCCCCTGCCTGACAGAGAGACTACCAGATCCCTCTGCCTGACAGAGAGAGCACCAGATTCCCCTGCGTGACAGTCTCATCACCAGATTCCCCTGCCTGACAGAGAGACCTCCAGATTCTCCTGCCTGACAGAGAGACAACCAGATTCCCCTGCCTGATAGACTCAACACCAGATTCCCCTGCCTGACAGAGAGACCACAAGATTCCCCTGCCTGACAGACTCAACACCAGATTCTCCTGCCTGACAGAGAGACCACCAAATTCCCCTGCCTGACAGAGAGACAACCAGATTCCCCTGCCTGACAGACTCAACTCCAGATTCCCCTGCCTGACAGAGAGACCACCAGATTCCCCTGCCTGACAGAGAGACCACCAAATTCCCCTGCCTGACAGAGAGACCACCAGATCCCCCTGCCTGACAGAGAGACCACCAGATTCCCCTGCCTGACAGAGAGACCACCAGATTCCCCTGCCTGGCAAAGAGACCACCAGATTCCCCTGCCTGACAGAGAGACCACCAGATTCCTCTGCCTGACAGAGAGACCACTAGATTCCCCTGCCTGACAAAGAGACCACCAGATTCTCCTGCCTGACAGAGAGACCACCAGATTCCCCTGCCTGACAGAGAGACCACCTGATTCACCTGCCTGACAGAGTCACCACTAGATTCTCCTGTGTTACAGACTCACCACCAGATTCCCCTGCCTGACAGAGAGACCACCAGATTCCCCGCCTGACAGAGAGACCACCAGATTCCCCTGCCTGACAGACAGACCACCAGATCCCCCTGCCTGACAGAGAGACCACCAGATCCCCCTGCCTGACAGAGAGACCACCAGATTCCCCGTCTGACAGAGAGACCACCAGATTCCCCTGCCTGACAGAGAGACCACCAGGTTCCCCTGCCAGACAGAGAGACCTGCAGATTCCCCTGCCTGACAGAGAGACCACCAGATTCCCCTGTCTGACAGAGTGACCACCAGATTCACCTGCCTGACAGAGAGACCACCAGATTCCCCTGTCTGACAGAGAGACCACCAGATTCCCCTGCCTGACAGAGAGACCACCAGGTTCCCCTGCCCGACAGAGAGACCACCAGGTTCCCCTGCCTGACAGAGAGACCACCAGATTCCCCTGCCTGACAGAGAGACCACCAGGTTCCCCTGCCCGACAGAGAGACCACCAGATTCCCCTGCCTGACAGAGAGACCACCAGATTCCCCTGCCTGACAGAGAGACCACCAGATTCCCCTGCCTGACAGAGAGACCAGCAGATTCCCCTGCCTGACAGAGAGACCACCAGATTCCCCTGCCTGACAGAGAGACCACCAGATTCCCCTGCCTGACAGAGAGACCACCAGATTCCCCTGCCTGACAGAGAGACCACCACATTCCCCTGCCTGACAGAGAGACCACCAGATTCCCCTGCCTGACAGAGAGACCACCAGATTCCCCTGCCTGACAGAGAGACCACCAGATTCCCTGCCTGACAGAGAGACCACCAGATTCCCCTGCCTGACAGACTCAACACCAGATTCTCCTGTCTGACAGAGAGACCACCAGATTCCCCTGCCTGATAGAGAGCCCAGCAGATTCCCCTGCCTGACAGACTCAACACCAGATTCCCCTGCTTGACAGAGAGACCACCAGATACCCCTGCCTGACAGAGAGACCAGCAGATTCCCCTGCCTGACAGAGAGACCACCAGATTCCCCTGCCTGACAGAGAGACCACCAGATTCCCCTGCCTGACAGAGAGACCACCAGATTCCCCTGCCTGACAGAGAGACCACCACATTCCCCTGCCTGACAGAGAGACCACCAGATCCCCCTGCCTGACAAAGAGACCACCAGATTCCCCTGCCTGACAGAGAGACTATCAGATCCCTCTGCCTGACAGAGAGACCACCAGATTCCCCTGCCTGGCAGAGAGACCACCAGATTCCCCTGCCTGACAGAGAGACCACCAGATTCCCCTGCCTGACAGAGAGACCACCAGATTCCCCTGCCTGACAGACTCAACACCAGATTCCACTGCCTGACAGAGAGACCACCAGATTCTCCTGCCTGACAGAGAGACCACCAGATTCCCCTGCCTGACAGAGAGACCACCAGATTCCTCTGCCTTACAGAGAAACCACCAGATTCCCCTGCCTACCAGACTCACCACCAGATTCCCCTGCCTGACAGAGAAACCGCCAGTTTCCCCTGCCTGACAAAGAGACCACCAGATTCCCTTGCCTGACAGAGAGACCACTAGATTCTCCTGCCTGGCAGACTCAACACCAGATTCCCCTGCCTGACAGAGAGACCACTAGATTCTCCTGTCTGACACAGAGACCGCCAGATTCCCCTGCCCGACAAAGAGACCACCAGATTCCCCTGCCTGACAGAGAGACCACTAGATTCTCCTGCCTGACAGACTCACCACCAGATTCCCCTGCCTGACAGAGAGACCACCAGATTCCCCTGCCTGACAGAGAGACAACCAGATTCACCTGCCTGACAGAGAGAACACCAGATTCCCCTGCCTGACAGTGAGACCACCAGATTCCTCTGCCTGACAGACTCACCACCAGATTCCCCTGCCTGACAGACTCAGCACCAGATTCACCTGCCTGACAGAGAGACCACTAGATTTCCCTGCCTGACAGACTCAACACCAGATTCCCCTGCCTGACAGATAGACCACCAGATTCCCCCTGCCTGACAGAGGGACCACCAGATTTCCCTGCCTGACAGGCTCAACACCAGATTCCCCTGCCTGACAGAGAGACCACCAGATTCCCCTGCCTGACAGAGAGACCACCAGATTCCCGTGTCTGACAGAGAGACCACCAGATTCCCCTGTCTGACAGAGAGACCACCAGATTCCCCTGTCTGACAGAGAGACCACCAGATTCCCCTGCCTGACAGAGGGACCACCAGATCACCATGCCTGACAGAGAGACCACCAGATTTCCCTGCCTGAAAGAGAGACCACCGGATTCCCCTGCCTGACGGAGAGATCACCAGATTCCCCTGCCTGAAAGAGAGACCGCCAGATACCCCTGTCTGACAGAGAGACCACCAGATTCCCCTGCCTGACAGAGGGACCACCAGATCACCATGCCTGACAGAGAGAGCACCAGATTTCCCTGCCTGAAAGAGAGACCACCGGATTCCCCTGTCTGACAGCGAGACCACCAGATTCCCCTGCCTGACAGAGAGACCACCAGATCACCCTGCCTGACAGACTCAACACCAGATTCCCCTGTCTGACAGAGAGACCACCAGATTCCCCTGCCTGACGGAGAGACCACCAGATTCCCCTGCCTGACAGAGAGACCACCAAATCACCCTGCCTTACAGACTCAACACCAGATTCCCCTGTCTGACAGACTCACCACCAGATTCCCCTGCCTGACAGACTCAACACCAGATTCCCCTGCCTGACAGAGAGACCACTAGATTCCCCTGCCTCACAGAGAGCCCACCAGATTCCCCTGCCTGACAGACTCAACACCAGATTCCCCCTGCCTGACAGAGAGACCACCAGATTCCCCTGCCTGACAGGGAGACCACCAGATTCCCCTGCCTGACAGAGAGACCACCAGATTCCCCTGCCTGACAGAGAGACCACCAGATTCCCCTGCCTGACAGAGAGACCACCAGATTCCCCTGCCTGACAGAGAGACCACCAGATTCTCCTGCCTGACAGAGAGACCACCAGATTCCCCTGCCTGACAGAGAGACCACAATATACCCCTACCTACAGACTCAATGCCAGATTCCCCTGCCTGACAGATAGACCACTAGATTCCCCTGCCTGACAAAGAGACCACCAGATTCCTCTGACTTACATAGAGACCACCAGATTCCCCTGCCTGACAGAGAGACCACCAGATCCCCCTGCCTGACAGAGAGACCACCAGATTCCCCTGCCTGACAGAGAGACCACCAGATTCCCCTGCCTGACAGAGGGACTACCAGATTCCCCTGCCTGACAGAGAGACCACCAGATTGCCCTGCCGACAGACTCAACACCAGATTCCCATGCCTGACAGAGAGATCACCAGATTCCACTGCCTGGCAGTCTCACCACCAGATTCCCCTGCCTGCCAGAGAGACCACCAGACTCCCCTGCCTGACAGAGAGACCACCAGATTCCTCTGCCTGACAGAGATACCACAAGATTCCCCTGCCTGACAGACTCAACACCAGATTCCCCTGCCTGCCAGAGAGACCACCAGATTCCCCTGCCTGGCAGAGAGACCACCAGATTCCCCTGCCTGACAGAGAGACCACCAGATTCCCCTGCCTGACAGAGAGACCACCAGATTTCCCTGCCTGACAGAGAGACCGCAGGATTCACCTGCCTGACAGAGAGACCACCAGATTCCCCTGTCTGACAGAGAGACCACCAGATTACCCTGCCTGACAGAGAGACCACCGGATCACCATGCCTGACAGAGAGACCACCAGATTCCCCTGCCTGAAAGAGAGACCACCGGATTCCCCTACCTGACGGAGAGACCACCAGATTCCCCTGACTGAAAGAGAGACCGCCAGATACCCCTGCCTGACAGAGAGACCACCAGATTCCTCTGCCTGACAGAGAGACCACTAGATTCACATGCCTGACAGAGAGACCACCAGATTCCCCGGTCTGACAGAGAGACCACCAGATTCCCCTGCCTGACAGAGAGACCACCAGATTCACCTGCCTGACAGAGAGAACACCAGATTTACCTGCCTGACAGAGAGACCACCAGATTCCCCTGTCTGACAGAGAGACCACCAGATTCCCCTGCCTGACAGAGAGACCACCAGATCACCATGCCTGACAGAGAGACCACCACATTCCCCTGCCTGAAAGAGAGACCACCGGATTCCCCTGCCTGACGGAGAGACCACCAGATTCCCCTGCCTGAAAGAGAGACCGCCAGATACCCCTGCCTGACAGAGAGACCACCAGATTCCTGTGCCTGACAGATTGACCACTAGATTCTCCTGCCTGACAGACTCACCACCAGATTCCCCTGTCTGACAGAGAGACCACCAGATTCACATGCCTGACAGAGAGACCACCAGATTCCCCTGCCTGACAGACTCAACACCAGATTCCCCTGCCTGGCAGAGAGACCACCGGATTCCACTGCCTGGCAGACTCAACACCAGATTCCCCTACCTGACAGAGAGACCACCAGATTCCCCTGCCTGACAGACTCAACACCAGATTCCCCTGCCTGACAGAGAGACCACCAGATTCCCCTGCCTGACAGAGAGACCACCAGATTCCCCTGCCTGACAGAGAGACCACCAGATTCACCTGCCTGACAGAGACACCACCAGATTCCCCTGCCTGAAAGAGAGACCACTAGATTCCCCTGCCTACCAGACTCACAACCAGATTTCCCTGCGTGACAGTCTCATCACCAGATTCCCCTGCCTGACAGAGAGACCACCAGATTCCCCTGCCTGACAGAGAGACCACTAGATTCCCCTGCCTACCAGACTCACAACCAGATTTCCCTGCCTGACAGAGAGACCACCAGATTCCCCTGCCTGGCAGAGAGACCACCAGATTCCCCTGCCTGGCAGAGAGACCACCAGATTCCCCTGCCTGACAGAGAGACCACCAGATTCCCCTGCCTACCAGACTCACAACCAGATTTCCCTGCCTGACAGAGAGACCACCAGATTCCCCTGCCTGACAGAGAGACCACCACATTCCCCTGCCTGACAGAGAGACCACCAGATCCCCCTGCCTGACAAAGAGACCACCAGATTCCCCTGCCTGACAGAGAGACTATCAGATCCCTCTGCCTGACAGAGAGACCACCAGATTCCCCTGCCTGGCAGAGAGACCACCAGATTCCCCTGCCTGACAGAGAGACCACCAGATTCCCCTGCCTGACAGAGAGACCACCAGATTCCCCTGCCTGACAGACTCAACACCAGATTCCACTGCCTGACAGAGAGACCACCAGATCCTCCTGCCTGACAGAGAGACCACCAGATTCCCCTGTCTGACAGAGAGACCACCAGATTCCTCTGCCTTACAGAGAAACCACCAGATTCCCCTGCCTACCAGACTCACCACCAGATTCCCCTGCCTGACAGAGAGACCGCCAGTTTCCCCTGCCTGACAAAGAGACCACCAGATTCCCTTGCCTGACAGAGAGACCACTAGATTCTCCTGCCTGGCAGACTCAACACCAGATTCCCCTGCCTGACAGAGAGACCACTAGATTCTCCTGTCTGACACAGAGACCGCCAGATTCCCCTGCCCGACAAAGAGACCACCAGATTCCCCTGCCTGACAGAGAGACCACTAGATTCTCCTGCCTGACAGACTCACCACCAGATTCCCCTGCCTGACAGAGAGACCACCAGATTCCCCTGCCTGACAGAGAGACAACCAGATTCACCTGCCTGACAGAGAGAACACCAGATTCCCCTGCCTGACAGTGAGACCACCAGATTCCTCTGCCTGACAGACTCACCACCAGATTCCCCTGCCTGACAGACTCAGCACCAGATTCACCTGCCTGACAGAGAGACCACTAGATTTCCCTGCCTGACAGACTCAACACCAGATTCCCCTGCCTGACAGATAGACCACCAGATTCCCCCTGCCTGACAGAGGGACCACCAGATTTCCCTGCCTGACAGGCTCAACACCAGATTCCCCTGCCTGACAGAGAGACCACCAGATTCCCCTGCCTGACAGAGAGACCACCAGATTCCCGTGTCTGACAGAGAGACCACCAGATTCCCCTGTCTGACAGAGAGACCACCAGATTCCCCTGTCTGACAGAGAGACCACCAGATTCCCCTGCCTGACAGAGGGACCACCAGATCACCATGCCTGACAGAGAGACCACCAGATTTCCCTGCCTGAAAGAGAGACCACCGGATTCCCCTGCCTGACGGAGAGACCACCAGATTCCCCTGCCTGAAAGAGAGACCGCCAGATACCCCTGTCTGACAGCGAGACCACCAGATTCCCCTGCCTGACGGAGAGACCACCAGATCCCCCTGCCTGACAGAGAGACCACCAGATTCCCCTGCCTGACAGAGAGACCACCAGATTCCCCTGCCTGACAGAGGGACTACCAGATTCCCCTGCCTGACAGAGAGACCACCAGATTGCCCTGCCGACAGACTCAACACCAGATTCCCATGCCTGACAGAGAGATCACCAGATTCCACTGCCTGGCAGTCTCACCACCAGATTCCCCTGCCTGCCAGAGAGACCACCAGACTCCCCTGCCTGACAGAGAGACCACCAGATTCCTCTGCCTGACAGAGATACCACAAGATTCCCCTGCCTGACAGACTCAACACCAGATTCCCCTGCCTGCCAGAGAGACCACCAGATTCCCCTGCCTGGCAGAGAGACCACCAGATTCCCCTGCCTGACAGAGAGACCACCAGATTCCCCTGCCTGACAGAGAGACCACCAGATTTCCCTGCCTGACAGAGAGACCGCAGGATTCACCTGCCTGACAGAGAGACCACCAGATTCCCCTGTCTGACAGAGAGACCACCAGATTACCCTGCCTGACAGAGAGACCACCGGATCACCATGCCTGACAGAGAGACCACCAGATTCCCCTGCCTGAAAGAGAGACCACCGGATTCCCCTACCTGACGGAGAGACCACCAGATTCCCCTGACTGAAAGAGAGACCGCCAGATACCCCTGCCTGACAGAGAGACCACCAGATTCCTCTGCCTGACAGAGAGACCACTAGATTCACATGCCTGACAGAGAGACCACCAGATTCCCCGGTCTGACAGAGAGACCACCAGATTCCCCTGCCTGACAGAGAGACCACCAGATTCACCTGCCTGACAGAGAGAACACCAGATTTACCTGCCTGACAGAGAGACCACCAGATTCCCCTGTCTGACAGAGAGACCACCAGATTCCCCTGCCTGACAGAGAGACCACCAGATCACCATGCCTGACAGAGAGACCACCACATTCCCCTGCCTGAAAGAGAGACCACCGGATTCCCCTGCCTGACGGAGAGACCACCAGATTCCCCTGCCTGAAAGAGAGACCGCCAGATACCCCTGCCTGACAGAGAGACCACCAGATTCCTGTGCCTGACAGATTGACCACTAGATTCTCCTGCCTGACAGACTCACCACCAGATTCCCCTGTCTGACAGAGAGACCACCAGATTCACATGCCTGACAGAGAGACCACCAGATTCCCCTGCCTGACAGACTCAACACCAGATTCCCCTGCCTGGCAGAGAGACCACCGGATTCCACTGCCTGGCAGACTCAACACCAGATTCCCCTACCTGACAGAGAGACCACCAGATTCCCCTGCCTGACAGACTCAACACCAGATTCCCCTGCCTGACAGAGAGACCACCAGATTCCCCTGCCTGACAGAGAGACCACCAGATTCCCCTGCCTGACAGAGAGACCACCAGATTCACCTGCCTGACAGAGACACCACCAGATTCCCCTGCCTGAAAGAGAGACCACTAGATTCCCCTGCCTACCAGACTCACAACCAGATTTCCCTGCGTGACAGTCTCATCACCAGATTCCCCTGCCTGACAGAGAGACCACCAGATTCCCCTGCCTGACAGAGAGACCACTAGATTCCCCTGCCTACCAGACTCACAACCAGATTTCCCTGCCTGACAGAGAGACCACCAGATTCCCCTGCCTGGCAGAGAGACCACCAGATTCCCCTGCCTGGCAGAGAGACCACCAGATTCCCCTGCCTGACAGAGAGACCACCAGATTCCCCTGCCTACCAGACTCACAACCAGATTTCCCTGCCTGACAGAGAGACCACCAGATTCCCCTGCCTGACAGAGAGACCACCACATTCCCCTGCCTGACAGAGAGACCACCAGATCCCCCTGCCTGACAAAGAGACCACCAGATTCCCCTGCCTGACAGAGAGACTATCAGATCCCTCTGCCTGACAGAGAGACCACCAGATTCCCCTGCCTGGCAGAGAGACCACCAGATTCCCCTGCCTGACAGAGAGACCACCAGATTCCCCTGCCTGACAGAGAGACCACCAGATTCCCCTGCCTGACAGACTCAACACCAGATTCCACTGCCTGACAGAGAGACCACCAGATCCTCCTGCCTGACAGAGAGACCACCAGATTCCCCTGCCTGACAGAGAGACCACCAGATTCCTCTGCCTTACAGAGAAACCACCAGATTCCCCTGCCTACCAGACTCACCACCAGATTCCCCTGCCTGACAGAGAGACCGCCAGTTTCCCCTGCCTGACAAAGAGACCACCAGATTCCCTTGCCTGACAGAGAGACCACTAGATTCTCCTGCCTGGCAGACTCAACACCAGATTCCCCTGCCTGACAGAGAGACCACTAGATTCTCCTGTCTGACACAGAGACCGCCAGATTCCCCTGCCCGACAAAGAGACCACCAGATTCCCCTGCCTGACAGAGAGACCACTAGATTCTCCTGCCTGACAGACTCACCACCAGATTCCCCTGCCTGACAGAGAGACCACCAGATTCCCCTGCCTGACAGAGAGACAACCAGATTCACCTGCCTGACAGAGAGAACACCAGATTCCCCTGCCTGACAGTGAGACCACCAGATTCCTCTGCCTGACAGACTCACCACCAGATTCCCCTGCCTGACAGACTCAGCACCAGATTCACCTGCCTGACAGAGAGACCACTAGATTTCCCTGCCTGACAGACTCAACACCAGATTCCCCTGCCTGACAGATAGACCACCAGATTCCCCCTGCCTGACAGAGGGACCACCAGATTTCCCTGCCTGACAGGCTCAACACCAGATTCCCCTGCCTGACAGAGAGACCACCAGATTCCCCTGCCTGACAGAGAGACCACCAGATTCCCGTGTCTGACAGAGAGACCACCAGATTCCCCTGTCTGACAGAGAGACCACCAGATTCCCCTGTCTGACAGAGAGACCACCAGATTCCCCTGCCTGACAGAGGGACCACCAGATCACCATGCCTGACAGAGAGACCACCAGATTTCCCTGCCTGAAAGAGAGACCACCGGATTCCCCTGCCTGACGGAGAGACCACCAGATTCCCCTGCCTGAAAGAGAGACCGCCAGATACCCCTGTCTGACAGCGAGACCACCAGATTCCCCTGTCTGACAGAGAGACCACCAGATCACCCTGCCTGACAGACTCAACACCAGATTCCCCTGTCTGACAGAGAGACCACCAGATTCCCCTGCCTGACGGAGAGACCACCAGATTCCCCTGCCTGACAGAGAGACCACCAAATCACCCTGCCTTACAGACTCAACACCAGATTCCCCTGTCTGACAGACTCACCACCAGATTCCCCTGCCTGACAGACTCAACACCAGATTCCCCTGCCTGACAGAGAGACCACTAGATTCCCCTGCCTCACAGAGAGCCCACCAGATTCCCCTGCCTGACAGACTCAACACCAGATTCCCCCTGCCTGACAGAGAGACCACCAGATTCCCCTGCCTGACAGGGAGACCACCAGATTCCCCTGCCTGACAGAGAGACCACCAGATTCCCCTGCCTGACAGAGAGACCACCAGATTCCCCTGCCTGACAGAGAGACCACCAGATTCCCCTGCCTGACAGAGAGACCACCAGATTCCCCTGCCTGACAGAGGGACTACCAGATTCCCCTGCCTGACAGAGAGACCACCAGATTGCCCTGCCGACAGACTCAACACCAGATTCCCATGCCTGACAGAGAGATCACCAGATTCCACTGCCTGGCAGTCTCACCACCAGATTCCCCTGCCTGCCAGAGAGACCACCAGACTCCCCTGCCTGACAGAGAGACCACCAGATTCCTCTGCCTGACAGAGATACCACAAGATTCCCCTGCCTGACAGACTCAACACCAGATTCCCCTGCCTGCCAGAGAGACCACCAGATTCCCCTGCCTGGCAGAGAGACCACCAGATTCCCCTGCCTGACAGAGAGACCACCAGATTCCCCTGCCTGACAGAGAGACCACCAGATTTCCCTGCCTGACAGAGAGACCGCAGGATTCACCTGCCTGACAGAGAGACCACCAGATTCCCCTGTCTGACAGAGAGACCACCAGATTACCCTGCCTGACAGAGAGACCACCGGATCACCATGCCTGACAGAGAGACCACCAGATTCCCCTGCCTGAAAGAGAGACCACCGGATTCCCCTACCTGACGGAGAGACCACCAGATTCCCCTGACTGAAAGAGAGACCGCCAGATACCCCTGCCTGACAGAGAGACCACCAGATTCCTCTGCCTGACAGAGAGACCACTAGATTCACATGCCTGACAGAGAGACCACCAGATTCCCCTGTCTGACAGAGAGACCACCAGATTCCCCTGCCTGACAGAGAGACCACCAGATTCACCTGCCTGACAGAGAGAACACCAGATTTACCTGCCTGACAGAGAGACCACCAGATTCCCCTGTCTGACAGAGAGACCACCAGATTCCCCTGCCTGACAGAGAGACCACCAGATCACCATGCCTGACAGAGAGACCACCACATTCCCCTGCCTGAAAGAGAGACCACCGGATTCCCCTGCCTGACGGAGAGACCACCAGATTCCCCTGCCTGAAAGAGAGACCGCCAGATACCCCTGCCTGACAGAGAGACCACCAGATTCCTGTGCCTGACAGATTGACCACTAGATTCTCCTGCCTGACAGACTCACCACCAGATTCCCCTGTCTGACAGAGAGACCACCAGATTCACATGCCTGACAGAGAGACCACCAGATTCCCCTGCCTGACAGACTCAACACCAGATTCCCCTGCCTGGCAGAGAGACCACCGGATTCCACTGCCTGGCAGACTCAACACCAGATTCCCCTACCTGACAGAGAGACCACCAGATTCCCCTGCCTGACAGACTCAACACCAGATTCCCCTGCCTGACAGAGAGACCACCAGATTCCCCTGCCTGACAGAGAGACCACCAGATTCACCTGCCTGACAGAGAGAACACCAGATTTACCTGCCTGACAGAGAGACCACCAGATTCCCCTGTCTGACAGAGAGACCACCAGATTCCCCTGCCTGACAGAGAGACCACCAGATCACCATGCCTGACAGAGAGACCACCACATTCCCCTGCCTGAAAGAGAGACCACCGGATTCCCCTGCCTGACAGAGAGACCACCAGATTCACCTGCCTGACAGAGAGAACACCAGATTTACCTGCCTGACAGAGAGACCACCAGATTCCCCTGTCTGACAGAGAGACCACCAGATTCCCCTGCCTGACAGAGAGACCACCAGATCACCATGCCTGACAGAGAGACCACCACATTCCCCTGCCTGAAAGAGAGACCACCGGATTCCCCTGCCTGACGGAGAGACCACCAGATTCCCCTGCCTGAAAGAGAGACCGCCAGATACCCCTGCCTGACAGAGAGACCACCAGATTCCTGTGCCTGACAGATTGACCACTAGATTCTCCTGCCTGACAGACTCACCACCAGATTCCCCTGTCTGACAGAGAGACCACCAGATTCACATGCCTGACAGAGAGACCACCAGATTCCCCTGCCTGACAGACTCAACACCAGATTCCCCTGCCTGGCAGAGAGACCACCGGATTCCACTGCCTGGCAGACTCAACACCAGATTCCCCTACCTGACAGAGAGACCACCAGATTCCCCTGCCTGACAGACTCAACACCAGATTCCCCTGCCTGACAGAGAGACCACCAGATTCCCCTGCCTGACAGAGAGACCACCAGATTCCCCTGCCTGACAGAGAGACCACCAGATTCACCTGCCTGACAGAGACACCACCAGATTCCCCTGCCTGAAAGAGAGACCACTAGATTCCCCTGCCTACCAGACTCACAACCAGATTTCCCTGCGTGACAGTCTCATCACCAGATTCCCCTGCCTGACAGAGAGACCACCAGATTCCCCTGCCTGACAGAGAGACCACTAGATTCCCCTGCCTACCAGACTCACAACCAGATTTCCCTGCCTGACAGAGAGACCACCAGATTCCCCTGCCTGACAGAGAGACCACCAGATCACCCTGCCTGACAGAGAGACCACCAGACTCCCCTGCCTGACAGAGAGACTACCAGATCCCTCTGCCTGACAGAGAGACCACCAGATTCCCCTGCGTGACAGTCTCATCACCAGATTCCCCTGCCTGACAGAGAGACCTCCAGATTCTCCTGCCTGACAGAGAGACAACCAGATTCCCCTGCCTGATAGACTCAACACCAGATTCCCCTGCCTGACAGAGAGACCACATGATTCCCCTGCCTGACAGAGAGACAACCAGATTCCCCTGCCTGACAGACTCAACTCCAGATTCCCCTGCCTGACAGAGAGACCACCAGATTCCCCTGCCTGACAGAGAGACCACCAAATTCCCCTGCCTGACAGAGAGACCACCAGATCCCCCTGCCTGACAGAGAGACCACCAGATTCCCCTGCCTGACAGAGAGACCACCAGATTCCCCTGCCTGGCAAAGAGACCACCAGATTCCCCTGCCTGACAGAGAGACCACCAGATTCCTCTGCCTGACAGAGAGACCACTAGATTCCCCTGCCTGACAAAGAGACCACCAGATTCTCCTGCCTGACAGAGAGACCACCAGATTCCCCTGCCTGACAGAGAGACCACCTGATTCCCCTGCCTGACAGAGTCACCACTAGATTCTCCTGTGTTACAGACTCACCACCAGATTCCCCTGCCTGACAGAGAGACCACCAGATTCCCCGCCTGACAGAGAGACCACCAGATTCCCCTGCCTGACAGAGAGACCACCAGATCCCCCTGCCTGACAGAGAGACCACCAGATCCCCCTGCCTGACAGAGAGACCACCAGATTCCCCGCCTGACGGAGAGACCACCAGATTCCCCTGCCTGACAGAGAGACCACCAGATTCCCCTGCCAGACAGAGAGACCTGCAGATTCCCCTGCCTGACAGAGAGACCACCAGATTCCCCTGTCTGACAGAGAGACCACCAGATTCACCTGCCTGACAGAGAGACCACCAGATTCCCCTGTCTGACAGAGAGACCACCAGATTCCCCTGCCTGACAGAGAGACCACCAGGTTCCCCTGCCCGACAGAGAGACCACCAGATTCCCCTGCCTGACAGAGAGACCACCAGATTCCCCTGCCTGACAGAGAGACCACCAGAGTCCCCTGCCTGACAGAGAGACCAGCAGATTCCCCTGCCTGACAGAGAGACCACCAGATTCCCCTGCATGACAGAGAGACCAACAGATTCCCCTGCCCGACAGAGAGACCACCAGATTCCCCTGCCTGACAGAGAGACCACCACATTCCCCTGCCTGACAGAGAGACCACCAGATTCCCCTGCCTGACAGAGAGACCACCAGATTCCCCTGCCTGACAGAGAGACCACCAGATTCCCTGCCTGACATAGAGACCACCAGATTCCCCTGCCTGACAGACTCAACACCAGATTCTCCTGTCTGACAGAGAGATCACCAGATTCCCCTGCCTGACAGAGAGCCCACCAGATTCCCCTGCCTGACAGACTCAACACCAGATTCCCCTGCCTGACAGACTCAACACCAGATTCCCCTGCCTCACAGGGAGACCACCAGATTCCCCTGCCTGACAGAGATACCACCAAATTCCCCTGCCTGACAGACTCAACACCAGATTCCCCTGCCTGACAGAGAGACCACCAGATTCCCCTGCCTGACAGAGAGACCACCAGATTCCCCTGCCTGACAGACTCACCACCAGATTCCCCTGCCTGACAGAGAGACCACCAGATTCCTCTGCCTGACAGAGATACCACCAGATTCCCCTGCCTGACAGACTCAACACCAGATTCCCCTGCCTGACAGAGAGATCACCAGATTCCACTGTCTGGCAGTCTCACCACCAGATTCCCCTGCCTGCCAGAGAGACCACCAGATTCCCCTGCCTGACAGAGAGACCACCAGATTCCCCTGCCTGACAGAGAGACCACCAGATCACCATGCAAGACAGCGAGACCACCAGATTCCCCTGCCTGAAAGAGAGACCACCGGATTCCCCTGCCTGACGGAGAGACCACCAGATTCCCCTGCCTGAAAGCGAGACCGCCAGATTCCCCTGCCTGGCAGAGAGACCACTAGATTCCCCAGCCTGACAGACTCAACACCAGGTCACCATGCCTGACAGACTCAACACCAGATTCCCCTGCCTGACAGAGAGACCACCAGATTCCCCTGCATGACAGAGATACCACCAGAGACCCCTGCCTGACAGAGAGACCACCAGATTCCCCTGCCTGACAGAGAGACTACCAGATCCCTCTGCCTGACAGAGAGACCACCAGATTCCCCTGCCTACCAGACTCAACGCCAGATTCCCCTGCCTGACAGTGAGACCACCAGATCCCGCTGCCTACCAGGCTCACCACCCGATTCCCCTGCCTGACAGAGAGACCGCCAGATTCCCCTGCCTGACGAAAAGACCACCAGATTCCTCTGCCTGACAGAGAGACCACCAGATTCCCCTGCCTGGCATAGAGACCACTAGATTCCCCTGCCTGACAGAGAGACCACCAGATTCCCCTGCCTGGCAGAGAGACCACCAGATTTCCCTGCCTGACAGAGAGACCACCAGATTCCTCTGCCTGACAGAGAGACCACCAGATTCCCCTGACTGACAGAGAGACCACCAGATTCCCCTGCCTGACAGAGAGACCACTAGATTACCCTGCATGACAGAGAGACCACCAGATTCCCCTGTCTGACAGAGAGACCACCAGATTACCCTGTCTGACAGAGAGACCACCAGATTCCCCTGCCTGACAGACTCAACACCAGATTCCCTTGCCTGACAGAGAGACCACCAGATTCCCCTGCCTGACAGAGAGACCACCAGATTCCCCTGCCTGACAGAGAGACCACCAGATTCCCCTGTCTGACAGAGAGACCACCAGATTCCCCTGTCTGACAGAGAGACCACCAGATTCCCCTGCCTGACAGACTCAACACCAGATTCCCTTGCCTGACAGAGAGACCACCAGATTCCCCTGCCTGACAGAGAGACCACCAGATTCCCCTGTCTGACAGAGAGACCACCAGATTCCCCTGTCTGACAGAGAGACCACCAGATTCCCCTGCCTTACAGATTCAACACCAGATTCCCCTGCCTGACAGAGAGACCACCAGATCCCCCTGCCTGACAGCGAGACGACCAGATTCCCCTGCTTGACAGACTCACCACCAGATTCCCCTGCCTGACAAACTCGCAACCAGATTCCCCTGCCTGACAGAGAGACCACCAGATTCCCCTGCCTGACAGAGAGACCACCAGATTCTCCTGCCTGACAGAGAGACCACCAGATTCCCCTGTCTGACAGAGAGACCACCAGATCCCCCTGCCTGACAGAGAGACCACTAGATTCCCCTGTCTGACAGAGAGACCACCAGATCCCCCTGCCTGACAGCGAGACCACGAGATTCCCCTGCTTGACAGACTCACCACCAGATTCCCCTGCCTGACAAACTCGCAACTAGATTCCCCTGCCTAACAGAGAGACCACCAGATTCCCTTGCCTTACAGAGAGACCACCAGATCCCCCTGCCTGACAGAGAGACCACCAGATTCCCCTGCCTGACAGAGAGACCACCAGATTCCCCTGCCTGACAGAGAGACCACCAGATTCCCCTGTCTGACAGAGAGACCACCAGATTCCCCTGCCTGACAGACTCAACACCAGGTTCCCCTGCCTGACAGAGAGACCTCCAGATTCCCGTGCCTGACAGAGAGACCACCAGATTCCCCTGCCTGACAGAGAGACCACCAGATTCTCCTGCCTGACAGAGAGACCACCAGATTCCCCTGCCTGACAGACTCAACACCAGAATCACCTGTCTGACATAGAGACCACCAGATTCCCCTGCCTGACAGACTCAACACCAGATTCTCTTGCCTGACAGAGAGACCACCAGATTCCCCTGCCTGACAGACTCAACACCAGAATCCCCTGTCTGACAGAGAGACCACCAGATTCCCCCTGCCTGACAGAGAGACCACCAGATTCCCCTGCCTGACAGACTCAACAGCAGATTCTCCTGCCTGACAGACTCACCACCAGATTCCCCTGCCTGACAGACTCAACACCAGAATCCCCTGCCTGACAGAGAGACCACCAGATTCCCTGCCTGACAGAGAGACCACCAGATTCCTGTGCCTGACAGATTGACCACTAGATTCTCCTGCCTGACAGACTCACCACCAGATTCCCCTGTCTGACAGAGAGACCACCAGATTCACATGCCTGACAGAGAGACCACCAGATTCCCCTGCCTGACAGACTCAACACCAGATTCCCCTGCCTGGCAGAGAGACCACCGGATTCCACTGCCTGGCAGACTCAACACCAGATTCCCCTACCTGACAGAGAGACCACCAGATTCCCCTGCCTGACAGACTCAACACCAGATTCCCCTGCCTGACAGAGAGACCACCAGATTCCCCTGCCTGACAGAGAGACCACCAGATTCCCCTGCCTGACAGAGAGACCACCAGATTCACCTGCCTGACAGAGACACCACCAGATTCCCCTGCCTGAAAGAGAGACCACTAGATTCCCCTGCCTACCAGACTCACAACCAGATTTCCCTGCGTGACAGTCTCATCACCAGATTCCCCTGCCTGACAGAGAGACCACCAGATACCCCTGCCTGACAGAGAGACCACTAGATTCCCCTGCCTACCAGACTCACAACCAGATTTCCCTGCCTGACAGAGAGACCACCAGATTCCCCTGCCTGACAGAGAGACCACCAGATTCCCCTGCCTGACAGAGAGACCACCAGATCACCCTGCCTGACAGAGAGACCACCAGACTCCCCTGCCTGACAGAGAGACTACCAGATCCCTCTGCCTGACAGAGAGACCACCAGATTCCCCTGCGTGACAGTCTCATCACCAGATTCCCCTGCCTGACAGAGAGACCTCCAGATTCTCCTGCCTGACAGAGAGACAACCAGATTCCCCTGCCTGATAGACTCAACACCAGATTCCCCTGCCTGACAGAGAGACCACATGATTCCCCTGCCTGACAGAGAGACAACCAGATTCCCCTGCCTGACAGACTCAACTCCAGATTCCCCTGCCTGACAGAGAGACCACCAGATTCCCCTGCCTGACAGAGAGACCACCAAATTCCCCTGCCTGACAGAGAGACCACCAGATCCCCCTGCCTGACAGAGAGACCACCAGATTCCCCTGCCTGACAGAGAGACCACCAGATTCCCCTGCCTGACAGAGAGACCACCAGATTCCCCTGCCTGACAGAGAGACCACCAGATTCACCTGCCTGACAGAGACACCACCAGATTCCTCTGCCTGACAGAGAGACCACCAGATTCCCCTGCCTGGCATAGAGACCACTAGATTCCCCTGCCTGACAGAGAGACCACCAGATTCCCCTGCCTGGCAGAGAGACCACCAGATTTCCCTGCCTGACAGAGAGACCACCAGATTCCTCTGCCTGACAGAGAGACCACCAGATTCCCCTGCCTGACAGAGAGACCACCAGATTCCCCTGCCTGACAGAGAGACCACTAGATTACCCTGCATGACAGAGAGACCACCAGATTCCCCTGTCTGACAGAGAGACCACCAGATTACCCTGTCTGACAGAGAGACCACCAGATTCCCCTGCCTGACAGACTCAACACCAGATTCCCTTGCCTGACAGAGAGACCACCAGATTCCCCTGCCTGACAGAGAGACCACCAGATTCCCCTGTCTGACAGAGAGACCACCAGATTCCCCTGTCTGACAGAGAGACCACCAGATTCCCCTGCCTGACAGACTCAACACCAGATTCCCTTGCCTGACAGAGAGACCACCAGATTCCCCTGCCTGACAGAGAGACCACCAGATTCCCCTGTCTGACAGAGAGACCACCAGATTCCCCTGTCTGACAGAGAGACCACCAGATTCCCCTGCCTTACAGATTCAACACCAGATTCCCCTGCCTGACAGAGAGACCACCAGATCCCCCTGCCTGACAGCGAGACGACCAGATTCCCCTGCTTGACAGACTCACCACCAGATTCCCCTGCCTGACAAACTCGCAACCAGATTCCCCTGCCTGACAGAGAGACCACCAGATTCCCCTGCCTGACAGAGAGACCACCAGATTCTCCTGCCTGACAGAGAGACCACCAGATTCCCCTGTCTGACAGAGAGACCACCAGATCCCCCTGCCTGACAGAGAGACCACTAGATTCCCCTGTCTGACAGAGAGACCACCAGATCCCCCTGCCTGACAGCGAGACCACGAGATTCCCCTGCTTGACAGACTCACCACCAGATTCCCCTGCCTGACAAACTCGCAACTAGATTCCCCTGCCTAACAGAGAGACCACCAGATTCCCTTGCCTTACAGAGAGACCACCAGATCCCCCTGCCTGACAGAGAGACCACCAGATTCCCCTGCCTGACAGAGAGACCACCAGATTCCCCTGCCTGACAGAGAGACCACCAGATTCCCCTGTCTGACAGAGAGACCACCAGATTCCCCTGCCTGACAGACTCAACACCAGGTTCCCCTGCCTGACAGAGAGACCTCCAGATTCCCGTGCCTGACAGAGAGACCACCAGATTCCCCTGCCTGACAGAGAGACCACCAGATTCTCCTGCCTGACAGAGAGACCACCAGATTCCCCTGCCTGACAGACTCAACACCAGAATCACCTGCCTGACATAGAGACCACCAGATTCCCCTGCCTGACAGACTCAACACCAGATTCTCTTGCCTGACAGAGAGACCACCAGATTCCCCTGCCTGACAGACTCAACACCAGATTCCCCTGCCTGACAGACTCAACAGCAGATTCTCCTGCCTGACAGACTCACCACCAGATTCCCCTGCCTGACAGACTCAACACCAGAATCCCCTGCCTGACAGAGAGACCACCAGATTCCCTGCCTGACAGAGAGACCACCAGATTCCTGTGCCTGACAGATTGACCACTAGATTCTCCTGCCTGACAGACTCACCACCAGATTCCCCTGTCTGACAGAGAGACCACCAGATTCACATGCCTGACAGAGAGACCACCAGATTCCCCTGCCTGACAGACTCAACACCAGATTCCCCTGCCTGGCAGAGAGACCACCGGATTCCACTGCCTGGCAGACTCAACACCAGATTCCCCTACCTGACAGAGAGACCACCAGATTCCCCTGCCTGACAGACTCAACACCAGATTCCCCTGCCTGACAGAGAGACCACCAGATTCCCCTGCCTGACAGAGAGACCACCAGATTCCCCTGCCTGACAGAGAGACCACCAGATTCACCTGCCTGACAGAGACACCACCAGATTCCCCTGCCTGAAAGAGAGACCACTAGATTCCCCTGCCTACCAGACTCACAACCAGATTTCCCTGCGTGACAGTCTCATCACCAGATTCCCCTGCCTGACAGAGAGACCACCAGATTCCCCTGCCTGACAGAGAGACCACTAGATTCCCCTGCCTACCAGACTCACAACCAGATTTCCCTGCCTGACAGAGAGACCACCAGATTCCCCTGCCTGACAGAGAGACCACCAGATTCCCCTGCCTGACAGAGAGACCACCAGATCACCCTGCCTGACAGAGAGACCACCAGACTCCCCTGCCTGACAGAGAGACTACCAGATCCCTCTGCCTGACAGAGAGACCACCAGATTCCCCTGCGTGACAGTCTCATCACCAGATTCCCCTGCCTGACAGAGAGACCTCCAGATTCTCCTGCCTGACAGAGAGACAACCAGATTCCCCTGCCTGACAGACTCAACTCCAGATTCCCCTGCCTGACAGAGAGACCACCAGATTCCCCTGCCTGACAGAGAGACCACCAAATTCCCCTGCCTGACAGAGAGACCACCAGATCCCCCTGCCTGACAGAGAGACCACCAGATTCCCCTGCCTGACAGAGAGACCACCAGATTCCCCTGCCTGGCAAAGAGACCACCAGATTCCCCTGCCTGACAGAGAGACCACCAGATTCCTCTGCCTGACAGAGAGACCACTAGATTCCCCTGCCTGACAAAGAGACCACCAGATTCTCCTGCCTGACAGAGAGACCACCAGATTCCCCTGCCTGACAGAGAGACCACCTGATTCCCCTGCCTGACAGAGTCACCACTAGATTCTCCTGTGTTACAGACTCACCACCAGATTCCCCTGCCTGACAGAGAGACCACCAGATTCCTCGCCTGACAGAGAGACCACCAGATTCCCCTGCCTGACAGAGAGACCACCAGATCCCCCTGCCTGACAGAGAGACCACCAGATCCCCCTGCCTGACAGAGAGACCACCAGATTCCCCGCCTGACAGAGAGACCACCAGATTCCCCTGCCTGACAGAGAGACCACCAGATTCCCCTGCCAGACAGAGAGACCTGCAGATTCCCCTGCCTGACAGAGAGACCACCAGATTCCCCTGTCTGACAGAGAGACCACCAGATTCACCTGCCTGACAGAGAGACCACCAGATTCCCCTGTCTGACAGAGAGACCACCAGATTCCCCTGCCTGACAGAGAGACCACCAGGTTCCCCTGCCCGACAGAGAGACCACCAGATTCCCCTGCCTGACAGAGAGACCACCAGATTCCCCTGCCTGACAGAGAGACCACCAGATTCCCCTGCCTGACAGAGAGACCAGCAGATTCCCCTGCCTGACAGAGAGACCACCAGATTCCCCTGCATGACAGAGAGACCACCAGATTCCCCTGCCTGACAGAGAGACCACCAGATTCCCCTGCCTGACAGAGAGACCACCACATTCCCCTGCCTGACAGAGAGACCACCAGATTCCCCTGCCTGACAGAGAGACCACCAGATTCCCCTGCCTGACAGAGAGACCACCAGATTCCCTGCCTGACAGAGAGACCACCAGATTCCCCTGCCTGACAGACTCAACACCAGATTCTCCTGTCTGACAGAGAGATCACCAGATTCCCCTGCCTGACAGAGAGCCCACCAGATTCCCCTGCCTGACAGACTCAACACCAGATTCCCCTGCCTGACAGACTCAACACCAGATTCCCCTGCCTCACAGGGAGACCACCAGATTCCCCTGCCTGACAGAGATACCACCAAATTCCCCTGCCTGACAGACTCAACACCAGATTCCCCTGCCTGACAGAGAGACCACCAGATTCCCCTGCCTGACAGAGAGACCACCAGATTCCCCTGCCTGACAGACTCACCACCAGATTCCCCTGCCTGACAGAGAGACCACCAGATTCCTCTGCCTGACAGAGATACCACCAGATTCCCCTGCCTGACAGACTCAACACCAGATTCCCCTGCCTGACAGAGAGATCACCAGATTCCACTGTCTGGCAGTCTCACCACCAGATTCCCCTGCCTGCCAGAGAGACCACCAGATTCCCCTGCCTGACAGAGAGACCACCAGATTCCCCTGCCTGACAGAGAGACCACCAGATCACCATGCAAGACAGCGAGACCACCAGATTCCCCTGCCTGAAAGAGAGACCACCGGATTCCCCTGCCTGACGGAGAGACCACCAGATTCCCCTGCCTGAAAGCGAGACCGCCAGATTCCCCTGCCTGGCAGAGAGACCACTAGATTCCCCAGCCTGACAGACTCAACACCAGGTCACCATGCCTGACAGACTCAACACCAGATTCCCCTGCCTGACAGAGAGACCACCAGATTCCCCTGCATGACAGAGATACCACCAGAGACCCCTGCCTGACAGAGAGACCACCAGATTCCCCTGCCTGACAGAGAGACTACCAGATCCCTCTGCCTGACAGAGAGACCACCAGATTCCCCTGCCTACCAGACTCAACGCCAGATTCCCCTGCCTGACAGTGAGACCACCAGATCCCGCTGCCTACCAGGCTCACCACCCGATTCCCCTGCCTGACAGAGAGACCGCCAGATTCCCCTGCCTGACGAAAAGACCACCAGATTCCTCTGCCTGACAGAGAGACCACCAGATTCCCCTGCCTGGCATAGAGACCACTAGATTCCCCTGCCTGACAGAGAGACCGCCAGATTCCCCTGCCTGGCAGAGAGACCACCAGATTTCCCTGCCTGACAGAGAGACCACCAGATTCCTCTGCCTGACAGAGAGACCACCAGATTCCCCTGCCTGACAGAGAGACCACCAGATTCCCCTGCCTGACAGAGAGACCACTAGATTCCCCTGCATGACAGAGAGACCACCAGATTCCCCTGTCTGACAGAGAGACCACCAGATTACCCTGTCTGACAGAGAGACCACCAGATTCCCCTGCCTGACAGACTCAACGCCAGATTCCCTTGCCTGACAGAGAGACCACCAGATTCCCCTGCCTGACAGAGAGACCACCAGATTCCCCTGCCTGACAGAGAGACCACCAGATTCCCCTGTCTGACAGAGAGACCACCAGATTCCCCTGTCTGACAGAGAGACCACCAGATTCCCCTGCCTGACAGACTCAACACCAGATTCCCTTGCCTGACAGAGAGACCACCAGATTCCCCTGCCTGACAGAGAGACCACCAGATTCCCCTGTCTGACAGAGAGACCACCAGATTCCCCTGTCTGACAGAGAGACCACCAGATTCCCCTGCCTTACAGATTCAACACCAGATTCCCCTGCCTGACAGAGAGACCACCAGATCCCCCTGCCTGACAGCGAGACGACCAGATTCCCCTGCTTGACAGACTCACCACCAGATTCCCCTGCCTGACAAACTCGCAACCAGATTCCCCTGCCTGACAGAGAGACCACCAGATTCCCCTGCCTGACAGAGAGACCACCAGATTCTCCTGCCTGACAGAGAGACCACCAGATTCCCCTGTCTGACAGAGAGACCACCAGATCCCCCTGCCTGACAGAGAGACCACTAGATTCCCCTGTCTGACAGAGAGACCACCAGATCCCCCTGCCTGACAGCGAGACCACGAGATTCCCCTGCTTGACAGACTCACCACCAGATTCCCCTGCCTGACAAACTCGCAACTAGATTCCCCTGCCTGACAGAGAGACCACCAGATTCCCTTGCCTTACAGAGAGACCACCAGATCCCCCTGCCTGACAGAGAGACCACCAGATTCCCCTGCCTGACAGAGAGACCACCAGATTCCCCTGCCTGACAGAGAGACCACCAGATTCCCCTGTCTGACAGAGAGACCACCAGATTCCCCTGCCTGACAGACTCAACACCAGGTTCCCCTGCCTGACAGAGAGACCTCCAGATTCCCGTGCCTGACAGAGAGACCACCAGATTCCCCTGCCTGACAGAGAGACCACCAGATTCTCCTGCCTGACAGAGAGACCACCAGATTCCCCTGCCTGACAGACTCAACACCAGAATCACCTGCCTGACATAGAGACCACCAGATTCCCCTGCCTGACAGACTCAACACCAGATTCTCTTGCCTGACAGAGAGACCACCAGATTCCCCTGCCTGACAGACTCAACACCAGAATCCCCTGTCTGACAGAGAGACCACCAGATTCCCCCTGCCTGACAGAGAGACCACCAGATTCCCCTGCCTGACAGACTCAACACCAGATTCTCCTGCCTGACAGACTCACCACCAGATTCCCCTGCCTGACAGACTCAACACCAGAATCCCCTGCCTGACAGAGAGACCACCAGATTCCCCCTGCCTGACAGCGAGACCACCAGATTCCCTGCCTGACAGAGAGACCACCAGATTCCCCTGCCTGACAGAGAGACCACCAGATTCCCCTGCCTGACAGAGAGACCACCAGATTCCGCTGCCTGACAGAGAGACCACCAGATTCCCCTGCCTGACAGAGAGACCACCAGATTCCCCTGTCTGACAGAGAGACCACCAGATTCCCCTGCCTGACAAAGAGAACACCAGATTCCACTGCCTGACAGAGAGACCACTAGATTCCCCTGCCTGACAGACTCACCACCAGATTCCCCTGCCTGACAGACTCAACACCAGATTCCCCTGCCTGACAGAGAGATCACCAGATTCCACTGTCTGGCAGTCTCACCACCAGATTCCCCTGCCTGCCAGAGAGACCACCAGATTCCCCTGCCTGACAGAGAGACCACCAGATTCCCCTGCCTGACAGAGAGACCACCAGATCACCATGCAAGACAGCGAGACCACCAGATTCCCCTGCCTGAAAGAGAGACCACCGGATTCCCCTGCCTGACGGAGAGACCACCAGATTGCCCTGCCTGAAAGCGAGACCGCCAGATTCCCCTGCCTGGCAGAGAGACCACTAGATTCCCCAGCCTGACAGACTCAACACCAGGTCACCATGCCTGACAGACTCAACACCAGATTCACCTGCCTGACAGAGAGACCACCAGATTCCCCTGCCTGACAGAGAGACCACCAGATTCCCCTGCATGACAGAGATACCACCAGAGACCCCTGCCTGACAGAGAGACCACCAGATTCCCCTGTCTGACAGAGAGACCACTAGATTCCCCAGCCTGACAGACTCAACACCAGGTCACCATGCCTGACAGACTCAACACCAGATTCACCTGCCTGACAGAGAGACCACCAGATTCCCCTGCCTGACAGAGAGACCACCAGATTCCCCTGCATGACAGAGATACCACCAGAGACCCCTGCCTGACAGAGAGACCACCAGATTCCCCTGTCTGACAGACTACCAGATCCCTCTGCCTGACAGAGAGACCACCAGATTCCCCTGCCTACCAGACTCAACGCCAGATTCCCCTGCCTGACAGTGAGACCACCAGATCCCGCTGCCTACCAGGCTCACCACCCGATTCCCCTGCCTGACAGAGAGACCACCAGATTCCCCTGCCTGGCATAGAGACCACTAGATTCCCCTGCCTGACAGAGAGACCACCAGATTCCCCTGCCTGGCAGAGAGACCACCAGATTTCCCTGCCTGACAGAGAGACCACCAGATTCCTCTGCCTGACAGAGAGACCACCAGATTCCCCTGCCTGACAGAGAGACCACCAGATTCCCCTGCCTGACAGAGAGACCACTAGATTCCCCTGCATGACAGAGAGACCACCAGATTCCCCTGTCTGACAGAGAGACCACCAGATTACCCTGCCTGACAGAGAGACCACCAGATTCCCCTGCCTGACAGACTCAACACCAGATTCCCTTGCCTGACAGAGAGACCACCAGATTCCCCTGTCTGACAGAGAGACAACCAGATTCCCCTGCCTGACAGAGAGACCACCAGATTCCCCTGTCTGACAGAGAGACCACCAGATTCCCCTTTCTGACAGAGATACCACCAGATTCCCCTGCCTGACAGACTCAACACCAGATTCCCTTGCCTGACAGAGAGACCACCAGATTCCCCTGAATGACAGAGAGACCACCAGATTCCCCTGTCTGACAGAGAGACCACCAGATTCCCCTGCCTTACAGATTCAACACCAGATTCCCCTGCCTGACAGAGAGACCACCAGATCCCCCTGCCTGACAGCGAGACGACCAGATTCCCCTGCTTGACAGACTCACCACCAGATTCCCCTGCCTGACAAACTCGCAACCAGATTCCCCTGCCTGACAGAGAGACCACCAGATTCCCCTGCCTGACAGAGAGACCACCAGATTCTCCTGCCTGACAGAGAGACCACCAGATTCCCCTGTCTGACAGAGAGACCACCAGATCCCCCTGCCTGACAGAGAGACCACTAGATTCCCCTGTCTGACAGAGAGACCACCAGATCCCCCTGCCTGACAGCGAGACCACGAGATTCCCCTGCTTGACAGACTCACCACCAGATTCCCCTGCCTGACAAACTCGCAACTAGATTCCCCTGCCTGACAGAGAGACCACCAGATTCCCTTGCCTTACAGAGAGACCACCAGATCCCCCTGCCTGACAGAGAGACCACCAGATTCCCCTGCCTGACAGAGAGACCACCAGATTCCCCTGCCTGACAGAGAGACCACCAGATTCCCCTGTCTGACAGAGAGACCACCAGATTCCCCTGCCTGACAGACTCAACACCAGGTTCCCCTGCCTGACAGAGAGACCTCCAGATTCCCGTGCCTGACAGAGAGACCACCAGATTCCCCTGCCTGACAGAGAGACCACCAGATTCTCCTGCCTGACAGAGAGACCACCAGATTCCCCTGCCTGACAGACTCAACACCAGAATCACCTGCCTGACATAGAGACCACCAGATTCCCCTGCCTGACAGACTCAACACCAGATTCTCTTGCCTGACAGAGAGACCACCAGATTCCCCTGCCTGACAGACTCAACACCAGAATCCCCTGTCTGACAGAGAGACCACCAGATTCCCCCTGCCTGACAGAGAGACCACCAGATTCCCCTGCCTGACAGACTCAACACCAGATTCTCCTGCCTGACAGACTCACCACCAGATTCCCCTGCCTGACAGACTCAACACCAGAATCCCCTGCCTGACAGAGAGACCACCAGATTCCCCCTGCCTGACAGCGAGACCACCAGATTCCCTGCCTGACAGAGAGACCACCAGATTCCCCTGCCTGACAGAGAGACCACCAGATTCCCCTGCCTGACAGAGAGACCACCAGATTCCGCTGCCTGACAGAGAGACCACCAGATTCCCCTGCCTGACAGAGAGACCACCAGATTCCCCTGTCTGACAGAGAGACCACCAGATTCCCCTGCCTGACAAAGAGAACACCAGATTCCACTGCCTGACAGAGAGACCACTAGATTCCCCTGCCTGACAGACTCACCACCAGATTCCCCTGCCTGACAGACTCAACACCAGATTCCCCTGCCTGACAGAGAGACCACCAGATCCCCCTGCCTGACACAGAGACCACCAGATTCTCCTGCCTGACAGAGAGACCACCAGATTCCCCTGCCTGACAGAGGGACCACCAGGTTCCCCTGCCTGACAGAGATACCACCAGATTCCCCTGTCTGACAGACTCAACACCAGATTCACCTGCCTGACAGAGAGACCACCAGATTCCCCTGTCTGACAGAGAGACCACCAGATTCCCCTGCCTACAGACTCAATGCCAGATTCACCTGCCTGACAGATAGACCACCAGATTCCCCTGCCTGACAGAGAGACCACCAGATTCCCCTGCCTGACAGAGAGACAACCAGAACCCCCTGCATGACAGAGAGACCACCAGATTCCCCTGCCTGACAGAGAGACCGCCAGATTCCCCTGCCTGACAGAGAGACCACCAGATTCCCCTGCCTGACAGAGAGACCACCAGGTTCCTCTGCCTGACAGAGATACCACCAGATTCCCCTGCCTGGCAGACTCAACACCAGATTCCCCTGCCTGACAGAGAGATTATCAGATTCCACTGCCTGGCAGTCTCACCACCAGATTCCCCTGCCTACCAGAGAGACCACCAGATTCCCCTGCCTGACAGAGAGACCACCAGATTCCCCTGCCTGACAGAGAGACCACCAGATTCCCAGCCTGACAGAGAGACCACCAGATTTCCCTGCCTGACAGGCTCAACACCAGATTCCCCTGCCTGACAGATAGACCACCAGATTCACCTGCCTGACAGAGAGACCACCAGATCACCATGCAAGGCAGAGAGACCACCGGAATCCCGTGCCTGACGGAGAGACCACCAGATTCCCCTGCCTGAAAGAGAGACCGCCAGATACCCCTGCCTGACAGAGAGACCACCAGGTTCCCCTGCCTGACAGAGAGACCACCAATTTCCCCTGTCTGGCAGAGAGACCACCAGATTCCCCTGCCTGACAGACTCAACACCAGATCCCCCTGCCTGACAGAGAGACCACCAGATTCCCCTGCCTGACAGAGAGACCACCAGATTCCCCTGCCTGACAGAGAGACCACCAGATCCCCCTGCCTGACAGAGAGACCACCAGATTCCCCTGCCTCACAGAGAGCCCACCAGATTCCCCTGCCTGACAGACTCAACACCAGATTCCCCCTGCCTGACAGAGAGACCACCAGATTCCCCTGCCTGACAGGGAGACCACCAGATTCCCCTGCCTGACAGAGAGACCACCAGATTCCCCTGCCTGACAGAGAGACCACCAGATTCCCCTGCCTGACAGAGAGACCACCAGATTCCCCTGCCTGACAGAGAGACCACCAGATTCTCCTGCCTGACACAGAGACCACCAGATTCCCCTGCCTGACAGAGAGACCACAAGATACCCCGACCTACAGACTCAATGCCAGATTCCCCTGCCTGACAGATAGACCACCAGATTCCCCTGCCTGACAGAGAGACCACCAGATCTCCCTGCCTGACATAGAGACCACCAGATTCCCCTGCCTGACAGAGAGACCACCAGATTCCCCTGCCTGACAGAGGGACTACCAGATTCCCCTGCCTGACAGAGAGACCACCAGATTGCCCTGCCGACAGACTCAACACCAGATTCCCATGCCTGACAGAGAGATCACCAGATTCCACTGCCTGGCAGTCTCACCACCAGATTCCCCTGCCTGCCAGAGAGACCACCAGACTCCCCTGCCTGACAGAGAGACCACCAGATTCCTCTGCCTGACAGAGATACCACAAGATTCCCCTGCCTGACAGACTCAACACCAGATTCCCCTGCCTGCCAGAGAGACTAACAGATTCCCCTGCCTGACAGAGAGACCACCAGATTCCCCTGCCTGACAGAGAGACCACCAGATTCCCCTGCCTGACAGAGAGACCACCAGATTTCCCTGCCTGACAGAGAGACCGCAGGATTCACCTGCCTGACAGAGCGACCACCAGATTCCCCTGTCTGACAGAGAGACCACCAGATTCCCCTGCCTGACAGAGAGACCACCGGATCACCATGCCTGACAGAGAGACCACCAGATTCCCCTGCCTGAAAGAGAGACCACCGGATTCCCCTGCCTGACGGAGAGACCACCAGATTCCCCTGCCTGAAAGAGAGACCGCCAGATACCCCTGCCTGACAGAGAGACCACCAGATTCCTCTGCCTGACAGAGAGACCACTAGGTTCACATGCCTGACAGAGAGACCACCAGATTCACCTGCCTGACAGAGAGAACACCAGATTTACCTGCCTGACAGAGAGACCACCAGATTCCCCTGTCTGACAGAGAGACCACCAGATTCCCCTGCCTGACAGAGAGACCACCAGATCACCATGCCTGACAGAGAGACCACCACATTCCCCTGCCTGAAAGAGAGACCACCGGATTCCCCTGCCTGACGGAGAGACCACCAGATTCCCCTGCCTGAAAGAGAGACCGCCAGATACCCCTGCCTGACAGAGAGACCACCAGATTCCTGTGCCTGACAGATTGACCACTAGATTCTCCTGCCTGACAGACTCACCACCAGATTCCCCTGTCTGACAGAGAGACCACCAGATTCACATGCCTGACAGAGAGACCACCAGATTCCCCTGCCTGACAGACTCAACACCAGATTCCCCTGCCTGGCAGAGAGACCACCGGATTCCACTGCCTGGCAGACTCAACACCAGATTCCCCTACCTGACAGAGAGGCCACCAGATTCCCCTGCCTGACAGACTCAACACCAGATTCCCCTGCCTGACAGAGAGACCACCAGATTCCCCTGCCTGACACAGAGACCACCAGATTCCCCTGCCTGACAGAGAGACCACCAGATTCCCCTGCCTGACAGAGAGACCACCAGATTCCCCTGCCTGACAGAGAGACCACCAGATTTCCCTGCCTGACAGAGAGACCGCAGGATTCACCTGCCTGACAGAGCGACCACCAGATTCCCCTGTCTGACAGAGAGACCACCAGATTCCCCTGCCTGACAGAGAGACCACCGGATCACCATGCCTGACAGAGAGACCACCAGATTCCCCTGCCTGAAAGAGAGACCACCGGATTCCCCTGCCTGACGGAGAGACCACCAGATTCCCCTGCCTGAAAGAGAGACCGCCAGATACCCCTGCCTGACAGAGAGACCACCAGATTCCTCTGCCTGACAGAGAGACCACTAGATTCACATGCCTGACAGAGAGACCACCAGATTCCCCGGTCTGACAGAGAGACCACCAGATTCCCCTGCATGACAGAGAGACCACCAGATTCACCTGCCTGACAGAGAGAACACCAGATTTACCTGCCTGACAGAGAGACCACCAGATTCCCCTGTCTGACAGAGAGACCACCAGATTCCCCTGCCTGACAGAGAGACCACCAGATCACCATGCCTGACAGAGAGACCACCACATTCCCCTGCCTGAAAGAGAGACCACCGGATTCCCCTGCCTGACGGAGAGACCACCAGATTCCCCTGCCTGAAAGAGAGACCGCCAGATACCCCTGCCTGACAGAGAGACCACCAGATTCCTGTGCCTGACAGATTGACCACTAGATTCTCCTGCCTGACAGACTCACCACCAGATTCCCCTGTCTGACAGAGAGACCACCAGATTCACATGCCTGACAGAGAGACCACCAGATTCCCCTGCCTGACAGACTCAACACCAGATTCCCCTGCCTGGCAGAGAGACCACCGGATTCCACTGCCTGGCAGACTCAACACCAGATTCCCCTACCTGACAGAGAGGCCACCAGATTCCCCTGCCTGACAGACTCAACACCAGATTCCCCTGCCTGACAGAGAGACCACCAGATTCCCCTGCCTGACACAGAGACCACCAGATTCCCCTGCCTGACAGAGAGACCACCAGATTCCCCTGCCTGACAGAGAGACCACCAGATTCCCCTGCCTGGCAAAGAGACCACCAGATTCCCCTGCCTGACAGAGAGACCACCAGATTCCTCTGCCTGACAGAGAGACCACTAGATTCCCCTGCCTGACAAAGAGACCACCAGATTCTCCTGCCTGACAGAGTCACCACTAGATTCTCCTGTGTTACAGACTCACCACCAGATTCGCCGCCTGACAGAGAGACCACCAGATTCCCCTGCCTGACAGAGAGACCACCAGATCCCCCTGCCTGACAGAGAGACCACCAGATTCCCCGCCTGACAGAGAGACCACCAGATTCCCCTGCCTGACAGAGAGACCACCAGATTCCCTTGCCTGACAGAGAGACCTGCAGATTCCCCTGCCTGACAGAGAGACTACCAGATTCCCCTGTCTGACAGAGAGACCACCAGATTCACCTGCCTGACAGAGAGACCACCAGATTCCCCTGTCTCACAGAGAGACCACCAGATTCCCCTGCCTGACAGAGAGACCACCAGGTTCCCCTGCCCGACAGAGAGACCACCAGATTCCCCTGCCTGACAGAGAGACCACCAGATTCCCCTGCCTGACAGAGAGACCACCAGATTCCCCTGCCTGACAGAGAGACCAGCAGATTCCCCTGCCTGACAGAGAGACCACCAGATTCCCCTGCCTGACAGAGAGACCACCAGATTCCCCTGCCTGACAGAGAGACCACCAGATTCCCCTGCCTGACAGAGATACCACCACATTCCCCTGTCTGACAGACTCAACACCAGATTCACCTGCCTGACAGAGAGACCACCAGATTCCCCTGTCTGACAGAGATACCACCAGATTCCCCTGCCTACAGACTCAATGCCAGATTCCCCTGCCTGACAGATAGACCACCAGATTCCCCTGCGTGACAGAGAGACCACCAGATTCCCCTGCCTGACAGAGAGACAACCAGACCCCCCTGCCTGACAGAGAGACCACCAGATTCCCCTGCCTGACAGAGAGACCGCCAGATTCCCCTGCCTGACAGAGAGACCACCAGATTCCCCTGCCTGACAGAGAGACCACCAGATTCCTCTGCCTGACAGAGATACCACCAGATTCCCCTGCCTGACAGACTCAACACCAGATTCCCCTGCCTGACAGAGAGATCACCAGATTCCCCTGCCTACCAGAGAGACCACCAGATTCCCCTGCCTGACAGAGAGACCACCAGATTCCCCTGCCTGACAGAGAGACCACCAGATTCCCTGCCTGACAGTGAGACCACCAGATTCCCCTGCCTGACAGGCTCAACACCAGATTCCCCTGCCTGACAGATAGACCACCAGTTCACCTGCCTGACAGAGACCACCAGATCACCATGCAAGACAGAGAGACCACCGGAATCCCGTGCCTGACGGAGAGACCACCAGATTCCCCTGCCTGAAAGAGAGACCGCCAGATACCCCTGCCTGACAGAGAGACCACCAGGTTCCCCTGCCTGACAGAGAGACCACCAATTTCCCCTGTCTGGCATAGAGACCACCAGATTCCCCTGCCTGACAGACTCAACACCAGATCCCCCTGCCTGACAGAGAGACCACCAGATTCCCCTGCCTGACAGAGAGACCACCAGATTCCCCTGCCTGACAGAGAGACCACCAGATCCCCCTGCCTGACAGAGAGACCACCAGATTCCCCTGCCTGACAGAGAGACCACCAGATCCCCCTGTCTGACAGAGAGACCACCAGATTCCCCTGTCTGACAGAGAGACTACCAGATCCCTCTGCCTGACAGAGAGACCACCAGATTCCCCTGCCTGGCAGAGAGACCACCAGATTCCCCTGCCTGACAGAGAGACCACCAAATTCCCCTGCCTGACAGAGAGACCACCAGATTCCCCTGCCTGACAGAGAGACCACCAGATTCCCCTGCCTGACAGACTCAACACCAGATTCCACTGCCTGACAGAGAGACCACCAGATTCTCCTGCCTGACAGAGAGACCACCAGATTCCCCTGCCTGACAGAGAGACCACCAGATTCCTCTGCCTTACAGAGAAGCCACTAGATTCCCCTGCCTACCAGACTCACCACCAGATTCCCCTGCCTGACAGAGAGACCACCAATTTCCCCTGCCTGACAAAGAGACCACCAGATTCACCTGCCTGACAGAGAGACCACTAGATTCTCCTGCCTGACAGAGAGACCGCCAGATTCCCCTGACTGACAAAGAGACCACCAGATTCCCCTGCCTGACAGAGAGACCACTAGATTCTCCTGCCTGACAGACTCACCACCAGATTCCCCTGCCTGACAGAGAGACCACCAGATTCCCCTGCCTGACAGAGAGACAACCAGATTCACCTGCCTGACAGAGAGACCACCAGATTCCCCTGCCTGACAGTGAGACCACCAGATTCCTCTGCCTGACAGACTCACCACCAGATTCCCCTGCCTGACAGACTCAGCACCAGATTCACCTGCCTGACAGAGAGACCACCAGATTTCCCTGCCTGACAGACTCAACACCAGATTCCCCTGCCTGACAGATAGACCACCAGATTCCCCCTGCCTGACAGAGAGACCACCAGATTTCCCTGCCTGACAGGCTCAACACCAGATTCCCCTGCCTGACAGAGAGACCACCAGATTCCCCTGCCTGACAGAGAGACCACCAGATCACCATGCCTGACAGAGAGACCACCAGATTCCCCTGCCTGAAAAAGAGACCACCGGATTCCCCTGCCTGACGGAGAGACCACCAGATTCCCCTGCCTGAAAGAGAGACCACCGGATACCCCTGCCTGACAGACTCAACACCAGATTCCCCTGCCTGACAGAGAGACCACCAGATTCCCCTGTCTGACAGAGAGACCACCAGATTCCCCTGCCTGACAGACTCAACACCAGATTCCCCTGCCTGACAGAGAGACCACCAGATTCCCCTGCCTGACAGAGAGACCACCAGATTCCCCTGCCTGACAGAGAGACCACCAGATTCCCTGCCTGACAGAGAGACCACCAGATTCCCCTGCCTGACAGACTCAACACCAGATTCCCCTGCCTGCCAGAGAGACCACCAGATTCACCTGCCTGACAGAGAGACCACCAGATTCCCCTGCCTGACAGAGAGACCACCAGATTCCCATCGGATTCCCCTGCCTGACGGAGAGACTACCAGATCCCCCTGTCTGACAGAGATACCACAAGATTCCCCTGCCTGACAGACTCAACACCAGATTCCCCTGCCTGCCAGAGAGACTACCAGATCCCTCTGCCTGACAGAGAGACCACCAGATTCCCCTGCCTGGCAGAGAGACCACCAGATTCCCCTGCCTGGCAGAGAGACCACCAGATTCCCCTGCCTGGCAGAGAGACCACCAGATTCCCCTGCCTGACAGAGAGACCACCAGATTCCCCTGCGTGACAGTCTCATCGCCAGATTCCCCTGCCTGACAGAGAGACCACCAGATTCCCCTGCCTGACAGAGAGACCACTAAATTCCCCTGCCTACCAGACTCACAAATAGATTTCCCTGCCTGACAGAGAGACCACCAGATTCCCCTGCCTGACAGAGAGACCACCAGATTCCCCTGCCTGACAGAGAGACCACCAGATTCCCCTGCCTGACAGAGAGACCACCACATTCCCCTGCCTGACAGAGAGACCACCAGATTCCCCTGCCTGACAGAGAGACCACCAGATTCCCCCTGCCTGACAGAGAGACCACCAGATTCCCCTGCCTGACAGAGAGACCACCAGATTCCCCTGCCTGACAGAGAGACCACAAGATACCCCTGCCTACAGACTCAATGCCAGATTCCCCTGCCTGACAGAGAGACCACCAGATTCCCCTGCCTGACAGAGAGACCACCAGATTCCTCTGCCTGACAGAGATACCACCAGATTCCCCTGCCTGACAGACTCAACACCAGATTCCCCTGCCTGACAGAGAGATCACCAGATTCCACTGTCTGGCAGTCTCACCACCAGATTCCCCTGCCTGCCAGAGAGACCACCAGATTCCCCTGCCTGACAGAGAGACCACCAGATTCCCCTGCCTGACAGAGAGACCACCAGATCACCATGCAAGACAGAGAGACCACCAGATTCCCCTGCCTGAAAGAGAGACCACCGCATTCCCCTGCCTGACGGAGAGACCACCAGATTCCCCTGCCTGAAAGCGAGACCGCCAGATTCCCCTGCCTGGCAGAGAGACCACTAGATTCCCCAGCCTGAGAGACTCAACACCAGGTCACCATGCCTGACAGACTCAACACCAGATTCACCTGCCTGACAGAGAGACCACCATATTCCCCTGCCTGACAGAGAGACCACCAGATTCCCCTGCCTGACAGAGATACCACCAGAGACCCCTGCCTGACAGAGAGACCACCAGATTCCCCTGCCTGACAGAGAGACTACCAGATCCCTCTGCCTGACAGAGAGACCACCAGATTCCCCTGCCTGGCAGAGAGACCACCAGATTCCCCTGCCTGACAGAGAGACCACCAGATTCCCCTGCCTGACAGAGAGACCACCAGATTCCCCTGCCTGACAGAGAGACCACCAGATTCCCCTGCCTGATAGACTCAACACCAGATTCCCCTGCCTGACAGAGAGACCACCAGATCCCACTACCTGACAGACTCACCACCAGATCCCCCTGCCTACCAGACTCAACGCCAGATTCCCCTGCCTGACAGAGAGACCACCAGATCCCCCTGCCTACCAGGCTCACCACCCGATTCCCCTGCCTGACAGAGAGACCGCCAGATTCCCCTGCCTGACAAAAAGACCACCAGATTCCTCTGCCTGACAGAGAGACCACCAGATTCCCCTGCCTGGCATAGAGACCACTAGATTCCCCTGCCTGACAGAGAGACCACCAGATTCCCCTGCCTGGCAGAGAGACCACCAGATTTCCCTGCCTGACAGAGAGACCACCAGATTCCTCTGCCTGACAGAGAGACCACCAGATTCCCCTGCCTGACAGAGAGACCACCAGATTCCCCTGCCTGACAGAGAGACCACTAGATTCCCCTGCCTGACAGAGAGACCACCAGATTCCCTTGCCTGACAGAGAGACCACCAGATTCCCCTGCCTGACAGAGAGACCACCAGATTCCCCTGCCTGACAGAGAGACCACCAGATTCACCTGTCTGACAGAGAGACCACCAGATTCCCCTGTCTGACAGAGAGACCACCAGATTCCCCTGCCTGACAGACTCAACACCAGATTCCCTTGCCTGACAGAGAGACCACCAGATTCCCCTGCCTGACAGAGAGACCACCAGATTCCCCTGTCTGACAGAGAGACCACCAGATTCCCCTGCCTTACAGATTCAACACCAGATTCCCCTGCCTGACAGAGAGACCACCAGATCCCCCTGCCTGACAGCGAGACCACCAGATTCCCCTGCTTGACAGACTCACCACCAGATTCCCCTGCCTGACAAACTCGCAACCAGATTCCCCTGCCTGACAGAGAGACCACCAGATTCCCCTGCCTGACAGAGAGACCACCAGGTTCTCCTGCCTGACAGAGAGACCACCAGATTCCCCTGTCTGACAGAGAGACCACCAGATCCCCCTGCCTGACAGAGAGACCACTAGATTCCCCTGCCTGACAGAGAGACCACCAGATCCCCCTGCCTGACAGCGAGACCACCAGATTCCCCTGCTTGACAGACTCACCACCAGATTCCCCTGCCTGACAAACTCGCAACTACATTCCCCTGCCTGACAGAGAGACCACCAGATTCCCTTGCCTGACAGAGAGACCACCAGATCCCCCTGCCTGACAGAGAGACCACCAGATTCCCCTGCCTGACAGAGAGACCACCAGATTCCCCTGCCTGACAGAGAGACCACCAGATTCCCCTGTCTGACAGAGAGACCACCAGATTCCCCTGCCTGACAGACTCAACACCAGGTTCCCCTGCCTGACAGAGAGACCTCCAGATTCCCGTGCCTGACAGAGAGACCACCAGATTCCCCTGCCTGACAGAGAGACCACCAGATTCTCCTGCCTGACAGAGAGACCACCAGATTCCCCTGCCTGACAGACTCAACACCAGAATCCCCTGCCTGACAGAGAGACCACCAGATTCCCCTGCCTGACAGACTCAACACCAGATTCTCTTGCCTGACAGAGAGACCACCAGATTTCCCTGCCTGACAGACTCAACACCAGAATCCCCTGTCTGACAGAGAGACCACCAGATTCCCCCTGCCTGACAGAGAGACCACCAGATTCCCCTGCCTGACAGACTCAACACCAGATTCTCCTGCCTGACAGACTCACCACCAGATTCCCCTGCCTGACAGACTCAACACCAGAATCCCCTGCCTGACAGAGAGACCACCAGATTCCACCTGCCTGACAGCGAGACCACCAGATTCCCCTGCCTGACAGAGAGACCACCAGATTCCCCTGCCTGACAGAGAGACCACCAGATTCCCCTGCCTGACAGAGAGACCACCAGATTCCCCTGCCTGACAGACTCAACACCAGAATCCCCTGCCTGACAGACTCACCACCAGATTCCCCTGCCTGACAGACTCAACACCAGAATCCCCTGCCTGACAGAGAGACCACCAGATTCCCCCTGCCTGACAGCGAGACCACCAGATTCCCCTGCCTGACAGAGAGACCACCAGATTCCCCTGCCTGACAGAGAGACCACCAGATTCCCCTGCCTGACAGAGAGACCACCAGATTCCCCTGCCTGACAGACTCACCACCAGCAGATCCCATGCGTCACAGGTGCTGCATGTTACAGGATCTTGCATTACAGACTGCCCTCCATATACCCCACATTACAGGCTCACCACCAGATCCTTGCATGTTAGATTGACCACCAGATCTCCCAGCATTACAAACTCACTACCAGATCCTTCTGTATTGCAAGCTCACCACTGGAACCGTCAGTATGGCTAACCCCCTGACTTACTGCTGGATAAAATTCAGCCCGTTCATTACAATCTGATAATCCTTTGTTATTTTATTCTTAGAAATGGGACATGTGTCAACGTGACGGGTATATACCGACAGGTGGATGTTCCAGGATACTTTGAATTGGAGTCTGCTCCAGGTAGGGATAAACTGAATTACAATCCTACTCAATTAATATCGATGATGTGGAGATGCCGGTGAGCTTACAGCACCAAGTTAAAGTCCAATTGGTTTGTTTCGAATCACTAGCTTTCGGAGCACTGCTCCTTCCTCAGGTAAATTAATACAGAAATACATCAGCTGACATCAAAGAAGAAACCGGAGAGATGGTCAAAGCTCGTTGACAGGACAACAAGAAAGGGGCATTTAACGAGAAAACGAAGGGATCTGAGCTCTCGGCTCCCTGTATTGGGCGAAATGGAGGCAGGTTAGAGAGAAGGCTAGAGAGGGAGGGACAGGAATATATGAAGCAGGTTGCTGTAGTGGGTGGAGCAGGTTATGGACACAGAAAGGGCAAAAGCAGCCTAAAAATTAAAAGACAAATGTGATTATTTGAAATGAGTCTTTGAGGGACTGGGTGGCAATTGCGTTTTGCATGGAGTTGGATGGCAAGTGATTGTAAATTGATGAAGGATCAAATAGCTTCAGCAGAGTTCAGGGGCGAGATTCTCCGGCCCCCCGCCGGGTCGGAGGATCGCCGGGGGCTGGCGTGAATCCCGGCCCCCCGCCGGGTCGGAGGATCGCCGGGGGCTGGCGTGAATCCCGGCCCCGCGCCGGGTCGGAGGATCGCCGGGGGCTGGCGTGAATCCCGGCCCCCCGCCGGGTCGGAGGATCGCCGGGGGCTGGCGTGAATCCCGGCCCCCCGCCGGGTCGGAGGATCGCCGGGGGCTGGCGTGAATCCCGGCCCCCCGCCGGGTCGGAGGATCGCCGGGGGCTGGCGTGAATCCCGGCCCCCCGCCTGGTCGGAGGATCGCCGGGGGCTGGCGTGAATCCCGGCCCCCCGCCGGGTCGGAGCATCGCCGGGGGGTGGCGTGAATCCCGGCCCCCCGCCGGGTCGGAGGATCGCCGGGGGCTGGCGTGAATCCCGGCCCCCCGCCGGGTCGGAGGATCGCCGGGGGCTGGCGTGAATCCCGGCCCCCCGCCGGGTCGGAGGATCGCCGGGGGCTGGCGTGAATCCCGGCCCCGCTGTGTCGGAGGATCGCCGGGGGCTGGCGTGAATCCCGGCCCCGCCGGGTCGGAGGATCGCCGGTGGCTGGCGTGAATCCCGGCCCCCCGCCGGGTCGGAGGATCGCCGGGGGCTGGCGTGAATCCCGGCCCCGCGCCGGGTCGGAGGATCGCCGGGGGCTGGCGTGAATCCCGGCCCCGCGCTGGGTCGTAGGATCGCCGGGGGCTGGCGTGAATCCCGGCCCCCCGCCGGGTCGGAGGATCGCCGGGGGCTGGCGTGAATCCCGGCACCCCGCCGGTTGCCGAATTCTCCGGCACCGGATATTCGCCGGGGGAGGGAATCGCGCCACGCCGGTTGGCGGGGCCCCCCCCCGCGATTCTCCGGCCCTAATGGGCCGAAGTCCCACTGCTAGAGTGCCTGTCCCGCCGGCGTAGATTAAACCACCGACCTTACCGGCGGCACAAGGCGGCGCGGGCGGGCTCCGGGGTCCTGGGGGAGTCGCGGGGCGATCTGGCTCGGGGGGGTGCCCCCACGGTGGCCTGGCCTGCGATCGGGGCCCACTGATTCACGGGCGGGCCGTGGGGGCATTCTTTTCCTTCCGCCTTCACCACGGTCTCCACCATGGCGGAGGCGGAAGAGACTCCCTCCACAGCGCATGCGCGGGGATGCCGTGAGCGGCCACTACCGCTCTCGCGCATGCGCCGCCCGGAGATGTCATTTCCGGCCCGCCAACTGGCGGGGCACCAAACACCTTTTCCGCCAGCTGGCAGGCCGGAAATCAGTCCGGCGCGGGCTTAGCCCCTTAAGGTTGGGGCACGGCCCCCAAGGTGCGGAGGATTCTGCACCTTTGGGGCGGCGCGATGCCCGACTGATTTGCACCGTTTTGGGCGCCGGTCGGCGGACATCGCGCCGATACCGGAGAATTTCGCCCCTGAAGAGAGTTCAAGTTTGTGGATTCTGATCAGGAAAGTCCCACTGTGTACTGAGGGGGTGCTGCACCGTCAGAGGGTCAGTACTGAGGGAGTGCGGCACTGTCAGAGGGTCAGTACTGAGGGAGTGCTGCACTGTCTCAGTCAGTACTGAGGGAGTGCTGCACTGTCAGAGGGTCAGTACTGAGGGAGTGCGGCACTGTCACAGTCAGTACTGAGGGAGTGCTGCACCTTCAGAGGGTCAGTACTGAGGGAGTGCTGCACCGTCAGAGGGTCAGTACTGAGGGAGTGCGGCACTGTCACAGTCAGTGCTGAGGGAGTGTTGCACTGACAGAGGGTCACTACTGAGGGAGTGCTGCCCTGTCAGAGGGTCAGCACTGAGGGAGTGCTGCAGTGTCAGAGGTTCAGTGCTGAGCGAGTGCTGCACTGTCAGAGGGTCAGTACTGAGGGAGTGCTGCACTGTCAGAGGGTCAGTACTGAGGGAGTGCTGCACTGCCAGAGGGTCAGTGCTGAGGGAGTGCTGCACTGTCCCAGGGTCAGTAATGAGGGAGTGCTGCACTGTAAGTGGGTCAGTACTGAGGGAGTGCTGCATTGTCAGAGGGTCAGTACTGAGGGAGTGCCTCACTGTCAGAGGGTCATTATTGAGAGTGTGCTGCACAGTCAGAGGGTCAGTACTGAGGAAATGCCTCACTGTCAGAGAGTCAGTATTGAGTGAGTGCTGCACTGTCAGAGGGTCAGTACTGAGGGGGTGCGGCACCTTCAGAGGGTCAGTACTGAGGGAGTGCGGCACTGTCAGAGGGTCAGTACTGAGGGAGTGCTGCACTGTCACAGTCAGTACTGAGGGAGTGCTGCACTGACAGAGGGTCACTACTGAGGGAGTGCTGCACTGTCAGAGGGTCAGTACTGAGGGAGTGCTGCAGTGTCAGAGGTTCAGTGCTGAGGGAGTGCTGCACTGTCAGAGGGTCAGTACTGAGGGAGTGCTGCACTGTCAGAGGGTCAGTGCTGAGGGAGTGCTGCACTGTCAGAGGGTCAGTTCTGAGGGAGTGCTGCACTGTCAGAGGGTGAGTACTGAGGGAGTGCTACACTGTCAGAGGGTCAGTACTGAGGGAGTGCTGCACTGTCAGTGGGTCAGTACTGAGGGAGTGCCTCACTGTCAGAGGGTCAGTGCTGAGGGAGTGCTGCACTGTCAGAGGGTCAGTACTGAGGGAGTGCTGCACTGTCCCAGGGTCAGTACTGAGGGAGTGCTGCACTGTAAGTGGGTCAGGACTTAGGGAGTGCCTCGCTGTCAGAGGGTCAGTATTGAGAGAGTATTGCACAGTCAGAGGGTCAGTACTGAGGGTGTGCTGCATTGTCAGAGGGTCAGTACTGAGGGAGTGCCTCACTGTCTGAGAGTCAGTATTGGGAGAGTGCTGCACTGTCAGAGGGTCAGTACTGAGGGAGTGCTGCACTGTCAGAGGGTCAGTACTGAGGGAGTTCTGCACTGTCAGAGGGTCAGTACTGAGGAAGTGCGGCACTGTCAGCAGGTCAGTGCTGAGGGGGTGCTGCACCGTCAGAGGGTCAGTACTGAGGGAGTGCGGCACTGTCAGAGGGTCAGTACTGAGGGAGTGCTGCACTGTCACAGTTGGTACTGAGGGAGTGCTGCACTGTCAGAGGGTCACTACTGAGGGAGTGCTGCACTGTCAGAGGGTCAGTACTGAGGGAGTGCTGCAGTGTCAGAGGTTCAGTGCTGAGGGAGTGCAGCACTGTCAGAGGGTCAGTACTGAGGGAGTGCTGCACTGTCAGAGGGTCAGTACTGAGGGAGTTCTGCACTGTCAGAGGGTCAGTACTGAGGAAGTGCGGCACTGTCAGCAGGTCAGTGCTGAGGGGGTGCTGCACCGTCAGAGGGTCAGTACTGAGGGAGTGCGGCACTGTCAGAGGGTCAGTACTGAGGGAGTGCTGCACTGTCACAGTTGGTACTGAGGGAGTGCTGCACTGTCAGAGGGTCACTACTGAGGAAGTGCGGCACTGTCAGCAGGTCAGTGCTGAGGGGGTGCTGCACCGTCAGATGGTCAGTACTGAGGGAGTGCGGCACTGTCAGAGGGTCAGTACTGAGGGAGTGCTGCACTGTCACAGTTGGTACTGAGGGAGTGCTGCACTGTCAGAGGGTCACTACTGAGGGAGTGCTGCACTGTCAGAGGGTCAGTACTGAGGGAGTGCTGCAGTGTCAGAGGTTCAGTGCTGAGGGAGTGCAGCACTGTCAGAGGGTCAGTACTGAGGGAGTGCTGCACCGTCAGAGGGTCAGTACTGAGGGACTGCTGCACTGTCAGAGGGTCAGTACTGAGGGAGTGCTGCACTGTCAGAGGGTCAGTATTGAGGGAGTGCTGCACTGTCAGAGGGTCAGTACTGAGGGAGTGCTACACTGTCATAGGGTCAGTACTGAGGGAGTGCTGCACTGTCAGAGGGTCAGTACTGAGGGAGTGTGGCACTGTCAGAGGGTCAGTACTGAGGGAGTACCTCACTGTCACAGTCAGTACTGACGGAGTGCTGCACCTTCAGAGGGTCAGTACTGAGGGAGTGCTGCACTGTAAGTGGGTCAGGACTGAGGGAGTGCCTCGCTGTCAGAGGGTCAGTATTGAGAGAGTGTTGCACAGTCAGAGGGTCAGTACTGAGGGAGTGCTGCATTGTCAGAGGGTCAGTACTGAGGGAGTGCCTCACTGTCAGAGGGTCATTATTGAGAGTGTGCTGCACAGTCAGAGGGTCAGTACTGAGGAAGTGCCTCACTGTCAGAGAGTCAGGATTGAGTGAGTGCTGCACTGACAGAGGGTCACTACTGAGGGAGTGCTGCATTGTCAGAGGGTCAGTACTGAGGGAGTGCCTCACTGTCAGAGGGTCATTGTTGAGAGTGTGCTGCACATTCAGAGGGTCAGTACTGAGGAAGTGCCTCACTGTCAGAGAGTCAGTATTGAGTGAGTGCTGCACTGACAGAGGGTCACTACTGAGGGAGTGCTGCACTGTCAGAGGGTCACTACTGAGGGAGTGCTGCACTGTCAGAGGGTCAGTACTGAGGGAGTTCTGCACTGTCCGAGGGTCAGTACTGAGGAAGTGCGGCACTGTCAGAGGGTCAGTACTGAGGGGGTGCGGCACCGTCAGAGGGTCAGTACTGAGGGAGTGCGGCACTGTCAGAGGGTCAGTACTGAGGGAGTGCTGCACTGTCACAGTCAGTACTGAGGGAGTGCTGCACTGTCAGAGGGTCAGTACTGAGGGAGTGCTGCAGTGTCAGAGGTTCAGTACTGAGGGAGTGCTGCACTGTCAGAGGGTCAGTACTGAGGGAGTGCTGCAGTGTCAGAGGTTCAGTACTGAGGGAGTGCTGCATTGTCAGAGGGTCAGTGCTGAGGCAGTGCTGCACTGTCAGAGGGTCAGTACTGAGGGAGTGCTGCACTGTCAGAGGGTCAATTCTGAGGGAGTGCTGCACTTTCAGAGGGTCAGTACTGAGGGAGTGCTGCACTGTCAGAGGGTCAATACTGAGGGAGTGCTACACTGTCAGAGGGTCAGTACTGAGGGAGGGCTGCACTGTCAGTGGGTCAATACTTAAGGAGTGCTGCACTGTCAGAGGGTCAGTGCTGAGGGAGTGCAGCACTGTCCCAGGGTCAGAACTGAGTGAGTGCTGCATTGTAAGTGGGTCAGGACTGAGGGAGTGCCTCGCTGTCAGAGGGTCAGTATTGAGAGAGTGTTGCACAGTCAGAGGGTCAGTACTGAGGGTGTGCTGCATTGTCAGAGGGTCAGTACTGAGGGAGTTCTGCACTGTCAGAGGGTCAGCACTGAGGGAGTGCCTCACTGTCAGAGGGTCATTATTGAGAGAGTGCTGCACTGTCAAAGGGTCACTACTGAGGGAGTGCTGCACTGTCAAAGGGTCAGTACTGAGGGAGTGTGGCACTGTCAGAAGGTCAGTCCCGAGGGGGTGCTACATCGTCAGAGGCTCAGTACTGAGGGAGTGCGGCACTGTCAGAGGGTCAGTACTGAGGGAGTGCTGCACTGTCACAGTCAGTGCTGAGGGAGTGCTGCACTGACAGAGGGTCACTACTGAGGGAGTGCTGCACTGTCAGAGGGTCAGTACTGAGGGAGTGCTGCAGTATCAGAGGTTCAGTGCTGAGGGAGTGCTGCACTGTCAGAGGGTCAGTACTGAGGGAGTGCTGCACCGTCAGAGGGTCAGTACTGAGGGACTGCTGCACTGTCAGAGGGTCAGTACTGAGGGAGTGCTGCACTGTCAGAGGGTCAGTACTGAGGGAGTGCTGCACTGTCAGAGGGTCAGTCCTGAGGGAGTACCTCACTGTCACAGTCAGTACGGAGGGAGTGCTGCACTGTAAGTGGGTCAGGACTGAGGGAGTGCCTCGCTGTCAGAGGGTCAGTATTGAGAGAGTGTTGCACAGTCAGAGGGTCAGTACTGAGGGAGTGCTGCATTGTCAGAGGGTCAGTACTGAGGGAGTGTCTCACTGTCAGAGGGTCATTATTGAGAGTGTGCTGCACAGTCAGAGGGTCAGTACTGAGGAAGTGCCTCACTGTCAGAGAGTCAGTATTGAGTGAGTGCTGCACTGACAGAGGGTCACTACTGAGGGAGTGATGCATTGTCAGAGGGTCAGTACTGAGGGAGTGCCTCACTGTAAGAGGGTCATTATTGAGAGGGTGCTGCACATTCAGAGGGTGAGTACTGAGGAAGTGCCTCACTGTCAGATGGTCAGTATTGGGAGAGTGCTGCACTGTCAGAGGGTCACTACTGAGGGAGTGCTGCACTGTCAGAGGGTCAGTACTGATGGAGTTCTGCACTGTCAGAGGGTCAGTACTGAGGAAGTGCGGCACTGTCAGAGGGTCAGTACTGAGGGGGTGTGGCACCGTCAGAGGGTCAGTACTGAGGGAGTGCGGCACTGTCAGAGGGTCAGTACTGAGTGAATGCTGCACTGTCAGTCAGTACTGAGGGAGTGCTGCACTGACAGAGGGTCACTACTGAGGGAGTGCTGCACTGTCAGAGGGTCAGTTCTGAGGGAGTGCTGCAGTGTCAGAGGTTCAGTGATGAGGGAGTGCTGCACAGTCAGAGGGTTAGTACTGAGGGAGTGTTGCACCGTCAGAGGGTCAGTACTGAGGGACTGCTGCACTGTCAGAGGGTCACTACTGAGGGAGTGCTGCACTGTCAGAGGGTCAGTACTGAGGGAGTTCTGCACTGTCCGAGGGTCAGTACTGAGGAAGTGCGGCACTGTCAGAGGGTCAGTACTGAGGGGGTGCGGCACCGTCAGAGGGTCAGTACTGAGGGAGTGCGGCACTGTCAGAGGGTCAGTACTGAGGGAGTGCTGCAGTGTCAGAGGTTCAGTACTGAGGGAGTGCTGCACTGTCAGAGGGTCAGTACTGAGGGAGTGCTGCAGTGTCAGAGGTTCAGTACTGAGGGAGTGCTGCATTGTCAGAGGGTCAGTGCTGAGGCAGTGCTGCACTGTCAGAGGGTCAGTACTGAGGGAGTGCTGCACTGTCAGAGGGTCAATTCTGAGGGAGTGCTGCACTTTCAGAGGGTCAGTACTGAGGGAGTGCTGCACTGTCAGAGGGTCAATACTGAGGGAGTGCTACACTGTCAGAGGGTCAGTACTGAGGGAGGGCTGCACTGTCAGTGGGTCAGTACTTAAGGAGTGCTGCACTGTCAGAGGGTCAGTGCTGAGGGAGTGCAGCACTGTCCCAGGGTCAGAACTGAGTGAGTGCTGCATTGTAAGTGGGTCAGGACTGAGGGAGTGCCTCGCTGTCAGAGGGTCAGTATTGAGAGAGTGTTGCACAGTCAGAGGGTCAGTACTGAGGGTGTGCTGCATTGTCAGAGGGTCAGTACTGAGGGAGTTCTGCACTGTCAGAGGGTCAGTACTGAGGGAGTGCCTCACTGTCAGAGGGTCATTATTGAGAGAGTGCTGCACTGTCAAAGGGTCACTACTGAGGGAGTGCTGCACTGTCAGAGGGTCAGTACTGAGGGAGTGTGGCACTGTCAGAAGGTCAGTCCCGAGGGGGTGCTACACCGTCAGAGGCTCAGTACTGAGGGAGTGCGGCACTGTCAGAGGGTCAGTACTGAGGGAGTGCTGCACTGTCACAGTCAGTGCTGAGGGAGTGCTGCACTGACAGAGGGTCACTACTGAGGGAGTGCTGCACTGTCAGAGGGTCAGTACTGAGGGAGTGCTGCAGTATCAGAGGTTCAGTGCTGAGGGAGTGCTGCACTGTCAGAGGGTCAGTACTGAGGGAGTGCTGCACCGTCAGAGGGTCAGTACTGAGGGACTGCTGCACTGTCAGAGGGTCAGTACTGAGGGAGTGCTGCACTGTCAGAGGGTCAGTACTGAGGGAGTGCTGCACTGTCAGAGGGTCAGTACTGAGGGAGTGCTACACTGTCATAGGGTCAGTACTGAGGGAGTGCTGCACTGTCAGAGGGTCAGAACTGAGGGAGTGCGGCACTGTCAGAGGGTCAGTACTGAGGGAGTGCTGCACTGTCACAGTCAGAACTGAGGGAGTGCTGCACTGTCAGAGGGTCAGTCCTGAGGGAGTACCTCACTGTCACAGTCAGTACGGAGGGAGTGCTGCACTGTAAGTGGGTCAGGACTGAGGGAGTGCCTCGCTGTCAGAGGGTCAGTATTGAGAGAGTGTTGCACAGTCAGAGGGTCAGTACTGAGGGAGTGCTGCATTGTCAGAGGGTCAGTACTGAGGGAGTGTCTCACTGTCAGAGGGTCATTATTGAGAGTGTGCTGCACAGTCAGAGGGTCAGTACTGAGGAAGTGCCTCACTGTCAGAGAGTCAGTATTGAGTGAGTGCTGCACTGACAGAGGGTCACTACTGAGGGAGTGATGCATTATCAGAGGGTCAGTACTGAGGGAGTGCCTCACTGTAAGAGGGTCATTATTGAGAGGGTGCTGCACATTCAGAGGGTGAGTACTGAGGAAGTGCCTCACTGTCAGAGAGTCAGTATTGGGAGAGTGCTGCACTGTCAGAGGGTCACTACTGAGGGAGTGCTGCACTGTCAGAGGGTCAGTACTGATGGAGTTCTGCACTGTCAGAGGGTCAGTACTGAGGAAGTGCGGCACTGTCAGAGGGTCAGTACTGAGGGGGTGTGGCACCGTCAGAGGGTCAGTACTGAGGGAGTGCGGCACTGTCAGAGGGTCAGTACTGAGGGAATGCTGCACTGTCAGTCAGTACTGAGGGAGTGCTGCACTGACAGAGGGTCACTACTGAGGGAGTGCTGCACTGTCAGAGGGTCAGTTCTGAGGGAGTGCTGCAGTGTCAGAGGTTCAGTGATGAGGGAGTGCTGCACAGTCAGAGGGTTAGTACTGAGGGAGTGTTGCACCGTCAGAGGGTCAGTACTGAGGGACTGCTGCACTGTCAGAGGGTCAGTACTAAGTGAGTGCTGCACTGTCAGCGGGTCAGTACTGAGGGGGTGCGGCACCGTCAGAGGGTCAGTGCTGAGGGAGTGCTGCACTGTCACAAGCAGTACTGAGGGAGTGCTGCACAGTCAGAGGGTCAGTACTGAGGAAGTGCCTCACTGTCAGAGAGTCTGTATTGAGTGAGTGCTGCACTGACAGAGGGTCACTACTGAGGGAGTGCTGCATTGTCAGAGGGTCAGTACTGAGGGAGTGCCTCACTTTCAGAGGGTCATTATTGAGAGTGTGCTGCACATTCAGAGGGTCAGTACTGAGGAAGTGCCTCACTGTCAGAGAGTCAGTGTTGAGTGAGTGCTGCACTGACAGAGGGTCACTACTGAGGGAGTGCTGCACTGTCAGAGGGTCACTACTGAGGGAGTGCTGCACTGTCAGAGGGTCAGTACTGAGGGAGTTCTGCACTGTCAGAGGGTCACTACTGAGGGAGTGCTGCATTGTCAGAGGGTCAGTACTGAGGGAGTGCCTCACTGTCAGAGGGTCATTATTGAGAGTGTGCGGCACCGTCAGAGGGTCAGTACTGAGGGAGTGCTGCACTGTCAGAGGGTCAGTACTGAGGGAGTGCTACACTGTCAGAGGGTCAGTACTGAGGGAGTGCTGCACTGTCATAGGGTCAGTACTGAGGGAGTGCTGCACTGTCACAATCAGTACTGAGGGAGTGCTGCACCGTCAGAGGGACTGCTGCACTGTCAGTGGGTCAGCACTGAGGGAGTGCTGCACTGTCAGAGGGTCAGTACTGAGGGAGCGCTGCACTGTCAGAGGGTCAGTACTGAGGGAGCGCTGCAGTGTCAGAGGGTCCGTACTGAGGGAGTGCTGCAGTGTCAGAGGGTCAGCACTGAGGGTGCGCTGCACTGTCAGAGGGTCAGTACTGAGGGACTGCTGCACTGTCAGTGGGTCAGCACTGAAGGAGTGCTGCACTGTCAGAGGGTCAGTACTGAGGGAGTGCTGCACTGTCAGATGGTCAGTACTGCGGGAGTGCTACACTGTCAGAGGGTCAGTACTGAGAGAGTGCTGCACAAGATCAAGAGGGAAACTCGAGGGCAGGTGTAAGTAGAAGTAGAAAGAAGTTGAACTGTGATGTCACAGCCTGCAGTGAAAGAGCACGTGGAGAACTGCGGGGAAACAGGATAAAAGAGCGCGAGGAGAGCTGCGGGGACACAGGATAAAAGAGCGCGAGGAGAGCGGCGGGGACACAGGATAAAAGAGCACGTGGAGAACTGCGGGGACACAGGATAAAAGAGCGCGAGGAGAGCGGCGGGGACACAGGATAAAAGAGCGCGAGGAGAGCAGCGGGGACACAGGATAAAAGAGCGCGAGGAGAGCGGCGGGGACACAGCTGCCGGAGAAGCGGCCTTCAGGTTTTCGGCGGGAGCAATGGCCAGGGGTCTGTCGGGAAGGTATGTTTTCCTCTTTAAAAACTTACCTTGAAGAGTGACATCACAGCAAAGCAGTGACCTGATTGGCTGGTAAGGAAAGTGCTCCAATTAGCAGGAGCTGTGAGAAATTTAACTCTTCGTGTGTTGGTAAGTATTGTGTTTGGTAAGTAAAATCTTTATTCTTTTCACTTGTTCATTATTTGATATTATATTTGTAATCAGTTAAGGTAAAGTGTAAAAATGGCAGGAGATCCCAGACCTGTGTTATGCTCCACGTGCTCGATGTGGGAGTTCAGGGACGCGGCTGATGCCCGACTCCATCATGTGTGGGAGGTGTGTCCAGCTGCAGCTCCTGTTAGACTGAATGACGGCTCTGGAGCTGCGGATGGACTCACTTTGGAGCATCCACGATGCTGAGGAGGTCGTGGATAGCACGTTCAGTGAGTTGGTCACACCACAGATTAGGGTTGGTGAGGGAGACAGGGAATGGGTGACCAAAAGGCAGAGAAAGAGCAGGAAGGCAGTGCAGGTGTCCCCTGCAGTCATCTCCCTCCAAAACAGGTATACCGTTTTGGATACTGTTGGGGGAGATGACTCACGAGGGGAAGGCAGTAGTAGCCAGGCTCATGGCACAGTGGTTGGCTCTGCTGCACAGAAGAGCGGGAAAAAGACTGGCAGGGCTATAGTCATAGAGGATTCAATCGTAAGGAGAGTAGACAGGCGTTTATGTGGTCGAAAACGAGTCTCCAGAATGGTATGTTGCCTCCCAGGTGCACGGGTCAGGGATGTCTCAGATCGGCTGCAGGACATACTGAAGGGGGAGGGTGAACAGCCAGTTGTCGTGGTGCATGTAGGCACCAACGATATAGGTAAAAAACAGGATGAGGTCCTGCAATCAGAATTTAGGGAGTTAGGAGATAAGTTAAAAAGTAGGACCTCAAAGGTAGTAATCTCAGGATTGCTACCAGTGCCATGAGACAGTCAGAGCCAATTCAAGAATAGTCAGAATGAATACGTGGCTTGAGAGATGGTGCAGGCGGGAGGGGTTCAGATTTTTGGGACATTGGAACCGGTTCTGGGGGCTGTGGGACCATTACAAATCGGATGGTCTACACCTGGGCAGGACTGGAACCAATGTCCGAGGGGGTGCTTTTGCTAACACTGTTGGGGAGGTTTTAAACTAATGTGGCAGGGGGATGGGAACCAGATTAGGAAGTTGGAGGTCAGTAAAGAGGCAGCAACTAAAGCCAGTAAGGTACTAGATAATAAACTCAATGTGACTGAGGGGAAGAGTAGACAGGGAAGAGATGATGAATGCAAAGGGACAGGTGGTCTGAGGTGCATTTGTTTCAATGCGATAAGTGTAGCAGGTAAGGCAGATGAATTTAGGGCTTGGATTAATACCTGAGAATATGATGTTATTGGTATTAGAACATAGAACTTAGAAAAATACAGCACAGAACAGGCCCTTCGGCCCAAGATGTTCTCCCGAATCTTTGTCCTAGATTAATCATAGATTATCATTGAATTTACAGTGCAGAAGGAGGCCATTCGGCCCATTGAGTCTGCACCGGCTCTTGGAAAGAGCACCCTACCCAAAGTCAACACCTCCACCCAACACTAAGGGCAATTTTGGACACTAAGGGCAATTTATCATGGCCAATCCACCTAACCTGCACATCTTTGGACTGTGGGAGGAAACCGGAGCACCCGGAGGAAACCCACGCAGACACGGGGAGGATGTGCAGACTCCGCACAGACAGTGACCCAAGCTGGAATCAAACCTGGTACCCTGGAGCTGTGAAGCAATTGTGCTATCCACAATGCTACCGTGCTGCCCTTAAGAACAAATAAATCTACACTATATCATTTTACCGTAATCCATGTACCTATCCAATAGCTGCTTGAAGGTCCCTAATGTTTCCGACTCAACTACTTCCACAGGCAGTGCATTCCATGCCCCCACTACTCTCTGGGTAAAGAACCTACCTCTGACATCCCCCCTACATCTTCCACCATTCACTTTAAATTTATGTCCCCTTGTAATGATTTGTTCCACCCGGGGTTACTAAGACTTGGTTGAGGGACGGGCAAGACTGGCAACTAAATATCCCAGGGTATAGATACTTCAGGAGGGATAGAGAGGGAGGTAAAAGGGGTGGAGGAGTTGCATTACTGGTCAGAGATGATATCACAGCTGTGATTAAGGAGGGCACGATGGAGGATTCGAGCACTGAGGCAATATGGGTAGAGCTAAGAAATAGGAAGGGTGCAGTAACATTGTTGGGACTTTACTACATGCCTCCCAAAAGCGAGCGTGAAGTAGAGGTACAAATATGTAGACAGATTATAGAAAAATGTAGGAGCAATAGGGTGGTCGTGATGGGAGATTTTAACTTCCCCAACATTGAATGGGACTCATATAGTGTTGGAGGCGGAGATGGTGCAGAATTTGTAAGGAGCATCCAGGAGAGTTTTTTAGAGCAGTCTGCAAATAGTCCAACTCGGGAAGGGGCCATACTTGACCTGGTATTGGGAAATTATCCCGGCCAGGTGGTTGAAGTTTCAGTCGGTGGTTACTTTGGGAATAACAATCACAATTCCGTAAGTTTTAGAATACTCTTGGACAAAGACGAGAGTGGTCCTAAAGGAAGAGTGCTAAATTGGGGAAAGGCCAAGTATAACAAAATTTGGCAGGAGCTAGGGAATGTGGATTGGGAGCAGCTCTTTAAGGGTAAATCCACATTTGAAATGTGGGGGTCTTTTAAGGAAAGGTTGATTAGAGTGCAGGACAGACATGTCCCTGTGAAAATGAGGGATAGAAACGGCAAGATTAGGGAACCATAGATGACGGGTGGAATTGTAAGACTAGCTGAGATGAAAAAGGAAGCATACATAAGATCTAGGCGACTTAAAATTGCTGAAGTTTTGGAGGAATATCGGGAAAGTAGGGCAAATCTCAAATGCGCAATAAAGAGGGCTAAAAGGGGTCATGAAATATCTTTGGCTAACAGGGTTAAGCAAAATCCCAAAGCCTTTTATTCGTATATAAGGAACAAGAGGGTAACTTGAGAAAGGATTGGCCCACTCAAAGACAAAAGAGGGAATTTATGCGTGGAGTCAGAGGAAATGGGTGCTGCACTGTCAGAGGGTCAGTACTGAGGGAGCACTGCACTGTCAGAGGGTCAGTCCTGAGGGAGTGCTGCACTGTCAGAGGGTCAGTACTGAGGGAGCGCTGCACTGTCAGAGGGCCAGTCCTGAGGGGGTGCTGCACTGTCAGAGGGTCAGTACTGAGGGACTGCTGCACTGTCAGAGGGTCAGTCCTGAGGGAGTGCTGCACTGTCAGAGGCTCAGTACTGAGGGAGCACTACACTGTCAGAGGGTCAGTACTGAGGGAGTGCTGCACTGTCAGAGGGTCAGTACTGAGGGAGGGCTGCACTGTCAGAGGGTCAGTCCTGAGGGAGGGCTGTACTGTCAGAGGGTCAGTCCTTAGGGAGTGCTGCACTGTCAGAGACTCAGTACTGAGGGAGCACTGCACTGTCAGAGGGTCAGTCCTGAGGGAGTGCTGCACTGTCAGAGGGTCATTACTGAGGGAGTGCTGCACTGTCAGAGGGTCAGTCCTGAGGGAGTGCTGCACTGTCAGAGGGTCAGTACTGAGGCAGTGCTGCACTGTCAGAGGGTCAGTACTGAGGGAGTGCTGCACTGTCAGAGGCTCAGTACTGAGGGAGCACTGCACTGTCAGAGGGTCAGTCCTGAGGGAGTGCTGCACTGTCAGAGGGTCAGTACTGAGGGAGTGCTGCACTGTCAGAGGGTCAGTCCTGAGGGAGTGCTGCACTGTCAGAGGGTCAGTACTGAGGCAGTGCTGCACTGTCAGAGGGTCAGTACTGAGGGAGCGCTGCACTGTCAGAGGGTCAGTACTGAGGGAGTGCTGCACTGTCAGAGGGTCAGTACTGAGGGAGTGCTGCACTGTCAGAGGCTCAGTACTGAGGAGGCACTGCACTGTCTGAGGGTCAGTGCTGAGGGAGTGCTGCACTGTCAGAGGGTCAGTCCTGAGGGAGTGCTGCACTGTCAGAGGCTCGTACTGAGGGAGCACTGCACTGTCAGAGGGTCAGTCCTGAGGGAGTGCTGCACTGTCAGAGGGTCAGTACTGAGGGAGTGCTGCACTGTCAGAGGGTCAGTCCTGAGGGAGTGCTGCACTGTCAGAGGGTCAGTACTGAGGGAGAGCTGCACTGTCAGAGGGTCAGTACTGAGGGAGCGCTGCACAGTCAGAGGGTCAGTACTGAGGGAGTGCTGCACTGTCAGAGGGTCAGTACTGAGGGAGTGCTGCACTGTCAGAGGGTCAGTGCTGAGGGAGTGCTGCACTGTCAGAGGGTCAGTCCTGAGGGAGTGCTGCACTGTCAGAGGGTCAGTACTGAGGGAGTGCTGCACTGTCAGAGGGTCAGTAGAGAGGGAGTGCTGCACTGTCAGAGGCTCAGTACTGAGGGAGTGCTGCACTGTCAGAGGCTCAGTACTGAGGGAGTGCTGCACTGTCAGAGGGTCAGTACTGAGGGAGTACTGCACTGTCACAGGGTCAGTGCTGAGGGAGTGCGGCACTGTCAGAGCGTCAGTACTGAGGGAGTGCTGCACTGTCAGAGGGTCAGTACTGAGGGAGTGCTGCACTGTCAGAGGGTCAGTCCTGAGGGAGTGCTGCACTGTCAGAGGGTCAGTACTGAGGGAGTGCTGCACTGTCAGAGGCTCAGTACTGAGGGAGTGCTGCACTGTCAGAGGCTCAGTACTGAGGGAGTGCTGCACTGTCAGAGGCTCAGTACTGGGAGTGCTGCACTGTCAGAGGCTCAGTACTGAGGGAGTACTGCACTGTCAGAGCCTCAGTACTGAGAGAGTGCTGCACTGTCAGAGGCTCAGTACTGAGAGAGTGCTGCACTGTCAGAGGCTCAGTACTGAGGGAGTGCTGCACTGTCAGAGGCTCAGTACTGAGAGAGTGCTGCACTGTTAGAGGCTCAGTACTGAGGGAGTGCTGCACTGTCAGAGGCTCAGTACTGAGGGAGTGCTGCACTGTCGCAGAGTCAGTACTGAGGGAGTGCTGTACTGTCAGAGGGTCAGTGCTGAGGGAGTGCTGCACTGTCAGAGGGTCAGTCCTGAGGGAGTGCTGCACTGTCAGAGGGTCAGTACTGAGGGAGTGCTGCACTGTCAGAGGCTCAGTACTGAGGGAGTGCTGCACTGTCAGAGGCTCAGTACTGAGGGAGTGCTGCACTGTCAGAGGGTCAGTACTGAGGGAATACTGCACTGTCGCAGGGTCAGTGCTGAGGGAGTGCGGCACTGTCAGAGCGTCAGTACTGAGGGAGTGCTGCACTGTCAGAGGGTCAGTACTGAGGGAGTGCTGCACTGTCAGAGGATCAGTCCTGAGGGAGTGCTGCACTGTCAGGGGGTCAGTACTGAGGGAGTGCTGCACTGTCAGAGGCTCAGTACTGAGGGAGTGCTGCACTGTCAGAGGCTCAGTACTGAGGGAGTGCTGCACTGTCAGAGGCTCAGTACTGGGAGTGCTGCACTGTCAGAGGCTCAGTACTGAGGGAGTACTGCACTGTCAGAGCCTCAGTACTGAGAGAATGCTGCACTGTCAGAGGCTCAGTACTGAGAGAATGCTGCACTGTCAGAGGCTCAGTACTGAGGGAGTGCTGCACTGTCAGAGGCTCAGTACTGAGGGAGTGCTGCACTGTCAGAGGCTCAGTACTGAGAGAGTGCTGCACTGTTAGAGGCTCAGTACTGAGGGAGTGCTAAACTATCAGAGGTGCTTCCTTTCAGAAAAGAAATTAGATGTGAATGCATCTGCCCTGTAATGTAAAAGATCCCTGACTCCATTCTGAACAAGAGGAGAGTGAGTTCACACCAGTGTCCTGTCCAATATTTATTTCAGTATCACATTCCTATATGTGGGTCTTGCACAGACAAGAGGCAATTGCACAGAGTTAATAATCCTGAGGCTATTGCTCCGGGGACATGGGTTTGAATCCCACCACCGCAACTGGCGATGGATGAATAGGACACAGAGCTGGTTAGAATATGGACTACAAGGTTTTCACTGAGGTCATGTTATGGAGGATGGAATGTGGCTGGCTGGCGTGGATGGTTTAGGCGTAGTTATTTACTAGAGATAACAAAGGCATTTATGAAGGTCTCCACAGTGGATGAGCTGAGGCAGAGTGGAGTCAGACAGTGTGACAGATGTGAAAAAAGGTGGTATTTGCGATGGTGTGGATATGTACTTGGAAGCTCATGTCAGGTAGTCTGCTTGATCTTTAGAGAGTTGCTGGGCATAGGGATGGAGTTGGTGGCGAGGGAGTAGAGTTCATGGTGGTGACAAAAGCAGTGTCTTCAGTATTCCCAATGTTTAATTGGAGGATATTTCTGCTTGCCCATTCTTGTATGTCAAATAAACTGTCTGACAATTTAGAGATATTGAATGATATGTTCACGAGTTAGAGCTGGGTGTCATGAGAGTTCACTTGAAAACAATGTACATGTGGAGCTTGACATTGCATTCATGAAGAATGTGACAGAGGGATTGGATGTAGATGATAACCGTGATGGAATGAGGGGGTGGGGAGGTGTGGTGCGAAGGATAGATCCTAGGAGGACACCAGAGGAGCAGGAACAGAAGCCACTGCCAAGTGTTTCTTGAGCTCCAATTAGATAGATTGGAACCAGGTGGCAAAAGGTCCACTGGGTGCCCGTGGAGAGGCATTGGAGGAGGATGATGTAGTCAACCATGCCCAAGGCTGCAGACTGCTGGAGAATGGTGAAGAGGAAAAGATTACCGTTGTCAGTCACATTTGTGATTTTGTTCAGAGTGGTTTCAGTCGTGTGGAAGGGTAGGAAACTTGATTGGAGGGATTCAAACATGGAATTCTGGGAAAGATGTGAAAATACTTTTCACTGCACTTCGGTACATGTGACAATAAAGATCAATCAATCAATCAATCAGATGTGGGATGCAACAACAGATTCAAGGATTGTGGAGAGGAGAGGGTTTCCTCCGGGTGCTCCAGTTTCCTCCCACAGTCCAAAGATGTGCAGGTCAGGTGGATTGGTCATAATAAATTGCCCCTTAATGTCCAAAGGTTAGGTGGCGTTACTGGGTTAGGGGTAAGGGTGGAGGCTTGGGCTGAAGCAGGGTGCTCTTTCCAAGGGCCAAATGGCTTCCTTCTGCACTGTGAATTCTATGAGGGAGATTGCAGATGGGCTGGTAGTTTGCACAGACAAAGTGGTCGAACAAAACAAAGAAAGTAATTAAACAGCTGGTGAATTTGTTTTACAGACTTTGAAGTCACGGCAGATGTTCGAGTAACTGAAACCAACTACAACGAATATGCGTTTATACTCTACAACAACATTAAAGGGATGAACCAGACAAAGTCAGTGGCCATGTATGGTAAGAGATTCTACATCAACTCTTTCACACACCACTTTCTAAGTTTGATTTCCGGAGCTTTAACTGAACATTCATCCCACAGGAAGGACACGGAAGCTGAGAAACGAAACCAATGAAAAGTTCAAACAGTTTTCAATGAAACATGGGATTCCAGAAGACCTAGTTATATTTCTGCCTGAACGAGGTAAGCACATCATGAGCCCTCGAGCCCAAACTTTTCATTCATTTCCAGCTACATCTTATTCTCTGAGCTGTGGGACACTTGAGATGGTCAGCAAGTAGGTGCATGAGTAGACAGGAGAGACATCACCTGAGTGAGACACAGTCAGAGCGAGTACATTTGGAAATGTGGAACAAAGTGGAATTGGGTGCAGAGGGTAAAGAGGCGCTCTTTTGCACTTTAACTTTGTTCACTGTTCAGAAAGTGGTCTTGCCCTGCTGCAGGTGTAGAGACTAAACGGGAGACAGGTGATTGGTAGGTAGTGGGTAAGTTATTTTCTCCACTTTAAAGCTATATTGAGGGAAAAGTTCCAGTTTAAAAAAAAATAATTTCACTAATTTTCTATTGGCATCAAGTCTTTTAACCAAAAGTAGACTGGAGCGCTCAGTCCAGATTTTGCACAGCCTGCAGTATTTGGGGGTTCCTAGACGCTCTGTGCAGTCTGGATAACCACATGTGCAGGAAGTGCCACCGATTTTACCAGCTGGAGAGCCAGGTTTTGGAGGTTGAGTGACGGCAGGAGGCACAGCTGTGAACTTTATTGTTAAGTGGCATTTCAACAGTATTGGGTTACATAATTGGAATTAGTGGCAGGTGTCAATAGTAAGTTCCAAAGTTTTTCCTTTTTGTTTAAAAACTGTTTAACTATTAATTGTAAAGCTATTTTTGAAAGATGCCTATTGGTCAGAGGCAGCACTCCTGGGTGAAGTATCCTTTCCTCATAGTTTTACAAATTAAAAGAATTGTTTGGGGTTCTCGTCTGGTGATGGAACAAAGGTTGGGGTGAGGTTTGGCATCCTGACAATGCACAGTGTCAGCAATGTTTACCATCGACAAAATATACTGAAGGAGCTCAACAAGAATCCTTCAACAACACCTTCCAAACCCACGGCTCTACCATCGAGAAGGACAAGGGCAGCAGACACATGGGAATACCGCCAGCTGCAAGTTCTCCTTTATACACCATCCGGACTTGGACATATATTGCTGTTCCTGCACTGTCGCTGGGTCAAAATCCTGGAACTCCCTCCCTAACAGCCCTGTGGGTGTATCACATGGACTGCAGCGGTTAAAGAAGGAAGCTCACCGCCACCTTCTCAAGGGCAATTAGTGTCATGTGTGTGTGTACCTTTAAGAAATGGGTGTTTCTCAAATAGCTGCGGTGATGTCAGTGTATGGGTGGAGCTGAGCTCTGCTCTGTCTTTTATTTTTGGTTTGAGCTGCTTTGAGCTGCTTTGAGCTGGAAGCCATTTTGTAGCTCTGTGTTTTGTTTAGTTTGGGATGTGAGTTGGAGTGCTGTAGTGAATGCAAACACATGTGTATCAATCTCTCTCTGCAATCTAAAGAATGTTTTCAGCTCATTTGATGATTTCAACGCAGTACCTGTTTCTGTAAGGAATACAAACTTGCTGTCTGTATTAAAAAGGGTTTTGACTGAATGGATGTTGTTGGGAAAGTTGTTGAGGGTTACCCATAGAATAGTATCTTTGGGGAAAGTATCAGTGTTAGTATTTGATAAGATGTTAATGTGTGTGTTTATAAAGTGGTAACTGGATTTATAAAAATAAACATTGTTTTTTGTTTCACGATTCCTAAGGTCCAAATTGTTTAAACTAATTTGGCAGGGGAATGGGAACCGGATTTGTAGTCCAGCAACTAAGGTAGCCGATATTCAGGACGCCAAAGCGTGTAATGAGGCAGTGGGGAAGGGAACACTGACAAAGGAGAGTACTTGCAGGCAAGCAGGTGGGTTGAAGTGTGTATACTTCAACGCAAGAAGCATCAGTAATAAGGTGGGTGAACTTAAGGCATGGATCGGTACTTGGGACTACGATGTGGTGGCCATCACGGAAACTTGGATAGAAGAGGGGCAGAAATGGTTGTTGGAGGTTCCTGGTTATAGATGTTTCAATAAGATTAGGGAGGGTGGTAAAAGAGGTGGGGGGGGGGGTGGCATTGTTAATTAGAGATAGTATAACAGCTGCAGAAAGGCAGTTCGAGGAGTATCAGCCTACTGAGGCAGTATGGGTTGAAGTCAGAAATAGGAAAGGAGCAGTCACCTTGTTAGGAGTTATCTATAGGCCCCCCAATAGTAGCAGAGATGTGCAGGAACAGATTGGGAAACAGATTTTGGAAAGGTGCAGAAGTCACAGGGTAGTAGTCATGGGTGACTTTAACTTCCCAAACATTGAGTGGAAACTCTTTAGATCAAATAGTTTGGATGGGGTGGTGTTTGTGCAGTGTGTCCAGGAAGCTTTTCTAACACAGTATGTAGATTGTCCGACCAGAGGAGGGGCAATATTGGATTTAGTACTTGGTAATGAACCAGGGCAAGTGATAGGTTTGTTAGTGGGGGAGCATTTTGGAGATAGTGACCACAATTCTGTGACTTTCACTTTAGTAATGGAGAGGGATAGGTACGTGCAACAAGGCAAGGTTTACAATTGGGGGAAGGGTAAATACGATGTTGTCAGACAAGAATTGAAGCGCATAAGTTGGGAACATAGGCTGTCAGGGAAGGACACAAGTGAAATGTGGAACTTGTTCAAGGAACAGGTACTACGTGTCCTTGATATGTATGTCCCTGTCAGGCAGGGAAGAGATGGTCGAGTGAGGGAACCATGGTTGACAAGAGAGGTTGAATGTCTTGTTAAGAGGAAAAAGGAGACTTATGTAAGGCTGAGGAAACAAGGTTCAGACAGGGCGTTGGAGGGATACAAGATAGCCAGGAGGGAACTGAAGAAAGGGATTGGGAGAGCTAAGAGAGGGCATGAACAATCTTTGGTGGGTAGGATCAAGAAAAACCCCAAGGCCTTTTACACATATGTGAGAAATATGAGAATGACCAGAGCAAGGACAGTAGCGGGAGATTGTGTATTGAGTCTGAAGAGATAGGAGAGGTCTTGAACGAGTACTTTTCTTCTGTATTTACAAATGAGAGGGGCCATATTGTTGGAGAGGACAGTGTGAAACAGACTGGTAAGCTCGAGGAAATACTTGTTTGGAAGGAAGATGTGTTGGGCATTTTGAAAAATTTGAGCATAGACAAGTCCCCCGGGCCTGACGGGATATATCCAAAGATTCTATGGGAAGCAAGAGATGAAATTGCAGAGCCGTTGGCAATGATCTTTTCGTCCTTACTGTCAACAGGGGTGGTACCAGGATTGGAGAGTGGCGAATGTCGTGCCCCTGTTCAAAAAAGGGACTAGGGATAACCCTGGGAATTACAGGCCAGTTAGTCTTACTTCGGTGGTAGGCAAAGTCATGGAAAGGGTACTGAAGGATAGGATTTCTGAGCATCTGGAAAGACACTACTTGATTAAGGATAGTCAGCATGGATTTGTGAGGGGTAGGTCTTGTCTTTCATAGAACATAGAACACAGAACGATACAGCGCAGTACAGGCCTTTCAGCCCACGATGTTGCACCGACATGGGAAGTCAAAAAACAAAAGCCATCTAATCTACACTATGCCATTATCATCCATATGCTTATCCAATAAACTTTTAAATGCCCTCAATGTTGGCGAGTTCACTACTGTTGCAGGTAGGGCATTCCACGGCCTCACCACTCTTTGCGTAAAAAACCTACCTCTGATCTCTGTCCTATATCTATTACCCCTCAGTTTAAGGCTATGTCCCCTCGTGCTAGCCATTTCCATCCGCGGGAGAAGGCTCTCACTGTCCACCCTATCTAACCCCCTGATCATTTTGTATACCTCTATTAAGTCTCCTCTTAACCTTCTTCTCTCTAACGAAAACAACCTCAAGTCCATCAGCCTTTCCTCATAAGATTTTCCTTCTATATCAGGCAACATCCTGGTAAATCTCCTCTGCACCCGCTCCAAAGCTTCCACGTCCTTCCTATAATGCGGTGACCAGAACTGTACGCAATACTCCAAATGCGGCCGTACCAGAGTTTTGTACAGCTGCAACATGACCTCATGACTCCGGAACTCAATCCCTCTACCAATAAAGGCCAACACTCCATAGGCCTTCTTCACAACCCTATCAACCTATGTGTCCATGTACATAGATCCCTGAAAGTTGCCACCCATCGTGGGCCGAAGGGCCTGTACTGCGCTGTATCATTCTATGTTCTATGTTCTATAACCTGGGTGGCAACTTTCAGGGATCTATGTACATGGACACCTAGATCTCTCTGCTCATCCACACTTCCAAGAACTTTACCATTAGCCAAATATTCCGCATTCCTGTTATTCCTTCCAAAGTGAATCACCTCACACTTCTCTACATTAAACTCCATTTGCCACCTCTCAGCCCAGCTCTGCAGCTTATCTATGTCCCTCTGTAACCTGCTACATCCTTCCGCACTGTCGACAACACCACCGACTTTAGTGTCGTCTGCAAATTTACTCACCCACCCTTCTCCTCTAGGTCATTGATAAAAATGACAAACAGCAACGGCCCCAGAACAGATCCTTGTGGTACGCCACTTGTAACTGAACTCCATTCTGAACATTTCCCATCAACCACCACCCTCTGTCTTCTTTCAACTAGCTAATTTCTGATCCACATCTCTAAATCACCCTCAATCCCCAGCCTCCGTATTTTATGCAATAGCCTACCGTGGGGAACCTTATCAAACGCTTTACTGAAATCCATATACACCACATCAACTGCTCTACCCTCGTCTACCTGTTCAGTCACCTTCTCAAAGAACTCAATAAGGTTTGTGAGGCATGACCTACCCTTCACAAAGCCATGCTGACTATCCCTGATCATATTATTCCTATCTAGATGATTATAAATCTTGTCTCTTATAATCCCCTCCAAGACTTTACCCACAACAGACGTGAGGCTCACCGGTCTATAGTTGCCGGGGTTGCCTCTACTCCCCTTCTTGAACAAAGGGACCACATTTGCTATCCTCCAGTCCTCTGGCACTATTCCTGTAGCCAATAATGACATAAAAATCAAAGCCAAAGGCCCAGCAATCTCTTCCCTGGCTTCCCAGAGAATCCTAGGATAAATTCCATCAGGCCCCGGGTACTTATCTATTTTCAGCCTGTCCAGAATTGCCAACACCTCTTCCCTACGTACCTCAATGCCATCTATTCTAATAGCCTGGGTCTCAGCATTCTCCTCCACAACATTATCTTTTTCCTGAGTGAATACTGACGAAAAATATTCATTTAGTATCTCGCCTATCTCTTCAGACTCCACACACAACTTCCCATCCCTGTCCTTGACTGGCCCTACTCTTACCCTAGTCATTCTTTTATTCCTGACATACCTATAGAAAGCTTTTGGGTTTTCCTTGATCCTACCTGCCAAATACTTCTCATGTCCCCTCCTTGCTCGTCTTAGCTCTCTCTTTAGATCCTTCCTCGCTGCCTTGTAACTATCAAGCGCCCCAACTGAAACTTCACACCTCATCTTCCGGCTTGGGTCACTGTCTGTGCGGAGTCTGCACGTCCTCCCCGTGTCTGCGTGGGTTTCCTCCGGGTGCTCCGGTTTCCTCCCACAGTCCAAAGGTGTGCAGGGTAGGTGGACTGGCCATGATAAATTGCCCTTAGTGTCCAAAATTGCCCTTGGTGTTGGGTGGAGGTGTTGAGTTTGGGTGGGGTGCTCTTTCCAAGAGCTGGTGCAGACTCAGGGGGCCGAATGGCCTCCTTCTGCACTGTAAATTCAATGATAATCTATGATTAATCTAGGACAAAGGTTCAGCACAACATCGTGGGCCGAAGGGCCTGTTCTGTGCTGTATTTTCTATGTTCTATGTTCTAAAAGCTGTGACCTGAGTGGCTGGTTGGGAATCTACACCAAATTAAAAAAATTAAGCATTGGTAACTAATTAAACATAATTACTTAATTATTATTTAGAGGGGTATCTAAACCAGAGATCGGAGAGTACTATATTTAGCTTTCGCATTTATATTAGAAATCTTGTGCTAGGAAACAGATAGTTAACAGTAACTTAAAAAAAAAATGTTTTTAATATATTTTTTTAGAAACTTAAACTTTTAATTTTAATTAATTGACGCAATGTCAGTTAGAGGGGTGCAGTGCTCTGACTGTGAGATGTGGCAGGTCCGGGAGGCTTCCAGCGTCCCGGATGCCTTCATCTGCAGAAAGTGCACCCAACTGGAGCTCCTCACAGACCACATGGTTTGGTTGGAGCAGCAATTGGATGCACTTAGGAGCATGCAGGTGGCGGAAAACATCATAGATTGCAGTTATATACATGTGGTCACACCCAAGGTGCAGGCAGAGAAATGGGTGACCACCAGAAAGGGCAGGCAGTCAGTGCAGGAATCCCCTGTGGTTGTCCCCCTCTCAAACAGGTATACCCCTTTGGATACTGTCGGGGGGGAATAGCCTATCAGGGGAAAACAGCAGCAGCCAGAGCAGGGGCACCACGGCTGGCTCTGATGTTCAGAAGGGAGGGTCAAAGCGCAGAAGAGCAATCGTAATAGGGGACTCTCTTGTCAGGGGCACAGATAGGCGCTTCTGTGGACGTGAAAGAGACTCCAGGATGGTATGCTGCCTCCTTGGTGCCAGGGTCCAGGATGTCTCCGAATGGGTAGAGGGCATCCTGAAGGGGCAGGGCAAACAGGCAGAGGTCGTTGTACATATTGGTACCAATGACATCGGCAGGAAGGGGCATGAGGTCCTGCAGCAGGAGTTCAGGGAGCTAGGCAGAAAGTTAAAAGACAGGACCTCTAGGATTGTAATCTCTGGATTACTCCCTGTGCCACGTGCCAGTGAGGCTAGAAATAGGAAGACAGAGCAGCTAAACACGTGGCTAAACAGCTGGTGTAGGAGGGAGGGTTTCCGTTCTCTGGACCACTGGGAGCTCTTCCGGGGCAGGTGTGACCTATATAAGAAGGACGGGTTGCATCTAAACTGGAGAGGTATAAATATCCTGGCCGCGAGGTTTGCTAGTGTCACACGGGAGGGTTTAAACTAGTATGGCAGGGGGGTGGGCACAGGAGCAATAGGTCAGAAGGTGAGAGCATTGAGGGAGAACTAGGGAATAGGGACAGTGTGGCTCTGAGGCAGAGCAGACAGGGAGAAGTTGCTGAACACAGCGGGTCTGGTGGCCTGAAGGGCATCTGTTTTAATGCAAGAAGTATTACGGATGCAAGAGTAAAAACAACAAGGTTGTGGTGATGGGAGACTTCAACTTTCCCAATATTGACTGGGGCTTAGACGGGGCGGAGTTTGTAAGGAGCATCCAGGAGGGCTTTTTAAAACAATACGTAGACAGTCCAACTAGGAAAGGGGCAGTACTGGACCTGGTATTGGGGAATGAGCCCGGCCAGGTGGTAGATGTTTCAGTAGGGGAGCATTTCGGGAACAGTGACCACAATTCAGTAAGTTTTAAAGTACTGGTGGACAAGGATAAGAGTCGTCCTAGGATGAATGTGCTAAATTGGGGGAAGGCTAATTATAACAATATTAGACGGGAACTGAAGAACATGGATTGGGGGCGGATGTTTGAGGGCAAATCAACATCTGACATGTGGGAGGCTTTCAAGTGTCAGTTGAAAGGAATTCAGGACCGGCATGTTCCTGTGAGGAAGAAGGATAAATACGGCAATTTTCGGGAACCTTGGATAACGAGAGATATTGTAGGCCTCGTCAAAAAGAAAAAGGAGGCATTTGTCAGGGCTAAAAGGCTGGGAACAGACGAAGCCTGTGTGGAATATAAGGAAAGTAGGAAGGAACTTAAGCAAGGAGTCAGGAGGGCTAGAAAGGGTCACGAAAAGTCATTGGCAAATAGGGTTAAGGAAAATCCCAAGGCTTTTTACACGTACATAAAAAGCAAGAGTGTAGCCAGGGAAAGGGTTGGCCCACTGAAGGATAGGCAAGAGAATCTATGTGTGGAGCCAGAGGAAATGGGTGAGGTACTAAATGAATACTTTGCATCAATATTCACCAAAGAGAAGGAATTGGTAGATGTTGAGTCTGGAGAAGGGTGTGTAGATAGCCTGGGTCACATTGAGATCCAAAAAGACGAGGTGTTGGGTGTCTTAAAAAATATTAAGGTAGATAGGTCCCCAGGGCCTGATGGGATCTACCCCAGAATACTGAAGGAGGAAATTGCTGAGGCCTTGACAGAAATCTTTGGATCCTCACTGTCTTCAGGTGACGTCCCGGAGGACTGGAGAATAGCCAATGTTGTTCCTCTGTTTAAGAAGGGTAGCAAGGATAATCCAGGGAACTACAGGCCGGTGAGCCTTACTTCAGTGGTAGGGAAATTACTGGAGAGAATTCTTCGAGACAGGATCTACTCCCATTTGGAAGCAAATGGACGTATTAGTGAGAGGCAGCATGATTTTGTGAAGGGGAGGTCGTGTCTCACTAACTTGATAGAGTTTTTCGAGGAGGTCACTAAGATGATTGATGCAGGTAGGGCAGTGGATGTTGTCTATATGGACTTCAGTAAGGCCTTTGACAAGGTCCCTCATGGTAGACTAGTACAAAAGGTGAAGTCACACGGGATCAGGGGTGAGCTGGCAAGGTGGATACAGAACTGGCTAGGTCATAGAAGGCAGAGAGTAGCAATGGAAGGTTGCTTTTCTAATTGGAGGGCTGTGACCAGTGGTGTTCCACAGGGATCAGTGCTGGGACCTTTGCTCTTTGTAGTACATATGAATGATTTGGAGGAAAATGTAACTGGTCTGATTAGTAAGTTTGCAGACGACACAAAGGTTGGTGGAATTGCGGATAGCGATGAGGACTGTCGGAGGATACAGCAGGATTTAGATTGTCTGGAGACTTGGGCGGAGAGATGGCAGATGGAGTTTAATCCGGACAAATGTGAGGTAATGCATTTTTGCATGTCTAATGCAGGTAGGGAATATACAGTGAATGGTAGAACCCTCAAGAGTATTGAAAGTCAAAGAGATCTAGAACTACAGGTCCACAGGTCACTGAAAGGGGCAACACAGCTGGAGAAGGTAGTCAAGAAGGCATACGGCATGCTTGTCTTCATTGGCCGGGGCATTGAGTATAAAAATTGGCAAGTCATGTTGCAGCTGTATAGAACCTTAGTTAGGCCACACTTGGAGTATAGTGTTCAATTCTGGTCGCCACACTACCAGAAGGATGTGGAGGCTTTAGAGAGGGTGCAGAAGAGATTTACCAGAATGTTGCCTGGTATGGAGGTCATTAGCTATGAGGAGCGGTTGAATAAACTTGGTTTGGGCAGCACAGTAGCATTGTGGATAGCACAATTGCTTCACAGCTCCAGGGTCCCAGGTTCGATTCCGGCTTGGGTCACTGTCTGTGCGGAGTCTTCACATCCTCCCCGTGTCTGCGTGGGTTTCCTCCTCGTGCTCCGGTTTCCTCCCACAGTCCAAAGATGTGCAGGTTAGGTGGATTGGCCATGATAAATTGTCCTTAGTGTCCAAAATTGCCCTTAGTGTTGGGTGGAGGTGTTGACTTTGGGTAAGGTGCTCTTTCCAAGAGCCAGTGCAGACTCAATGGGCCGAATGGCCTCCTTCTGCACTGTAAATAATCTGTGATTAATCTAGGACAAAGGTTCGGCACAACATCGTGGGCCGAAGGACCTGTTCTGTGCTGTATTTTTCTATGTTCTATGTCTCTGTTGCATCACACTTGGAAAGTGGACCTTGTGCTCCCCACAACCAAAATCTATTAAAAATCGTGGGTCAGGTTAAATCCATGATCTCTTTGGAGTTTTCTAAACTCTGGCCCATGATAAATTGGGGACTCGAGGGGGATAAAAGTCTATCTATTGGGTTGGCTTTGTGAACTTAAAGACAGTGATGGGTGAGCATATTTGGGTTCATCTTTTCAGATGTGGTATTCTAGTTTAAGTAGTGTGTGTGTTGTGGACAATGGCTCTTTTAGAGGCTCAGACGTTTTTGGGGGTGGAGTTGGTCACACGCAGTACCTTACGGACAGAGACTAAAAACAGGCTATTAGATTTGGCAAATACATTGCATTTAACATTACCTGACAAGGTACGAAAAGAAGAGGTAATTATGTTGGTGGCTAAGCATTTAAAACGGCCTGAGATACTGTCAGACTCATTGGAAATGGCAAAAATTCAGTTGAAAATTAAACATCTGGAACATGAAAAAGAATTAAAGCAGCTTGAATACAAATGAGATAGAGAGGAAAACGAAAAAGAGAGAGAAGGAAGGAAAACAGAAAGAATAGCCCTAGCAGAACAAAAAGAAAGAGAAAGGGAGATACAGATCCGGGAAAAAGAAAGAGAGAGAGAAAGAGAGAGAGAGGAAAAAGAAAGAGAGAGAGAGTTTGAACTTCGGAAAATGGCCATGAAACATGACAGTTAAAATTGGCGGATGTAAAGGGAAACGTACAGTTTGAGGATAGTGATGAGGATAAAGAGAAAGAGTGTCAAAGCCGAATACTTGGTGGGGATCTATTTAAATCTGTCAAAACATTGCCAAGGTTTGATGAGAAGGAAGTGGAAGTCTTTTTCATTTCATTTGAGAAGGTAGCTAAACAAATGAAATGACCACAGGACATGTGGGTATTACTGATTCAAGCAAAGCTGGTAGGTAGAGCTAGTGAAGTGTTTGCATCACTACCGGAGGAGGTATCTGAGTCGCATGAGGAGGTGAAAAAATCCATCTTGGGTGCATATGAACTAGTGCCGGAAGCCCACAGACAAAGGTTTAGAAATTTAAGGAAAGGATTTGGTTTCCAAAATCAGTTCCAGACGGTGAGGGATAGAAACTGGAGAAAAGAGAAATACTGAAGTGGGAAAGGTAAAGGCAATCTGATGGGATATAATAAGCAGAATGTACCTCAGATAAAAAAGGAAATCGAGGAGGGTAGAAGAGACATGAAAAGTTTCAAATGTTTTCACTGTAACAAACTAGGCCATGTAAAGTCACAGTGTTGGTGGTTGAAGAAAAGCACTGGGAAGGCTGGTGTGGTAAAACAGGGTAAGACAGTGGGGTTTGTTAGAGTGGTAAAGGAAAGCCCAAGTGAAGCGATGGAGGTGCAAAAGATTGGACAGCCTGATCAAGAGGTGATTGATCAGATGGTGTCAGATCTCTTCAAAGAATTTACTTGTGTGGGTAAAGTTTACTCTTGTGTATCAGGAGGAGCAGGTAAAGAAGTCACAATTTTAAGAGATACAGGAGCTTGTCAATCTTTGATGGGAAGAGATGAGGAGTTATGTAGTTTGGGAGGAATATTGCCGGAAAAGGTATAATATGTGGAATTCAGGGTGAGAGGAGTAGTGTTCCATTATATAAGGTAAGGTTGGAAAGTCCAATGAAAAGTGGTGACGTGGTAGTAGGAGCAATTGTGTGCAGTTCTGGTCAATTGTGTGCAGTTCTGGTCACCTCATTATAGGAAGGATGTGGAAGCATTGGAAAGGGTGCAAAGGAGATTTACCAGGATGCTGCCTGGTTTGCAGGATAGGCCTTATGAGGAAAGGTTGAGGGTGCTAGGGCTTTTCTCTTTGGAGCGGAGGAGGATGAGAGGCGACTTAATAGAAGTTTATAAGATAATGAGGGGGATAGATAGAATGGACATTCAGAGACTATTTCCTCGGGTGGATGTAGCTGTTACAAGGGGGCATAACAATAAGATTCAGGGTGGGAGATAGGTTCTTTACTCAGAGAGTGGCTAGAGTGTGGAATGGACTGCCTGCTGTGATAGTGGAGTCGGACACTTTAGGAACTTTCTAGCGGTTATTGGATAGGCACATGGAGCACACCAGAATGACAGGGAGTGGGATAGCTTGATCTTGGTTTCGGACAATGATCGGCACAACATCGAGGGCCGAAGGGCCTGTTCTGTGCTGTACTGTTCTATGTTCTAATAGAGAAACTAGCTTGTCCAGGAATACAGTTTATCTTGGGTAATGATATAGCTGGATCACAGATGGGAGTGATGCCTACTGTGGTTGATAAGCCAGTGGAAAATCAGACAATTGAAGTGTTGAAGGACGAATATCCTGGGATTTATCCGGATTGTGTGGTAACAAGGTCGCAAAGTCACAGGTTAAGACGCAGCACAGTAGCATTATGGATAGCACAATTGCTTCACAGCTCCAGGGTCCCAGGTTCGATTCCGGCTTGGGTCACTGTTTGTGCGGAGTCAGCACATCCTCCCCGTGTGTACGTAGGTTTCCTCTGGGTGCTTCGGTTTCTTCCCACAGTCCAAAGATGTGCAGGTTAGGTGGATTGGCCATGATAAATTGCCCTTTGTGTCCAAAATTGCCCTTAGTGTTGGGTGGGGTTACTGGGTTATAGGGTGAGGTGTTGACGTTGGCTAGGGTGCTCTTTCCAAGAGCCGGTGAAGACTCGATGGGCCGAATGGCCTCCTTCTGCACTGTAAATTCTATGATGAAGACAAGAGGAGAAATCCGAGAGTGAAGATAAAGTTGAAGTGCAATGATCAGAAAAGATTTTTGATCAGGTGGTTAGAAAAGAACAGGTGAGGCGGATATTTTTAGTTCAGGAAAATTGGCAGAGTTACAACAGAAAGATGTAGAAATAAAATGGATGTATCAGAAAGCATACACAGAAGAGGAATCTGAGTGTATACCAGAATGTTATTACCGTAAAAGTGATGTCTTGATGAGAAAATAGAGACCTTTACATATGCAGGCGGATGAAAAGTGGGCAGAAGTTCATCAAGTAGTATTGCCGGTAGGGTATAGAAAGGAGGTGTTGTGAGTTGCACATGAGGTACCAGTGGGAGGTCATTTGGGAATAAGGAAAACTCAAGCTAAAATCCAGAAACATTTTTATTGGCCTGGACGACATAAAGATGTAGTTAAATTTTGTTGATCATGTCACACATGTCAAGTGATAGGGAAACCTCAAGCAATGATAAAACAAGTGCCCTTAATACCCATTCCAGCATTTGAGGGACATTTTACAAGGGTCCTATGTGATTGCGTAGGACCGCTTCCTAAAACAAAAAATGGGAATCAATATCTTTTGACTATAATCAAGCAGCACGGTAGCATTGTGGATAGCACAAATGCTTCACAGCTCCAGGGTCCCAGGTTCGATTCCGGCTTGGGTCACTGTCTGTGCGGAGTCTGCACATCCTCCCCGTGTGTGCGTGGGTTTCCTCCGGGTGCTCCGGTTTCCTCCCACAGTCCAAAGATGTGCGGGTTAGGTGGATTGGCCATGCAAAATTGCCCTTAGTGTCCAAAATTGCCCTTAGTGTTGGGTGGGGTTACTGGGTTATGGGGATAGGGTGGAGGTGTGGACCTTGGGTGGGGTGCTCTTTCCAAGAGCCGGTGCAGACTCGATGGGCCGAATGGCCTCCTTCTGCACTGTAAATTCTATGATAATGGATGTGTCTACTAGGTTTCCACAGGCCATTCCAGTACGCAATATTACAGCTAAAAATATTGTAGAGGAGTTACTTAAATTCTTTACTAGATATGGACTACCCATAGAAATACAATCGGATCAAGGATCAAATTTTACCTCAAAGTTATTCAAAGAAGTTATGGATAGCTTAGGAATAAAACAATTTAAATCAACTGCAGAGAATTCCAGAATTGCAGGGAGCGTTAGAAAGCTGGCATCAGACATTAAAGACAATGTTGAGAGCTTATTGTCAAGATTATCCAGAGGATTGGGATAAAAGAATTCCATTCGTATTGTTTGCAATTAGGGATGCACCTAATGAGTCAACCGAATTCAGTTTTGATGAATTTTTGGTCATGAGGTAAGAGGACCACTTAAATTGATTTAGGAAAAATTGGTGAGTGAGAAATCGGAACTTACATTATTGGATTATTGTCAAATTTTAGGGAACGACTAAATTGGACAGGTGAATTGGGTAAACACCATTTAAAAGTTGCACAGCATGTGATGAAACGGGTAGCGGACAAGAAATCCAAAGTTCTTGTTTTGCCAGTGGAGATAAAGTTTTAGTGTTGTTACGAGTGGCAGGTGAACCTTTAAAAGATAGGTTTTGTGGACCTTATCAGATTGAAAGGAAAATTAAGTGAGGTGAATTATGTGGTAAGAACGCCAGATAGAAAGAAAACTCACCGAGTGTGTCATGTGAATATGCTTAAAAGGCACTTTGAAAGGGAAGGAGAGAAAAAGGAGGTTTTAATAATTCTAACTCAAAGTGACAAACCAAATCCAGATTACTTTGAATTTGACATACGTCAAATTAAATTGAAAAATGAGGTTGTTCTTAAAAATTGGGATAAATTGTTGAGTTACCTTCCGGAGGAAAAACAAACTGACCTGAAAGAGTTATTGGTATCACATGGGCAAGCTTGTGGGGATAAGTTGGGAAGTACTAAAATGGCTACACATGACGTAGATGTGGGAAATGTTGTTCCTATTAAACAACATCCATATAGACTTAACCCATTAAAATTGACACAGGTTAACAACAAAATTAAAAGTATGCTTAAAAATGGCATAATTGAAGTGGGTTGCAGCCAATGGAGCTCACCCATAGTGATGGTACCTAAACCAGTCGGTACCCAGCGGTTGTGTGTGGACTATGGAAAGGTTAATGCAGTAACAAGAACAGGCTCCTATCCTGTCCCACGTTTGGAGGATTGCATTGAGAAGGTGAGACAATACGCTTTTATTTCCAAACTGGATTTACTTAGAGGCTACTGGCAGGTACCTCTATCCGAAAGGGCGAAGGAGATTTCAGCTTTTGTGACTCCAGATGGTATATACAAATTCAAAGTTATGTCATTTGGCATGAAAAACGTCCCAGCCACATTTCAATGGTTAACTAACAAAGCTGTTTCCAGATTACCCAATTGTGTGGTATACATTGACGATCTGGTAATTTTTAGCCAGACATGGAAAGAACATTTAAAGCATCTGATAGAGTTATTCAATCGACTTCAGGAGGGGGGTTTGGTGGTAGACATAGCCAAAAGTGAATTTGGAAAAGCCCAAGTCACTTTTCTGGGCCATACAATCGGACAGGGTCGTATGGTCCCACGGGATGTGAAAACAAAAGTTATTGGGAGTCTCCATTTTATTTCCTCAACACGAAGGGAAATAATGCAATTTCTTGGCATGAGTGGATTTGATCGAACATTTGTGCCGAATTTGTGCAGCGTGGTTGCTCCACTGTTGGACTTGCTGAAGAAATGTCGAAAATTTCAGTGGACGGCGGACTTTCAACAGGCATTTGATGGCCTGAAAGCTGTGATAACCAATGCTCCTGTGTTGGAGAATTACAAGGGACTCTGCGATCAGATTGAATTAAAGTATCTGACTTTAAAGAGAAATGCCGGGGCGTAGAGAAATGGACTGATCGTGCAGAGACCTTCTTGTCCAAAGAGTCTGTCAATCAAGAAGGAATCCAGTTGGAGGAAGAAGAACTAAAATGAATTATGTTATTATGAATGTTTGTGTGTTTAGTTTTGTTAAAAAAAAAACATATAATCACTGTCAATATTTCTTAAAGGAAAGTAAAAAGGTGAAAAATGAAACCATTTTAAAGTTGATGGTTGATTTTTTTTTCTTGGGGGGAGGTGTCATGTGTGTGTACCTTTAAGAAATGGGTGTTTATCAAATAGCTGCAGTGATGTCAGTGTGTGGGTGGAACTGAGCTCTGCTCTGTCTTTTATGTTTGGTTTGAGCTGGAAGCCATTTTGTAGTTCTGTGTCTTTTTAGTTTGGGCTGGGAGTTGGAGTGCAAGCATATGTGACTCTCTCTACAATCTAAAGAATATTTTCAGCTCATTTGATCATTTCAACGCAGTACCTGTTTCTGTAAGGAATGCAAACTTGCTGTCTGCATTAAAAAGGGTTTTGACTTAATGGATGTTCTTGGGAAAGTTGTTGAGGGTTACCAAAATAATAGTATCTTTGGCGAAAGTACCAGTGTTAGTATTTGATAAGATGTTAATGTGTGTGTTTATAAAGTGGTAACGTGATTTATAAAAATAAACATTGTTTTTTGTTTCACGATTCCTAAGGTCTCTGTTACATCACACTTGGAAAGTGGACCTTGTGCTCCCCACAACCAAAATCTATTAAAAATCGTGGGTCAGGTTAACTCCATGATATACTTTGGAGTTTTCTAAACTCTGGCCCATAATATTAAGGATGGGCAATAAATGTTGCCTCGCCGGCCTTGCCCACATCCCATTAATAAATTTAAAAACATTCACTGAAACTGTGCAATGTTACGCGAGACACTTGTCTCTACATACCCAGTTTATTGTGCTGTTATTCCACAATTAAAATCATTAATTTCAGTTTCAAACATGAGAAAAAGAGAAAGAAAATGAAGGAGAGTTAGAGAGAGACATAAAGGAAAGGGTCAGAGAGAAATAAAACATTTTAAATCAGCTCATGTAAGGTGATTTAGAATGTGTAAAGAACATCTTTTAAATCCTTGTCTGACCCTTGTTTCCATTTTTTAACTTCTGTTCCATTGGCAGCTTCAATTCTGCAGATTGTGTTTTTTACTTCTATATCTGGATGATTACTGAAAACTCCCTTGGTCGCATATTATATTTGAACTAGAGCAGGCACACCCCTCGATGCAGTATGCTATGTGGCAGGGTCCCGTGATGTCATTTTGATGGACTTGGTTAGCAGACAATCAGCTCTTTTGAAATCAGGGTCTTTGTCGGGCTCTCAATTCTGATTGGGCGGGCTGTTTCCAGAATGTTCTGGAAAACACAGGCAAGCTCCATTTTGCAGAGCTGAGTTTCAGCTCTGTAAACATTGAGGGGTTCTCTCAGCTAAGGTTGACAATTAAGGCCCTCTCCAGTCAGGCCTGTGGAGGTAACATTTGATTGAAAGGCTTCAGGCAGTGGACACACATGTGAAAGTTTAATCCTCTGTTTGAACGCTGGAAAGGCCCAGTCTGATATCTATCCTGAGAATTTTAAAAGGCGCTGAAAAATCAGGCAACAGTGCAGCCAGAGCTCTGAATTCTCTGTTCCTGAAAGTTCAAAATAACCTACATGAGGATTCGGCCCAGTACCACCTGCACGTAGAGGGGCTGTTTGAAAATCCATTTAAAACTCTCATGTTGAGAACTTTAGATTTGACTCAGTGAGGCTGGTAGTCCATCTTGTGGTCGCAAGTTAGAATTGTTCAGACTTGAGGGGGGCTATTCTGTGTGAAAGGCCAGGTTGATACAAGTGAATGTGACTCCTCAGAGGAAGCCTTGTAGGCTGAGAGTTCTAATTGAAGGTTCCAGCTGGAAGTTCCAATCCAATCCGTGAACTTCAACACTTTGCGTCCCGAAGAGATCACCTCAGCAGTGAAAATCCTCACATCTCTCATCCCCAGTTTAAGCCCCGTTGTTTGTGATCCTTCCCTGGGGCGGCATGGCGGCACAGTGGCTAGCACTACTCCCTCACATCGCCGAGGACTCGAGTTTGATCCCGGCCGCGGGTCACTGTCTGTGTGGAGTTTGCACATTCTCCCTGAGTCTTCGTGGTTCTCACCCTGACAAACCCAAAGATTTGTAGATTGGCCACGCTAAATTGCCCTTAATTGGAAAAAAAGAATCAGGTACTCTAACTATTTAGGGGAAAAAAATTTGATTCTTCCCTAGAAGCCACTGTGTGTGTGTCTTGTGTGTGTCTGGGTGGTGGGAGGGACGGTGTTACGGGAATAATTTGTTCAACAGGCCGGTGTTCTATTTTTCCCATTGTATGCTTATCACTTCTCTTGTCATAAATAAAGTTTTTAAAAAATGTTTTACTTACAAATCCTTTGCCTGTGTCATTGGGGCAGTCAAGGGTCAAAGATCTCAGGACAATATACAAATTATTGGTTAATGCACTTTTGTTGGGAATCTGGGGTCTGTGGGGCTGTAATTGACCATGTACTTGCCCAGAGTGTGGTAGCAAATGATTGAGATCTGAGTGTTACACTGTAGTTTGGTGGGGAAGTTAGTTCAGGGCCTTTCATCATCCCAGAGTCTCCCTGGATTTTAGTGACTGTTGAAGTCAATAATTTCCTGCTTCTGGACTGTAGTAGAAAGATTCAACTACGCTCGTTATGGCAAAATAACAAGGCTTTATTTATGAAAAGACTGCATGCAGTAATGGCTGAAACTTGAGGTCAGAGAGCAGTTAGTACCACTGCTGATTCCTTCCCAGGTCCGTGCCTTTACAGAGACTCAGCTCAGTATTTATACATTATCATTATCAAGATTGCGTGACTAGAGCTTAGTCAGGAATTCGATGGAAGTAGAAACGGAAGCAATGTCATAAACCAAGCATGAGCTGTTGATCTTCTCGGACTCTTTGTCTCATCCCTCATACCATTATCTTGTCCTTTGATAGAACATTAAAAGGTCAGAGGAGATCATCCATTCCTTATCTTGTCTTTTTCATACCGTCCTGGGTTATGACGAGTTAGCCTTATCAGAATTTGCTGAGGTCAGGAATTTTAGAATGGCTAGATCAGCATTCCTTACAAAGGGCTCTGGTACATTGAAGTGGCTAGGTCCGCTTTTCTTACATTGTATCAACTAGTTGACCAGTCTTCCCATTGACCAGTTTTCCCATCATGCCATTACTTAATTCATACAACATCACATTCCCTCTTTTTGTCATATCATGACAACTAGATAAATAGGGATATCTATGACTCGATTGAAAATGTATTTACACAAGCAACCAAGCAATCCTATCCCTAGTAGCATTAGTAGTAGTAGAATGAAGGCCTTAGAGATCTAATCAAATAACCTGTGACCCAACCATCCTAGCCAACCAGGCGGGTTATAGTCATGAAATTCACTGCCAATCTCTTGAATTTGATCAGCCTGCCTCTTAATATGGTCGGCCAGGTTAGTGATATTTCCGGAGCCATCTGGAATATAAGTACAGCACTCCTGACCTACAATAGCGCACGTTCCTCCCTGCGAGGCTAACATATAATCCAAGGCCAGTCGATTTTGTAATGCCACGGTCCGGACAGCCACCAGCTCGGCCGAGACCTCAGCCAATGCCTGTCAAGTTTCCCTGGCTTCCGCTGCCGTTACGTTCGCCAGTTGTTCCAATGCTGAGGCCATGTAGATCAGTTTGTTGGCTGCCTTGCCTGTTCCATTCAATGGAAAGACCATCATGAAGAACTGTTCCATTTTAGTAATAGTCCTTTTGGCTCCCGAGGGGGAGTGCTTAAGGGTGGGTAGGTGATGCATTTGAGGTACGACATATCCCAAAAAGCAGGATCCTGTCCAATCAATAGGGAGCCACGGGTATGCTTTTGTGCCGTATATGAAATAGGTTCCATTATAGGCCATAAAATCATCATCTAATGTCATCCAGGGGATTGGGGATGTCTGTCCCCATAAACTATTAGAGGTTATATTCCATGCCCTGGACCAATCACAGTTAAACATGCCCTTGTTGGATATGCCGGCCCTTGCCAGTCAACTGTAAGGTTGCACCTACTTTGCCCCATCAACTTCCTTTTCCTGATTTATTAAAATACATAGAACCTTGAATATTATTCGAGTGGACAGTGAGGAAGGGTGGAGTCAAGGCATGATTATAAGCAGGTTGATATGAAACCGAAAATTTAGTCATGTCATAGCCAGCAGATCTCCATATTTCCATATCCCCCCTGATCCCTGTTTGATTTTGTCGTAAAATCCATTCAACTGTTTCTGCGATATGAAATGGGAGAGATTGGAGAGGTATTCCTTCCCTCGAATGGACGGGGATGTGGGTACAAACCCAACACTTGCTTACATACAATTTTTCAGCATAAAGATATGACATATATAAATAGGTATTGGAATGCAGTTCCCGGGTAGTTCTTTTTTTACTACCGAGTGGCCATTAAGGCTAAATAGTCTAGAGAGTCCAAAAATTATATTGAAGATCTTCATCCTGTGTTCTCGTCTGGGTTGGAGACTATCTTCTTGCAGTCAGATAGATGTATCCAATTTGAACGTCCTTCAAACTTGACAGAAGTCGGGGTAGTCAGGGTATTAGGAAAAGTCCGCTCCAGCGCTGTCCTAGTTTCTTTCTGTCCCAGTTTTTCACCAGTATGTAATCTCCGGGTTCGATCACTGGATATCGAGGGGCGGCTGTCCCTGCTGTTACTGGGAGATGTGCCTTTTTCACCTGTGAGTGGATAAACTTCAGAGAAAGTGTTAATTGCTTTAAATAGTTCTGCATTTGTTCCTCCATCACTTGGAGGTCTACTCCCTCCAGGGTTTTTCATGGGCATCCCAGGGAGTCCTCATTGGCAGACCATAGACTATCTCTGTAGCTGACAGTCCGGTCCGCGAATGTGGAGTCACCCGCATGTGAAACAGTGCCAAGGGAAATACTTTTAGCCAATTTAACCCAGTTTCTTCAGTTAATTTAGATAATTTTTCTTTTAAAATCCCATTGGCTCTTTCCACAATTCCTGCTGCCTGCGGGTGATACGCGCAGTGCAGTTGCTGTTTAATTACGAGTGCTTCGCACATCAGTATTGATCCGAGCTACAAAATGTGGTCCATTGTCTGAGCTCACCATTTTGGGTACCCCAAAACGAGGAATAACCTCTGCTAACAACAACTTCACCATCGTATGTGCAGTACAATTCGTGATGGGGAAGGCTTCAATCCATTTACTAAACACATTGATTATTACTAAACAATATTTATAGCACTGTGCTTTTGGTAATTCAATAAAATCAAGCTGTATACAGGCAAAAGGGCCATCTGGCAAGGGAGTGGTTCCTGGAGGGCATTTAATGCCTTTACCTTTATTATGTTTCATGCAAATGAGGCATCGATGCAGCCGTGTTTGTGCTGCTGTATTCAAATCTGGGTGTCACCAAGTTTTCAGGAGTAGCTGTACCATTCCCTCCTTGCCAAGATGGGTACAAGAATGCAAATAATCAATAGTCCCGGCAATAAAGAATTCGGAATACAAACTTGACCAACTGGATTAAGCCAGAGGTCCCGTGTCAAGGAGTGCGAGCACCCCATTGACTTCCATAGTGCGCGCTCAGAATCAGAGGCGTCCCTCTGTAAATTTTGAACCTCAGTTATCTCTGGCATGCCCTTCGTTCCTAATGCAGGTACCTGATTTAGAGCCTGATTAGCCCCACTGGGAACAATCAAAGAGGCTGATGTAGCCACAGTCTTAGCAGCTGAATCAGCACGGGCATTCCCTAATTGAACAGGAGTGTTCCCCTTTGCGTGCGCAGCACATTTAATAATTGCCAATTGATGAGGAAGCTGAATAGCATCGAGGAGATTTTTAACCCAAAGTGTTTTGAATGGGAGCTTCAATGGTGAGAAAGCCTCGTTGTTGCCGGAGGCGGCCAAAATTGTGGGTCACGCCAAAGGCATACCTAGAATCGGTGTAAACGTTTGCACTTTTATCTGCGGCCAAAATACATGCTCGAGTAAGGGCGAATAGCTCGGATTTTTGCGCAGAGACAGGGGTCTGGAAGGCTGCTGCTTCCCGAACGTCAGTGTCTGTTACAACGGCATATCCCGACTGTGGGATACCAGTGAGAGAAATGGAGAAACTGCCATCAACATAAAAAATGAGATCTGGATTGTCAATGGGCTGATCCGTTAAATCCGGGCGAGGCGCGGTAAGGAAGTGATTCCTAAGCAAACAATCGTGTGGTGGATCAGCAAGGTTACCAGGGGGCTGCTCGAAGAAGACAGCAGGATTTAAGGTTGAACAGTAATGAAAAGAAAGGTATGGGTTCTGCAATAGTGAACTCTCATAGTGGCTCAAGTGAGCTTGAGTCAGATGCTGGGTTTGCTGAGACGTTAGGAGAGCCACAATAGAGTGCGAGGTATGCACTTGTACTGGCTGGTGAAGGTTCAGATTAGAGGCCGCCTGCGCTAACAAACGTACAGCCGTAAGAATTTGGGTGCAGGAGGTAGACCGCAAGCTACAGGATCCAATTTAGTGGAATAGTAGATGACCGGGCGATGCCGGTCACCGTGCTCTTGTGTCAGAACACCAGTGGCACATTCATCAAGAACATTAACGTACAACTGAAAGGGTCTGTCATACATAGGTCGTCCTAGCACTGGGGCGGTAGCCAGGGTGTTTTTGAGAGTAACAAAAGATTGCTTTGCTGAACCGGGTAGTTCAAACTTAAGAGGAGCATTTTGAGAGGAGTACGGAGTTAAATCTTTAGTATGGACAGTAACATTCGGAATCCATTGTCTGCAAAAGTTCACCAATCGTAAAAAGGCTCGCTCCTGCTTGGGCGAGGTAGGAAATGGGGTCTGCAATATAGGATTAATACGTTCCTGAGTAAGGGAGTGATCAGTAGCACTTATTAGGACACCCAAAAATTTGACCTGCCGTTGGCCTTTATGAACTTTAGCGGGCGGGATCACATATCCCCACGAATGGAGACGGATGAGCAGGTAAACGGTGTCACGCTGGTTAGCGATGAAGTCAGGGCTGGCGAGGAGTAAGTCATCAACATATTGGATAATGCTGGACCCACCAGGGCGTGCTAATGTCGCTAACTGGGAGTGCAGTGCCTGTGAGAAAAGGGTCAGAGAATGAATGAAGCCCTGTGGGAGCCTAGTCCAAGTGTACTGGTTGCCCTTAAATGTAAAGACAAACAAATACTGTGATTCAGATGCGAGGAGTATCTCAAAAAAGGCATGTTGTAAATCAACAAGGGTGAAAACTGTCACTTCCAGTGGAACATTGCTAAGGATTGTAGCCGGGTTTGGGACAACAGGATGTAAGGGGGGTTCCACTATCTGATTAATACGTCGGAGGTCTTGGACCAAATGCCATTTGGATGGTCTTCCTATCTTAGGAACTGGAAGAATCGGGGTGTTACAGGGCGATTGGCATGGTATCAAAATTCCCTGTTGAAGGAACGATTGAATCATGACCGAGACTCCTTCTTCAGCCTCGGGGTGTAAAGGGTACTGTGAAATGGAGGGCAAGGGCATCTCAGGCTTGATTTTAATAACGACGGGAGGTACATTAGTGAGATCAACCTTGTGTTTGGAAGCTGCCCATAAATCTGCGGGGCTCCCGAAATCGGAGACTGGACTGCTCGATGGTGGTGCAATGTACCAGTTAGACAAAATGGTTGAAGAAAATATTCTAAAGTGCCTTCGGGAAAGGTTTGTCATCCAGTAAATAAAGGATCAGCCTTCTCTCGTAGGGAAGCTACCAAAAATCCCAAGGATTTGGCACTGTAGCCCTCATTGACAGTAAGAGTAACATGGGGAGCTACGAGTCCCGACTGATGCCAGAGGCCGTGGGGTACTGCAACAAGAAAGGCAGAACCTTCTTTTCCCTCAGCGAGGCCAACAAAGGAAACGGTTTGGAGAGAACCGAGGGCCTCTTGGTAAATGTTCTCCAATTCAGTCGAGCATCCCGTATGAACGTAGCAAAGAGCTACATGTGGATTAGGAATATCTAAGGGAGGTGAAAAGTGGGAGGGACCAAAATCAACCGACCACCACTGTGGAGTAGTGAAAAGGACAAGATAATGGTATGAGGGATGAGACATTATGAAATACTGATGGTGGATTGTGTTTGTAGACATGCTCCTAATGTTTTGTTTATTCTCACAGGAGCGTGTCTTCCATGGGACCCCATTCCAGACTCAACTGTCAAGGTGAGTCAATCCTTCAGTCACTTCCTGAATGTTAGGTTATAATGACGGAGGGTGTTATGACTTAAGCATGGATACATTATTGCTGCCTTCTCCTTCAGTTCTATGCCCAAGGGTGGCGCCAACCACAGCACCTTGATGCATACAATGGGCTGGGCATAGAGGCAGCTCCTGAAACTACATGAGCCAGAATAATGATTGAACACCATGGTGTTAGCACCAATCTGATCCACATTGCTTGTCCACGCCTGGAGGCATAGCATTGTAGTATTCTCACTGAACTAGTAATCCAGAGATCCAGGGAAATGCTCTGGGAACCTGGGTTCAAATCCCACCACGGCAGATGTTGGAATTTGCATTCAATAAAAGTTTGGTGGCCATGAAACCATTGTCAATTGTCATAAAACCCATCTACATCACTAATATCCTTTAGGGATGAAAATCTGTCGTCCTTACCTGGTCTGGTTTACATGTGACATTTGACCCACAGCAATGTGGTTGACTCTTAAATGCCCTCATGGATGGGCAATGAACGATGGTCCGGCCAGCACGCCCACATCCCATGCACAATTTTTTTTTAAAGTTCTGAATTACAGGCATGTTATAGTCTGGATGGTGATGGTAGAGGCTCCAATATCCCTTCCATGGCTAGCCAGGAATCTGATGCTCAACCTGTTTGGCAGCATTATCAACACATCTTCCGGGGTTGTCAAATCCTAAAGTGGGACCTGAGCTCAGAGCTTCTGTCTCAGAGTCTGAGCACCTTACGATCTCCTCTACAATATTGGTTAAGGGTCAGAAAGTAAAGAATGGAGGTGAACGGCGGTGTTTTTAGACTGGAAGGAAGTACACAGTGGTGTTCTGTAGGGTTAGTACTGGAACCTCTGCTCTTTCAGACGATTTTTTACTGACCTTGGGTTTTCAGGACTACATTTCCCTCTTTGCAATGGTTATGAAACTTGTAAATGAAATGAGAACAGTAACAGAGTTCAGGAGGACACAGGCAGACTGGTGAAGTGAGCACACACAGTGAATAAAGATTAAAATGTAAAATACATTGTGGAAGGAACAATGAAGAAAGACAATTGGAAGTAAATATTACAATTTTAATGAGAATACAGGAACTGAGAGACCAAAGGCTGTATGTACACAAATATTCAAAGGTAGCAGGACAAGGCAAGAATGCTGTTAAAAATGCACATGGGATAGTTTTGGTTTATTAACAGAGGAATAAAGAATAAAACCAGGAACAGCAAAGTGAGATGAATTGACTCAGGGATTGGTGCTGCAAAAACTTATTCAACTGAACACATCAAACGATTCACTTATATTTAAATTTGCTTGTTTCAGACATTTCCTCAATCAAACCGTCTGATAGAATTCAAACAATGTTTGTACGACAGTGTCTCTGCTCTGATTAGATGTATGGCTGCTATCTGACACCAGATTGGATATTATGTCATTGAATCTGGACATACTCTGAGGTTAAACTGGCCAAAACATTCTTCAGGTTTATGATCATGATGTTATTACTGATGTTTTCACTGATGTTTTCTCTCTCTCTCTGCACAAGGAACGTACACGGAGAACACTCGGAGAAGACGAGGAAGGGTCTGCCTTTGAAGATATCATGAACACAACCCGTAGTGCAGGTGGGAGCAGAATGGGATACAGCTCTGAGTATAACAATGGGTATAACGCTGTCTATATTACAGACAGCAGAATGGGATACAGCTCTGAGGAGAACAATGGGTATAACACTGCCTATATTACTGAGAGCAGAATGGGATACAGTACTGAGAATAACAATGGGTATAACATTGCCTATATTACTGAGAGCAGAATGGGATACAGTACTGAGAATAACAATGGGTATAACACTGTCTATATTACTGAGAGCAGAATGGGATACAGTACTGAGAATAACAATGGGTATAACACTGCCTATATTACTGAGAGCAGAATGGGATACAGTACTGAGAATAACAATGGGTATAACAATGTCTACATTACTTTTTTAAAAAATATATTTTATTGAAATTTTTCGTTCACAATTTTTTCCCCTTACACTTCAAACATAAAGAAAATTTAACAGTACATGTAACATGATAACCACACTCTAAAAAAAGAGTAACTAACCAACATGGTAAACTAATCAATTAACATAAAATGAAACTTTCCCCTCCCCCCCTCCCCTCCCCCCACCCCCCCCCCCCCCCCCAATCCCCCTCCCCCCTGGGTTGCTGCTGCTGGTCATCTATCGTCCCTCTAACGTTCCGCTAGGTAGTCGAGGAATGGTTGCCACCTTCTGGTGAACCCTTGAGCCGATCCTCTCAGTGCAAACTTAATCTGCTCCAGTTTTATGAACCCCGCCATATCGTTTATCCAGGCCTCCAGTCCGGGGGGTTTCGCTTCCTTCCACATGAGTAAAATCCTACACCGGGCTACTAGGGACGCAAAGGCCACTACGTCGGCCTCTTTAGCCTCCTGCACTCCCGGCTCATCCGCAACTCCAAATAAAGCTAACCCCCAGCCTGGTTTGACCCGGACCTTCACCACCTTCGAATTCACTCCCGTCACTCCCCTCCAATACAACCAAAACATATGTGTGTGGTTCGCCGGGCTTCCCCCGCACCTCCCACACCTGTCCTCCACTCCGAAAAACCTTCTCAACCTTGCTCCCGTTATGTGTGCTCTATGCAGCACCTTAAATTGGATCAGGCTAAGCCTGGCACACGAGGAAGAGGAATTTACCCTTCTTAGGGCATCAGCCCACAGACCCTCCTCTATCTCCTCCCCGAGCTCTTCGTCCCACTTTCCTTCAGTTCGCCCACCAGCTCCTCCCCCTCCTCTCTCATCTCTCGGTATATCTCTGACACCTTGCCCTCCCCGACCCACACCCCCGAGAGCATTCTATCCTGGATCCCCTGTGTCGGGAGCAATGGAAATTCCCTCACTTGTTGTCTTGTGAACGCCCTCACCTGTATATACCTAAAGAAATTTCCCCGGGGCAGCTTATACTTTTCCTCCAACGCTCCCAAGCTCGCAAACGTCCCGACAATAAATAAATCTCCCACCCTCCTAATTCCCAACTGGTGCCAGCTCTGGAATCCTCCATCCATCCTCCCTGGGGCAAACCTGTGGTTGTTCCTAATTGGGGACCCCACCAGGGCTCCCAGCACACCTCTCTGTCGCCTCCATTGTCCCCAGATATTTAATGTTGCCGCTACCACTGGGTTTGTGGTAAATTATTTTGGTGAGAACGGTAGTGGCGCCGTCACCAGCGCCTCTAGGCTCGTCCCTTTACAGGACTTTCTCTCTAGTCTTTTCCACGCCGCTCCCTCTCCCTCTATCATCCATTTACGGATCATCGCCACATTGGCGGCCCAATAGTAGTCGCCCAAATTCGGCAGCGCCAGTCCCCCGCTATCTCTGCTACGTTGTAAGAACCCCCTCCTTACCCTCGGAACTTTCCCTGCCCACACGAAGCTCGTGATGCTCCTGACTATTTTTTTAAAGAAGGCCTTAGTGATCAGTATAGGGAGACATTGGAATACAAATAGGAACCTCGGGAGGACCATCATCTTAATTGCCTGCACTCTGCCCGCCAGTGACAGTGGCTGCATGTCCCACCTCTTGAAGTCCTCTTCCATTTGTTCTACCAGTCGTGTCAGATTAAGTCTATGCAAGGTTCCCCAGCTCCTGGCTATCTGAATCCCCAGGTATCGAAAGTTTCTTTCCACTTTCCTTAAAGGCAGGCCATCTATCCCTCTACTCTGGTCCCCAGGGTGTATCACAAAATGTTCACTCTTCCCCATGTTAAGCCTATATCCCGAGAAATCTCCGAACTCCCTCAATATCTGCATGACCTTTGTCATCCCCCCCACTGGATCCGTCACATACAACAGTAGGTCATCTGCGTAGAGTGACACTCGGTGTTCTTCTCCCCCTCTAATCACCCCTCTCCATTTTCTGGAGTCTCTCAGCGCCATGGCCAGTGGTTCAATTGCCAACGCGAACAGTAATGGAGATAGCGGGCATCCCTGTCTTGTTCCCCTGTATAGTCGGAAATACTCCAATCTTTGCCGACCCGTGACCACACTTGCCGTTGGGGCCCCATAGAGGAGTTTGACCCAGCTAATAAACCCGTCCCCGAACCCGAACCTCCTCAGCACCTCCCATAAGTACTCCCACTCCACCCTGTCAAATGCCTTCTCTGCATCCATTGCCGCCACTGTCTCTGCCTCCCCCTCGACTGGGGGCATCATTATCACCCCTAATAGCCGTCGCACGTTGACATTTAATTGTCTCCCCTTTACGAATCCTGTCTGGTCTTCGTGCACCACCCCCGGGACACAGTCCTCTATCCTCGATGCCAGCACCTTTGCTAGCAATTTGGCGTCCACGTTTAGTAGTGAAATAGGCCTATTGGACCCGCACTGCAGCGGATCTTTACCCCGCTTCAAAATTAGCGATATCGTCGCCTCCGACATTGTCGGGGGTAGAGTCCCTCCTTCCCTGGCCTCATTAAAAGTCCTCACCAACAGCGGGGCCAGCAGGTCCACATATTTTCTATAAAATTCCACCGGGAACCCATCTGGTCCCAGAGCCTTCCCTGCCTGCATGTTCCCCAGCCCCTTGGTAACCTCGTCCACCCCAATTGGTGCCCCCAGGCCTTCCACCTTCTGCTCCTCCACCCTCGGGAACCTTAATCGGTCCAGAAACTGCCGCATCTCCTCTTTTCCCTCCGGCGGTTGGGACCTATAAAGTCTTTTGTAAAAGGTTTTAAACACCCCGTTTATCTTCCCTGCTCTCCGCACCGTAGCTCCCTTTTCGTCTCCAATTCCCCGTATCTCCCTCGCCGCTGTCCTCTTTCGCAGCTGATGGGCCAACAGGCGACTAGCCCTTTCCCCATATTCATACCTCATCCCCTATGCCTTCCTCCACAGCACCTCCGCCCTCCTGGTGGCCAGAAGGTGTCTGGAGTCGTCGTCTCTCCCTGTACAGTCCCTCCTCTGGGGTCTCCGCAAATTCTCTGTCCACCCTTAAGATCTCCCCCAGACAATGTCTATATTGCTGAGAGCAGAATGGGATACAGCACTGAGTATTACAATGGGTATAACACTCTACATTACTGAGAGCAGAATGTTATACAGCACGGAGTACAACAATCGGTATAACACTGCCCATATTACCAAGAGCAGAATGGGACACAGCACTGAGGACAACAATGGGTATCACACTGTCTATATTACTGAGAGCAGAATGCGATACAGCACTGAATACAACAATGAGTATAACAATGCTTATATTACTGAAAGCAGAATGGGATAAAGCTCTGAGTACAACAATGGGTAGAACACTGACTATATTACTGAGAGAAGAATGGGATACAGCACTGAGAACAACAATGGGTATAACACTGCCCATATTACCAAGAGCAGAACGGGATACAGCACTGAGTACAACAATGGGTATAACACTGTCTATATTACTGAGCACAGTACGAAGTCTTACAACACCAGGTTAAAGTCCAACAGGTTTGTTTCGATGTCACTAGCTTTCGGAGCGCTGCTCCTTCCTCAGGTGAATGCAGAGGTCTGTTCCAGAAACACAGATATAGACAAATTCAAAGATGCCAAACAATGCTAGGAATGCGAGCATTAGCAGGTGATTAAATCTTTACAGATCCAGAGATGGGGTAACCCCAGGTTAAAGAGGTGTAAATTGTATCAAGCCAGGACAGTTGGTAGGATTTTGCAGGCCAGATGGTGGGGGATGAATGTAATGCGACATGAATCCCAGGTCCCGGTTGAGGCCGCACTCATGTGTGCGGAACTTGGCTATAAGTTTCTGCTCGGCGATTCTGCGTTGTCGCGGGTCCTGAAGGCCGCCTTGGAGAACGCTTACCCGGAGATCAGAGGCTGAATGCCCTTGACCGCTGAAGTGTTCCCCGACTGGAAGGGAACATTCCTGCCTGGTGATTGTTGAGCGATGTCCGTTCATTCTCTGCATTCACCTGAGGAAGGAGCAGAGCTCCGAAAGCTAGTGACATCGAAACAAACATGTTGGACTTTAACCTGGTGTTGTAAGACTTCGTACTGTGCTCACCCCAGTCCAACGCCGGCATCTCCACATCATATATTACTGAGAGCAGAATGGGATACAGCTCTGAGTATAACAATGGTTATAACACTGTATATATTACTGAGAGCAGAATGGGATACAGCACTGAGTATAACAATGGGTAAAACACCCTATATCACTGAGAGCAGAATGGGATACAGCACTGAGTACAACAATGGGTATAACACTGTCTACATTACTGAGAGCAGAATGGGTTACAGCTCGGAGTACAACAATGGGTATAACACTGCTCATATTACCAAGAGCAGAATGGGACACAGCTCTGAGTACAACAATGGGTATAACACTGTCTATATTACTGAGAGCAGAATGGGATACAGCACTGGGTACAAGAATGGGTAAAACACTGTCGATATTACTGAGAGCAGAATGGGATACAGCTCTGAGTACAACAATGGGTATAACACTGTCTATATTACTGAGAGCAGAATGGGATAAAGCTCTGAGTACAACAATGGTTATAACACAGCCGCTATTACTGAGAGCAGAATGGGATACAGCACTGAGTACAACAATGGGTATAACACTGCCCATATTACCAAGAGCAGAATGGGACACAGCACTGAGTACAACAATGGGTATAACACTGCCCATATTACCAAGAGCAGAATGGGACACAGCACTGAGTACAACAATGGGTACAACACTGTCTACATTACGAAGAGCAGCATGGGATACAGCACTGAGTGCAACAATGGGGATAACACGGTCTATATTACTGAGAGAAGAATGGGGTACAGCTCTGAGTACAACAATGGGTACAACACTGTCTATATTACTGAGAGCAGAATGGGATACAGCAATGAGTGCAACAATGGGGATAACACTGTCTATATTACTGAGAGCAGAATGGGATACAGTACTGGGTACAACAATGGGTAAAACACTGTCAATATTACTGAGAGCAGAATGGGATACAGCACTGAGTGCAACAATGGGGATAACACTGTCTATATTACTGAGAGCAGAATGGGATACAGCACTGAGTGCAACAATGGGGATAACACTGTCTATATTACTGAGAGCAGAATGGGATACAGCACTGAGTACAACAATGGGTATAACACTGTCTATATTACTGAGAGCAGAATGGGATACAGTACTGGGTACAACACTGTCTATATTACTGAGAGCAGAATGGGATACAGCACTGAGTACAACAATGGGTATAACACTGTCTATATTACTGAGAGCAGAATGGGATACAGCTCTGTGTACAACAATGGGTATAACACTGTCTATATTGCTGAGAGCAGAATGGGATACAGCACTGAGTATTACAATGGGTATAACACTCTACATTACTGAGAGCAGAATGTTATACAGCACGGAGTACAACAATGGGTATAACACTGTCTATATTACTGAGAGCAGAATGGGTTACAGCTCTGAGTACAACAATGGGTATAACACTGTCTATATTACTGAGAGCAGAATGGGATACAGTACTGGGTACAACAATGGGTATAACACTGTCTATATTACTGAGAGCAGAATGGGATACAGCTCTGTGTACAACAATGGGTATAACACTGTCTATATTGCTGAGAGCAGAATGGGATACAGCACTGAGTATTACAATGGGTATAACACTCTACATTACTGAGAGCAGAATGTTATACAGCACGGAGTACAACAATCGGTATAACACTGCCCATATTACCAAGAGCAGAATGGGACACAGCACTGAGTACAACAATGGGTATAAAACTGTCTATATTACTGAGAGCAGAATGGGACACAGCACTGAGTACAACAATGGGTATAACACAGCCGCTATTACTGAGAGCAGAATGGGATACAGCACTGAGTACAACAATGGGTATAACACTGCCCATATTACCAAGAGCAGAATGGGACACAGCACTGAGTACAACAATGGGTACAACACTGCCCATATTACCAAGAGCAGCATGGGATACAGCACTGAGTGCAACAATGGGGATAACACGGTCTATATTACTGAGAGCAGAATGGGGTACAGCTCTGAGTACAACAATGGGTATAACACTGTCTATATTATTGAGAGCAGAATGGGATACAGCACTGTGTACAACAATGGGTATAACACTGTCTATATTACTGAGAGCAGAATGGGTTACAGCTCTGAGTACAACAATGGGTATAACACTGTCTATATTACTGAGAGCAGAATGGGATACAGTACTGGGTACAACACTGTCTATATTACTGAGAGCAGAATGGGATACAGCACTGAGTACAACAATGGGTATAACACTGTCTATATTACTGAGAGCAGAATGGGATACAGCTCTGTGTACAACAATGGGTATAACACTGTCTATATTACTGAGAGCAGAATGGGATACAGCACTGAGTACAACAATGGGTATAACACTGTCTATATTACTGAGAGCAGAATGGGTTACAGCTCGGAGTACAACAATGGGTATAACACTGCTCATATTACTGAGAGCAGAATGGGATACAGCTCTGTGTACAACAATGGGTATAACACTGTCTATATTACTGAGAGCAGAATGGGATACAGCACTGAGTACAACAATGGGTATAACACTGTCTATATTACTGAGAGCAGAATGGGTTACAGCTCGGAGTACAACAATGGGTATAACACTGCTCATATTACCAAGAGCAGAATGGGACACAGCTCTGAGTAGAACAATGGGTATAACACTGTCTATATTACTGAGAGCAGAATGGGACACAGCACTGAGTACAACAATGGGTATAACACTGTCTATATTACTGAGAGCAGAATGGGATACAGCACTGAGTACAACAATGGGTATAACACTGTCTATATTACTGAGAGCAGAATGGGATACAGCACTGAGTGCAATAATGGGGGTAACACTGTCTATATTACTGAGAGCAGAATGGGATACAGCACTGAGAACAACAATGGGTAGAACGCTGCCCATATTACCAAGAGCAGAATGGGACACAGCACTGAGTACAACAATGGGTACAACACTGTCTACATTACTAAGAGCAGCATGGGATACAGCACTGAGTGCAACAATGGGGATAACACTGTCTATATTACTGAGAGCAGAATGGGATACAGCACTGGGTACAACAATGGGTAAAACACTGTCAATATTACTGAGAGCAGAATGGGATACAGCACTGAGTGCAACAATGGGGATAACACTGTCTATATTACTGAGAGCAGAATGGGATACAGCACTGAGTGCAACAATGGGGATAACACTGTCTATATTACTGAGAGCAGAATGGGATACAGCACTGAGTACAACAATGGGTATAACACTGTCTATATTACTGAGAGCAGAATGGGTTACAGCTCTGAGTACAACAATGGGTATAACACTGTCTATATTACTGAGAGCAGAATGGGATACAGTACTGGGTACAACACTGTCTATATTACTGAGAGCAGAATGGGATACAGCACTGAGTACAACAATGGGTATAACACTGTCTATATTACTGAGAGCAGAATGAGATACACCTCTGTGTACAACAATGGGTATAACACTGTCTATATTACTGAGAGCAGAATGGGATACAGCTCTGAGTACAACAATGGGTATAACACTGTCTATATTACTGACAGCAGAATGGGATACAGCACTGAGTACAACAATGGGTATAACACTGTCTATATTACTGAGAGCAGAATGGGTTACAGCTCGGAGTACAACAATGGGTATAACACTGCTCATATTACCAAGAGCAGAATGGGACACAGCTCTGAGTAGAACAATGGGTATAACACTGTCTATATTACTGAGAGCAGAATGGGACACAGCACTGAGTACAACAATGGGTATAACACTGTCTATATTACTGAGAGCAGAATGGGATACAGCACTGAGTACAACAATGGGTATAACACTGTCTATATTACTGAGAGCAGAATGGGTTACAGCACTGAGTATTACAATGGGTATAACACTGTCTATATTACTGAGAGCAGAATGGGATACAGTACTGGGTACAACACTGTCTATATTACTGAGAGCAGAATGGGATACAGCACTGAGTACAACAATGGGTATAACACTGTCTATATTACTGAGAGCAGAATGGGATACAGCTCTGTGTACAACAATGGGTATAACACTGTCTATATTACTGAGAGCAGAATGGGATACAGCACTGAGTACAACAATGGGTATAACACTGTCTATATTACTGAGAGCAGAATGGGTTACAGCTCGGAGTACAACAATGGGTATAACACTGCTCATATTACCAAGAGCAGAATGGGACACAGCTCTGAGTAGAACAATGGGTATAACACTGTCTATATTACTGAGAGCAAAATGGGACACAGCACTGAGTACAACAATGGGTATAACACTGTCTATATTACTGAGAGCAGAATGGGATACAGCTCTGTGTACAACAATGGGTATAACACTGTCTATATTACTGAGAGCAGAATGGGATACAGCACTGAGTACAACAATGGGTATAACACTGTCTATATTACTGAGAGCAGAATGGGTTACAGCTCGGAGTACAACAATGGGTATAACACTGCTCATATTACCAAGAGCAGAATGGGACACAGCTCTGAGTAGAACAATGGGTATAACACTGTCTATATTACTGAGAGCAGAATGGGACACAGCACTGAGTACAACAATGGGTATAACACTGTCTATATTACTGAGAGCAGAATGGGATACAGCACTGAGTACAACAATGGGTATAACACTGTCTATATTACTGAGAGCAGAATGGGATACAGCACTGAGTGCAACAATGGGGGTAACACTGTCTATATTACTGAGAGCAGAATGGGATACAGCATTGAGAACAACAATGGGTATAACGCTGCCCATATTACCAAGAGCAGAATGGGACACAGCACTGAGTACAACAATGGGTACAACACTGTCTACATTACTAAGAGCAGCATGGGATACAGCACTGAGTGCAACAATGGGGATAACACTGTCTATATTACTGAGAGCAGAATGGGATACAGCACTGGGTACAACAATGGGTAAAACACTGTCAATATTACTGAGAGCAGAATGGGATACAGCACTGAGTGCAACAATGGGGATAACACTGTCTATATCACTGAGAGCAGAATGGGATACAGCACTGAGTACAACAATGGGTATAACACTGTCTATATTACTGAGAGCAGAATGGGTTACAGCTCTGAGTACAACAATGGGTATAACACTGTCTATATTACTGAGAGCAGAATGGGATACAGTACTGGGTACAACACTGTCTATATTACTGAGAGCAGAATGGGATACAGCACTGAGTCCAACAATGGGTATAACACTGTCTATATTACTGAGAGCAGAATGGGATACACCTCTGTGTACAACAATGGGTATAACACTGTCTATATTACTGAGAGCAGAATGGGTATAACACTGTCTATATTACTGAGAGCAGAATGGGACACAGCACTGAGTACAACAATGGGTATAACACTGTCTATATTACTGAGAGCAGAATGGGTTACAGCACTGAGTATTACAATGGGTATAACACTGTCTATATCACTGAGAGCAGAATGGGATGCAGCTCTGAGTACAACAATGGGGATAACACTGTCTATATTACTGAGAGCAGAATGGGATACAGCACTGAGTGCAACAATGGGGATAACACTGTCTATATTACTGAGAGCAGAATGGGATACAGCACTGAGAACAACAATGGGTATAACACTGCCCATATTACCAAGAGCAGAATGGGACACAGCACTGAGTACAACAATGGGTACAACACTGTCTACATTACTAAGAGCAGCATGGGATACAGCACTGAGTGCAACAATGGGGATAACACGGTCTATATTACTGAGAGCAGAATGGGTTACAGCTCTGAGTACAGCAATGGGTATAACACTGTCTATATTACTGAGAGCAGAATGGGATACAGTACTGGGTACAACACTGTCTATATTACTGAGAGCAGAATGGGATACAGCACTGAGTACAACAATGGGTATAACACTGTCTATATTACTGAGAGCAGAATGGAATACAGCTCTGTGTACAACAATGGGTATAACACTGTCTATATTGCTGAGAGCAGAATGGGATACAGCACTGAGTATTACAATGGGTATAACACTCTAGATTACTGAGAGCAGAATGTTATACAGCACGGGGTACAACAATGGGTATAACACGGTCTATATTACTGAGAGCAGAATGAGTTACAGCTCTGAGTACAGCAATGGGTATAACACTGTCTATATTACTGAGAGCAGAATGGGATACAGTACTGGGTACAACACTGTCTATATTACTGAGAGCAGAATGGGATACAGCACTGAGTACAACAATGGGTATAACACTGTCTATATTACTGAGAGCAGAATGGAATACAGCTCTGTGTACAACAATGGGTATAACACTGTCTATATTGCTGAGAGCAGAATGGGATACAGCACTGAGTATTACAATGGGTATAACACTCTAGATTACTGAGAGCAGAATGTTATACAGCACGGAGTACAACAATGGGTATAACACTGTCTATATTACTGAGAGCAGAATGGGATACAGCTCTGAGTACAACAATGGGTAAAACACTGTCTATATTACTGAGAGCAGAATGGGATACAGCTCTGAGTACAACAATGGGGATAACACTGTCTATATTACTGAGAGCAGAATGGGATACAGCTCTGAGTACAACAATGGGTAAAACACTGTCTATATTACTGAGAGCAGAATGGGATAAAGCTCTGAGTACAACAATGGTTATAACACAGCCGCTATTACTGAGAGCAGAATGGGATACAGCACTGAGTACAACAATGGGTACAACACTGTCTACATTACTAAGAGCAGCATGGGATACAGCACTGAGTGCAACAATGGGGATAACACGGTCTATATTACTGAGAGCAGAATGGGGTACAGCTCTGAGTACAACAATGGGTATAACACTGTCTATATTACTGAGAGCAGAATGGGATACAGCACTGAGTGCAACAATGGGGATAAGACTGTCTATATTACTGAGAGCAGAATGGGATACAGCTCTGAGTACAACAATGGGTATAACACTGTCTATATTACTGAGAGCAGAATGGGATACATCTCTGAGTACAACAATGGGTAAAACACTGTCTATATTACTGAGAGCAGAATGGGATACAGCTCTGAGTACAACAATGGGGATAACACTGTCTATATTACTGAGAGCAGAATGGGATACAGCTCTGAGTACAACAATGGGTAAAACACTGTCTATATTACTGAGAGCAGAATGGGATAAAGCTCTGAGTACAATAATGGTTATAACACAGCCGCTATTACTGAGAGCAGAATGGGATACAGCACTGAGTACAACAATGGGTATAACACTGCCCATATTAACAAGAGCAGAATGGGACACAGCACTGAGTACAACAATGGGTATAACACTGCCCATATTACGTAGAGCAGAATGGGACACAGCACTGAGTACAACAATGGGTACAACACTGTCTACATTACTAAGAGCAGCATGGGATACAGCACTGAGAGCAACAATGGGGATAACACGGTCTATATTACTGAGAGCAGAATGGGGTACAGCTCTGAGTACAACAATGGGTATAACACTGTCTATATTACTGAGAGCAGAATGGGATACAGCAATGAGTGCAACAATGGGGATAACACTGTCTATATTACTGAGAGCAGAATGGGATACAGCACTGGGTACAACAATGGGTAAAACACTGTCAATATTACTGAGAGCAGAATAGGATACAGCACTGATTGCAACAATGGGGATAACACTGTCTATATTACTGAGAGCAGAATGGGATACAGCTCTGAGTACAACAGTGGGTATAACACTGTCTATATTACTGAGAGCAGAATGGGATACAGCACTGAGTGCAACAATGGGGATAACACTGTCTATATTACTGAGAGCAGAATGGGATACAGCACTGAGTACAACAATAGGTATAACACGGTCTATATTACTGAGAGCAGAATGGGATACAGCTCTGAGTACAACAATGGGTATAACACTGTCTATATTACTGAGAGCAGAATGGGATACAGCACTGAGTGCAACAATGGGGATAACACTGTCTATATTACTGAGAGCAGAATGGGATACAGCACTGAGTACAACAATGGGTATAACACTGTCTATATTACTGAGAGCAGAATGGGTTACAGCTCTGAGTACAACAATGGGTATAACACTGTCTATATTACTGAGAGCAGAATGGGATACAGTACTGGGTACAACACTGTCTATATTACTGAGAGCAGAATGGGATACAGCACTGAGTACAACAATGGGTATAACACTGTCTATATTACTGAGAGCAGAATGGGATACAGCTCTGTGTACAACAATGGGTATAACACTGTCTATATTGCTGAGAGCAGAATGGGATACAGCACTGAGTATTACAATGGGTATAACACTCTACATTACTGAGAGCAGAATGTTATACAGCACGGAATACAACAATGGGTATAACACTGTCTATATTACTGAGAGCAGAATGGGTTACAGCTCTGAGTACAACAATGGGTATAACACTGTCTAAATTACTGAGAGCAGAATGGGATACAGTACTGGGTACAACACTGTCTATATTACTGAGAGCAGCATGGGATACAGCACTGAGTATTACAATGGGTATAACACTCTACATTACTGAGAGCAGAATGTTATACAGCACGGAGTACAACAATCGGTATAACACTGCCCATATTACCAAGAGCAGAATGGGACACAGCACTGAGTACAACAATGGGTATAACACTGTCTATATTACTGAGAGCAGAATGGGACACAGCACTGAGTACAACAATGGGTATCACACTGTCTATATTACTGAGAGCAGAATGTGATACAGCACTGAATACAACAATGAACATAACACTGCTTATATTACTGAAAGCAGAATGGGATAAAGCTCTGAGTACAACAATGGGTATAACACAGCCGCTATTACTGAGAGCAGAAAGGGATACAGCACTGAGTACAACAATGGGTAGAACACTGACTATACAACTGAGAGAAGAATGGGATACAGCACTGAGAACAACAATGGGTATAACACTGCCCATATTACCAAGAGCAGAATGGGACACAGCACTGAGTACAACAATGGGTATAACACTGCCCATATTACCTAGAGCAGAATGGGACACAGCACTGAGTACAACAATGGGTATAACACTGTCTATATTACTGAGAGCAGAATGGGTTACAGCTCGGAGTACAACAATGGGTATAACACTGCTCATATTACCAAGAGCAGAATGGGACACAGCTCTGAGTAGAACAATGGGTATAACACTGTCTATATTACTGAGAGCAGAATGGGACACAGCACTGAGTACAACAATGGGTATAACACTGTCTATATTACTGAGAGCAGAATGGGATACAGCACTGAGTACAACAATGGGTATAACACTGTCTATATTGCTGAGAGCAGAATGGGATACAGCACTGAGTATTACAATGGGTATAACACTCTACATTACTGAGAGCAGAATGTTATACAGCACGGAATACAACAATGGGTATAACACTGTCTATATTACTGAGAGCAGAATGGGTTACAGCTCTGAGTACAACAATGGGTATAACACTGTCTAAATTACTGAGAGCAGAATGGGATACAGTACTGGGTACAACACTGTCTATATTACTGAGAGCAGAATGGGATACAGCACTGAGTATTACAATGGGTATAACACTCTACATTACTGAGAGCAGAATGTTATACAGCACGGAGTACAACAATCGGTATAACACTGCCCATATTACCAAGAGCAGAATGGGACACAGCACTGAGTACAACAATGGGTATAACACTGTCTATATTACTGAGAGCAGAATGGGACACAGCACTGAGTACAACAATGGGTATCACACTGTCTATATTACTGAGAGCAGAATGTGATACAGCACTGAATACAACAATGAACATAACACTGCTTATATTACTGAAAGCAGAATGGGATAAAGCTCTGAGTACAACAATGGGTATAACACAGCCGCTATTACTGAGAGCAGAAAGGGATACAGCACTGAGTACAACAATGGGTAGAACACTGACTATACAACTGAGAGAAGAATGGGATACAGCACTGAGAACAACAATGGGTATAACACTGCCCATATTACCAAGAGCAGAATGGGACACAGCACTGAGTACAACAATGGGTATAACACTGCCCATATTACCTAGAGCAGAATGGGACACAGCACTGAGTACAACAATGGGTATAACACTGTCTATATTACTGAGAGCAGAATGGGTTACAGCTCGGAGTACAACAATGGGTATAACACTGCTCATATTACCAAGAGCAGAATGGGACACAGCTCTGAGTAGAACAATGGGTATAACACTGTCTATATTACTGAGAGCAGAATGGGACACAGCACTGAGTACAACAATGGGTATAACACTGTCTATATTACTGAGAGCAGAATGGGATACAGCACTGAGTACAACAATGGGTATAACACTGTCTATATTACTGAGAGCAGAATGGGATACAGCACTGAGTGCAACAATGGGGATAACACTGTCTATATTACTGAGAGCAGAATGGGATACAGCACTGAGAACAACAATGGGTATAACGCTGCCCATATTACCAAGAGCAGAATGGGACACAGCACTGAGTACAACAATGGGTACAACACTGTCTACATTACTAAGAGCAGCATGGGATACAGCACTGAGTGCAACAATGGGGATAACACTGTCTATATTACTGAGAGCAGAATGGGATACAGCACTGGGTACAACAATGGGTAAAACACTGTCAATATTACTGAGAGCAGAATGGGATACAGCACTGAGTGCAACAATGGGGATAACACTGTCTATATTACTGAGAGCAGAATGGGATACAGCACTGGGTACAACAATGGGTAAAACACTGTCAATATTACTGAGAGCAGAATGGGATACAGCACTGAGTGCAACAATGGGGATAACACTGTCTATATTACTGAGAGCAGAATGGGATACAGCAGTGAGTGCAACAATGGGGATAACACTGTCTATATTACTGAGAGCAGAATGGGATACAGCACTGAGTACAACAATGGGTATAACACTGTCTATATTACTGAGAGCAGAATGGGTTACAGCTCTGAGTACAACAATGGGTATAACACTGTCTATATTACTGAGAGCAGAATGGGATACAGTACTGGGTACAACACTGTCTATATTACTGAGAGCAGAATGGGATACAGCACTGAGTACAACAATGGGTATAACACTGTCTATATTACTGAGAGCAGAATGGGATACACCTCTGTGTACAACAATGGGTATAACACTGTCTATATTACTGAGAGCAGAATGGGATACAGCTCTGAGTACAACAATGGGTATAACACTGTCTATATTACTGACAGCAGAATGGGATACAGCACTGAGTACAACAATGGGTATAACACTGTCTATATTACTGAGAGCAGAATGGGTTACAGCTCGGAGTACAACAATGGGTATAACACTGCTCATATTACCAAGAGCAGAATGGGACACAGCTCTGAGTAGAACAATGGGTATAACACTGTCTATATTACTGAGAGCAGAATGGGACACAGCACTGAGTACAACAATGGGTATAACACTGTCTATATTACTGAGAGCAGAATGGGATACAGCACTGAGTACAACAATGGGTATAACACTGTCTATATTACTGAGAGCAGAATGGGTTACAGCACTGAGTATTACAATGGGTATAACACTGTCTATATCACTGAGAGCAGAATGGGATACAGCTCTGAGTACAACAATGGGGATAACACTGTCTATATTACTGAGAGCAGAATGGGATACAGCACTGAGTGCAACAATGGGGATAACACTGTCTATATTACTGAGAGCAGAATGGGATAAAGCTCTGAGTACAACAATGGTTATAACACAGCCGCTATTACTGAGAGCAGAATGGGATACAGCACTGAGTACAACAATGGGTACAACACTGTCTACATTACTAAGAGCAGCATGGGATACAGCACTGAGTGCAACAATGGGGATAACACGGTCTATATTACTGAGAGCAGAATGGGGTACAGCTCTGAGTACAACAATGGGTATAACACTGTCTATATTACTGAGAGCAGAATGGGATACAGCACTGAGTGCAACAATGGGGATAACACTGTCTATATTACTGAGAGCAGAATGGGATACAGCTCTGAGTACAACAATGGGTATAACACTGTCTATATTACTGAGAGCAGAATGGGATACATCTCTGAGTACAACAATGGGTAAAACACTGTCTATATTACTGAGAGCAGAATGGGATACAGCTCTGAGTACAACAATGGGGATAATACTGTCTATATTACTGAGAGCAGAATGGGATAAAGCTCTGAGTACAATAATGGTTATAACACAGCCGCTATTACTGAGAGCAGAATGGGATACAGCACTGAGTACAACAATGGGTATAACACTGCCCATATTAACAAGAGCAGAATGGGACACAGCACTGAGTACAACAATGGGTATAACACTGCCCATATTACCAAGAGCAGAATGGGACACAGCACTGAGTACAACAATGGGTACAACACTGTCTACATTACTAAGAGCAGCATGGGATACAGCACTGAGAGCAACAATGGGGATAACACGGTCTATATTACTGAGAGCAGAATGGGGTACAGCTCTGAGTACAACAATGGGTATAACACTGTCTATATTACTGAGAGCAGAATGGGATACAGCAATGAGTGCAACAATGGGGATAACACTGTCTATATTACTGAGAGCAGAATGGGATACAGCACTGGGTACAACAATGGGGATAACACTGTCTATATTACTGAGAGCAGAATGGGATACAGCACTGAGTACAACAATGGGTATAACACTGTCTATATTACTGAGAGCAGAATGGGTTACAGCTCTGAGTACAACAATGGGTATAACACTGTCTATATTACTGAGAGCAGAATGGGATACAGTACTGGGTACAACACTGTCTATATTACTGAGAGCAGAATGGGATACAGCACTGAGTACAACAATGGGTATAACACTGTCTATATTACTGAGAGCAGAATGGGATATAGCTCTGTGTACAACAATGGGTATAACACTGTCTATATTGCTGAGAGCAGAATGGGATACAGCACTGAGTATTACAATGGGTATAACACTCTACATTACTGAGAGCAGAATGTTATACAGCACGGAATACAACAATGGGTATAACACTGTCTATATTACTGAGAGCAGAATGGGTTACAGCTCTGAGTACAACAATGGGTATAACACTGTCTATATTACTGAGAGCAGAATGGGATACAGTACTGGGTACAACACTGTCTATATTACTGAGAGCAGAATGGGATACAGCACTGAGTATTACAATGGGTATAACACTCTACATTACTGAGAGCAGAATGTTATACAGCAGGGAGTACAACAATCGGTATAACACTGCCCATATTACCAAGAGCAGAATGGGACACAGCACTGAGTACAACAATGGGTATAACACTGTCTATATTACTGAGAGCAGAATGGGACACAGCACTGAGTACAACAATGGGTATCACACTGTCTATATTACTGAGAGCAGAATGTGATACAGCACTGAATACAACAATGAACATAACACTGCTTATATTACTGAAAGCAGAATGGGATACAGCACTGAGTACAACAATGGGTATAACACTGCCCATATTAACAAGAGCAGAATGGGACACAGCACTGAGTACAACAATGGGTATAACACTGCCCATATTACGTAGAGCAGAATGGGACACAGCACTGAGTACAACAATGGGTACAACACTGTCTACATTACTAAGAGCAGCATGGGATACAGCACTGAGAGCAACAATGGGGATAACACGGTCTATATTACTGAGAGCAGAATGGGGTACAGCTCTGAGTACAACAATGGGTATAACACTGTCTATATTACTGAGAGCAGAATGGGATACAGCAATGAGTGCAACAATGGGGATAACACTGTCTATATTACTGAGAGCAGAATGGGATACAGCACTGGGTACAACAATGGGTAAAACACTGTCAATATTACTGAGAGCAGAATAGGATACAGCACTGAGTGCAACAATGGGGATAACACTGTCTATATTACTGAGAGCAGAATGGGATACAGCTCTGAGTACAACAATGGGTATAACACTGTCTATATTACTGAGAGCAGAATGGGATACAGCACTGAGTGCAACAATGGGGATAACACTGTCTATATTACTGAGAGCAGAATGGGATACAGCACTGAGTACAACAATGGGTATAACACGGTCTATATTACTGAGAGCAGAATGGGATACAGCTCTGAGTACAACAATGGGTATAACACTGTCTATATTACTGAGAGCAGAATGGGATACAGCACTGAGTGCAACAATGGGGATAACACTGTCTATATTACTGAGAGCAGAATGGGATACAGCACTGAGTACAACAATGGGTATAACACTGTCTATATTACTGAGAGCAGAATGGGTTACAGCTCTGAGTACAATAATGGGTATAACACTGTCTATATTACTGAGAGCAGAAGGGGATACAGTACTGGGTACAACACTGTCTATATTACTGAGAGCAGAATGGGATACAGCACTGAGTACAACAATGGGTATAACACTGTCTATATTACTGAGAGCAGAATGGGATACAGCTCTGTGTACAACAATGGGTATAACACTGTCTATATTGCTGAGAGCAGAATGGGATACAGCACTGAGTATTACAATGGGTATAACACTCTACATTACTGAGAGCAGAATGTTATACAGCACGGAATACAACAATGGGTATAACACTGTCTATATTACTGAGAGCAGAATGGGTTACAGCTCTGAGTACAACAATGGGTATAACACTGTCTAAATTACTGAGAGCAGAATGGGATACAGTACTGGGTACAACACTGTCTATATTACTGAGAGCAGAATGGGATACAGCACTGAGTATTACAATGGGTATAACACTCTACATTACTGAGAGCAGAATGTTATACAGCACGGAGTACAACAATCGGTATAACACTGCCCATATTACCAAGAGCAGAATGGGACACAGCACTGAGTACAACAATGGGTATAACACTGTCTATATTACTGAGAGCAGAATGGGACACAGCACTGAGTACAACAATGGGTATCACACTGTCTATATTACTGAGAGCAGAATGTGATACAGCACTGAATACAACAATGAACATAACACTGCTTATATTACTGAAAGCAGAATGGGATAAAGCTCTGAGTACAACAATGGGTATAACACAGCCGCTATTACTGAGAGCAGAAAGGGATACAGCACTGAGTACAACAAGGGGTAGAACACTGACTATACAACTGAGAGAAGAATGGGATACAGCACTGAGAACAACAATGGGTATAACACTGCCCATATTACCAAGAGCAGAATGGGACACAGCACTGAGTACAACAATGGGTATAACACTGCCCATATTACCTAGAGCAGAATGGGACACAGCACTGAGTACAACAATGGGTATAACACTGTCTATATTACTGAGAGCAGAATGGGTTACAGCTCGGAGTACAACAATGGGTATAACACTGCTCATATTACCAAGAGCAGAATGGGACACAGCTCTGAGTAGAACAATGGGTATAACACTGTCTATATTACTGAGAGCAGAATGGGACACAGCACTGAGTACAACAATGGGTATAACACTGTCTATATTACTGAGAGCAGAATGGGATACAGCACTGAGTACAACAATGGGTATAACACTGTCTATATTACTGAGAGCAGAATGGGATACAGCACTGAGTGCAACAATGGGGATAACACTGTCTATATTACTGAGAGCAGAATGGGATACAGCACTGAGAACAACAATGGGTATAACGCTGCCCATATTACCAAGAGCAGAATGGGACACAGCACTGAGTACAACAATGGGTACAACACTGTCTACATTACTAAGAGCAGCATGGGATACAGCACTGAGTGCAACAATGGGGATAACACTGTCGATATTACTGAGAGCAGAATGGGATACAGCACTGGGTACAACAATGGGTAAAACACTGTCAATATTACTGAGAGCAGAATGGGATACAGCACTGAGTGCAACAATGGGGATAACACTGTCTATATTACTGAGAGCAGAATGGGATACAGCACTGAGTGCAACAATGGGGATAACACTGTCTATATTACTGAGAGCAGAATGGGATACAGCACTGAGTACAACAATGGGTATAACACTGTCTATATTACTGAGAGCAGAATGGGTTACAGCTCTGAGTACAACAATGGGTATAACACTGTCTATATTACTGAGAGCAGAATGGGATACAGTACTGGGTACAACACTGTCTATATTACTGAGAGCAGAATGGGATACAGCACTGAGTACAACAATGGGTATAACACTGTCTATATTACTGAGAGCAGAATGGGATACACCTCTGTGTACAACAATGGGTATAACACTGTCTATATTACTGAGAGCAGAATGGGATACAGCTCTGAGTACAACAATGGGTATAACACTGTCTATATTACTGACAGCAGAATGGGATACAGCACTGAGTACAACAATGGGTATAACACTGTCTATATTACTGAGATCAGAATGGGTTACAGCTCGGAGTACAACAATGGGTATAACACTGCTCATATTACCAAGAGCAGAATGGGACACAGCTCTGAGTAGAACAATGGGTATAACACTGTCTATATTACTGAGAGCAGAATGGGACACAGCACTGAGTACAACAATGGGTATAACACTGTCTATATTACTGAGAGCAGAATGGGATACAGCACTGAGTACAACAATGGGTATAACACTGTCTATATTACTGAGAGCAGAATGGGTTACAGCACTGAGTATTACAATGGGTATAACACTGTCTATATCACTGAGAGCAGAATGGGATACAGCTCTGAGTACAACAATGGGGATAACACTGTCTATATTACTGAGAGCAGAATGGGATACAGCACTGAGTGCAACAATGGGGATAACACTGTCTATATTACTGAGAGCAGAATGGGATACAGCACTGAGAACAACAATGGGTATAACGCTGCCCATATTACCAAGAGCAGAATGGGACACAGCACTGAGTACAACAATGGGTACAACACTGTCTACATTACTAAGAGCAGCATGGGATACAGCACTGAGTGCAACAATGGGGATAACACTGTCTATATTACTGAGAGCAGAATGGGATACAGCACTGGGTACAACAATGGGTAAAACACTGTCAATATTACTGAGAGCAGAATGGGATACAGCACTGAGTGCAACAATGGGGATAACACTGTCTATATTACTGAGAGCAGAATGGGATACAGCACTGAGTGCAACAATGGGGATAACACTGTCTATATTACTGAGAGCAGAATGGGATACAGCACTGAGTACAACAATGGGTATAACACTGTCTATATTACTGAGAGCAGAATGGGTTACAGCTCTGAGTACAACAATGGGTATAACACTGTCTATATTACTGAGAGCAGAATGGGATACAGTACTGGGTACAACACTGTCTATATTACTGAGAGCAGAATGGGATACAGCACTGAGTACAACAATGGGTATAACACTGTCTATATTACTGAGAGCAGAATGGGATACACCTCTGTGTACAACAATGGGTATAACACTGTCTATATTACTGAGAGCAGAATGGGATACAGCTCTGAGTACAACAATGGGTATAACACTGTCTATATTACTGACAGCAGAATGGGATACAGCACTGAGTACAACAATGGGTATAACACTGTCTATATTACTGAGATCAGAATGGGTTACAGCTCGGAGTACAACAATGGGTATAACACTGCTCATATTACCAAGAGCAGAATAGGACACAGCTCTGAGTAGAACAATGGGTATAACACTGTCTATATTACTGAGAGCAGAATGGGACACAGCACTGAGTACAACAATGGGTATAACACTGTCTATATTACTGAGAGCAGAATGGGATACAGCACTGAGTACAACAATGGGTATAACACTGTCTATATTACTGAGAGCAGAATGGGTTACAGCACTGAGTATTACAATGGGTATAACACTGTCTATATCACTGAGAGCAGAATGGGATACAGCTCTGAGTACAACAATGGGGATAACACTGTCTATATTACTGAGAGCAGAATGGGATACAGCACTGAGTGCAACAATGGGGATAACACTGTCTATATTACTGAGAGCAGAATGGGATACAGCACTGAGAACAACAATGGGTATAACACTGCCCATATTACCAAGAGCAGAATGGGATACAGTACTGGGTACAACACTGTCTATATTACTGAGAGCAGAATGGGATACAGCACTCAGTACAACAATGGGTATAACACTGTCTATATTACTGAGAGCAGAATGGAATACAGCTCTGTGTACAACAATGGGTATAACACTGTCTATATTGCTGAGAGCAGAATGGGATACAGCACTGAGTATTACAATGGGTATAACACTCTAGATTACTGAGAGCAGAATGTTATACAGCACGGAGTACAACAATGGGTATAACACTGTCTATATTACTGAGAGCAGAATGGGATACAGCTCTGAGTACAACAATGGGTAAAACACTGTCTATGTTACTGAGAGCAGAACGGGATACAGCTCTGAGTACAACAATGGGGATAACACTGTCTATATTACTGAGAGCAGAATGGGATACAGCTCTGAGTACAACAATGGGTAAAACACTGTCTATATTACTGAGAGCAGAATGGGATAAAGCTCTGAGTACAACAATGGTTATAACACAGCCGCTATTACTGAGAGCAGAATGGGATACAGCACTGAGTACAACAATGGGTACAACACTGTCTACATTACTAAGAGCAGCATGGGATACAGCACTGAGTGCAACAATGGGGATAACACGGTCTATATTACTGAGAGCAGAATGGGGTACAGCTCTGAGTACAACAATGGGGAGAACACTGTCTATATTACTGAGAGCAGAATGGGATACAGCACTGAGTGCAACAATGGGGATAACACTGTCTATATTACTGAGAGCAGAATGGGATACAGCTCTGAGTACAACAATGGGTATAACACTGTCTATATTACTGAGAGCAGAATGGGATACATCTCTGAGTACAACAATGGGTAAAACACTGTCTATATTACTGAGAGCAGAATGGGATACAGCTCTGAGTACAACAATGGGGATAACACTGTCTATATTACTGAGAGCAGAATGGGATACAGCTCTGAGTACAACAATGGGTAAAACACTGTCTATATTACTGAGAGCAGAATGGGATAAAGCTCTGAGTACAATAATGGTTATAACACAGCCGCTATTACTGAGAGCAGAATGGGATACAGCACTGAGTACAACAATGGGTATAACACTGCCCATATTAACAAGAGCAGAATGGGACACAGCACTGAGTACAACAATGGGTATAACACTGCCCATATTACCAAGAGCAGAATGGGACACAGCACTGAGTACAACAATGGGTACAACACTGTCTACATTACTAAGAGCAGCATGGGATACAGCACTGAGAGCAACAATGGAGATAACACGGTCTATATTACTGAGAGCAGAATGGGGTACAGCTCTGAGTACAACAATGGGTATAACACTGTCTATATTACTGAGAGCAGAATGGGAGACAGCAATGAGTGCAACAATGGGGATAACACTGTCTATATTACTGAGAGCAGAATGGGATACAGCACTGGGTACAACAATGGGGATAACACTGTCTATATTACTGAGAGCAGAATGGGATACAGCACTGAGTACAACAATGGGTATAACACTGTCTATATTACTGAGAGCAGAATGGGTTACAGCTCTGAGTACAACAATGGGTATAACACTGTCTATATTACTGAGAGCAGAATGGGATACAGTACTGGGTACAACACTGTCTATATTACTGAGAGCAGAATGGGATACAGCACTGAGTACAACAATGGGTATAACACTGTCTATATTACTGAGAGCAGAATGGGATACAGCTCTGTGTACAACAATGGGTATAACACTGTCTATATTGCTGAGAGCAGAATGGGATACAGCACTGAGTATTACAATGGGTATAACACTCTACATTACTGAGAGCAGAATGTTATACAGCACGGAATACAACAATGGGTATAACACTGTCTATATTACTGAGAGCAGAATGGGTTACAGCTCTGAGTACAACAATGGGTATAACACTGTCTATATTACTGAGAGCAGAATGGGATACAGTACTGGGTACAACACTGTCTATATTACTGAGAGCAGAATGGGATACAGCACTGAGTATTACAATGGGTATAACACTCTACATTACTGAGAGCAGAATGTTATACAGCACGGAGTACAACAATCGGTATAACACTGCCCATATTACCAAGAGCAGAATGGGACACAGCACTGAGTACAACAATGGGTATAACACTGTCTATATTACTGAGAGCAGAATGGGACACAGCACTGAGTACAACAATGGGTATCACACTGTCTATATTACTGAGAGCAGAATGTGATACAGCACTGAATACAACAATGAACATAACACTGCTTATATTACTGAAAGCAGAATGGGATAAAGCTCTGAGTACAACAATGGGTATAACACAGCCGCTATTACTGAGAGCAGAATGGGATACAGCACGGAGTACAACAATGGGTAGAACACTGACTATACAACTGAGAGAAGAATGGGATACAGCACTGAGAACAACAATGGGTATAACACTGCCCATATTACCAAGAGCAGAATGGGACACAGCACTGAGTACAACAATGGGTATAACACTGCCCATATTACCTAGAGCAGAATGGGACACAGCACTGAGTACAACAATGGGTACAACACTGTCTACATTACTAAGAGCAGCATGGGATACAGCACTGAGTGCAACAATGGGGATAACACTGTCTATATTACTGAGAGCAGAATGGGATACAGCTCTGAGTACAACAATGGGGATAACACTGTCTATATTACTGAGAGCAGAATGGGGTACAGCTCTGAGTACAACAATGGGTATAACACTGTCTATATTGCTGAGAGCAGAATGGGATACAGCACTGAGTACAACAATGGGTATAACACTGTCTATATTACTGAGAGCAGAATGGGTTACAGCACTGAGTATTACAATGGGTATAACACTGTCTATATCACTGAGAGCAGAATGGGATACAGCTCTGAGTACAACAATGGGGATAACACTGTCTATATTACTGAGAGCAGAATGGGATACAGCACTGAGTGCAACAATGGGGATAACACTGTCTATATTACTGAGAGCAGAATGGGATACAGCACTGAGAACAACAATGGGTATAACGCTGCCCATATTACCAAGAGCAGAATGGGACACAGCACTGAGTACAACAATGGGTACAACACTGTCTACATTACTAAGAGCAGCATGGGATACAGCACTGAGTGCAACAATGGGGATAACACTGTCTATATTACTGAGAGCAGAATGGGATACAGCACTGGGTACAACAATGGGTAAAACACTGTCAATATTACTGAGAGCAGAATGGGATACAGCACTGAGTGCAACAATGGGGATAACACTGTCTATATTACTGAGAGCAGAATGGGATACAGCACTGAGTGCAACAATGGGGATAACACTGTCTATATTACTGAGAGCAGAATGGGATACAGCACTGAGTACAACAATGGGTATAACACTGTCTATATTACTGAGAGCAGAATGGGTTACAGCTCTGAGTACAACAATGGGTATAACACTGTCTATATTACTGAGAGCAGAATGGGATACAGTACTGGGTACAACACTGTCTATATTACTGAGAGCAGAATGGGATACAGCACTGAGTACAACAATGGGTATAACACTGTCTATATTACTGAGAGCAGAATGGGATACACCTCTGTGTACAACAATGGGTATAACACTGTCTATATTACTGAGAGCAGAATGGGATACAGCTCTGAGTACAACAATGGGTATAACACTGTCTATATTACTGACAGCAGAATGGGATACAGCACTGAGTACAACAATGGGTATAACACTGTCTATATTACTGAGATCAGAATGGGTTACAGCTCGGAGTACAACAATGGGTATAACACTGCTCATATTACCAAGAGCAGAATGGGACACAGCTCTGAGTAGAACAATGGGTATAACACTGTCTATATTACTGAGAGCAGAATGGGACACAGCACTGAGTACAACAATGGGTATAACACTGTCTATATTACTGAGAGCAGAATGGGATACAGCACTGAGTACAACAATGGGTATAACACTGTCTATATTACTGAGAGCAGAATGGGTTACAGCACTGAGTATTACAATGGGTATAACACTGTCTATATCACTGAGAGCAGAATGGGATACAGCTCTGAGTACAACAATGGGGATAACACTGTCTATATTACTGAGAGCAGAATGGGATACAGCACTGAGTGCAACAATGGGGATAACACTGTCTATATTACTGAGAGCAGAATGGGATACAGCACTGAGAACAACAATGGGTATAACACTGCCCATATTACCAAGAGCAGAATGGGATACAGTACTGGGTACAACACTGTCTATATTACTGAGAGCAGAATGGGATACAGCACTCAGTACAACAATGGGTATAACACTGTCTATATTACTGAGAGCAGAATGGAATACAGCTCTGTGTACAACAATGGGTATAACACTGTCTATATTGCTGAGAGCAGAATGGGATACAGCACTGAGTATTACAATGGGTATAACACTCTAGATTACTGAGAGCAGAATGTTATACAGCACGGAGTACAACAATGGGTATAACACTGTCTATATTACTGAGAGCAGAATGGGATACAGCTCTGAGTACAACAATGGGTAAAACACTGTCTATATTACTGAGAGCAGAACGGGATACAGCTCTGAGTACAACAATGGGGATAACACTGTCTATATTACTGAGAGCAGAATGGGATACAGCTCTGAGTACAACAATGGGTAAAACACTGTCTATATTACTGAGAGCAGAATGGGATAAAGCTCTGAGTACAACAATGGTTATAACACAGCCGCTATTACTGAGAGCAGAATGGGATACAGCACTGAGTACAACAATGGGTACAACACTGTCTACATTACTAAGAGCAGCATGGGATACAGCACTGAGTGCAACAATGGGGATAACACGGTCTATATTACTGAGAGCAGAATGGGGTACAGCTCTGAGTACAACAATGGGTATAACACTGTCTATATTACTGAGAGCAGAATGGGATACAGCACTGAGTGCAACAATGGGGATAACACTGTCTATATTACTGAGAGCAGAATGGGATACAGCTCTGAGTACAACAATGGGTATAACACTGTCTATATTACTGAGAGCAGAATGGGATACATCTCTGAGTACAACAATGGGTAAAACACTGTCTATATTACTGAGAGCAGAATGGGATACAGCTCTGAGTACAACAATGGGGATAACACTGTCTATATTACTGAGAGCAGAATGGGATACAGCTCTGAGTACAACAATGGGTAAAACACTGTCTATATTACTGAGAGCAGAATGGGATAAAGCTCTGAGTACAATAATGGTTATAACACAGCCGCTATTACTGAGAGCAGAATGGGATACAGCACTGAGTACAACAATGGGTATAACACTGCCCATATTAACAAGAGCAGAATGGGACACAGCACTGAGTACAACAATGGGTATAACACTGCCCATATTACCAAGAGCAGAATGGGACACAGCACTGAGTACAACAATGGGTACAACACTGTCTACATTACTAAGAGCAGCATGGGATACAGCACTGAGAGCAACAATGGAGATAACACGGTCTATATTACTGAGAGCAGAATGGGGTACAGCTCTGAGTACAACAATGGGTATAACACTGTCTATATTACTGAGAGCAGAATGGGATACAGCAATGAGTGCAACAATGGGGATAACACTGTCTATATTACTGAGAGCAGAATGGGATACAGCACTGGGTACAACAATGGGGATAACACTGTCTATATTACTGAGAGCAGAATGGGATACAGCACTGAGTACAACAATGGGTATAACACTGTCTATATTACTGAGAGCAGAATGGGTTACAGCTCTGAGTACAACAATGGGTATAACACTGTCTATATTACTGAGAGCAGAATGGGATACAGTACTGGGTACAACACTGTCTATATTACTGAGAGCAGAATGGGATACAGCACTGAGTACAACAATGGGTATAACACTGTCTATATTACTGAGAGCAGAATGGGATACAGCTCTGTGTACAACAATGGGTATAACACTGTCTATATTGCTGAGAGCAGAATGGGATACAGCACTGAGTATTACAATGGGTATAACACTCTACATTACTGAGAGCAGAATGTTATACAGCACGGAATACAACAATGGGTATAACACTGTCTATATTACTGAGAGCAGAATGGGTTACAGCTCTGAGTACAACAATGGGTATAACACTGTCTATATTACTGAGAGCAGAATGGGATACAGTACTGGGTACAACACTGTCTATATTACTGAGAGCAGAATGGGATACAGCACTGAGTATTACAATGGGTATAACACTCTACATTACTGAGAGCAGAATGTTATACAGCACGGAGTACAACAATCGGTATAACACTGCCCATATTACCAAGAGCAGAATGGGACACAGCACTGAGTACAACAATGGGTATAACACTGTCTATATTACTGAGAGCAGAATGGGACACAGCACTGAGTACAACAATGGGTATCACACTGTCTATATTACTGAGAGCAGAATGTGATACAGCACTGAATACAACAATGAACATAACACTGCTTATATTACTGAAAGCAGAATGGGATAAAGCTCTGAGTACAACAATGGGTATAACACAGCCGCTATTACTGAGAGCAGAATGGGATACAGCACGGAGTACAACAATGGGTAGAACACTGACTATACAACTGAGAGAAGAATGGGATACAGCACTGAGAACAACAATGGGTATAACACTGCCCATATTACCAAGAGCAGAATGGGACACAGCACTGAGTACAACAATGGGTATAACACTGCCCATATTACCTAGAGCAGAATGGGACACAGCACTGAGTACAACAATGGGTACAACACTGTCTACATTACTAAGAGCAGCATGGGATACAGCACTGAGTGCAACAATGGGGATAACACTGTCTATATTACTGAGAGCAGAATGGGATACAGCTCTGAGTACAACAATGGGGATAACACTGTCTATATTACTGAGAGCAGAATGGGGTACAGCTCTGAGTACAACAATGGGTATAACACTGTCTATATTGCTGAGAGCAGAATGGGATACAGCACTGAGTACAACAATGGGTATAACACTGTCTATATTACTGAGAGCAGAATGGGATACAGCTCTGAGTACAACAATGGGGATAACACTGTCTATATTACTGAGAGCAGAATGGATACAGCTCTGAGTACAACAATGGGTATAACACTGTCTATGTTACTGAGAGCAGAATGGGATACAGCACTGAGTACAACAATGGGTATAACACTGTCTATATTACTGAGAGCAGAATGGGTTACAGCTCTGAGTACAACAATGGGTATAACACTGTCTATATTACTGAGAGCAGAATGGGATACAGTACTGGGTACAACACTGTCTATATTACTGAGAGCAGAATGGGATACAGCACTGAGTATTACAATGGGTATAACACTCTACATTACTGAGAGCAGAATGTTATACAGCAGGGAGTACAACAATCGGTATAACACTGCCCATATTACCAAGAGCAGAATGGAACACAGCACTGAGTACAACAATGGGTATAACACTGTCTATATTACTGAGAGCAGAATGGGACACAGCACTGAGTACAACAATGGGTATCACACTGTCTATATTACTGAGAGCAGAATGTGATACAGCACTGAATACAACAATGAACATAACACTGCTTATATTACTGAAAGCAGAATGGGATAAAGCTCTGAGTACAACAATGGGTATAACACAGCCGCTATTACTGAGAGCAGAATGGGATACAGCACGGAGTACAACAATGGGTAGAACACTGACTATACAACTGAGAGAAGAATGGGATACAGCACTGAGAACAACAATGGGTATAACACTGCCCATATTACCAAGAGCAGAATGGGACACAGCACTGAGTACAACAATGGGTATAACACTGCCCATATTACCTAGAGCAGAATGGGACACAGCACTGAGTACAACAATGGGTACAACACTGTCTACATTACTAAGAGCAGCATGGGATACAGCACTGAGTGCAACAATGGGGATAACACTGTCTATATTACTGCGAGCAGAATGGGATACAGCACTGAGTGCAACAATGGGGATAACACTGTCTATATTACTGAGAGCAGAATGGGATACAGCTCTGAGTACAACAATGGGGTTAACACTGTCTATATTACTGAGAGCAGAATGGGGTACAGCTCTGAGTACAACAATGGGTATAACACTGTCTATATTGCTGAGAGCAGAATGGGATACAGCACTGAGTACAACAATGGGTATAACACTGTCTATATTACTGAGAGCAGAATGGGATGCAGCTCTGAGTACAACAATGGGGATAACACTGTCTATATTACTGAGAGCAGAATGGGATACAGCTCCGAGTACAACAATGGGTATAACACTGTCTATGTTACTGAGAGCAGAATGGGATACAGCACTGAGTACAACAATGGGTATAACACTGTCTATATTACTGAGAGCAGAATGGGTTACAGCTCTGAGTACAACAATGGGTATAACACTGTCTATATTACTGAGAGCACAATGGGATACAGTACTGGGTACAACACTGTCTATATTACTGAGAGCAGAATGGGATACAGCACTGAGTACAACAGTGGGTATAACACTGTCTATATTACTGAGAGCAGAATGGGATACAGCTCTGTGTACAACAATGGGTATAACACTGTCTATATTGCTGAGAGCAGAATGGGATACAGCACTGAGTATTACAATGGGTATAACACTCTACATTACTGAGAGCAGAATGTTATACAGCACGGAGTACAACAATGGGTAAAACACTGTCTATATTACTGAGAGCAGAATGGGTTACAGCTCTGAGTACAACAATGGGTATAACACTGTCTATATTACTGAGAGCAGAATGGGATACAGTACTGGGTACAACACTGTCTATAATACTGAGAGCAGGATGGGATACAGCACTGAGTACAACAATGGGTATAACACTGTCTATATTACTGAGAGCAGAATGGGATACAGCTCTGTGTACAACAATGGGTATAACACTGTCTATATTGCTGAGAGCAGAATGGGATACAGCACTGAGTGTTACAATGGGTATAACACTCTACATTACTGAGAGCAGAATGTTATACAGCACTGAGTACAACAATGGGTATAACACTGTCTATATTACTGAGAGCAGAATGGGACACAGCACTGAGTACAACAATGGGTATCACACTGTCTATATTACTGAGAGCAGAATGTGATACAGCACTGAATACAACAATGAACATAACACTGCTTATATTACTGAAAGCAGAATGGGATAAAGCTCTGAGTACAACAATGGGTATAACACAGCCGCTATTACTTAGAGCAGAACGGGATACAGCACTGAGTACAACAATGGGTATCACACTGTCTATATTACTGAGAGCAGAATGTGATACAGCACTGAATACAACAATGAACATAACACTGCTTATATTACTGAAAGCAGAATGGGACACAGCACTGAGTACAACAATGGGTATAACACTGCCCATATTACCAAGAGCAGAATGGGACACAGCACTGAGTACAACAATGGGTACAACACTGTCTACATTACTGAGAGCAGCATGGGATACAGCACTGAGTGCAACAATGGGGATAACACGGTCTATATTACTGAGAGCAGAATGGGGTACACACTGTCTACATTACTAAGAGCAGCATGGGATACAGCACTGAGTGCAACAATGGGGATAACACGGTCTATATTACTGAGAGCAGAATGGGATACAGCACTGGGTACAACAATGGGTAAAACACTCTCAATATTACTGAGAGCAGAATGGGATACAGCACTGAGTGCAACAATGGGGATAACACTGTCTATATTACTGAGAGCAGAATGGGATACAGCACTGAGTGCAACAATGGGGATAACACTGTCTATATTACTGAGAGCAGAATGGGATACAGCTCTGAGTACAACAATGGGTATAACACTGTCTATATTACTGAGAGCAGAATGGGATACAGCTCTGAGTACAACAATGGGTATAACACTGTCTATATTACTGAGAGCAGAATGGGATACAGCACTGAGTACAACAATGGGTATAACACTGTCTATATTAGTGAGAGCAGAATGGGATACAGCACTGGGTACAACAATGGGTATAACACTGTCTATATTACTGAGAGCAGAATGGGATACAGCTCTGAGTACAACAATGGGTATAACACTGTCTACATTACTGAGAGCAGAATGGGATACAGCACTGAGTACAACAATGGGGATAACACGGTCTATATTACTGAGAGCAGAATGGGATACAGCACTGGGTACAACAATGGGTAAAACACTCTCAATATTACTGAGAGCAGAATGGGATACAGCACTGAGTGCAACAATGGGGATAACACTGTCTATATTACTGAGAGCAGAATGGGATACAGCACTGAGTGCAACAATGGGGATAACACTGTCTATATTACTGAGAGCAGAATGGGATACAGCTCTGAGTACAACAATGGGTATAACACTGTCTATATTACTGAGAGCAGAATGGGATACAGCTCTGAGTACAACAATGGGTATAACACTGTCTATATTACTGAGAGCAGAATGGGATACAGCACTGAGTACAACAATGGGTATAACACTGTCTATATTAGTGAGAGCAGAATGGGATACAGCACTGGGTACAACAATGGGTATAACACTGTCTATATTACTGAGAGCAGAATGGGATACAGCTCTGAGTACAACAATGGGTATAACACTGTCTACATTACTGAGAGCAGAATGGGATACAGCACTGAGTACAACAATGGGTATAACACTGTCTATATTGCTGAGAGCAGAATGGGATACAGCTCTGAGTACAACAATGGGTATAACACTGTCTATATTGCTGAGAGCAGAATGGGATACAGCACTGAGTATTACAATGGGTATAACACTCTAGATTACTGAGAGCAGAATGTTATACAGCACGGAGTGCAACAATCGGTATAACACTGCCCATATTACCAAGAGCAGAATGGGATACAGCTCTGAGTACAACAATGGGGATAACACTGTCTATATTACTGAGAGCAGAATGGGATACAGCACTGGGTGCAACAATGGGGATAACACTGTCTATATTACTGAGAGCAAAATGGGATACAGCTCTGAGTACAACAATGGGTAAAACACTGTCTATATTACTGAGAGCAGAATGGGATACAGCTCTGAGTACAACAATGGGTATAACACTGTCTATATTACTGAGAGCAGAATGGGATACAGCACTGAGTACAACAATGGGTATAACACTGTCTATATTACTGAGAGCAGAATGGGATACAGCACTGAGTACAACAATGGGTATAACACTGTCTATATTACTGAGAGCAGAATGGATTACAGCTCTGAGTACAACAATGGGTATAACACTGTCTATATTACTGAGAGCAGAATGGGATACAGCTCTGAGTACAACAATGAGTATAACACTGTCTATATTACTGAGAGCAGAAAGGGATACAGCACTGAGTACAACAATGGGTATAACACTGTCTATATTACTGAGAGCAGAATGGGATACAGCTCTGTGTACAACAATGGGTATAACACTGTCTATATTGCTGAGAGCAGAATGGGATACAGCACTGAGGATTACAATGGGTATAACACTCTACATTAATGAGAGCAGAATGTTATACAGCACGGAGTACAACAATCGGTATAACACTGCCCATATTACCAAGAGCAGAATGGGACACAGCACTGAGTACAACAATGGGTATAACACTGTCTATATTACTGAGAGCAGAATGGGACACAGCACTGAGTACAACAATGGGTATCACACTGTCTATATTACTGAGAGCAGAATGTGATACAGCACTGAATACAACAATGAACATAACACTGCTTATATTACTGAAAGCAGAATGGGATACAGCACTGAGTACAACAATGGGTAGAACACTGACTATACTACTGAGAGAAGAATGGGATACAGCACTGAGAACAACAATGGGTATAACACTGCCCATATTACCAAGAGCAGAATGGGACACAGCACTGAGTACAACAATGGGTACAACACTGTCTACATTACTAAGAGCAGCATGGGATACAGCACTGAGTACAACAATGGGGATAACACGGTCTATATTACTGAGAGCAGAATGGGGTACAGCTCTGAGTACAACAATGGGTATAACACTGTCTATATTAGTGAGAGCAGAATGGGATACAGCACTGGGTACAACAATGGGTATAACACTGTCTATATTACTGAGAGCAGAATGGGATACAGCTCTGAGTACAACAATGGGTATAACACTGTCTATATTACTGAGAGCAGAATGGGACACAGCACTGAGTACAACAATGGGTATCACACTGTCTATATTACTGAGAGCAGAATGTGATACAGCACTGAATACAACAATGAACATAACACTGCTTATATTACTGAAAGCAGAATGGGATACAGCACTGAGTACAACAATGGGTAGAACACTGACTATACTACTGAGAGAAGAATGGGATACAGCACTGAGAACAACAATGGGTATAACACTGCCCATATTACCAAGAGCAGAATGGGACACAGCACTGAGTACAACAATGGGTATAACACTGCCCATATTACCAAGAGCAGAATGGGACACAGCACTGAGTACAACAATGGGTACAACACTGTCTACATTACTAAGAGCAGCATGGGATACAGCACTGAGTACAACAATGGGGATAACACGGTCTATATTACTGAGAGCAGAATGGGGTACAGCTCTGAGTACAACAATGGGTATAACACTGTCTATATTAGTGAGAGCAGAATGGGATACAGCACTGGGTACAACAATGGGTATAACACTGTCTATATTACTGAGAGCAGAATGGGATACAGCTCTGAGTACAACAATGGGTATAACACTGTCTACATTACTGAGAGCAGAATGGGACACAGCACTGAGTACAACAATGGGTATAACACTGTCTATATTGCTGAGAGCAGAATGGGATACAGCTCTGAGTACAACAATGGGTATAACACTGTCTATCTTGCTGAGAGCAGAATGGGATACAGCACTGAGTATTACAATGGGTATAACACTCTAGATTACTGAGAGCAGAATGTTATACAGCACGGAGTACAACAATCGGTATAACACTGCCCATATTACCAAGTGCAGAATGGGACACAGCACTGAGTACAACAATGGGTATAACACTGTCTATATTACCAAGAGCAGAATGGGACACAGCACTGTGGACACCAATGGGTATAACACTGTCTATATTACTGAGAGCAGAATGGGACACAGCACTGAGTACAACAATGGGGAGAACACTGCTTATATTACTGAAAGCAGAATGGGATAAAGCTCTGAGTACAACAATGGGTAGAACACTAACTATATTACTGAGTAAAGAATGGGATACAGCACTGAGAACAACAATGGGTATAACACTGTCTACATTACTGAGAGCAGAATGGGACACAGCACTGAGTACAACAATGGGGAGAACACTGCTTATATTACTGAAAGCAGAATGGGATAAAGCTCTGAGTACAACAATGGGTAGAACACTAACTATATTACTGAGAGAAGAATGGGATACAGCACTGAGAACAACAATGGGTATAACACTGTCTATATTACTGAGAGCAGAATGGGATACAGCTCTGAGTACAACAATGGGTGTAAAACTGTCTATTACTGAGAGCAGAATGGGATTCAGCACTGAGTACAACAATGTGTATAACACTGTCTATATTACTGAGAGCGGAATGGGAAACAGCACTGAGTGCAACAAAGGGTATAACACTGTCTATATTACTGAGAGCAGAATGGGATACAGCTCTGAGTACAACAATGGGTATCACACTATCTATATTACTGAGAGCAGAATGGGATACAGTACTGAGGACAAAAATGGGTATAACACTGTATATATTACTGAGAGCAGAATGGGATACAGCACTGAGTACAACAATGGATGTAAAACTGTCTATTACTGAGAGCAGAATGGGATACAGCTCTGTGTACAACAATGGGTATAACACTGTCTATATTGCTGAGAGCAGAATGGGATACAGCACTGAGGATTACAATGGGTATAACACTCTACATTACTGAGAGCAGAATGTTATACAGCACGGAGTACAACAATCGGTATAACACTGCCCATATTACCAAGAGCAGAATGGGACACAGCACTGAGTACAACAATGGGTATAACACTGTCTATATTACTGAGAGCAGAATGGGACATAGCACTGAGTACAACAATGGGTATCACACTGTCTATATTACTGAGAGCAGAATGTGATACAGCACTGAATACAACAATGAACATAACACTGCTTATATTACTGAAAGCAGAATGGGATACAGCACTGAGTACAACAATGGGGAGAACACTGACTATACTACTGAGAGAAGAATGGGATACAGCACTGAGAACAACAATGGGTATAACACTGCCCATATTACCAAGAGCAGAATGGGACACAGCACTGAGTACAACAATGGGTATAACACTGCCCATATTACCAAGAGCAGAATGGGACACAGCACTGAGTACAACAATGGGTACAACACTGTCTACATTACTAAGAGCAGCATGGGATACAGCACTGAGTACAACAATGGGGATAACACGGTCTATATTACTGAGAGCAGAATGGGGTACAGCTCTGAGTACAACAATGGGTATAACACTGTCTATATTAGTGAGAGCAGAATGGGATACAGCACTGGGTACAACAATGGGTATAACACTGTCTATATTACTGAGAGCAGAATGGGATACAGCTCTGAGTACAACAATGGGTATAACACTGTCTACATTACTGAGAGCAGAATGGGACACAGCACTGAGTACAACAATGGGTATAACACTGTCTATATTGCTGAGAGCAGAATGGGATACAGCTCTGAGTACAACAATGGGTATAACACTGTCTATCTTGCTGAGAGCAGAATGGGATACAGCACTGAGTATTACAATGGGTATAACACTCTAGATTACTGAGAGCAGAATGTTATACAGCACGGAGTACAACAATCGGTATAACACTGCCCATATTACCAAGTGCAGAATGGGACACAGCACTGAGTACAACAATGGGTATAACACTGTCTATATTACCAAGAGCAGAATGGGACACAGCACTGTGGACACCAATGGGTATAACACTGTCTATATTACTGAGAGCAGAATGGGACACAGCACTGAGTACAACAATGGGGAGAACACTGCTTATATTACTGAAAGCAGAATGGGATAAAGCTCTGAGTACAACAATGGGTAGAACACTAACTATATTACTGAGTAAAGAATGGGATACAGCACTGAGAACAACAATGGGTATAACACTGTCTACATTACTGAGAGCAGAATGGGACACAGCACTGAGTACAACAATGGGGAGAACACTGCTTATATTACTGAAAGCAGAATGGGATAAAGCTCTGAGTACAACAATGGGTAGAACACTAACTATATTACTGAGAGAAGAATGGGATACAGCACTGAGAACAACAATGGTTATAACACTGTCTATATTACTGAGAGCAGAATGGGATACAGCTCTGAGTACAACAATGGGTGTAAAACTGTCTATTACTGAGAGCAGAATGGGATACAGCACTGAGTACAACAATGGGTATAACACTGTCTATATTACTGAGAGCGGAATGGGAAACAGCACTGAGTGCAACAAAGGGTATAACACTGTCTATATTACTGAGAGCAGAATGGGATACAGCTCTGAGTACAACAATGGGTATCACACTATCTATATTACTGAGAGCAGAATGGGATACAGTACTGAGGACAAAAATGGGTATAACACTGTATATATTACTGAGAGCAGAATGGGATACAGCACTGAGTACAACAATGGATGTAAAACTGTCTATTACTGAGAGCAGAATGGGATACAGCTCTGTGTACAACAATGGGTATAACACTGTCTATATTGCTGAGAGCAGAATGGGATACAGCACTGAGGATTACAATGGGTATAACACTCTACATTACTGAGAGCAGAATGTTATACAGCACGGAGTACAACAATCGGTATAACACTGCCCATATTACCAAGAGCAGAATGGGACACAGCACTGAGTACAACAATGGGTATAACACTGTCTATATTACTGAGAGCAGAATGGGACACAGCACTGAGTACAACAATGGGTATCACACTGTCTATATTACTGAGAGCAGAATGTGATACAGCACTGAATACAACAATGAACATAACACTGCTTATATTACTGAAAGCAGAATGGGATACAGCACTGAGTACAACAATGGGGAGAACACTGACTATACTACTGAGAGAAGAATGGGATACAGCACTGAGAACAACAATGGGTATAACACTGCCCATATTACCAAGAGCAGAATGGGACACAGCACTGAGTACAACAATGGGTATAACACTGCCCATATTACCAAGAGCAGAATGGGACACAGCACTGAGTACAACAATGGGTACAACACTGTCTACATTACTAAGAGCAGCATGGGATACAGCACTGAGTACAACAATGGGGATAACACGGTCTATATTACTGAGAGCAGAATGGGGTACAGCTCTGAGTACAACAATGGGTATAACACTGTCTATATTAGTGAGAGCAGAATGGGATACAGCACTGGGTACAACAATGGGTATAACACTGTCTATATTACTGAGAGCAGAATGGGATACAGCTCTGAGTACAACAATGGGTATAACACTGTCTACATTACTGAGAGCAGAATGGGACACAGCACTGAGTACAACAATGGGTATAACACTGTCTATATTGCTGAGAGCAGAATGGGATACAGCTCTGAGTACAACAATGGGTATAACACTGTCTATCTTGCTGAGAGCAGAATGGGATACAGCACTGAGTATTACAATGGGTATAACACTCTAGATTACTGAGAGCAGAATGTTATACAGCACGGAGTACAACAATCGGTATAACACTGCCCATATTACCAAGTGCAGAATGGGACACAGCACTGAGTACAACAATGGGTATAACACTGTCTATATTACCAAGAGCAGAATGGGACACAGCACTGTGGACACCAATGGGTATAACACTGTCTATATTACTGAGAGCAGAATGGGACACAGCACTGAGTACAACAATGGGGAGAACACTGCTTATATTACTGAAAGCAGAATGGGATAAAGCTCTGAGTAGAACAATGGGTAGAACACTAACTATATTACTGAGTAAAGAATGGGATACAGCACTGAGAACAACAATGGGTATAACACTGTCTACATTACTGAGAGCAGAATGGGACACAGCACTGAGTACAACAATGGGGAGAACACTGCTTATATTACTGAAAGCAGAATGGGATAAAGCTCTGAGTACAACAATGGGTAGAACACTAACTATATTACTGAGAGAAGAATGGGATACAGCACTGAGAACAACAATGGGTATAACACTGTCTATATTACTGAGAGCAGAATGGGATACAGCTCTGAGTACAACAATGGGTGTAAAACTGTCTATTACTGAGAGCAGAATGGGATTCAGCACTGAGTACAACAATGTGTATAACACTGTCTATATTACTGAGAGCGGAATGGGAAACAGCACTGAGTGCAACAAAGGGTATAACACTGTCTATATTACTGAGAGCAGAATGGGATACAGCTCTGAGTACAACAATGGGTATCACACTATCTATATTACTGAGAGCAGAATGGGATACAGTACTGAGGACAAAAATGGGTATAACACTGTATATATTACTGAGAGCAGAATGGGATACAGCACTGAGTACAACAATGGATGTAAAACTGTCTATTACTGAGAGCAGAATGGGATACAGCACTGAGTACAACAATGGTTATAACACTGTCTATATTACTGAGAGCAGTATGGGATACAGCTCTGAGTATAACAATGGGTATAACACTGTCTATATTACTGAGAGCAGAATGGGATACAGCACTGAGTATTACAATGGGTAAAACACTCTATATCACTGAGAGCAGAATGGGATACAGCACTGTGTATTACAATGGGTATAACACTCTACATTACTGAGAGCAGAATGTTATACAGCACGGAGTACAACAATGGGTATAACAGTGTCTATATTACTGAGAGCAGAATGGGATACAGCTCTGAGTACAACAATGGGTAAAACACTGTCTATATTACTGAGAGCAGAATGGGATACAGCTCTGAGTACAACAATGGGTATAACACTGTCTATATTACTGAGAGCAGAATGGGATACAGCACTGAGTGCAACAATGGGTATAACACTGTCTATATTACTGAGAGCAGAATGGGATACAGCACTGAGTACAACAATGGGTATAACACTGTCTATATTACTGAGAGCAGAATGGGTTACAGCTCTGAGTACAACAATGGGTATAACACTGTCTATATTACTGAGAGCAGAATGGGATACAGTACTGGGTACAACACTTTCTATATTGCTGAGAGCAGAATGGGATACAGCTCTGAGTACAACAATGGGTATAACACTGTCTATCTTGCTGAGAGCAGAATGGGATACAGCACTGAGTATTACAATGGGTATAACACTCTAGATTACTGAGAGCAGAATGTTATACAGCACGGAGTACAACAATCGGTATAACACTGCCCATATTACCAAGTGCAGAATGGGACACAGCACTGAGTACAACAATGGGTATAACACTGTCTATATTACCAAGAGCAGAATGGGACACAGCACTGTGGACACCAATGGGTATAACACTGTCTATATTACTGAGAGCAGAATGGGACACAGCACTGAGTACAACAATGGTTATAACACTGCTTATATTACTGAAAGCAGAATGGGATACAGCTCTGAGTACAACAATGGGTATCACACTATCTATATTACTGAGAGCAGAATGGGATACAGTACTGAGGACAAAAATGGGTATAACACTGTATATATTACTGAGAGCAGAATGGGATACAGCACTGAGTACTACAATGGGTGTAAAACTGTCTATTACTGAGAGCAGAATGGGATACAGCACTGAGTACAACAATGGTTATAACACTGTCTATATTACTGAGAGCAGAATGGGATACAGCTCTGAGTATAACAATGGGTATAACACTGTCTATATTACTGAGAGCAGAATGGGATACAGCACTGAGTATTACAATGGGTAAAACACTCTATATCACTGAGAGCAGAATGGGATACAGCACTGTGTATTACAATGGGTATAACACTCTACATTACTGAGAGCAGAATGTTATACAGCACGGAGTACAACAATGGGTATAACACTGTATATATTACTGAGAGCAGAATGGGATACAGCTCTGAGTACAACAATGGGGATAACACTGTCCATATTACTGAGAGCAGAATGGGATACAGCACTGAGTGCAACAATGGGGATAACACTGTCCATATTACTGAGAGCAGAATGGGATACAGCTCTGAGTACAACAATGGGTAAAACACTGTCTATATTACTGAGAGCAGAATGGGATACAGCTCTGAGTACAACAATGGGTATAACACTGTCTATATTACTGAGAGCAGAATGGGATACAGCACTGAGTACAACAATGGGTATAACACTGTCTATATTACTGAGAGCAGAATGGGTTACAGCTCTGAGTACAACAATGGGTATAACACTGTCTATATTACTGAGAGCAGAATGGGATACAGTACTGGGTACAACACTGTCTATATTACTGAGAGCAGAATGGGATACAGCACTGAGTACAACAATGGGTATAGCACTGTCTATATTGCTGAGAGCAGAATGGGATACAGCACTGAGTATTACAATGGGTATAACACTCTACATTACTGAGAGCAGAATGTTATACAGCACGGAGTACAACAATGGGTATAACACTGTCTATATTACTGAGAGCAGAATTGGATACAGTACTGGGTACAACACTGTCTATATTACTGAGAGCAGAATGGGATACAGCACTGAGTACAACAATGGGTATAACACTGTCTATATTACTGAGAGCAGAATGGGACACAGCTCTGTGTACAACAATGGGTATAACACTGTCTATATTGCTGAGAGCAGAATGGGATACAGCACTGAGTATTACAATGGGTATAACACTCTACATTACTGAGAGCAGAATGTTATACAGCACGGAGTACAACAATCGGTATAACACTGCCCATATTACCAAGAGCAGAATGGGACACAGCACTGAGTACAACAATGGGTAGAACACTGTCTATATTACTGAGAGCAGAATGGGACACAGCACTGAGTGCAACAATGGGGATAACACTGTCTATATTACTGAGAGCAGATTGGGATACAGCTCTGAGTACAACAATGGGTATAACACTGTCTATATTACTGAGAGCAGAATGGGATACAGCTCTGAGTACAACAATGGGTAGAGTACAACAATGGGTAAAACACTGTCTATATTACTGAGAGCAGAATGGGATACAGCACTGAGTACAACAATGGGTATAACACTGTCTATATTAGTGAGAGCAGAATGGGTTACAGCTCTGAGTACAACAATGGGTATAACACTGTCTATATTACTGAGAGCAGAATGGGATACAGTACTGGGTACAACACTGTCTATATTACTGAGAGCAGAATGGGATACAGCTCTGAGTACAACAATGGGTATCACACTATCTATATTACTGAGAGCAGAATGGGATACAGTACTGAGGACAAAAATGGGTATAACACTGTATATATTACTGAGAGCAGAATGGGATACAGCACTGAGTACAACAATGGATGTAAAACTGTCTATTACTGAGAGCAGAATGGGATACAGCACTGAGTACAACAATGGTTATAACACTGTCTATATTACTGAGAGCAGTATGGGATACAGCTCTGAGTATAACAATGGGTATAACACTGTCTATATTACTGAGAGCAGAATGGGATACAGCACTGAGTATTACAATGGGTAAAACACTCTATATCACTGAGAGCAGAATGGGATACAGCACTGTGTATTACAATGGGTATAACACTCTACATTACTGAGAGCAGAATGTTATACAGCACGGAGTACAACAATGGGTATAACAGTGTCTATATTACTGAGAGCAGAATGGGATACAGCTCTGAGTACAACAATGGGTAAAACACTGTCTATATTACTGAGAGCAGAATGGGATACAGCTCTGAGTACAACAATGGGTATAACACTGTCTATATTACTGAGAGCAGAATGGGATACAGCACTGAGTGCAACAATGGGTATAACACTGTCTATATTACTGAGAGCAGAATGGGATACAGCACTGAGTACAACAATGGGTATAACACTGTCTATATTACTGAGAGCAGAATGGGTTACAGCTCTGAGTACAACAATGGGTATAACACTGTCTATATTACTGAGAGCAGAATGGGATACAGTACTGGGTACAACACTTTCTATATTGCTGAGAGCAGAATGGGATACAGCTCTGAGTACAACAATGGGTATAACACTGTCTATCTTGCTGAGAGCAGAATGGGATACAGCACTGAGTATTACAATGGGTATAACACTCTAGATTACTGAGAGCAGAATGTTATACAGCACGGAGTACAACAATCGGTATAACACTGCCCATATTACCAAGTGCAGAATGGGACACAGCACTGAGTACAACAATGGGTATAACACTGTCTATATTACCAAGAGCAGAATGGGACACAGCACTGTGGACACCAATGGGTATAACACTGTCTATATTACTGAGAGCAGAATGGGACACAGCACTGAGTACAACAATGGTTATAACACTGCTTATATTACTGAAAGCAGAATGGGATACAGCTCTGAGTACAACAATGGGTATCACACTATCTATATTACTGAGAGCAGAATGGGATACAGTACTGAGGACAAAAATGGGTATAACACTGTATATATTACTGAGAGCAGAATGGGATACAGCACTGAGTACTACAATGGGTGTAAAACTGTCTATTACTGAGAGCAGAATGGGATACAGCTCTGAGTATAACAATGGGTATAACACTGTCTATATTACTGAGAGCAGAATGGGATACAGCACTGAGTATTACAATGGGTAAAACACTCTATATCACTGAGAGCAGAATGGGATACAGCACTGTGTATTACAATGGGTATAACACTCTACATTACTGAGAGCAGAATGTTATACAGCACGGAGTACAACAATGGGTATAACACTGTATATATTACTGAGAGCAGAATGGGATACAGCTCTGAGTACAACAATGGGGATAACACTGTCCATATTACTGAGAGCAGAATGGGATACAGCACTGAGTGCAACAATGGGGATAACACTGTCCATATTACTGAGAGCAGAATGGGATACAGCTCTGAGTACAACAATGGGTAAAACACTGTCTATATTACTGAGAGCAGAATGGGATACAGCTCTGAGTACAACAATGGGTATAACACTGTCTATATTACTGAGAGCAGAATGGGATACAGCACTGAGTACAACAATGGGTATAACACTGTCTATATTACTGAGAGCAGAATGGGTTACAGCTCTGAGTACAACAATGGGTATAACACTGTCTATATTACTGAGAGCAGAATGGGATACAGTACTGGGTACAACACTGTCTATATTACTGAGAGCAGAATGGGATACAGCACTGAGTACAACAATGGGTATAGCACTGTCTATATTGCTGAGAGCAGAATGGGATACAGCACTGAGTATTACAATGGGTATAACACTCTACATTACTGAGAGCAGAATGTTATACAGCACGGAGTACAACAATGGGTATAACACTGTCTATATTACTGAGAGCAGAATTGGATACAGTACTGGGTACAACACTGTCTATATTACTGAGAGCAGAATGGGATACAGCACTGAGTACAACAATGGGTATAACACTGTCTATATTACTGAGAGCAGAATGGGACACAGCTCTGTGTACAACAATGGGTATAACACTGTCTATATTGCTGAGAGCAGAATGGGATACAGCACTGAGTATTACAATGGGTATAACACTCTACATTACTGAGAGCAGAATGTTATACAGCACGGAGTACAACAATCGGTATAACACTGCCCATATTACCAAGAGCAGAATGGGACACAGCACTGAGTACAACAATGGGTAGAACACTGTCTATATTACTGAGAGCAGAATGGGACACAGCACTGAGTGCAACAATGGGGATAACACTGTCTATATTACTGAGAGCAGATTGGGATACAGCTCTGAGTACAACAATGGGTATAACACTGTCTATATTACTGAGAGCAGAATGGGATACAGCTCTGAGTACAACAATGGGTAGAGTACAACAATGGGTAAAACACTGTCTATATTACTGAGAGCAGAATGGGATACAGCACTGAGTACAACAATGGGTATAACACTGTCTATATTAGTGAGAGCAGAATGGGTTACAGCTCTGAGTACAACAATGGGTATAACACTGTCTATATTACTGAGAGCAGAATGGGATACAGTACTGGGTACAACACTGTCTATATTACTGAGAGCAGAATGGGATACAGCACTGAGTACAACAATGGGTATAACACTGTCTATATTACTGAGAGCAGAATGGGATACAGCTCTGTGTACAACAATGGTTTTAACACTGTCTATATTGCTGAGAGCAGAATGGGATACAGCACTGAGTATTACAATGGGTATAACACTCTACATTACTGAGAGCAGAATGTTATACAGCACGGAGTACAACAATCGGTATAACACTGCCCATATTACCAAGAGCAGAATGGGACACAGCACTGAGCACAACAATGGGTATCACACTGTCTATATTACTGAGAGCAGAATGTGATACAGCACTGAATACAACAATGAACAGAACACTGCTTATATTACTGAAAGCAGAATGGGATAAAGCTCTGAGTACAACAATGGGTATAACACAGCCGCTATTACTGAGAGCAGAATGGGACACAGCACTGAGTACAACAATGGGTACAACACTGTGTACATTACTGAGAGCAGCATGGGATACAGCACTGAGTGCAACAATGGGGATAACACGGTCTATATTACTGAGAGCAGAATGGGGTACAGCACTGGGTGCAACAATGGATAAAACACTGTTAATATTACTGAGAGCAGAATGGGATACAGCACTGAGTGCAACAATGGGGATAACACTTGCTATATTACTGAGAGCAGAATGGGATACAGCTCTGAGTACAACAATGGGTATAACACTGTCTATATTACTGAGAGCAGAATGGGATACAGCTCTGAGTACAACAATGGGTATAACACTGTCTATATTACTGAGAGCAGAATGGGATACAGCACTGAGTACAACAATGGGTATAACACTGTCTATATTACTGAGAGCAGAATGGGATACAGCTCTGTGTACAACAATGGGTATAACACTGTCTATATTGCTGAGAGCAGAATGGGATACAGCTCTGAGTACAATAATGGGTGTAAAACTGTCTATTACTGAGAGCAGAATGGGATACAGCACTGAGTGCAACAATGGGGATAACACTATCTATATTACTGAGAGCAGAATGGGATACAGCTCTGAGTACAACAATGGGTATAACACTGTCTATATTACTGAGAGCAGAATGGGATACAGCACTGAGTACAACAATGGGTATAACACTGTCTATATTACTGAGAGCAGAATGGGATACAGCACTGAGTACAACAATGGGTATAACACTGTCTATATTACTGAGAGCAGAATGGGTTACAGCTCTGAGTACAACAATGGGTATAACACTGTCTATATTACTGAGAGCAGAATGGGATACAGTACTGGGTACAACACTGTCTATATTACTGAGAGCAGAATGGGATACAGCACTGAGTACAACAATGGGTATAACACTGTCTATATTACTGAGAGCAGAATGGGATACAGCTCTGTGTACAACAATGGGTATAACACTGTCTATATAGCTGAGAGCAGGATGGGATAAAGCACTGAGTATTACAATGGGTATAACACTCTACATTACTGAGAGCAGAATGTTATACAGCTCTGAGTACAACAATGGGTATAACACTGTCTATATTACTGAGAGCAGAATGGGATACAGCACTGAGTGCAACAATGGGGATAACACTGTCTATATTACTGAGAGCAGAATGGGATACAGCTCTGAGTACAACAATGGGTATAACACTGTCTATATTGCTGAGAGCAGAATGGGATATAGCACTGAGGATTACAATGGGTATAACACTTTACATTACTGAGAGCAGAATGTTATAAAGCACGGAGTACAACAATGGGTATAACACTGTCTAAATTACTGAGAGCAGAATGGGACACAGCACTGAGTACAACAATGGGTATCACACTGTCTATATTACCGAGAGCAGAATGTGATACAGCACTGAATACAACAATGAACATAACACTGCTTATATTACTGAAAGCAGAATGGGATAAAGCTCTGAGTACAACAATGGGTATAACACAGCCGCTATTACTGAGAGCAGAATGGGATACAGCACGGAGTACAACAATGGGTAGAACACTGACTATACTACTGAGAGAAGAATGGGATACAGCACTGAGAACAACAATGGGTATAACACTGCCCATATTACCAAGAGCAGAATGGGACACAGCACTGAGTACAACAATGGGTGTAACACTGCCCATATTACCAAGAGCAGAATGGGACACAGCACTGAGTACAACAATGGGTACAACACTGTCTACATTACTAAGAGCAGCATGGGATAAGCACTGAGTGCAACAATGGGGATAACACGGTCTATATTACTGAGAGCAGAATGGGGTACAGCTCTGAGTACAACAATGGGTATAACACAGTCTATATTACTGAGAGCAGAATGGGATACAGCACTGAGTGCAACAATGGGGATAACATTGTCTATATTACTGAGAGCAGAATGGGATACAGCACTGGGTGCAACAATGGATAAAACACTGTCAATATTACTGAGAGCAGAATGGGATACAGCACTGAGTGCAACAATGGGGATAACACTTGCTATATTACTGAGAGCAGAATGGGATACAGCTCTGAGTACAACAATGGGTATAACACTGTCTATATTACTGAGAGCAGAATGCGATACAGCTCTGAGTACAACAATGGGTATAACACTGTCTATATTACTGAGAGCAGAATGGGTAACAGCACTGAGTACAACAATGGGTATAACACTGTCTATATTAGTGAGAGCAGAATGGGTTACAGCTCTGAGTACAACAATGGGTATAACACTGTCTATATTACTGAGAGCAGAATGGGATACAGTACTGGGTACAACACTGTCTATATTACTGAGAGCAGAATGGGATACAGCACTGAGTACAACAATGGGTATAACACTGTCTATATTACTGAGAGCAGAATGGGATACAGCTCTGTGTACAACAAAGGGTATAACACTGTCTATATTGCTGAGAGCAGAATGGGATACAGCACTGAGTATTACAATGGGTATAACACTCTACATTACTGAGAGCAGAATGTTATACAGCACGGAGTACAACAATCGGTATAACACTGCCCATATTACCAAGAGCAGAACGGGACACAGCACTGAGTACAACAATGGGTATCACACTGTCTATATTACTGAGAGCAGAATGTGACACAGCACTGAATACAACAATGAACATAACACTGACTATACTACTGAGAGAAGAATGGGATACAGCACTGAGAACAACAATGGGTATAACACTGCCCATATTACCAAGAGCAGAATGGGACACAGCACTGAGTACAACAATGGGTACAACACTGTCTACATTACTAAGAGCAGCATGGGATACAGCACTGAGTGCAACAATGGGGATAACACGGTCTATATTCCTGAGAGCAGAATGGGGTACAGCTCTGAGTCCAACAATGGGTATAACACTGTCTATATTACTGAGAGCAGAATGGGATACAGCACTGAGTACAACAATGGGTATAACACTGTCTATATTACTGAGAGCAGAATGGCTTACAGCTCTGAGTACAACAATGGGTATAACACTGTCTATATTACTGAGAGCAGAATGGGATACAGCACTGAGTACAACAATGGGTATAACACTGTCTATATTACTGAGAGCAGAATGGGATACAGCACGGAGTACAACAATGGGTATAACACTGTCTATATTACTGAGAGCAGAATGGGATACAGCTCTGAGTACAACAATGGGGATAACACTGTCTATATTACTGAGAGCAGAATGGGATACAGCACTGAGTGCAACAATGGGGATAACACTGTCTATATTACTGAGAGCAGAATGGGATACAGCACTGAGTACAACAATGGGTATAACACTGTCTATATTACTGAGAGCAGAATGGGATACAGCACTGAGGATTACAATGGGTGTAACACTCTACATTACTGAGAGCAGAATGTTATACAGCACGGAGTACAACAATCGGTATAACACTGCCCATATTACCAAGAGCAGAATGGGACACAGCACTGAGTACAACAATGGGTATAACACTGTCTATATTACTGAGAGCAGAATGGGACACAGCACTGAGTACAACAATGGGTATCACACTGTCTATATTACTGAGAGCAGAATGTGATACAGCACTGAATACAACAATGAACATAACACTGCTTATATTACTGAAAGCAGAATGGGATAAAGCTCTGAGTACAACAATGGGTATAACACAGCCGCTATTACTGAGAGCAGAATGGGATACAGCACTGAGTACAACAATGGGTAGAACACTGACTATACTACTGAGAGAAGAATGGGATACAGCACTGAGAACAACAATGGGTATAACACTGCCCATATTACCAAGAGCAGAATGGGACACAGCACTGAGTACAACAATGGGTACAACACTGTCTACATTTCTAAGAGCAGCATGGGATACAGCACTGAGTGCAACAATGGGGATAACACGGTCTATATTACTGAGAGCAGAATGGGGTACAGCTCTGAGTACAACAATGGGTATAACACTGTCTATATTACTGAGAGCAGAATGGGATACAGCACTGAGTGCAACAATGGGGATAACACTGTCTATATTACTGAGAGCAGAATGGGATACAGCACTGGGTACAACAATGGGTAAAACACTGTCAATATTACTGAGAGCAGAATGCGATACAGCACTGAGTGCAACAATGGGGATAACACTGTCTATATTACTGAGAGCAGATTGGGATACAGCTCTGAGTACAACAATGGGTATAACACTGTCTATATTACTGAGAGCAGAATGGGATACAGCTCTGAGTACAACAATGGGTAGAGTACAACAATGGGTATAACACTGTCTATATTACTGAGAGCAGAATGGGATACAGCACTGAGTACAACAATGGGTATAACACTGTCTATATTAGTGAGAGCAGAATGGGTTACAGCTCTGAGTACAACAATGGGTATAACACTGTCTATATTACTGAGAGCAGAATGGGATACAGTACTGGGTACAACACTGTCTATATTACTGAGAGCAGAATGGGATACAGCACTGAGTACAACAATGGGTATAACACTGTCTATATTACTGAGAGCAGAATGGGATACAGCTCTGTGTACAACAATGGGTATAACACTGTCTATATTGCTGAGAGCAGAATGGGATACAGCACTGAGTATTACAATGGGTATAACACTCTACATTACTGAGAGCAGAATGTTATACAGCACGGAGTACAACAATCGGTATAACACTGCCCATATTACCAAGAGCAGAATGGGACACAGCACTGAGCACAACAATGGGTATCACACTGTCTATATTACTGAGAGCAGAATGTGATACAGCACTGAATACAACAATGAACAGAACACTGCTTATATTACTGAAAGCAGAATGGGATAAAGCTCTGAGTACAACAATGGGTATAACACAGCCGCTATTACTGAGAGCAGAATGGGACACAGCACTGAGTACAACAATGGGTACAACACTGTGTACATTACTGAGAGCAGCATGGGATACAGCACTGAGTGCAACAATGGGGATAACACGGTCTATATTACTGAGAGCAGAATGGGGTACAGCACTGGGTGCAACAATGGATAAAACACTGTTAATATTACTGAGAGCAGAATGGGATACAGCACTGAGTGCAACAATGGGGATAACACTTGCTATATTACTGAGAGCAGAATGGGATACAGCTCTGAGTACAACAATGGGTATAACACTGTCTATATTACTGAGAGCAGAATGGGATACAGCTCTGAGTACAACAATGGGTATAACACTGTCTATATTACTGAGAGCAGAATGGGATACAGCACTGAGTACAACAATGGGTATAACACTGTCTATATTGCTGAGAGCAGAATGGGATACAGCTCTGTGTACAACAATGGGTATAACACTGTCTATATTGCTGAGAGCAGAATGGGATACAGCACTGAGTATTACAATGGGTATAACACTCTACATTACTGAGAGCAGAATGTTATACAGCACGGAGTACAACAATCGGTATAACACTGCCCATATTACCAAGAGCAGAACGGGACACAGCACTGAGTACAACAATGGGTATCACACTGGCTATATTACTGAGAGCAGAATGTGATACAGCACTGAATACAACAATGAACATAACACTGACTATACTACTGAGAGAAGAATGGGATACAGCACTGAGAACAACAATGGGTATAACACTGCCCATATTACCAAGAGCAGAATGGGACACAGCACTGAGTACAACAATGGGTACAACACTGTCTACATTACTAAGAGCAGCATGGGATACAGCACTGAGTGCAACAATGGGTATAACACTGTCTATATTACTGAGAGCAGAATGGGATACAGCTCTGAGTACAACAATGGGTGTAAAACTGTCTATAACTGAGAGCAGAATGGGATTCAGCACTGAGTCCAACAATGGGTATAACACTGTCTATATTACTGAGAGCAGAATGGGATACAGCTCTGAGTACAACAATGGGTGTAAAACTGTCTATTACTGAAAGCAGAATGGGATTCAGCACTGAGTACAACAAGGGGTATAACACTGTCTATATTACTGAGAGCAGAATGGGATACAGCACTGAGTGCAACAAAGGGTATAACACGGTCTATATTACTGAGAGCAGCATGGGATACAGCTCTGAATACAACAATGGGTATCACACTATCTATATTACTGAGAGCAGAATGGGATACAGTACTGAGGACAAAAATGGGTATAACACTGTATATATTACTGAGAGCAGAATGGGATACAGCACTGAGTGCAACAATGGGGATAACACTGTCTATATTACTGAGAGCAGAATGGGATACAGCACTGAGTACAACAATGGGTATAACACTGTCTATATTAGTGAGAGCAGAATGGGATACAGCACTGGGTACAATAATGGGTATAACACTGTCTATATTACTGAGAGCAGAATGGGATACAGCTCTGAGTACAACAATGGGTATAACACTGTCTATATTACTGAGAGCTGAATGGGATACAGCTCTGAGTACAACAATGGGTATAACACTGTCTATATTACTGAGAGCAGAATGGGATACAGCACTGAGTACAACAATGGGTATAATACTGTCTATATTAGTGAGAGCAGAATGGGATAGAGCACTGGGTACAACAATGGGTATAACACTGTCTATATTACTGAGAGCAGAATGGGATACAGCTCTGAGTACAACAATGGGTATAACACTGTCTACATTACTGAGAGCAGAATGGGATACAGCACTGAGTACAACAATGGGTATAACACTGTCTATATTGCTGAGAGCAGAATGGGATACAGCTCTGAGTACAACAATGGGTATAACACTGTCTATCTTGCTGAGAGCAGAATGGGAAACAGCACTGAGTATTACAATGGGTATAACACTCTAGATTACTGAGAGCAGAATGTTATACAGCACGGAGTACAACAATCGGTATAACACTGCCCATATTACCAAGTGCTGAATGGGACACAGCACTGAGTACAACAATGGGTATAACACTGTCTATATTACCAAGAGCAGAATGGGACACAGCACTGAGGACACCAATGGGTATAACACTGTCTATATTACTGAGAGCAGAATGGGACACAGCACTGAGTACAACAATGGGTAGAACACTGACTATATTACTGAGAGAAGAATGGGATACAGCACTGAGAACAACAATGGGTATAACACTGTCTATATTACTGAGAGCAGAATGGGATACAGCTCTGAGTACAACAATGGGTGTAAAACTGTCTATTACTGAGAGCAGAATGGGATACAGCACTGAGTACAACAATGGGTATAACACTGTCTATATTACTGAGAGCAGAATGGGATACAGCACTGGGTACAACAATGGGTATAACACTGTCTATATTACTGAGAGCAGAATGGGATACAGCTCTGAGTACAACAATGGGTATAACACTGTCTATATTACTGAGAGCAGAATGGGATACAGCACTGAGTACAACAATGGGTATAACACTGTCTATATTACTGAGAGCAGAATGGGATACAGCTCTGAGTACAACAATGCGTATAACACTGTCTACAATACTGAGAGCAGAATGGGATACAGCACTGAGTACAACAATGGGTAAAACACTGTCTATATTACTGAGAGCAGAATGGGATACAGCTCTGAGTACAACAATGGGTAAAACACTGTCTATATTGCTGAGAGCAGAATGGGATACAGCTCTGAGTACAACAATGGGTATAACACTGTCTATATTGCTGAGAGCAGAATGGGATACAGCACTGAGTATTACAATGGGTATAACACTCTACATTACTGAGAGCAGAATGTTATACAGCACGGAGTACAACAATCGGTATAATACTGCCCATATTACCAAGGGCAGAATGGGATACAGCTCTGAGTACAACAATGGGTCTAACACTGTCTATATTACTGAGAGCGGAATGGGATACAGCACTGAGTACAACAATGGGTATAACACTGTCTATATTACTGAGAGCAGAATGCGATACAGCACTGAATACAACAATGAGTATAACACTGCTTATATTACTGAAAAAAGAATGGGATAAAGCTCTGAGTACAACAATGGGGATAACACTGTCTATATTACTGAGAGCAGAATGGGATACAGCTCTGAGTACAACAATGGGTATAACACTGTCTACATTACTGAGAGCAGATTGGGATACAGCACGGAGTACAACAATGGGTATAACACTGTCTATATGACTGAGAGCAGAATGGGATACTGCACTGAGTAGAACAATGGGAATAACACAGCCTATATTACTGAGAGCAGAATGGGATACAGCTCTGAGTACAACAATGGGTATAACACTGTCTATATTACTGAGACCAGAATGGGATACAGCACTGTGTACAACAATGGGTATAACACTGCCCATATTACTTTTTTTTTAAAAAAAATTTTATTAAGGTTTTTTAACAACACAATTTTTTCCCCTTACAAACAATAACCCTCCCCCCCTCCCCGTCACAAAATATCGCAAATTCTCCCTGAGCAAGATATATACAAGGCAAGATGGTATATTTACATAGCTTTACACACTGACTCTTGGCCGCGCGTACCGTTTCCCCCCACCCTCCATGCTATCTCCCGCTCGTCCATCCCCTCAGACAGTCTCTCGTTCCCCCCCCCCCCCGCCCCCCCCCCCCCCCCCCCCCCAGGGTTGCTGCTGCTGCTGCTGGTCGACCTCCTTCTAACGCTCCGCGAGATAATCTAGGAACGGTTGCCACCGCCTGTAAAACCCCTGTGCAGACCCTCTCAAAGCCAACTTAATTCTCACCAATTTTATGAACCCCGCCATGTCATTAATCCAGACCTCCAGGCTAGGGGGCTTCGCCTCCTTCCACAATAGCAAGACCCTTCACCGGGCTACTAGGGACGCAAAGGCCAGAATTCCGGCCTCTTTCACCTCCTGCACTCCTGGCTCATCCACGACTCCAAATATTGCTAGCCCCCAGCTTGGCTTGACCCGGACTTTCACCACCTGGGATATTACTCTCGCCACTCCTCTCCAGAACCCCTCCAATGCCGGGCATGACCAAAACATATGGACATGGTTCGCCGGGCTCCCTGAACATCTTTCACATCTATCCTCTACCCCAAGGAACCTACTCAGCCTCGCCCTCGTCAAATGCGCTCTGTGAACCACCTTAAATTGTATCAGACTGAGCCTGGCACACGAGGAGGAGGTATTAACCCTACCCAGGGCGCCGGCCCATAGCCCTTCCTCAATCTCCTCCCCCAGCTCCTCCTCCCATTTACCTTTCAGTTCTTCTACTAGCGCTTCCCCCTCTTCTTTCATCTCTTGGTATATTTCCGATACCTTGCCCTCTGTAGCGCACAAAGACTCCATGAGACGAATATAGTGAAGTCGATGAGGCTTTATTAAGCGAGTCTGTTCCCCAGCAGCCCGATAGTAAACAGGCATGCGGGGGAAGACACCGGCTTCTTATACTTCGCCTTCAGGGCGGAGCTTGAGGTCAACGGCCAACCAGGACCCGGGATCTGTCAGCCAATGACATTAGGGCTTCCAGTCCCACATGACCCCCAATACATACTACCACATTCACCCCTTGTCAAAATTGAACCCGGCGGGGTGATGCTTCGTATGGTGGTAAGGGTTTACAGGGCTGGTCCTGGGAGGATAGAACAGTTACATGGTAGTACAATATTGGACAGTTTCGTCCTGTTACAACTATTTACAGAGGGTAAAGGAAAAACAAAATGTTCATTGAACAGTCCATCTTTGTTTTACATCGACGCCACGAGTCGGTCGGGCGGTCTGGTCGTCCGTGTCGATCGCCTCGGCCCCGGCGGTGGTGGTGGTGCTTGTACCAGTGTTGTCGCCTCCGGGAGCCGCACGGTTTCAGCTGTCGGTGCAAAGGGGAGGGGAACTGATCCTCCTGGGAAGGGGGCGGTCGCGGGGTGCGGCGGTGGCAGGAAGGGGGGCGGTTGGGTTGATGGTGCCGGGGGGGTGTGCGTGGTGCCGGCGGGCGCCAGATCCCGCAGGGAGATCGTGTCCTGTCGGCCGTCGGGGTACTCCACGTAGGCGTACTGGGGGTTTGCGTGGAGGAGGTGAACCCTTTCGACCAACGGGTCCGCCTTATGTGCCCGCACATGCTTTCGGAGCAGGATGGGTCCTGGGGCCGCCAGCCAGGTCGGCAGCGACGTTCCAGAGGAGGACCTCCTAGGGAAGACAAGGAGACGCTCGTGCGGCGTTTGATTAGTGCTTGTACATAATAACGACCGGATGGAATGGAGAGCGTCCGGGAGGACCTCCTGCTACCGTGAAACTGGGAGATCCCTGGACCGTAGGGCCAGTAGGACGGCCTTCCAGACCGTGCCGTTCTCCCTTTCTACTTGCCCGTTCCCCCGGGGGTTGTAGCTGGTCGTCCTGCTTGAGGCTATGCCCTTGCTGAGCAGGAACTGGCGCAGCTCGTCACTCATGAAAGAGGACCCCCTGTCGCTGTGGACGTATGCGGGGTAACCGAATAGCGTGAAGATGCTGTTCAGGGCTTTAATGACTGTGGCCGCGGTCATGTCGGAGCAGGGAATGGCAAAAGGGAAGCGGGAGTATTCGTCCACTACATTAAGGAAATATGCGTTGCGGTCGGTGGAGGGGAGGGGCCATTTGAAATCGAGACTGAGGCGTTCAAAGGGGCGGGAAGCCTTAATCAGGTGCGCTCCATCTGGCCTGAAAAAATGCGGCTTGCATTCCGCGCAGATGTGGCAGTCCCTTGTGACTGTACGGACCTCTTCTAAAGAGTATGGGAGATTGCGGGACTTGATGAAGTGGTAAAAGCGAGTGACCCCCGGGTGGCAGAGGTCCTCGTGGAGGGTTTGGAGGCGGTTAATTTGTGCGTTGGCACATGTGCCGCGGGATAGGGCATCGGACGGCTCGTTCAGCTTTCCGGGCCGGTACAAGATCTCATAGTTAAAGGTGGAGAGCTCGATCCTCCACCTTAAGATCTTGTCATTTTTAATCTTGCCCCGCTGTGCATTATCGAACATGAAGGCTACCGACCGTTGGTCAGTGAGGAGAGTGAATCTCCTGCCGGCCAGGTAATGCCTCCAATGTCGCACAGCTTCCACTATGGCTTGGGCTTCCTTTTCCACTGAGTGGCGGATTTCTGAGGCGTGGAGGGTTCGGGAGAAGAAGGCCACGGGTCTGCCCGCTTGGTTAAGGGTAGCCGCTAGAGCTACGTCGGAGGCGTCGCTCTCGACCTGGAAGGGGAGGGACTCGTCGATGGCGCGCATCGTGGCCTTTGCGATGTCCGCTTTGATGCGGCTGAAGGCCTGGCAAGCCTCTGTCGACAGAGGGAAGGTCGTGGTCTGTATTAGGGGGCGGGCCTTGTCTGCGTACTGGGGGACCCACTGGGCGTAGTACGAAAAGAACCCCAGGCAGCGTTTCAGGGCTTTTGGGCAGTGCGGGAGGGGAAATTCCATGAGTGCGCGCATACGTTCGGGGTCGGGGCCTATTATCCCATTGCGCACTATGTAGCCCAGAATGGCTAGCCGATCGGTGCTAAAAACGCACTTGTCCTCGTTGTACGTGAGGTTCAAGGCTTTGGCGGTCTGGAGGAATTTTTGGAGGTTGGCGTCGTGGTCCTGCTGATCGTGGCCGCAGATGGTTACATTGTCGAGGTACGGGAACGTGGCCCGTAACCCATGTTGATCAACCATTCGGTCCATCTCCCATTGGAAGACCGAGACCCCGTTTGTGACGCCAAAAGGGTCCCGTAGGAAATGGTATAATCGCCCGTCTGCCTCGAAGGCTGTGTACTTGCGGTCACTTGGGCGGATGGGGAGCTGATGGTAGGCGGACTTGAGGTCCACGGTGGAGAAGACTTTATACTGGGCAATCCGATTGACCATGTCGGATATGCGGGGGAGAGGGTACGCGTCTAGTTGTGTGTACCTGTTGATGGTCTGGCTATAGTCAATGACCATCCTTTGTTTCTCCCCTGCCTTCACTACTACCACCTGCGCTCTCCAGGGACTATTGCTGGCCTGGATTATGCCCACCTTTAGTAGCCGCTGGACTTCGGACCGAATGAAGGTCCGGTCCTGGGCGCTGTACCGTCTGCTCCTAGTGGCGACGGGTTTGCAATCCGGGGTGAGGTTCGCAAACAAGGACGGGGGTTGCACCTTGAGGGTAGCGAAGCCGCAGATAGTGAGTGGGGGTATGGGGCCGCCAAATTTAAACGTAAGGCTCTGTAGGTTACATTGGAAATCTAAGCCCAGCAAGGTGGGGGCACAGAGTTGGGGAAGGACGTTAAGTTTGTAGTTTTTGAATTCCCTCCCCTGTACCGTTAGGGTAACTATGCAGAATCCCTGGATCTGTACGGAGTGGGATCCTGCAGCTAGGCAAATCTTTTGTGCGCTGGGGTAGGTAGTTAAGGAACAGCGTCTTACCGTGTCGGGGTGTATAAAACTTTCCGTGCTCCCGGAGTCGACTGGGCATGGCGTCTCGTGGCCGTTAATTAGGACCGTTGTCGTCGTCGTCTGGAGAGTCCGGGGCCGAGCCTGATCGAGCATAACCGAAGCGAGCCGTGGTTGTAGTAGTGGGGTGGGGTCCGTTGTTGCCGTCCAAGATGGCGTCGGGGATGGACAAAATGGCTGCCCCCATACATCGCACGTGGCTTAGGGGTCACAAGATGGTGTCGGGGTGGACAAAATGGCCGCCCCCATGCGTCGTACAGGTCGGGGGCAGTCCAAGATGGCGGCGCCCTCCTCCCCTCGTGGTGTTCGGGACCGAAAATGGCGGCGTCTGCGGGTCGCACATGGTGTGCTGGGGGGTCTGGGGAGCGCTAGGACCACGTGGAGTTCCTTCACTGCGAGCGCCAGGGCCACGGGCGCTAGGACCGCGCGGAGTTCCTTCACTGCGATCGCCAGGGCCGCGGGCGCTAGGACCGCGCGGAGCTCCCTCACTGCGAGCGCCAGGGCCGCGGGCGCTAGGACCGCGCGGAGCTCCCTCACTGCGAGCGCCAGGGCCGCGGGCGCTAGGACCGCGCGGAGCTCCCTCGCCGGGGACAGCGGGGGTTGGGGCCCAAGCCGGCGCCGCCGGCGGGTCAGGCGCGGGGCCTTGAGCGCAAGGAGCGCGAGGAGCTCCCTCACCGGGGACAGCGGCGGTCGGGGCCCAGGTAGGCGGCGCCGGCGGGACAGGCGTGGGGCTGCGAGCGCAAGGAGCGCGAGGAGCTCCCTCACCGGGGACAGCGGCGGTCGGGGCCCAGGTAGGCGGCGCCGGCGGGTCAGGCGTGGGGCGCGGGAGGGGGGTGAGGGTGGCGTTCGGGACGCGAAAGACCCCTTCCTCTCCGTGGAGAGTGTTGGCCGGCACCCAAATCGGGAGCGACGGCGGCGGGTCGTACATGGACTGTGGGGAGGGGGGTTGGGGAGCGTAGGCGGCGTGCAGGGCTCCCAGTTCTCCCGGGACCGCGGTGGTCGGGACCCAGAGCGGCTGCGCCTGTGGGTCGCACATGGCGTGCTGGGGGGGTTGGGAGGCATAGACTGCTTGCAGGGCTCCCTGTGGCCCCGGAACGGCGGCGACCTCGCGGGATCGGCACACCACCGCATAGTGGCCCTTTTTCCCGCAGCTTTTGCAGATGGCTGCGCGGGCCGGGCAGCGCTGTCGGGGGTGCTTCACCTGGCCGCAGAAATAACAGCGGGCGCCCCCGGTGCGACTCGGCGTTTGGACTGCGCAAGCCTGTAGGGTGTGCGGGGGGGGGGGGGGGGTTTGCCGCGACGGGTACGTACGGGGCCCAATGGCCTGCCGCGCGGTCGGGGCCGCAGGCGCGGGTAGCGCGGCGTAGAACTTGTCCATCGATTCTCCGGGAGCTTGCCGTCTCGTCGCGAGCTGGTAGCGAGCGTAGATTTGGTTAACAGGGCGGACATAGAGACTTCTCAGTGCTGCGAACGCCGTCTGGAAATCGTCGGTGTCTTCAATGAGGGTGACAATCTCTGTGCTCACCCTCGAGTGCAGGACCTGCAGTTTTTGTTCGTCTGAGACCCGGCCGGTGGTCGGTATGAGGTAGGCCTCGAAGCAAGTCTGCCAGTGTTTGAAGGCTGCTGCCACATTCACTGCGTGGGGGCTGATCCTCAGGCATTCTGGAATGATCCTGAGCTCCATAGTCCTTTTTAGGCACGTTTAATAAATTGTAGCGCACAAAGACTCCATGAGACGAATATAGTGAAGTCGATGAGGCTTTATTAAGCGTGTCTGTTCCCCAGCAGCCCGATAGTAAACAGGCATGCGGGGAAAGACACCGGCTTCTGATACTTCGCCTTCAGGGCGGAGCTTGAGGTCAACGGCCAACCAGGACCCGGGATCTGTCAGCCAATGACATTAGGGCTTCCAGTCCCACATGACCCCCAATACATACTACCACACCCTCCCCGACCCATACCCCCGAGATCACCCTATCTTGAACTTCTTGTGCCGGGAGCAACGGAAATTCCCTCACCTGTCGCCTCACAAAAGCCCTCACCTACATATATCTAAATGCATTTCCCGGGGGTAACTCAAATTTCTCCTCCAGTGCCCCTAGACTCGCAAATGTCCCGTCAATGAACAGGTCCCCCATTCTTCTTATCCCCGCCCGATGCCAGCCTTGGAACCCCCCGTCCATCTTCCCCGGGACAAACCGGTGGTTACCCCTGATCGGGGACCAGACCGATGCTCCCATTGCACCCCTGTGTCTTCTCCACTGGCCCCAGATCTTTAGTGTTGCCGCCACCACTGGGCTTGTGGTGTATTTTGTCGGCGAGAGCGGCAGCGGTGCCGTTACCAACGCCCCCAGGCTCGTTCCTTTACTGGACGCCATCTCCATCCTCTTCCATGCCGCCCCCTCTTCCTCCATAACCCACTTACGGATCATCACCACATTTGCTGCCCAGTAGTAACTCTCTAGGTTTGGCAAAGCAAACCCTCCTCGGTTCCTGCTGCGTTCCAAGAACCCTCTCCTAACCATCGGGGTCTTATTTGCCCACACATACCCCATAATACTCCTACCTACTCTCTTGACTGCCCATATTACTGAGAGCAGAATGGGATATAGCACTGATTACAACAATGGGTATAACACTGTCTATATTACTGAGAGAAGAATGGGATACAGCACTGAGTACAACAATGGGTATAACACTGTCTATATTGCTGAGAGCAGAATGGGACACAGCACTGAGTACAACAATGGGTATAACACTGTCTAGATTACTGAGAGCAGAATGGGATACAGCACTGAGTACAACAATGGGTATAACACTGTCTATATTACTGAGAGCAGAATGGAACACAGCACTGAGTACAAAAATGGGTATATCACTGTCTATATTGCCGCGAGCAGAATGGGACACAGCACTGAGTATAACAATGGGTATAACACTGTCTATATTACTGAGAGCAGAATGGGATACAGCACTGAGTACAACAATGGGTAGAACACTGTATATATTACTGAGAGAAGAATGGGATACAGCACGGAGTACAACAATAGGTATAACACTGCCCATATTACCAAGAGCAGACTGGGACACAGCACTGAGTGCAACAATGGGTATAACGCTGTCTATATTGCTGAGAGCAGAATGGAATACAGCTCTGAGTACAACAATGGGTATAACACTGTCTATATTGCTGAGAGCAGAATGGGATACAGCACTGAGTATTACAATGGGTATAACACTCTAGATTACTGAGAGCAGAATGTTATACAGCACGGAGTACAACAATCGGTATAACACTGCCCATATTACCAAGAGCAGAATGGGACACAGCACTGAGTACAACAATGGGTATAACGCTGTCTATATTACTGAGAGCAGAATGGGATACAGCTCTGAGTACAACAATGGGGATAACACTGTCTATATTACTGAGAGCAGAATGGGATACAGCATTGAGTGCAACAATGGGGATAACACTGTCTATATTACTGAGAGCAGAATGGGATACAGCTCTGAGTACAACAATGGGTATATCACTGTCTATATTGCCACGAGCAGAATGGGACACAGCACTGAGTATAACAATGGGTATAACACTGTCTATATTACTGAGAGCAGAATGGGATACAGCACTGAGTACAACAATGGGTAGAACACTGTATATATTACTGAGAGAAGAATGGGATACAGCACGGAGTACAATAGGTATAACACTGCCCATATTACGAAGAGCAGAATGGGACACAGCACTGAGTACAACAATGGGTACAACACTGTCTATATTACTGAGAGCAGAATGGGACACAGCACTGAGTACAAAAATGGGTATAATAATGTCAATATTACTCAGAGCAGAATGGGATACTCACTGAGTACAACAATGGGTATAACACTGCCCATATTACCAAGAGCAGAATGGGACACAGCACTGAGTACAACAAAGGGTATAACACTGTCTATATTACTGAGAGCAGAATGGGATACAACACTGATTACAACAATGGGTATAATAATGTCAATATTACTGAGAGCAAAATGGGATACAGCACTGAGTACAACAATGGGTATAATAATGTCAATATTACTCAGAGCAGAATGGGATACAGAACTGAGTACAACAATGGGTATAACACTGCCCATATTACCAAGAGCAGAATGGGATACAGCACTGAGTACAATAAAGGGTATAACGCTGTCTAAATTACCGAGAGCAGAATGGGATACAGCACTGAGTACAACAATGGGTAGAACACTGTCTATATTATTGAGAGCAGAATGGGATACAGTACTGAGTACAACAATGGGTATAACACTGTCTAGATTACTGAGAGCAGAATGGGATACAGCACTGAGTACAACAATGGGTATAACACTGTCTATATTACTGAGAGCACAATGGGACACAGCACTGAGTACAAAAATGGGTATAACACTGCCCATATTACTGAGAGCAGAATGGGATACAGCTCTGAGTCAATGTGGAAAACTGTGAGGTTATGCACTTTGGTAGGAGGATTCTAGGCATCGACTATTTTTTAAATGGGGGAATGATTCGGAAAACAGAAGCACAAAGGGACTTGGAGTCCTTGTTCACGATTCTCTTCAGGTTAATCTGCAGGTTCAGTCGGCAGTTAAGAAGGCAAATGCAATGTTAGCATTCATGTCAAGAGGGCTAGAATACAAGACCAGGGATGTACATCTGAGGCTGTATAAGGCTCTGGTCAGACCCCATTTGGAGTATTGTGAGCAGCTTTGGACCCCATACCTAAGGAAGGATGTGCTGGCCTTGGAAAGGGTCCAGAGGAGGTTCACAAGAATGATCCTCGAATGAAGAACTTGTCGTATGAGGAACGGTTGAGGACTCTGGGTCTGTACTCGTTGGAGGTTAGAAGAATGAAAGGGAATCTTATTGAATCGTACAAGATACTGCGAGGCCTGGATAGTGTGGACTTGGAGAGAATGTTTCCACTAGTAGGCAAAACTAGAACCAGAGAACACCATCTCAGATTAAAGGGACGATCTTTTTAAACAGAGATGAGGAGGAATTTCTTCAGCCAGAGGGTGGTGAATCTGTGGAACTCCTTGCCGCCGAAGGCTGTGGATGCCAATTCACTGAGTGTCTATAATGCAGAGATAAATAGGTTCTTGATTAATAAGGGGATCAGGGATTATGGGGAGAAGGCAGGCAAATGTGGATGGGAAAAATATCAGCCATGATTGAATAGCGGAGCAGACCCGATGGGCCTAATTCTGCTCCTATGTCTTATGGTCTTATGGAGTACAATAATGGGTATAACACTGTCTATATTACCAGTTGTGTGGATTGGCCATGATAAATTGCCCTTCGTGTCCAAAATTGCCCTTAGTGTTGGATGGGGTTGCTGGGTTAAGGGATAGGGTGGAGGTGTTGACCTTGGGTAGGGTGCTCTTTCCAAGAGCCGGTGCAGACTCGATGATCCGAATGGCCTCCTTCTGCACTGTAAATTCTATGAAACCAAGAGCAGAATGGGATACTCAGTGAGTACAACAATGGGTATGACACTGTCTATATTACTGAGAACGGAATGGAATACAGCACTGAGTACAACAATGGGTATAACACTGTCGATATTACTGAGAGCAGAATGGGATACAGCACTGAGTACAACAATAGGTATAACACTGTCTCTATTACTGAGAGCAGAATGGGATACTCACTGAGTACAACAATGGGTAGAACACTGCCTACATTACTGAGAGCATAATGGGATACAGCTCTGAGTACAACAATGGGTACAACACTGCCTATATTACTGAAAGCAGAATGGGATACTGCACTGAGTACAACAATGGGGAAAACACTGTCTATATTACTGAGAGCAGAATGGGATACAGCACTGAGTACAACAATGGGTGTAACACTGTCTATATTACTGAGAGCAGAATGGGATACAGCTCTGAGTATAACAATGGGTATAACACTGTCAATATTACTGAGAGCAGAATGGGATACAGCTCTGAGTACAACAATGGGTATTACACTATCTTTATTAATGAGAGCAGAATGGGATACTCACTAAGTACAACAATGGGTATAACACTGTCTATATTACTGAAAGCAGAATGGGATACAGCACTGAGTACAACAATGGGTATAACACTGTCTATATCACTGAGATGTGGAGATGCCGGCGTTGGACTGGGGTGAGCACAGTAAGAAGTCTCACAACACGAGGGGCGAAATTCTCCGGAAACGGGGCGATGTCTGCCGACTGGCGCCCAAAACGGGGAAAATCAGACGGGCATCGCGCCGCCCCAAAGATGCGGAATGCTCCAGCATCTTTGGGGGCCGAGCCCCAATCCTTAGGGGCTAGGCTCGCCCCGGACGAATTTCCGCCCCGCCAGCTGGCGGAAAAGGCCTTTGGTGCCCCGCCAGCTGGCGCGGAAATGACATCTCCAGGCGGCGCATGCGCGGGAGCGTTAGCGGCCGCTGACAGCTTCCCATGCATGTGCAGTGGAGGGAGTCTCTTCTGCCTCCACCATGGCAACCGGCAGGGGCGGGATTCACACCAGCCCCCGGCGATTCTCCGACCCGGCGGGGTGTCGGAGAATTTCGCCCCAGGTTAAAGTCCAACAGGTTTGTTTCGATGTCACTAGCTTTCGGAGCGCTGCTCCTTCCTCACCTGAGGAAGGAGCAGCGCTCCGAAAGCTAGTGACATCGAAACAAACCTCTTGGACTTTAGCCTGGTGTTGTAAGACTTCTTACTATATTACTGAGAGTAGAATGCGATACAGTACCCGGTGAAAGACTTTATACAGTACTGTGACACTAACTCTGTGGGGTTCATTCCTGATTCTCAGTATAGGAGCAGCACGGAGACACAGAGGTTGTCACTGCTATTTCACAGCGCTAGGGACTCGGGTTCAATTCCAACCTCGGGTGGCTGGCTGTGTGGTGTTTGTATGTTGCCCCCGTGTCTGCTTGGGTTTCCTCTGGGTACTCTGATTTCCCCACACAGTCCAAAGATGTGCAGCTTAGGTGGATTGGATATGCTACATAGCTCCGATAAGGGATTGCAAGATGAGGTGTTGGGCTTGCTTTAGGGTGCACTTTCAGAGTGTTGATGCAGACTCAATGGGCCAAATAGCCCCATTCTGCACTATAGGGAATCTATGATTTGCTGCATTATGGTCTGATGGGGTCCTGGGTGTCTGGATATGTGTATTGAGGTTTTATGTAGCCACTAATGAATTAATCTCATTCTTTTCATTTTCTTAAGAATCATGTCAACTGAAACCTGATGCTGGTCCCTGTTTTGGTCATGAAGCAAGGTTCTATTACAACCACACCTTGATGAACTGTGAGAAGTTTAATTATGGCGGTTGCCTTGGGAACAGGAACAACTTTAACACCGAGCGGAATTGTTTGCAGACCTGCAGGACTGTTGGTGAGATAACAAACTTTAACAGCAAGTCTTCACCCTTTTTTCTACACTGATTGTACATTCCTGTGTTTATACACTGAGTGTCCATCCCTGTGTTTATACACTGAGTGTCCATCCCTGTGTTTATACACTGAGTGTCCATCCCTGTGTTTATACACCGAGTGTCCATCCCTGTGTTTATACACCGAGTGTCCATCCCTGTGTTTATACACTGAGTGTCCATCCCTGTGTTTATACACCGAGTGTCCATCCCTGTGTTTATACACCGAGTGTCCATCCCTGTGTTTATACACCGAGTGTCCATCCCTGTGTTTATACACCGAGTGTCCATCCATGTGTTTATACATTGAGTGTCCATCCCTGTGCTTATACACTGAGTGTCCATCCCTGTGTTTATACACTGAGTGTCCACCCCTGTGTTTATACACCGAGTGTCCATCCCTGTGTTTATACACCGAGTGTCCATCCCTGTGTTTATACACCGAGTGTCCATCCCTGTGTTTATACACTGAGTGTCCATCCCTGTGTTTATACACCGAGTGTCCATCCCTGTGTTTATACACCGAGTGTCCATCCCTGTGTTTATACACCGAGTGTCCATCCCTGTGTTTATACACCGAGTGTCCATCCATGTGTTTATACATTGAGTGTCCATCCCTGTGTTTATACACTGAGTGTCCATCCCTGTGTTTATACACTGAGTGTCCACCCCTGTGTTTATACACCGAGTGTCCATCCCTGTGTTTATACACTGAGTGTCCACCCCTGTGTTTATACACCGAGTGTCCATCCCTGTGTTTATACACTGAGTGTCCACCCCTGTGTTTATACACCGAGTGTCCATCCCTGTGTTTATACACTGAGTGTCCACCCCTGTGTTTCTTCAGTATTTACAAATGAGAGGGGCCCTATTGTTGGAGAGGACAGTCTGAAACAGACTGGTAAGTTCGAGGAAATACTTGTTAGGAAGGAAGATGTGTTGGGCATTTTGAAAAACTTGAATTTGACAAGTCTCCCGGGCCTGATGGGATATATCCAAGGATTCTATGAGAAGCAAGAGATGAAATTGCAGAGCCGTTGGCAATGATCTTTTCGTCCTAACTGTCAACAGGGGTGGTACCAGGGGATTGGAGAATGGCGAATGTCGTGCCCCTGTTCAAAAAAGGAAATGGGGATAACCCTGGGAATTACAGGCCAGTTAGTCTTACTTCAGTGGTAGGCAAAGTAATGGAAAGGGTACTGAGGGATAGGATTTCTGAGCATCTGGAAAGACACTGCTTGATTAGGGATAGTCAGCACGGATTTGTGAGGGGCAGGTCTTGCCTTACAAGTCTTATTGAATTCTTTGAGGAGGTGACCAAGCATGTGGATGAAGGTAAAGCAGTGGATGTAGTGTACATGGATTTTAGTAAGGCATTTGAAAAGGTTCCCCATGGTAGGCTTCTGCAGAAAGTAAGGAGGAATGGGATAGTGGGAAATTTGGCTAGTTGGATAACGAACTGGCTAACCGATAAAAGTCAGAGAGTGGTAGTAGATGGCAAATATTCAGCCTGGATCCCAGTTACCAGTGGCATACCGCAGGGATCAGTTCTGGGTCCTCTGCTGTTTGTGATTTTCATTAATGACTTGGATGAGGGAGTTGAAGGGTGGGTGAGTAAATTTTGCAGACGATACGAAGATTGGTGGAGTTGTGTCAGTGAGGAGGGCTGTTGTCGGCTGCAAAGAGCCATAGATAGGATGCAGAGCTGGGCTGAGAAGTGGCAGATGGGGTTTAACCCTGAAAAGTGTGAGGTTGTTCATTTTGGAAGTACAAATATGAATGCGGAATACAGGGTTAACGGGCAGGTTCTTGGCAATGTGGAGGAGCAGAGAGATCTTCGGGTCTATGTTCATAGATTTTTGAAAGCTGCCACTCAAGAGGATAGAGCTCTGAAGAAGGCCTTTGGTGTGCTAGCGTTCATTAACAGAGGAATTGAATTTCAGAGCCGTGAGGTGATGATGCAGCTGTACAAAACCTTGGTAAGGCCACATTTGGAGTACTGTGTGCAGTTCTGGTCGCCTCATTTTAGGAAGGATGTGGAAGCTTTGGAAAAGGTGCAAAGGAGATTTACCAGGATGGAATGGAGAGTAGGTCTTACGAGGAAAGGTTGAGGGTGCTAGGCCTCTTCTCATTAGAACGGAGAAGGATGAGGGGCGACTTGATAGAGGTTGATAAGATGATTAGGGGAATAGATAGAGTAGACAGTCAGAGACTTTTTCCCCGGGTGGAACAAACCATTACAAGGGGACTTAAATTTAAGGTGAATGGTGGAAGATCTAGGGGGGATGTCAGCGGTAGGTTCTTTACCCAGTGAGTAGTGGGGGCATGGAATGCACTGCCTGTGGAAGTAGTTGAGTCGGAAACATGAGGGACCTTCAAGCAGCTATTGGATAGGCACATGGATTACGGTAGAATGATATAGTGTAGATTAATTTGTTCTTAAGGGAAGCACGGTAGCATTGTGGATAGCACAATTGCATCACAGCTCCAGGGTCCCAGGTTCGATTCCGGCTTGGGTCACTGTCTGTGCGGAGTCTGCACATCCTCCCCGTGTGTGCGTGGGTTTCCTCCGGGTGCTCCGGTTTCCTCCCACAGTCCAAAGATGTGCAGGTTAGGTGGATTGGCCATGATAAATTGCCCTTAGTGTCCAAAATTGCCCATAGTGTTGAGTGGGGCTACTGGGTTATGGGGATTGGGTGGAGGTGTTGACCTTGGGTAGGGTGATCTTTTCGGTGCAGACTCGATGGGCCGAATGGCCTCCTTCTGCACTGTAAATTCTATGATAATCTATGATAAATCTAGGACAAAGGTTCGGCACAACATCGTGGGCTGAAGGGCCTGTTCTGTGCTGTATTTTTCTATGTTCTATGTTCTAAGGTGATTTGCGAGGTGGTGGAAGACATTTGGTGCATGTCTCTCCATTTTGAGTGATCGTCCAAAAGGAGCAGAAACAGGGCCTGGTGAAATCGGCATGCAAGTGCACCCAGGGGTATTGCGGCCACTCCCAAGGCTGACGGTGGGAGCTTCTGGTGTTCTTAACAAGCTGCACATTCTGCATCATTCGCTCGATATCACTGTCGAGCCCAGGTCACCACACGTAACACTTTGCGATTCAGGTCAGCACGGTAGTATAAGTGGCTTCACAGCATCAGGGTCCCACGTTCGATTCCCTGCTGGGTCACTGTCTGTGTGGAGTCTGCACGTTCTCCCCGTGTCTGCGTGGGCTTCCTCCGGGTGCTCTGGTTTCCTCCCACGATCCAAAGATGTGCAGGTTAGGTGGATTGGCCATGATAAATTGCCCTTTGTGTCCAAAAAGGTTGGGAGGGGTTATTGGGTTACGGGGATAGAGTGGAAGTGAGGGCTTAAGTGGGTCGGTGCAGACTCGATGGGCCAAATTGCCTCCTTCTGCACTGTATGTTCTATGTATGTTCTATGTTCTTGCAACTTCATCTTGGAAACACCCTGTGTCCGCTATGCAAATCTTGCAAGATTGTGCACTGACCTGGTGTGAGATGACCATGCAGGCACCCCTCAGGAGGATGCCACCCTCCACACTGAGCTTCTGCTGCTTAGCCAGATAGGCCCAAAGTTTCTCAGGGGTCTTTCCACCATGCAGGACGATGTGGCGCAATTTCACCAACGTCAGGGTCATTTTGGATCCAGCTGCGGATTTGTTCAGCCGTCACGGGGAGGGTGTCTATAAAATTCAATGTTGTACGACTTCATCCACTACTGGCGGAAACGGGGGTTTACAGGCTGGGGCAGGTGGCTGAGGGCATCCACATGTGCAATTTGTGCTCCTGGACGGTGTTCATGGGCAGCACGGTAGCACAGTGGTTAGCACTGTGGCTTCACAGCACTAGGGTCCCAGGTTCGATTCCCGGCTTGGGTCACTGTCTGTGTGGAGTCTGCACATTCTCCTCGTGGCTGCGTGGGTTTCCTCCGGGTGCTCCGGTTCCCTCCCACAAGTCCCAAAAGATGAGCTGTCAGGTAATTTGGACATTCTGAATTCTTCCTCTGCATACCCAAACAGGTGCCGGAATGTGGCGACTAGGGGTTTTTACACAGTAACTTCATTGCAGTGTTAATGTAAGCCTACTTGTGACAATAAAGATTATTTTAAAAATGTGCACTCATACATCGCCAACAGTAGTGCCCATTGTTGGATTCTGGGTGAAGCTCTTTGTGGTAACATCTAGTCTTCCTGAAAAAGCCAAGTAAGGGCTTATGGTCCGTGACCACTTTAAAATGGTGTCTGTAGATGTATTGGTGGAATTTCTTTACTGCGAATATCACGGCAAGTCCTTTCTTCTCAATTTGCGCATCACCGCGCTCTGTATTGGCCAGGGTTCTGGGACACATAAGCTCTCGGTTGTTTCGTTCCATCATCCCACCGGTGTGGGACAACACTGCCCCAATGTCATACAGAGAGGCATCACATGTGATGACGAATGGCTTTGATGGATCGTAGTGCGCAAACAGTTTGACTGACAATAATTGCTGCTTCACTCTGGTGATTGCTTCCGCCTACGGTGCTTTCCATGCCAATTTCTGGTTCTTCAACATCGCTTGCAGAGGCACCAGTTGCCAGGTTCAGGATGAACTTTCATAGAAGTTCCTGTGCCGAAGGAAGCCATTCGGCCTATCGAATCTGCATCGGCTCTTGGAAAGTGCAGCCTACCCAAGGTCCACACCTCCACCCCATCCCCATAACCTAGCAACCCCACCCAACACTACGGGCAATTTTGGACACTAAGGGCAATTTATCATGGCCAATCCACCTAACCTGCACATCTTTGGACTGTGGGAGGAAACCGGAGCACCCGGAGGAAACCCACACACACACGGGGAGGATGTGCAGACTCCGCACAGACAGTGACGGAATCGAACCAGGGACCCTGGAGCTGTGAAGCAATTGTGCTATCCACAATGCTACCGAACATCCCATAATAATTGACAAACACTGAAAACGGCCTCAGCTCTGTCGCATTCTCAGGTATCGAAGCTCCTTTGACATCCCAGGCGTTTTCCTCCACCGGGTGCAATCCGTCCTTATCGATGCAGTATCCAAGGTACGTAATCTCTTTCAGCACCGGAACCACCAGGCTGTCCATTCTGTGAAATGGGCCGAGTGTATGATGCCCAAGCTCTCTAGCTGGCTTAATTTGTCATCCACTTTCGTAAATAGGATGTTTGGGACCAGCCGGGCCCTGAAATATTTGGGCCGGGCCTACAGGTCAACATAAAGTTTTGCTTTTGTCCCCTTTACTTTTCCCAGGCCCTCCTGGAAAACCTCCCGATACTTTCCGAGGACTTCGTACATACTGCCAGTACCCATCCAAAATATTTGTTGTCAGTTCAGGCTAAGTGTTTGTAACTGTCATGTGAGAGTACCTTTAAGAAATGGATGTGTAAGCAATGTACCTTTAAGAAAACAGAGATGTCAGAGAGTGGGTGGAGCTCAGCTCAGTTCAGCCATTTTTTGAAGTTTCAGTTTTGAAAAATGCCTGGCTGTTTTGCTGAGAGCAGCTTAAAAGGAGAAAGCCAGTTTGAGACAGCAGCTTGAGAAGTTCTGGTTTGCTATGAGTTGCTTGAAGGGAGAAAGCCGGTTTGAAAAAGCAGCTGTGTGTGTTTCCAGAGAGCTGCAGGAAGAAAGCAAGGTGCTGAAGTCAACCAAGCTGATATATCTCTGCCATAAAATAGAAAATATATATTAACTGTGACCTGGGGTGTTACTGTTTTGAAGGTTTGAAGCCTTTTGGATGTTTGAAGGAACATTTTGAGGGATTATTTAGTGTGTTATTTTCGGGGTTATCTTTGAAGTAAGGGGTGTTAAGGGATCCAATGTTTATTTAAAAGGTTAAGTTGAGTTCATGGAATAAACATTGTTTTGTGTTAAAAACCACATGTCCATAATTGTAATATCACATCTGGGAAACAAGCCGTGTACTTCAAAAGCAACAATCCATTAAAGGGAGAGAGGGTGGTTGAACTCCATGATACATTTTGGGGTTCTGAAAACGCATTGCCCAAATCACAGCCAAAGAGGCTGGGCCCAGGTCCTTGTAGTGGTCGCCTAACCGACTGTTGTCCAAAGGTAAACAAGGTCACACATGATGGTCTGTGGCTCCCTAGTGTCTGTTGACAGTCAGCCCTTTGTGTCCCTCAAGCCCAGGTGCAGGATTCCCATGTGGAGCCTACAAAACGCTTGTTGTCTGATCATAGAGACTGCAGCCCCCGTGTCCACGTTGACTTAAAGTCATACACTGATTGGTGCTACCTGGGGCCATGATGCAGTTTAACTGCATCAGATATTCTTCCCTAGGCAGGGGCAATGTGCAAAGCTCTGGCTCGGGACGTTTGTGTCACCTGGTCAGGGCAACACGTTCGCTGTCGATTCTGGTAACCTCGACCGCCACAGTTCCTGCAACCGTAGGTGCAGCACTGTTGTGGGTCCTCATCATCCTAGGATGTCCTGCCAGGCCGTGGTGGCCCTTGGCCATCGGGTCTGCCAATGACGCTGTTTCAGTGGTGGCTGAGTTACATGACCCTATCCTTGGGGGGCATCGCTCTTCGGAACAGAGGCGGTCAATGCTGTGTAAATGGATTTGGGTTTATGGTCACATAGAACATAGAACATAGAACAATACAGCGCAGTACAGGCCCTTTGGTCCATGATGTTGCACCGAAACAAAAGCCATCTAACCTACACTATGCCATTATCATCCATATGTTTATCCAATAAACTTTTAAATGCCCTCAATGTTGGCGAGTTCACTACTGTAGCAGGTAGGGCATTCCACGGCCTCACTACTCTTTGCGTAAAGAACCTACCTCTGACCTCTGTCCTATATCTATTACCCCTCAGTTTAAAGTTATGTCCCCTCGTGCCAGCCATATCCATCCGCGGGAGAAGGCTCTCACTGTCCACCCTATCCAACCCCCTGATCATTTTGTATGCCTCTATTAAGTCTCCTCTTAACCTTCTTCTCTCCAACGAAAACAACCTCAAGTCCATCAGCCTTTCCTCATAAGATTTTCCCTCCATACCAGGCAACATCCTGGTAAATCTCCTCTGCACCCGCTCCAAAGCCTCCACGTCCTTCCTATAATGCGGTGACCAGAACTGTACGCAATACTCCAAATGCGGCCGTACCAGAGTTCTGTACAGCTGCAACATGACCTCCCGACTCCGGAACTCAATCCCTCTACCAATAAAGGCCAACACACCATAGGCCTTCTTCACAACCCTATCAACCTGGGTGGCAACTTTCAGGGATCTATGTACATGGACACCTAGATCCCTCTGCTCATCCACACTTTCAAGAGCTTTACCATTAGCTAAATATTCCGCATTCCTGTTATTCCTTCCAAAGTGAATCACCTCACACTTCTCTACATTAAACTCCATTTGCCACCTCTCAGCCCAGCTTTGCAGCTTATCTATATCCCTCTGTAACCTGCTACATCCTTCCACACTATCGACAACACCACCGACTTTAGTATCGTCTGCAAATTTACTCACCCACCCTTCTGCGCCTTCCTCTAGGTCATTGATAAAAATGACAAACAGCAACGGCCCCAGAACAGATCCTTGTGGTACTCCACTTGTGACTGTACTCCATTCTGAACATTTCCCATCAACCACCACCCTCTGTCTTCTTTCAGCTAGCCAATTTCTGATCCACATCTCTAAATCACCCTCAATCCCCAGCCTCCGTATTTTTTGCAATAGCCTACTGTGGGGAACCTTATCAAACGCTTTGCTGAAATCCATATACACCACATCAACTGCTCTACCCTCGTCTACCTGTTCAGTCACTTTCTCAAAGAACTCAATAAGGTTTGTGAGGCATGACCTACCCTTCACAAAGCCATGCTGACTATCCCTGATCATATTATTCCTATCTAGATGATTATAAATCTTGTCTCTTATAATCCCCTCCAAGACTTTACCCACTACAGCCGGGGTTGTCTCTGCTCCCCTTTTTGAACAAAGGGACCACATTTGCTGTCCTCCAGTCCTCTGGCACTATTCCTGTAGCCAATGATGACATAAAAATCAAAGCCAAAGGTCCAGCAATCTCTTCCCTGGCCTCCCAGAGAATCCTAGGATAAATCCCATCAGGTCCCGGGGACTTATCTATTTTCAGCCTGTCCAGAACTGCCAACACCTCTTCCCTACGTACCTCAATGCCATCTATTCTATTAGCCTGGGGCTCAGCATTCTCCTCCACAACATTATCTTTTTCCTGAGTGAATACTGACGAAAAATATTCATTTAGTATCTCGCCTATCTCTTCAGACTCCACACACAATTTCCCATCCCTGTCCTTGACTGGTCCTACTCTTTCCCTAGTCATTCGCTTATTCCTGACATACCTATAGAAAGCTTTTGGGTTTTCCTTGATCCTTCCTGCCAAATACTTCTCATGTCCCCTCCTTGCTCGTCTTAGCTCTCTCTTTAGATCCTTCCTCGCTACCTTGTAACTATCCATCGCCCCAACCGAAACTTCACACCTCATCTTCACATAGGCCTCCTTCTTCCTCTTAACAAGAGATTCCACTTCCTTGGTAAACCACGGTTCCCTCGCTCGACGCCTTCCTCCCTGTCTGACCGGTACATACTTATCAAGAACACGCAGTAGCTGATCCTTGAACAAGCCCCACTTATCCAGTGTGCCCAACACTTGCAGCCTACTTCTCCACCTTATCCCCCCCAAGTCACGTCTAATGGCAACATAATTGCCCTTCCCCCAGCTATAACTCTTGCCCTGCGGTGTATACTTATCCCTTTCCATCATTAACGTAAACGTCACCGAATTGTGGTCACTGTCCCCAAAGTGCTCTCCTACCTCCAAATCCAACACCTGGCCTGGTTCATTACCCAAAACCAAATCCAACGTGGCCTCGCCTCTTGTTGGCCTGTCAACATATTGTTTCAGGAAACCCTCCTGCACACACTGTACAAAAAACGACCCATCTATTGTACTTGAACTATATCTTTTCCAGTCAATATTTGGAAAGTTAAAGTCTCCCATAATAACTACCCTGTTACTTTCGCTCTTATCCAGAATCATCTTCGCCATCCTTTCCTCTACATCCCTAGAACTATTAGGAGGCCTATAAAAAACTCCCAACAGGGTGACCTCTCCTTTCCTGTTTCTAACTTCAGCCCATACTACCTCGGAGGAAGAGTCCCCATCTAGCATCCTCTCCGCCACCGTAATACTGCTCTTGACTAGCAGCGCCACACCTCCCCCTCTTTTGCCTCCTTCTCTGAGCTTACTAAAACACCTAAACCCCGGAACCTGCAACATCCATTCCTGTCCCTGCTCTATCCATGTCTCCGAAATGGCCACAACATCGAAGTCCCAGGTACCAACCCATGCTGCCAGTTCCCCTACCTTGTTTCGTATACTCCTGGCATTGAAGTAGACACACTTCAAACCACCTACCTGAACACTGGCCCCCTCCTGCGACGTCAAATCTGTGCTCCTGACCTCTATACTCTCATTCTCCCTTACCCTAAAACTACAATCCAGGTTCCCATGCCCCTGCTGCATTAGTTTAAACCCCCCCAAAGAGCACTAACACATGTACCAAGATACAGTGAAAAGTATTGTTCTGCGTACAGTACAGACAGATCATTCCATATATGAAAAACATAGGACCTATGATAGATACACAACGATAGATAGATAGAAAGATAGATGGACACAGACATTGGTGTAACATAAGGAGTGTAGTACTACTCGGTGGAGAAATCAGTTCAGTCCATAATAGGGTCATTCAGGAGTCTGGTAACAGCGGGAAAGAAACTATTTTTGAATCTGTTAGTGCATGTTCTCAGAATTTTGTTTCTCCTGCCCGACAGAAGGGGTTGGAGGAAAGAATAACCCAGGTGGGAGGGGTCTTTGTTTACGCTGCCCATTTTTCCAAGACAGCAGGAGGTGCAGACGGAATCAATGGTTGGGAGGCGGGTTGGAGGCAATGTGTACCCTGTAATCAATGGAACCTTGCAGCTCCTGAACCCCCTTTTCCACATTCTTGTGGACTCTTTGCAGGTCTAATATCAGCTCCGCTAACAGCATCCTTTGATGTTATATTGTTAATTCCACAAACAAAATAAACTCTTAACATCTCAGGGAGAGATGTCGCAATGTTCAGCTGACTTACGTCAGGTGCGTCAGACATTCTGGAACTGATTTCCCAGGGGGTCATCTGGCCGTATTGAACTGGTACCTCTGCATTAATCACCGAAAGCTTAGGGTCGTAATGATTCGCAACAAGATCCACGAGCTTGGCAAAGGTCTTCAAGTCAGGGGCCGCTGGGTGGGTGAGGTTCTTGATTTTGTTGAATGTCTCGCAGGCGGTCAGGGGTATTACCTACTGTCCATCGTCTCCAACAATACCATTTGCCTGAAAGAAACACTGCAACCTTTCAGGCACTCATCCGCTCGGTATACTGGGCCCAGACAACTGTTTGGTACATGAGGCCCAGTCATCCATTCAGTATACTGGGCCCAGTCATCCATTCGGTATACTGGGCACAGTCATCCATTCGGTATACTGGGCACAGTCATCCATTCGGTATACTGGGCACAGTCATCCATTCGGTATACTGGGCACAATCAACTGTTCGGTACACTGGGCACAGTCATTCGTTCGGTATACTGGGCACAGTCAACTGTTCGGTATACTGGGCACAGTCAACAGTTCGGTTAACTGGGCACAGTCAACTGTTCGGTATACTGGGCACAGTCAACAGTTCGGTTAACTGGGCACAGTCAACTGTTCGGTATACTGGGCACAGTCAACAGTTCGGTATACTGGGCACAATCAACTGTTCGGTACACTGGGCACAGTCATTCGTTCGGTATACCGGGCACAGTCAACTGTTCGGTATACTGGGCACAGTCATTCGTTCGGTATACTGGGCACAGTCAACTGTTCGGTACACTGGGCACAGTCATTCGTTCGGTATACCGGGCACAGTCAACTGTTCGGTATACTGGGCACAGTCATTCGTTCGGTATACTGGGCACAGTCAACTGTTCGGTACACTGGGCACAGTCATCCGTTTGGTATACTGGGCACAGTCAACTGTTCGGTATACCGGGCACAGTCAACTGTTCGGTATACTGGGCACAGTCATTCGTTCGGTATACTGGGCACAGTCAACTGTTCGGTACACTGGGCACAGTCATCCGTTTGGTATACTGGGCACAGTCAACTGTTCGGTACACTGGGCACAGTAATTCGTTCGGTATACTGGGCACAGTCAACTGTTCGGTATACTGGGCACAGTCAACTGTTCGGTACACTGGGCACAGTCAACAGTTCGGTATACTGGGCACAATCAACTGTTCGGTATACTGGGCACAGTCAACAGTTCGGTATACTGGGCACAATCAACTGTTCGGTACACTGGGCACAGTCATTCGTTTGGTACACTGGGCACAGTCAACTGTTCGGTATACTGGGCACAGTCAACAGTTCAGTATACTGGGCACAGTCAACAGTTCGGAATACTGGGCACAGTCATCCGTTCGGTATACTGGGCACAGTCAACAGTTCAGTATACTGGGCACAGTCAACTGTTCGGTACACTGGGCACAGTCATCCGTTCGGTATACTGGGCACAGTCAACAGTTCGGTACACTGGGCACAGCCATCCGTTCGGTATACTGGGCACAGTCAACTGTTCGCTTTACTGGGCATAGTCAACTGTTCGGTACACTGGGCACAGTCATCCATTCGGTATACTGGGCACAGTCAACAGTTCGGTATACTGGGCACAGTTAACTGTTCGGTATACTGGGCACAGTTAACTGTTCGGTATACTGGGCACAGTCAACTGTTTGGTATACTGGGCACAGTCAACTGTTTGGTATACTGGGCACAGTCAACTGTTTGGTATACTGGGCACAGTTAACTGTTCGGTATACTGGGCACAGTCAAAGTTCGGTATACTGGGCACAGTCAACAGTTCGGTATACTGGGCACAGCCATCCGTTCGGTATACTTGGCACAGCCATCCATTCGGTATACTGGGCACAGGCATCCTTTTGGTATACTGGGCACAGACAGCCGCTCGGTATACTGGGCCCTGTCATTTGTTTGGTATACTGGGCAATGACATAGAATTTACAGTGTAGAAGGAGGCCATTCAGCCCATCAAGTCTGCAAGGGCCCTTGGACAGAGCACCCCACTTAAGCCCACACCTCCGCCCCATACCCGTAACCCAGTAACCCCACCCAATCCCTCTGAACACTAAGTGCAATTTAGCATGGACAAACCACCTAACCTGCACGGGGGAAGAAACCGGAGCATCCGAAGGAAACCCACGCAGACACAAGGAGAATGTGTAGACTTGCACAGGCAGTGACCCAAGCCAGGAATCGAACCTGGAGCTGTGAAGCAACAGTGCTAACCACTGTGCTATCGTGCTGCACACAGTCACCGTTTGGTACACTTGGCTCAGTTACCCATTTGGTACACTGTACAGTCATCCATTCAGTATACTGGGCAACCATCCGTTCGGTATACTGGGCCGAGTCAGCCGTACAGTATACTGGGCACAGTCAGCTGTACAGTATACTGGGCCGAGTCAGCCGTACAGTATACTGGGCCGAGTCAGCCGCACAGTATACTGGGCACAGTCAGCTGTACAGTATACTGGGCACAGGCATTTGTTTGGTATACTGGGCGCAGTGATCCGTTCGGTATACTGGGCTCAGTCAGCCGTTCGGTATACTAGGCAGAGTGATCCGTTCAGTATACTGGGCACAGTGATCCGTTCAGTATACTGGGCACAGGCATTCATTTGGTATACTGGGCACAGTCATCCGTTCGGTATACTGGGCACAGTCATCCGTTCGATATACTGGGCACAGGCAACTGTTCGGTATACTGGGCACAGTCAGCCGTTCAGTATACTGGGCACAGTCATCCATTCGGTATACTGGGCACAGTCATCAGTTCAGCATACTGGGCACAGTCAGCCACTCGGTATACTGGGCACAGGCATCCGTTCGGTATACTGGGCACAGTCAGCCGTTCAGTATACTGGGCACAGTCAGCCATTCGGTATACTGGGGACAGGCATCTGTTCGGTATACTGGGCATAGTCATCCGTTCAGTATACTGGGCACAGTCAGCCGTTCAGTATACTGGGCACAGTCAGCCATTCGGTATACTGGGCACAGTCAGCCATTCGGTATACTGGGCACAGGCATCCGTTCGGTATAATGGGCACAGTCAGCCGTTCAGTATACTGGGCACAGTGATCTGTTTGGTATACTGGGCACAGTGATCCATACAGTATACTGGGCACAGTCATCCGTTCAGTATACTGGGCTCAGTCAGCCGTTCAGTATACTGGGTCCAGTCATCCATTCGGTATACTGGGCAACCATCCGTTCGGTACACTGGGCACAGTCATCCGTTCGGTATACTGGGCACAGTCATCCGTTCGGTATACTGGGCACAGTCAACTGTTCGGTATACTGGGCACAGCCAGCCGTTCAGTATACTGGGCACAGGCATCCGTTCAGTATACTGGGCACAGGCATCTGTTCAGTATACTGGGCACAGTCATCCGTTCGGTGTACTGGGCACAGGCATCCGTTCGGTATACTGGGCACAGTCATCCATTCGGTATACTAGGCACAGCCATCCGTTCAGGATACTGGGCACAGGCATCCGTTCAGTATACTGGGCACAGTCATACGTTCGGTACACTGGGCACAGTCATCCGTTCGGTATACTGGGCACAGGCATCCATTCAGTATACTGGGAACAGTCATTCGTTCGGTATACTAGGCACAGGCATCCGTTCGGTATACTGTCCCGGTCATCAGTTAGGTATACTGGGCACAGTCTTCAACACCTCCATCAAAGACCCAGCCTTCAAAAAAGTGGTATTTTCAAAATCCCTCTACCCCACTCCCATGCTGGGTACCCCGGTGCGATAAGGTTGTCCATATTCACAGTTGCTCTTTTCCTTGACGCCAGTATAAAATCTCAGGAGGCCCAAGAGATAAATTAAACAGTAATTCATAAACCAACACAAAGTAAAGGCCACAATGCAGGTATACCATTTTGGATACTGTTGGGGCGGGAACCTACCAGAGGTAAGCCATGGTGGCCAGGTCTCTGGCACTGAGTCTGTCCCTGTTGCTCAGAAGGGACGGGGGGAGAGTAGGAGAGCATTAGTTATTGGAGGCTCTATAGTTAGAGGTACAGATAGGTGGTTCTGTGGCAACGATAGAGGCTCACGGTTGGTGTGTTGCTTCCCGGGTGCCAACGTCCGTGACGTCTCTGATCATGTTTTCAGGATCCTTAAGGGGGAGGGGGAGCAGCCACAAGCCGTGGTACACATCGGTACCAATAACATAGGTAGGAAAAGTGACGGGGATGTAAAACAGGAGTTCAGAGAGCTAGGGTGGAAGCTGAGAGCCAGGACAGACCGTGTTGTCATTTCTGGTTGCTGCCAGTGCCACGTGCTAGCGAGGTGAGGAACAGGGAGAGAGTGCAGTTAAACACCTGGCTACAGAGATGGTGTAGGAGGGAGGGTTTCAGTTACTTGGATAATTGGAGCACATTCTGGGGAAGGTGGGACCTGTACAAACAGGATGGGTTACACCTGAACCAGAGGGCCACCAATATCCTGGGAGGGAAATTTGCTACAGTTCTTCGGGGGGGTTTAAACTAATTTGGCAGGGGGATGGGAAACTGATTTGTAGTCCAGGAGATAGCGTTGCTGGAGTTCAGGAGGTTGAGGGTAGTGCAGTACTGAGGAAGGTACCAAGGTCACAAGTTCGGACCTGCAGGCATGAAGGTGGTTTGAAGTGTGTCTACTTCAATGCGAGGAGCATCAGGAATAAGGTTGGTGAGCTTGAAGCATGGATTGGTACCTGGGACTACAATGTTGTGGCCATTACGGAGACGTGGATAGGGGCAGGAATAGTTGTTGGAGGTTCCGGGGTTTAGATGTTTCAGTAAGATTAGGGAAGGTGGTAAAAGAGGTGGAGGAGTAGCATTGTTAATCAAGGATAGTACAATGGCTGCAGAAAGGCAGTTTGAGGAGGATCTGTCTACTGAGGTAGTGTGGGCTGAAGTTAGAAATAGGAAAGGAGCGGTCATTTTGTTAGGAGTTTTCTATCGGCCCCCAAACAGTAACAGAGATGCGGAGGAAAAGATTGCAATGCAGATTTTGGATAGGTGCGGTAGTCACAGGGTAGTTGTCATGGGTGACTTTAACTTTCTAAATATTGATTGGAACCACTATAATTCGAACAGTTTGGATGGGGCTGTTTTTATCCAGTTTGTGCAGGAGGGTTTCCTCACACAATATGAGGATAGACCGACAAGAGGCGGGGCCACATTGGATTTGGTACTGGGTAATGAACTGGGCCAAGTGTTAGATTTCATTGTGGGAGAGCACTTTGGAGATAGTGACCACAATTTGGTGACTGTCACTATAGCAATGGAGAGGGATAGGAATATACGGCAGGGCAAGTTTATAACTGGGGGAAGGGTAATTACGATGCGATTAGGCAAGAATTGGGGAGCATAAGACGGAAACAGGAACTGTCAGGGATAGGCACAATTGAGATGTGGAGTTTGTTCAAGGAGCAAATACTGCGTGTCCTTGATATGTATGTCCCTGTCAGGCAGGGAGGAAATGGTCGAGTGAGGGTTACAAAAGAGGTTGAATGTCTTGTCAAGAGGAAGAAGGGGCTTATGTAAGGATGAGAAAACAAGATTCAGTTAGGGCACTTGAGGGACACAAGATAGCTAGGAAGGAGCTCAAGAAAGGGCTGAGGAGAGCTAGGAGGGGATATGAGAAGTACTTGGCGGGTAGGATCAAGGTAAACCCCAAGGCTTTTTACACTTATGAGGAATAAAAGAATGATCAAGGTCAGTAGTGGGAACGTGTGCATGGAGTCTGAACAAGAACAAAGAACAAAGAAATGTACAGCACAGGAACAGGCCCTTCGGCCCTCCAAGCCCGTGCCGACCATACTGCCCGACTAAACTACAATCTTCTACACTTCCTGGGTCCGTATCCTTCTATTCCCATCCTATTCATATATTTGTCAAGATGCCCCTTAAATGTCCCTATCGTCCCTGCTTCCACTACCTCCTCCAGTAGTGAGTTCCAGGCACCCACTACCCTCTGCGTAAAAAACTTGCCTCGTACACCTACTCTAAACTTTGCCCCTCTCACCTTAAACCTATGCCCCCTAGTAATTGACCCCTCTACCCTGGGGAAAAGCCTCTGACTATCCACTCTGTCTATGCCCCTAATAATTTTGTGTACCTCTATCAGGTCGCCCCTCAACCTCCTTCGTTCCAGTGAGAACAAACCGAGTTTATTCAATCGCTCCTCATAGCTTATGCCCTCCATACCAGGCAACATTCTGGTAAATCTCTTCTGCACCCTCTCTAAAGCCTCCACATCCTTCTGGTAGTGTGGCGACCAGAATTGAACACTATACTCCAAGTGTGGCCTAACTAAGGTTCTATACAGCTGCAACATGACTTGCCAATTCTTATACTCAATGCCCCGGCCAATGAAGGCAAGCATGCCATATGCCTTCTTGACTACCTTCTCCACCTGTGTTGCCCCTTTCAATGACCTGTGGACCTGTACTCCTAGATCTCTTTGACTTTCAATACTCTTGAGGGTTCTACCATTCACTGTATATTCCCTACCTGTATTAGCCCTTCCAAAATGCATTACCTCACATTTGTCCGGATTAAACTCCATCTGCCATCTCTCCGCCCAAGTCTCCAGACAATCTAAATCCTGCTGTATCCTCCGACAGTCCTCATCGCTATCCGCAATTCCACCAACCTTTGTGTCGTCTGCAAACTTACTAATCAGACCAGTTACATTTTCCTCCAAATCATTTATATATACTACAAAGAGCAAAGGTCCCAGCACTGATCCCTGTGGAACACCACTGGTCACAGCCCTCCAATTAGAAAAGCATCCCTCCATTGCTACCCTCTGCCTTCTGTATCCACCTTGCCAGTTCACCCCTGATCCCGTGTGACTTCACCTTTTGTACTAGTCTACCATGAGGGACCTTGTCAAAGGCCTTACTGAAGTCCATATAGACAACATCTACTGCCCTACCTGCATCAATCATCTTAGTGACCTCCTCGAAAAACTCTATCAAGTTAGTGAGACACGACCTCCCCTTCACAAAACCGTGCTGCCTCTCACTAATACGTCCATTTGCTTCCAAATGGGAGTAGATCCTGTCTCGAAGAATTCTCTCCAGTAATTTCCCTACCACTGAAGTAAGGCTCACCGGCCTGTAGTTTTCCCGGGATTATCCTTGCTACCCTTCTTAAACAGAGGAACAACATTGGCTATTCTCCAGTCCTCCGGGAAAACCCCTGAAGACAGCGAGGATCCAAAGATTTCTGTCAAGGCCTCAGCAATTTCCTCTCCAGCCTCCTTCAATATTCTGGGGTAGATCCCATCAGGCCCTGGGGACTTATCTACCTTAATATTTTTTAAGACACCCAACACCTCGTCTTTTTGGATCACAATGTGACCCAGGCTATCTACACCCCCTTCTCCAGACTCAACATCTACCAATTCCTTCTCTTTGGTGAATACTGATGCAAAGTATTCATTTAGTACCTCGCCCATTTCCTCTGGCTCCACACATAGATTCCCTTGCCTATCCTTCAGTGGGCCAACCCTTTCCCTGGCTACCCTCTTGCTTTTTATGTACGTGTAAAAAGCCTTGGGATTTTCCTTAACCCTATTTGCCAATGACTTTTCATGACCCCTTCTAGTCCTCCTGACTCCTTGCTTAAGTTCCTTCCTACTTTCCTTATATGCCACACAGGCTTCGTCTGTTCCCAGCCTTTTAGCCCTGACAAATGCCTCCTTTTTCTTTTTGACGAGGCCTACAATATCACTCGTCATCCAAGGTTCCCGAAAATTGCCGTATTTATCTTTCTTCCTCACAGGAACATGCCTGTCCTGTATTCCTTTCAACTGACACTTGAAAGCCTCCCACATGTCAGATGTTGATTTGCCCTCAAACATCCGCCCCCAATCTATGTTCTTCAGTTCCCGCCTAATATTGTTATAATTAGCCTTCCCCCAATTTAGCACATTCATCCTCGGACCACTCTTATCCTTGTCCACCAGTACTTTAAAACTTACTGAATTGTGGTCACTGTTACCGAAATGCTCCCCTACTGAAACATCTACCACCTGGCCGGGCTCATTCCCCAATACCAGGTCCAGTACCGCCCCTTCCCTAGTTGGACTGTTTACATATTGTTTTAAGAAGCCCTCCTGGATGCTCCTTACAAACTCCGCCCCGTCTAAGCCCCTGGCACTAAGTGAGTCCCAGTCAATATTGGGGAAGTTGAAGTCTCCCATCACCACAACCCTGTTGTTTTTACTCTTTTCCAAAATCTGTCTACCTATCTGCTCCTCTATCTCCCGCTGGCTGTTGGGAGGCCTGTAGTATACCCCCAACATTGTGACTGCACCCTTCTTATTCCTGATCTCTACCCATATAGCCTCACTGCCCTCTGAGGTGTCCTCTCGCAGTATAGCTGTGATATTCTCCCGAACAAGTAGCGCAACTCCGCCTCCCCTTTTACATCCCCCTCTATCCCGCCTGAAACATCTAAATCCTGGAACGTTTAGCTGCCAATCCTGCCCTTCCCTCAACCAGGTCTCTGTAATGGCAACAACATCATAGTTCCAAGTAGTAATCCAAGCTCTAAGTTCATCTGCCTTACCCGTAATGCTCCTTGCATTAAAACATATGCACTTCAGGCCACCAGACCCGCTGTGTTCAACAACTTCTCCCCGTCTGCTCTGCCTCAGAGCCACACTGTCCCTATTCCCTAGTTCTCCCTCAATGCTCTCACCTTCTGACCTATTGCTCCCGTGCCCACCCCCCTGCCATACTAGTTTAAACCCTCCCGTGTGACACGAGCAAACCTAGGAAAAGGAAGATATAGGAGAGGCCCTAAATGAATACTTTTCTTCAGTGTTCACAAAGGAGAGGGGCCATGTTGTTGAGGAGGATAGTGCGATACAGGCTGGTAGGCTGGAGGAGGTAGATATTCGGAAGGAAGATGTGTTAGAAATTTTGAGAAGCCTGAGGATAGATAAGTCCCCTGGGCCTGATGGGATATATCCTAGGATTCTTTGGGAGGCGAGGGATGAGATTAAAGACCCTTTGGCTTTGATCGTTATGTCCTCACTGTCTGCAGGAATAGTGCCAGAAGACTGGAAAGATGCAAATGTTGTCTCCTTGTTCAAGAAAAGGAATAGGTATAACCCTGGGAATTATAGGCTGGTTAGTCTCACTTTGGTCATAGGTAAATTATTGGAAAGGGTCCTGAGGGATAGGATTTATGATCATTTGGAAAGATACAGCTTAATCCAGGATAGTCAGCGCGGATTTGTGAGGGGTAATGGTCTTACCTCACAAGTTTCATTGTATTCTTTGAGGAAGTAACTGAGTATATAGATGAAGGTAGAGCAGTTGATGTCGTATACATGGATTTTAGTAAGGCGTTTGATCAGGTGCCCCTTGGTCGGCTCATGCATTAAGTAAGGAGGCATGGCATAGAGGGAAATTTGGTCAATTGGATCAGTAACTGGCTATCACATAGAAGACAGAGGGTGGTGGTCGGTGGTAAATTTTCATCCTGGAGCCCAGTCACCACAGGGATCAGTGCTGGATCCTCTGCTATTTTTGATTTTTATCAATTACTTTGATGAATGAGTTTAAGGTTGGGATAGTAAATTTGCTGATGACACCAAGATTGGTGGAGTAGTGGATAATGTGGAGGGCTGTTGTAGGCTGCAAAGAGACATTGATAGGATGCAGAGCTGGGCTTAAAAGTGGCAGATGGAGTTTAACCCTGATAAGTGTGAGGTGATTCATTTTGGTCAGGCAAATTTGAATGCGGATTACAAGGTCAACGGCAGGTTCTGAGGAATGTGGAGGAACAGAGAGATCTTGGGGTACATGTCCACAGATCTCTGAAGGTTGCCACTCAAGTGGATAGAGCCGTGATGAAGGCTTATAGTGTGTTAGCGTTTATCAACAGGGGGCTTGCGTTTAAGAGCCGTGGGGTTATGCTGCAACATGACCCTGGTGAGACCACATTTGGAGTATTGTGTGCAGTTCTGGTCACCTCATTCTAGGAAGGATGAGGATGTGGAAGCATTGGAAAGGGTGCAAAGGAGATTTACCAGGATGCTGCCTGGTTCGCAGGATAGGTCTTATGAGGAAAGTTGAGGGAGCTAGGGCTTTTCTCTTTGGAGCGAAGGAGGATGACAGACGACTTAATAGAGGTTTATAAGATGATGAGGGGGATAGATAGAGTGGACGTTCAGAGACTATTTCCTCGGGTGGATGTAGCTGTTACAAGGGGGCATAACTATCAGATTCAGGGTGGGAGATATAGAGAGTGGTTCGGGTGTGGAATGGACTGCCTGCTGTGATAGTGGAGTCGGATATTTTAGGAACTTTCAAGCGGTTATTGGATAGGCACATGGAGCACACCAGAATGACAGGGAGTGGGATAGCTTGATCTTGGATTCGGACAATGCTCGGCACAACATCGAGGGCCGAAGGGCCTGTTCTGTGCTGTACTGTTCTATGTTCTAATTAACTCAGACCTCTCCAAATGGCTGTTGACTATTTTCCCTAAATATTATTTCTAAAGCCTCACCCACCATTGATATTAAACTGACTGGTCTATAATTACTCGAAATGTTCTTACACACTTTCTTGAATAAAGGAGTCACATTTTTCGCTCACCAATCCTCTGCCGGCTGCCCCAAATCTAGGGAAGTTTGGAAGATTATAGTAAGTCCTTTCACTGAAGCCAGTTCCAGCTCCTTCGCAACATGGGATGCAAACCATCTGGGCCAGGTGACATATCCACTTTACACATGACCAGCCTTTCCTGTAAATCTTTCTCATCCATTACCTCGACCATCTCCACTGCGATCAATATTTTGTTGATATCCTCTTCCTTCGACATCAAGACAAAGTACTGATTAAGTATTAAGTACAGTGGCTAGCACTGTTGCATCACAGCACCAGGGGCCTGGGAGCTGTGAAGCAACAGGGCTAACCACTGTACTACCAAGCCATTTATGTCTTGACAGCAAATGTTAGCAGGTTATTCCACCATGAAGGCTTCACAGCCAAGTCTAATTGCGTATTTAACTAATGTTGTAGATTCTCAGTATCTCTGCCTGCTCCCTCATTCCCAATGATTCTCTGTCAAACATGTCTCTGGTCCTCTCTTACAGCTGCCTGTAGATTGCCGAGAGAAGCTGGTCCATGCAGAGCAAAGATTAATCTCTGGGCATTTGACTCAGTTATTGGTAAATGTGTTCCCTTCATGTACAGTGGGTGTCAAGGAAATGGCAACAAATTCTACACCAGGAAGGAGTGTGACGAGTACTGTGACGCAGTTCCAGAAGGTACAGCATGTGTTCCTTTGAATCTTTGTCTCAGCTGAACCTTGGTATATTTCAGCTGGGAGTAACTCTATCTCCTGGTCACTTCCATTTCATGGGGTTGGACATGGTAGAACTCGCAGCCACCAGTCAAAGTTCTGCTGGTGGTTGAAGTGAGATAGTGCGAGCGCAGGTATGCAAGGGAAGAAATAGAGGCAGGAATGTGAAGTTTTGTGCCTTTGTCAGGATGGGGTGGTTACAGCCCCCGTAGAGGTCACAGGTGTGAGCCATCCAGTTCTCCATGACCTCCACAGAGTCTGAACTTCCCGGCTAACGGGGTGGGGCTTCGCTTTTAACAATGCTAACATAGCATAAAACCCCTGGCCTGAGTACAGGTTGGGCAGGAGACCCTTCGGGGAGTGGAGCGAGTTGATGTGCGTGTCAAAAGAACCCAGTATTTTTGCATTCCATGTGTATTCACTCTGTGTGGATTCCAAACTGGCGACGAGGATCAAGTGTAGCTGCCGTCGGCACCATGTGCTGCGTACTCGCAGGGGGAAGTTTTGGGTATTCTAAAAGGCATTAAGGTGGACATCCAGACGGATGGGATCTATCCCAGGTTACTGAGGGAAGCGAGGGACGGAATAGCTGGGGCCTTAACAGATATCTTTGCAGCATCCTTGAGCACGGGTGAGGTCCCGGAGGACTGGAGAATTGCTAATGTTGTCCCTTTGTTTCAGAAGGCTGGCAGGGATAATCCAGGGAATTATAGACCTGTGAGCTTGACGTCGGTGGTGGGCAAACTGTTGGAGAAGATACTGAGGGATAGGATCTATTCACATTTGGAAGAAAATAGACTTATCTGTGATAGGCAGCATGGTTTTGTGCAGGGAAGGTCATGTCTTACAAACCTAATAGAATTCTTTGAGGAAGTGACAAAGTTAATTGATGAGGGATGGGCTGTAGATGTCATATACATGGACTTCAGTGAGGCGTTTGATAAAGTTTCCCATGGCAGGTTGATGGAAAAAGTGAAGTCGTATGGTGTTCAGGGTGTACTAGCTAGATGGATAAAGAACTGGCTGGGCAACAGGAGACAGAGAGTAGTGGGGGAAGGGAGTGTCTCAAAATGGAGAAAGGTTACTAGTGGTGTTCCACAGGGATCTGTGCTCGGACCACTGCTGTTTGTGATATACATAAATGATCTGGATGAAGGTATAGATGGTCTGATTAGCAAGTTTGCAGATAATACTAAGATTGGTGGAGTTGCAGATAGCGAGGAGGACTGTCAGAGAATACAACAAAATATAGATAGATTGGAGAGTTCGGCAGAGAAATGGCAGATGGAGTTCAATCCAGGCCAATGCGAGATAATGCATATTGGAAGATCTAATTCAAGAGCGGACTATACGGTCAATGGAAGAGTCCTGGGAAAATTGATGTTCAGAGAGATCTGGGAGTTTAGGTCCATTATACCCTGAAGGTGGCAACGCAGGTCAATAGAGTGGTCAAGAAGGCATACAACATGCTTGCCTTCATCGGACGGGGTATTGAGTACAAGAGTCGGCAGGTCATGCTACAGTTGTATAGGACTTTGGTTAGGCCATATTTGGAATACTGCGTGCAGTTCTGGTCGCCACATTACTCAAAGGATGTGGATGCTTTAGAGACGGTGCAGAGGAGGTTCACCAGGATGTTGCCTGGTATGGAGGGTGCTAGCTATGAAGAAAGGTTGAGTGGATTAGGATTGTTTTCATTGGAAAGACGGAGGTTGAGGGGGGACCTGATTGAGGTCTACAAAATTATGAGAGGTATGGACAGGGTGGATAGCAACAAGCTTTTTCCAAGAGTGGGGGTGTCAATTTCAAGGTGAGAGGGGGAAAGTTTAAGGGAGATGTGCGTGGAAGGTTTTTTACGCAGAAGGTGGTGGGTGCCTGGAACGTTTTGCCAGCAGAGGTGGTTGAGGCAGGCACGATAGCATCATTTAAGATGCATCTAGACAGATATATGAACGGGCGGGGAACAGAGGGAAGTAGATCCTTGGAAAAGGCGACAGGTTTAGATGAAGGATCTGGATCGGCGCAGGCTGGGAGGGCTGAAGGGCCTGTTCCTGTGCTGTAATTTTCTTTGTTCTACTCGGACCACTTTGCATAAGCCTCAGGAGACCTCTCTTCAGCCAGCAGAGAGGCCTCATATTGGAAAGTTAGAGCCATATGATGCAGATACTGATCATTGGGGACAGTACATTGAACAAAGGCAATTCTTTTTCAAACCAACACTATAATCGGGGTGAACGGCAAACGGTAATACTGCTCATGGCAAGCCCACCAATAGTATCATCAAAAGTCTGATCTTCCCGGATGTACCTCATACCAGGTCTTTCGTCGTCTCAGTGGCCTTAGCGAGGGAACATGTTAACTCCAAACCCCCATAATTATTCGCGTGTTCCGATTTCACACAGCCACCCAGGCTCAGGGTGAATCGACTTCTGACTTTTTGACCCGCCTACAGAGTCCTGTAAGTTTGGACCAATGTTGAATGAAGCCTTGAGAGATCGCTTGGTCTGTGGAATCCGCGACACAGCTACACAACGGAAGTTCCTAGTGGAAACTCACTTAGATTTACGGTGGGCAGAGATTTCTGGTGGCGACATGTAGGTGGAGGGCGCACATTGGGTGGCTCCCACTAGAGTCCTCAGCTTTTGATGACTGGAGCAAGCCCGCCGGGTACTTTGCATCAGTGTTCACCAAACAAAGGGACTTTGTGGAAGATGGTTCTTGGGTCGGGAGTGTGGACAGTCTGGATCATGTTAACATCAAAAAGGAGGAGGTATTGGGTTTTTTAAAAGATATTAAGGTAGATAAGTCTCCTGGGCAAGGTGGGATTTACTCCAGAATATGGAGAGAAGCAAGGTAGGAAATTGCTGGTGCCTTGACTGACATCTTTGCATCCTCATTGGCGATAGGCAAGATCCCAGAGAATTGGAGAATAGCTCATGTGGTACTGCTGTTTAAGAAAGGTAGCAGGGATAATCCTGAAAACTATAGGCCAGTGAGCCTCACGTCGGAAGTAGGTAAATTATTGGAGAGAATTCTCAGTGACAGGATTCATACCCATTTGGAAACAAATGGACTCATTAGCAATAGACAGCATGGTTTTGTGAAGGGGAGGTTGTGCCTCACTAACTTGATCAAGTTTTTTGAGGTGGTGGTAAAGGTGATTGATGAGGAGATAGTGGTGGATGTTGTAAAGACTTTGACAAGGTGCCTCATGGCAGACTGGTACAAAAGGTGAAGTCACATGGGATCAGAGGTGAGGTGGTAAGATGGATATAGAGCTGGCTCAGTCACAGAAGGCAAAGGGTAGCAGTAGAAGGGAGTTTTTCTGATTGGAAGGTTGTGATTAGTGGTGTTCCGCAGGGATCTGTGCTGGGGCCTCTGTTGTTTGTGTTGTACATAAATGATTTGGAGGAAACTGTAGCCGGTCTGATTAGTAAGTTCACGGATGACACCAAGGTTGGTGGAGTGGCAGATAGTGTTGAGGATTCTCAGAGGATACAGCAGGACATAGATCGGTTGGAGACTTGGGCAGAGAAATGGCAAATGAAGTTTAATCCGGACAAATTTGAGGTAATGCATTTTGGTAGGGCTAACATAAAGGGGAAATATACCGTAAATGGCAAAACTCTTAGGAATATAGAAAGTCAGAGGAGATCTTGGCGTGGAGGTCCACAGATCTTTGAAGGTGGCAAAACAAGTCGACAAGGTAGTCAAGAAAACATATGGAATGCTTGTCTTCATTGGATGGGGCATCGAGCATAAAAACTGGCAAGTCATGCTACAGTTGTATAGAACCTTGGTAAGGCCGCACTTGGAATATTGCGCACAATTCTGGTCGTCACACTACCAGAAGGATGTGGAGGCTTTGGAAATGGTGCAGAGTAAGTTTACCAGGATGTTGCCTGGTCTGGAGGGTGTTAGCTATGTGGAGAGACTGAATAGACCTGGACTGTTTTCAATAGAAAGACGGAGGTTGACTTCTGGTGGCGGCGATGTGCTGAGCAGACGCACATCAGGTGGCTCGTCTGCCAATCGGACCCAACATAGTCAATTTATTGGGAATTTTGGCTTAAAAAGCCCACCAAAATCCACCCAAATATGAAGGGCGCAAGAGAGAAACATGCCTGGCAACAGCAAACCGAGGGGATGGTGAGATATTAGGAGCAGCAGCGAAGGAAAGAGGCAGGAACAGTGGGAGAGCAGACAGGCGGCCACACGAGGCGAGGCGGAGATTCAGGCGAACCAGGAGGGGGAAAGGCTGGCAAACCGAACAGCGGAGCAGGAGTAGGACGTAGCAACCCCCACCCCCACAACAGGGGGACGAATGGAGGAATGTGCTTAAAAAGGAGTTGAACGCCATGAAGGAGGTGATCAGGATGGAGCTCCACATAATGTTGAAGGAGTGATGTCGGAGGCGACAAACAAAATGCAGCGCACCATAGAAGGCCTGGGTAGGAAGGTGGAGGCACACGAAAAAAATAATCCTGGATTTGGAGGAAGCTGCCTCGGACCAGAGCGACAGGATTGTAGCTCTGGAAACCGAAGTGAAAAGGTTGGTGGCGGCCCAGGGGAGCCTAAAAGGGAAAGTGGAGGACTAGGAAAACAGGTCCAGACGGCAGAATGACAGAATGCTGAGCCTGCCAGGGGGGATAGAGGCTAGAGACCCAACGGGCTACATCGCCCAAATGCTGGGCAAGCTAGTGGGGAGGGAGGACTTTCCAAACCCTTCAGAAATGGACAGGTCGCTTCGACCCAGGCCCAAAGCCGGGGAGCAGCCCAGAGCGATTATCGCGAAGCTGCACCAGTTCCAGGACCGAGAAAAAATATTAAGGTGGGCCCGCCAGACAAAATCATGCTCGTGGGATGGGCATTAGATAAGGGTGTACCAGAATATTGGAGCGGTCCTGGCAAAAAAGAGGGCCCAGTTTAATAGAGCAAAATCAGTGCTCTATAAAAGTGGGGTACGATTTGGGATGCTATCCCTGGCCAGACTCTGGGTGACATTCAAGGGCAAGGAAGTGTACATTAACACCCTGGTGGAGGCTGATGTGTTCGTTAAAACAAACAAATTGGAGGAAGAGCAATTGCGGCACGATGAAAGCAGGGCGGAAAAAAAGAATCAGAGAGTGGGGGACAGATCGCAAACAGAGACAATAATATCACAAACTTTATGCGTATGTTTTTTTCCGTGGGACTGTGCTGCCTCGTTTTCAGGCTCGTCTCTTCACTCAAGGTGGTGAGGGGGAGCAGGCCAAGGGGAGCGAGAGTAAGGAAAGCAAGCAAGAGGGTGAGATAAGGGATGGAAGGAGGAGGGTACAACAGGGCCAGAGTTAGACAAGCACTGGGAAGGGAGCCACCGTACTAGCGAGGAGAGCTACCACGGGAGGGCAAAAAGCAAGGGGGGGGGGCGCGGCGCACCTCTCAGGGGACAGGGATCGCCTGCCATAAAGGGGGGGAACGGGGCAGAAGGGAGGAAGAACACGCGGGGGGGGAGGGGGGGGGAAACAGAGGGACACAAGGCCTAAGGCGGGGGGGGCGGGGAGATAAGGGGCAGGGGGAGCACAGGCCAGAAAATAAGCAAAGGGAAGGTTGAGGACAAGAAACGGTACAGGCGCGGGTCTCGGCAGGCATGGAGCAGGGCGAGGAACCAGGATGGCGCTGCAGTTAGCCAATCGGGAGGGCCTCTGGGCAAAGGGAGGCTGGGCAGAGTGCAGGGACGCATCCACGTGGCGTAGACATAGTTGGCGGCCATGTTGGGTGCCCCATGGACAAATGGAAACCCCGGAGCGCAGGGACCCATCCTCATGGTGAGAGCGGCGACCGTGACCATTTTGGTCCAGCCTCCACATAGACTTTGCGGGACATTTCCAGGCTTCCATGTTTCCTGTCATATTAGACGTCCACTCCAAGTGGATGGAGGTCCACCAGATGCAGGCAACTACCACAAAGTCCACAATCGAACACCTGCGCCAGACCTTTAGCACTCACAGGATAACCGAGGTGTTAGTCCCAGATAACAGGACGGCTTTCTGCGTGCAGTTCGGTTCATTTGTGACCGTGAACAGAATTTGCCATGTGCGCACCGCTCTGTAGCACCCAGACTCCAATGGATTGGCCAAACGGGTGGTCCAAACATTCAAGCAAAGCATGAGGAAGCAGATGTTTGGATCTTGGGAGACTCGGTAGGCCTGGTTCCTTTTCTGAAATTGGACCACGCCTGCGCACTTGACTGTGTTTGGTAATTCCAGATGTTGGTGGGCAGGTTCGATGTGGCCAGAACAGACCCGTGGTGGACACAATCTGTTTCTGTACGCCCCTGCGATGTTCCATGGGCGATTCGGTATAGGTCCAGAATTTTGGCGGCAGCGCCGCATGGATCCCGGGCGTGGTGTTGTCAGAAACCGGACCAGCCTCCTAGTGCTGCATAAGGCCGCGAATCGAACAGGCACATAGACCACCTCCGCAGCCGCGTCCCTGATTTGCTGGACCAAATCCCAGCTACACCACTTTCCGCATGTTCCTCCGCCCCTCCTGTCACCGCTGCCCTCAACTCCACTGACTGTCGAGCTCCAGGACGCCGAGATGCCGCCGCAGACCCGTCCGTCTCTGACATGGAAATTCAGTTGCTGACAGAATCTGCTGAATCGATTCCCAATGGCGCACTTGCCATACCAACTCCACCCAGGCCCTCCACACACAAACTTCGGTTCCCAGTCCAGTATACATCTCCGGACACTGCACAATGGAGAAGGAGGGGCTCCTTATGCCAGTCCACGGACCTCGTCCCAGACATGGGGGGAGGAGTGTTACAATCTCCACGGAGATCAAGGGCTGTGGACCATTCGGTTCTCCGTGACCTCCTGTCATGTGAGTGTCCCTTTCAGAAAGGTTTAGTCCTTATCATGTGACTTGTAGGACATTGGTCTGTGGCTGTGAGGTGAGAGGCGATTTCAGATTCAGTTTGACTGCTTTGGACTGCAGAAGGAGAAAGAGGTGTTTTCTCTATTTTGCTCTGTTTTAATTTTAAAATGCTGTTCTGGTATGAAGCCCATTGGGTGTGGCTAACTGCTTGGTAACTTTAAAGATATAGTTGCTTTCCGGAAGGAGTTTGAATCTGCTGTTTGGAACTGGATCAGAATTTCAGGAAAAGGACCAGTCCCATTCAAGTGAGAATACAGTGTATTGGGCCACACCCCTGAAAAAGGGTTTTGGTTTAATTAGATTTTGTTATTGAATTGGAACAGCTAAGAGGGAATTCATTAAGTGTTATACATAGATTACTGTAGCTGTGATGTGTCTTTATGTTTGTAATTGATAAAAATTCTTGCTGTGTTTATATACATATGTGTGTTAACTAAATTCTTAGAATAAACCTTGTTTTGATTAAAGTGTCTTGGTAGTCTGATGAATCACACCTACAGTGAAGACTTTTGTGCTCATCCCAGCCAAATTCAACATAAAGCTTGAAGGTCAGGTGAACTTCATAATACACTTTGGAGTTTCTAAGCCCTGGCCCATAACACTCCACAGAGTTTGCACTTTCCGGTAATGGGGCGGGGCTTCCCCTTTAACGAGGGGAGCCCACATAATATAAAAACTCCGAACTGAGTGTCGGTCGGGGCGGGAGATACTTCGGGGAGTGGAGGGAGTTGGTGTATGTGTCAGAAACGAGTATTTTTGCATTCTCCCCTTCGTTCAATGTGTTTACTCTGTGCAGATTTGACAGGGACTAAATATTGTTCAAAGATCAGAGCATCCCAGAGTCAAAGGGAAGGGCAGAAACTGCTTGATGTTTCATGTGGCACTGACCTGTAACTGACTCTGAGCTAACTGTTCCTACTCTCTTTTCCAGGTGAGGATGAGCTTCTGGCTGTTCCAAAGAAAGTGTAGCTGGAAATAAAAGAAGAGAAAATTAAGAGTAACAATGGTCGTTAAAGTGATGATTTAACATGATCCATTAGACACGCTGTGTGGGCCTGATCCTAAAGACAGAGGGAGGAAGTTTAAACAAATTCAGGCTCGATATTGTGATGATGCTTTCAAACAGATTGACCAATAAAATATAATCAAATCAATCATTTGCCTCGAGTGTCCAGAATGTGGATTGTTAAGTGTGCAATGTTGTGTGGCAGTATCCCTGTGCTAAATGGGACAGATTCAAAGCAGATTCAGCAACTCAAAGTGAATTAACAGAAGCAAAATGGTATTCCACCGCAATCTTTAACCTCATGGCTTGGAAAGTTCCTCACTGTATAATTACCATCAAACCAGGGACCCAATCCTGGTTCAGTGAGGAGTATAGGAGAACATGCCAGCTGCAGCACCAAGTGTTTAAAAAAATGAGGCACCAGTGTGGTGAGGCGGTAATACAGAATGACATGGATGATGAACAGCAGAATTGACAATGCAATTGACAGAGCTACGCAATCTCATAACCAACAGGTTTTATCAGATTTCTAGGTAACAGGTTTTAATATCTAACAGGTTTATTTACAATCACATTTCTGCTTTGAGAAAGAAGTGTTCAGTCACAGGTTTAGTCTATCAGGATCCGCTGCACTCTGGACGACTGCCTGAGTATCATCTGGGCAGCTGAGCATGCCCCATCTGCATCACTCACTGCACCTTCCCCCGGCACCTACACAGACACATCAGTTGCCCCAGGGTGCGCCAGATCTGCTGCACCTATTTCACTCTTGGAATTGTACTCTGACTCATCAGCCGGGTTGAGGACAAAGGGTCGCTGTACCTTGATAGAGCTCTTCGATTTTGGCGCAGAAATGAGCCATCGTCAGTGAGTACCCTGTATGAGTGTGGGCCCGCGTGCTGGGCAACCATTATAGCCTCGACCAACATTTGGATTCCCAACTTTAATTGTGTCACGTACTTGCAGAGGCTGGATGGAGGGCCCTCGCAGATTCATCATATGCATCCTTTTGTTTGTGCTTCTGTGAGATGAGTTTGGGCTGGAGGTTTCGGTCTATGTTGGGGACTGCCATGGAGGGAAGGGTTGTCCGCAGCTGCCTGTTCATCAACAGCTGTGCTGGTGACAGGCCATTTACCAGTGGGGTTGACCGGTAGCTGAGCAGGGCGAGGTACATATCTTCCCCACTGTCTAACGCTTTCATGAGCAGCCGTTTGACTATGTGAACGCCCTCTCCGCCTTCCCACTTGACTGTGGGTAGAGCGGGCTCGATGTTACGTGCTTGAAGTCATGCCGGTGAGCATACGCAGTTCATTCATAATTGCTAAAACAGGGCCCATTGTCCGACATGACAATTGATGGTATGCCATACTGTGCGAAGATTGACTTTACATGTTGGATCACACAACTTGCTGTTGTGTTGGACAACTGTGCCACCTCAGGGTAGTTGGAAAAGTAATCAATGACCACTCGTAGTCTCTCCCTTGAAAGTGGAACAAGTCCACCCCGACCTTGTACCATGGGCTGACAACAAGTTCTTCGACCTACATGGGCTCCTTGTTTTTCCTGCAGCGAAATTTCTGGCAGGTGTCACATTGCTCCACCATGGCTGCTATGTCCTGGGTGACACCAGGCCAGTATGCTGTCTCCCGAGCCCTGCGCTTGCATTTCTTCATGCTTAAATTTCCTTTGTGCAGCTTCTTAAGCATGAGCGGCCGTAGCGAGTGGGGGATGACAATCCTGTGTTGTCTTAGAAGCAGGCCATCCACCTCACAGAGTTTAGCACAAATGTTATAGTAGGCGGGCAGGTGCCTTTTGCCCAGCTGACCTTCAGACACCCAATCACCTTTTGAAGCACCAGATCCTTGAATGTTTCTGCTTTGGTGAGCTTTGATTTCTCATCCGGTACCGGTCATGATGCGGATATCAGATTGACATGTATTTGAACTTCTTCCGCCCCTGGAGAGACTTCACATATGGGCATAGCTCTTGCGAGTGTGTCAGTGACAGCCAGAAATTTGCCTGGTGGAAAGATCAATTTAAAATCATATTACTGCAGCTTCTTCATAGGATGTTGTATCCGTGGAGTCATTTGGCACAGGTTCTTGGGGGCTATTGAGTCTTGTTGTCTGTCTCAACCAAGAATGTGGGGAGCCCATACATGTAATCATGGAACTTTTGCAGCCCCCTGACAAGTCCAAGGCATCCTTTCTCAATTTATGCATAATACCGCTTTGCATCTGTCTTGGCCCTCGAGGCATCTGCTAGCGGCAGCCACTCTCCAATTGCACCCCGTTGCAACAGCACCACTCCAAATCTATCTTGAGACGCGTCCGTGGAGATTTATGTCTACATAGCCGGGCCGTAGAAGGCCAACACAGGCGCCGTTGTTCAGGAGACACAGATCGCTCTCCATTCCTGTTCATGTTTCGGCGACCACCGGAAACTCACATCCTTTTTAATGGACTCCCTGAGCTAAGAAGTCATGGAGGCAAGGTTTAGAATGAATTTTCCAACAAAGTTGATCATGCCCAGAATTCGCAAGACATCCTTTTGATCATGTTGATCATGTTGATCATGGCCTTGATTTTCTCATCATCCGGCTGCACACCCTTTGATGATATTCTGTTGCTCAAAAATATGATGGTCTCCGCACTAACCTGGCATTTCGCCCGATTAAGTTTGAGGCCAATTTTCTTGACCCTATGGAGTTCTTGCAAGAGCCGAGCATCATGATCCTCCTGCGTGGCTCCCCAGTTAACAATGTCATCTACATATACACGTACACCCGGCAGCCCTTCCACTACGTGTTCCATGGCCCGATGAAATATTTCCGAAGCAGAAATAATTCCAAAAGGCATCCACTGAAAACAGAATCGGCCAAAAGGCGTATTGAAAGTGCAGTCTTGAACCTGCCTCATCAAGCTTGAGGTGCCAGAAGCCCTGTGGCACATCCAGATTGCTGAAGCACGTCGCCCCAGACTTCTCACATGTAATTTCCTCCCTTTGTGGGATGGGATAGTGCTACTTTTTGATGCTCAAATTGAAGTCTTAGAATAATAATCTTTATTGTCACAAGCAGGCATCCATTAACACTGCAATGCAGTCACTGTGAAAAGCCGCTAGTCGCCACATTCCGGCGCCTGATGACACCCAGTCTTTGGGGTCCATGCTGATTCTCACATTCCCATTCCGTTTATTTACACATACCATTGAGTTCACCCAGTCATGGGCTCTTCAATGCGCCTGATGACACCCAGGTTTGTCATCCGCTGTAGCTCGGCCTTGAGTCTCTCCCTCAGCGGGGAAGGAACCCATCTGAGCGCATGCGCCATTGGTCTTGTGTCTTCCTTCAGTTGTATACTGTAGGTGAATGGTAGGGTGCCAAACCCCTGAAATACCTCCAGATGTGCCTTGGATATGGTCTCCACCATGGCGTGTTGGGAAGACTCCATGCAATCTGCAGTGTACACCCTTTTGACTAGCCCGAGCTGCTCACAGGCCTGCATGTCAATTAGTGATTCACGGTCCACTGCTACTACAGGAACCCGTATCCTTTGGGTTACCTACTTAATAATGGCATCCAGCTCGCATTCTCCCACAGTCGCAATCTGAAATCCATTATAGTCTTTGAATGTGAGGTACTGTCTTAAGCTGCAGAACCACCGAGAGCGGAATAAGGTTGGCCCTCGCTCCTGAGACCTGAAATCGGTGTAGTACCTTAAGCCCGTCCATCTCGCACTTCACTTCAAGTCTTGCATTGCATGAGGTCGCACCCCCTTTGGTCACCGGGTTGGTGGAGCGGTCGTTCTTCTGTCTTCTTCTACTGTGCCGCGTAATTTGTCTTGCTGCAATTAACTCGAGTTATTCATTACGCCTGGTACCATGTTGTGTTCTGTTAATTCCTTTATGATTAAGATGCTCATAGAACATAAGATGTAGTTGCTACAAGTATTTATTCTTAGTGGTACCCATGCATTAGTATATACAAACAATTCCATCTCCGTTACTGATGTCTCTTGTCTTGTCCGTCCTGTTACCGACTGCCTGGCTCCTATCCGTCCTCTAATATATATATATATATATATATTTATCAGCTCTGTCAGATTCCACCTGCTGGCGGGAGGTTATAGCTGTCCTTACATGTGTTGGTCATTGTCTAGAAACAGTGGCACTGTCATATATAAAGATATACATTGATACAACTATGTACAATTATAGACAGATAATGTGCCTGTAAGCATATCACCACAGTGGCCATTTTGAATAGCTGCTGAGTGAAGGCAGGCCCGATCGGACAGGGCTGGGCCCTCAAGATGAGTGTGATTAATCCCACAGGAGGGGGGTGCTGCCCCTCGTCCCCCATCCGGATAGTAACATGGGACGTGATAGCTTCACGGGTCAGTGAAGAGAGCCAGAGCCTTCGCCCATCTGAAGAGTCTGAGGGTGGATGTAGTCTTCAAAGAACAAAGAACAAAGAAACGTACAGCACAGGAACAGGCCCTTCGGCCCTCCAAGCCCCTGCCGACCATGCTGCCCGACTAAACTACAATCTTCTACACTTCCTGGGTCAGTATCCCTCTTTTCCCATCCGATTCATGTATTTGTCAAGATGCCCCTTAAATGTCACTATCGTCCCTGCTTCCACCACCTCCTCCGGTAGCGAGTTCCAGGCACCCACTACTCTCTGCGTAAAAAACTTGCCTCGTACATCTACTCTAAACCTTGCCCCTCTCACCTTAAACCTATGCCCCCTAGTAATTGACCCCTCTACCCCGGGGAAAAGCCTCTGACTATCCACTCTTTCTATGCCCCTCATAATTTTGTAGACCTCTATCAGGTCGCCCCTCAACCTCCTTCATTCCAGTGAGAACAAACCAAGTTTATTCAACCGCTCTTCATAGCTAATGCCCTCCATACCAGGCAACATTCTGGTAAATCTCTTCTGCACCCTCTCTAAAGCCTCCACATCCTTCGGGTAGTGTGGCGACCAGAATTGAACACTATACTCCAAGTGTGGCCTAACTAAGGTTACATAGAACATAGAACATAGAACAATACAGCGCAGTACAGGCCCTTCGGCCCACGATGTTGCACCGAAACAAAAGCCATCTAACCTACACTATGCCATTATCATCCATATGTTTATCCAATAAACTTTTAAATGCCCTCAATGTTGGCGAGTTCACTACTGTAGCAGGTAGGGCATTCCACGGCCTCACTACTCTTTGCGTAAAGAACCTACCTCTGACCTCTGTCCTATATCTATTACCCCTCAGTTTAAAGTTATGTCCCCTCGTGCCAGCCATATCCATCCGCGGGAGAAGGCTCTCACTGTCCACCCTATCCAACCCCCTGATCATTTTGTATGCCTCTATTAAGTCTCCTCTTAACCTTCTTCTCTCCAACGAAAACAACCTCAAGTCCGTCAGCCTTTCCTCATAAGATTTTCCCTCCATACCAGGCAACATCCTGGTAAATCTCCTCTGCACCCGCTCCAAAGCCTCCACGTCCTTCCTATAATGCGGTGACCAGAACTGTATGCAATACTCCAAATGCGGCCGGACCAGAGTTCTGTACAGCTGCAACATGACCTCCCGACTCCGGAACTCAATCCCTCTACCAATAAAGGCCAACACTCCATAGGCCTTCTTCACAACCCTATCAACCTGGGTGGCAACTTTCAGGGATCTATGTACATGGACACCTAGATCCCTCTGCTCAGCCACACTTTCAAGAACTTTACCATTAGCCAAATATTCCGCATTCCTGTTATTCCTTCCAAAGTGAATCACCTCACACTTCTCTACATTAAACTCCATTTGCCACCTCTCAGCCCAGCTCTGCAGGTTATCTATATCCCTCTGTAACCTGCTACATCCTTCCACACTATCGACAACACCACCGACTTTAGTATCGTCTGCAAATTTACTCACCCACCCTTCTGCGCCTTCCTCTAGGTCATTGATAAAAATGACAAACAGCAACGGCCCCAGAACAGATCCTTGTGGTACTCAACTTGTGACTGTACTCCATTCTGAACATTTCCCATCAACCACCACCCTCTGTCTTCTTTCAGCTAGCCAATTTCTGATCCACATCTCTAAATCACCCTCAATCCCCAGCCTCCGTATTTTTTGCAATAGCCTACCGTGGGGAACCTTATCAAACGCTTTGCTGAAAATCAAAAACACCACATCAACTGCTCTACCCTCGTCTACCTGTTCAGTCACCTTCTCAAAGAACTCAATAAGGTTTGTGAGGCATGACCTACCCTTCACAAAGCCATGCTGACTATCCCTGATCATATTATTCCTATCTAGATGATTATAAATCTTGTCCCTTATAATCCCCTCCAAGACTTTACCCACTACAGACGTGAGGCTCACCGGTCTATAGTTGCCGGGGTTGTCTCTGCTCCCCTTTTTGAACAAAGGGACCACATTTGCTGTCCTCCAGTCCTCTGGCACTATTCCTGTAGCCAATGATGACATAAAAATCAAAGCCAAAGGTCCAGCAATCTCTTCCCTGGCCTCCCATAGAATCCTAGGATAAATCCCATCAGGTCCCGGGGACTTATCTATTTTCAGCCTGTCCAGAATTGCCAACACCTCTTCCCTACGTACCTCAATGCCATCTATTCTATTAGCCTGGGGCTCAGCATTCTCCTCCACAACATTATCTTTTTCCTGAGTGAATACTGACGAAAAATATTCATTTAGTATCTCGCCTATCTCTTCAGACTCCACACACAATTTCCCATCCCTGTCCTTGACTGGTCCTACTCTTTCCCTAGTCATTCGCTTATTCCTGACATACCTATAGAAAGCTTTTGGAAATATTTGGAAAGTTAAAGTCTCCCATAATAACTACCCTGTTACTTTCGCTCATATCCAGAATCATCTTCGCCATCCTTTCCTCTACATCCCTAGAACTATTAGGAGGCCTATAAAAAACTCCCAACAGGGTGACCTCTCCTTTCCTGTTTCTAACTTCAGCCAATACTACCTCGGAAGAAGAGTCCCCATCTAGCATCCTCTCCGCCACCGTAATACTGCTCTTGACTAGCAGCGCCACACCTCCCCCTCTTTTGCCTCCTTCTCTAAGCTTACTAAAACACCTAAACTCCGGAACCTGCAACATCCATTCCTGTCCCTGCTCTATCCATGTCTCCGAAATGGCTACAACATCGAAGTCCCAGGTACCAACCCACGCTGCCAGTTCCCCTACCTTGTTTCGTATACACCTGGCATTGAAGTAGACACACTTCAAACCACCTACCTGAACGCTGGCCCCCTCCTGCGACGTCAAATCTGTGCTCCTGACCTCTATACTCTCATTCTCCCTTACCCTAAAACTACAATCCAGGTTCCCATGCCCCTGCTGCATTAGTTTAAACCCCCCCAAAGAGCACTAACAAATCTCCCCCCCAGGATATTTGTGCCCCTCAGGTTCAGATGTAGACCATCCTGTCTGTAGAGGTCCCACCTTCCCCAGAAAGAGCCCCAGTTATCCAAAAATCTGAAACCCTCCCGCCTGCACCATCCCTGTAGCCACGTGTTTAAATGCTCTCTCTCCCTATTCCTCATCTCACTATCACGTGGCACGGGCAACAACCCAGAGATAACAACTCTGTTTGTTCTAGTTCTGAGCTTCCATCCTAGCTCCCTGAAAGCCTGCCTGACATCCTTGTCCCCTTTCCAATGTGGACCACGACTTGGGGCTGCTCCCCCTCCCCCCTAAGGACCCGGAAAACACGATCCGAGACATCACGTACCCTTGCACCTGGGAGGCAACATACCAAACGTGAGTCTCTCACGCTCCCACAAAATCTCCTATCTGTGCCCCTGACTATAGAGTCCCCAATTACTAATGCTCTGCTCCTCTCCCCCCTTCCCTTCTGAGCAACAGGGACAGACTCCGTGCCAGAGGCCCGTACCCCATGGCTTACCCCTGGTAAGTCGTCCCCCCCACAAGTATCCAAAGCGGTATACTTGTTTCTCAGGGGAACGACCGCAGGGGATCCCTGCACTGACTGCTTTTTCCCAGTCCCTCTTACAGTTACCCACCTATCTCCAATCTTTGGTGTAACTAATTCCCTGAAGCTGCTATCTATGACCCCTTCTGCCTCCCGAATGATCCGAAGTTCTTCCAACTCCAGCTCCAGTTCCCTAACTCGGTCTTGGAGGAGCTGGAGATGGCAGCACTTCCTGCAGGTAAAATCAGCAGGGACACTAACTGCATCCCTCACCTCAAACATCCTGCAGGAGGAACATTGCACTCCCTTCCCTGCCATTCCTCTAACTTTCTACCAAGATCTGGCTAACAACTAAATTAAATTTTTATAAAAAATAATAATAATATAATAAAAATATGGTACTTACCTCAGACCAATGGGTTTTATTATTAGGTTAGAGGAGGAGGGCGGGTGGGAGACACTACACGTGTAGTGTCTCGGGTTTCCTCTCCACCAGAATTTATTGGTGAGGGTCTTCCCAGACGTCCGCGGGTCGACTTCCTGATCCCGCCTAAAAAACTAATTTAAAAAAAAAAGAAAAATTCTCAGCTCCTGCTGAAATTGACTAACCAGCCAGCTCCACTCCCGCCGAAATCGACTGGCCTGCCCCTGCAAAGAGAAGTGCTTTTAAAGGTTGACTTACCTCCCAGCAACCTCCTTCCGCAATGCTCCCGCTGAAATTGACTAACCAGCTGCTCTCACGCCGCCGAAATCGACTGGCCTGCCCCTGCAAAGAGAAGTGCTTTTAAAGGTTGACTTACCTCCCAGCAACCTCCTTCCGCAATGCTCCCGCTGAAATTGACGAACCAGCTGCTCTCACGCCGCCGAAATCGACTCTATACAGGTTCTATACAGCTGCAACATGACTTGCCAATTCTTATACTCAATGCCCCGGCCAATGAAGGGAAGCATGCCGTATGCCTTCTTGACTACCTTCTCCACCTGTGTTGCCCCTTTCAGTGACCTGTGGACCTGTACTCCTAGATCTCTTCGACTTTCAATACTCTTGAGGGTTCTACCATTCACTGTATATTCCCTACCTGCATTAGACCTTCCAAAATGCATTACCTCACATTTGTCCGGATTAAACTCCATCTGCCATCTTTCCGCCCAAGTCTCCAAACAATCTAAATCCTGCTGTATCCTCTGACAGTCCTCATCGCTATCTGCAATTCCACCAACCTTTGTGTCGTCTGCAAACTTACTAATCAGACCAGTTACATTTTCCTCTAAATCATTTATATATACTACAAACAGCAAAGGTCCCAGCACTGATCCCTGTGGAACACCACTGGTCACAGCCCTCCAATTAGAAAAGCATCCTTCCATTGCTACTCTCTGCCTTCTATGACCTAGCCAGTTCTGTATCCACCTTGCCAGCTCACCCCTGATCCCGTGTGACTTCACCTTTTGTACTAGTCTACCATGAGGGACCTTGTCAAAGGCCTTACTAAAGTCCATACAGACAACATCCACTGCCCTACCTGCATCAATCATCTTAGTGACCTCCTCGAAAAATTCTATCAAGTTAGTGAGACACGTCCTCCCCTTCACAAAACCATGCTGCCTCTCACTAATACGTCCATTTGCTTCCAAATGGGAGTAGATCCTGTCTCGAAGGATTCTCTCCAGTAATTTCCCTACCACTGAAGTAAGGCTCACCGGCCTGTAGTTCCCTGGATTATCCTTGCTACCCTTCTTAAACAGAGGAACAACATTGCCTATTCTCCAGTCCTCCGGGACATCACCTGAAGACAGTGAGGATCCAAAGGTTTCTGTCAAGGCCTCAGCAATTTCCTCTCCAGCTTCCTTCAGTATTCTGAGGTAGATCCCATCAGGCCCTGGGCACTTATAGAACATAGAACAATACAGCGCAGTACAGGCCCTTCGGCCCACGATGTTGCACCGAAACAAAAGCCATCTAACCTACACTATGCCATTATCATCCATATGTTTATCCAATAAACTTTTAAATGCCCTCAATGTTGGCGAGTTCACTACTGTAGCAGGTAGGGCATTCCACGGCCTCACTACTCTTTGCGTAAAGAACCTACTTCTGACCTCTGTCCTATATCTATTACCCCACAGTTTAAAGTTATGTCCCCTCGTGCCAGCCATTTCCATCCGCGGGAGAAGGCTCTCACTGTCCACCCTATCCAACTCCCTGATCATTTTGTATGCCTCTATTAAGTCTTCACTTAACCTTCTTCTCTCCAACGAAAACAACCTCAAGTCCATCAGCCTTTCCTCATAAGATTTTCCCTCCATACCAGGCAACATCCTGGTAAATGTCCTCTGCACCCACTCCAAAGCCTCCACGTCCTTCCTATAATGCGGTGACCAGAACTGTACGTAATACTCCAAATGCGGCCTAAATATTTATCTACCTAAATATTTTTTAAGACACCCAACACCTCGTCTTTTTGGATCTCAATGTGACCCAGGCTATCTACACACCCTTCTCCAGACTCAACATCTACCAATTTCTTCTCTTAGGTGAATACTGATGCAAAGTATTCATTTAGTACCTCGCCCATTTCCTCTGGCTCCACACATAGATTCCCTTGCCTATCCTTCAGTGGGCCAACCCTTTCCCTGGCTACCCTCTTGCTTTTTATGTACGTGTAAAAAACCTTGGGACTTTCCTTAACCCTATTTGCCAATGACTTTTTGTGACCCCTTCTAGCCCTCCTGACTCCTTGCTTAAGTTCCTTCCTACTTTCCTTATATTCCACACAGGTTTCGTCTGTTCCCAGCCTTTTAGCCCTAACAAATGCCTCCTTTTTCTTTTTGACGAGGCCTACAATATCTCTCGTTATCCAAGGTTCCCGAAAATTGCCGTATTTATCCTTCTTCCTCACAGGAACATGCCAGTCCTGAATTCCTTTCAACTGACACTTGAAAGCCTCCCACATGTCAGATGTTGATTTGCCCTCAAACATCCGTCCCCAATCTATGTTCTTCAGTTCCCGCCTAATATTGTTATATTGGCCTTCCCCCAATTTAGCGCATTCATCCTAGGACCACTCTAATCCTTGTCCACCAGCACTTTAAAACTTACTGAATTTTGGTCACTGTTACCGAAATGCTCCCCTACTGAAACATTTACCACCTGGCCAGGCTCATTCCCCAATATCAGGTCCAGTACCGCCCCTTCCCTAGTTGGACTGTCTACATATTGTTTTAAGAAGCCATTCTGGATGCTCCTTACAAACTCCGCCCCGTCTAAGCCCCTGGCACTAAGTGAGTCCCAGTCAATATTGGGGAAGTTGAAGTCTCCCATCACCACCACCCTGTTGTTTTTACTCTTTTCCAAAATCTGCCTGTAGTAAACCCCCAACATTGTGACTGCACCTTTCTTATTCCTGATCTCTACCCATATAGCCTCACTGCCCTCTGAGGTGTCCTCCCGCAGTACAGCTGTGATATTCTCCCTAACCAGTAACGCAACTCCGCCACCCCTTTTACATCCCCCTCTATCCCGCCTGAAACATCTAAATCCTGGAATATTTAGCTGCCAATCCTGCCCTTCCCTCAACCAGGTCTCTGTAATGGCAACAACATCATAGTTCCAAGTACTAATCCAAGCTCTAAGTTCATCTGCCTTACCCGTAATACTTCTTGCATTAAAACATACGCACTTCAGGCCACCAGACCCGCTGTGTTCTGCAACTTCTCCCTGTCTGCTCTGCCTCAGAGCCACACTGTCCCTATTCCCTAGTTCTCCCTCAATGTTCTCACCTTCTGACCTACTGGTCCCGTGTCCACCCCCCTGCCATACTAGTTTAAACCCTCCCGTGTGACACTAGCAAACCTCGCGGCCAGGATATTTATGCCTCTCCAGTTTAGATGCAACCGGTCCTTCTTATATAGGTCACACCTGCCCCGGAAGAGCTCCCAGAGGTCCAGATAACGGAAACCCTCCCTCCTACACCAGCTGTTTAGCCACGTGTTTAGCTGCTCTATCTTCCTATTTCTAGCCTCACTGGCACGTGGCACAGGGAGTAATCCCGAGATTACAACCCTAGAGGTCCTGTCTTTTAACTTTCTGCCTAGCTCCCTGAACTCCTGCTGCAGGACCTCATGCCCCTGCTGATTGGCTGTTGCAAAGGGAATTTGCATACCTCTGTTGTGGTCACCCTAACTTGAAGGTGTACCTGAGCTAGAGACCCTAGCTGTTCAAGAGAAGACAGTAAGAAGTCTTACAACACCAGGTTAAAGTCCAACAGGTTTGTTTCGATGTCACTAGCTTTCGGAGCGCTGCTCCTTCCTCAGGTGAATGAAGAGGTATGTTCCAGAAACACATATATAGACAAATTCAAAGATGCCAAACAATGCTTGGAATCTTTGAATTTGTCTATATATGTGTTTCTGGAACATACCTCTTCATTCACCTGAGGAAGGAGCAGCGCTCCGAAAGCTAGTGACATCGAAACAAACCTGTTGGACTTTAACCTGGTGTTGTAAGACTTCTTACTGTGCTCACCCCAGTCCAACGCCGGCATCTCCACATCAAGTGAAGACAAGCATCTAGCAGAGAGCAGTAGGGTGGAGCTGCTGATTGGTTGTTGCAAGGTAAATTTGCATACCTCTGTTGTGGTCACCCTAACTTAGAGGTGTACCTGAGCTAGAGACCCTAGCTGTTCAAGTGAAGACAAGCATCCAGCAGAGGGTAGTAGAGCAGAGCTGCTGATTGGCTGTTGCAAGGGAAAATTGCATATTCCCATTGTGGTCACCCTAACTTAGAGGTGTACCTGAGCTATAGACCCTAGCTGTTCAAGTGAAGACAAGCATCCAGCAGAGGGCAGTACAGCAGAGCTGTAGATTGGCTGTTGCAAGGGAAATGGGGAATAGGGGAAGAGAGAAGTTGAACGCGTGGCTACATGGATAGTGCAGGAGGGAGGGTTTCAGATTTCTGGATAATTGGGGCTCATTGGAGCGGGACAAGGCAGGAGGGGGACCGTCGCACCTGTAGCACCTCACCCCTGGACGTGGTTGGTGGCCCGGAGGAATGGGAGGTCTTTACTCAGAGAGTAGTAAGGGCGTGGAATGCCCTGCCTGCAACAGTAGTGGACTAGCCAACACTAAGGGCATTCAAATGGTCATTGGATAGACATATGGACGATAAGGGAATAGTGTAGATGGGCTTTGGAGTGGTTTCACAGGTCGGTGCAAAATCAAGGGCCGAAGGGCCTGTACTGCGCTGTAATGTTCTATGTTCTAGTTGTATAAGACTTTGGTTCGGCCACATTTGGAATATCGCCACATTACCAAAAGGATGTGGATGCTTTGGAGAAGGTGCAGAGGAGGTTCACCAGGATGTTGCCTGGTATGGAGGGCGCTATTTATGAAGAGAGGTTGAGTAGAGTAGGATTATTTTCATTAGAAAGACGGAGATTGAGGGGGGACCTCATTGAGGTCTACAAAATCATGAGAGGTACAGAGTGGATAGCAAGAAGCTTTTTCCCAGAGTGGGGGACTCAATTACTAGGGGTCACGAGTTCAAGGTGAGAGGGGAGAAGTTTAAGGGAGATATGCGTGGAAAGTTCTTTACGCAGAGGGTGGTGGGTGCCTGGAACACATTGCCGGCGGAGGTGGTAGAGGTGGGCACGATAGCGTCATTTAAGATGTATCTAGACAGATACATGAATGGGCAGGGAGCAGAGGGATACAGATCCTTAGAAAATAGGCAACAGTTTTGGATAGAGGAATTGGAACGGCGCAGGCTTGGAGGGCCGAAGGGCCTGTTCCTGTGCTGTAATTTTTCTTTGTTCTATATTCTATCACCTACCCACCCCCTGGGCTGCATATGTCAGACAGTCTAGCACTGTCATTTTATGTGTTTACCCCCCCCCCCCCCCCCCCCACTGAGGAGAACTCACAACTGTTGGGAGCGGGAGAAGGCAGGAGGGGGACCGTCGCACCTGTAGCCCCTCACCCCTGGCCGTGGTTGGTGGCCCGGAGGAATGGGAGGTCACTGAGGTGGAGGAAGTGAGACCCGGCTTAGTTGCGGTCCCCTGTTACACCCCAACATCCTTACCTCCATTCCACCCTCTCCCCCACACCACTCCCACCAGCCTCACCCCCACACCAGCCTCACCCCTCAACCTCACCAACGCCCCCCCCCCCCCCCATTCATATGCCCTCCCCCAGTCCCCATGACCTAATCATGCGTTTTGTCTTGTGCCTTGCAGGACCTGCTGGAGATGAGGCAGGTCCATCTGGTGACCCTGGTCCCTGCCAGTGCCACAGCCGGAGCCCACCCCCCGTGTGCCGAGCAGTGATGGGAGCAGCTCGGTCATAAGCCCTCCACCCAAGATTCAGGATATCCCAGAGCTCAGGTCGGATGATGACACAAATTTCCCGTCACAGCTATCTCCAATGCCCTCCACCATCCCAGAGGCACTCACCTCGGTTGGGTACATTAGTTTTTAAAAAATATATATTTATTCAAAATTTTCAACAAACCCCCCCCCCCCCCCCAACAAGAAGAAAGAAACAAGAATACAACAAGCAGAAATTATACATTGGATTTCCCCCATATACAATAACCCTCCATATAACAGTAAAAACCACAAATAGGGAAAAAGAAACACCTTAACCCAATCGCCACCCCAAAAGAAACCCCCCCTCCCTCCCTACCCCCCGCCCCTGGGCTGCTGCTGCTGCTTACCTCCTCCTAACTCTCCGCGAGATAGTCTAGGAACGGTTGTCACCGCCTGAGGAACCCTTGCATAGACCCTCGCAAGGCAAACTTTATCCTCTCCAGCTTGATGAACCCTGCCACGTCATTGATCCAAGCTTCAACACTCGGGGGCTTCGCATCTTTCCACAGTAACAAAATCCTCCGCCGGGCTACCAGGGACGCAAAGGCCAGAATACCGACCTCTTTTGCCTCCTGCATTCCCGGCTTGTCCGATACCCCAAATAATACTAATCCCCAGCTCGGCTTGACCCGGGCGTTCACCACCTTGGACATAGTCCTCGCAAAACCCCTCCAATACCCATCCAGCGCCGGGTACGACCAGAACATATGGACGTGATTTGCCGGGCTCCCCGAGCACCTCCCACATCTGTCCTCCACCCCAAAGAACCTACTCAACCTCGCCCCTGTCATATGCGCTCTGTGAGTAACTTTGAACTGTATTAGGCTGAGCCTGGCGCAAGAGGAGGAAGAATTAACCCTACTCAGGGCATCAGCCCACAGACCCTCATCTATCTCCTCCCCAAGCTCCTCCTCCCACTTGCCCTTTAACTCCTCCACCAAGGCCTCCTCCTCTTCCTGCAGCTCCTGGTAAATCGCCGAAACCTTGCCTTCTCCAACCCATACACCCGAAATCACCCTGTCCTGAATTCCACGTGCTGAAAGTAGCGGGAATTCCCTCATCTGCCGCCTCACAAACGCCCTCACTTGCATGTACCTGAAAGCGTTTCCCGGGGGCAGCCCAAACTTCTCCTCCAGCGCCCCTAGGCTCGCAAACGTCCCATCGATGAACAGGTCCCTGCTTCTAATCCCTGCCCAATGCCAGCTCCGAAACCCCCAATTCATCCTTCCCGGGACGAACCGATGGTTCTCCCGAATCGGGGACCAAACCGAGGCTCCCACCTCGCCTCTGTATTGCCTCCACTGTCCCCAGATCTTCAGCATTGCCGCCACCACCGGGCTCGTGCTGTACCTTGTCGGCGAGAGCGGCAGCGGCGCCGTCACCAGTGCCCTCAGGCTCGTGCACACACAGGACGCCATCTCTAGCCTCTTCCATGCCACGCCCTCTCCCTCCATTACCCACTTACAATCATCGCCACATTGGCTGCCCAATAATAGCCACACAAATTCCGCAGCGACAGCCCCCCCTGTTCCTGCTACGCTCCAGAAACACCCTCTTCACCCTTGGGGTCTTATTCGCCCACACAAATCCCATGATGCTCCTGCTTACCCGTTTGAAAAAGGCCTTGGGGATCAAAATGGGAAGGCACTGGAACACAAAGAGAAACCTCGGAAAGACCGTCATTTTGACCGACTGCACCCTACCCGCTAGTGAGAGTGGTAGCATATCCCATCTTTTAAAATCCTCCTCCATCTGCTCCACCAACCGCATCAAATTGAGCTTGTGCAGGGCCCCCCAACTCCTAGCTACTTGGATCCCCAGGTACCGAAAGCTCCTTTCCGCCCTCTTCAGAGGTAGCTCGTCTATCCCCCTTCCCTGGTCCCCTGAATGCACCACAAAGAGCTCACTCTTCCCTACGTTGAGTTTATACCCCGAAAAGTCCCCAAACTCCCTAAGGATCCGCATCACCTCCGCCATCCCCTCCACTGGATCCTCAACATACAACAACAGATCATCGGCATACAGCGACACCCAGTGTTCCTCTCCCCCCACGAACCAATCCCCTCCAGTTCCTGGACGCCCTCAGTGCCATGGCCAGTGGCTCAATTGCCAGTGCAAACAACAAGTCCCCCGGTACAGCCGAAAGTACTCCGACCTCCGCAGGTTCGTAGCCACACTCACCATCGGGGCTCTATATAGCGGCCTGACCCAACTGATGAACCCCTCCCCGAATCCAAACCTCCGCAACACTTCCCAAAGATACTCCCACTCCACTCGCTCAAAGGCCTTCTCCGCGTCCATAGCTGCCACTACCTCCGCCACCGAGGGCATCATAATCACATTGAGGAGCCTCCGCACATTTGTATTTAGCTGCCTACCCTTCACAAATCCCGTCTGGTCCTCATGAATCACCCCCGGGACACAGTCCTCAATTCTTCGCCAGCAACGTAGCGTCAACATTGAGGAGCCAGATCGGTCTATACGACCCACATTGCAATGGATCCTTGTCCCTCTTCAAGATCAAAGAAATCAGCGCCCTGGACATTGTCGGGGGCAAGGTCCCCTCCTCCCTCGCCTTATTAAAAGTCCTCACTAGCAACGGGCCCAGCAGGTCCACGTATTTCCTGTAAAATTCAACCGGGAACCCATCCGGTCCCGGGGCCTTTCCCGCCTGCATGTTCCCCAATCCTTTAACCAGCTCCTCCAGCCCAATCGGCGCTCCCAAACCAGCCACCTGCTCCTCCACCCTAGGGAACCTCAGCTGATCTAGGAATCATCGCATCCCCTCCTCCCCCGCTGGGGGCTCAGACCTGTACAGATCCCCATAGAAGTCCCTAAATACCTTGTTTATTCTCACCGCACTTCGCACCGTATTCCCCCCTCTATCCCTAACTCCACCAATCTCCCTCGCTGCCTCCCTCTTACGAAGCTGATGTGCCAGTATCCGACTCGCCTTCTCCCCATACTCATACGCCGCCTGTAGAAGTCAGGTATTTCTAATACAACTAGTATAGGTAAAAGATAGCTGTTTAAGCATAAATATTAAGACCCAGTTCTAAATACCAATTTAAAATGAGGATTTCAGCACCCATAACCTCAGGTCATGACAAAACACATAGCTTCAACAGAGGCACAAAAGGCCTGACACATACATAAACTAATTGGAGATAAAAACAACATTTTCACTAAGATATTTTCAAAGACAGTTTGACATTGAGAAATGAGCTGTACCAGTAATCAGATCAAGGACGAAGCAGGCACCATAGCAACATGAAGGCACCATTGTTCACAATGCAGATAACAGCTAAGTCAGCAGAAGACCAGTTTTTGCTGGTAAAAGATAAAGCAGAATTTTGCATTCATAACATGCACAAGTATTCAGACATGAAACAATTAAAACTAATGTTGCACATTGAAGATGGACGGCTTGCCGTCAAATCAAATGTGTTTGAGTCTAACCCAAACCAATTAGGATTATATTGGGGTGTGATTAGATGACTTAAGACAGATATAAAAGGGTATAACTGAAGAAGTTTCCCCCACCATTTTGGAGTGTTTAGTGTGTTTTCTGTGGGTTTTTGGTGTTTTAGTTATGTTGGAGTTTAGTTTTAGATGAGCTCTCTCTCTCTCTCTCTCGTTTTCATATTTCATTTTCAGACTTTGACCTTCTAAAAGTTATTGTCGAGCTGTCTGACTAAGCAAGAAGATAATGTCTGTGATTCTTTGAAATCTCAAATTGTCTATGAAAATTGCCTTTTAAATGACTTTCAAATTGTAATCAATAGAAGACAAATAAAACAATTCCTATTGGCAATTGAGAAGTTTTAACTTAAATTTCTACTGAGTTCCAGTAATCGCAAAGTGCTGCTGGTAACCGAATAGTAGGAATACTATAAATTCCTTCAACTTGGCGCAGTCTAATACTTTAAAATCTTACACTGCCCCTTGCGCTTTCCTCCACTGTGCCTCTGCTTTCCCAGTGGTCATCAGGTCGAATTCCGTCTGGAGGTTCCATCGCTCCCTAAGTAGCCCCTCCTCGGGGGCCTCTGCATATCTCCTGTCCACCCTTAAAATCTCCCCCACCAACCTCTCCCTCTCCCTCCTCTCTCACTTCTCCCTGTGGGCCCTAATGGAGATTAGCTCTCCCCTGACCACCGCCTTCAATGCCTCCCAGACTACCCCCACCTGCACCTCCCCGTTGTCATTGGCCTCCAAGTATCTTTCAATACACCCCCGCACCTGCCCGCACACCCCATCATCCGCCAACAGTCCCACATCGAGGCGCCTCTCCTCCCCAACTCCAGCTACACCCAATGCGGGGCGTGGTCCGAGATGGCTATGGCTGAATATTCCGTTCCCTCCACTTTCGGGATTAGCGCCCTACTCAAAATGAAAAAAAATCTATCCGGGAGTAGGCTCTACGGACGTGGGAAAAGAAGGAAAATTCCCTGGCCTGCGGCCTGGCAAACCTCCATGGATTCACTCCCCCCATCTGGTCCATAAACCCCCTGAGCACCTTGGCTGCAGCCGGCCTCTTACCCGTCCTGGACCTAGAACAGTCCAGTGCTGAGTCCAGCACTGTGTTGAAGTCCCCCCCCCCCATTATCAAGCTTCCTACCTCCAGATCCGGAATCCGACCCAGCATGCGTTTCATAAATCCAGCATCATCCGAATTCGGGGCATATACGTTCACCAGTACCACCTGCACCCCCTGCAACCTACTACTCACCATCACATATCGACCTCCTTTATCCGCTACAATATTCAGCGCCTCGAACGACACCCGCTTCCCCACCAGTATTGCAACCCCTCTGTTCTTCGCATCCAGCCTTGAATGAAAGACCTGCCCTACCCATCCCTTTCTCAGCCTCACCTGATCTGCCACCTTCAGATGTGTCTCCTGGTGCATAACCACGTCTGTCTTTAGTCCCTTTCAGTGCGCGAACCTCCGGGCCCTCTTGACTGGCCTGTTCAGGCCCCTCGCGTTCCAAGTTATAAGCCGGATCGGGGGGCGACTCCCCCCCCCACCCCTGCCGACTAGCCATCTCTTTTTCTAGGCCAGCCACGTGCCCGCGCCTCCCGCACCCTCCAGTCCCCCAGGCGGCGGACCCCCACCCCGACTACCTCTCCTACTTCCAGCTCCCCTTTGGCCAATGCAGCAGCAACCCAGTTCCGCCCCCCTCCCTCCTCCCCCTCCCCCCCGCCCCCCGCTAGATCCTCACCTAGCCATTTTGCTCCCCCCATGACACTCTCGTAAGTCAGCTGACTCCTGCTGACCCCGGCCTCTCCCGCCATTCCATCGACCCCCCAGTGTGAGAATCCCCCCACCCCTTGGCAGTCAGTGAGCGCTCCTCTCCAGCACCGCCCTTCCCACCGGCCCCACCCCCATCCTTCCCTAACACGGGAAAAAGCCCGCGCTTTCGGCTGAGCCGGCCCCGCCTCCTCTAGCGCAGCTCCTCTTTGCGGCCTTACTCCAACTCCCATCCCCAGGCCTCCACCCCCCCTCTTGGTTGGGTACATTATTGAAGAGGCTCCTGAGACACTCTCTGGTGCACACCACACAGTTGACCCGGTCCAGCAGTTGGAGGTAGGAACTCCCAAAGGGGTGGACTGTCGATGGGCAGGCCAATCCAAGGAACTAGCTGCTGTCCAGACAGGTCTCAGGCATCTGGAACATCGATTGTGGAGTTCTAGTCGCAGAGCGAGGGACTACATGAGGGGTGGTCAGCGAACATTCAGCAGCTGCAGGTGCAGTTGAAGGAGTCCAACCCCGTGCAGCAGCTGGAGGTGGTGCCGACCATGCTTGCCACCTGGGCCAACATTGCACAGGTGGCGTCGGCGGTGGAAGCAATGATGATTTTGGTTATGGATCAGCATGTACAAGGGAGCCTCAAGGCATTGCTCCGCTTGCAACTGTCCCATGGAGAAGCCCGGGGGGCCAACGGGCACCCCGAGGAAGGATGAGGTTATGGGGCCTGTGCTGGTGTCTCCTGAGGGGAGGTGCCGGAACACCGCAGCACCTTGGACTCCACAGCCCACACCCCCGCCAACCCTGGCACACCTGGTGGGCAGCAGGCAGAACAGGGCAACACCATACCTGGGACACCGAGCAGCAGCCGGGCCCATGGACGCCCGGTCGTCCCAGAAGACACCCGCGTCACAGGGCGGGAATCACAGGTCACATCCGCTCCTGCTGTACATCTGGGGATTCACCTGGACGTAGCGTTAGGGCCCGTAAGGCCAGAAAAGTAGACACCAGTTAAGTTGGCATGGGTGCAGGGCACAGTTTAGTTATAGGGGCTAGGGTACAAACCTGAATAGATTTACTCACAATAAACACATATTACCACTGTTACAACCTGCTCGGTGCTCTGTCTGATGGGTGTGAGGGGTGGTCTGGTCTGAGCTGGCCGGGGTGGGGGGGGGGCGGGGGGGTGGGGGTGGAAATGGGCAAACACTGGGGGGGGGGAATGGGCGGACCCTATGGGTGACCCGTGCTCCCTCCTCTCCTTCCCCATCCTGCCGCCCCCACCACCGACACCCCAGGGATCCGATGGAACCGTGCGATGGAATGGTCAGCTCACATGCAGGGATCATCCGGGTGGACGGTGGAAAGTGCTACCATGGGCAGCAGACAGACGTCATCATAGGATGCAGAGCACCAGAGCTCATCGTAGAGCAGGTTGTCCTCATCCTCTATCCCATTGACCAAAACAGGTGTTACTGCCAACCCAGGGCCCCCGCCTCATATGTATAACAGAGGGGGTTGCAGGCAGGGGTGGCCATGGGTGGGCGTGAGGGGTGTAGGGTCGGATGCGGTGTCCGTTCCTCTGTCCAATCCCCCCCCACCCCTCCTAATCGGTGAACCTTGAGGCGATCAGAGCGGCCAGTAGCGTTGGCACTGGCTCACACGTCATGCAGCCTCCCTTGCTCGCTGGGCTCCATGTTCTGCCCACTCTTCACCTCCTCCGCATCCTCCTCATTGGACGAGGCCTGGCGTTCCTCCTCCTCCAGCACATTGCCCCTCTGCTGTGCGATGTTGTGGAGGAGGCAGCAGGCCACCACAATGCGGGCGACCCTCTCAGCATCACACTGAAGAACCCCTCCAGAGCGGTCCAGGCACCTGAACCGCATCTTCAGGAGGCCGAAGCACCGCTCCATCAGGCCCATGGTCGATTTATGGGCATTGTTATTGCTCCGTCTCCACGTCGGTCTATGTGTTCCTGATAGGCGTCATCAGCCATGAACGCAGTGGATATCCCGTCACCCAGGCGCCAATCCCTCAGCCATGGGGGGTTGTGGGGGGGGGGGGGGGGGGGCGTTGCGAACATGTCAGGAATCATCGACTGTGCCAGGATGAAGGCATCAGGCACAGAGGTGAATGATGCGCAGCTGATGGTCACATGTCAGCTGCACGTTCATCGAGTGGAACCCCTTTCGATTGGTGTAGAGCAGCCTGTTATCTGCAGGTGCTCCTATAAAGAACAATACAGCACAGGAACAGGTCCTTCGGCCCTCCAAGCCTGCGCCAACCATGGTACCAGCCTAAACTAAAACCGTCTGCATTTACGTGTCCGTCTCCTTCCATTCCCACCTATTCATATATTTGTCGTGATGTCCCTTAAATGCCGATATCGTACCTGCTCCCACCTCCTCCATAGGCAGCACATTTCACATATTTACCACCCTCTGTGTAAAAAACGGGCCTAGCACATCTGTTCTAAGCTTTTCCCCACGCACTTTAAACCTATGTCTCCTAGTACTTGACTCTCCTACCCGAGGAAAGAGCATCTAACTATTCACTCTGTCCATTCACTCTGAATCTTGTCGACCTCTATCAGGTCGTCTCTCAACCTCTGCCGTTCCAGTGAGAACAGACCGAGTTTATCTAACCTCTCCTCATAGCTAATGCCCTCCATACCAGGCAACATCCTAGTAAACCACTTCTGTACCCTCTCCAAAGGATCCACATCCTTCTGGTAGTGTGGTGACCAGAATTGTGCGCAATATTCCAAATGAGGCCGAACTAAGGTCCTGTTCAGCTGCAACATGACTTGTCAATTTTTATACTCAGTGCCTCGACCGATGAAGGCCAGCATGCAGTATGCCTTCCGGACCACCTTACCCATATGGGTTGTTACTTTCAGTGATCGGTGGACACGCACACCCAGATCTCTCTGCCTGTCAGTACTCGCAAGAGTTCTGCCATTTCTTGTGTAATTCCTACATGCATTGGGCCTTCCAAAGTGCATTACCTTACATTTGTCCGGATTAAACTACATCTGCCATTTCTCCGCCCAAGAGTCCAACCAGTTAATATCTTGCTGTATCCTCTGACAATCCTCTTCACTATCCGCAACTCCACCAATTTTTGTGTTTTCTGCGAACTTACTAATCAGACCAGCTACATTTTCTTCTAAATCATTTATATACAAACAAAAAAGACCCCAACACTGATCCCTGTGGAAAGCCGCTCGTCAGGCCTTCCATTCAGAAAAGCACCCTTCTACTGCCACCATCTGTCTTCTGTGCCCAAGCCAGTTCTGTATCCAACTTGCCAGCAATCCTCTGATCCCATGTGACTTAATCTTTTGCACCAGTCAACCATGAGGTACCTTGTCAAAGGCTTTACTGAAATCTATGTATACAACATCTACTGCCTTTCCCTCATCTATCATCTTTGTCATTCCCTTGCAAGGGGACATGCATCACATCGATCACACCCTGGACCCGGGGCATCCCATCGATGTCGGCGGACCCCGTTGCCCAGGCATCCTGGTGGGCTCGGTCCACATTGAAATAGATGTATTGATCCTCCTGGGCACATGGGGCCTCCGTGACGGCGTGGGTGTACCTATGCACCGAGCTCTGTGAGATCATGGGGAGGTCCCCATTCAGCACCTGGAAGGACCTCGTCGCATAAAAGTTCAGGGCAACCGTCACCTTGATGGCCACCGGAACTGGTGTTCTCCCCCATACCCCTGCGGTGCCAGTTGCGCCACTATTTGGAAGATATGTTGCACTGTCTCTGCTCAGCCGGGAGTCTGAGGGTGGGGGTGTTTGCCTCCTCATCAACACTTCCTGGTGCTCGGATGTGGTATACTTGAGTTCCACTACTTCCCAGACCTAGAATACCTGACGGTCAAGTGTCATCCTTTGTACTTCCCACATGAGTTCACCTCTTTATTTATCACAGCAGTCTACATCCCACTCCAGGCGGAAGTGAAGAAAGCACTTGACAAACTATACTCCACCATCAACAACCAAGAAACAAACCACCCTGAAGCCCTGACAATCGTGGCTGGAGACTTCAACAAGACCAACCTCAGGAAGGTTCTACCCAAACTCAATCTCCTGCCCCACCAGAGGTGCAAACACTCTGGACCACTGCTACATGAGCATTAAAGATGCCTACCGCTCCAGTCCCCAACCACACTTTGGCAAATCGAACCACAGGTCGGTATTCCTACTTCCGGCTTACAAGCAGCAACTCAAGTGCACTGAGCCAGTCAAGAAATCCTTGCAGTGCTGGTCCATGGCATCAGAGGATATCCTCCGCAACTGCTTGGAGTCTGTGGACTGGTCCATACTGAAGGCCACGGCAGCTAACCTGGGTGAGCATGTAACCACCGTCACAGACTTCATCAGGAAATGTATCGAGGATTGTGTACGAAAGAAGACAATACCTGTGTTCCCCAATCAGAAACCCTAGCTTAACCGTAGGGTTCAGTATCTGCTGAAGTCCCGGATGGAGGCGTTCATGTCTGAAGACCCTGATCTATATAAGAAATCCAGGTACGGTGAAAGTCAAGCCATCAGGGACACCAAAAGACAATACCGGACCAAATTAGAGTCCCAGGCCAACGACAAAAACCCACAACGTCAATGGCAAGGCTTACACGAGATAAGCAAGGCCAGGCGGAACCTCTGGGGCTGGAGCAGCCCTCCCCGATGGACTGAACAAATTCTATGCCCGCTTTAAACAGTCAGTCAATGCATCAGTGCCACCTGCCCCCCCCTCACTATTCTTCTTAAACCATCTAAACCCTCGAACATCTAACAACCATTCCTGCCCCTGTGAAATCCATGTCTCCGTAACGGCCACAACATCGTAGTTCCAAGTACTGATCCATGCTCTAACCTCATCTCCCTTATTGCTGACACTCCTTGAATTGAAACAGACACACTTTAACCCATTCCACTGAGTGCAACTTCGCCCTATCAACTGTTTATCCTTCCTCACAGACTTGCTGCATACTATTTCTGCATGTTCAACAGCTACCCTATCCTCTGATCCATAGCTCTGGTTCCAAACTAGTTTAAACCCTCCCAAAGGGCTCTAGCAAACCTCCCGCCCAGGATACAGGTACCCCACCAGTTTAGGTGCAACCTGTCCTTCATGTCCCCGGGTCCTGATGGGATTTATCCTAGGATTCTCTGGGAGGCCAGGGAAGAGATTGCTGGACCTTTGGCTTTGATTTTTATGTCATCATTGGCTACAGGAATAGTGCCAGAGGACTGGAGGATAGCAAATGTGGTCCCTTTGTTCAAAAAGGGGAGCAGAGACAACCCCGGCAACTATAGACCGGTGAGCCTCACGTCTGTAGTGGGTAAAGTCTTGGAGGGGATTATAAGAGACAAGATTTATAATCATCTAGATAGGAATAATATGATCAGGGATAGTCAGCATGGCTTTGTGAAGGGTAGGTCATGCCTCACAAACCTTATCGAGTTCTTTGAGAAGGTGACTGAACAGGTAGACGAGGGTAGAGCAGTTGATGTGGTGTATATGGATTTCAGCAAAGCGTTTGATAAGGTTCCCCGCGGTAGGCTATTGCAGAAAATACAGAGGCTGGGGATTGAGGGTGATTTAGAGATGTGGATCAGAAATTGGCTAGCTGAAAGAAGACAGAGGGTGGTGGTTGATGGGAAATGTTCAGAATGGAGTTCAGTCACAAGTGGAGTACCACAAGGATCTGTTCTGGGGCCGTTGCTGTTTGTCATTTTTATCAATGACCTAGAGGAAGGCTCAGAAGGGTGGGTGAGTAAATTTGCAGACGATACTAAAGTCGGTGGTGTTGTCGATAGTGTGGAAGGATGTAGCAGGTTACAGAGGGATATAGATAAGCTGCAGAGCTGGGCTGAGAGGTGGCAAATGGAGTTTAATGTAGAGAAGTGTGAGGTGATTCACTTTGGAAGGAATAACAGGAATGCGGAATATTTGGCTAATGGTAAAGTTCTTGGAAGTGTGGATGAGCAGAGGGATCTAGGTGTCCATGTACATAGATCCCTGAAAGTTGCCACCCAGGTTGATAGGGTTGTGAAGAAGGCCTATGGAGTGTTGGCCTTTATTGGTAGAGGGATTGAGTTCCGGAGTCAGGAGGTCATGTTGCAGCTGTACAGAACTCTGATACGGCCGCATTTGGAGTATTGCGTACAGTTCTGGTCACCGCATTATAGGAAGGACGTGGAGGCTTTGGAGCGGGTGCAGAGGAGATTTACCAGGATGTTGCCTGGTATGGAGGGAAAATCTTATGAGGAAAGGCTGATGGACTTGAGGTTGTTTTCGTTGGAGAGAAGAAGGTTAAGAGGAGACTTAATAGGGGCACACAAAATGATCAGGGGGTTAGATAGGGTGGACAGTGAGAGCCTTCTCCCGCGGATGGAAATGGCTGGCACGAGGGGACATAGCTTTAAACTGAGGGGTAATAGATATAGGACAGAGGTCAGAGGTAGGTTCTTTACGCAAAGAGTAGTGAGGCCGTGGAATGCCCTACCGGCTACAGTAGTGATCTCGCCAACATTGAGGGCATTTAAAAGTTTATTGGATAAACATATGGATGATAATGGCATAGTGTAGGTTAGATGGCTTTTGTTTCGGTGCAACATCGTGGGCCGAAGGGCCTGTATTGCGCTGTATCGTTCTATGTTCTATGTACAGGTCCCGCCTTCCCCAGAAGATATCCCAATGAAGCCTTCCCTCCTCACCAGCCCTGTAGCCACGTGTTTAGCTGCACTCGCTCTCTGTTCCTTGCCTCACTTGCACGTGGCACCGGCAACAATCCTGAGATCACTATGCTTGTCCTGCTCTTTAGCTTCCAACCTAACTCCCTAAAATCACCTTTTAGATCCTCATCCCTTTTCTTAGCTATGTCGTTGGTGCCAATGTGCACCACAACTTCTGGTTGCTCCCCCTCCCCCTTAACAATCCTGTAGACTCGATCCGAGACATCCCTGGCACCCGGGAGGCAACATACCTTCCGGGAGTCTCGTTTGCGATCACAGAATCTTCTATCCATTCCCCTAACCATTGAGTCTCCTATCACTATGGCTTTTCTATTCTCCCCAGTTCCCTTCTGAGCAATGAACCAGTTCCAGAGACCTGGCCGTTATGCCCTTCCCCTGGTAGGTACCCCCCCACAGCATCCAAAACGGTATACTTGTTTTGAAGGGAACGGCCACAGGAGATCCCTGCACTGTCTGCCCGTTCGTTTTCCTTTCTCTGACTGTAACCCAGCTACTCTTGTCCTGAACCTTGGGTGTGGCTACCTCCCTGTAACTCCTCCCTATCACCCCCTCTGCCTCCCGGATGATCCGAAGTTCATCCACCTCCAGCTCCAGTTCCCTAACACAGTCTCTGATGAGCTGAAGTTGGGTGCACTTCCCGCAGGTGTCGGCATTGGGGACATTAGTGGTGGCCCTCACCTCCCACATCCTACAGGAGGAGCATGCAACTGCCTTAAATTCCATCCCCTCCGATCTGAATTCCAAAAGAGATTTAAGAGGAAAGGAAATTGAAGAACAAAGATCTGTTAGGCCCTTCAAATAAATACTGCTGCTACTCTCTCAAGTGAACCCTCGAAAATTGGTGATTCTGCTGAATGATACAAATATAAGAACATAAGAACTAGGAGCAGGAGTAGGCCATCTGACCCCTCGAGCCTGCTCCGCCATTCAATGAGATCATGGCTGATCTTCTGTGGACTCAGCTCCACTTTCCGGCCCGAACACCATAACTCTTAATCCCTTTATTCTTCAAAAAACAACCTCTTTATCTTAAAAACATTTAATGAAGGAGCCTCAACTGCTTCACTGAGCAAGGAATTCCATAGATTCACTACCCTTTGGGTGAAGAAGTTCCTCCTAAACTCAGTCCTAAATCTACTTCCCCTTATTTTGAGGCTATGCCCCCTAGTTTTGCTTTCACCCGCCAGTGGAAACAACCTGCCCGCAACTATCCTATCTATTCCCTTCATAATCTTATATGTTTCTATAAGATCCCCCCTCATCCTTCTAAATTCCAACGAGTACAGTCCCAGTCTACTCAACCTCTCCTCGTAATCCAACCCCATTAGCTCTGGGATTAACCTAGTGAATCTCCTCTGCACACCCTCCAGCGCCAGTACGTCCTTTCTCAGGTAAGGAGACCAAAACTGAACATAATACTCCAGGTGTGGCCTCACTAACACCTTATACAATTGCAGCATAACCTCCCTCGCCTTAAACTCCATCCCTCCAGCAATGAAATACAAAGTTCCATTCGCCTTCTTAATCACCTGTTACACCTGTAAACCAACTTTTTGCAACTCATGCACTAGCACACCCAGGTCTCTCTGCACAGCAGCATGTTTTAATGTTTTATCATTTAAATAATAATCCCTTTTGCTGTTATTCCTACCAAAGTGGATAACCTCACATTTGTCAACATTGTATTCCATCTGCCAGACCCTAGCCCATTCACTTAACCTATCCAAATCCCTCTGCAGACTTCCGGTATCCTCTGCACTTTTTGCTTTACCACTCATTTTAGTGTCGTCTGCAAACTTGAACATATTGCACTTGGTCCCCAACTCCAAATCATCTATGCAAATTGTGAACAATTGTGGGCCCAACACTGATCCCTGAGGGACACTACTAGCTACTGATTGCCAACCAGAGAAACACCCATTATTCCCCACTCTTTGCTTTCTATTAATTAACCAATCCTCTATCCATGCTTAATGCCATGCATCTTTATCTTATGCAGCAACCTTTTGTGTGGCACCTTGTCAAAGGCTTTCTGGAACTCCTGATATACCACATCCATTGGCTCCGCGTTATCTACCGCACTGGTAATGTCCTCAAAAAATTCCACTAAATTAGTTAGGCACGACCTGCCCTTTATGAACCCATGCTACCAGAAGACCATGAGACCATAAGACATAGGAGCGGAAGTAAGGCCATTCGGCCCATCGAGTCCACTCCACCATTCATCATGGCTGATTTCAACTCCATTTACCCGCTCTCTCTCCATAGCCCTTAATTCCTCGAGAAATCAAGAATTTATCAACTTCTGTCTTAAAGACACTCAACGTCCCGGCCTCCACCGCCCCCTGTGGCAATGAATTCCACAGACCCACCACTCTCTGGCTGAAGAAATTTCTCCTCATCTCTGTTCTAAAGTGACTCCCTTTTATTCTAAGGCTGTGCCCCCGGGTCCTAGTCTCCCCTGCTAATGGAAATAACTTCCCTACATCCACTCTATCTAAGCCATTCATTATCTTGTAAGTTTCTATTAGATCTCCCCTCAACCTCCTAAACTCCAATGAATATAATGCCAGGATTCTCAGACGTTCATCGTATGTTAGGCCTACCATTCCTGGGATCATCCGTGTGAATCTCCGCTGGACCCGCTCCAGTGCCAGTATGTCCTTCCTGAGGTGTGGGGCCCAAAATTGCTCACAGTATTCTAAATGGGGCCTAACTAATGCTTTATAAAGCTTCAGAAGTGCATCCCTGCTTTTATATTCCAAGCCTCTTGAGATGAATGACAACATTGCATTTGCCCAATGGGACAATTTCCATCTAGATGCCTCGCTATTTCTTCCTTGATGATAGATTCCAGCATCTTCCCTACTACCGAAGTTAAGCTCACTGGCCTATAATTACCCGCTTTCTGCCTAACTCCTTTTTTAAACAGTGGTGTCGCGTTTGCTAATTTCCAATCCGCCGGGACCACCTCAGTGTCTAGTGAATTTTGGTAAATTATCACCAGTGCATTTGCAATTTCCCTAGCCATCTCTTTTAGTACTCAGGGATGCATTCCATTAGGGCCAGGAGACTTGTCTACCTTTAGCCCCATTAGATTGCCCTTCACTACCTCCTTAGTGATAACAATCATCTCAAGGACCTCACCTGTCATAGCCTCATTTCTATCAGTCACTGGCATGTTATTTGTGTCTTCCACTGTGAGGACCGGCCCAAAAAACCTGCTCAGTTCCTCAGCCATTTCGTCATCTCCCATTATTAAACCTGCCTTCTCAGCCTCGAAAGGACCAATATTTACCATAGCCATTCTTTTTTGTTTTATCTATTTGTAGAAACTTTTACTATCTGTTTTTATATTCTGAGCACGTTTACTCTCATAATCTATCTTACTCTTCTTTATAGCATTTCTAGTAGCTTTCTGTTGCCCCCTAAAGATTTTCCAGTCCTCTAGTCTCCCACTAATCTTTGCCACTTTGTGTGCTTTTTCCTTCAATTTGATACTCTCCCTTATTTCCTTAGATATCCACGGTCGATTTTCCCTCTTTCTACCGTCCTTCCTTTTTGTTGGTATAAACCTTTGCTGAGCACTGTGAAAAATCGCTTGGAAGATTCTCCACTGTTGCTCAACTGTTTCACCATAAAATCTTTGCTCACAGTCTACCTGAGCTAGCTCTTCTCTCATCCCATTGTAATCGCCTTTGTTTAAGCACAAAATACTAGTGTTTGATTTTACCTTCTCACCCTCCATCAGTATTTTAATTCCACCATATTGTGGTTGCTCCTTCCGAGAGGATCCCTAACTATGAGATCATTAATCAATCCTGTCTCATTACACAGGACCAGATCTAGGACCGCTTGTTCCCTCGTAGGTTCCATTACATATTGTTCTGGGAAACTATCGTGGATACATTATATAAGCTCCACCTCAAGGCTGCCTTGACCGGCCTGGTTAAACCAATCGACATGTAGATTAAAATCCCCCATGATAACTACTGTCCCATTTCTACATGCATCCGTTATTTCTTTGTTTATTGCCTGTCCCACCATATTGTTACTATTTGGTGGCCTATAGACTACTCCTATCAGTGACTTTGTCGCCTTACTATTCCTGATTTCCACCCAAATGGATTCAACCTTATCCTCCATGTCATCCCTTACTATTGCCCGGATGTCATCCTTAAATAACAGAGCTACACCACCTCCCTTACCATCTATTCTATCCTTCCGAATAGTTTGATACCCTCGGATTTTGAACTCCCAGTCGTGACCATCCTTTAACCATGTTTCAGTAATGGCCACTAAATCATAGACATTCACGATGATTTGCGCTATCAACTCATTTACCTTATTCCAAATACTACGAGCATTAAGGTAGAGTACACTTATGCTGGCTTTTATACTTCTGTTTTGAATCTTATCACCTCGATCAGTAACCTCTCCCAAGTTATATTTCCTCTTAACTTTTCTCCTCATTTTCCTTGTCGTTGAACCCGTATCTTATGTAACAACCTGCCGCGTCGCTTATAATTTATGTTTTTACTTCCCGTTTTATCCCTTTTAGTATTACTGGGCCTATTCACTAAGCTCCCCTCGGTCACTGTACCTTGTACTGTCGCCCTTTTTGATTTTGGACTTTGGCTTACACTTTCCCCCTTACTGCCTTTTGTTTCTGTCCCCGTTTTACTACCTTCCGACCTCCTGCTCCCATTCCTCTGCCACATCAGTTTAAACCTTCCCCAACAGCTCTAGCAAACACCCCCCCTAGGACATCGGTTCCAATCCTGCCCAGATGCAGACTGTCCAGTTTGTACTGGTCCCACCTCCCCAGAACCGGTTCCAATGCCCCAGGAATTTGAATCCCTCCCTCTTGCACCATCTCTCAAGCCACGCATTCATCCTATCTATCCTGACATTCCTACTCTGACTAGCTCGTGGGACTGGTAACAATCCAGAGATTACTACCTTTGAGGTCCTACTTTGTAGTTTAACTCATAACTCCTATTCCCCTTACGATTGAGTCCCCTATCACTATAGCCCTGCCATTCTTCTTCCTGCCCTGCTGCACAGCAGAGCCATGGTACCATGAACCTGGCTGCTGCTGCCTTCCCCTGGTGAGCCATCTCCCTCAACAGTATCCAAAGCAGTATATCTGTTTTGCAGGGAGATGACGGCAGGGGACACCTGCCCTGCCTTCCTACACTTGCTCTGTCTTTTGGTCATGCATTTTCTATCTCCCTCAGTAACTTTCACCTGCGGTGTGACCAACTCGCTAAACGTGCTACACACGACGTCTTCAGCATCGCAGATGTTCCAAGTGAGTCCATCCACAGCTCCAGAGCCGTCAAGCTGCAATTGGACATACTTCTTGCACGTGAAGGAGCCAGGGACAGTGGACGAGTCCCTGAGCTCCCATATCGCACACGAGGAGCATGACACGGGTCTGGGATCTCCTGCCATGTCCTAAACCTTCGGTTAACTTATACAACTACAGTTACAAAAAAAAACGAAGAAAAAATATAGCTTGCTGCCCCCTACAAAATCCCCCCAAAAAACCAACACTTACCTTACAGAATGTAGCTGAGATTCTGCCTGGTGTACCGGTCGCTGCTCCTCAATCCCAGCGCAGAACTCAATCCTGAAATAGGACTCAATCCCAGCGCAGAACTCAGTCCTGAATCAGGACTCAGGCCCAGTGCAGAACTCAGTCCTGAATCAGGACTCAATCCCAGCGCAGAACACAATCCTGAATCAGGACTCAATCCCAGCGCAGAACTCAATCCAGAATCAGGACTCAATCTCAGTGCAGAACTCAATCCTGAATCAGGACTCAATCCCAGCTCAGAACACAATCCGAAATCAGGACTCAATCCCAGAGCAGAACTCAATCCTAAATCAGGACTCAATCCCAGAGCAGAACTCAATCCTGAATCAGGACTCAATCCCAGCGCAGAGCTCAATCCTAAATCAGGACTCAATCCCAGCGCAGAACTCAGTCCTGAATCAGGACTCAATCCCAGCGCAGAACTCAATCCTGAAATAGGACTCAATCCCAGCGCAGAACACAATCCTGAAATAGGACTCAATCCCAGCGCAGAACTCAATCCTGAAATAGGACTCAATCCCAGCGCAGAACTCAATCCTGAATCAGGACTCTATCCCAGAGCAGAACTCAATCCTAAATCAGGTATCATACCCATCGCAGAACTCAATCCTGAAATAGGACTCAATCCCAGCGCAGAACTGAATCCACAATCAGGACTCAATCTCAGTGCAGAACTCAATCCTGAATCAGGACTCAATCCCAGCGCAGAACTCAATCCTGAATCAGGACTCAATCCCAGCGCAGAACTGAATCCACAATCAGGACTCAATCCCAGAGCAGAACTCAATCCTGAATCAGGACTCAATCCGAGCGCAGAACTCAATCCTGAAATAGGACTCAATCCCAGCGCAGAACTCAATCCTGAATCAGGACTCAATCCCAGCGCAGAACTGAATCCTCAATCAGGACTCAATCTCAGTGCAGAACTCAATCCTGAATCAGGACTCAATCCCAGCGCAGAACTCAATCCTGAATCAGGACTCAATCCCAGCGCAGAACTGAATCCACAATCAGGACTCAATCTCAGTGCAGAACTCAATCCTAAATCAGGACTCAATCCCAGCGCAGAACTCAGTCCTGAATCAGGTCTCTATCCCAGCGCTGAACTCAATCCTGAAATAGGACTCAATCCCAGTGCAGAACTCAATCCTGAAATAGGACTCAATCCCAGCGCAGAACTCAATCCTGAAATAGGACTCAATCCCAGCGCAGAACTCAATCCTGAAATAGGACTCAATCCCAGCGCAGAACTCAATCCTGAATCAGGACTCAATCCCAGCGCAGAACTGAATCCACAATCAGGACTCAATCTCAGTGCAGAACTCAATCCTGAATCAGGACTCAATCCCAGCGCAGAACTCAATCCTGAATCAGGACTCAATCCCAGCGCAGAACTGAATCCACAATCAGGACTCAATCTCAGTGCAGAACTCAATCCTGAATCAGGACTCAATCCCAGCGCAGAACTCAATCCTGAATCAGGACTCAATCCCAGCGCAGAACTCAATCCTGAATCAGGACTCAATCCCAGCACAGAACTCAATCCTGAATCAGGACTCAATCCCAGAGCAGAACTCAATCATGAAATAGGACTCAATCCCAGCGCAGAACTCAATCCTGAATCAGGACTCAATCCCAGCGCAGAACTGAATCCAGAATCAGGACTCAATCCCAGCTCAGAACACAATCCGAAATCAGGACTCAATCCCAGAGAAGAACTCAATCCTGAATCAGGACTCAATCCCAGCGCAGAGTTCAATCCTGAATCAGGACTCAATCCCAGCGCAGACCTCAATCCTGAATCAAGACTCAATCCCAGAGCAGATCTCAATCCTGAAATAGGACTCAATCCCAGCGCAGAACTCAATCCTGAATCAGGACTCAATCTCAGTGCAGAACTCAATCCTGAATCAGCATTCAGTCCCAGCATAGAACTCAGTCCTGAATCAGGACTCAATCCCAGAGCAGAACTCAATCCTAAATCAGGACTCAATCCCAGCGCAGAACTGAATCCTGAAATAGGACTCAATCCCAGGTCAGAACTCAATCCTGAATCAGGACTCAATCCTAGAGCAGAACTCAATCCTAAATCAGGTCTCAATCCCAGCGCAGAACTCAATCCTGAAATAGGAAGCAATCCCAGCGCAGAACTCAATCCTGAATCAGGACTCAATCCCAGCGCAGAACTCAATCCTGAATCAGGACTCAATCCCAGCGCAGAACTCAATCCGAAATCAGGACCCAATCCCAGAGCAGAACTCAATACTAAATCAGGACTCAATCCCAGAGCAGAACTCAAACCTGAATCAGGACTCAATCCCAGCGCAGAACTCAATCCTGAAATAGGACTCAATCCCAGCGCAGAACTCAATCCTGAAATAGGACTCAATCCCAGCGCAGAACTCAATCCTGAAATAGGACTCAATCCCAGCGCAGAACTCAATCCTGAATCAGGACTCAATCCCAGAGCAGAACTCAATCCTGAATCAGGACTCAATCCCAGTGCAGAACTCAATCCTGAATCAGGACTCAATCCCAGAGCAGAACTCAATCCTGAATAAGGTCTCAATCCCAGTGCAGAACTCAATCCCAGCGCAGAACTCAATCCTGAAATAGGACTCAATCCCAGCGCAGAACTCAGTCCTGTATCAGTTCTCAGGCCCAGCGCAGAACTCAGTCCTGAATCAGGACTCAGGCCCAGCGCAGAACTCAATCCTGAATCAGGACTCAATCCCAGTGCAGAACTCAATCCAGAATCAGGACTCAATCCCAGCGCAGAACTCAATCCTGAATCAGGACTCAGTCCCAGAGCAGAACTCAATCCTGAATCAGGACTCAATCCCAGCGCAGAACTCAATCCTGAATCAGGACTCAATCCCAGTGCAGAACTCAATCCAGAATCAGGACTCAATCCAAGCGCAGAACTCAATCCTGAATCAGGACTCAATCCCAGCGCAGAACTCAATCCTGAATCAGGACTCCGTCCCAGCGCAGAATTTAGTGTAAAAATAGAGGTCCAGGGTTTATGGCTGTGGCGTTGAAGACACAGTGGCTGGCAACCCAGTGAAATTCCCAGAGAACGAACATCGCTATTGGTGTTAGGCTACTGGGGATCCTTCTAAAACCACGTTAGATATTACAGCTCCCAAAAACACGCATTAGGCTCTGGGGACCGAGGAAAGCACAGATAACAGGGAGGTTGTAAAACAGGAATTCTTCTTCTTGAGTTCTCTATCCAAAGCAAGTCTGACCCACAATGTTGTGATCTCCACCATGGGTAGGGCAAGGAGGCAGGTCCGCATTCCACCCCAGCAGAACAAGGATTGAACCATGTGGTGTCTGATCCACAATAACCATTCAGCCAACTGAGCCAACCAGAACTCCAAAGAGACTGAGTTGCTGTGGCAACATCCATTTTTATATACATATTGGGTGCGATTCTCCAGAAAGATTTCTAAGTGTGGTAGCGAGTAGGAATAGAACATAGAACGATACAGCGCAGTGCAGGCCCTTCGGCCCACGATGTTGCACCGAAACAAAAGCCATCTAACCTACACTATGCCATTATCATCCATATGCTTATCCAATAAACTTTTAAATGCCCTCAATGTTGGCGAGTTCACTACTGTAGCAGGTAGGGCATTCCACGGCCTCACCACTCTTTGCGTAAAGAACCTACCTCTGACCTCTGTCCTATATCTATTACCCCTCAGTTTAAAGCTATGTCCCCTCGTGCCAGCCATTTCCATCCGCGGGAGAAGGCTCTCACTGTCCACCCTATCCAACCCCCTGATCATTTTGTATGCCTCTATTAAGTCTCCTCTTAACCTTCTTCTCTCCAACGAAAACAACCTCAAGTCCATCAGCCTTTCCTCATAAGATTTTCCCTCCATACCAGGCAACATCCTGGTAAATCTCCTCTCCACCCGCTCCAAAGGCTCCACGTCCTTCCTATAATGCGGTGACCAGAACTGTACGCAATACTCCAAATGCGGCCGTACCAGAGTTCTGTACAGCTGCAACATAACCTCCTGACTCTGGAACTCAATCCCTCTACCAATAAAGGCCAACACTCCATAGACCTTCTTCACAACCCTATCAACCTGGGTGGCAACTTTCAGGGATCTATGTACATGGACACCTAGATCCCTCTGCTCATCCACACTTCCAAGAACTTTACCATTAGCCAAATATTCCGCATTCCTGTTATTCCTTCCAAAGTGAATCACCTCACACTTCTCTACATTAAACTCCATTTGCCAACTCTCTACCCAGCTCTGCAGCTTATCTATATCCCTCTGTAACCTGCTACATCCTTCCACACTATCGACAACACCACCGACTTTAGTATCGTCTGCAAATTTACTCACCCACCCTTCTGCGCCTTCCTCTAGGTCATTGATAAAAATAACAAACAGCAACGGCCCCAGAACAGATCCTTGTGGTACTCCACTTGTAACTAACTCCATTCTGAACATTTCCCATCAACCACCACCCTCTGTCTTCTTTCAGCTAGCCAATTTCTGATCCACATCTCTAAATCACCCTCAATCCCCAGCCTCCGTATGTTCTGCAATATCCTACCGTGGGGAACCTTATCAAACACTTTGCTGAAATCCATATACACCACATCAACTGCTCTACCCTCGTTTACCTGTTCAGTCACCTTCTGAAAGAACTCAATAAGGTTTGTGAGGCATGACCTACCCTTCACAAAGCCATGCTGACTATCCCTGATCATATTATTCCTATCGAGATGATTATAAATCTTGTCTCTTATAATCCCCTCCAAGACTTTACCCACTACAGACGTGAGGCTCACCAGTCTATAGTTGCCGGGGTTGTCTCTGCTCCCCTTTTTGAACAAAGGGACCACATTTGCTATCCTCCAGTCCTCTGGCACTATTCCTGTAGCCAATGATGACATAAAAATCAAAGCCAAAGGTCCAGTAATCTCTTCCCTGGCCTCCCAGAGAATCCTAGGATAAATCCCATCAGGTCCCGGGGACTTATCTATTTTCAGCCTGTCCAGAATTGCCAACACCTCTTCCCTACGTACCTCAATGCCATCTAATCTATTAGCCTGGGGCTCAGCATTCTCCTCCACAACATTATCTTTTTCCTGAGTGAATACTGACGAAAAATATTCATTTAGTATCACGCCTATCTCTTCAGACTCCACACACAACTTCCCATCCCTGTCCTTGACTGGTCCTGCTCTTTCCCTAGTCATTCGCTTATTCCTGACATACCTATAGAAAGCTTTTGGGTTTTCCTTGATCCTTCCTGCCAAATACTTCTCATGTCCCCTCCTTGCTCGTCTTAGCTCTCTCTTTAGATCCTTCCTCGCTACCTTGTAACTATCCATCGCCCCAACTGAAACTCCACACCTCATCTTCACATAGGCCTCCTTCTTCCTCTTAACAAGAGATTCCACTTCTTTGGTAAACCACGGTTCCCTCGCTCGACGCCTTCCTCCCTGCCTGACCGGTACATACTTATCAAGAACACGCAGTAGCTGATCCTTGAACAAGCCCCACTTATCCAGTGTGCCCAACATTTGCAGCCTACTTCTCCACCTTATCCCCCCCAAGTCACGTCTAATGGCATCATAATTGCCCTTCCCCCAGCTATAACTCTTGCCCTGCGGTGTATACTTATACCTTTCCATCATTAACGTAAACGTCACCGAATTGTGGTCACTGTCCCCAAAGTGCTCTCCTACCTCCAAATCCAACACCTGGCCTGGTTCATTACCCAAAACCAAATCCAACGTGGCCTCGCCTCTTGTTCGCCTGTCAACATATTGTATCAGGAAACCCTCCTGCACACACTGTACAAAAAACGACCCATCTAATGTACTCGAACTATATCTTTTCCAGTCAATATTTGGAATGTTAAAGTCTCCCATAATAACTACCCTGTTACTTTCGCTCTTATCCAGGATCATCCTCGCCATCCTTTCTTCTACATCCCTAGAACTATTTGGAGGCCTATAGAAGACTCCCAACAGTGTGACCTCTCCTTTCATGTTTCTAACCTCAGCCCATACTACCTCGGAAGATGAGTCCCCATCTAGCATCCTCTCCACCACCGTAATACTGCTCTTGACTAGCAGCGCCACACCTCCCCCTCTTTTGCCTCCTTCTCTGAGCTTACTAAAACACCTAAACCCCGGAACCTGCAACATCCATTCCTGTCCCTGCTCTATCCATGTCTCCGAAATGGCCACAACATCGAAGTCCCAGGTACCAACCCATGCTGCCAGTTCCCCTACCTTATTTCGTATACTCCTGGCATTGAAGTAGACACACTTCAAACCACCTACCTGAACACTGGCCCCCTCCTGCGACGTCAAATCTGAGCTCCTGACTCTCATTCTCCCTTACCCTAAAACTACAATCCAGGTTCCCATGCCCCTGCTGCATTAGTTTAAACCCCCCCCAAAGAGCACTAACAAATCTCCCCCCCAGGATATTTGTGCCCCTCAGGTTCAGATGTAGACCATCCTGTCTGTAGAGGTCCCACCTTCCCCAGAAAGAGCCCCAGTTATCCAGAAATCTGAATCCCTCCCGCCTGCACCATCCCTGTAGCCACGTGTTTAATTGCTCTCTCTCCCTATTCCTCATCTCACTATCACGTGGCACGGGCAACAACCCAGAGATAACAACTCTGTTTGTTCTAGTTCTGAGCTTCCATCCTAGCGCCCTGAAAGCCTGCCTGACATCCTTATCCCCTTTCCTACCTATGTCGTTAGTGCCAATGTGGACCACGACTTGGGGCTGCTACCCTCCCCCTTAAGGACCCGGAAAACACGATCCGAGACATCACGTACCCTTGCACCTGGGAGGCAACATACCAAACGTGAGTCTCTCACGCTCCCACAAAATCTCCTATCTGTGCCCCTGACTATCGAGTCCCCAATTACTAATGCTCTGCTCCTCTCCCCCCTTCCCTTCTGAGCAACAGGGACAGACTCCGTGCCAGAGACCCGTACCCCATGGCTTACCCCTGGTAAGTCGTCCCCCCCACAAGTATCCAAAGCGGTATACTTGTTTCTCAGGGGAACGACCGCAGGTGATCCCTGCACTGACTGCTTTTTCCCAGTCCCTCTTACAGTTACCCATCTATCTCCAATCTTTGGTGTAACTAATTCCCTGAAGCTGCTATCTATGACCCCCTCTGCCTCCCGAATGATCTGAAGTTCTTCCAACTCCAGCTCCAGTTCCCTAACTCGGTCTTGGAGGAGCTGGAGATGGCAGCACTTCCTGCAGGTAAAATCAGCAGGGACACTAACGGCATCCCTCACCTCAAACATCCTGCAGGAGGAACATTGCACTCCCTTCCCTGCCATCCCTCTAACTTTCTACCAAGATCTGGCTAACAACTAAATTAAATTTTTTTAATATAAAAAAATATAATAATAATAAAATATGGTACTTACCTCACACCAATGGGTTTTATTATTAGGTTAGAGGAGGAGGGCGGGTGGGAGACACTACACGTGTAGTGTCTCGGGTTTCCTCTCCACCAGAATTTATTGGTGAGGGTCTTCCCAGACGTCCGCGGGTCGACTTCCTGTTCCCGCCTTAAACACTAATTTTTTTTTAAAAAACAGCAAAGAATGTCGCGAGCTTGCCGGCGCTGGGCTGAGCAAGGCCGGCAAAGCTAGTCAACGCTAATCGGTCCACTTAACAAGACCCCAGGGGCTTCTCGTCGCAAATGAAGGCTTACCTGCCGATTCACCGCCACCTCGCTCTCCAGTCCCCTGCTAACAAGGTCTAGCAGCACTTAAACAGCACTTACTCAGCTAACGCCAGTCAGCTCTCAACAATGGCACCGAGGAGACCGGCCCAAGATTCAGGTGCAGACCTGGGTAGGCTCCTAGACGCAGTGGAGGCCAGGAAAGATGCCCTATTCCCCCGAGGATCCCAGAGGGTGAGCCACAGGGCAGCCAGTGCTACTTGGAACGAGGTGGTGGCGGCTGTAAGCTCCGGAAGTGTGACCAAGAAGACTGGGCTCCAATGCCGAAAAAAAGGTCAAAGCGGGCAGCACGAGTGAGTATACACTGACTGTCTACTCACCAACCATAGACCTTTCTGCCCTCTCATGAGCATCCACCCCCACCAACTATGTATGCAGCCCCCAACCCTCCCTTCACCCCCCCCTCTCCTTTCAACCCTTCCTTCACTCTCCGCCTCACACCACTGTGAACACGTGTGGCTAATGATGCCCACTGTGTCACCTCAGAAAAAGTACTCCCACAACCATCAGCAGAGGGCCCAGATGGCAGAGGCATGTCGCACATAGGAATCCTCACCTTCGAGGAGCGGGCCCTGGAGGTGATTGGGATGGTCGAGGAGAGAGCGGTCACCCATGTGGAGGTTGGCGGAAGCCTCAGAGGTGAGGAGCCACTGGGCCCCACCCTGATGACCTGTCAAACGTGAGTTGTTATTGTTTTACTGACAGCCCCATCCCTCCCACTGACCACATGTCTATTCTCCCACGGGATAGGACCCAGCAAGGTAGCACAAGTGGATAGCACTGTGGCTTCACAGCGCCAGGGTCCCAGGTTCAATTCCCTGCTGGGTCACTGTCTGTGCGGAGTCTGCACGTTCTCCCCGTGTCTGCGTGAATTTCCTCCGGGTGCTCTGGTTTCCTCCCACAGTCCAAAGACGTGCAGGTTAGGTGCATTGGCCATGATAAATTGCCCTGTGACCAAAAAAGGTTAGATGGGGTTTATTGGGTTATAGGGATAGGGTGGAAGTGAGGGCTTAAATGGGTTGGTGCAGACTCGATGGGCCGAATGGCCTCCTTCTGCACTGTACGTTCTATGTTCTAAGTCCTTCAGCTGATGGCCCTGGCCCATCCCTGGTGGCCCCCTCTCCAGCCTCCCAGGAGACCACCTCGGAGGGAGCTCAGAGGACGACACTACCAAGGGATCACAGCTGTCATCCCCAACCTCCACCAGCGCAGATACATGCACCTCGGTGGGAAATGTTAGTGGTCAGGCTTCTGGGGCACAATCTGGTGGGCACCACACTGCTGCTGATGCACATCATGTGGAGGCAGGAACCCCCAGAGAAGACAACAGACGGAGGTCTGCTGGATCCCAGGACCCAGCTGTGTCCCAGCCTGATGAGCCTCTGGTACAGGGTTACCTGGAGCAGATGAAGACGTTAGGGTGTGTTAATTACATTCAGAGGGAGATGTCAGCGACACTCCAGCAGGTCCATAGCCGATTGGAGGAGTCCCAGAGGCTACGGGCTCTGGAGATGTCGCCGGAAATGTGTAGCACCGAGGCCAACACTGTTAGGGTGGCGACCGCAGTGGAGAGTCTGGTGAACATCGTCAGCGCCACTAGTGGAGGTGTCCAAGCGCCGCGCAGTCGGTGGCGGCCATGGCTGAGGGTCTCGGCAGAATATCCATCTTGCTGGGGGATGTCATTCATTATCAGGCTGACCTTAATGAGGTTCTGTGGGACATGTCCCGCTCTCAGATAGGAACGGCCAAGGAGCTACGCAGTTTGTCTCAGTCGCAGGTGAGCATTGCTGAGGTGCTGCAGAGCATGTCCCAGTCACCGAGGAGCATCACTGAGGACGTCGACACGATGGTGCCGGCATCGGGGAGCTGCCAGGTTTGGCAGAGCCAGATGATGCAGGGGCAGCCGGGGCTCGAACAGCTGCCCCTCTATCCCAAGGTGAACCCCATGGCCAGATGAGCACCGACCAGGAGGCGGGGGGGGGGGGGGGGGGGGGGGGGCTGGGTGTCCACCCGCACTCATCCCATGGAGTGGCCCTCCGGCCCCAAAGGACACCCACCAGGGGTAGCAGCTGGCTGCCTCCACTTCTGCTGTGCATCCTGGGGACGCACCTAGGCGTAGCGGCAGATCCAAATACCATTGAGGATCACTGAGGGGGGGGGGGGGGGGGGTAAGGGGGGGGCGGGGAGGGAGGGGGGGGGAGCTCAGCACCATCAGGAGAGTGGGAAATTGTATAACACATGAACACCCTTGAGCACAACCATTATGACGCCTCTGTCACTAGCTTCCGCAATGCGGGACGACCTCCGAATCCTTGGCCCATCTCTCCAGGCATCTCCCCCCTCCCTTCCCGGGCTCACCACGAGCAGGTGATGGGTGTGAACGAGCACTTAGCAGACAGGCAGGGGTCAGACTATGGCATAGATTGAGGAGCACCAGCTCACATTTCTCTGCAGGTTATCATCACCCCCTGTCCTGGACAGTGACCCGCTGACAGTGCCAACACAGTCCCAGCACCCTAGCGCGATGTGACACAGACCCTGGGTGTTCAGATGCTGGCTGTTGCATGTGTGGTATTGCCTCCTGCAGGGTTCAGGCATAGTGTCCATGCATCAAGGTGTGAGTATAATGCTAGGCAATGACTCCCGCATGCTACATGGCCCGCCCACCCACGGGAATCCACTTGGGATGTGTGAAGTGCTCACTTAACCATGATTGCCAATTCCCTCTAAGCAATAGCCTTTGGCTGCATGGCCAGAGACCTCGGCAGTCGGTGGGGGGTATGTGGTCGGTGGGGCAGGGCCAAGGGTTGCCCCGGAATGGATACACAAGATCGAGGTGTTGGCATGCTGGTGCCATGCGCGGGTGTCCCCCCAAGCGCCCACCCCCCACCCTCCCATGATGGCCCACTTTTGTGGAGGGTCCCAGACACCCAGCTGATGTGCCCCCCCCTCCCCCCAGCCGAGGGTCCCCCACCTCCCGCCGAGCACTGGGGCAGCAAGCCCAGCGTCCCCGGGCTCTTTGTCTGAGCAATGTTGCCTACTCACCTCCTCGGCTCCCCACAGAAGTCCTTCCGCCAGGTTCACATTTATCAAAAGGAGTAGTAATCGGCGCCAATGTGGCCACTTGCTGGGTTACCCGAAGAATCACGTGAGGCCGTTGGATATGGGATGGCTCCCTTTAATTGTATGGAAAAAGGGCTTAAGTGGTGATAATTGGTTTCTCGCCACCCGACGGCGAGATCCTGATTTTGCCTTCGGGGCCGGTTGCATCGCAAACTGTTTGGTGCCTGGCGCGGTTTTCGTTTTTGGCCTCTTCCACTATTCACCAGCCTCGTTTTGTTTGTGTGAGAGCCAACAAGGCCAGAGAATCGCGCCCAATGTCTGTGCTATTATGGATAGTGAGGGTGGAGGCTCCAAGTTTCTTTCCATCACATGGCTGACCTGGACTCTCTCCCACTCTTACCACTTGTCACTGGTGTATGTTGGAAGGATTCATAAATTGATACTCACCCTGTTTTGACCATGTTATGAACACACCTTCAAAGAACAAAGAAAAATTACAGCACAGGAACAGGCCCTTCGGCCCTCCAAGCCTGCGCCGATCCAGATCCTTTATCTAAAACTGTCACCTATTTTCTAAGGATCTGTATCCCTCTGCTCTCTGCCCATTCATGTGTCTGTCTAGATACATCTTAAATGATGCTATCGTGCCCGTCTCTAAAACCTTCGCCGGCAATACGTTCCAGGCACCCACCACCCTCTGCATAAAGAACTTTCCACGTATATCTCCCTGAAACCGTTTCCTCTCACCTTGAACTCGTGACCCCTAGTCCCCACTCTGGGGAAAAAGCTTCTTGCTTTCCACCCTGTCTATACCTCTCATGATTTTGTCGACCTCAATGAGGTCCCCCCTCAATCTCCGTCTTTCTAATGAAAATAATCCTAATCGACTCAACCTCTCTTCATAGCGAGCGCCCTCCATACCAGGCAACATCCTGGTGAACCTCCTCTGCACCTTCTCCAAAGCATCCACATCCTTTTGGTAATGTGGCGACCAGAACTTCATAATGTGGCCGAATCAAAGTCTTATACAACTGTAACATGACCTGCCAACTCTTGTACTCAATACCCCTTCCGATGAAGGAAAGCATGCCGTATGCCTTCTTGACCACTCTATCGACCTGCGCAGTCACCTTCAGGGTACAATGGACCTGAACACCCAGATATCTCTGTACATCAATTTTCCCCAGGACTTTTTCATTTACCATATAGTTCGCTCTTACATATAGAACAATACAGCGCAGTACAGGCCCTTCGGCCCACGATGTTGCACCGAAACAAAAGCCATCTAACCTACACTATGCCATTATCATCCATATGTTTATCCAATAAACTTTTAAATGCCCTCAATGTTGGCGAGTTCACTACTGTAGCAGGTAGGGCATTCCACGGCCTCACTACTCTTTGCGTAAAGAACCTACCTCTGACCTCTGTCTTATATCTATTACCCCTCAGTTTAAAGTTATGTCCCCTCGTGCCAGCCATATCCATCCGTGGGAGAAGGCTCTCACTGTCCACCCTATCCAACCCCCTGATCATTTTGTATGCCTCTATTAAGTCTCCTCTTAACCTTCTTCTCTCCAACGAAAACAACCTCAAGTCCATCAGCCTTTCCTCATAAGATTTTCCCTCCATACCAGGCAACGTCCTGGTAAATCTCCTCTGCACCCGCTCCAAAGCCTCCACGTCCTTCCTATAATGCGGTGACCAAAACTGTACACAATACTCCAAATGCGGCCGTACCAGAGTTCTGTACAGCTGCAACATGACCTCCCGACTCCGGAACTCAATCCCTCTACCAATAAAGGCCAACACTCCATAGGCCTTCTTCCGAACCCTATCAACCTGGGTGGCAACTTTCAGGGATCTATGTACATGGACACCTAGATCCCTCTGCTCATCCACACTTTCAAGAACTTTACCATTAGCCAAATATTCTGCATTCCTGTTATTCCTTCCAAAGTGAATCACCTCACACTTCTCTACATTAAACTCCATTTGCCACCTCTCAGCCCAGCTCTGCAGCTTATCTATATCCCTCTGTAACCTGCTACATCCTTCCACACTATCGACAACACCACCGACTTTAGTATCGTCTGCAAATTTACTCACCCACCCTTCTGCGCCTTCCTCTAGGTCATTGATAAAAATGACAAACAGAAACGGCCCCAGAACAGATCCTTGTGGTACTCCACTTGTGACTGTACTCCATTCTGAACATTTCCCATCAACCACCACCCTCTGTCTTCTTTCAGCTAGCCAATTTCTAATCCACATCTCTAAATCACCCTCAATCCCCAGCCTCCGTATTTTTTGCAATAGCCTACCGTGGGGAACCTTATCAAACGCTTTGCTGAAATCCATATACACCACACCAACTGCTCTACCCTCGTCTACCTGTTCAGTCACCTTCTCAAAGAACTCAATAAGGTTGAATTGGATCTTCCAAAATGCATCACCTCGCATTTTCCCCGATTGAACTCCATCTGCCATTTCTCTGCCCAACTCTCCAATCTATCTATATTCTGCTGTATTCTCTGACAGTCCCCATCACTATCTGCTACTCCACCAATTTTAGTGTCATCTGCAAACTTGCTAATCAAACCACCTATACCTTCCTCCAGATCATTTATGTATATCAGAAACAACAGTGGTCCCAGCACGGATCCCTGTGGAACACCACTGGTCACAGTTCTCCATTTTGAGAAACTCCCTTCCACTACTACTCTCTGTCTCCTGTTGCCCAGCCAGTTCTTTATCCATCTAGCTAGTACACCCTGGACCCCATGAGACTTCACTTTCTCCATCAGCCTACCATGAGGAACCTTATCAAATGCCTTACTGAAGTCCTTGTAAATGACATCTACAGCCCTTCCCTCGTCAATCAACTTTGTCACTTCCTCAAAGAATTCTATTAAGTTGGTAAGCCATGACCTTCTCTGCACAAAACCATGTTGCCTATAACTGATAAGCCCATTTTTTTCCAAATGGGAATAGATCCTATCCCTCAGTATCTTCTTCAGCAACTTCCCTACCACTGATGTCAGGCTCACCGGTCTATAACTACCTGGATTATCCCTGCTACCCTTCTTAAACAAGGGGACAACATTAGCAATTCTCCAGTCCTCCGGTACCTCACCCGTGTTCAAGGATGCTGCAAAGATATCTGTTAAGGCCCCAGCTATTTCCTTTCTCACTTCCCTAAGTAACCTGGGATAGATCCCATCCGGACCAGGGGACTTGTCCACCTTAATGCCTTTTAGAATACCCAACACATCCTTCCTCCTTATGCCGACTTGACCTAGTGTAATCAAACATCTATCCCTAACCTCAACATCCGCCATATCCCTCACCTCGGTGAATACCAATGCAAAGTACTCATTAAGAATCTCACCCATTTTCTCTGACTCCACGCATAACTTTCCTCCTTTATCCTTGAGTGGGCCAACCCTTTCTCTAGTTACCCTCTTGTTCCTTATATATGAATAAAAGGCTTTGGGATTTTCCTTAACCCTGTTTGCTAAAGATATTTCATGACCATTTTAGTCCTCTTGATTCCTCATTTCAGTTTGGTCCTACATTCCCGATATGCTTCCAAAGCTTTGTCTGTCTTCAGTCGCCTAGGCCTTATGTATGCTTCCTTTTTCCTCTTAATTAGTCTCACAATTTCACCTGTCATCCATGGTTCCCCAATCTTGCCATTTCTATCCCTCATTTTCACAGGGACATGTCTGTCCCTCTCTTTAAAAGCCTCCCACATATCAAATGTGGATTTACCTTCAAACAGCTGCTCCCAATCCACATTCCCCAGCTCCTGCCGAATATTGGTATAGTTGACCTTCCCCCAATTTAGCACTGTTCCTTTTGGACCACTCTCATCTTTGTCCATGAGTATTCTAAAACTTACGGAATTGTGATCACTATTCCCAAAGTAATCCCCTACTGAAACTTCAACCACCTGGCCGGGCTCATTCCCCAACACCAGGTCCAGTATGGCCCCTTCCCGAGTTGGACTATTTACATACTGTTCGAGAAATCCCTCCTGGATGCTCCTTACAAATTCTGCTCCATCTAGACCTCTGACACTAATTGTATCCCAGTCAATGTTGGGAAAATTAAAATCTCCTATCACCATCACCCTGTTGCTCCTACATCTTTCCATAATCTGTTTACATATTTATACCTCTATCTCACACTCGCTGTTCAGAGGTCTGTAGTACAGCCCCAACATTGTTACCGCACCCTTCCTATTCTGAGCTCTGCCCATATCGCCTCACTGCTCGAGTCCTCCGTAGTGCCCTCCTTCAGCACAGCTGTGATATCCGATTTCGGCGTGAGAACAGCTGGTGAGTCAGTTTCAGCAGGAGCAGTGCGGAAGTGGTTGCTGGGAGGTAAGTCTGTCCTTTAAAAGCACTTGTCTTTGCAGGGGCAGGCCAGTCGATTTCGGCGTGAGAACAGCTGGTGAGTCAGTTTCAGCGGGAGCAGTGCGGAAGTGGTTGCTGGGAGGTAAGTCTGTCCTTTAAAAGCACTTGTCTTTGCAGGGGCAGGCCAGTCGATTTCGGCGGGAGAATCAGCTGGTGAGTCAGTTTCAGCGGGAGCAGTGCGGAAGTGGTTGCTGGGAGGTAAGTCTGTCCTTTAAAAGCACTTGTCTTTGCAGGGGCAGGCCAGTCGATTTCGGCGTGAGAACAGCTGGTGAGTCAGTTTCAGCGGGAGCAGTGCGGAAGTGGTTGCTGGGAGGTAAGTCTGTCCTTTAAAAGCACTTGTCTTTGCAGGGGCAGGCCAGTCGATTTCGGTGTGAGAACAGCTGGTGAGTCAGTTTCAGCGGGAGCAGTGCGGAAGTGGTTGCTGGGAGGTAAGTCTGTCCTTTAAAAGCACTTGTCTTTGCAGGGGCAGGCCAGTCGATTTCGGCGGGAGAATCAGCTGGTGAGTCAGTTTCAGCGGGAGCAGTGCGGAAGTGGTTGCTGGGAGGTAAGTCTGTCCTTTAAAAGCACTTGTCTTTGCAGGGGCAGGCCAGTCGATTTCGGCGTGAGAACAGCTGGTGAGTCAGTTTCAGCGGGAGCAGTGCGGAAGTGGTTGCTGGGAGGTAAGTATGTCCTTTAAAAGCACTTGTCTTTGCAGGGGCAGGCCAGTCGATTTCGGCGTGAGAACAGCTGGTGAGTCAGTTTCAGCGGGAGCAGTGCGGAAGTGGTTGCTGGGAGGTAAGTCTGTCCTTTAAAAGCACTTGTCTTTGCAGGGGCAGGCCAGTCGATTTCGGCGGGAGAATCAGCTGGTGAGTCAGTTTCAGCGGGAGCAGTGCGGAAGTGGTTGCTGGGAGGTAAGTCTGTCCTTTAAAAGCACTTGTCTTTGCAGGGGCAGGCCAGTCGATTTCGGCGGGAGAATCAGCTGGTGAGTCAGTTTCAGCGGGAGCAGTGCGGAAGTGGTTGCTGGGAGGTAAGTCTGTCCTTTAAAAGCACTTGTCTTTGCAGGGGCAGGCCAGTCGATTTCGGCGGGAGAATCAGCTGGTGAGTCAGTTTCAGCGGGAGCAGTGCGGAAGTGGTTGCTGGGAGGTAAGTCTGTCCTTTAAAAGCACTTGTCTTTGCAGGGGCAGGGCAGTCGATTTTGGCGGGAGTGGAGCTGGCTGGTTAGTCAATTTCAGCAGGCGCTGAGAAAATTTAAAAAAAAAAAAATTAGTGTTTTAGGCGGGAACAGGAAGTCGACCCGCGGACGTCTGGGAAGACCCTCACCAATAAATTCTGGTGGAGAGGAAACCCGAGACACTACACGTGTAGTGTCTCCCACCCGCCCTCCTCCTCTAACCTAATAATAAAACCCATTGGTCTGAGGTAAGTACCATATTTTATTATATTATTATTATTTTTTATAAAAAATTTAATTTAGTTGTTAGCCAGATCTTGATAGAAAGTTAGAGGAATGGTATGGAAGGGAGTGCAATGTTCCTCCTGCAGGATGTTTGAGGTGAGGGATGCAGTTAGTGTCCCTGCTGATTTTACCTGCAGGAAGTGCTGCCATCTCCAGCTCCTCCAAGACCGAGTTAGGGAACTGGAGCTGGAGTTGGAAGAACTTCGGATCATTCGGGAGGCAGAAGGGGTCATAGATAGCAGCTTCAGGGAATTAGTTACACCAAAGATTGGAGATAGGTGGGTAACTGTAAGAGGGACTGGGAAAAAGCAGTCAGTGCAGGGATCCCCTGCGGTCGTTCCCCTGAGAAACAAGTATACCGCTTTGGATACTTGTGGGGGGGACGACATACCAGGGGTAAGCCATGGGGTACGGGCCTCTGGCACGGAGTCTGTCCCTGTTGCTCAGAAGGGAAGTGGGGAGAGGAGCAGAGCATTAGTAATTGGGGACTCTATAGTCAGGGGCACAGATAGGAGATTTTGTGGGAGCGTGAGAGACTCACGTTTGGTATGTTGCCTCCCAGGTGCAAGGGTACGTGATGTCTCGGATCGTGTTTTCCGGGTCCTTAGGGGGGAGGGGGAGCAGCCCCAAGTCGTGGTCCACATTGGCACTAACGACATAGGTAGGAAAGGGGACAAGGATGTCAGGCAGGCTTTCAGGGAGCTAGGATGGAAGCTCAGAACTAGAACAAACAGAGTTGTTATCTCTGGGTTGTTGCCCGTGCCACATGATAGTGAGATGAGGAATAGGGAGAGAGAGCATTTAAACACGTGGCTACAGGGATGGTGCAGGCGGGAGGGATTCAGATTTCTGGATAACTGGGGCTCTTTCTGGGGAAGGTGGGACCTCTACAGACAGGATGGTCTACATCTGAACCTGAGGGGTACAAATATCCTGGGGGGGAGATTTGTTAGTGCTCTTTGGGGGGGTTTAAACTAATGCAGCAGGGGCATGGGAACCTGGATTGTAGTTTTAGGGTAAGGGAGAATGAGAGGATAGAGGTCAGGAGCACAGATTTGACGTCGCAGGAGGGGGCCAGTGTTCAGGTAGGTGGTTTGAAGTGTGTCTACTTCAATGCCAGGAGTATACGAAACAAGGTAGGGGAACTGGCAGCATGGGTTGGCACCCCCTCAGTACTGACCCTCTGACAGTGCAGCACTCCCTCAGTACTGACCCTCTGACAGTGCAGCACTCCCTCAGTACTGACCCTCTGACAGTGCAGCACTCCCTCAGTACTGACCCTCTGACGGTGCCGCACCCCTCAGTACTGACCCTCTGACAGGGCAGCACTCCCTCAGTACTGACCCTCTGACGGTGCAGCACTCCCTCAGTACTGACTGTGACAATGCAGCACTCCCTCAGTACTGACCCTCTGACAGTGCCGCACTTCCTCAGTCCTCACCCTCTGACAGTGCAGCACTCCCTCAGTACTGACCCTCTGACGGTGCAGCATTCCCTCAGTACTGACCCTCTGGCAGTGCAGCACTCCCTCAGCACTGGGGAGGGGGAGCAGCCCCAAGTCGTGGTCAACATTGGCACTAACGACATAGGTAGGAAAGGGGACAAGGATGTCAGGCAGGCTTTCAGGGAGCTAGGATGGAAGCTCAGAACTAGAACAAACAGAGTTGTTATCTCTGGGTTGTTGCCCGTGCCACGTGATAGTGAGATGAGGAATAGGGAGAGAGAGCATTTAAACACGTGGCTACAGGGATGGTGCAGGCGGGAGGGATTCAGATTTCTGGATAACTGGGGCTCTTTCTGGGGAAGGTGGGACCTCTACAGACAGGATGGTCTACATCTGAACCTGAGGGGCACAAATATCCTGGGGGGTAGATTTGTTAGTGCTCTTTGGGGGGATTTAAACTAATGCAGCAGGGGCATGGGAACCTGGATTGTAGTTTTAGGGTAAGGGAGAATGAGAGTATAGAGGTCAGGAGCACAGATTTGACGTCGCAGGAGGGGGCCAGTGTTCAGGTAGGTGGTTTGAAGTGTGTCTACTTCAATGCCAGGAGTATACGAAACAAGGTAGGGGAACTGGCAGCATGGGTTGGTACCTGGGACTTCGATGTTGTGGCCATTTCGGAGACATGGATAGAGCAGGGACAGGAATGGATGTTGCAGGTTCCGGGGTTTAGGTGTTTTAGTAAGCTCAGAGAAGGAGGCAAAAGAGGGGGAGGTGTGGCGCTGCTAGTCAAGAGCAGTATTACGGTGGCGGAGAGGATGCTAGATGGGGGCTCTTCTTCCGAGGTAGTATGGGCTGAAGTTAGAAACAGGAAAGGAGAGGTCACCCTGTTGGGAGTTTTTTATAGGCCTCCTAATAGTTCTCGGGATGTAGAGGAAAGGATGGCGAAGATGATTCTGGATATGAGCGAAAGTAACAGGGTAGTTATTATGGGAGACTTTAACTTTCCAAATATTGACTGGAAAAGATATAGTTCGAGTACAATAGATGGGTCGTTTTTTGTGCAGTGTGTGCAGGAGGGTTTCCTGAAACAATATGTTGACAGGCCAACAAGAGGCGAGGCCACGTTGGATTTGGTTTTGGGTAATGAACCAGGCCAGGTGTTGGATTTGGAGGTAGGAGAGCACTTTGGGGACAGTGACCACAATTCGGTGACGTTTACGTTAATGATGGAAAGGGATAAGTATACACCGCAGGGCAAGAGTTACAGCTGGGGGAAGGGCAATTATGATGCCATTAGACATGACTTGGGGGGGATAAGGTGGAGAAGTAGGCTGCAAGTGTTGGGCACACTGGATAAGTGGGGCTTGTTCAAGGATCAGCTACTGCGTGTTCTTGATAAGTATGTACCGGTCAGACAGGGAGGAAGGCGTCGAGCGAGGGAACCGTGGTTTACCAAGGAAGTGGAATCTCTTGTTAAGAGGAAGAAGGAGGCCTATGTGAAGATGAAGTGTGAAGTTTCGGTTGGGGCGATGGATAGTTACAAGGTAGCGAGGAAGGATCTAAAGAGAGAGCTAAGACGAGCAAGGAGGGGACATGAGAAGTATTTGGCAGGAAGGATCAAGGAAAACCCAAAAGCTTTCTATAGGTATGTCAGGAATAAGCGAATGACTAGGGAAAGAGGAGGACCAGTCAAGGACAGGGATGGGAAATTGTGTGTGGAGTCTGAAGAGATAGGCGAGATACTCAGGAAAAAGATAATGTTGTGGAGGAGAATGCTGAGCCCCAGGCTAATAGAATAGATGGCATTGAGGTACGTAGGGAAGAGGTGTTGGCAATTCTGGACAGGCTGAAAATAGATAAGTCCCCGGGACCTGATGGGATTTATCCTAGGATTCTCTGGGAGGCCAGGGAAGAGATTGCTGGACCTTTGGCTTTGATTTTTATGTCATCATTGGCTACAGGAATAGTGCCAGAGGACTGGAGGACAGCAAATGTGGTCCCTTTGTTCAAAAAGGGGAGCAGAGACAACCCCGGCAACTATAGACCGGTGAGCCTCACGTCTGTAGTGGGTAAAGTCTTGGAGGGGATTATAAGAGACAAGATTTATAATCATCTAGATAGGAATAATATGATCAGGGATAGTCAGCATGGCTTTGTGAAGGGTAGGTCATGCCTCACAAACCTTATTGAGTTCTTTGAGAATGTGACTGAACAGGTAGACGAGGGTAGAGCAGTTGATGTGGTGTATATGGATTTCAGCAAAGCGTTTGATAAGGTTCCCCACGGAAGGCTATTGCAAAAAATACGGAGGCTGGGGATTGAGGGTGATTTAGAGATGTGGATCAGAAATTGGCTAGCTGAAAGAAGACAGAGGGTGGTGGTTGATGGGAAATGTTCAGAATGGAGTACAGTCACAAGTGGAGTACCACAAGGATCTGTTCTGGGGCCGTTGCTGTTTGTCATTTTTATCAATGACCTAGAGGAAGGTGCAGAATGGTGGGTGAGTAAATTTGCAGACGATACTAAAGTCGGTGGTGTTGTCGATAGTGTGGAAGGATGTAGCAGGTTACAGAGGGATATAGATAAGCTGCAGAGCTGGGCTGAGAGGTGGCAAATGGAGTTTAATGTAGAGAAGTGTGAGCTGATTCACTTTGGAAGGAATAACAGGAATGCGGAATATTTGGCTAATGGTAAAGTTCTTGAAAGTGTGGATGAGCAGAGGGATCTAGGTGTCCATGTACATAGATCCCTGAAAGTTGCCATCCAGGTTGATAGGGTTGTGAAGAAGGCCTATGGAGTGTTGGCCTTTATTGGTAGAGGGATTGAGTTCCGGAGTCGGGAGGTCATGTTGCAGCTGTACAGAACTCTGGTACGGCCGCATTTGGAGTATTGCGTACAGTTCTGGTCACCGCATTATAGGAAGGACGTGGAGGCTTTGGAGCGGGTGCAGAGGAGATTTACCAGGATGTTGCCTGGTATGGAGGGAAAATCTTATGAGGAAAGGCTGATGGACTTGAGGTTGTTTTCGTTGGAGAAAAGAAGGTTAAGAGGAGACTTAATAGAGGCATACAAAATGATCAGGGGGTTGGATAAGGTGGACAGTGAGAGCCTTCTCCCGCGGATGGATATGGCTGGCACGAGGGGACATAACTTTAAACTGAGGGGTAATAGATATAGGACAGAGGTCAGAGGTAGGTTCTTTACGCAAAGAGTAGTGAGGCCGTGGAATGCCCTACCTGCTACAGTAGTGAACTCGCCAACATTGAGGGCATTTAAAAGTTTATTGGATAAACATATGGATGATAATGGCATAGTGTAGGTTAGATGGCTTTTGTTTCGGTGCAACATCGTGGGCCGAAGGGCCTGTACTGCGCTGTATTGTTCTATGTTCTATGTTCTATCCTCTCTGACCAGTAATGTAACTCCCCCACCCCTTGATACTGAGATATTGATACTGAGGGGCTGGTTTAGCACACTGGGCTAAATCGCTGGCTTTTAAAGCAGACCAAGGCGGGCCAGCAGCACGGTTCAATTCCCGGACCAGCCTCCTCGAACAGGCACCGGAATGTGGCGACTAGGGGCTTTTCACAGTAACTTCATTGAAGCCTACTTGTGACAATAAGCAATTTTCATTCATTTTCATTTTTATTTTACCTCCCTCTATCCCGCCTGAAGCATTGATATCCTGGGATATTTAGTTGCCAATCATGCCCTTCCCTCAACCAAGTCTCAGTAAAAGCAATAACATCATACTCCCAGGTACTAATCCAAACCCTAAGTTCATCTGCCTTACCTACTACACTTCTTGCATTAAAACAAATGCACCTCAGACCACCTGTCCCTTTGCGTTCATCATCTGCTCCCTACCTCCTCTTCCCCTTAGTCACGCTGACTTCCTGATCTAGTTCCTTACAGGCTTTAGTTACTACCTCCTTAATGTCCGCTAACCTCCTCATTTGGTTCCCATCCCCCTGCCACATTAGTTTAAACCCTCCCCAACAGCGTTAGCAAAAGCACCCCCAAGGACATTGGCTCCAGTCCAGCCCATGTGTAGACCTTCCAATTTGTAGTAGTCCCACCTCACCCAGAACCGGTCCCAATGTCCCAAAAATCTGAACCCCTCCCTCCTGCACGATCTCTCAAGCCACGCATTCATCCTGCCGATTCTTTCATTTCTACTCTGACTACCACGTGGCACTGGTAGCAATCCTGAGATTACTACCTCTGAGGTCCGACTTTTTAACTTGGCTCCTAACTCCCTAAATTCTGCTTGTCGGACCTCATCCCATTTTTTACCTATATCATTGGTGCCTATATGCACCACGACAACTGGCTGTTCACCCTCCCCTTTCAGAATGTTCTGCAGCCTATCTGAGACATCACTGACCCCTGCACCTGGGAGGCAACATACCATTCGGGAGTCTCGTTTTCAACCACAGAACCGCCTGTCTACTCCCCTTACAATTGAATCCCCTAAGACGATAGCCCTTCCACTCTTTGTCCCGGCCTTCTGTACAGCAGAGCCAGCCACGGTTGATGTGTTGGGTACTCTGGATCTGGGGAGGCTGCGTTTACCTTAGCAGTCACATAGACAGGCTACCAACACTTGTAATAGCACAACACTATTTTATTAAGCTAGAAACTGTTGAACATACTTTCACTGTGGGTTAACACAATGTTAGATTAAACTAAAGACCTATGCCTGTCTTAACCAGTATATGCACTCAGCACATGGTGAACATAAGAACATAAGAACATAAGAACTAGGAGCAGGAGTAGGCCATCTGGCCCCTCGAGCCTGCTCCACCATTCAATGAGATCATGGCTGATCTTTTGTGGACTCAACTCCACTTTCCGGCCCGAACACCATAACCCTTAATCCCTTTATTCTTCAAAAAAACTATCTATCTTTATCTTAAAAACATTTAATGAAGGAGACTCTACTGCTTCACTGGGCAAGGAATTCCATAGATTCACAACCCTTTGGGTGAAGAAGTTTCTCCTAAACACAGTCCTAAATCTACTTCCCCTTATTTTGAGGCTATGCCCCCTAGTTCTGCTTTCACCCGCCAGTGGAAACAACCTGCCCGCATTTATCCTGTCTATACCCTTCATAATCTTATATGTTTCTATAAGATCACCCCTCATCCTTCTAAATTCCAACGAGTACAGTCCCAGTCTACTCAACCTCTCCTCGTAATCCAACCCCTTCAGCTCTGGGATTAACCTAGTGAATCTCCTCTGCACACCCTCCAGTGCCAGTACGTCCTTTCTCAAGTAAGGAGACCAAAACTGAACACAATACTCCAGGTGTGGCCTCACTAACACCTTATACAATTGCAGCAGTACCTCCCTAATCTTAAACTCCATCCCTCTAGCAATGAAGGACAAAATTCCATTTGCCTTCTTATCACCTGTTGCACCTGTAAACCAACTTTTTGCGACTCATGCACTAGCACACCCAGGTCTCTCTGCACAGCAGCATGTTTTAATATTTTATCATTTAAATAATAATCCCTTTTGCTGTTATTCCTACCAAAATGGATAACCTCACATTTTTCAACATTGTATTCCATCTGCCAGACCCTAGCCCATTCACTTAGCCTATCCAAATCCCTCTGCAGACTTCCAGTATCCTCTGCACTTTTTGCTTCACCACTTATCTTAGTGTCGTCTGCAAATTTGGACACATTGCCTTCGGTCCCCAACTCCAAATCATCTATGTAAATTGTGAACAGTTGTGGGCCCAACACTGATCCCTGAGGGACACCACTAGCTACTGATTGCCAACCAGAGAAACACCCATTAATCCCCACTCTGTTTTCTATTAATTAACCAATCCTCTATCCATGCTAATACTTTCCCCTTAATGCCATGCATCTTTATCTTATGCAGCAACCTTTTGTGTGGCACCTTGTCAAAGGTGTTCTGAAAATCCAGGTATACCACATCCTTTGGCTCCCCGTTATCCCACGGTAGGCTATTGCAGAAAATACGGAGGCTGGGGATTGAGGGTGATTTAGAGATGTGGATCAGAAATTGGCTAGCTGAAAGAAGAGGGTGGTGGTTGATGGGAAATGTTCAGAATGGAGTTCAGTTACAAGTGGCGTACCACAAGGATCTGTTCTGGGGCCGTTGCTGTTTGTCATTTTTATCAATGACCTAGAGGAAGGCGCAGAAGGGTGGGTGAGTAAATTAACAGACGACACTAAAGTCGGTGGTGTTGTCGACAGTGCGGAAGGATGTAGCAGGTTACAGAGGGACATAGATAAGCTGCAGAGCTGGGCTGAGAGGTGGCAAATGGAGTTTAATGTAGAGAAGTGTGAGGTGATTCACTTTGGAAGGAATAACAGGAATGCGGAATATTTGGCTAATGGTAAAGTTCTTGGAAGTGTGGATGAGCAGAGGGACCTAGGTGTCCATGTACATAGATCCCTGAAAGTTGCCACTCAGGTTGATAGGGTTGTGAAGAAGGCCTATTGAGTTCCGGAGTCATGAGGTCATGTTGCAGCTATACAAAACTCTGGTACGGCCGCGTTTGGAGTATTGCGTACAGTTCTGGTCACCGCATTATAGGAAGGACATGGAAGCTTTGGAGCGGGTGCAGAGGAGATTTACCAGGATGTTGCCGGGTATGGAGGGAAAATCTTATGAGGAAAGGCTGATGGACTTGAGGTTGTTTTCGTTAGAGAGAAGGTTAAGAGGAGACTTAATAGAGGCTTACAAAATGATCAGGGTGTTAGATAGGGTGGACAATGAGAGCCTTCTCCCGCGGATGGAAATGGCTAGCACGAGGGGACATAGCTTTAAACTGAGGGGTAATAGATATAGGACAGAGGTCAGAGGTAGGTTCTTCACGCAAAGAGTGGTGAGGCCGTGGAATGCCCTACCTGCAACAGTAGTGAACTCGCCAACGTTGAGGGCATTTAAAAGTTGATTGGATAAGCATATGGATGATAATGGCATAGTGTAGGTTAGATGGCTTTTGTTTCGGTGCAACATCGTGGGCCGAAGGGCCTGTACTGCACTGTATCGTTCTATGTTCTATGTTCTATCTACCGCACTGTTAATGTCCTCAAAAAATTCCACTAAATTAGTTCGGCATGACCTGCCCTTTATGAACCCATGCTGCGTCTGCCCAATGGGACAATTTCCATTCAGATGCCTCGCTATTTCTTCCTTGATGATAGATTCCAGCATCTTCCCTACTACCGAAGTTAAGCTCACTGGCCTATAATTACCCGTTTTCTGCCTACCTCCTTTTTTAAACAGTGGTGTGACGTTTGCTAATTTCCAATCCGCCGGGACCACCCCAGAGTCTAGTGAATTTTGGTAAATTATCACTGGTGCATTTGCAATTTCCCTAGCCATCTCTTTTAGCACTCTGGGATGCATTCCATCAGGGCCAGGAGACTTGTCTACCTTTAGCCCCATTAGCTTGCCCATCACTACCTCCTTGGTGATAACAATCCTCTCAAGGTCCTCACCTGTCATAGCCTCATTTCCATCAGTCACTGGCATGTTATTTGTGTCTTCCACTGTGAAGACCGACCCAAAAAACCTGTTCAGTTCCTCAGCCATTTCCTCATCTCCCATTATTAAATCTCCCTTCTCATCCTCTAAAGGACCAATATTTACCTTAGCCACTCTTTTTTGTTTTATGTATTTGTAGAAACTTTTACTGTCTGTTTTTATATTCTGAGCAAGTTTACTCTCATAATCTATCTTACTCTTCTTTATAGCTTTTTTAGTAGCTTTCTGTTGCCCCCTAAAGATTTCCCAGTCCCCTAGTCTCCCACTGATCTTTGCTACTTTGTATGATTTTTCTTTCAATTTGATACTCTCCCTTATTTCCTTAGATATCCACGGTCGATTTTCCCTCTTTTTACCGTCCTTCCTTTTTGTTGGTATAAACCTTTGCTGAGCACTGTGAAAAATCACTTGGAAGGTTCTCCACTGTTCCTCAACAGTTTCACCATAAAGTCTTTGCTCCTAGTCTACCGTAGCTAGTTCTTCTCTCATCCCATTGTAATCTCCTTTGTTTAAGCACAAAACACTAGTGCTTGATTTTACCTTCTCACCCTCCATCTGTATTTTAAATTCCACCATATTGTGATCGCTTCTTCCGAGAGGATCCCTAACAATGAGATCCTGAATCAATCCTGTCTCATTACACAGGACCAGGTCTAGGACCGCTTGTTCCCTTGTAGGTTCCATTACATACTGTTCTGGGAAACTATCGCGGATACATTCTATAAACTCCTCCTCAAGGCTGCCTTGACCGACCTGGTAAAACCAATCGACATGTAGATTAAAATCCCCCATGATAACTGCTGTACCATTTCTACATGCATCAGTTATTTCTTTGTTTATTGCCAGCCCCACCATAATGTTACTATTTGGTGGCCTTTAGACTCCTCCTAGCAGTGACTTTTTCGCCTTACTATTTCTGATTTCCACCCAAATGGATTCAACCTTATCCTCCATAGCACCGATGCCATCCCTTACTGTTGCCCGGATGTCATCCTTACATAACAGAGCTACACCACCTCTCTTACCATCCACTCTGCCCTTCCGAAAAGTTTGATACCCTCGGATATTTAACTCCCAGTCGTGACCATCCTTTAACCATGTTTCAGTAATGGCCACGAAATCATAGTCATTCACGATGATTTGCGCCATCAACTCATTTACCTTATTCCGAATACTACGAGCATTCAGGTAAAGTACACTTATGTTGGCTTTTTTACCTCTGTTCTGAATCTTAACACCTCGATCAGTAACCTCTGCTACGTTATATTTCCTCTTAACCTTTCTCCTAATTTTGCTTGTCGTTGAACCCATGTCTTCATGTAACAACCTGCCGCGTCGCTTACCATTAATGTTTTCACTTCCCGTTTTATTTCTTTTAGTATTCCTGGTCCTATTCACTAAGCTCCCCTCAGTCACTGTACCTTGTACTGTCGCCCTTTTTGATTTTTGACTATGGCTTCTCTGCCTTACACTTTCCCCCTTACTGCCTTTTATTTCTGTCCCTGTTTTACTACCTTCCAAATTCCTGCATCGGTTCCCATCCCCCTGCCACATTAGTTTAAACTCTCCCCAATAGCTCTAGCAAACATCCCCCAGAGGACATCGGTTCCAGTCCTGCCCAGGTGCTGACCGTCAGGTTTGTACTGGTCCCACCTCCCCCAGAACCGGTTCCAAAGTCCCAGGAATTTGAATCCCTCCCTCTTGCACCATCTCTCGAGCCACGCATTCATCCTCTCTATCCTGACATTCCTACTCTGACTAGCTTGTGGCACTGGTAGCAATCCTGAGATTACTACCTTTGAGGTCCTACTTTTTAGTTTAACTCCTAGCTCCCTAAATTCAGCTTGTAGGACCTCGTCCTGTTTTTTACCCATATCGTTGGAGCCTATGTGCACCACGACAGCTGGCTGTTCACCCTCCCCCCCCAGAATGTCCTGCAGCCGCTCCGAGACAAGGTTGACCCTTGCACCAGGGAGGCAACATGCCATCCTGGAGTCTCGACTGCGTCCGCAGAACCGCCTGTCTATTTCCCTTACAATGGAGTCCCCTATCACTATAGCCCTGCCATTCTTCTTCCTGCCCAGCTGCGCAGCAGAGCCAGCCACGGTGCCATGAACCTGGCTGCTGCTGCCTTCCCCTGGTGAGCCATCTCCCTCAACAGTATCCAAAGCGGTATATCTGTTTTGCAGGGAGATGACCGCAGAGGACACCTGCACTGCCTTCCTACTCTTGCTCTGTCTTTTGGTCACCCATTTTCTATCTCCCTCAGTACCTTTCACCTGCGGTGTGACCAACTCGCTAAACGTGCTATCCACGACGTCCTCAGCATCGTGGATGCTCCAAAGTGACTCCATCTGCAGCTCCAGAGCCGTCAAGCGGTCTAACAGGAGCTGCAACTGGACACACTTCTTGCACGTGAAGGAGCCAGGGACAGTGGACATGACCCTGAGCTCCCACATCGCACACGAGGAACATGACACGGGTCTGAGATCTCCTGCCACGTCTTAAACCTTCGGTTAACTTCAACAACTACAATTTCAACAAAAAAAAACAACAAAGAAAAAATAAATAAATATACCAATGAAAAGAAACAGAAAAACAGAAACACTACTGACCAGTCACTTACCAGGGATAAAGAGCACTTCCTCCCCACCCAGCTTCAAATTCCCACCGAGATTCAAATTCCCAAACTCACTCTTAGCTGTGTCTCACTCCTGGCTCTGTCTTCTCTGGCTCACTGGGAGAACTCTTTGGGAGTGAGTTTACAAGTTGCTCTTTTTAAACTGTCCTGAATTGACTCCCCTCCCCCAACTGCTTTTAGATCAAGGTAGATTTAAGTGACTGACACTTAGCTGCCAACCAGTTATGTGAGTGGGTGGGGCAGCCCTTGTTAACCCACACTGCACAATACTAGCTTAATTTAAATTAATTTAAACTCCTGAAATTTAAAAGGAGCTGCCTTACTGATTTAATTCAATTCCCACCTAGATTCAAATTCTCAAACTCACTCTTAGCTGTGTCTCACTCCTGGCTCTGTCTTCTCTGTGAAGATCTGTGTTGTAAGCTGTAAGCTCTGTCCTTCTGAGAGGCTGCATCCCGAATGAGCGGGAGAACTGATGCCCTCTGTCTCTATAGTGAGTGCGCTCTAACTGGTGATTGGCTGCGGTGTTGTGTGTGTTGATTGCTCTTGCTGTGTGTCCATCAGTGTGTGTGTCTGCACCATGATATACTGGTGTATATTATGACAACGGTGCCATGAACCTGGCTACTGCTGCCTTCCCCTGGTGAGCCATCTCCCCCAACAGTATCCAAAATGGTATACCTGTTTTGGAGGGAGATGACCACAGGGGACACCTGCACTGCCTTCCTGCTTTTTCTCTGCCTTTTGGCTACCCATTCTCTGTCTCCCTCAGTAATCCTAATCTGCGGTGTGACCAATTCGCTAAACGTGCTATTGACGACCTGTTCAGCATCGCGGATGCTCCAAAGTGAGTCCATCCGCAGCTCAAGAGCCGCCATGCGGTCTAACAAGAGCTGCAGCTGGACACACTTCCCGCACGTGAAGGAGTCGGGCATCAGCCGCGTCCCTGAACTCCCACATTGAGCAAGAGGAACATAACACAGGCCTGAGATCTCCTGACATTTTAAAATCTTAAGCTTAACTTAGTCCAACTATAATATCAAATAATAGATAAATGAAAAAGGAAAAAAAAAAGAAAAATTGTTGCCAATCACACGATAAAAAGAAATAGAAATAGAAAAAAACTTACCTTGTCAACACACTACAGTCTTTTATTTTGGTTAGAGGAAGAGGGCGGGTGGGAGACACTACACGTGTCGTGTCTCGGGTTCAGCCGCTGCCCAAATATATCAGTTCACTCACCTTCCCAGAGCGCAATTCGACCGCTCCCACTCAGCTCCTCCCTCTCACCGCTCCTGTAAGGTTGGTTTTTAAAAAGGGAAACTTACCTTCCCAACAGCCCCCTGGTTACTGCTCTCGCTGAAAAAGTGAAGTTGTTCCTTAGTCATCAAGCCCTGGAGTGGGACTTGGACCAGGTGTTTCTGGCTCAGAGGCAGGGATGCTCTCCACTGCACCAAAAGACATCCTAACACAGGAATTGAGCCCCTCACCAATGTGTTCAAGAAATCCACCTGTTTTAGTGAGTCCCCATTGCCTCTTTCTTAAGATCCCAGTCCCCAGGGTCTAATTCCTGTGTGCAGTTTGAGTGCGGAATGTTACATGCTGATCATCCTTCACGATTTACACTTGAAAAATTAAAATCTTAAAATATAAAATTCTTCATAATTTCTACCTTGTTTTATTTTATTCTTAGGAATGGATCATGTGTTAATATGACTGCAGAATATGAGTATCTTGGAAATCAAGGACACTTCAAATATATACCCCCGGCAGGTAGGACCTAAAACTAGATATAAAATTGGGCTAAATTCCCGCCCCTTGGCGGCGGGATTGCGAACTGTGATTGTGCGGAGAATTGGGGGTCCAGCCGAAATCGAGGTTCTGGCCCCCTCCCTGCTGGCGGTGGGATCAGAGTTCGTGCCAGCTGCAGGATGCTAATGAATGCAAATGGGTTTTAATGTCGCTGTATTCTCCGGTCCTGCGTGATTCTCCAGTCTTTTGGATCGGGAATCATGGGCGAAATTCTCCCCCAACGGCGGGATGCCCGCCGACTGGCGCCAAAGCCGGCGCCAATCAGACTGGCATCGCGCCGGCCCAAAGGTGCGGAATGCTGCGCATCTTTGGTGGCCTAGCCCCAACATTGAGGGGCTAGGCCGACGCCGGAGGGATTTCCGCCCCGCCAGCTGGCGGAAATGGCGTTTGTTGCCCCGCTAGCTGGCGCGGAAATGCGGCACATGCGCGGGAGCGTCAGCGGCCGCTGTCAGTTTCCCCGCGCATGCGCGGGAGCGTCAGCGGCCGCTGAAAGTTTCCCGCGCATGCGCAGTGGGGAGAGTCTCTTCCGCCTCCGCCATGGTGGAGGCCGTAGCGGAGGCGGAAGGGAAAGAGTGCCCCCACGGCACAGGCCCGCCCGCGGGTCGGTGGGCCCCGATCGCGGGCCAGGCCACCGTGGGGGCACCCCCCGGGGTCAGATCGCCCCGCGCCCCCCCCCCAGGACCCCGGAGCCCGCCCACGCCGCCTGGTCCCGCCGGTAAATACCAGGTTTGATTTACGTCGGCGGGACAGGCAATTCCTGGGCGGGACTTCGGCCCATCCGGGCCGGAGAATCCAGCAGGGGGGGATTCCCGCCCCCGCCCAATCTCCGGGAGCGGAGACTTCGGCGGGGGCAGGATTCACGGCGGCCAACGGCCATTCTCCGACCCGGCGGGGGGTCGGAGAATGACGCCCCATATGGGCGGGGTTGACGACAGTTCACACCAAACGTGATGTGGTGGACCTCGCAGTGGGCCAAAGAGCTAACTCTTTAAGGGGGTTGCCCTCAAAGTCCATCTGAGGGCCCACTCGCTGCAACCAGCTGCAAGGATAAGTTACCACCTTTCTCCTGGCATCAGTTCCGCCTGTCACCTCTCAAATTCTCAACCCTCGCTCCCCCTCGCCCTCCAATCGACTGGCTGACGCCTCACTCCCTCCCCACAACTGCTCTTTGTGCTTATTCCTCAGAACCTCCTGGCACCCACCAGTACAACCCATTCATGTCCAGGTGTGGTGCCTACACCTGCCACCTGCTATAGACGCCCCTATCCCATTAAGTGTGCAGCTCACAATGCCCTCTCTTTGTCACTGCAGGAGAAGGTTGCCCACAATAAACGGGAAAGGGCCAAGAAGGGGGGAGGAATCCCAGAGATTCGAGATTTCACCCCCATGAGGAATGAACGCTGGAAATTGCAGGGTTGCCCGAGGAGAGAGCAGTCACTGTGATAGTACCAGGTATTGAGGTACCTGAGAGGCTGATGACCATTGGTTAGACCCTGGAGTCTACCATTGGCTGTATTGTGTAGCTCTGCCCTGAAGGCGGGGTATAAGAGATGGTGCTGTCCCTGCAGCCTTCACTTTCTGTATCGAAGCTGCTGGGGATAAGGTTCTAGCAGATTAAAGCCTTCAGTTATGAATCACTTCGTCTTGAGTGTAATTGATTTCGCATCAGTCACCGACAGCAAGATTGGCCTGTGCCAGAGAGGTGAGGATCCACTGCCCTTCACCCACATGACCTATCTCACATGAGTTGTTCAGGTCAGACAAAAATATCCTTCCCTCTCTCTGACCACATGTCCATTGCCTCACAGGATCTCCATCTGAAAGGGCCAAGCAATCTGGAGTCATTCTCCCCCTCTGCCACCCAAGAGAACACTGCTCCGAGGAGAACACCAGTGAGGTGTCACAATTGTCATCCACATCTTCCATAAACGCAGAGACACACACTCTGGTGGGCTCATTCCAGCTACCCCTCCATCCCGTGAATTCCCCCAGAGCCCTACAGCCCTACGAGTCCTCTCTCTCCCTCATTCTCTCTCTCCCTGCTCCTCACTCTCTCTCTCCCTGACGGCAGTGAGGAGGAAGCGCTGGAGGCCAACACAGGGCCTGCAACCAAGGAGACTATACTGGTCTGCAGTTCTCCCGATTCCCCTCCCCCACTCCCCCCCCATCACCACCACCACGGCCCCGACACCGCATCTCAAGGGCAGGGTGGTACGGTGAAGCCAGTGACACCAGTAAGTCGGCCAGGGCCCCCCAGCTCCAGGCCCTCCAGAAGGGACATCAAAGGCCACAGGGCTTGGAAGGTAGCAGGCTGCCTCCACCTCTGATGTGCACCTTGGGACACACCTAGACAGAGCACTAGACCACGAAAAATCAAGAACAGAGAGGAGCACTGAGTGGCCACTGGGGGAAAGGGGATCACTATCTGTAGTTAGAGGTAATGGAAATCTGTCACAGTAAAATGTGCACTCTTAAAACATGTCATACCTCATATTATGAAGCCTCTGCCACGTTAATCTTCACAGCAGGGCTGCCTTCACCCACACCCGTTGTTGCCCTCCGCTCCCCCCCCCCATCCCCTGGCCCCTGGGCACAACGGTGCAAGATCAAAAGCCCCTGATGCAGAACCTGTTTAGGGGATGGTGTGAGCGTGCTGGCGGCAGAAAGACAGGAGTCAAACTTTAGCAGACACTGAGGAGCATCAGAGCTTACCTCACAGTGAGTTATCATCCCTCTGCTGCATTGTATATTGACCTGCTGATATTACACAGACCCTAAGTGATGTTACACAGACACAGACTTGGAGGGGAGGAACAGGGTGGTCCGGCAGTGTGATAGGGGACGGGAATTGGGGGGGAATGGAATGGGGGAAAGGGAAAGAACATGGGGAGTGCTGGTGTATTGGGGGGATGGGAATGGGGAGAGTGAGAAAGTGAGGAGGGCAGGGGGATTGGGGGGGGGAAGGTTGAGGGTGGGAATGGGGGGGGGAGGGAAATGCAGGGGGTTTGAGCTGATGGCCACAGCCTCGGCCTATGAGAATCTGTGACGATGAGGGTCTCCCTGGGCCTTCTGACTTGTCGGACCCTTGCAGCCACCTGACCTCCATCCTCCGGCACCTCCTTGGGCTCATCCTCCAGCCTTTCCTGGAGTGCCTCATTCTCCTCAGATGCGGTCTCATATCTCTCCGTCTCCTCAGCTCCTCCTCAGCTGTTGCCCCGCTGCTGTGCCAGATTGTGGAGGGCACAGCAGACCACCACAAAGCGGTATACCCTCTGGAGGCTGTATTGCAGTGCACCACCAGATGGTCAAGGCATCAGAACGCCATTTTCAACAGCCCGGTGTACCGCTTAACGACAGTACAAATGGCAGTGTGCACCTTATTGTAATGAGTCTCCGCCTCGGTCTCAGGCCTTCGCACCAGTGTCGTCAGCTATGTCCTCAGCAGGTATCCCTTGTCCCCCCAACAAGCCATCCTGTTATCCTGGGTGGTCCTCGGAGGCACTAGGGATCTCTGAATGCCCAGGATGTAGATGTCATGCACGTTCCCAAGGTAGCAGGCACATACGTGCATTATTCGGTGGCGATGGCTGCACACAAAGAATAAAGAATATTACAGCCTGGAACTGTCCCTTCAGCCCTCGAAGCCTGTGCCAATCATGATGCCTATCTAAACTAAAACCTTCTGCACTTCTGGGGTCCGTCTCCCTCTATTCCATTCCTATTCACATATTCATCATGATGAATAAATGTTGCTATCTTATCTGCTTCCACATCCCCCAGCAGATCTGAATATAACCCTTCCTGTTAATATAGGGCACTCCCTGATGCCCCGTTGCTCGCAGGGCGGCAAGCTTGCCATTGACTGCCCCCTGGAGCTGGGGCATCCTGGTGATTGCTGCAAATCCTGCAGCCCGGGCATTTTGGTGGGCCTTGTCCTGCTCGAAAGTGATATGGTCTAATGCCTGGGCATTCAGAGCATCTGTCACCTCCCAGATGCACCTGTGGGCAGGCGACTATGAAATACCACACAAGTCCCCGCTCGAGTGGAGAATGACCTGGCGGCATGAAGGTTTAGGGCTCCAGTGACCTTCACAGCCACTGGGAGTGGGTGTGCTCCTCCTCCACGGGGTGTCATGTCCACGAGGGCATGGGACAGGTGCAGCACTGTCTCTCTGCTGAGATGCAGTCTTCTGCAGCACATGGTGTCAGTCAGCTCATTGAATGACCAACAACACCTATACACCTTGGCCGTCGCTGGCCTGTCCTTCTGGGACCCTCCTCAGCCTGATGGACGACCAGTTCTTCGGACTGTGCAGCGGCCCCATGCACATGTGGTGGCGCCTCCAGCCTGCGTCGTCGCTGCTGCCTTCTACGGCGTCTACCCGCCTTGGCTGCCACAAGCAACACAAGGGCAGCCTCCACGGATTGACACCAGCAAACATTGTTGTATTTGGAAGGAATTGGAGAAGGAGGGAGACTGACAATCAGTTCGAGCTTCCACCCCGGGACTCTGAAATCCTCCAAGCCTCCCCAAACTCTCCTTTCCCGCTTTCTCTCAAAGTGCCATCCAGTAGCCAATTGTGCTGGCATACCTTGCCTTGCCACATCAGGGGTCCTTAGACTCCAGACCACTGCGGGGAACATGAGAGACGCCATGTTCAGTTGCCCTCCACTCATCCACACACTTACTTACCCATTGGCCGTGAGATGATCCTTAGTGGTGAAGTCCAGCTCTTTAGTGTTTGATTGTGGGTAGCTGCCTCTATGGTTCAGGCACACTGCTCTGGCATCTAAATTTGCTGGACATGCGATGCATTAATCCTCTGAGGCAAGGCACATGTGCCCTTGAGCTGCATGCTGGCAAATGGAAATGGTTACTCACCTTCTCACTCCCCCTCAGTAGCCATTGCGCCAGCTTCATACTTTTGAAAAGGAGTACTAAACAATGACTTCCCACGGGGGAGTCAGGTAATTCCTGGGAGTCCGCTGTATTCAATGTCAATCTCTTTAATGAGATTGAAATAAATGCAAATGAGGGTCAATGATATTTTCGTCATTTTTGGTATGATCCGGAACTCGCCATCGGGAGTGGGCCGGGTGAATTGCAAAATGGTTCGCGAAGGCGCGAATCTTGATTTTGCCCTCTCCTCCCAGTGCGCCCCAATCCAGGTCGGGCACAACCCAGTCACTGAATTGTGCCCTCAGTCATTTTTTGAGTGAATTGCGCCCAAAGAGAGGTGTTCATTGACTCTCAAATCACGTGAGCCTCGTCTCAAACTCCCTATCCTCTACAACGTTCTGCTTGGTGTACTGTTACCCTCAGTAGATTGGCGGATTTTTGGGCAGAAAAGAGTGAATTTTAAGGGCTGAATGTGATTAAGCTGCCAACACGTATGTTTTGCAGGCTATGATATCGAGATTGCTGTTCAAATCACTCACATAAGCTACCATGAATATGCTATCCTAGCCTACGACAGTCGGCTCGGACAAAGAAAGACAAAATCGCTGGCCCTGTATGGTAAGATATTTCACATCAACTCTTTCACACACCACTTCCTAAGGTTGATTTTTGGAGCTTTAACTGAATGCTCATCTCACAGGAAGGACACAGAAGCTGAAAAGGGAAATCAGTAAACATTTCAAAGAGGTGGCATTGAAACAAGGGATTCCAGAAGACATGATTTTATTTCTGCCAGAATATGGTAAGCACATCATGAGCCCCTGAGGGCCCGAGAATGAGGGGGACTTCCATATGATTGGACTTTGAATTTGGAACCCTATTGAAGTGTAGAAGATTGTAGTTTAGTTGGGCAGCATGGTCGGCACGGGCTTGGAGGGCCGAAGGGCCTGTTCCTGTGCTGTACATTTCTTTGTTCTTTGTTAACACTTGTGGAGAGAGTGAAAGTTGGACGTGGGGAGGGTGGTAGTCTGAAATATGATAGCATTGGTCAACCTGGATTCCTTAGAAAATCAAACAATTTTTAAAAGTCAAGTGAAGGGTTAGACCATAAGACCATAAGACATAGGAGTGGAAGTAAGGCCATTCGGCCCATCGAGTCCACTCCACCATTCAATCATGGCTGATTTCAACTCCATTTACCCGCGCTCTCTCCATAGCCCTTAATTCCTCGAGAAATCAAGAATAATCAAGGTTGCAGTTACAGAGTCAGATTTGGACAAGTCAAAGGTTATGGTAAAGGTGTAAGCATGAGAAACAGAAGACCCTCCTTGAGAGTGGGATTCTGATGAAGATGTGATATTCGAGAAGTGAGAGTTAATCTTTCCTTTCTAAACCTCTTTCCTTCACTTGGAAAACAGTGGCAGGATCAGACAGTCAGCATTGATTTATGAAAGGGAAATCACGCTTAACAAACTTTTGTGGGGGCCACGAAGAATCCAGCACGAGTTTTAAGGATAAAAAGTAATAACATTTATTTACAATAACATATATATATAACAGCAGCAGCAACTTCCCTTGCTGCACACTCCTTCCTGCTGGTTCCTAAACTGGCCAGCTTTATTTATACTAGGAGTTTCTCCGCCCCCCTCATTGGAGAAGCTCCTACTCCCACAGGATTGTGGGATTGTCATTAGTCCCCAGCCAATGGTAAGTAAGCAGGTTATAACATCCCTCCCCCCCAAAGTCCAAGGAATCCACCGAAGACCCTGGCGAAGGAGGGCATCGGACTAGTTTTGCCGCAGACCGGACACCATTTGCACCCGGCGCTGGATCAGGCGGCGTGTAACGAGACGGAGATCGATGCTTCCGTGATGAACGGCGCAACGGTTGTACATCCACGGCCCGTGGACCCGAGGATCCCCCCTCTGATGCGTCCTGTGTCTCCATCTCGGAGTCAGAGTCTGCTGCCTCCGTCATGTCAGCGTCTCTATCTCCATTCGGTTCTATAACGACCTGCGCAGGCTTCGAGTGAGGCACCAGTGGAAGATTGTGAGGACTACCTTCCCTTGTCTCTGGTCTCTGCGGCTGTAGAAATGGGGCGGGGAATCTTTTGAGGGGATAGTCTTCTGGACCAAACGTGGTCTACATGTTTGCGCTGGAGACGACCCTGAGCTTGCACCTGGTAAGATATAGGGCCCGTTTGGCGAAAGATTACACCACGAACCCACTGGGCACCACCAGCAAAATTCCGAACGAACACTGGGTCACCGGGCGCAAACTGCCGAATCGGCCGATGCCGAGAAAATCCCTGTCCCTGCCGTTCTTGTGTGCGGCGTACTTTTGCGCCAATGTCCGGGAAAACCATACTAAGGCGGGTGCAAAGTCTCCGGCCCATTAGGAGTTCTGCGAGAGCTACCCCAGTCACTGCATGGGGGGTGGTCCTGTACGTAAACAAAAAGCGAGCCAGTCTCGTGTCCATTGATCCGGAAGACTGCTTCTTTAGGCCTCTTTTGAATGTCTACACTGCCAACCCATTTGAAGCCGGGTGGTAAGGGGCAGTGCGGATATGGCGTATGCCGTTCATCTTCGTGAACCTCGCAAACTCCTCACTCGTGAATGGAGTGCCGTTATCCGTGACCAGCACCTCGGGGAGGCCAGGCGTACTAAACGACAAACGCATCTTTTCAACTGTTGCGCAGGACGTTGTCCCCTGCATCTTATGCACCTCTAGCCATTTAGACTGGGCGTCAATTAATGGAAGGAACATGGATCCTTGAAAAGGGCCTGCGAAATCCGCATGCAAGCGTGCCCAAGACAGCCCTGGCCATTCCCAGTGATGTAGGGGTGCGGCCGGCGGAAGCTTCTGATGCTCCTGGCAAATGGAGCAGTTTTGGGCCACCTTCTTAATGTCGGTGTCGAGGCCTGGCCACCAGACATAACTCCGGGCCAACATTTTCATTTTGGTCACACCTGGATGCCCATTGTGCAAGTCTGTTCGTATCAGCTCCTGGCCTTTTTCCGGGACAATCACACGCGTCCTCCACAAGAGGATGCCGTCTTCCACGCTGAATTCTGACAGCTTGGAGGAAAATGCCCGCAACTCACCTGGGAGCTGTCTATGCTGCCCACCATACAGGACTATGTGCCGAACCTTTGACAGGACTGGCTCCGTCTGGGTCCACTCACGGATCTGTGATGCCGTGACAGGCAAGGTGTCCATAAAATTTAGGGTTGTAACCCCCTCACCGGTCGTGGGGGTCGACATGGGGCCGGTCGATAAAGGCAATCGACTCAGTGCGTCGGCATTTGCTATCTGCGTACCTGGTTTGTGCTCCAGAGAATACTCGTATGCAGCAGGCAACAAAGCCCAGCGCTGGATCCGTGCGGAAGCAATGGGTGGTATTGGCTTATCCTCTCTGAAAAGTCCCAGCAGAGGCTTATGATCAGTCAAGATAGTGAAATGGCAGCCATACACGTACTGGTGGAAGCGTTTCACCGCAAAAACCACTGCCAAGCCCTCCTTCTCGATCTGCGCGTACTTTTTCTCCGCTACAGTCAATGTGCGGGAGGCGAAAGCTATCGGTCGCTCAGCCCCGTTCTCCATCTTGTGGGACAGGACGGCCCCAATACCATACGGGGATGCATCACATGTGACGAGCAAAGGCTTTCCAGGATCATAGTGGGTTAGCAACCCAGACGACGACATTTGTTGCTTTACCCGCCAGAAAGCGGTTTCTTGCGGCTGACCCCAAAGCCAGGTGCGATTTTTCTTTAGCAGAAGGTGCAAAGGGGCCAGCGTAGTTGCCAGATTGGGGAGGAACTTCCCGTAATAGTTTACGAGACCGAGAAAAGAACGAAGATGCGAAGCGTCAGTCGGGGCGGGAGCCTGTTGAATTGCATGCACCTTCTCTGCGACGGGGTGCAAACCTTCGCGGTCCACCCGATAACCTAGGTAGACTACTTCCTTTGCCTGAAATACGCACTTTGTGCGACGTAAACGGACTCCAGCCTCCGAAAGGCGTCTAAGGACAGCCTCCAGATTTTCCAAATGTTCCTGCTCCGATGTCCCTGTAATCAAAACGTCATCTAAGTAGACAGCAACACGTAGTAAACTTCTCAAAATGCCCTCTATAACACGTTGAAAAATTGCGCAGGCAGAGGATACTCCAAAGGGCAACCGTGTATATTCATACAGGCCCCGGTGTGTATTCATCGTTACATATGGTCGGGAGGCAGGGTCCAGCTCTAACTGCAGGTAGGCGTGACTCATATCTAATTTTGTGAACGAGGGTCCACCTGCAACCTTCATGTAGAGATCCTCTATGCGAGGCATTGGATATCGGTCGAGTCGGGAAGCCATATTCACTGTAAGTTTATAGTCGCCACACAAGCGAACTGTGGCATCTGGCTTCATTACAGGTACAATTGGTGCTGCCCAGTCAGCAAAACGGACGGGCCTGATAATACCCAAACTCTCCAAACGAGTGAGCTCCCCTTCTACCTTCTCGAGCAAGGCGTAAGGCACCGGGCACGCCCGGAAATAGCGCGGCGTGGCTTCTGGTTCGACTTGGATACGGGCTACGGCCCCTTTTATTTTCCCCAAACCAGGCTGGAATACATCTGGGTATCGTCCTAGCACCTCAGTCAACCGTTCAGAAACTGTTTGGAGGATGTGCTGCCATTGCAACCGCAAATGGCGCAACCAGTCCCGACCCAACAGGCTGGGCCCATGGCCGCGCACCACGATAAGTGGGAAACGCCCCTCCTGGCGTCCATAAACAACAGGGGTCATTGTAGTTCCTGCAATGTCCAGTGGTTCCCCCGTGTAGGTGGCCAACCTGGCCTGTGAGTCGGTTAATGTAAGGGTCTGTATACCCTGCTTGATGCGGTCGAATGTCCTCTGGGCGATCACGGAGGCCGCTGCGCCAGTGTCCAACTCCATCTCAAGCGGGTGGCCATTGACCCGTACTGTCACCTTAATGGGGGCCACACGGGGAGCTGCCACACAATGCAACTGCAGGCAGTCGCCCTCCGTCTCCACGTCCTCAGGAGTAGTCGCGCAGGTTCATCCACATGGAAGGTACGGCCCCTGGGCTGGTCCCAGTTACGGCCCCTGGGCTGGTCCCAGTTTCGGTCGGAATGACGGCGCCTCTGGCGCCCCCAGGACCAGCGTCCGCGACGGGGTCGGCGCCTACAAGTCTGACATGGACATGGCTCCTCATCCATTGGTTCTGAAGAAGGCTCCCTTCGGGGAGGAATGTCCGACGGCCACTGGCGTTGGTCCGGTCATTGCCTCGCCCAAGGTACCGCAAGAGTGCGGGGGGACGTTTTCGGACGGAAGGGGTTGCGCCCCAAGGCATGCACTTCCATTCCCTGTAGCTCCTGTACTCCTCGTTCTGCGCTCTATCGGGACAATACTATTTGAATGGCCTGTTGAAAAGTCAATGTTGGCTCAGCTAACAACTTTCTCTGGGTGGCCGCATTGTTAATACCGCAAACCAAACGGTTGCGTAACATTTCTGACAAGGTCTCACCATAGTCACAGTACTCCGCAATCCTGCGTAGCCTGGATAGAAAATTGGCAAGGGATTCTCCAGGGATCCTCTCAGCGGTATTAAACCGGTAACGCTGGACTATCGTGGACGGGGTTGGGTTAAAATGTTGCCCCACTATATTCACAAGTTCATCAAACGTTTTGGTGTCCGGCGCAGCTGGGTACGTAAGGCTCCTAATCACCCCAAATGTATGCGGGCCGCAGGCGGTGAGCAATATGACCACCTGGCGCTCGCTTTCGGTGATATTGTTTGCCCGGAAATAGTAACGCATTCGTTGTGTGTACTGATTCCAGCTTTCCAGCGCAGCATCAAAAACATCCAAACGTCCGTACAGAGGCATGGTATAACAGAAAACAACTTCCAACCTGTATCCAACAAAAATCCAGGGAGGTGGTTTCAGCAGTGTAGACAGCTATTCACTTTAACCTTTGTCGCCAGTTTTGTGAGGGCCACGAAGAATCCAGCACGAGTTTTAAGGATACAAAGTAATAACATTTATTTACAATAACATATATATATAACAGCAACAGTAACTTCCCTTGCTGAACACTCCTTCCTGCTGGTTCCTAAACTGGCCAGCTTTATTTATACTAGGAGTTTACTAATGGTTTCTCCGCCCCCCTCAATGGGGAAGCTCATACTCCCACAGGATTGTGTGATTGTCATTAGTCCCCAGCCAATGGTAAGTAGGCAGGTTATAACACAAACCTCCTGGAATTCTTCGAGGATGTAACCGGTAGAGTTGATGAGGTGGAGCCAGTGGGTGTGGTTTATTTGGATTTTGAGAAAGCTTTGGACACAAAGTCCCACACAGGAGATTAACATGTAAAATTAAAGGATTGGGGTTTGTGTTTTGAGATTGATAGAAAACTAGTTGGCAGGCAGGAAATTGTTCGGAATGGGTTAACAGGCCTTCCAATTAAATACTAATTTGATGTCAATTATCCAATAGAAGTCACTGATGTATAACGGTGGCACTATTTGTTGGTGGAAATTTGTGTGCGAAGTTGGATCAAAGAAATAAAGGTGTTTTGTGGAGAAGCAGAACTCTTGTTTACTTTACTCGACAGTCACCCAGAAGCTTAAACAGAAACAAAGAAGAGGAATAAACTGATTTTTTTCCAAATGGCAGGCGGTGACGAGTGGGGTCGGTGCTGGGACCCCAGCTATTCACAATATATATTAATGATTTAGGGGAGGGAACAAAAACGGGAAGGCAGATTATTATCCGAATGGCCTAAAATTAGGAGAGGGGAATGTGCAATACGAACGGGTGTCCTCGTACACTAGTTGCTGAAGGTAAGCATGCAGGTGCAGCAGGTGGTAAAGAAGGCATAAGAACATAAGAACTAGGAGCAGGAGTAGGCCATCTGGCCCCTCGAGCCTGCTCCACCATTCAATGAGATCATGGCTGATCTTTTGTGGACTCAGCTCCACTTTCTGGCCCGAACACCATAACCCTTAATCCCTTTATTCTTCAAAAAACTATCTATCTTTATCTTAAAAACATTTAATGAAGGAGCCTCTACTGCTTCACTGGGCAAGGAATTCCATAGATTCACAACCCTTTGGGTGAAGAAGTTCCTCCTAAACTCAGTCCTAAATCTACTTCCCCTTATTTTGAGGCTATGCCCCCCTAGTTCTGCTTTCACCCGCCAGTGGAAACAACCTGCCCGCATCTATCCTATCTATTCCCCTCATAATTTTCCTATCCATGTCAAGAGGGCTAGAATACAAGACCAGGGATGTACTTCTGAGGCTGTCAAAGGCTCTGGTCAGACCCCATTTGGAGTATTGTGAGCAGTTTTGGGCCCCATATCTAAGGAAGAATGTGTTGGCCTTGGAAAGGATCCAGAGGAGGTTCACAAGAATGATCCCTGGAATGAAGAACTTGTTGTATGAGGAACGTTTGAAGACTCTGGGTCTGTACTTGTTGGAGTTTAGAAGGATGAAAGGGGATCTTATTGAAACGTACAAGATACTGCGAGGCCTGGATAGAGTGGACGTGGAGAGGATGTTTCCACTTGTATGAAAAACTGGAACCAGAGGATACCATCTCAGACGATCCTTTAAAACAGAGATGAGGAGCAATTTCTTCAGCCAGAGGGTGGTGAATCTGTGGAACTCTTTGCCGCAGAAGGCTGTGGAGGCCAATTCACTGAGTGTCTTTAAGACAGAGATAGATAGGTTCTTGATTAATCAGGAGATCAGGGGTTATGGGGAGAAGGCAGGAGAATGGGGATGAGAAAATATCAGCCATGATTGAATGGCGGAGCAGACTCGATGGGCCAAGTGGCCTAATTCTGCTCCTATGTCTTTTGGTCTTATGGTCTTATCCAGCCTCTCCTGGATAAGTCCAGCTCAGACTATCAAGTCCTGGTCGCATCCTTGTAAATCTCTTCTGTACTCTTTCTAGTTTAACAATATCCTTCCTATAATAGGGTGACCAGAACTGAACACAGTATTCCATGTGTAGTCTTACTAATGTCTTGTACAACTTCAACAAGACTCCAGTATTCAATAATATGACCAATAAAACCTAGCATGCTGAATGCCTTCTTCTCCACCCTGTCCACCTGCGACTCCACCTTCAAGGAGCTATGAACCTGTACCCCTAGATCTCTTAGTTCTGTAACTCTCCCCAACTCCTTATCATTAACTGAGTAGGTCCTGCCCTGATTTGATCTACCAAAATGTATCACCTGCCGTCTTTTAAAATTTTTCCTACTTCAAGACTGTGAAGAAAACAACTTTACAACTCTGTTTCGAAATAAATAACTTTGTCTTTATTGGCCAAAGTCTGCATGCAGATGGCTACAGGTTAGAGAGAGAGAGAGCTGTTAAGGTAAACCTGCTCATTCTTTCTCAAGCTCGCAAAGACATGGAGAAAACGTTCAATATTTATACACAAGCTGTATCATTTTATAAAAACAGACCTTGTTCAAAAATGTCAATACAGTCATAACTTCTGATCAAACATGTTGTCATGGAAAGACCCTGACTCGGCTTATTTGCAGTAGTTTGTCTTTAGAGGATTTAAGACGTGGTCCTATTTTGTTTTTACCTCTGCCCTCATGATGCCTTGACGCAGATGGACCTAGGTCATGAGGAAGTTGTGTTATTAGGACATTCCTAGATCGTGGCTTTGTTATCAGGTTTTAATAAGGTCAGGCACTATCTTCCCTCTTCTGGCCTTGTATGATACAATTATGTGGATTCTTAGCTTTGTCTAGTTTGTCAGGGTCTGATCTTGGCCCTTAGCTGACACAGCTGTCTTACACTTGGTTACATAAGTTGGCTATTTTTCCCATCATGCTATTGCTGAGTTTGTACACTTTCACAACCTCACATTTATCCAAATTAAACTCCATCTGCCATTCATCGGCCCACAGGCCCAATTGGTCAAGATTCTGTTGCAATCCTAGATAACCTTCTTCACTATCCACTATGCCACCAATCTTGGTGTCATCTGCAAACTTACTAACCATGCCTCCTACATTCTCATCCAAATCATTAATATATATAACAAATAATATGGACCCAGCACCGATCCCCGAGGCACACCGCTGGTCAAAGGCCTCCAGATTGAAAAAGAACCCTCCACAACCACCCTTTGGCTTCGGTCGCTAAGCCAATTTTGTATCCAATTGGCTACCTCACCCTGGATTCCGTGAGATTTAACCTTTGGCAACAACCTACCATGTGGTGCCTTGCTAAAGTCCATGCAGGCAACGTCGACTGCACTGCCCTCATCTTGGGTACCCCTTCAAAAAACTCACTCAAATTGGTGAGGCATGACTTTCCCCTTACAAAGCCATGCTGACTTTCCCTAATTAGCCCTTGCCTATCTAAATGCCTGTAGATCCTGTCCCTCAGAATAACTTCTAACAATTTACCCACTACTGAAGTAAGGCTAACCGGTCTGTAGATCCCAGGCTTATCCCTACAGCCCTTCTTAAACAAGGGCACAACATTTGCTACCCTCCAATCTTCAGGCACCTTTCTGTGGCTGTCGATGATTCAAATATCTCAGCTAGGGGGCCGGCAATTTCCTCCCTAGCCTCCCACAACATCCTGGGATACATTTCATCAGGTCCCGGGGATTTATCTATCTTGATGCACTTTATTACCCCCTTCTCTGTAATATGTAAACTCCTCAAGACATCACTTTTTATTTCCCCAATTTCCCTAACATTCATGCCTTTCTCAACAGTAAATACGGACGAGAAATATTAATTTAGGACCTCTCCCATCCCTTGTGGTTCTGCACATAGATGACCTTGTTTATCTTTAAGAGGTCCTACCCTCTCCCTGGTCACCTTTTTACCCTTTATGATCTGTAAAAGCTCTTTGGATTTTCCTTTGCCTTATCTGCTGAGACAATCTCATGTCGCCTTTTTTCCTTCCTTCTACCAAAGGGAAATGTTTCTTCCTGTTTCCTCTATCTATGCCGCTCATAATTTTATACATCTCAATCATGCCCCTCCCCCCCCACCCCACCATACCCTCAGTCTCCTCTGCTCCAAGGAAAACAATCCAAGTCTATCCAACCTCTCTTCAGAACTAAAACTCTCCAGCCCAGGCAACATCCTGGTAAATCTCCTCTGCACTCTTTCCGGTACTATCATATCCATCCTATAATGTGGATTCAAGAACTGCACAAAATACTCTAGCTGTGGCAACAACAGTTCCAGCATAATATCCCTGCTCTTAAACTCTATGCCTCGGCTAAGAAAGGCAAGGATACCATATGCTTTCTTATCCACTGTATCCACCTGCTCTGCTACCTGAAGGAATCAGTTTACATGCACACCAAAATCCCTCTGATCCTTGGTGCTTCCCAGGGTTCTGCCGTTTATCATGTATTCCCTTGTCTTGTTTGTCCTGCCCAAGTGCATCACCACACACTCTATATGTAACATCCTGAACCCTTTGATTAGATTCGAAGCTGTAAATCAAATTAATAAAACAGAAAGTGTTGGAAAACTCAGCAGGTCTGTGGAGATAGAAGAAGAGTTCACATGTTGAGTCCAAAATGACTTTTCAGCCAGTATAATGCAGCACCAGACACTTGGCTACGTCACATATTCTCCCGAGCTCATTATTAGTGTCATGTGGAATAGCAGTACAATCAAATCCAATTTCAAACAGAAAGAGGGGGAAAGAGACAAAAGGGGCAAGAGTAGAGAAAGCGATAAAAGAGAAGAGATATAGACAGTAGAGAAAACACTTGAAACCAGTTCATCTGCTTTTCTGTGGTGTTGAATCTTTGAGATCTGATTGTTACACTGTTTGGATGAGTAGGCCTATTTTAATCGCAGAGCCTCCTGATGCCCCTTGGATTTTAGTGACCATTATGAAATGCAGATGTTGGATTGTGTTTCTAGACATGCTCCTAACTGTTTATTCTTCGTACAGGTGCTTGTACATCATGGAAACCTATGCCAAACTTTGTTTTCGAGGTGAGTTATCCCTTCATTCAAGGATAATCATCAGCAAGGATAATCACAGCAAGGATAATCCAGGGAACTACAGGCCGGTGAGCCTTACGTCAGTGGTAGGGAAATTACTGGAGAGAATTCCTCGAGACAGGATCTACTCCCATTTGGGAGCAAGTGGACGTATTAGCGAGAGGCAGCACGGTTTTGTGAAGGGGATGTCGTGTCTCACTAACTTGATAGAGTTTTTCGAGGAGGTCACAAAGATGATTGATGCAGGTAGGGCAGTGGATGTTGTCTATATGGACTTCAATAAAGCCTTTGACAAGGTCCCTCATGGCAGACTGGTACAAAGGTGAAGTCACATGGGATCAGGGGTGAACTGCAAGATGGATACAGAACTGGTTAGGTCATAGAAGGCAGAGAGTAGCAATGGAAGGATACTTTTCTGATTGGAGGGCTGTGAGTGGTGGTATTCTGCAGGGGTCAGTGCTGGGACCTTTGCTGTTCATAGTATATATAAATCATTTGGAGGAAAATTTAACTGGTCTGATTAGTAAGTTTGCGGACGACACGAAGGTTGGTGGAATTGTGGATAGCGCTGAGGACTGTCAGAGGACACAGCAGGATTTAGATCGTTTGGAGACTTGGACGACGAGATGGCAGATGGCGTTTAACCCGGACAAATGTGTGGTAATGCATTTTGGAAGGTCGAATGCAGGTAGGGAATATACAGTGAATGGTAGAACCCTTAAGAGTATTGATAGTCAGAGCGATCTTGGTGTACAGGTCCACAGGTCACTGGAAGGGGCAACACAGGTGGAGAAGGTAGTCAAGAAGGCATTCGGCATGCTTGCCTTCATTGGCCGGGCATTGAGTATAACAATTGGCAAGTCATGTTGCAGCTGTATAGAACCTTAGTTAGGCCACACTTGGAGTATAGTGTTCAATTCTGGTCGCCACACTACCAGAAGGATGTGGAGGCTTTAGAGAAGGTGCAGAAGAGATTTACCAGGATGTTGTCTGGTATGGAGGGCATTAGCTATGAGGAGAGGCTGAATAAACTCGGTTTGTTCTCACTGGAACGAAGGAGGTTGAGGGGCGACCTGATGGAAGTCTATAAAATTATGAGGGGCATAGACAGAGTGGATAGTCAGAGGCTTTTTCCCAGGGTAGAGGGGTCAATTATTAGGAGGCATAGGTTTAAGGTTCGAGGGGCATGGTTTAGAGGAGATGTACGGGGCAAGTTTTTTTACACAGAGGGTGGTGGGTGCCTGGAACTCGCTGCCGGAGGAGATGGTGGAAGCAGGGACGATATTGACGTTTATGGGGCATCTGGACAAATACATGAATAGGATGGGAATAGAGGGATACGGACCCAGGAAGTGTGGAAGATTTTAGTTTTGACGGGTGTGGTGGTATGTATTAGGGGTCATGTGGGACCTGTGAAGCCGAGATGCTATTGGCTGACAGATCCCGGGTCCTGGTTGGATCTGCCGACTTCTGGCCCCGCCCTGAAGGCGGAGTATAAGAACCCGAGCTTCTCCCCGCAGCTTCATTCTGTTGCTGAGCTGCTGGGGACAAGCATCGCTTAATAAAGCCTGGATTGACTTCATCACTTCTCGTCTCTCGTAAGTCATTGTGCGCTACAATTTATTAAGTGAGCTTAAAAGACTATGGAGCTCCGGATCGCCCTGGAATGCCTGCGGATCAGCCCCCACGCAGCGAACTCGGCAGTAGTATTCAAACACTGGCAAGCATGCTTTGAAGGCTACCTCCGAACGGCCCCCGGCCGGATCACAGAAGACCAGAAAATGCAGGTCCTGCATTCGAGGGTAAGCCCGGAAATTTACCCTCTCATAGAAGACGCAGAGGATTTCCCGACGACGCTCGCATTGCTGAAGGGCATCTACGTTCGGCCCGTTAACCAGGTCTACGCGCGCCACCAACTCGCGACGAGATGGCAAAGTCCCGGAGAATCGCTAGAGGAATTCTACACCGCGCTGCTAATTTTGGGACGAGGCTGCAGCTGCCCACTGGTGAACGCGATCGGACACACGGACCTGCTAATTCGTGATGCATTTATGGCTGGTATGAACTCTCCCCAAATCCGCCAAAGACTTTTGGAAAGAGTCGCTAGGACTCTCAGAGGCACGGGCCCTTGCAGCCTCACTTGATGTGGCCTCGCAAAACGCCCGCGCCTACGGCCCCGACCGCGCGGCAGCCCCTTGGGCTCCGTGGACCCCCGTCGCGACAAACTCCCCCCCCCCCTTGCAAGCTTGCGCGGTTGAAGCGCCAGACCATCCCGGGGGGGGCCCGCTGCTATTTCTGCGGACAAGCGAAACACCCCCGGCAGCGCTGCCCGGCCCGCGCAGCTATTTGTAAAAGCTGCGGCAAAAAGGGCCATTACGCGGCAGTGTGCCGGTCCCGGGGGGTCGCCGCAATCCCCGGAGAAGAACGAGCCCAGCACATCCCAAACACCCCCCAAACCCCCCAGCGCCCCATGTGCGACCCGCGGGCGCCACCATTTTGGGTCCCGGGCACCACGAGAGGAGGATGGGCGCCGCCATCTTGTGACCCCCCAGCCACGTGCGATTCATGGGGCGGCCATTTTGTCCACCCACGACCACGTGCGATCCATGGGGGTGGCCATTTTGTCCACCCCCGGCCGCGTGCGATTCATGGACACTACCGTCTTGGTTGACAACAAAGGACCCCAGCATCGACGGCTCCACGGGGTCCGAAGAAGACGCCGCGACACTACTACCACGACTGGCTTCGGTGACACTGGATCAATCGCGGCCCCGGACGCTCCAGACGACGACAACAACGGTGCTGGTCAACGGATACAAGATGCCATTCCTGATCGACTCCGGGAGCACTGAAAGTTTTATTCACCCAGACACGGTAAGACGCTGTTTTCTGGATCAACTTCATCACTTCTCGTCTCTCGTAAGTCATTGTACGCTACAACGGGCAACATGGTCGGCGCAGGCTTGGAGGGCCGAAGGGCCTGTTCCTGTGCTGTACTTTTCTTTGTGTTTTTGTTCCATGTTCATTCATTCATTCCCTAGATATTAGACTGAAATGGCAGAGTGTATCACAGGGATCGGTGTGGGGAGAGGTACTGAGTTGTGTTCCCAGAGATCAGTACGGGGAGGGGTACTGAGTTGGGTGCCCAGGGATCGGTACGGGGAGGTGTATTGAGTTGGGTGCCCAGGGATCGGTACGGGGAAGGGTACTGAGTTGGGTGCCCAGGGATCGGTACGGGGTGGGGTACTGAGTTGGGTGCCCGGGGATCAGTACGGGGAGGGGTACTGAGTTGGGTGCCCAGGGATCGGTACGGGGAGGAGTATTGAGTTGGGTGGCCAGGGCTCGGTACGGGGAAGAGTATTGAGTTGGGTGCCCAGGGATCGGTACGGGGAGGAGATTGAGTTGGGTGCCCATCGATTGGTACAGGGAGGAGTATTGAGTTGGGTGCCCAGGGATCGGTACGGGGAGGAGTATTGAGTTGGGTGCCCAGAGATCGGTACGGGGAGGGGTACTGAGTTGGATGCCCAGGGATCGGTACGGGGAGGGGTATTGAGTTGGGTGCCCAGGGATCGGTACGGGGAGGGATATGGAGTTGGGTGGCCAGGGATTAGTACGGGGAGGGGTATTGAGTTGGGTGCCCAGGGATTGGTACGTGGAGGGGTACTGAATTGGGTGCCGAGTGATCGGTACGGGGAGGGGTACTGAGTTGGGTGCCCAGGGATCAGTACGGGGAGGGGTATTGGTTTGAGTGCCCAGGGATCTGTACGGGGAGGAGTATTGAGTTGGGTGCCCAGGGATCGGTACGGGGAGGAGTATTGAGTTGGGTTCCCTGGGATCGCTACGGGGAGGGGTACTGAGTTGGGTGCCCAGGGATCAGTACGGGGAGGGGTATTGAGATGTGTGCCCAGGGATCAGTATGGGGAGGGGTATTGAGTTGGGTGCCAGGGATCAGTTTGGGGAGGAGTATTGAGTTGGGTGCCCAGGGATCGGTACGGGGAGGGGTACTGAGTTGGGTGCCCAGGGAACGGTGCAGGGAGGGGTACTGAGTTGGGTGCCCGGGTATTGGTACGGGGAGGGGTACTGAGTTGGGTGCCCGGGGATCGGTGCGGGGAGGGGTACTGAGTTGGGTTCCCGGGAATTGGTACGAGGAGGGGTACTGAGTTGGGTGCCCAGGGATCGGTACGAGGAGGGGTACTGAGTTGGGTGCCCAGGGATCGGTACGGTGAGGGCTATTGAGTTGGGTGCCCAGGGATCAGTACGGGGAGGGGTATTGAGTTGGGTGCCAGGGATCGGTTTGGGGAGGGTATTGAGTTGGGTGCCCGGTAATTGGTACGGGGAGGGGTACTGAGTTGGGTGCCCGGGTATTGGTACGGGAAGGGGTACTGAGTTTGGTGCCCAGGGATCGGTACGGGGAGGGGTATTGAGTTGGGGGCCCAGGGATCGGTATGGGGAGGGGTATGGAGTTTGGTGCCCAGGGATCGGTACGGGGAGGGGTACTGAGTTGGATGGCCAGGGATCGGTACGGGGAGGGGTACTGAGATGGGTGCCCAGGGATCGGTGTGGGGAGAGGTATTGAGTTGGGTGCCCAGGGATCGGTGTGGGGAGAGGTACTGAGTTGTGTGCGGGGAGAGGTATTGAGTTGGGTGCCTAGTGATCGGTGTGAGGAGGGGTATTGAGTTGGGCGTCCAGGGGTCGGTACGGGGAGGGGTACTGAGCTGGGTGCCCAGGGATCGGTGTCGGGAGAGGTACTGAGTCGGCACGGGGAGGGGTACTGAGTTGGGTGCCCAGGGATCGGTACGGGGGGGAGGGGGGGCGGGTACGAAGTTTCATAGATTATCATAGAATTTACAGTGCAGAAGGAGGCCATTCAGCCCATCGAGTCTGCACCGGGTCTTGGAAAGAGCACCCTACCCAAAATCAACATCTCCACCCTATCCCCATACCCCAGTAACCCCACCCAACACTAAGGGAATTTTGGACACTAAGGGCAATTTATCATGGCCAATCCACCTAACCTGCACATCTTTGGACTGTGGGAGGAAACCGGAGCACCCGGAGGAAACCCACGCACACACGGGGAGGATGTGCAGACTCCGCACAGACAGTGACCCAAGCCGGAATCGAACCTGGGACCCTGGAGCTGTGAAGCAATTGTGCTATCCACAATGCCATCGTGCTGCCCTCAAGTTGGGTGCCCAGGGATCGGTACGGCGAGGGGTACTGAGTTGGGTGCCCAGGGATCAGTACGGGGAGAGGTATTGAGTTGGGTGCCCAGGGATTAGTACGGGGGGAGGTATTGAGTTTGATGCACAGGGATCGGTATGGGGAGGGGTATGGAGTTTGGTGCCCAGGGATCTGTACGGGGAGGGGTACTGAGTTGGATGGCCAGGGATCGGTGTGGGGAGAGGTATTGAGTTGGGTGCCCAGGGATCGGTACGGGGAGGGGTACTGAGTTGGATGGCCAGGGATAGGTGCGGGGAGAGGTATTGAGTTGTGTGCCCAGGGATCGGTGTGAGGAGGGGTATTGAGTTGGGCGCCCAGGGATCGGTACGGGGAGGGGTACTGAGCTGGGTGCCCAGGGATCGGTTTTGGGAGAGGTACTGAGTTGGGTATGGGGAGGGGTACTGAGTTGGGTGCCCAGGGATCGGTACGGGGTGGGGGGGTGTACGGAGTTGGGTGCCTAGGGATTGGTACGGCGAAGGGTACTGAGTTGGGTGCCCAGGGATCAGTACGGGGAGAGGTATTGAGTTGGGTGCCCAGGGATTAGTACGGGGAGAGGTATTGAGTTGGGTGCCCAGGGATCGGTACGGGGAAGGGTACTGAGTTGGGTGGCCAAGGATCGGTGTGGGGAGAGGTGCTGAGTTGGGTGCCCAGGGATCGGTCTGGGGAGAGGTACTGCGTTGGGTGCCCAGGGTTCGGTGTGGGGAGGGGTACTGAGTTTGGTGCCCAGGGATCGGTGTGGGGAGAGGTACTGAGTTGGGTGCCCAGGGATCGGTTTGGGGAGGAGTATTGAGTTGGGTGCCCAGGGATCGGTACGGGGAGTGGTACTGAGTTGGGTGCCCAGGGATCGGTATGGGGAGGGGTATGGAGTTGGGTGCCGGGAATTGGTACAGGGAGGGGTACTGAGTTGGGTGCCCAGGGATCGGTACGGGTAGGGGTACGGAGTTGGGTACCCGGGTATTGGTACGGGGAGGGGTACTAAGTTGGGTGCCCGGTAATCGGTACGGGGAGGGGTACTGAGTTAGGTGCCCGGGTATTGGTACGGGGAGGGGTACTGAGTTGAGTGCCCAGGGATCGATACGGGGACGGGAACTGAGTTGGGTGCCCAGGGATCGGTACGGGGAGGGGTATTGAGTTGGGGGCCCAGGGATCGGTATGGGGAGGGTTATGGAGTTTGGTGCCCAGGGATCGGTACGGGGAGGGGTACTGAGTTGGATGGCCAGGGATCGGTACGGGGAGGGGTACTGAGATGGGTGCCCAGGGACGGTGTGGGGAGAGGTATTGAGTTGGGTGCCCAGGGATCGGTGTGTGGAGAGGTACTGAGTTGGGTGCGGGGAGAGGTATTGAGTTGGGTGCCCAGTGATCGGTGTGAGGAGGGGTATTGAGTTGGGCGCCCAGGGGTCAGTACGGGGAGGGGTACAGAGTTGGGTGCCCAGGGATCGGTGTCGGGAGAGGTACTGAGTTGGGTACGGGAGGGGTACTGAGTTGGGTGCCCAGGGATTGGTACGGGGGGGCGTGGGGGGGGGGGGGGGCGGGTACGAAGTTGGGTGCCCAGGGATCAGTACGGGGAGGGGTATTGAGTTGGGGGCCCAGGGATCGCTATGGGGAGGGGTGTGGAGTTTGTTGCCCAGGGATTGGTACGGGGAGGGGTACTGAGTTGGCTGGCCAGGGATCGGTACGGGGAGGGGTACTGAGATGGGTGCCCAGGGATCGGTGTGGGGAGAGGTACTGAGTTGGGTGCGGGGAGAGGTATTGAGTTGGGTGCCCAGGGATCGGTACGGGGACGGGTACTGAGATGGGTGCTCAGGGATCGGTTTTGGGAGAGGTACTGAGTTGGGTATGGGGAGGGGTACTGAGTTGGGTGCCCAGGGATCGGTACGGGGGGGGGGGGGGTACGCAGTTGGGTGCCCAGGGATCGGTACGGCGAGGGGTACTGAGTTGGGTGCCCAGGGATCAGTACGGAGAGAGGTATTGAGTTGGGTGCCCAGGGATTAGTACGGGAGAGGTATTGAGTTGGGTGCCCAGGGATCGGTACGGGGAAGGGTACTGAGTTGGGTGGCCAAGGATCGGTGTGGGGAGAGGTGCTGAGTTGGGTGCCCAGGCATCTGTCTGGGGAGAGGTACTGCGTTGGGTGCCCAGTGTTCGGTGTGGGGAGGGGTACTGAGTTGGGTGCCCAGGGTTCGGTGTGGGGAGAGATACTGAGTTGCGTGCCCAGGGATCTGTGTGCGGAGTGGTACTGAGTTACGTGCCCAGGGATCGGTGTGGGGAGAGGCATTGAGTTAGTTTGCCAGGGATCGGTACGGGGTGGGGTACTGAGTTGCATGCCCAGGGGTCGGTACGGGGAGGGGTACTGAGTTGGGTGCCCAGGGTTCGCAGTGGGGAGGGGTATTGAGTTTGGTGCGGGGAGAGGTACTGAGTTGGATGCCCTGGGATCGGTGTGGGGAGAGGTACTGAGTTGGGTGCGGGGAGAGGTACTGAGTTGGGTGCCCAGGGATCGGTACGGGGAGGGGTACTGAGTTGGGTGCCCAGGGATCGCTACGGGGAGGGGTAACAAAGAACAAAGAAATGTACAGCACAGGAACAGGCCCTTCGGCCCTCCAAGCCCGTGCCAACCATGCTGCCCGACTAAACTACAATCTTCTACACTTCCTGGGTCCGTATCCTTCTATTCCCATCCTATTCATATATTTGTCAAGATGCCCCTTAAATGTCCCTATCGTCCCTGCTTCCACTACCTCCTCCGGTAGCGAGTTCCAGGCACCCACTACCCTCTGCGTAAAAAACTTGCCTCGTACATCTACTCTAAACCTTGCCCCTCTCACCTTAAACCTATGCCCCCTAGTAATTGACCCCTCTACCCTGGGGAAAAACCTCTGACTATCCACTCTGTCTATGCCCCTCATAATTTTGTAGACCTCTATCAGGTCTCCCCTCAACCTCCTTCGTTCCAGTGAGAACAGACCGAGTTTATTCAATCGCTCCTCATAGCTAATGCCCTCCATACCAGGCAACATTCTGGTAAATCTCTTCAGCACCCTCTCTAAAGCCTTCACATCCTTCTGGTAGTGTGGCGACCAGAATTGAACACTATACTCCAAGTGTGGCCTAACTATGGTTCTATACAGCTGCAACATGACTTGCCAATTCTTATATTCAATGCGCCGGCCAATGAAGGCAAGCATGTCGTATGCCTTCTTGACTACCTTCTCCACCTGTGTTGCCCCTTTCAGTGACCTGTGGTCCTGTACTCCTAGATCTCTTTGACTTTCAATACTCTTGAGGGTTCTACCATTCACTGTATATTCCCTACCTGCATTAGACCTTCCAAAATGCATTACCTAACATTTGTCCGGATTAAACTCCATCTGCCATCTCTCCGCCCAAGTCTCCAGACAATCTAAATCCTGCTGTATCCTCAGACAGTCCTCATCGCTATCCGCAATTCCACCAACCTTTGTGTCGTCTGCAAACTTACTAATCAGACCAGTTACATTTTCTTCCAAATCATTTATATATACTACAAAGAGCAAAGGTCCCAGCACTGATCCCTGTGGAACACCACTGGTCACAGCCCTCCAATTAGAAAAGCATCCCTCCATTGCTACTCTCTGCCTTCTATGGCCTAGCCAGTTCTGTATCCACCTTGCCAGCTCACCCCTGATCCCGTGTGACTTCACCTTTTGTACTAGTCTACCATGAGGGACCTTGTCAAAGGCCTTACTGAAGTCCATATAGACAACATCTACTGCCCTACCTGCATCAATCATCTTAGTGACCTCCTCGAAAAACTCTATCAAGTTAGTGAGACACGACCTCCCCTTCACAAAACCGTGCTGCCTCTCACTAATACGTCCATTTGCTTCCAAATGGGAGTAGATCCTGTCTTGAAGAATTCTCTCCAGTAATTTCCCTACCACTGAAGTAAGGCTCACCGGCCTGTAGTTCCCGGGATTATCCTTGCTACCCTTCTTAAACAGAGGAACAACATTGGCTATTCTCCAGTCCTCCGGGACATCCCCTGAAGACAGCGAGGATCCAAAGATTTCTGTCAAGGCCTCAGCAATTTCCTCTCCAGCCTCCTTCAGTATTCTGGGGTAGATCCCATCAGGCCCTGGGGACTTATCTACCTTAATATTTTTTAAGACACCCAACACCTCGTCTTTTTGGATCGTTGGGTTGGGTTCCCAGGGATCTGTCTGGGGAGAGGTACTGAGTTGGGTGCCCAGGGATCAGTGTGGGGAGAGGTACTGAGTTGCGTGCCCTGGGATCGGTGTGGGGAGAGGTACTGAGTTGCGTGCCCAGGGATCGGTGTGGGGAGAGGCATTGAGTTAGTTTGCCAGGGATCGGTACGGGGTGGGGTACTGAGTTGCATGCCCAGGGATCGGTACGGGGAGGGGTACTGAGTTGGGTACCCAGGGTTCGCAGTGGGGAGGGGTATTGAGTTTGGTGCGGGGAGAGGTACTGAGTTGGACGCCCAGGGATCGGTGTGGGGAGCGGTACTGAGTTGGGTGTGGGGAGAGTTACTGAGTTGGGTGCCCAGGGATCGGTACGGGGAGGGGTATTGAGTTGGGTGCCCAGGGATCGGTACGGGGAGGGGTATTGAGTTGGGTTCCCAGGGATTGGTTTGCGGAGAGGTACTGAGTTGAGTGCCCAGGGAATGGTACGGGGAGGTGTATTGAGTTGGGTGCCCAGGGATCGGTGCGGGGAGGGGTACGGAGTTGGGTGCCCAGTGTACAGTACGGGGAGGTGTACGGAGCTGAGTTCCCAGGGATCGGTACGGGAGGGGTATTGCGTTGGGTGCCCAGGGATCGGTACGGGGAGGGGTACTGAGTTGAGTGACCAGGGAATGGTACGGGGAGGGTTATGGATTTGGGTGCCCAGGGATCGGTGCTGAATGATATACTGAGTGGAGTGTTCCTGGCATTACTGCTGGACAGATGTGTGAAGTTGCTGTCTCAGGGATCAGTGCAAAAGTTCTGGTTCAGTCAGATCATAAATGAACGGACCACATCTTGTTTTGAATTGGAATTTGTTTGTTTTGGTTCTTTCATCAATTTACGAGGCTGAAAGGAATTCTAGTAACTTCTAAATGGGGTTTGCAGGGCCTCGATTATAAGTGCAGTTGTTTTTCGAATGAAACTGAAATACAGATTCTGTCAATCACTATTGATTTGATTTGATTTATTATTGTCACGTGTATTAGTATACAGTGAAAAGTTTTGTTTATTGCCTGCGATACAGACAACGCACTACAAGCTTAAACTAAATCAGAAATGCTTAATTTTTGTTGCACACATTACTGATTGTTATGTGATTACAGATATGTAATATTTTCTCCATCTCTCTCTCTGTAACAGGGTCTTGGTCCAACAAGGACAGTACCTGGAGAATAAGGTGAGGTAGGTTTGCTTTCAGGCAGTGCAGTAACACAGCTCATAGTGAAGGTGGGCACAGCACCAGCTACAGTACAAGGTACAGCCCAAGGGTATTGAGTATCACACTGTGTACACCACATGAACATCACTGGGACTGCTACTGGATATAGCAGAGGTACAGTACAGGTGGAGTACTAAATAAATCTCAGGATACAACAGCAGTTGCAACATTAATTACTGCACTAGATTCAGTAGTGGTTGCAGCACTGGGTAAATCATTGGGTACACTGAGAAGTTTTTTGAGCAGTCCTGGACGGTACAGCATGTGTTTTTTTGAATTTGTCCCAGCTGAACCCTGGTATATTTCAACTGGGAGTAACTCTATCTCCTGGTCACTTCCATTTCATGGGGTTGGACATGGTAGAACTCACAGCCACCAATCAAAGTTCTGCTGGTGGCTGAAGTGGGATAGTGCGAGCGCAGGTATGCAAGGAAAGAAATAGAGGTAGAAATTTGAAGCTTTGTGCCTTTGTGGAATGGGGGCTAAATATTGTTCAAAGGTCAGAGCATCCCAGAGAGTCAGAGGGAAGGACAGAAACTGCTCGATGTTTCACGTATTGTTACACTGTGGCACTAACCTATGGTGCTCTCCTTCCCTTTCAAAGTACCTTTTCAGCATATTCACTTGACACACTCGGTGAGTTTTCCTTCTATCTGGCGTTCTTATGTTATGGGCCAGGGTTTGGAGAACCCCAAAGTGTATCAATGAGTTCACCTGACCCACAACTTTTAATAGATTGTGGTATGGGGAGCACACGGCCCACTCTACAGGTGTGGTACAGCAGAAATGGAAAAGTATTTTTTTAAAGCAAAACAATGTTTATTCTATGAACTCAAGTTAACCTTTTTAAAACATACAGTGAACATCTTAGCAACCATTAATTGAAATACAACCCCCAAAGAATACAACACTAAGAAATCCTTTAAGCTTTCCTTTTTTAACATCCATGAGACTTAAAAAAGAACTTTTAACAGAAGCACATCAGGTTAAAGTCACTACTGAGAGCAGTTATTAGTTTTAAATCACCAAAGGATCGATTTACAGATTTAGATTACAGAGAGAGCGACTAATACCCCTTCTGGCTGTGACTGCAGCTATCCAGCTCTGAAAACCAAACAAAAACACACCCTGCAGCAAACAGCCTAAAACGAAAGTAAAAAGCTGACAGACAGCTCAGCTCCACCCACTCTGACATCACTGCAGTAATAAACACCCAATTCTTAAAGGTACATTTCTTAAACACCCATTTCTTAAATGTACACTCACATGACACCTCCCCCCCAAGAAAAAAAAACCCCATCAACTTCAAGATGGTTTTATGTCTCACCTTTTCACTACCCTTTAAGAAATGCACACAGTAAATATTATTTTTTATTTAAAAAAAAAAAAACACACGCAACAGGTACAACAATATAGTCCATTTTTTGTTTTTCCTCCAACTGGAATCCTTCTCGATTGACAGTCTCTTTGAACAAGAAGATCTCTGCACGAACCGTCCATTTCTCTACGCCTCGGCATTTTTCTTAAAAGTCAGATACTTTAATTCAATCTGATCACAGAGTCCCTTGTAATTCTCCAACACAGGAGCATTGGTTATCACAACTTTCAGGCAGTCAAATGCCTTTTGAAACTCCACTGGTTTTCCTGAACTAAAAATATCCGCCTCATCATCTACCTGTTCTTGTTCTTTTTCAACCATCTGATCAAAAATCGTTTCTGATAATTGCACTTCAACTTCATATTCACTCTTTGATTTCTCCTCTTGTCTTAACCTGTGACTTTGCCACCTTGTTACTACACAATCCGGAAAAATCCCAGGATATTCGTCCTTCAACACTTCAGTTGTCTGATTTTCCACTGGCTGATCAACCACAGTACGATCACTCCCACCTGCGATCCAGCTATATCATTACCCAAGGTAAACTATTCCTGGACAAGATAGTTTCTCTATTACTCCTACTTCCACTTCACCACTCTTCACTGGACTTTCCAACCTTACCTTATATAATGGAACACTACTCCTCTCACCCTGAATTCCACATATCACCACCTTTTCTGGCAACATTCTTCCCAAACTACATAACTCCACATCTCTTACCGTTAAAGATTGACTAGCTCCCGTATCTCTTAAAATTGTGACTTCCTTACCTGCTCCTCCTGATACACATGAGTAAACTTTACCCACACAATTACATTCTTTCAAGAGATCTGGCACCTTCTTATCAATCACCTCTTGATCGGGCTGGACAATCTTTTGCACCTCCTTCGCTTCACTTGGGCTTTCCTTTATCACTTTAACAAACCCCACTGTCTTATCCTGTTTTACCACATCAGCCTTCCCAGTGCTTTTCTTCAACCCCCAACACTGTGGCTTTACATGGCCTAGTCTATTACTGTAAAAACAACTGAAACTTTTCATTTCTCTTCACCCTCCTGGATTTATTTTTTAATCTGAGGTACACACTCCTTATTATCTCCCATCAGATCATCTTTACCTTTATCACTTGATTATTTCTTTTTTCCCCAGTATCCATCCCTCACAGACTGAAACTGATATCGGAAACTAAACTTTGATTTATGAACGAATTCAGAATCAACTGCCATTTCTGCTGCTAACCTTGCAGTTTTAACCCTCTGCTCTTCCACATGAGTTCTCACTACATCAGGAATTGAATTTTTAAACTCCTCCAAAATTATCATTTCTCTGAGAGCTTCATACGTTTGGTCTATTTTCAAAGCCCTCTGTTTGATCCTTTCAAACTCCATGTATGTTTGACCAGGTTCTTTCCTTAAATTCCTAAACCTTTGTCTGTACGCTTCAGGCACTAGTCCATATGCACCCAAGCTGGATTTTTTCCCCTCCTCATACATCTCAGATACCTGCTCTGATAGTGATGCAAACACTTCACTAGCTCTACCTACCAACTTTGTTTGAATCAGTAATACCCACATGTCCTGTGGCCATTTCAATTGTTTAGCTACCTTCTCAAATGAAATGAAAAAGGCTTCTACCACCTTCTCATCAAACCTTGGCAATGCATGGACATATTTAAATAGATCCCCACCAAACCTTTGACTATGACGCTCATGCTCACTATCCTCATCACTGTCCTCAGACTGTACGTTTCTCTTTACATCCTCCAATTTTAACTGACTGTCATGTTTCGTGGCTATTTTCTGAAGTTCAAAGTCTCTCTCTTTTTCCCTTTCCTCTCTCTCCTTTTCTTTTTCCCTGATCTGTACCTCCCTCTCTCTCTTTTTGTTCTGCTCGGGCTATTCTTTCTTTTTCCCTCATTTCGTCTTCAAGCTGCTTTAATTCTTTTTCATGTTCAAGCTGCTTGATCTGTAATCGAATTCTTGCCATTTCTAATGATTCTGACTGTGTCTTAGGCAATTTAAAATGCTCAGCTACCGCCACAATTACCTCTTCTTTTCGTATGTTGTCAGGTAATGTTAACTGCAATGTTTTTGACAAATCCAAAAGCCTTTTTTAAAGTCTCTTTTTGTAAGGTACTGCATGTGATCTTCTCCACCCACAAAAGCTTCTGAGCCTCTGAAAGAGCCATTGTCCACAACACACTCCCTACTTAAACTGGAATACCACACCTGAAAATCAAACACAAATATGCTCACCCCTCACTGTCTTTAAGTTCACTAAGCCAACCCAATCACGAAAGATAGACTTTTATCCTGGACGAGCCCCCAATATTTGTTATGGGCCAGGGTTTAGAAAACTCCAAAGTATATCATGGAGTTCACCGGACCCACAACTGTTTCCAGATTTTGGTTATGAGGAGCATAAGGGCCTACCTTTCAGGTATCATTCAACAAGAGGCATTAAGCACTTTTAAACAAAACAAAGTTAATTGTACGAATTCAGTTAACATTTTATAAATACACACAGTAAGCATTTCTACAAACATAAATTCACCACACAGCTTCAGTTCTCTCTCTCTCTCTCTATATATATATATATAACCCTTAATAATTTCCCTTTCTGCTGTTTCAACTTGATAACAACATCTAATAAAACCAGGAAACCCCTTTTAACAAAACAGTAGGTTTGAATTATTTACAGAAAACAGTTATCACTTTTAAATTATCAAGTGATCTGGACACCTTTTAACATAGAGAGAGCGAAGCCTTCTTTTTCTGAATCCAGCTACCAAGTGTAAACCGAAAGTAAAACTCAGAGACACAGCAAGCTTCCAGCTCAAAACGAAAGTAAAAGCCAGAACCACAGCCCAGCTCCACCCACACAATGACATCACTGAAGCCATGTGATAATACAAACATTTCTTAAGGGGACACTCGCATGACACCTGTAACTGACTCTGAGCTACCTGTTCCTACTCTCTTTTCCAGGTGAGGATGAGCTTCTGGCTGTTCCAAAGAAAGTGTAGCTGGAAATAAAAGAAGAGAAAATTGAGAGTAACAATGGTCATTAAAGTGATGATTTAACATGATCCATCAGACACGCTGTGTGGGCCTGATCCTAAAGACAGAGGGAGGAAGTTTAAACAAATTCAGGCTCGATATTGTGATGATGCTTTCAAACAGATTGACCAATAAAACAATATAATCAAATCAATCATTTGCCTCGAGTGTCCAGAATGTGGATTGTTAAGTGTGCAATGTTGTGTGGCAGTATCCCTGTGCTAAATGGGACAGATTCAAAGCAGATCCAGCAACTCAAAGTGAATTAACAGAAGCAAAATGGTATTCCACCGCAATCTTTAACCTCATGACTTGAAAAATTCCTCACTGTACCATTACCATCAAAGCAGGGACCCAATCCTGGTTCAGTGAGGAGTATAGGAGAACATGCCAGCTGCAGCACCAAGTGTTTCAAAAAATGAGGCGGTAATACAGAATTACATGGATGCTGAACAGCAGAATTGACAATGCAATTGACAGAGCTACACAATCTCATGTTAGACGTTTAGCTGCTGTTGTATAAAGAGTCAAAGGTACTGCTCCTTTTACAAACACCTTTATTTCCCTTTAACAGACTCTGCACAAACTATATCTTTGCATCATCTGACACAAAGGCCACCTGAAGCCTCTTTACATATTAGAGTCAATTATTGGATACTTAACATAAATGAGACAACTAATTGGAATGTCGCTCAACCCATTACTTAACATCTCACAACCAACAGGTTTTATCAAAGCTCTGCAGTCCTGTCACACCCAGACATCAAATACCTAACAGAAGAGAAGCCTCCAAAGAAATTCCCATCCTCAATGATGGGCAAACCCAGCATGTGAGTGTAAAAGACAAAGCTGCAACAGAAGTGCCAACTGGATGGTCCATCTCGACCTCCTCTTGAGGTCCCCAACATCATAAATGCCAGTCTTCAGCCAATTTGATTCACTCCATGTGATATCAAGAAACGGCTGAAGGTATTGGATACAGTAAAGGTTATGGGCCCTGACAATATTTCAACACCAGTTCTGAAGACTTGAGCTCCAGAACTAGCTACACTCCTGGCAAGCTGTTACAGAACAGTTCCAAAGCTGGTCAGTGTGGCACATTACCCAGGTATGTCCTGATCCCCAAACTGCAGTGGCGAGGTTGGGAATGGCATTAAACAAGAAATTAGAGATGCATGGAACAAGGGAATGTTGGTGATCATGGGTGATTTTAATCTTCACATAGATTGGGCAAATCAAATTAGCCACAATGCCGTAGAGGACGAATTCCTGGAGTGTATGCGGAAGGAACTTCTTGACCAATAGGTGGAGGAACCAACTAGAGAGCAGGCCATCTTAGACTGGGCACGGTGTAATGAGAAGGGAATCATTGCCAATCTGGCTGTACGAGACATGATAGACTTTTTTAAATCAAAATGGAGAGTGAAGTAGTTGATTCGGAGACTAGGGCGCTGAATCTTAATAAAGGGAACGATGAGGATATGAGGCGTGAGTTGGTCTTGATAGATAGCGGAGAGTTACTTAAAGGGATGACAGTGGATAGACAATGGCAAACATTCAAGGAATGCATGGGGGAACTTCAGCAACTGTTCATTCCTGTCTGGCACAAAAGCAAAGGGAGTAAGAGGGTCAATCCATGGCTTACAAAAGAATTTAGGAATAGTATCCAATACAAGGAAGAAGCATACAGATTGGCCAAGAAAAATAATAGGTCTGAGGATTGGGAGCAGTTTAGAATTCAGCAAACAAGGACAAAGGGATTGATTAAGAAGGAGAAAGTACAGGACGAAAGGAAGCTTGCAGGGAACATAAAGGCTGATACTAAGAGTTTCTGTAGATATGTGAAGAGAAAGAGATTGGTAAAGAGAAATGTAGGGCCCCTACAGACAGAAACAGGGGAATGCATAATAAGGGACAAAGAAATGGCTGAGCAATTGAATACATACTTTGGTTCTGTCTTCTCAAATGAAGACACAAATCAGATCCCAGAAATGTTGGAGAATGAAAGGTTTAGTGAGGGGGAAGAACTGAGGGAGATCAACATTAGTGAGAAATGGTGCTGGGAAAATTGATGGGATTGAAGGCGGATAAATCCCTGGGGCCTGAGAATCTGCATCCCAGAGTGCTTAAGGAGGTGGCTCTGGAAATAGTGGATGCATTGGTGGTCATCTTCTGGGATTCTATAGACTCTGGAACTGTCCCTGCAGATTGGAGGGTAGCTCACGTCACTCCGATGTTCAAAAAGGGAGGTAGAGAGAAAGCAGGGAATTATAGACCAGTAAGCCTAACATCGGTAGTGGGTGAAATGCTTGAATCCATTACCGAAGACTTTACAGCAGAACATTTAGAAAGCAGTGGCAGGATTGGTCAGAGTCTGCATGGATTTAAGAAAGGAAAATCATGCTTGACAAATCTGTTGGAATTCTTTGAAGAGGTAACCAGTACAGTTAGCAAGGGGGAGCCAGTTGATGTGGTATATTTGGACTTTCAGAAGGTGTTTGATAAAGTACCACATAAGAGATTATTGTGCAAAATTAAAGCGCATGGGATTGGGGGAAATGTATTGAGGTGGATAGAAAACTGGTTGGCAGAGAGGAAACAAAGAGTCGGGATTAATGGGTCCTTTTCAAATTGGCAGACAGTAACTAGTGGGGTACCACAGGGATCGGTGCTGGGACCCCAGCTATTCACAATATATATTAATGATTTGGATGAGGGAACAAAATGTAACATCTCAAAGTTTGCAGATGATACCAAGTTAGGTGGGAGGGTGAATTGTGACGAGGATGCAGGGATCCTACAGCAAGATCTGGACAGGTTGGGCGAGTGGACAAATCAATGACAGATGCAGTATAATTTGGATAAGTTTGAGGTTATTCACTTTGGAAGGAAAAACAGGAAAGCAGATTACTACCTGAATGGTTGTAAATTGGGACCTGGGTGTGCAGCGGGACCTGGGTGTCCTTGTGCACCATTCGCTGAAGGTAAGCATGCAGGTGCAGCAGGCGGTAAAGAAGGCTAATGGTATGTTGGTCTTCATTGCGAGAGGTTTCGAGTATCAGGGATGTGTTGCTGCAATTGTACAGGGCCTTGGTGAGGCCACACTTGGAGTATTGTGTGCAGTTTTGGTCTCTTTCTCGGATGAAGGATGTTCTTACTTTCAAGGGAGTGCAGCGAAGGTTTACCAGGCTGATTCCAGGGATGGCGGGACTGTCATATGAGGAGAGATTGACTAGGTTGGGATTGTTCTCATTGGAGTTCAGAAGAATGAGGGGGGAATCTCATAGAGACTTATAAAATTCTAACAGGACTAGACAGGGTAGATGTAGAGAAGATGCTACCAATGATGGGTGTGTCCAGAACTAGGGGCCATAGTCTGAGGATTCAGGGTAAACCATTTCGGACAGAAATAAGGAGACATTTCTTCACACAAAGAGTGGTGAGCCTGTGGAATTCATTACTACAGAAAGTAGTTGATGCTAAAACTTTGAATATATTCAAGAGGCGGCTGGATATAGCACTTGGGGAGAATGGGATCAAAGGCTAGGGGAGAAAGCAGGATTAGGCTATTGAATTGGATGATCAGCCATGATTGTGATGAATGGTGGAGCAGGATCGAAGGGCCAAAAGGCCTCCTCCTGCTCCTATCTTCTATGTATCTATGTCCACAAAAGCCGGACAAATTCAGCCTGGCCAGTTACTGCCCCATGTCTACTCTCAGTCATCTGAAAACTGCTGGAAGATGCCAGTGCTATCAAACCACATTTAAACATCGGTAACCAACTCACTGATACTCAAAGAACAAAAAACAGCACAGCACAGGAACAGGTCCTTTGGCCCTCCAAGCCTGCGCCGATCATGATACCTAAAATTAAAACTTTCTGCACTTCCAGGGTCCTTATCCCTCTTTTCCCAACCTATTCATGTCTTCATCAAGATGCCTCTTAAACGCCGCTATCGTATCTGCTTCCACCACCTCCCCCGATAGTGCCTTCCAGGCACTCACCACCCTCTGAATGAAAATCTTGCCTCGCACATCTCCTCTAAAATTTTCCCTCGCACGTTAAACTTATGTCGCCGAGTAATTGACTTTTCTACCCTGGAAGAAAGGGTCTGACTATCCAATCTGTCCACGCCACTCATCCTTTTATAAACTTCTATCCGTCATTCCAGTGAAAGTAATCCATGTATATCCAACCCTCCAGACCAGGCAACATCCTGGTAAACCTCTTCTGTACCCTCTCCAAAGCATCCACATCCTTCTGGTCGTGTTTTTAAAAAAATGCATTTTATTCAAACTTGTATCAAAGTAGGTTACAGCAAATAAACACCCCAGGAAACATTCTTCCCAACAATCAACTGTACAGTTTGTACAGATTTTTCTCCCCCCCCCCCCCCCCACCTCAATCACCCCCTCCCCCACCTCCCTGTGACGAACAGCTCCTCAAACACGGTCACAAACATCCCCCACCTTTTCTCAAACTCCCCTGCTGAGCCCCTGAACTCATACTTTATCTTCTCTAACCGCAGGAAGTCATACAGGTCACCCAACCATGCTGCTACCCCCGGTGGCGATGCCGACCGCCACTCCAGCAAAATTTGTCGCAGTGCAATCAGAGAGGCCAAGACATCGGCCTTCCTCCTCTCCATGAGCTCCGGCTTCTCTGAAACCCCAAATATCGCCACCAAAGGGTCCGGTTCCACTCCCTCCTCCACTATCCTGGCTAAGACCGCGAACACTCCCGCCCAGAATCTTCCCAATTTTTCACAACCCCAAAACATGTGCGCATGATTTGCTGGCCCCCGCCCACACCTCTCACACTCATCTGCTACCCCTGAAAGAACCCACTCACTATCGCCCGAGTCATATGCACCCTGTGCACCACCTTAAACTGTATCAGGCTCATCCTTGCGTAAGAGGAGGTCCCGTTTACCCTTCACAGTTCCTCACTCCATACTCCCCAATTGATCTCCATTCCCAACTCCGCTTCCCATTTCTCCTTGATCTTCACCACCCGCTCGCCTCCCTGCTCCCCCAGCCACTTATATTATATCCCCAAATCTTCCCTCCGCTTCCACATCCGGAAGCAGCAGTCGCTCCAGCAGGGTGTATCCCGGCAATCTAGGGAACCTCTTCCAGACTTTTCGTGCAAAGTCCCTAACCTGTAGATACCTGAATTCACTGCCCCTCGGCAGCTCTACCCTCTCCCTTAGCTCCTCCAGACTGGCAAACCCGTCCTCCAAATACAAATCCCTCACCTTAACCAGCCCCACGTCCCTCCACCTCCTGGAGACACTATCCACCCCCCCCCCCCCGCCGGCTCAAACTCACGATTCTCGCACAGCGGCATTAGCACCGACATCCCTTCCACCCTAAAATGCCTCCTCAGCTGATTCCATATCTTCACCACTGGGCTCCCTGAATACCTACTCGGAGCCATTGGCAATGCTGCCATCACCATAGCCCTCAAACTAGACCCCTTCCAAGATTCCTCCGCCATCCAAACCCACTCTACCCCTTCTCCTTCCCACCACCGCCGCACCTTGTCCACATTCGCCGCCCAATAATAATGAAGAAGGTTTGGCAATGCCAACGCCCCCTGCTACCCTCTGTAGCAGGGTCCTCCCCACCCTCTGCACCATGCCCGTCCATACAAAGTCAAAGGCCTTTGGTATAAAGATCGGGAGAGCCTGAAAGATAAACAAGAACGTTGGCAGAATATTCATTTTCACCACTTGGGCCCTCCCCGCCAACGTTAAGTGCAGTGTATCCCACCTCGTAAGATCCTCCCTGGCCTCTTCCACCAACTTTGTTATGTTCCACTAATGGAGCCCCGTCCATTCCCTCGCTACCTGAATCCCCAAGTACCTAAACCTATCCCTCGCTACCGTAAATGGCATCCCCCCTAAATTAGCCCACTGTGCCAGCTCATTCACCGGGAATACCTCGCTTTTCCCTAAATTCAGCTTGTATCCCGAGAACTCTCCAAACCTCCCCAACAGGCCCATAATCCTTCCCATACTCTCCAATGGATCCGAAACATACAGCAAGAGGTCATCGGCATGGAGCGACACCCGATGCTCCCTCTGCCCCCTCATTATCCCCTGCCACTCTGCCGACCCCCTGAGAGCCATCGCCAATGGCTCTATGGCCAGCGCAAACAGCAGTGGCGATAGCAGGCACCCCTGCCTCGTACCCATGTGTAAGTTAAAGCTTTGTGAGTTTGTATCATTCATCCTCACCCTCGCTCTTGGCGCCACATACAGCAACCGCACCCATGCCACAAGTCTTGGCCCAAACCCAAACCTTCCCAAAACTTCAAACAAGTACCGCCACTCCACCCGATCAAATGCTTTCTCCCCGTCAATGGACACCACCACCTCTGGTACCAGAGCTCTCGGCGGATTCAACATCACATTCAACAGCCGTCTTATATTACTCGCGAGCTGCCTGCCCTTCACGAAGCCTGTTTGATCTTCTGCAACCACCCTCCCCCAAACACAATCCTCCCCGCAAATACTTTCACATCCGTGTTCAATCGTGATATGGGTCTATACGACCCACATTCCACCGGATTCTTCCCTTTTGGGGGGATTAGTGTGATCACTGCCTGCTTCATCGTCTCTGGCAACTCCCCCTTCTCCAGTGCTTCATTAAATGCCCCCAACAGATGTGGTGCCAGGTCGGCCGCAAATTCCTTATAAAATTCTGCCGGGTACCCATCCGGCCCAGGGGCCTCCCCCGACTTAATACCCCTGATACTATCCAGCACCTCCCTCAGCCCCAGGGGCTCCTCCAACGCCTGCCTCTTTGCTTCCTCCACCTGGGGAAATTCCAGCTCGTCCAGAAACCACCCCATGTCCCCCTCCTCTCCTCCTGGGTCTGCCTCATAAAGTCCCTGGTAATTATCTCTAAATGCTTCATTTATCTTCCCTGGCTCTGACACTACATCCCCAGCCCCAGTCCGGATCTTCAATATTTCCCTGGACGTAGCCTGCCTCCACAGCTGGTGTGCCAGCATGCTGCTCGCCTTCTCCCCATAGTCGTATCCCACCCCTCTTGTCCTACGCAGTTGCCCTACCGCCCTCCCCGTTGTCAGCCTGTCAAATTGCCCCTGCAACTTTTTCCTCCTCGCCAATCCCTCCACAGTGGGCACCCTCGAATATTCCCTGTCCATCTCCACTATCTCGCTCTCTCGACGGTCATGTTCCACCCTCCTTTCCTTATTCGCACAAACCGTAAATGAGATAATTTCTCCCCGGACCACTGCCTTCAGTGCTTCCCAAAAAATGCCCGCCGACACCTCCCCATTCTGATTGAACTCCACATAATCCTTAATCGCCAACCGCACCTTATCACAAAAACCTCCATCCGCCAACAACCCCGAGTCAAACCTCCACCCCGGCCTCTGCTCTCGTCCCGTACTGAACCGAATATCCAGCCAGTGGGGTGCATGGTCCGAGATAACTATCCCCGCATACTCTGCCCCCTCCACCCCAACCAAAATCTCCCGACTCACTACAAAGTAATCAATCCTCGAATACACCTTATAGACGTGTGAAAAGAAGGAATACTCCCTTCCCCCTGGGTTCTGAAAGTGCCATGGATCCATCATACCCATCCTCTCCATCAACCCCCCCAGCTCCCTTGCCATTCGTACCCTACCCATTGACCTGGGGCTCAATCTATCCACCCTCGGCTCCAGGACACAGTTAAAATCTCCTCCCATGATCAACTGGTACGTGGCCAAATCCTGGATTGCTGCCAGCAACACCCTCATAAAACCCACATCATCTCAATTTGGGGCATGCACATTTACCAATACTCCCGGTGCCCCTTCCAATATCCCACTCACAATAACATATCTCCCACCTGGATCCCTCACCTCCTTCGCACTCACAAATCCCATTTTTTTGCTCATTAAAATCGCCACACCCGTCGATTTAAAATCAAGCCCCGAGTGAAAAATCTGCCCGACCCACCCCTTCCTTAACCTAACCTGGTCCTTCACACGGAGGTGTGTCTCCTGCAAAAAGACAACCCCCGCTTTCAAGCTCCTGAGGTGCACGAATACCCGTGACCTTTTAACCGGCCCATTCAGTCCCCGGACGTTCCACGTTCCCAACCTTACTGGAGGCTTGCGCCTCCAATCCCCTCTACCGTCCGTCATCTTCCCCACTTAACTCATTAACCCTTTAATTCCATTCTGAACCTAGCCCATCCCAGATGGCCTCTTACTTCGCCCTTGACCATGTCATCTCTCACCCCCTGCCACGTCACAGAAACTCTCCCCCCCCCCGCTTTTCCCCTTCCCCCTTCTTCCCCCCCCACTTCCCCTTTCCCCCCTCCCGCCGGCCACCCCTCTTGACCTCCTCCCCCACCAACTCACTTCCATTCACCAGCATAACCTGCTAGCGCGGCTGCCCCTGCTCAAAGGCACATCCTAATGACCTCCCCCTCATTCTCCCGCCCCCCCCCCAGTCCTCAGATTAAAGAAGAAGGCCTCCTGCTGGCCTTACCCTCCCCCACCCAAACAAGGACTTCTCCTGAACTCCAGGTAGCCTTCTCCAAAAGCAAACAAACAGATGTTAAACACAAACAGTCCCATAACACAGGAGGGGTGCTGGGAACATCCATCCCCACATAAACCTTTCACCCCTACAACTCCTTACCATCTCAACATTGAACAGAACTCGCCCCCGCCCAACAAACAAAGGCGAAAGTCCCCCAATCCCTACACCCACTTCAAATATGCTCCCGACCATTACATTGTGCCAGCACCCTGGTTCCCAAGCATTGTCCACTCAGTTCTCACCCAGTTTATGCTGCTTGATGAAGTCTTCGGCCGCTTCTGGAGTCTTGAAATAATACTCCCGGCCTCCGAACATCACCCATAATTTTGCCGGGTACAGCAGCCAAACCTGATCTGCCGCCGGTACAGCACCGCCTTGGCCTTGTTGAAACCTGCCCGCCATTTTGCCAACTCGGCTCCGATGTCCTGATAAATCCGGACGTTATTTCCCTCCCAGTCGCAGCTACGCTTCTCCCTGGCCCACCGTAGAATTTTCTCTTTCTCCACAAATTTATGGAGTTTCGGCTCCCCAGCTCGAGGCTTCTGCCTCAGAGACCTATGCGCTCTGTCCACTTCAGGGGCCTCATCTAGCACCCCTTCTGCCTCCAGTCCCGCCAGCATCCTCGAGAAGTACCTCGTGGCACTCACACCTTCCACTCCTTCAGGCAGGCCCACTATTCGCAGGTTCTGTCTTCACGAGGTATTCTCCTGCTCCTCAACCTTTGCCCTCAGCGTTTTACAAATCTCTCCTAAGAACCCCACCCCAGCCTCCAGAGCCACCACATGATCGCTGTGGTCCGAGATCACTCCTTCAGTCTCCCGAATCTGTGACTCCTGCACCTCCAAACACCTCTCAATCCGCTCCAAAGTACTCTTCCGGAGTACCACAGCTTCTGCAATGGCCTTTGCATCATAGAATTTACAGTGCAGAAGGAGGCCAATCGGCCCATCGAGTCTGCACCGGCTCTTGGAAAGAGTACCCTACCCAAGGTCAACACCGCCACCCTATCCCCATAACCCAGCAACCCCACCCAATACCAAGGGCAATTTTGGACACTAAGGACAATTTATCATGGCCAATCCACCTAATCTGCACATCTTTGGACTGTGGGAGGAAACCGGAGTACCCGGAGGAAACCCACGCACACAAGGGGAGGATGTGCAGACTCTGCACAGACAGTGACCCAAGCCAGAATCGAACCAGTGACCCTGGAGCTGTGAAGCAATTGTGCTATCCACAAGGCTACCGTGCTGCTACCACAAGGCTACCGTGCATGATCCTCATGCATTTCTTTCCTCTGTTTATGGAATTCCCCCTTGATAAAAGTCATCAGTTCCTGTACCTGGAGCCTTACAGCTTGCCTCTCCCCCGCCCGCATGCTGGAAGAGACTGTTTCAACTTTCCAGCCAAACCTCTCTGATCGCCGGGTCCAGTGATCAGAAGACATACTATTCCAGGGGTAAACTACTCCTCCAACATTCACCTACGCCTTTTCATCAAAATTCCACCCGGATTTAGGTAAAAAGAGCCCTTTTCTGTGACTTTGAACAGGGACAGCTCTTTCTGTGACCAATCACTCCATGGTCACTGATGCGCAATCTCAATTACTCTCAAGACGAAGTGATTGATAACTGAAGGCTTTAATCTGCTAGAACTCTTTCCCAGCAGCTTCGATACAGAAAGTGAAGGCTGCTGGGACGGCACCGGTTCTTATACTCCGCCTCTCAGGGCGGAGCTACATACATCAGCCAATGGTAGACTCCTGGGTCTAACCAATGGTCATCCACCTCTCAGGTACCACAATACCTGGTATTACCACATTCACCCCCTGTTAAAAAAGAGCCCGCAGGGTCATGGCCAGTGTTAATAGTCGCCTTTCGCATGGTATGACCAGGTATGGAGGTACTGTGATGTCGAGGGTATTAACAAAGTGTTCATAGTGCAGCAATCAGTCGATCGGGTGGCCTGGTTGTCCTTGTGGAGCGTCTGGGCTTCGGCGGTGATTCTGATGGGGGTCCCGGCGGTTGCGACTCCGGGAGCGTGATGTCGTCCTCCCAGGCAGCTTCGTCACCCCTAGGCGGCGCTATTGGGGCAAAAGGTGGAAAGGGGGGGAAAGCGCCTGTAGGGGGCGTTGGTGTGTGTTCGGGCCTAGGCAGGAGCGGCGGGAGTACTGACCCTCCAGTTAGGTGCTGTGGGGAGGGTGGGGATGGGGGCAATGGTTCGGGTGCATGTGGGGTTCCGGCGGGCGCCAGGTCCCGAAGGGAGACCATGTCTTGGCAGCCGTCAGGGAACGCTACGTAGGCGTACTGGGGGTTGACGTGCAGCAGGTGGACCCTCTCGACCAACGGGTCCGACTTGTGCGCCCTCACATGTTTCCGAAGAAGGATGGGTCCGGGTGTCGCTAGCCAGGTTGGGAGCGAGGTCCCGGAGGAGGACTTCCTGGGGAAAACAAGGAGACGTTCATAAGGTGTCTGATTTGTGGTTGTACAGAGCAGTGACCGGATGGAGTGGAGGGCCACCGGGAGGACTTCCTGCAAGCGGGAGACTGGGAGATTCCTGGACCGTAGGGCCAGCAGGTCGATCTACCAGACCGTTCCGTTCTCCCTCTCTACCTGCCCGTTTCCCCGGGGGTTGTAACTTGTCGTCCTGCTGGAGGCGATGCCCTTGCTGAGCAGGAATTGACGCAGTTCGTCACTCATAAAGGAGGGCCCCCTATCACTGTGAATGTATGCAGGGAAACCGAACAGTGTAAAGATAACCTGGAGGGCCTTGATGACGGTGGTTGTGGTCATGTCTGGGCAGGGGATGGCAAGTGGGAACCGGGAGTAATCGTCAATCACGTTAAGGAAGTACGTGTTGCGGTCGGTGGAGGGAAGGGGGCCTTTGAAATCCATGCTGAGGTGTTCAAAGGGACGGGAAGCCTTTATCAGGTGCGCCCTCTCTGGCCGGTAGAAATGCGGTTTGGACTCCGCGCAGATTTGGCAGTCCCTGGTGACGGTCCTGACCTCCTCGATGGAGTAGGGCAGGTTGCGGGTCTTGATAAAATGAAAAAAACGAGTGACCCCCGGGTGGCAGAGGTCTTCGTGGAGGGATCAGAGGCGGTCCACTTGTGTGGTGGCACATGTGCCGCGGGACAGGGCATCAGGAGGCTCGTTCAGCTTCCCGGGAAGATACAAGATCTCGTAATTGTAGGTGAAGAGTTCTATCCTCCACCGCAAGATCTTGTCGTTCTTAACCTTGCCCCGCTGCGCATTATCGAACATGAAGGCAACCGACCGTTGGTCTGTGTGGAGAGTGAATCTGCTGCCGGCCAGGTAATGCCTCCAATGTCGCACAGCTTCTACTATGGCCTGGGCATCCTTTTCGACCGAGGAGTGGTGAATTTCGGAAGCATGGAGAGTGCGGGAGAAGAAAGACACGGGCCTGCCCGCTTGGTTGAGGGTGGCCGCCAGAGCTACGTCGGACGCATCGCTCTCGACCTGGGAGGGGAGGGACTCGTCGATGGTGCGCATCGTGGCTTTTTCAATGTCTGCTTTGATGCGGCTGAAGGCCTGGTGGGCCTCCGTCGACAGGGGGAAGGTTGTGGACTGGATCAGGGGTCGGGCTTTGTCTGCGAGTTGGGGACCCACTGTGCGTAATAGCTGAACAACCCGAGGCAGCGCTTTAGAGCCTTGGGGCAATGAGGGAGGGGGAACTCCATGAGGGGTTCAGGGTCGGGGCCTATGACTCCACTTCGCACTACGTAGCCTAGAATGGCTAGACGGTCGGTGCTAAACACGCATTTATCCTTATTGTATGTCAGGTTAAGGATTTTCGGGGTCTGGAGAAATTTGCGGAGGTTGGTGGCGTGGTCCTGCTGGTCATGGCCGCAGATGGTGACGTTATCCAGATATGGGAATGTTGCACGTAAGCCGTACCGGTCAACCATTCGGTCCATCTCTTGCTGGAAGACCGAGACCCCGTTCGTGACACCAAAGGGAACCCTTAAAAAGTGATAGAGCCGCCGATCTGCTTCGAAGGCAGTGTACTGGCGGTCACCATTACGGAGGGGTAGCTGGTGGAAGGCAGATTTGAGATCCACCGTGGAGAAAACCTTGTATTGCGCGATCCTGTTCACCACGTCGGCTATACGGGGGAGAGGGTATGCATCCAGCTGCGTAAACCTGTTGATGGTCTGACTGTAGTCAATATCCATCCTATGTTTCTCCCCGGTCTTTACCACCACTACTTGGGCTCTCCAGGGACTGTTGCTTGCTTCGACGACCCCTTCCCTCAGCAGCCTTTGGACCTCCGACCTGATAAAGGCCCGGTCCTGGGCACTGTGCCATCTGCTCCTGGTGGCGACGGGTTTGCAATCCGGGGTGAGGTTCGCAAACAGGGAAGGCGGGACGACCTTAAGGGTCGCGAGGCCGCAGACAGTAAGTGGGGGTATAGGGCCACTGAATTTAAAAGTCAGGCTTTGCAAATGGCACTGGAAATTCAGGCCAAGGAGGGTGGCTGCGCAGAGGTGCGGCAGGACATACAGGCGGAAATTGTGGAATTCCCTGCCTTGGACAGTGAGGTTGGCTAGGCAGAACCCCTTTATCTCCACCGAGTGTGACCTGGAGGCAGGGAGATCCTTTGATTTATGGGATGGGTGACAAGAGAACAGCGCCTTACCCTGTCGGGGTGAACAAAGCTTTCCGTGCTCCCAGAGTCAATCAAGCACGACGTCTCGTGGCCGTTGATGGAGATCGTCGTTGTGGCTGTTGCAAGCGTCCGGGGCCGACTCTGGTCCAGAGTCACCGAGGCCAGCTGAAGTAATTGAGAGTTCTGGTCGGGCAGCATGTAATCGGCTGTGCTGGGGGCCTGGGGCCCCATACAAGATGGCGTCACCCATGGGTCGCACATGGTGTCCGGGGATGAAGAAAATGGCGGCGGCGAGGGACAAAATGGCGGCGCCCACCCGTCCAGCATGGTGTCCGGGGGGCAAAATGGCCACGCCCGCGGGTCGCACGTGGCCTTAGGATAGGGGGGTGGTGGTGAGCACTGGTCGGTCGGGGCCTGAAAGGGGGGTTGCCGATAGTCGCCAGCAGGTGACGAGCGTAGACCTGGTTCACAGGGCGGATATAATGTCCTTCTAGCAGCTCGATCACGGCTGCATAATTCTCCGCCTCCTCGATAAGAGGGTAGATCCCAGGGCTGAACCGTGAGCGTAGGAGATGCATCTTTTGTCCTTCCGTGGGGGTGTCGGCGGCCGTGTCGAGGTAGCCCTTAAAGCACGCCAGCCAATGTTTGAAAATAGCAGCAGAGTTGTCCGCGTGGGGGCTGAACTGAAGGCACTCCGGTTTGATACGGAGATCCATCCTTCCAACTGAAGTTGTAGCAGATTAAATTGATGCGCAATCAATTACTCTCAAGACAAAGTGATTCATAACTGAAGGCTTTAATCTGCTAGAACTCTTCCCCAGCAGCTTCGATACAGAAAGTGAAGGCTGCTGGGACGGCACTGGTTCTTATACTCCGCCTCTCAGGGCGGAGCTGCGTACATCAGCCAATGGTAGACTCCTGGGTTTAACCAATGGTCATCCACCTCTCAGGTACCGCAATACCTGGTATTACCACAGTCTCAAGCGGAAGTCCATCCTTCTGGTAGTGTGGCGATCAAATAGCACGCAATATTCCAAATGTGGCCTAACTAAGGTTCTGTACAGCTGCAGCATGACTTGCCAATTTTTATTCACAATGCCCCGACCGATGAAGGCCAGCATGCCGTATATCTTCTTGACCACCTTATCCACTTGCGTCGCCACTTTCAGTGACCTGTGGACCTGTGTGCCCAGATCTCTCTGCCTGTCAATACTGCTAAGGGTTCTGCCATTTACTGTATAATTCCATCCTGAATTAGACCTTCCAAAATGCATTACCTCACATTTTTTTGGATTTTCCTTTTAATCTTTCCAATTAAGGGGCAATTTAGCATGGCAATCCACCTACCCTGCACATACAATCATAGAATTTACAGTGCAGGAGGAAGCCATCCGGCCCATCGAGTCTGCACAGGCTCTTTTTAAAAAAAATAATTTTTATTAAAGGTTTTCATAAAATATCAATAACAAAATGAGAAAGAAAAAAGAACCCAACAAGGTTAAGTACAAAACACAATCTAAAAAAGCAACCCACCAAACTGCCCCCCCCCCCCCGTACATAAATAATAAATTAACATTAACACCCCGACTTAACACAACAGGTGTATACACCCCCTCAGACCCTCCAGTGTAAATAACATAAACAAAAATAAAGTAAACCCCCCCCCCAAACCCCCGAGCTGCTGCTGCCATTGACCAATGTCTATCGTTCTGCCAGAAAGTCTAAGAACGGTTGCCACCGCATAAAGAACCCTTGTACCGACCCTCTCAAGGCGAATTTCACCCTCTCCAATTTAATGAACCCTGCCATATCGCTGATCCAGGATTCCACGCTTGGGGGCCTCGTATCTTTCCACTGAAGGAGAATCCTTCGCCGGGCTACCAGGGACGCAAAGGCCAGAATTCCGGCCTCTTTCGCCTCCTGCACTCCCGGCTCCTCTGCCACCCCAAATATTGCGAGCCCCCAGCCCGGTTTGACCCTGGATCCTACCACCCTCGACACCGTCCTCGCTACGCCCTTCCAGAATTCCTCCAGCGCTGGGCATGCCCAGAACATATGGGTGTGATTTGCTGGGCTTCCTGAGCACCCAACACACCTGTCCTCACCCCCAAAGAACCAGATCATCCTTGTCCCGGTCATGTGTGCCCTGTGCAGCACCTTAAACGTGCATGAAGAGGAAGAGTTCACCTTCCCTAGGTCAACTGCCCACGTCCCCTCTGCGATCTCCTCTCCCAACTCCTCCTCCCACTTATCTTTCAACTCCACCACTGAGGCCTCCTCCTCCTGCATCACCTGGTAAGTTTCCGAGATCTTCCCCACTCCCACCCACCCCCCCAAGAGCACCCTGTCCTGTACTGTGTGTGGCCGTAGCCGCGGGAATTGCACCATCTGCCGTCTGGCAACGCCCTTACCTGTAAGTACCGGAAGGTGTTCCCCGGGGGGAGCCCGTACTTCTCCTCCAGCTCACCCAAGCTCGCGAACGTTCCGTCCACGAACATGTCCCCCAACTTTCGTATCCCTGCCCTGTGCCACCCCGAAAACCCTCCACCTGTTCTTCCTGGGGCGAACTGGTGGTTCCCCCGTAATGGGGTCCACGCCGAGGCCCCAACTTCCCCCCTATGCTGCCTCCACTGCCACCAGATTTTGAGGGCCGCCACCACCACCGGGCTCGTGGTATACCTCCTTGGAGGGAGCGGCAGCGGCGCCGTTGCCAGCGCCCCCAGACTCGTACCCACACAGGACGCCGTCTCCAGCCTCTTCCATGCAGCCCCCTCCTCCTCCATCACCCACTTGTGCACCATCGTCGCATTGGCGGCCCAGTAGTACCCACAGAGGTTGGGCAGCGCCAGCACCCCGCTATCTCTACTCCGCTCCAGGAACACCCTTCTCACCCTCGGAGTCCCTCGCGCCCACACAAACCCCATTATACTCCTGTTAACCCGCCTGAAAAAAGCCTTCGGGATAAACACGGGGAAGCACTGGACCAGGAACAAAAACCTTGGGAGCACCGTCATTTTGATTGACTGCACCCTACCCGCCAAGGACAGCGGCAACGCGTCGCCCCTCTTGAACTCCTCCTCTATTTGCTCCACCAGCCTTGTAAAGTTAAGCCTATGCAGGGCCCCCCCAGCCCCTATGCAGGGCCACCTGGACCCCCAAATATCTGAAGTTCCTCTCCGCCCTTTTTAGTGGGAGCTCACCAATCCCCCTCTCCTGGTCCCCTAGCTGAACTACGAACAGCTCGCTCTTCCCCATATTGCGTTGTACCCCGACAAGTCCCCGAATTCCCTAAACATCCTCATTACCTCTGGCATTCCTCCCACCGGGTCCGCCACATACAGCAGCAGGTCGTCCGCATAAAGCGACACCCTATGCTCCTCCCCACCCTGCACCAACCCCCTCCAGTTCCTCGACTCTCTCAGTGCCATAGCCAGGGGTTCAATCGCCAGTTCGATGAGCAGGGGGGACAGGGGACACCACTGACTCGTCCCTTGGTGCAACCAAAAGTACTCGGACCTCCTCCTATTTGTGGCCACACTCGCCATCGTTTCATTTTCATCGGGACCTCATACAACAGCCTAACCCACCTGACAAACCCCTCCCCAAACCCGAACCTCTTCAGCACCTCTCACAGGTACCCCCACTCTACCCTATCGAAGGCTTTCTCAGCGTCCATCGCCACCACCATCTCCGCCTCCCCCTCCCTCGCCGGCATCATGATAACGTTCAAAAGCCTCTGCATGTTCGCGTTCAACTGTCTCCCCTTCACAAACCCTGTCTGGTCTTCATGGATGATCTGCGGCACACAATCCTCAATCCTTGTGGCTAAGACCTTCGCCAGCACCTTGGCATCTACATTTAGCAGGAAATCGGTCTGTAAGACCCACATTGCAGGGGATCCTTGTTCCGCTTCAGCATCAAGGAGATCAGTGCCCGGGACATCGTCGGGGATAAAGCCCCCTCACTTCCTTGCCTCATTAAAGGTCCTAACTAACAGCGGGCCCAACAGGTCCAGGTATTTTTTGTAGAACTCGACCGGGAAACCGTCCAGCCCCGGAGCCTTCCCCGCCTGCATGCTTCCTATCCCTTTGATCAGCTCCTCCAGCCCAATCGGGGCCTCCAGTCCTGCCACCAGTCCCTCTTCCACCTTCGGAAACCTCAATTGGTCCAGGAAACGGCCCATCCCTCCCTCCTCCCGTGGGGGCTCGGATCGGTACAATTCCTCGTAAAAGTCCCTGAAGACCCCATTGATGCCAACCCCACTCCGCACCACGCTCCCTCCCCGTCCTTAACTCCCCCGATCTCCCTAGCTGCGTCCCGCTTCCGAAGCTGGTGGGCCAGCATCCGGCTTGCCTTTTCCCCATACTCGTAGACCGCCCCCTGGGCCTTCCTCCACTGCACCTCCGCCTTCCTGGTGGTCACCAGGTCGAATTCGGCCTGGAGGCTGCGCCTCTTCCTCAACAATCCTTCCTCAGGCGCTTCCGCATACCTCCTGTCTACCCTCACCATCTCCCCCACCAGCCTCTCCTCTCCCCCCGCTCCCTCCGCTCCTTATGGGCCCTAATGGAGATCAGCTCTCCCCTCACCACCGCCTTCAGTGCCTCCCATACCATCCCCACTCGGACCTCCCCGTTGTCGTTGGTCTCCAAGTACCTCTCTATACTTACTCGGACCCGCTCGCTCACCTCCTCGTCCGCCAATAGCCCCACCTCCAAGCACCACAGCGGGCGCTGGTCCCTCTCCTCCCCCATCTCCAAGTCCGCCCAATGCGGGGCGTGGTCCGAAATGGCTATTGCCGAATACTCGGTATCCTCTACACTCGCTATGAGCGCCCTACTCAAAATGAAAAAGTCGATTCGAGAATAAGCCTTATGATCATGTGAGAAGAATGAAAATTCCCTAGCCCCCGGCCTTGCAAATCTCCAAGGGTCCACCCCTCCCATTTGGTCCATAAATCCCCTCAGCACTCTAGCCGCCGCCGGCTTCCTACCCGTCCTAGACCTGGAGCGATCCAGTGCCGGATCCAACACCATGTTAAAGTCTCCCCCCATTATGTCATCATTGGCTACAGGAATAGTGCCAGAGGACTGGAGGATAGCAAATGTGGTCCCTTTGTTCAAAAAGGGGAGCAGAGACAACCCCGGCAACTATAGACCGGTGAGCCTCACGTCTGTAGTGGGTAAAGTCTTGGAGGGGATTATAAGAGACAAGATTTATAATCATCTAGATAGGAATAATATGATCAGGGATAGTCAGCATGGCTTTGTGAAGGGTAGGTCATGCCTCACAAACCTTATCGAGTTCTTTGAGAAGGTGACTGAACAGGTAGACGAGGGTAGAGCAGTTGATGTGGTGTATATGGATTTCAGCAAAGCGTTTGATAAGGTTCCCCACGGTAGGCTATTGCAGAAAATACGGAGGCTGGGGATTGAGGGTGATTTAGAGATGTGGATCAGAAATTGGCTAGCTGAAAGAAGACAGAGGGTGGTGGTTGATGGGAAATGTTCAGAATGGAGCTCAGTTACAAGTGGCGTACGACAAGGATCTGTTCTGGGGCCGTTGCTGTTTGTCATTTTTATCAATGACCTTGAGGAAGGCGCAGAAGGGTGGGTGAGCAGATTTGCAGACGATACTAAAGTCGGTGGTGTTGTCGATAGTGTGGAAGGATGTAGCAGGTTACAGAGGGATATAGATAAGCTGCAGAGCTGGGCTGAGAGGTGGCAAATGGAGTTTAATGTAGAGAAGTGTGAGGTGATTCACTTTGGAAGGAATAACAGGAATGCGGAATATTTGGCTAATGGTAAAGTTCTTGAAAGTGTGGATGAGCAGAGGGATCTAGGTGTCCATGTACATAGATCCCTGAAAGTTGCCACCCAGGTTGATAGGGTTGTGAAGAAGGCCTATGGAGTGTTGGCCTTTATTGGTAGAGGGATTGAGTTCCGGAGTCAGGAGGTCATGTTACAGCTGTACAGAACTCTGGTACGGCCGCATTTGGAGTATTGCGCACAGTTCTGGTCACCGCATTATAGGAAGGACGTGGAGGCTTTGGAGCGGGTGCAGAGGAGATTTACCAGGATGTTGCCTGGTATGGAGGGAAAATCTTATGAGGAAAGGCTGATGGACTTGAGGTTGTTTTCGTTGGAGAGAAGAAGGTTAAGAGGAGACTTAATAGAGGCATACAAAATGATCAGGGGGTTGGATAGGGTGGACAGTGAGAGCCTTCTCCCGCGTATGGAAATGGCTGGCACGAGGGGACATAGCTTTAAACTGAGGGGTAATAAATATAGGACAGAGGTCAGAGGTAGGTTCTTTGCGCAAAGAGTAGTGAAGCCGTGGAATGCCCTACCTGCTACAGGAGTGAACTCGCCAACATTGAGGGCATTTAAAAGTTTATTGGATAAACATATGGATGATAATGGCATAGTGTAGGTTAGATGGCTTTTGTTTCGGTGCAACATCGTGGGCCGAAGGGCCTGTACTGCGCTGTATTGTTCTATGTTCTATGTTCTATTATCAGGCCCCCACTTCCAAGTCTGGGATCCGACCCAACATATGCCGCATAAAACCCGCATCGTCCCAGTTCGGAGCATACAGATTGACCAGTACCACCCTCTCTCCCTGCAACTTACCACATACCATTATGTACCTACCGCCATTATCTGCCACAATGCTCGACACTTCGAATGACACCTTCTTTCCCACCAAGATCGCCACCCCTAGATTTTTGGCATCTAGCCCCGAGTGAAACACCTGACCTACCCACCCTTTCCTCAGTCTTACCTGGTCTGCCACCTTCAGGTGTGTCTCCTTGAGCATAACCACATCCGCCTTGAGCCCCTTCAGGTGCGCGAACACGCGGGCCCGCTTAACCGGCCCATTCAGTCCCCTTACATTCCAGGTTATCAGCCGGATCAGGGGGCTCCCCGCCCCCCTCTCCCGCCGACTAGTCATGACCCTCCTCGGCCAGCCACGCGCCCGCACCCCACACCCGGCCCGTTCCCCACAGCGGCATACCCCCGTCTCGCCCCCCCCCCCACTCGCTCCAGCTCCTCCTTGACCTTAGCAGCAGCAACTCGACTCTCCCCCCCCCACCCCAAGGCTAGGACCCATCCTAGCTAGTTTACTCCCCCCATTGCACTTCCGCAAGTCAGCTGACCCCTGCTTACCCCGGCCACTCCCGCCTCCCCTTCGACTCCTCCCATTGTGTGGCACACCCTCCTCTCCTGCTCCCCATCCACAGGCTCTCCCCCTCCCCCCTCCGTTCTAAGCGCGGGAAACAATCCTCGCTTCCCCGCCCCGGCACCACCCCGCCCCAGTCTTCGGCGCGGGAATAAAATCCCGCGCTCTCCACCTACCATGCCCCACCACCAACCAAAACAGTGCCCAACCCGCCCCATCCACCCTCCCCAACCCGAAAGAAAAAAACACAGAGAAAAAGAAACCCAAAACAATGCAAAGGCACCCCCCCCCCACCGAACAAAAAATAGGCATAACATATCCACCGAGTCCCCAATCGCCCATCCCGACCCTCAGTCTGTGTCCAGCTTCTCGGCCTGAACAAAGGCCCATGCCTCCTCCGGAGACTCAAAATAATGGTGCCGGTCCTTGTAGGTAACCCACAGTCGCGCCGGCTGCAACATGCCAAACTTCACCCCCTTCCTGTGCAGCACCGCCTTCGCTCGATTGTACCCGGCCCTCCTCTTCGCCACCTCCGCACTCCAGTCCTGATATATCCGAACCTCCGTGTTCTCCCACCTGCTGCTCCTCTCCTTCTTGGCCCACCTGAGCACACACTCCCGGTCGACGAACCGATGAAACCACACCAGCACCGCCCGCGGAGGCGCGTTAGCCTTGGGCCTCCTCGCCAGCACTCTATGGGCCCCTTCCAGCTCCAGGGGCCCCTGGAAGGACCCCGCTCCCATCAGTGAGTTTAACATGGTGACCACATAGGCACCCACGTCCAGCCCCTCCAGCCCCTCCGGGAGGCCCAGAACCCGCAGATTCTTCCGCCTCGATCGATTCTCCATCTCCTCGAACCGCTCCTGCCATTTCTTGTGGCACGCCTCGTTCCCACACCGGGAAACGTCGAAAAAGTGCCCTTGGGGGTCCTGAAAAGAGCCCAAAAGTCCGTTTTTGCGGGAGCCGTCAAATGTGCGACTTAGCTCCGCATAGCCGCAACCGGAAGTCTCGAGAGGTAATCCTTTTGGTAGTGATCGCTTCACCAATCTGCCCCAAAAAGTCTGTGGAAACTCCTGAAAAAGGTCTGAGAGTCCGTTCCAGACGGGAGCTGCCGAATGCGCGACCTACTCCTCCTTGGCCACCACCGGAAGCCTCGTCCCCGCTTATTCAATGGCCTTGGTAGATCTTTTCACAGTTGTTCCCTCTGCTGCTAGAATTTATCTTTAATAAAGGCCCTCAAGTCAGCTTGCATCCTTTAAGCTTGCCCTTTCCCCGCCTGCATGCTGGAAGAGGCTTTTGTGTTTCCTACAGCCAAATCTTTTACTGTTTCTGCCGGGTCTGGTGACCAAGAGACATACCATTCCTGGGGGACACTGTCGGGGGAATGTTGCAGTCTTCTTCCCACACCGGGAAATGTCGCAAAAATGCCGTTGGGGGCCCTGCAAAGAGCCCAAAAGTCCGTTCCAAGCGGGAGCTACCGAACATGCGACTTAGCTCTACATAGCCGCACCCGGACGTCCCTGCACCGGGTCATTAAAGAGCACCCTACCCAAGTCCACACCTCCACATAACCCAGTAACCCTACCCAACACTAAGGACAATTTTGGGCATGAAGGGCAATTTAGAATGGAAATCCACCTAACCTGCACATCTTTGGGCTGCGGGAGGAAACTGCAGCACCCGGAGGAAACCCACGCACACGGGGAAACACGCAGACTCCGCACATCTTTGGGTTGTGGGGTGAGACCCACGCAGACACGGGGAGAATGTGTGAACTCCACTTAGACAGTGACCCAGGGCCGGGATCGACCCCGGGTCCTTGGCGTTGTGTGGCAGCAGTGCTAATCAACATTTGTCCGGATTAAACTCCATCTGCCATTTATTCACCCCAAGTCTGCAACCAATCTATATCCTGCTGTATCCTCTGACAATCGTCTTCACTATCCGCAACTCCACCAATCTTTGTGTTGTCCACAAACTTACCAATCAGACCAGCTGCATTTTCCTCCAGATTATTTATATTTACTACGAACAAAAAAGGTCCCAGCCCTGAGCCCTACGGAACACTAATCCCAGCCCTCCATTCAGAAAAGCACCCTTCCATCGCTACCCTCTGGCTTCTATGAGCCAGGTCTGTATCCATCTTGTCAGCTCACCTCTGATCCCGTGTGACTTCACCTATTGTACCAGTCTGCCATGAGGGACCTTATCAAAAGGCTCTACTGAAGTCCATGTAGACAACATCCATTGCCCTTCCTTCATCAATCATCATAGTCACTTCCTCAAACAAATCGATCAAGTTAATGAGACACAACGTCCCTTTCACAAAACCAAGCTGCCTTTCGCAAAATCAGTTCATTTGTTTCCAATGTGAAGAAATCCTGTCCCTAAGAATCTTCTCCAAGGACAGATGCAGGGGCAGATGTTTTAGCCTTCACCTCATTGATTGCTCGAAGGCAGGTTCTGTTGGGGTGGAGGCCAGCTGCTTCCCCCTTTGCCTCAGTGTCGCTGGGGTATCTAATGGAGTTCCTGTATTTGCAGAAAGTGAAATTAGCTCTGGGAGGGGCAGATGAAGGGTTCCACCAGAGATGCGGTTTGTTTGTCACACATTCTGGGGATCTAGTTGCAGTCAAGATGTGGGGGCAGTTTGGGGGGTGGGGGGGGGTTTGGGCTGAGTTTGTTTGTGTTGTAAAAATGTTGAAAACTTGAAAAAAAATCTTCTCCAATAATTTCCTTACCACGGGATATTACAGTGGGCACAAACTACTACAATATCTGAGGAGTCATACCCTTCTTAAACAAAGGAACAACATTGGCTATTCTCCAACCCTCTGGATCATCACCTGTAGCCAATGGGAATACAATGTCCCAGCAATTTCCTCCCTTGCCCTCAGTATTCTGGCCTTGGGGATTTATCTACCTTAATGCTTTTTAAGACACTCAACACCTCCTCCTTTTTGATATTGACATGACCCAGAATCTCTACACATCCTTCCCTGACGGCATCTGGCTGTCTAGCACAATGTTATCGTTAATAGGGAATTGGAAATGTTCGTAATGGGAGCACACAATTCAGGTTCTGCCAAGACCACTCTGTTCTGGACCTATTACAAACACCATCCAAATATGAGCAAAAGAACTGAATTCCAGGGTTGAGGTATCACTGACTGCCCTTTGATATCAAGGCAGCATTTGACTGACTGGTATCAAGGGTCTGAGGAAAACTGAAGTTAATAGAAATCAAGTGGAAAACTCTCACTGGTTTGAGTGATACTCAGTTGAATAACAAACTGTGGTTGTTGGAGGCCAAGTATCTTAGCAGCAGGATATCACTGCAGGAGTTCCTCAGGGAGTGGCCAGGTAGTGTCCTGGACACAACCATCTTCAGCTGCTTCATCAATGACCTTCCCTCCACCATAAAGTCAGAGGTGGGGATGTTCACTGATGATTGCACACTGTTTCGTGCGATTTATGACTCCCCAGATATTGTAGTAGTTTGTACCCACTGTAATATCCCGCACGGGATCTCCCCATGCTCTTTGAGGAGTACAAGCTCTCCTGCTAGGGTTGGGGTATCTCAATTACCCAATGTATACTTCCAACTAGGTACAGAGAAACTTGCAAAGCCTAGTGGGTAAAATGGACAAGCCAAGGCTCAGGCAGGCTCAGAGCCTGAAATGCAAATGTGTCAGTAAAAAGACCAGGTGGTATTGAATCTCCGTCCAATTAGCATTTTAATGGGGCCGATTGGCATTTGATGGCCCATCTTCAAAGGACTGGTACTCAAGCAACCGGGACAGACCCAGACATTTCGGCGCCACTCCCTCTCCAAGGGAAATGCAAACCGTTTGGGACACACCCAGCCATCCAGATCCCCGCCCACCTATTGGCTAAGGGATTGAACAGAGTGATCAGGGATCACCCAATTAGTAAGGCCCAAATTGAAGGACCGCCCAAAAGAGCACAAAAACCCCCCGAGTATATGTTCGCTCTCTCTTGGTCTTGGTACCCCGGTCACGGCCATTGGCAAGTGCAGCAACACCAGAAGCAAGTCCAAGTTCAACACTTACTACCAGACGGATGAGCCCAGCTGAGCAGCAGTTACTCCTTCGAACCCGATAGATCCAGAATCGAACAGCGGCCACTGTTTCCTGACCTAAGCCGGGTGCCCGAAGTTAAGTACAGCTTGTCTTAGTCGATAGGTGTAGTTAACTAGTAGTGTTTGTGTTGCATGACTAATTGTGTGTAAATAAAGTACCCTTGACCTTGAACTAACTAACTGGTGTTTGGCTCTTTGATCGATAGCCGGTTGAACCTTGTGGTGGTATCATTTGATACCTGGCGACTCTAAGCATTAAGACATAGATAACACAGAAAGGGCAAATTCACTGATTGCCATAATTGGAACAAAGCCACAGAAAAGACAAAGTAAAAGAAAACACAACAGTTATTGGCGACAAAGCACTGAGAATTTATGTAGATGGCTCCTCCACAGTCCTTGAGGGAAAAAGGATAACAGGCTGTGGTATTTATGTAGAGGACGCGCAGGGACGCGCTTTAGAAGAGATAGCTTTAAAGTTGCCTGGACACTTAGGTTCGTAGGCAGCCGAGTTAGCAGCCATCGCTTACATTGTCCAGCACCCCAATTCGTTCCCAACCCCTGCAGACATATATTTGGACAGTTTGTACGTCTGCAACAGCCTAACTGAATTCCTACCCCTGTGGGAATGAAGAGGATTTATTTCCGCCGACGAAAAACCTCTACCCTCAGCCCCACTGCTCAAACATATCATTCAGACAGCTAAAGGCATAGAATACGGCATCATCAAAGTAGGAAGTCACCATCGTTCCTCTCCACCCGGTAACGTGAAAGCTGACGCCCTAGCGAAGGGAGGCTCACGGCAGGGCCACTTTTGGCAACCCCCCCCGAGAGTGCCCCAGGATACGCAGTTCAGGTCTCACAGACCAACATCCAAGACCTAGCCCAGGCACAAAAGGAAGACGAGGCATTAAAAGACATTTTATAAGGGAACTTCCCAGCTCCCTATGAAAAGTTTAGGAATTCTTTGACGGTCCATGAGGGAATCGCTTAAAAAGATGGAATTTATATAGTCCCCACCCAGGACAGGAATGAGATAATTTGCAAGTTCCATGACGGACATGGACACCAAGTGATTGAATCCACCCTTGCCCACCTCCGACCCCTCTGCTGGTGGCCCGAGATGAAAACCGACGTGTCGCACTACGTCAAAAACTGTTTAATTTGTGCTCAAAACAACCCCGATAGGTATGCGAGAAAAGCCCAGCTACGACACACCCACCTTGTAAATGGCCCGTGGACAAACCTTCAATTGGATTATATTGGTCCCCTCCCCCCCCTGCAGAAATGGATACAAGTATGTGTTAGTGGTGATAGACACATTTACGAAATGGGTCGAAGCGTTTCCCTCGAGAACAAACACAGCCAAGTCCACGGAGCAAAAATTTAACAGAGCAAATTTTTACGAGATGGGGACTGCCCCGTAATATTAAGTCGGACGAAGGTTCCCACTTTACGGGCAGGGTCATGAAAAATGTCATGACGATATTTGGGATTAAAGAAAAGTTCCACATTGCCTATCACCCACAGTCCAGCTGCATTGTGGAGCGCATGAATCGGACACTAAAGACCACACTTAGAAAGATGGTGCAGCAACACAACACAACATAGGACACAGTGCTCCCATTCGCACTGATGTTTATTAGGAACACAGTGTCGAGCTCAACAGGGTATACCCCCCATAGCCTCATGACCGGACGACCCATGAAGGGTACCGAATACTTATTCGGACTTGATTTGGCCAGCCCCGCAGTCACCGCCCTGACCCATGAGAAAGCAGTCCAGCACATGGTAGAGAATATTAGGGCAGCACAGCTCGCTGCAGCTGTTCGACTAGGTGCTAAACAAAAGCAGAGTAAGGCCTGCTTTGATAAGACAGTACACCCAATAGAGTATACAGTCGGACAGCAAGTAATGATCACCTTATACAACCCCAGCTCATTCCTCTCCCTTAAATTTGCAGGACCCTGTTCAATCTCGGACAAAGTAAGCCCCATGGTTTATAAAATCACGTTTCCAAATGGAAAATCAGGATGGTTCCATGTAAATCAACTTAAGGTTTATGGAACGCAGTGCAACCACTTGCACCACCTCTCATTGGCGATGGCAGACAATGAGGACCCGCCCACTGACAACCCGAGTTCCCCCTCCCCCAGCAGCAGCAGCACGTCCACAGACACAACCTTGACCACGCCCCCAGAATCAAATTTCACCCTAACACTCGATTCGGCTGCTAGCGACAGCGACAGCATTACTGAAGCCCCTGAGAGACCCGAACAAAGATCCCACAAACCAGGCCCCAGAGGCCCCGACCATGATACGCTCAGCCTCTTTGAAACAATTTATTTGCCCAATCCGGAATCTGACCCGCCACCCGACGACAGCACCCCCCTTGCAACCTCCCTACGGAACATGAAGCACGGGCACCATGATAATTCCTGTCGTCTGACAAGGAATGATGAAATGGACCCCACATCGGCACACGCCGCGTTAGCCCGCAAACTCCATGAACGAGTTTGGCACCCGAGAGATGCTGACAACTCTGAGTCTGACTCCCACCAGGGTAAACCCTTTGAAAATCTTTTTGAAATGGAACCTTGAGGTGTCCAGATGATGAGAGTCAGGAACCGATTGAGATTTATGGTGTCTTGCACTCTGATGCTTAGTTTGTGTTTACATTTTGTTCGTTCTCTCTTGTACGTTTGGTGTGACGTCCTCACGGACGCTTTCCTGATATAGTCATAATTACTCTTCTGACGCCACATGGCAATTAGTAAAACAAGTTTGGCTGGAGCCCATATATTTACAAATTCTTACCGCTCTTGGAAGGTTACGCAGGCAGTGAAGTAACGGCACTTATTCCCGCCCTGCCTGAGGATCTCCCATACATTTGGTCAGCCAAGCTCGGGTAGCGGCGCAACGGCACTGATCACCGCCCTACCCGGGGATCAGGGCAGCACGGTAGCATTGTGGATAGCACGGTAGCATTGTGGATAGCACAATTGCTTCACAGCTCCAAGGTCCTAGGTTCGATTCCGGCTTGGGTCACTGTCTGTGCGGAGTCTGCACATCCTCCCTGTGTGTGCGTGGTTAGGTGGATTGGCAATTCTAAATTGCCCTTAGTGTCCAAAATTGCCCTTAGTGTTGGGTGGGGTTACTGGGTTATGGGGATAGGGTGGAGGTGTGGATCTTGGGTGGGGGGCTCTTTCCAAGAGTCGGTGCAGACTCGATGGGCTGAATGGCCTCCTTCTGCACTGTAAATTCTATGAAATCTATGAAATACGCACCGCCCCATTCGGATAATTGTTTTCAAAACTCTTTTGCTGTTCTTTTCTAGTCCTGTGGTTTAAAGAATGCTTCTTGCCACAACTTTTGCCCTTTCCGGCAACCCTTCGGTTGCTATCCCACACATGCTATTTACATGTCAGAAACACTTGGTTAGAAAAACAAGTTTGCAGAGGACGGAAAAATTGTCTGCCCACTCAGCCCATCGACCACAGGCTTAGAGAGTGCTCGCCCTGTGACACAGAATTTTTTTTCCCGGATGGCTTGTCTCCGCAAATGGTTGTTTAAAAAAAAATGCGGGAGTCACATATGGTGACGATTCTCATGGGACATTGACGTTAAGGAGAGACAGACAGACATACGAGATGTTAAATAACATGATTATAACAGATACTATGCTTGTTCCCTTTGAAAGATACGAAGATACTCGAAGGCGAAGGAAAACCTGAACCCAATGAAGACGACCCTGATGATCGGCATCATGATCGTCGCTGGAACAGTACAGTTGCGTGCGTTACCTACCTCCACCTCCCTCAGCACACAGGCCCCAAACACGACCACCCAACACAACACCCCCATCCCAGACACTACACCCCACACACGCACAGTCACCAATACCCCCACATGGTGTGAGAATCTCGTTAAGTGGTATTCACTGTCCTACACAATGGAAGCTTTACTAGTGATAGCCATATTGTACAGTATCATCCAGACAACCAGATTGCGAAAATGGAGGAGGAGAGCCTCCTTCCCTCCAGTATACACATTTAGAGCCCCTTTTCTCGGATTCCTTTCTGAACCTTCCTCTTTAATAAATTTTGCGGTTGCTGTTTTTGTTAATAAAGTTTATTTGTCTGTGTATGTGAATGTTAGTGATAGGAAAAAATGTGATGCTGAGATCGGATTTTTGTGTTGTAAGATATGTTCTTTGATTGCTAAATAGCAGCGTGAGTGTAGTCTAGTTAGAGACAGTGAGAGGTTCACCTTTTACTGAACGTTAACTGGCCCCTTAGAAATTCTTAGACAAGGGAAGTAGGAAGGAACATAAGCAAGGAGTCAGGAGGGCTTGAAGGGGTCACAAAAAGTCATTGGCAAATAGGGTTAAGGAAAATCCCAAGGCTTTTTACACGTCCATAAAAAGCAAGAGGGTAGCCAGGGAAAGGGTTGGCCCACTGAAGGATAGGCAAGGCAATCTATGTGTGGAGCCAGAGGAAATGGGCGAGGTACTAAATGAATACTTTGCATCAGTATTCACCAAAGAGAAGGAATTGGTAGATGTTGAATCTGGAGAAGGGTGTGTAGATAGCCTGGGTCACATTGTGATCCAAAAAGACGAGGTGTTGGGCGTCTTAAAAAATATTAAGGTAGATAAGTCCCCAGGGCCTGATGGGATCTACCCAAGAATACTGAAGGAGGCTGGAGAGGTAATTGCTGAGGCCTTGGCAGAAATCTTTGGATCCTCACTGTCTTCAGGTGATGTCCTCGAGGACTGGAGAATAGCCAATTTTGTTCCTCTGTTTAAGAAGGGTAGCAAGGATAATCCAGGGAACTACAGGCCGGTGAGCCTTACTTCAGTGGTAGGGAAATTACTGGAGAGAATTCTTCGAGACAGGATCTGCTCCCATTTGGAAGCAAATGGACGTATTAGTGAGAGGCAGCACGGTTTTGTGAAGGGGAGGTTGTGTCTCACTAACTTGATAGAGTTTTTCGAGGAGGTCACAAAGATGATTGATGCAGGTGGGGCAGTGGATGTTGTCTATATGGACTTCAGTAAGGCCTTTGACACAGTCCCTCATGGTAGACTAGTACAAAAGGTGAAGTCACATGGAATCAGGGGTGAGCTGGCAAGGTGGATACAGAACTGGCTAGGTCATAGAAGGCAGAGAGTAGCAATGGAAGGATGCTTTTCTAATTGGAGGGCTGTGACCAGTGGTGTTCCGCAGGGATCAGTGCTGGGACCTTTGCTCTTTGTAGTATATATAAATGATTCGGAGGAAAATGGAACTGGTCTGATTAGTAAGTTTGCAGACGACACAAAGGTTAGTGGAATTGCGGATAGCGATGAGGATTGTCAGAGGATACAGCAGGATTTAGATTGTTTGGAGACTTGGGCGGAGAGATGGCAGATGGAGTTTAATCCGGACAAATGTGAGGTAATGCATTTTGGAAGGTCTAATGCAGGTAGGGAATATACAGTGAATGGTAGAACCCTCAAGAGTATTGAAAGTCAAAGAGATCTAGGTGTACAGGTCCACAGGTCACTGAAAGGGGCAACACAGGTGGAGAAGGTAGTCAAGAAGGCATACGGCATGCTTGCCTTCATTGGCCGGGGCATTGAGTATAAGAATTGGCAAGTCATGTTGCAGCTGTATAGAACCTTAGTTAGGCCACACTTGGAGTATAGTGTTCAATTCTGGTCGCCACACTACCAGAAGGATGTAGAGGCTTTCGAGAGGGTGCAGAAGAGATTTACCAGAATGTTGCCTGGTATGGAGGGCATTAGCTATGAGGAGCGGTTGAATAAACTCGGTTTGTTCTCACTGGAACGACGGAGGTTGAGGGGCGACCTGATAGAGGTCTACAAAATTATGAGGGGCATAGACAGAGTGGATAGTCAGAGGCTTTTCCCCAGGGTAGAGGGGTCAATTACTAGGGGGCATAGGTTTAAGGTGAGAGGGGCAAGGTTTAGAGTAGATGTACGAGGCAAGTTTTTTACACAGAGGGTAGTGGGTGCCTGGAACATGCTGCCGGAGGAGGTGGTGGAAGCAGGGACGATAGTGACATTTAAGGGGCATCTTGACAAATACATGAATAGGATGGGAATAGAGGGATGGATACGGACCCAGGAAGTGTAGAAGATTGTAGTTTAGTCATGCAGCATGGTCGGCATGGGCTCGGAGGGCCGAAGGGCCTGTTCCTGTGATGTACATTTCTTTGTTCTTTGTTCTTTTGTATGTGTTGTTTAGGGAAAATTAGATAAATGTCTGGACCCATAGGACAGAGTACAGTAGAACCTGTCCTTGGTTAAGGGTGCCCGGTATTTCAGAGAACAAAGAAGACCCAGTAGTGTGATCCTTCAGGCTTCGCGTTGAGGATCAAGAGGACAGAGTGTAGCCATCTGGGATGGCCACTTCCAACTAGGTACAGAGAAACTCGCAAAGCCTAGTGGGTAAAATGGACCAGCCTAAGACTCAGGCAGGCTCAGAGCCTGAAATGCATATTTGTCAGTAAAAAGTTCAGGCGGTATCGAAACTCCGTCCAAGTAGCATTTTAATGGGGCCGATTAGCATTTGATGGCCCATCTTCACCAAAACAAAGGACTGGTTGGTACTCCAGCAACCGGGACAGTCCCAGACATTTCGGCGCCACTCCCTGTCCAAGGGAAACGCAAACAACGAGGTCAGTGACCGTTTGGGACACACCCAGCCACCCAGATCCCCGCCCACCTATTGGCTAAGGAATTGAACAGAGTGATCAGGGATCACCCAATTAGTAAGGCCCAAATCGAAGGACCGCCCAAAACAACGCGAAAAGCCCCCCCGAGTATAAGAAGAAGAGTTTGCCATATGTTCACTCTCTCTTGGCCTTGGTACCCCGGTCACGGCCATCGCCAACTGCAGCAACACCAGAAGCAAGTCCAAGTTCAACGCTCGCTACCAGACGGATGAGCCCAGCTGAGCAGCAGTTACTCCTTCGAACCCGATAGATCCAGAATCGAACAGCGGCCACCGTTTCTCTGACCTAAGCCCAAAGTTAAGTACAGCTTGTCTTAGTCAATAGGTGTAGTTAACTAGTAGTGTTTATGTTGCATGACTAATTGTGTGTAAATAAAGTACCCTTGACCTTGAACTAACTAACTGGTGTTTGGCTCTTTGATCGATAGCCGGTTGAAACTTGTGGTGGTATCATTTGATACCTGGCGACTCTAAGCATTAAGACATAGACAATATAGAAAGAAGGGCAAATTCACTGATTGCCATAATTGGAACAGAGCCACAGGAAAGACAATGTAAAAGAAAGCACAACATCATCTACCTCAATGCATTTTCCTGCACTATCCCCAAATCCTTTGCTATCATTAGTATCCAGACTCAGCACGGTGACACAGTGAACAGTACTGCTGTCTCACAGCGCCAGGAACCCAAGTTCAATTCTGGCCTTGGGTCACTGTTTGTGTGGAGTTTGCATGTTCTCCCCGTGCTACGTGGGTTTCCTCCGGATTCTCCAGCAGAGAGGTGCAGAAGAGATTTACCAAAATGTTGCCTAGTATGGAGGGCATTAGCTACGAGGAGCGGTTGAATAAACTCGGTTTGTTCTCACTGGAACGAAGGAGGTTGAGGGGCGACCTGATAGAGGTCTACAAAATTATGAGGGGCATAGACAGAGTGGATAGTCAGAGGCTTTTCCCTGGGGTAGAGGGGTCAACTACTAGGGGGCATAGGTTTAAGGTGAGAGGGGCAAGATTTAGAGTAGATGTACGAGGCAAGTTTTTTTACACAGAGGGTAGTGGGTACCTGGAACTCGCTACCGGAGGAGGTGGTGGAAGCAGGGACGATAGTGACATTTAAGGGGCATTTTGACAAATACATGAATAGGATGGGAATAGAGGGATACGGACCCAGGAAGTGGAGAAGATTGTAGTTTAGTCGGGCAGCATGGTCGGCACAGGCTTGGAGGGCCGAAGGGCCTGTTCCTGTGCTGTGCATTTCTTTGTTCTTTGTTCTTTCCTCCCTCAGTCCAAAGATGTGCAGGTTAGTCGATTGGCCATGCTAAAAAATTGTCCCCAAGTGTCCGAAGGTTAGGTGGGATTACAGGATAGGGCAGGGGAGTGGGCCTAGTTAGAGTGCTCTGTCAGAGGGTCAGTACAGAGTCACTGGACTGAATGGCCTCCTTCTGCACTGTGGGGATTCTATGGGTGCGAGCTATTGGCCGCGTTGCATCATGTGAGAATCCGCGCAAGCCAGTTAGATCGCGGGAGAAGCCAAAATCGGGTGCCATGCCAGGCGCCGATCAGTTTCCGATCTAAACGGCCTGCTCCCCATGGCGAGATCCAGATCCTGACGCAACATGGCGCGAAACCAATAATCACCAATTAAGGCCAATCTCTACCCCATTAACAGGAAGGACCCCCGATCAAAACAGACTCGGAAACTACATATTAAAGTGAGGCTTGTTGTCTCGTTCTAATATGCGGATTTGCCAAAAAGTGATCTCTCCCACAATGGGCGGGATTTACATCACAATGATGCTCGAGATAGCGTTTGATCTTGCGAGGCATTGTGAGCCTGGTAGATCCCGGAAGCGGGATCTACCGACTTCTATTGGCCACGGGCTGTTTTTCGGGCGCAGTGTTGCCGTTCGATCAGTGGTGAGAATCAAGTCAGGTAGTGTGAAAGTACAGCTTGTTTAAGTTTGGCGGGGGACACAACACTGAGGCCACTAGAAAGAGTGGCAATTCTAAGAAAAATAGCTGGAGTCTGCCACTTTATTAGTGCTGATATAGTCTTGAGTGAAATACCTTTCCTGTTAAGTCAGCCTTCCATGAAAAAGGCCCGTGTGAAATTGGACATGGTGTTACGATTCAGGACTGGACCCCAACAGTTGCGAGGAAACCAGAGAGAAACCCCAATATTTTATTTTAATTTTGTAAGACTGTGAGGAAAGGATACTTCGCTCCAGGTGTGATTCCCACACACAAATAGGGATATGGTATATTAAAACAAATTTTATTACTAACACAGTACTGTTATGGGCCAGGGTTTAAAGAACCCCAAAGTGTATCATGGAGTTCACCTGATCCACAACTTTTAATAGATTGTCGTATGGGGAGCACACGGCCCACTCTACAGGTGTGGTACAGCAGAAATGGAAAAGTATTTTTAAAAACAAAACAATGTTTATTCTATGAACTCAAGTGAACCTTTTTAAAACATACAGTGAACATCTTAGCACCCATCAATTCAAATACAACCCCCAAAGAATACAACACTAAGTAATCCTTAATAACTTCACAAACAACATCCAGAAGACAAAAGAAACACCTTTTAACAGAAGCACATTAGGTTTACATTCACTACTGAGAACATTTATAATTCTGAATTCACCGAATGATCTAGAGATAGTCTTTTCATGGCAGAGTGATCAACAGTACACCTGCTCTGTCTGGCTTCAGCTCCAACACTGAAAACAAAACTAAAACACACCCTGCAGCAAACAGCCTAAAATGAAAGTAAAAAGCTGACCGACAGCCCAGCTCCAGCCACTCTCTGACATCACTGCAGTAGTAAACACCCATTTCTTAAAGATAGTCTCGCTACAGATATTTATATACATACCCATTTAAAAATACCCAATTCTTAAAGGTTCTCTCATGTGACACCTCCCCCCAGAAAAAATACCCCATCAACTTCAAGATGGTTTGATTTTTCACCTTTTCACTCTCCTTTAAGAAATGCACACAGTAAATATACTTTTTTGTTTAAAAAAAACCACACGCAAACAGGTACAATAATATAGTCCATTTTTGTTCTTCTTCCTCCAACTGAAATCCTTCCTGACTGATAGTCTCTTTGAACAAGAAGGTCTCTGCATGATCCGTCCATTGCTCTATTCCTCGGCATTTCTCTTTAAAGTCAGATACTTTAGTTCAATCTGATCGCAGAGTCCCTTGTAATTCTCCAACACAGGAGCATTGGTTATCACAGCTTTCAGGCCGTCATATGCCTGTTGAAAGTCTGCTGTCCACTGAAATTTTCGACGTTTCATCAGCAAGTCCATCAGTGGAGCAATCACGCTACAAAGCCTTTGCAAATGTTCGATCAAATCCACTCATGCCAACCGGGAGGGGCGCGGCACATGGGCTGGGGGTGGGCCCAAGCAGGGTTATGGTTGACCGGCACGGGGGGGGCGGGGACCAGGTGCCCTCCAACTAGGCTGATCACCTGGAATGTCAGAGGACTAAACCGGCCAGTCAAGAGGGCGCAGGCTCTAAAGACGGACGTAATCATGCTGCAGGAGACACATCTGAAAGTGACTGACCAGACCAGACTATGGAAGGGCTGGATTAGCCTGGTCTTCCATTCGGGCTTAGACTCTAAGTCCAGGGGGATTGCAATCATGATCAATAAACGGGTTCAATATGAGGCGGAGGGCACAATTGCAGACGGATGTGGTAGATTTCTTATGGTCCGTGGTATGCTTGAGGGGGTGAGGGTAGTCCTGGTGAATGTATATGCTCCAAATTGGGACGATGCTGACTTCATTAAAAGGTTGCTGGGAAAATCCCAGACTTAGACTCACGCAAGCTGATCATGGGTGGGGACTTCAACACGGTCCTCGACCCCGATCTAGCCCGGTCATGCTCCAGAACGGGTAGGCTCCCAGCGATGGCAAGGGAACTGAGGGGGTTCATGGAGCAGATGTGGGGGTTGACCCATGGAGAGCCAGAAGGCCGACGGGAAGGGAATATTCTTCCTACTCGCATGTTCACAAAGTATATTCTAGAATCGATTTCTTCATCATGAGCAGGGACTGTGTAGGCGGGGTAAAAAATATAGAGTACTCGGCGATCACCATCTCGGATCATGTCCCACACTGGGCTGACCTGCAGGTCTGCAAAGGGAGTTACCAATGCCCGCAATGGAGGTTAGACGTAGGATTGCTAGCGGAGGAGGGTGTGTGCGAGAGACTGTGGAAGTGCATGCAGAACTACCTGCAGGTTAATGACACAGAGGAAGTCTCAGCAGCGACCCTGTGGGAGGCGCTGAAGGCGGTGGTAAGGGGGAGCTGATTCAATCCGGGCCCACAGAGATAGAACGGACAGAGCGGGAATGGACAGGCTGGTCAAGGAGATTCACCGGACAGACAGGGAATACGCAGAGGCCCCGAGGGGGGACCTACTAAGAGATAGACGGAGACTGCAGGCCGAGCTGGGAGTGTTGTCCACGAGCAAGGCCGCGGAAAAACTCAGGAAGGCAAAGAGTGTGGTTTATGAGCATGGGGAAAAGCTAGTAGAATGCTTGTGCAGCAACTCAGGAGGACAGAGATGGCCAGAGAAATAGGTAGGGTAGTTGACGGTATGGGAAACAGAGTGGATGATCCGTCAGGTCTGAACAAGGTGTTTCGGGAGTTTAATAGCAAACTCTATACCTTGGACCCCCCTGAGGAGCCGGAGAGATGAAGCGCTTCTTGGACGGACCGACCTTCCCAAAAGTGGCCATGGGGCTAGTAGACGGACTGGGGGCCCCGATTAGAGCTGAGGAAGTATTGGGGGGCTTGAAGGCCATACAATCGGGTAAATCCCCGGGGCCGGATGGATACCCAGTGGAGTTCTATAAAAAGTTCTCGGAGATAGTGGGGCCGGTGCTGACTAGGGTATTTAACGAGGCGAGGGACAGAGGGATTCTACCCCCGACGATGTCACAGGTTACCATCTCGCCGATATTAAAACGGGATAAAGACCCGGAAGCGTGTGGGTCATACAGACCAATCTCCCTGATCAACGTCGACGCCAAGCTCCTGGCTAAGGTCTTGGTGCTTAGAATTGAGGACTGTGTCCCGGAGGTGATCGGGGAAGACCAAACAGGGTTTGTTGAAGGCAGACCGCTGGTAGCCAACTTAAGAAGACTACTCAATGTGATCATGATGCACCCGGAGGGCAGAGAGGTTGAGGCAATGGTGGCAATGGATGCCAAGAAGGTCTTTGACCGGGTGGAGTGGGACTATTTGTGGGAGGTACTCGGACGGTTCGGGTTCGGAGAGGGCTTTGTCGACTGGATCAGACTATTGTACCAGGCCACAAAAGCTAGCGTAAGGACGAATAGGACAACATTGGACTATTTTAGATGACACCGTGGGACCAGACAGGGATGTCCACTCTCCCCGTTGCTGTTCACACTGGCTACAGAACCTTTAGCGATTGCCCTGAGAGCTGCGAGGGGGTGAAAGGGAATGATTAGGGGAGGGGTGGAACACAGGGTCTCGCGTTACGCGGACAACCTGCTCCTGTACGTATCGGACCCATTGGCCGGGATGGACAGTATCCTGGGAATATTGAGAGAATTTGGCCGGTTCTCAGGGTACAAACTGAACATGACTAAGAGTGAGATGTTTGTAGTGCAGGCGATGGGCCAGGGGAATAGGTTGAAGGGCTGCCATTTAGGATGGCCGGAGGTGGTTTCCGATACTTGGGGATACAGGTGGCGTGAGACTGGGGCAGGCTGCACAAGCTAAATTTGACTAGAGTGGTGGAACAAATGAAGAGCGAGTTTCGGAGATGGATGCACTCCCGCTATCACTTGCGAGGAGAGTGCAGACGATAAAGATGACAATCCTCCCAAGATTCCTGTTTATTTTTCAGTGCCTCCCGATTTTCATCCCGCGGTCCTTCTTCAAAAGGGTCAACAAGATTATTATGGGCTTTGTCTGGGCGGGGAAGTCCCCGCGGGTGAAGAAAGCGATGCTGGAGAGAAGCCGTAGTGAGGGGGAGTTGGCGCTGCCGAACCTTAGCAACTACTACTGGGCGGCCAACATAGCCATGGTAAGGTGTTGGATGGTAGGTACGGGGTCTATTTGGGGGCGAGCGGAGGCGGCTTCGTGCAGGGCCACCAGTCTGGCAGCCCTGGTCATGGCTACCCTACCGCTCCCGCCGGCCAGGTACTCCACCAGCCCGGTAGTGGTGGCAGACCTGAGGATCTGGGGCCAGTGGAGGAAACATGTAGGGGAGGTGGGAGCATCGGTCTGGTCTCCATTATGCGACAACCACCGATTCGCCCCCGGGAACATGGACGGTGGATTCCGAGCGTGGCGGCGGGCGGGGGTGAGGAGGGTGGATGATATGTTCTTGGGGGGAGCTTCTCGAGCATGAGGGCCTTGGAGGAGAAATTCGGACTAGTAAGAGGGACTGACTTTCGGTACTTGCAAGTGCATGACTTCATACGCAGACAGGTGCCATCCTTCCCACGCCTCCCACCAAATGGGATCCAGGATAGAGTAGTTTCTAGGGGAGAGGTAGGAGCGTGGAAAGTCTCGGATATTTACCAAGAACACATGAAAGGGGAGGAGTCTCAGACAGAGGAACTGAAGCTCAAGTGGGAGGAGGAACTCGGCGAGGAGATGGAGGACAGGGTATGGGCGGAAGCCCTGAGGAAGGTAAATTCAACTGCAACATGTGCCAGGCTCAGCCTGATTCAGTGCAAGGTCGTACATCGGGCCCACATGACGGTGGCCCGGATGAGCAAATTTCTTGGGGTGAAAGACAAGTGTGCGGGAGGACCAGTGAATCACGTCTACATGTTTTGGGCATGTCCAAAACTTAGGAGATACTGGGAGGGATTTGTGGACATCATGTCCCAGGTACTGAAAACTAGGGTGGTGATGAGTCCAGGGGTGGCAATTTTTGGGGTCTCGGAAGACCCGGTGGTCCAGGAGGAGAATGAGGCCGCGTCTTGGCCTTTGCTTCCCTGGTAACCCGACGACGTATACTGCTGGCATGGAGGGACTCAAAGCCCCCAAAGACCGAAGTACGGCTCTTGGACATGTCGAGCCTTCTTGGTCTGGGAAAAATTAAGTTCGCCTTGAGAGGATCTTTATTGGGGTTCGCCCGAAGGTGGCAACCATTCATCCGGGTGCTCCGGTTCCCTCCCACAGTCCAAAGATGTGCAGGTTAGGTGGATTGGCAATTCTAAATTGCCCTTAGTGTCCAAAATTGCCCTTAGTGTTGGGTGGGATTACTGGGTTATGAGGATAGGGTGGAGGTGTGGATCTTGGGTGGGGGGCTCTTTCCAAGAGCCGGTGCAGACTCGATGGGCTGAATGGCCTCCTTCTGCACTGTAAATTCTGTGATAATCGGTGACAATGCCAAAAATACCTCAATAAAATTGTTGGTTAAAAAAAAAAAATCCACTCAGGCCAAGAAATCGCATTACTTCCCCTTGTCTTGAGGGTATCGGAAACTCCTCAAGGAAAGTGACTTGGGCTTTTCCAAATTCACTTTTGGCTAGGTTTATCACCAAACCCGCCTCCCGAGGTCGATCGAATAACTCCATCAGATGTTTCAAATGTCCGGTCCATGTTTGGCTGAAAATTACAAGATCATCGATGTACACCACACAATTGGGTAATCCTGAAACAACTTTGTTAGTTAACCGTTGAAATGTGGCTGGTATGTTTTTCATGCCAAATGGCATAACTTTGAATTGGTATATACCATCTGGAGTCACAAAAGCTGAAATCTCCTTCGCTCTTTCGGATAAAGGTATCTGCCAGTAACCTTTAAGTTAATCCAGTTTGGAAATAAAAGCTGATTGTCCCACTTTTTCAATGCAATCCTCCAAATGTGGGATAGGATAAGAGTCCTTTCTTGTAACTGCATTAACCTTTCTATAGTCCACACACAACCGTTGGGTACCGTCTGGTTTTGGTACCATCACTATGGCTGAGCTCCATTGGCTGCAACCCACTTCAATTATGCCATTTTTAAGCATACTCTCAATCTTTTTGTTAATCTGTGCAAATTTTAAAGGGTTAAGTCTACATGGATGTTGTTTGATTGGAACAGCATTCCCCACATCTACATCATGTATAGCCATTTTAGTACTTCCCAATTTATCTCTACAAACTTGCCCACGTGATATCAATAACTTTTTCAGGTCAGCTTGTTTTTCCTCTGGAAGGTAACTCAACAATTTATCCCAATTTATAAGAACATCCTCGTTTTCCAATTTAATTTGAGGTATGTCAAATTCCAAGTCATCTGGATTTGGTTCGTCACTTTGAGTTAGAATCATTAAAACCTCCTCCTTTTTCTCTTCGTCCCTTTCAAAGTATCTTTTAAGCATATTCACATGACACACTCAGTTAGTCTTCCTTCTATCTGGTGTTTTTACCACATAATTCACCTCACTTAATTTCCTTTCAATCTGATACGATCCACAAACCCTAGCTTTTAAAGGTTCACCGACCACTGGTAACAATACTAAAACTTTATCTCCACAGGCAAAACTACGAACTTTGGATTTCTTGTCCGCTACTCGTTTCATCACATTTTGTACAACTTTTAAATGTTGTCTAGCCAATTCACCTGCTCTATTTAAGCATTCCCTCAAATTCGACACGTAATCCAATAATGTAATTTCTGATTTCTCACTCACCAATTTTTCCTTAATCAATTTAAGTGGTCCTCTTACCTCATGACCAAAAATTAGTTCAAAAGGACTAAATTTGGTAGACTCATTAGGTGCATCCCTAATTGCAAACAGTACAAATGGAATTCCTTTATCCCAATCTTCTGGATAATCGTGACAATAAGCCCTCAACATTGTCTTTAATGTCTGATGCCACCTTTCTAACGCACCCTGCGACTCTGGATGGTACGCAGTTGATTTAAATTGTTTTATTCCTAAGCTATCCATAACTTCTTTGAATAACTTAGAAGTAAAATTTTATCCTTGATCCGATTGAATTTCTGTGGGTAGTCCATATCGAGTAAAGAATTTAAGTAACTCCTCCACAATTATTTTAGCTGTAATATTACGTACTGAAATGGCCTCTGGAAACCTAGTAGACACATCCATTATCGTCAAAAGATATTGATTCCCACTTTCGTTTTAGGAAGCGATCCTATGCAATTAATTAGGACCCATGTAAAGGTTCCTCAAATGCTGGAATGCGTATTATGGGCGCTGGTTTTATCACTGCTTGAGGTTTCCCTATCACTTGACATGTGTGACATGATTGACAAACTTTAACTACATCGTTATGTAGTCCAGGCCAATAAAAATGTTTCTGGATTTCAGCTTGAGTTTTCCTTGAGGTGGAAGATATAGGAGGGATATCAGAGGTAGGTTCTTTACCCAGAGAGTAGTGGGGGCCTGGAATGCACTGCCTGTGGAAGTAGTTGAGTCGGAAACATTAGGGACCTTCAAGCAGATATTGGATAGGTACATGGATTACGGTAAAATGATATAGTGTAGATTTATTTGTTCTTAAGGGCAGCACGGTAGCATTGTGGATAGCACAATTGCTTCACAGCTCCATGGTCCCAGGTTCGATTCCGGCTTGGGTCATTGTCTGTGCGGAGTCTGCACGTCCCCCCCGTGTCTGCGTGGGTTTCCTCCGGGTGCTCCGGTTTCCTCCCACAGTCCAAAGATGTGCGGTTAGGTGAATTGGCCAATGATAAATTGCCCTTAATGTCCAAATTGCCCTTGGTGTTGGGTGGAGGTGTTGAGTTTGGGTAGGGTGCTCTTTCCAAGAGCCGGTGCAGACTCAAAGGGCCGAATGGCCTCCTTCTGCACTGTAAATTCAATGATAATCTATGATTAATCTAGGACAAAGGTTCGGCACAACATCGTGGGCCGAAGGGCCTGTTCTGTGCTGTATTTTTCTATGTTCTATGTTCCTTGTTCCCAAATGACCTCCCACTGGTACCTCATCATCATAGAATTTACAGTGCAGAAGGAGGCCATTCAGCCCATCGACTCTGCACCGGCTCTTGGAAAGAGCACCCCACCCAAGGTCAACACCTCCACCCTATCCCCATAACCCAGTAACCCCACCCAACACTAAGGGCAATTTTAGACACAAAGGGCAATTTATCATGGCCAATCCACCTAAACTGCACATCTTTGGACTGTGGGAGGAAACCGGAGCACCCGGAGGAAACCCACGCACACACGGGGAGGATGTGCAGACTCCGCACAGACAGTGACCCAAGCCGGAATGGAACCTGGGACCCTGGAGCTGTGAAGCAATTGTGCTATCCACAATGCTACCGTGCTGCCTCATGTGCAACTCGCAACACCTCCTTTCTATATCCTACCAGCAATACTACTTGAAGAACTTCTGCCCACTTGTCATCCGTCTGCATATGTAAAGGTCTCCATTTTCTCATCAAGATATCACTTTTACGGTAATAACACTCAGATATACACTCAGATTCCTCTTCCGTGTATGCTTGTTGATACATTCGTTTTATTTCTACATCTTTCTGTTGTAACTGTGTCAATTTTCCTGAACTAAAAATATCCATCTCATCCTCCACCTGTTCTTATTCTTTTTCAACCATCTGATCAAAAATCGTTTCTGATAATTGCGCTTCAACTTCATCTTCACTCTTTGATTTCTCCTCTTGTCTTAACCTGTGACTTTGCGACCTTGTTACTACACAATCCGGACAAATCCCAGGATATTCATTCTTCAACACTTCAATTGTCTGATTTTCCACTGGCTTATCAACCACAGTAGGCATCACTCCCACCTGCGATCCAGCTATATCATTACCCAAGATAAACTGTATTCCTGGACAAGATAGTTTCTCTATTACTCCTACTACCACTTCACCACTCTTCACTGGACTTTCCAACCTTACCTTATATAATGGAACACTACTCCTCTCACCCTGAATTCCACATATTACCACCTTTTCTGGCAACATTCTTCCCAAACTACATAACTCCATTAAAGATTGACTAGCTCCCGTATCTCTTAAAATTGTGACTTCTTTACCTGTTCCTCCTGATACACGAGTAAACTTTACCCACACAAGTAAATTCTTTCAAGAGATCTGGCACCTTCTTGTCAATCACCTCTTGATCAGGCTGTACAATCTTTTGCACCTCCTTCGCTTTACTTGGGCTTTCCTTTACCACTTTCACAAACCCCACTGTCTTATCCTGTTTTACCACATCAGCCTTCCCAGTGCCTTTCTTCAACCACCAACACTGTGACTTTACATGGCCTCGTTTATTACAGTGAAAACATTTGAAACTTTTCATTTCTTTTCCACCCTCCTGGATTTCTATTTTAATCTGAGGTACCCATCAGATCACCTTTACCTTTACCACTGGAATATTTCTCATGTCCCCAGTTTCTATCCCTCACCGGCTGAAACTGATGTCGGAAACTAATCTTTGATTTATGAACTAATTCATAATCATCTGCCATTTCTGCTGCTCACCTCGCAGTTTTAACCCTCTGTTCTTCCACATGAGTTCTCACTACATCACGAATTGAATTTTTAAACTCCTCCATAAGTATAATTTCTCTGAGAGCTTTGGATACTGTTGAGGGAGATGGCTCACCAGGGGAAGGCAGCAGCATCCAGGTTCATGGCACCATGGCTGGCTCTGCTGCGCAGCTGGGCAGGAAGAAGAATGGCAGGGCTATAGTGATAGGGGACGCAATTGTAAGGGGAATAGACAGGCGGTTCTGCGGACACAATCGAGACTCCAGGGTGGTATGTTGCCTCCCTGGTACAAGGGTCAAGGATGTCTCGGAGCGGCTGCAGGACATTCTGGGGGAGGGAGGGTGAACAGCCAGCTGTCGTGGTGCACATAGGCACCAACGATATAGGTAAAAAACGGGACGAGGTCCTACAAGCTGAATTCAGAGAGTTAGGAGTTAAACTAAAAAGTAGGACCTCAAAGGTAGTAATCTCAGGATTGCTACCAGTGCCACGAGCTAGTCAGAGTAGGAATGTCAGGATAGATAGGATGAATGCGTGGCTCGAGAGATGGTGCAAGACGGAGGGATTCAAATTCCTGGGGCATTGGAACCGGTTCTGGGGGAGGTGGGACCAGTACAAACCGGACGGTCTGCACGTGGGTAGGACTGCAACCGATGTCCTAGAGCTGTGTTTGCTAGAGCTGTTGGGGAGAGTTTAAACTAATGTGGCAGGGGGATGGAAACCGATGCAGGAAGTTGGAAGGTAGAAAACAGGGACAGAAACAAAAGGCAGTAAGGGGGAAAGTGTAAAGCAGAGAAGCCATAGTCAAAAATCAAAAAGGGCGACAGTACAAGGTACAGTGACTGAGGGGAGCTCAGTGAATAGGACCAGGAATACTAAAAGGAATAAAACGCGAAGTGAAAACATTAATGGTAAGCGACGCGGCAGGTTGTTACATGAAGATATGGGTTCAACGACAAGGAAAATTAGGAGAAAGGTTAAGAGGAAATATAACTTAGGAGAGGTTACTGATTGAGGTGTTAAGATTCAGAACAGAGGTATAAAAGCCAACATAAGTGTACTTTACCTGAATGCTCGTGGTATTCGGAAGAAGGTAAATGGGTTGATGGCGCCAATCATCGTGAATGTCTATGATTTAGTGGCCATTACTGAAACATGGTTAAAGGATGGTCACGACTGGGAGTTAAATATCCGAGGGTATCAAACTATTCGGAAGGACAGAGTGGAAGGTAAGGGAGGTGGTGTAGCTCTGTTATGTAAGGATGACATCCAGGCAACAGTAAGGGATGACATCGGTGTTTTGGAGGATAACGGTGAATCCATTTGGGTGGAAATCAGGAAACGTAAGGCGAAAAAGTCACTGATAGGAGTAGTCTATAGGCCACCAAATAGTAACATTATGGTGGGGCAGGCAATAAACAAAGAAATAACTGATGCATGTAGAAATGGTACAGCAGTTACCATGGGAGATTTTAATCTACATGTCGATTGGTTTAACCAGGTCGGTCAAGGCAGCCTTGAGGAGGAGTTTATAGGATGTAGCTGCGATAGTTTCCTAGAACAGTATGTAATGGAACCTACGAGGGAACAAGCGGTCCGAGATCTGGTCCTGTGTAATGAGACAGGATTGATTCAGGATCTCATAGTTAGGGATCCACTCGGAGGGAGCGATCACAATATGGTGGAATTTAAAATACAAATGGAGGGTGAGAAGGTAAAATCAAGCACTAGTGTTTTGTGCTTAAACAAAGGAGATTACAATGGGATGAGAGAACAACTAGCTAAGATACACTGGGAGCAAAGACTTTACGGTGAAACAGTTGAGGAACAGTGGAGAAATTTCCAAGCGATTTTTCACAGTGCTCAGCAAAGGTTTATACCAACAAAAAGGAAGGGCGGTAGAAAGAGAGAAAATCGACCGTGGATATCTAAGGAAATAAGGGAGAGTATCAAATTGAAGTAAAAAGCATACAAAGTAGCAAAGATTAGTGGGAGACTAGAGGACTGGGAAATCTTTAGGGGGCAACAGAAAGCTATTAAAAAAGCTATAAAGAAGAGTAAGATAGATTATGAGAGTAAACTTGCTCAGAATATAAAAAGATAGTAAACGTTTCTACAAATATACAAAAGAAAAAAGAGTGGCTAAGGTAAATATTGGTCCTTTAGAGGATGAGAAGGGAGATTTAATAATGGGAGATGAGGAAATGGCTGAGGAACTGAACATGTTTTTTAGGTCGGTCTTCACAGTGGAAGACACAAATAACACACCAGTGACTTATGGAAATGAGGCTATGACAGGTGAGGACCTTGAGAGGATTGTTATCAAAGAACAAACAAAGAACAATGAAATGCACAGCACAGGAACAGGCCCTTCGGCCCTCCAAGCCCGTGCCGACCATGCTGCCCGACTAAACTACAATCTTCTACACTTCCTGGGTCCACATCCCTCTATTCCCATCCTATTCATGTATTTGTCAAGATGCCCCTTAAATGTCAATATCGTCCCTGCTTCCACCACCTCCTCCGGTAGCGAGTTCCAGGCACCCACTACCCTCTTGTTAAAAACTTGCCTCGTACATCTGCTCTAAACCTTGCCCCTCTCACCTTAAACCTATGCCCCCTAGTAATTGACCCCTCTACCCTGGGGTAAATCCTCTGACTATCCACTCTGTCTGTGCCCCTCATAATTTTGTAGACCTCTATCAGGTCACCCCTCAACCTCCGTCGTTCCAGTGAGAACAAACTGAGTTTATTCAACCGCTCCACATAGCTAATGCCCTCCATACCAGGCTACATTCTGGTAAATCTCTTCTGCACCCTCTCTAAGGAGGTAGTGATGGGCAAGATAATGGGGCTAAAGGTAGACAAGTCTCCTGGCCCTGATGAAATGCATCCCAGAGTGCTAAAAAGATGGCTAGGGAAATTGCAAATGCACTAGTGATAATTTACCAAAATTCACTAGACTCTGGGGTGGTCCCGGCGGATTGGAAATTAGCAAACGTGACACCACTGTATAAAAAAGGAGGTAGGCAGAAAGCGGGTAATTATAGGCCAGTGAGCTTAACTTCGGTAGCAGGGAAGATGCTGGAATCTATCATCAAGGAAGAAATAGCGAGGCATCTGGATGGAAATTGTCCCATTGGGCAGACGCAGCATGGGTTCATAAAGGGCAGGTTGTGCCTCACTAATTTAGTGGAATTTTTTGAGGACATTACCAGTGCGGTAGATAATGGGGAGCCAATGGATGTGGTATATCTGGATTTCAAGAAAGCCTTTGACAAGGTGCCACACAAAAGGTTGCTGCATAAGATAAAGATACATGTCATTAAGGGGTTACACTGACAGAGGGGTTCATAGCGTGTCCAGTGCAAAGAAAATCCTGGAATTCCCCATTTCTCATTTTTTGGGAGCACCATCACTTCAAGCACTGCAGCAATTTCAAGACCCACTATTACTGGGCAATAATTATGGCCCTGACAACACCTAATACATCCCAAGAGTCAAATCAGCAATATCTGCATTTGTCTGGCTAGCAATCAAACCAAACCGCTTGCTTGCAGAACTGGAGGGCACATATTTAAATACCTCAACCAAATGCAATGTTCTTACCTGGTCACCTTGCTTTGCCACAACCGTTCCAGCTTTAACCTGTTGAAGAGACACTCTGCCATCCAGCAGTAAGGGATCCTAGGAAACCGAGGAGAGAAAGAGCAGAGGTAAAGTTAATCTCTTTCTGCTCTGATAATTTACTTAACCTCATCTTGCTGTCATTGTCATTGTAAATCTCCTGTCATTCTGCGAAAAGACCATCTGCTTAAAACTCCTCAGACTAAGTTACTGGCTGTACCTGGAACTTCTAAATATAAAATCTGAAGTGCTACATTTGTCAATTTTACTTCCATTAATTTTACATCAAGGGCAGGTAGAGGAGTTCGGAAGTGATTCAACTCAATCCAAACATTTAAAGGCAGCCTATATTTAAAGGCAGCCACACAAAAGGTTGCTGCATAAGATAAAGATGCATGGCATTAAGGGGAAAGTAGTAGCATGGATAGAGGATTGGTTAATTAATAGAAAGCAAAGAGTGGGGATTAATGGGTGTTTCTCTGGTTGGCAATCAGTAGCTAGTGGTGTCCCTCAGGGATCAGTGTTGGGCCCACAACTGTTCACAATTTACATAGATGATTTGGAGATGGGGACCAAGGGCAATGTGTCCAGGTTTGCAGATGACGCTAAGATAAGTGGTAAAGCAAAACGTGCAGAGGATAATGGAAGTCTGCAGAGGGATTTGGATAGGCTAAGTGAATGGGCTAGGGTCTGGCAGATGGAATACAATGTTGACAAATGTGAGGGTATCCATTTTGGTAGGAATAACAGCAAAAGGGATTATTATTTATATGATAAAATATTAAAACATGCTGCTGTGCAGAGAGACCTGGATGTGCTAGTGCATGAGTCGCAAAAGGTTGGTTTACAGGTGCAACAGGTGATTAAGAAGGCAAATGGAATTTTGTCCTTCATTGCTAGAGGGATGGAGTTTAAGACTAGGGAGGTTATGCTGCAATTGTATAAGGTGTTAGTGAGGCCACACCTGGAATATTGTGTTCAGTTTTGGTCTCCTTACTTGAGAAAGGACGTACTGGCACTGGAGGGTGTGCAGAGGAGATTCACTAGGTTAATCCCAGAGCTGAAGGGGTTGGATTACGAGGAGAGGTTGAGTAGACTGGGACTGTACTCGTTGGAATTTAGAAGGATGAGGGGGGATCTTATAGAAACATATAAGATTATGAAGGGAATAGATAGGATAGATGCGGGCAGGTTGTTTCCAGTGGCGGGTGAAAGCAGAACTAGGGGGCATAGCCTCAAAATAAGGGGAAGTAGATTTAGGACTGAGTTTAGGAGGAACTTCTTCACCCAAAGGGTTGTGAATCTATGGAATTCCTTGCCCAGTGAAGCAGTAGAGGCTCCTTCATTAAATGTTTTTAAGATAAAGATAGACAGTTTTTTGAAGAATAAAGGGATTAAGGGTTATGGTGTTCAGGCCGGAAAGTGGAGCCTGAGACCAAAAAAGATCAGCCATGATCTCATTGAATGGCGGAGCAGGCTCGAGGGGCCAGATGGCCTACTCCTGCTCCTAGTTCTTATGTTCTAACAGTCTGCTTTTAGTCTCTGTCCGTAAGGTACTGCGTGTGATCATCTCCACCCCCAAAAACTTTGGAGCCTCTGAAAGGGCCATTGTCCACAACATACTCCCTACTTAAACTAATATATCACACCTGGAAAGCAACCACAATATGCTCACCCTTCACTGTCTTTAAGTTCACTAAGTCAATCCAATAGATAGACTTTTATCCCCCTCGAGCCCCCAATTTGTTAACGGCCAGGGTTTAGAGAACCCCAACGTGTATCATGGAGTTCACCTAACCCACAACTTTTAATAGATTGTCGTATGGGGAGCACACGGCCCACTCTACAGGTGTGGTACAGCAGAAATGGGAAAGTATTGTTTAAAACAAAACAATGTTTATTCTATGAACTCAAGTTAACCTTTTTAAAACATACAGTGAACATCTTAGCAACCATCAATTCAAATACAACCCCCAAAGAATACAACTCTAAGTAATCCTTAATAACTTCCCAAACAACATCCAGAAGACAAAAGAAACATCTTTTAACAGAAGCACATTGGGTTTACATTCAGCACTGAGAACATTTATAATTCTGAATTCACCAAATGATTAAGAGATAGTCTTTTCATGGCAGAGAGATCAACAGTACACCTGCTCTGTCTGGCTTCAGCTCCGACACTGAAAACGAAACTAAAAACACCCTGCAGCAAACAGCCTAAAACGAAAGTAAAAAGCTGACCGACAGCTCAGCTCCACCCACTCTCTGACATCACTGCAGTAGTAAACACCCATTTCTTAAAGGTACTCTCACTACAGATATTTATATACACACATTTATAAACGCCCATTTCTTAAAGGTACTCTCACATGACAGTATTACTAACTTTATCATGAAGACAAATAGCATTCATTTCATTTACCAGTTAAACAATGAAATAATTCTAACTGCTCTCTTTGTCTCCACTCAACCAAAACTCATCTCAGGCCACATTTTCTACAAGAGAGGATCGAACCATCGCGCCTTGACATTCACAGCACAGTGGTTAGCACTGTTGCTTCACAGTGTCTGGGACCCCGGTTCGATTCTGATTAACTGGTCGGTTAAAGAAGACAACTCACCACCACCTTCTGAAGGGCAGCTAGGGATGGGCAATAAATGCTGGCCGAGCCCGTGACATCCACATCCCGTAAATTAATTTTTAAAAAATAATCCATTTTTAAATACAGTTAGCAGAATCAGGAATACTTGCTGTGAAGAGCTGCCTTGGATAAACCACTTTGAGAAAGAAAGATCCTTCAAGTACCAGCTTCAGTCTCTTGCCTGAGTTAATGTGCCAGCCTTTCCAGAAACTGCTGTTCCATTCACAGACAGATGTTTAACTGAACTATATGTTCTATAGTGTAGGTTAGATGGCTTTTGTTTCGGTGCAACATTGTGGGCCGAAGGGCCTGTACTGCGCTGTATCGTTCTATGTTCTATCTTGAGAGCACAGCTTCTTGTCTGTTCATATCCCAATCTAAAAACCAAAATGAAAGAAACACCTGACTGTTCAGTCCCTGGTTCCTCCCATTACCTGCATAATCTTACTAAAACGAAACGCGAAGGGAGGGATTCTCCGTCCCACCGCGCTTGACTTCCGGCGATTCAGGACACATTATTGGCGCTCGCACCAGCGCCATGTGGAACTTGTGCAATTCCAATGAATGCCAACATCTGATACGCCGGGGTTGGGATTGGCACTGGAGATCCTGACAGGCTGCAGCCGCGAATTAGCCCCCCACTTCCCACTCACATTCATTCCAGGCAAAACGAAGCCACCCCAAAGAGCGGCCCCGAGATTCACAGATGTGGAGCTGGAGACATAGTTGGATTTGGGACACCCTGTTCCCAGGGGTGGGAAGGAGGTTGCCACCCACGGACATAAACCAGCAGAAGCCGGGTCCCACTGCCAGGACGGGACAGCAGTGCAGGAAGAAGCTGCACAAACTTCTCAGGGTGGCCTGAGTGAGTCACCACCCCCGTGCCACACACCCATAACCCCTGCCAACCTCCCCCACGCGGCCCCCCACCTGGCGGACTGGCAGGCAGTGCTGGGTCAGGCCAGCCAGGATGAGCCACGTCCACCACCCTGGCAGTAACTCCCATCCCAGACACCCAAATCCCACTCCCCTCCCCGAGAGCGATTCAACCCTACCCACCGGCAGCTGGTGTGCACCCCACCCTGCACCACATACCAACACCAATACCACCTGTCATGGCCGGGTGCCCTGCACAAACAGGTTACCAACATGTTTCCCGCGTCCGAGTGTCTCACATTGTGCATTGTCTGTCCCCCCCCGGACAAGCCGGCCCACAATTACAGGGTGAGAGAGAAGACCGAACGGGGCCTTCCGGACCTGCGGTGCCGCAGAGCAGAGGGCGCTGAACCTGGTCGGTGGGCCTGGAGGGTGGGCAGACGCCGAGGTGGAGGTCGGCATCAGGGAATCAAGTGAGCCCCCGATGGATTGTGCTGTTCCTACGGGAAATATGGCACACTCCCACTACCCCCCACAACCACGAGCATGGAGACCCTGGTCGATACGAGAGAGGTCCTCAAGGACTGACAGTGTCAGGTGACGTGAAGCCCCTGGAGCTCGCTCCGGCTGCACCTCCGTCCCAAGGAGTAGCCCAGGGGCCATCGGGCACCCCAAGGGAGGACAAAGTGATGGAGCCTGTGCCAATGACTGCCTCAGGAAGGTGCCGGAACACCTTGGCACCCCTGAATCCGCCCACCTGTCCCTGGCACATCTGATGGGCAGTGAGCAGAACAGGGCGGCAACATGCCACCTGTGACACCCAGAACACATCCAAGCCTGGTCGCTCCAGAGGAAGACCAGCAAAGGGAACCCAGGTCACAGGATGGATGTCGCATTAGGCTGCCTCCATTCCGAATGTACTGTCTGGTGATACCACCTAGGTGGAGCGTTAGAGCCCGTAAGGCCAGAAAGGCACACGCCAGTTAAGTTGTCATGGATGCAACACATCGGTTAGTCATACGGAGGGGATCGGGTACAATCCTTGTAAATAGGACAATAAATACCTGTTCACCAAATTCCAAACTGCCTTGGTCCTCTGTCAGAAGGGTGTGAGGGATGGATTGGGCTGGGAGCAGCGGGTGTGCTGGGTGGGGGATGTGAAAGTCCGCTGGTGTGGGGCGTGGGATGGGCCATGTGACTCCGGCATCCATCCCTGCCAGCAGGGGTACTGGTGGCTGGTGCTACTCATGCCAGCAGTACGCTCTGCAGCCCTATCCTGCGCCCTCCCGTGGGATCTACTATGGGCATCCCCCTTGGGTGGGCCCCACCAGCAGGGTGGTTCCCAGTTGTGTGGGTGATGGGATGGGCAGCCTGGGATGGGTGTGGGGGGGGACGGGGGGGGGGGGGGGGGGGGAACGACTGCTGGGGCACTCATACAGCCGGTAGCGTTCTGCACAACAGATCATGGTCAGTGGGGTGCGCTGCAATGTGGCTGCCTTCCAGGCCACGGCAATGGTCTGTGCCTGGACACCCAGGGCCTGGGGGTCACCCCGACCCCACAGACCATCCCCTCGCCACACCCCGCTACTCTCCCTGGCGGAAGCCCTGGCCAGTGGCAGGAGATGCAGCTCACGGCTGCACCTTTGGGAACATGTCTTACTTCATCCCTCTCCCTCAGCAGCCTTGGTACCTGTTTCCCGATTTTACATATCACAAGTGAACCTCACCATCGGTAATTCCTTCTGACGGTTGGGCCGGAGAATGCAGGGGCGGGACGTGAATGATATGCCAATGGCGTTTATTGTACAATTTGCATGCTTACGCCGGTGTGTGGAATGCATTCACGCCGCTGTTGAGGCTCCTGAGCATGGTATTCCGTGCAGCACATGCTGCTGGCCTCGACTTTCTGCTCACGTGGGATTCTCTGCACGATTGAGCTTTGCGATTCTGGCGTCATTGGATGGAGAATCCTACCCCTGTTGTTTCTCACCGGAATGTTAGAAAAGTATTAATGACATCAGGTGATAAGAATCAAAGAAAAAAAAGATGTTTTCTTTCAGCTACACATATCCTTCTTGTCAAGGATTAGGAATCCTGCTAAAAGATGCAATGTGGTTGATGTGGAATATTCAAAGCTCATCAAGGCGATTAATGCAAAATGTAAAATATATATAAACTATTGGAATACACCGCCACATTCTATTTTCAGTCTTCCATTGGCACGTAACTATAATGAGGTGGTTGTCATGGATCTAAAGGTATGGGACAATGACAGAAAGATTTTAATTTTACATTTTATTGGGGGACAACCAGATTTAGGTTTTCCACAGCGATACATAGCAAGGACAAAAAGATAATTGTAGCTAAAGTTGACCCAGACTTAGATTTACACTAAGTTTCTGACAGATAATGGAGGGGAATTTGCTATTGATGAATTTAGAGATGTGTATGAAAAGGTGAACACTGTGGTCATGAATGCCGCTGCTGAAAGTCCTTCAGCAACCGTCTCAGTGAAAGGAACCACTCAGTGACGGATGAAATGCTGCACAAATTCTTAGCAGATCAAAAATTGCATTGACATGGGTGCTGATGTAACAAATTTGCTTCAGATGGTTTCTACCTATGGGAGGTATCCCAAATTACATTCTATGCTGGCCGATAGTCCCTCTGCCCTAGAGGGAACTACAATTAGTTCAATTTTTTTCCTACACATTTGAATACTTTACATGGAGAGAAGGGTCTTGCAGAAAACCCACAGAGCTCGAGAACATCATATATGAGCATTCAAGAATTGTAGGGATTCTATGAACATTCAAGATAGGTTTTAATTCTGAGGATATGGGGTATTATGAAAGAGAGCACCATAAGGAATGGAAAAGTCCTGGTAGAAGGCGATGAGGCATCCTGCACCTCACATACTCATGTCTTGTGATGACTATGTTGGGGATCTACCGTTGATCAGGGGCAGGATAGTGGTAGGTTGAGTGACCATGATGTTCAGGACAGAGTTATCCCATCCAAAGGCCCATTGCCGAAAGCGGAATCTCTGGTGACATTTGTTCTGGAGGAGTCCAGTGAATGTAGGGATTTGATCCTTATGGGTCATACAGGCAAAGCTACGGACAAGTTTAAATATTGATTCAATGTTCAAGGTGATGGCTGATTGAGGTCCATGGACTGGCAGAATGGGGTAAAAGAATGGAAATTAATAAGTAAAAATGCAAGTTCCAGTAGTTGGTCTGAAAGTGACTTTTCTGTTAGAAAACAATCACAAACCAGAAAAAGAGTCCACTCGAGAGAAATCTGATTGTTGTTGTCCCGAATGACAATGAAGTTCAAGTAGAGGCCACAGCTTGAATAAATTACCTAATAGAAGGATGGCTACAGAATAGTCTTCAGATGGGACTAGAATCTTTAGTCGCACCAATAAACGAAAGTGCAAACCAATGAGAAGCAAAACGAAAGGAATCAGCTAGTTGGGAGGAATTTGGAGTTTATTGTGAAGAACCAGATCGGGGACAGCAACCGTGCCATATATATAAATTGGTAAGGAAAATGTTCTCACAAATGGGACTCACCAAGCTGGGGCCCAAAGAGACACAGAACGCCTTCACCAAAATGGCGCCCGAAGAGAGACAGAACCGCCTTCACCAAGATAGCGCCCAAAGAGATACAAATCCGCCCTCACCTCGATGGCGCCAGAAGAGATACATGATCACCTTTACCAAGATGGAGCCCGAAGAGACACAGAACCGCTTTCACCAAGATGGTGAGCGAAGCGAACGATCACGGCTGAGAACCGGATGTGCGGTGTAGGGTCAGCCGGATGAGGAGGGACGTGTTTCCGCGAGGTCGCTCTCCTGTCAGGAAGAAATTGGATAAGGGCGTTCCCGCGGATTAAACGGTCTGATTGAGTCCCGGACACGTCACCCTCAGGTTTATTTCGCAAATATTTTAAAACAAAATGACTGCAAGTTTGTACTTTGACGTGAACAGTAAAATATGCCAGATGTCAATTCACAAATGTGAGGGGAGGAAGAGAGAGAGAGAAAGAGAAAGAACAAACTGTCTCCCAGTGAGAGTCAGTGTGTGTGGAACTGTCCCCCAGTGAGAGTCAGTGTGTGTGGAACTGTCCCCCAGTGAGAGTCAGTGTGTGTGGAACTGTCTCCCAGTGAGTCAGTGTGTGTGTGGAACTGTCTCCCAGTGAGAGTCATTGACGTGTGTGTGGAACTGTCTCCCAGTGAGAGTCATTGACGTGTGTGTGGAACTGTCTCCCAGTGAGAGTCAGTGCGTGTGGAAATGACCCCCAGTGAGAGTCAGTGTGTGTGGAACTGTCTCCCAGTGAGAGTCAGTGTGTGTGGAACTGTCCCCCAGTGAGAGTCAGTGTGTGTGGAAATGACCCCCAGTGAGAGTCAGTGTGTGTGGAACTGTCCCCCAGTGAGAGTCAGTGTGTGTGTAACTGTCTCCCAGTGAGAGTCAGTGTGTGTGGAACTGTCTCCCAGTGAGAGTCAGTGTGTGTGGAACTGTCCCGCAGTGAGAGTCAGTGTGTGTGTGTAACTGTCCCCCAGTGAGAGTCAGTGTGTGTAACTGTCTCCCAGTGAGAGTCAGTGTGTGTGGAACTGTCCCCCAGTGAGAGTCAGTGTGTGTGGAACTGTCCCCCAGTGAGAGTCAGTGTGTGTGGAACTGTCCCCCAGCGAGAGTCAGTGTGTGTGGAACTGTCCCCCAGTGAGAGTCAGTGTGTGTGGAACTGTCCCCCTGTGAGAGTCTGTGTGTGTAACTGTCTCCCAGTGAGAGTCAGTGTGTGTGTAACTGTCCCCCAGTGAGAGTCAGTGTGTGTGGAACTGTCTCCCAGTGAGAGTCAGTGTGTGTGTAACTGTCTCCCAGTGAGAGTCAGTGTGTGTGTAACTGTCTCCCAGTGAGAGTCAGTGTGTGTGTAACTGTCTCCCAGTGAGAGTCAGTGTGTGTATAACTGTCCCCCAGTGAGAGTCCGTGTGTGTGGAACTGTCCCCCAGTGAGAGTCAGTGCGTATGTGGAACTGTCTCCCAGTGAGAGTCAGTGTGTGTGGAACTGTCTCCCAGTGAGAGTCAGTGTGTGTGGAACTGTGTCCCAGTGAGAGTCAGTGTGTGTGTAACTGTCTCCCAGTGGGAGTCACTGTGGGTGAAACTCTACCCCAGTGAGAATCACTGTGTGTGGAACTCCACTCCAGTGAGAGTCACTGTGCGTGGAACTGTCCCCGGGCAGCATGGTAGCAGAGTGGTTAACTCTGTGGCTTCACAGCGCCAGGGTCCCAGGTTCGATTCTCTGCTGGCAATTTAGCATGGCCAATCCACCTAACCTGCACACCTTTGGACTGTGGGAGGAAACCGGAGCACCCGGAGGAAACCCACGCAGACACGGGGAGAATGTACAGACTCCGCACAGACCGTGACCCAGCGGGGAATCGAACCTGGGACCCTGGCGCTGTGAAGCCACAGTGCTATCCACTTGTGCTACCGTGCTGCCATGGAGTTATGTGTGAGGTCTCTGTATGAGAGAGCCTGGGGACTGTTTACACATTGCCCTCACATTCAGACTCCCTGTCGGTGCAATAACACTTGCCCTGTGCAGAGTGTATTTGCAAAGCTGGACTGATGTGATCTTTGTCTTGTTGCAATCGTTGTTCCCAGTGCTGGGAAATGACTGTGTGGGCTTGTGCATAGGCTCCAATTGCTGTGGTTATCTGCTCACCCTGTATGTACTCTTGCTGGTTCCTGACCTCACATTTGATGAACAAGTTCTTGAGGGACAAACAGCAACAAGGTCTTTAACCAGCTGCAAAGATAAGTGTTTCCAGCAACTGCCTGTAACCCATTGAAAATCTGTGTGAGCAGTGTACTGAGATGCAGTTACACCACCTCTGAGCTGAATGTGGGGCAGAAGTCGGGAGACCCCAGAAACCCCAGCTTTCCCCATCCTCTGTCAAGCTGAAATGGAGATGTGATTTCATGGTGAAGCATTAGTGAGAGTGACAGAATTCCTTGTACTGAGAGTGCAGCTTGAGTGAACTCCAGTGGGTTGATAACTCTGACATTATAAATCAACCGCTCCTAGTGAGGAGTGGCACACACCAGGAGTGTCTGCATGCTTCCTGTTTCACATCCCGGACTTCACACACCTGCTTTAGAGATTCCATCCAGCCTGCTGCTGTTGGTCCTGAGTCAGGCATTTGGGAAGCGTTACCTAGTGTTCCAAGTGGGGGTAGTAGACCACAACATAACATCACCTGTCAACCAGTGACCTGTTTAATGTTTGCTGGCGAAGTCCATTTACTCTTGCAAAATCAGTGAATTTCTTTGTGTATGTTCTGAAGCTTGGGGCATTTGCCCCCAGCCAGTTTCCAGACTGTATTGTAGTACACTTCAGAAAGTGCTCTATGGGTCTGGCAGCATTGGTGGAGAGCAAATATAATTCATGTTTTGAACCCAGTGTGACTCTTCAGAATTAATGTGTGCACTGTTCCTCCTCCATCCTAACCCACTCTACCCCTTCTTCTTCCCACCACCGCCGCACCCAGTCCACATTCGTCGCCCAATAATAATGAAGCAAATTTGGCAACGCCAACTGCCTCTGCAACAGAGTCCTCCCCACCCTCGGCACCTTCCCCGCCCATACAAAGTCAGAGATGATTGTGTCCACTTTCCGAAAAAAGGCCTTTGGTATAAAGATCGGGAGAGCCTGAAAGATAAACAAGAACCTCGGCAGAATATTAATTTTCACCACTTGGACCCTCCCCGCCAATGTTAAGTGCAGTGTATCCCACCTCTTAAGATCCTCCCTGGCCTCCTCCACCAGCTTCGTTAAATTTCACTTATGGAGCCCCGTCCATTCCCTCGCTACCTGAATCCCCAAGTACCTAAACCTATCCCTCACTACCGTAAATGGCATCCCCCCTAAATTAGCCCGCTTCCCAAGTATTGTCCACTCAGTTCTCACCCAGTTTATGCTCCTTAATGAAGTCTTCGGCCGCTTCTGGGGTCTTGAAATAATACTCCCGGCCTCCGAACGTCACCCATAATTTTGCCGGGTAGAGCAACCCAAACGTGATCTGCCGCCGGTACAGCACCGCCTTGGCTTTGTTGAAACCTGCCCGCCGTTTTGCCAACTCGGCTCCGATGTCCTGATAAATCCGGACGTTATTTCCCTCCCAGTCGCAGCTACGCTTCTCCCTGGCCCACCGTAGAATTTTCTCTTTCTCCACAATTTTATGGAGTCTCACGATAACTGCCCGCGGCGGCTCCCCAGCTCGAGGCTTTTGCTTCAGAGACCTATGCGCTCTGTCCACTTCAGGGGCCTTATCTAGCACCCCTTCTGCCTCCAGTCCCGCCAGCATCCTCGAGACGTACCTCGTGGCACTCACACCTTCCACTCCTTCAGGCAGGCCGACTATTCGCAGGTTCTGTCTTCACGAGGTATTCTCCTGCTCCTCAACCTTTGCCCTCAGCGTTTTACTAATGTCTCCAAGGAGCCCCACCCCCGCCTCCAGAGCCACCACACGATCGCTGTGGTCCGCGATCACTCCTTCAGTCTCCCGAATCTGTGACCCCTGCACCTCCAAACACCTCCCCATCCACTCTTCAGGGGTGCCACAGCTTCTGAAATGGCCTTTGCACAATCCTCATGCCTTTCTTTCCTCTGTTTATGGAATTCTTCCTTAATAAAAGTCATCAGTTCCTGTATCTGGGGCCTTACAGCTTGCCCTTCTCCCACCTGCATGCTGAAAGAGACTGTCTGTGAAGCACAAGACTGCTTCAACTTTCCAGCCAAACCTCTCACTGTTTTCTGCCAGGTCTGGCGATCAGAAGACATACCATTCCAGGGGTAAACTACTCCTCTAATATTCACCTACGTCTTTTCATCAAAATTCCACCCGGATCTGGGTAAAAAGAGCCCTTTTCTATGACTTTGAACAGGAACAGCCCTTTATGTGACCAACCACTCCATGGTCACAAGCGGACCATCTTTTTAATGCCATCCTTAACACTTCTGTTTGGAGGCCTGTAGACAACTCCCACTACTGTTTTCCACCCCTTGTTGCTTCTTGGCTCCTCCCAGACCGATTCTACATCTAGATTTTCTGAGACAGTACCCTCTCTCAACTGCTCTGATTCTATCCTTGACCAACAATGCCTTTCAACTTTTGTCGATCTATATACCCATGTATTTCTGGTAAAATGATTGTAAATCGTCTCTGCACCCTCCAGTGCTTCTATATCCATTTTGCAATATGGCGGCCAGAGCTGAACACATTATATTTAAGTGTGCTTTAACCAAGGTTTGATACGGGATTAGCATAACATTCCTACTTTTCAATTCTACCCTCTAGTCATGAAGCCGAGTGCTTGGTTTGCTTTTTGCTGGCTTTTCTAACCTGTGACGCAACTTTGTTTGGTGCATTTGTAATTCAAGACCCCTCTGTTCCCACCTGGACTTGTACTTTCCGAGTAATAAATACCGTCCCAATTCTTCCTGCCTGAATGTACAACTTCACATTTAACTGTGTTGAACTTAATTTGCTTATTCTACAAATTTATTAATGTCCCCCTGAATTCTGCTGCAGACCATAAGACATAGGAGCGGAAGTAAGGCCATTCGGCCCATCGAGTCCACTCCACCATTCAATTATGGCTGATTTCAACTCCATTTACCCGCTCTCTCTCCATAGCCCTTAATTCCTCGAGAAATCAAGAATTTATCAACTTCTGTCTTAAAGACACTCAACGTCCCGGCCTCCACCGCCCTCTGTGGCAATGAATTCCACAGACCCACCACTCTGGCTGAAGAAATTTCTCCTCATCTCTGTTCTAAAGTGACTCCCTTTTATTCTAAGGCTGTGCCCCTGGGTCCTAGTCTCCCCCGCTAATGGAAACAACTTCCCTACATCCACCCTATCTAAGCCATTCATTATCTTGTAAGTTTCTATTAGATCTCCCCTCAACCTCCTAAACTCCAATGAATATAATCCCAGGATCCTCAGACGTTCATCGTATGTTAGGCCTACCATTCCTGGGATCATCCGTGTGAATCTCCGCTGGACCCGCTCCAGTGCCAGTATGTCCTTCCTGAGGTGTGGGGCCCAAAATTGCTCACAGTATTCTAAATGGGGCCTAACTAATGCTTTATAAAGCTTCAGAAGTACATCCCTGCTTTTATATTCCAAGCCTCTTGAGATGAATGACAACATTGCATTTGCTTTCTTAATTATGGACTCAACCTGCAAGTTTACCTTTAGAGAATCCTGGACTAGGACTCCCAAGTCCCTTTGCACTTCAGCATTATGAATTTTGTCACCGTTTAGAAAATAGTCCACGCCTCTATTCTTTTTTCCAAAGTGCAAGACCTCGCACTTGCCCACCTTGAATTTCATCAGCCATTTCTTGGACCACTCTCCTAAACTGTCTAAATCTTTCTGCAGCCTCCCCACCTCCTCCATACTACCTGCCCCTCCACCTATCTTTGTATCATCGGCAAACTTAGCCAGAATGCCCTCCGTCCCGTCATCTAGATCGTTAATATATAAAGAGAACAGCTGTGGCCCCAACACTGAACCCTGCGGGACACCACTCGTCACCGGTTGCCATTCCGAAAAAGAACCTTTTATCCCAACTCTGCCTTCTGCCTGACAGCCAATTGTCAATCCATGTTAGTACCTTGCCTCGAATATCATGGGCCCTTATTTTACTCAGCAGTCTCCCGTGAGGCACCTTATCAAAGGCCTTTTGGAAGTCAAGATAGATAACATCCATTGTCCTCCTCAATATTGCCCCCAATTTCGTGTCATCTACAAATTTAGAAATTGTATTATTGATTCTAAAGTCCAAATCGTTAATGTAAATTGTGAACAGTAGTGGTCCCAAGACTGGTTCTTGTGGGACACCCACTTCCCACCTTCTGCCACCTTGAATAACCACACTTTACTACCACTCTGCTTTCTGTCTTTAAGTCAGCTAGAAATTCATTCTGCCACTTGTCCTGACTCCACATTCGCTGGCCTTATCATTGGGCACCTTATCAAAGATCTTTTGAATATCCAGATAAATATTGACTGCATGCCCATTGTCTACTCTCACTGTTAACTCTTCAAAAAACTCTAAAGTTGGTTGAGCAAAATTTTCCCTTCGACATTCTTGCTGACAGGATACTTTTTTTTCTCTTTGCTCCTTTTGAAGGGAGTGCATTGTTTTTATTATTATTGTTCAGCTGACTGACCTTTAGGCTTCTTCTCTTTCCCCCTTGTGTAGTATATGTGTAGTAATCTCCTCCCTGGATACTTTTGCAACTGTGTCTGGATGCAACCCATCCTATCCAGGGTTTATCCTCTTGGAGTTCGTTTAACTTATTCAATACTTCCCCTTTTTAAATTGAATAATGAGATGAGTAATGAGAATATTGCATTCAATGTAATTTTCACCTATTCTATCACCCTGGTAAACCAAAACAAAATAATCATAGAATTTACAGTGCATAAGGAGGCCATTCGGCCCATCGAGTCTGCACTGGCCCTTGGAAAGGGCACCCTACTTAAGCCCATGCCTTCACCATATCCCAGTAACCCCACCTAACCTTTTGGACACCAAGGGACCATCATGACCAATCCACCTAACCTGCACATCTTTGGACTGTGGGGGGAAACTGGAGCACCCGGAGGAAACCACTGGGAGAACGTGCAAACTCCACACACACAGTCACCTGAGGTTGGAATTGAACCCGGGACACTGGAGCTGTGAGGCAGCAGTGCTAACCACTGTACCACGCAGATAATGATTTTGCATTTTTGCCATGTCCCCGTTGTTATGGGTTATCCTGTCTCCTCTCTGAGCTTTGACGAAGGGTCATCTGGACTTGAAACGTTCGCTCTTTTCTCTCCTTATAGATGCTGCCAGACCTGTTGAGATTTTCCAGCATTTTCCTGTCTACGAGATTATGAGTGCCATGGACAGAGTGGATAGTTAGATGCTCTTTCCTAGGATAGGAGAGTCAAGTACTAGGGAACATAGGTTTAAAGTGCGTGGGGAAAAGTTTAGAACAGATGTGCGAGACAAGTTTTTTTTACACAGAAGGTGGTAAATATATGGAATGCGCTGCCTGGTGAGGTGGTGGGAGTAGGTACGATAGTGACATTTAAGGGACATCACGACAAATATATGAATTGGATGGATACAGACTCCGTAAATGCATACGGTTTTAGTTTAGGCAGGTACCATGTTCGGCTTGGAGGGCCTGTTCCTGTGCTGTATTGTTCTTTGTTCTTTTCTCTTTTGGCTCCACTCTGAATAAAGGTCTTTTTTTTTAATTGATGTGCCGGTAAAATATTTTACTTTTTTTCATGTTCCTTGTTAATTTATTTGAATAGTTTCTCTTTGTCTTCCTTTTAAAAAAAATGTGCCCAATTATTTTTTTCCAATTAAGGGGCAATTTAGCATGGCCATCCACCTAACCTGCACATCTTTGGGTTGTGGGGATGAGACCCATACAGACACGGTGTGAATGTGCAAACTCCACACAGACAGTGACCCTTGGCCCAGATCAAACCCAGGCACCGTAGGCAGCAGTGCTAACCACTGTGTCACCTTGCTGCTCTCTCTTTGCCTTCCTTATTAATTTTTTGACTTGTCTCCTAATTTCCTAATTGCTTCATATTCTCTCTTACCCTGCACTCCTTTGCTGTCTATGTAGTTAATTTTTCTGAACCCTTGGTTCAGTTCTTCCCTGATGTCTTTAGTCATTATGAGTTTGTTCTCTCTCGTAAGCAGGATTTTTTTTCTCTGCAATCAAATGGTGTTCTGTTGGTGTTCTACATTAATGTTTGACAACATGTTGTCCATTTTTTCTCAAGTTCTATTTTCAGCCCACCAACGTCAGCTTTTCTACCTTGTTTTTTTATCATACTTAAGTCATCCTCTATTATCATTTTCAAGTGTATTATATTATAATAATTATTCTCTTATTTCTCTCAACTGCTCTGTTTATTTCATAGAATCATAGAATCCCTACAGTGGAGAAGGAGGCCATTCAGTCCATCGAGTCTGGACTGAAAATGGTCCTTGAAAAGAGCACCCTATTTAAGTCCATGCCTCCACCCTATGCCCGGAAGGAACCCAGTAACCCCACCTAACATTTTACACATTAAGAAGCAATTTAGCATGGCCAAATCATCTAAACTCCACATAGACAGTCACCCAATGCCGGAATTGAACACGGATCTCTAGAGCTGTGAGGCAGCAGTGTTAACCACTGTGCCACCGTGCTGCCAGATGCAACAGTAAATCTTCCCATCTTGAAAAGCAGTATGATGCAGATGCTGGAAAACTGAAATAGAGGTAGAAACTGCTGGAAATACTCAGGTTATGGCAGCATCTGCGGAGAGTTAATGATTCAGTTCTGTGACGTTTCATTAGAACTGTGAATTCTTTTGATCTGTCTGCTCCTGGGCCATTTTCAGTGTGGCTCGATAGAAATCTCTGAATTATTACCCTTGAAGTCCTGCGTTTTAAATTGGATGTGAAAAAAATAAACTAGCAGCTCATTTTAATCCATTTTCCAGCACCTGGTCTGTGACCTTGCAGGTTACAACACTTCAGATGGATCCAGGTATCTTTTAAATGTGTTGAGCGTTTCAACCTCAACCATCATCATAGGCTGTGAATTCTGGATGCTCACCCCTTCTGAGTAAAACTTATTTCCTCCTGTCCTCTCTAATCCTTTTACTAGTCACATTAAATCTATGTCCCCTGGTAATTGACCCCTCTGTTTGGGGGAAGCAAGTCTTTCTGGTCTAGGTCCCTCTACCTTGTACAATTAGGTCACCACTGAGCCTCTTTTTTGGTTCCAAGGAGAACAACCCTAGCTCATCCAATCTCTTCTGGTATCTACACATTCCCAGCCCTGGCAACATTCTTGTAAATCTCCTCTAAACTCTCCAGAGCAATTCCTGTAATGTGGCAACCAGAACTGCGCACACCATTCCAATTATGGCTCAACCAACGCTTTATACAGTTCCACAATACATCCCTACTTTTGATTTCAGTACTGTTGTTATATTTACTCGCTATAAATATGGCAGTCAATAAAGTTGCCCTTTTGTCTAGATATTGATATTATATTGCTTTCAGTGTCACCAGGTATCAAATGATACCACCACAAGGTTCAACCGGATATCGATCAAAGACCCAACAACCAGTTAGTTAGTTCAAGTTCAATAATACTTTATTTACACTCAAGATTAACTTATACATGCAACATAAATACTACGAGCTAAATTACACCTAACACTATGACAACCTGTACTTAACTTCAGGTACCCGGCTTAGGTCAGAGGATCAGTGGCCTTTGTTTGAATCTGGATCTGCTGGATCTGGAGAAGTAACTGCGGTTCAGCTTGGCTCATCCGTCTGGTAGCGAGCTTTGAACTTGGACTTGCTTCTGGTCGTGGTGCTACAGTTGGAGATAGACGTTGCCGGAGCGCCAGGTCCAAAAGAGATCGAACACATGGCAATGTCTCTCTTTACCCTTGGGGGGTTTCGCGCTCTTTTGGGCGGTCCTTAGTTTTGGACCCAATAATTCAGCAGACTTCGATCACTGCCTTCGATCTGAGCCAATAAAGGGGCAGGTGCCTTGATAGCTGGGCATGTCCCAAGCAGTCATTGACCTTGCTGTTTATGCTTCCTGAGTAAAGGGAGTGGCGTCTGGAATGTATCGGCTACCTGAATACCAGTCCTTTGTCTTGGGGAAATAGGTCATTAGAATGCAAATCGGCTGGGGGTTTCAATACAGTCTGGTTCTTTGCTTACAAATATACATTCAGACTCTGAGCCTGTCTGAATCTTGTATTGGCCATAATTCCCTTGAGTCTTTGCAATTGTCCATGTTTCTTTGTAAGTGGCCATCCCAGATGGCTACAGTCCGTCCTCTTGGATCACACTGCTGAATCTTCATCTGTTCTTTGGTGTGCCGGGTACCCTTAATCAAGGACAGGTTCTATACTACTCTGTCCTATGGATTGAAACATTTACCTAAGTTTTTAATACATCACACATCTATAAAAATTCTAAGGGGGCACTATAACATTCAAACATTCATTTAACTTTACACAAAGGGAAACCTCTAACTGTCCTTACCTTACCTAAACTACACTTATGCTGCTAGCTAATAACCAAAATTCCAGTACAAAAATTTAAACAATAGCAGCATCACATTTCTACTTAAACTGATCACATTTATAGAAAATGCAACTTTTATTGAAAACCGTGGAATTTATTAGTCAGAAAAAGGCTTCAAAAAGAGTGTGGGGTCTGTTGAAGTCCGAAAAAGGGGCTCTGAGTGTATATATTGGGGAGCGGGAGGCTCTCCTTCGCCATTTCCGAAGTCTAAGTGTCTGAACGACACTACATAGTATTGCAATAACTAATAGAGCTTCTACCGTGTATGAGAGGGAATACCATTTTATGATGTCATCGCACCATGTGGGGGTATCAATGTTTATTTCCATGTGAGGTGTGGTGTCCGGGATAGGGGTATCGTGTGGTATGGTTGTGTTTGGGGCCAATGTGGTGTGGGTTACAGGGGCCGTCGACATGTGCAACTGTAGTGATCCAACGATGATCATGATGGAGGTCATCAGTTCTGTCTTCATCTTGCCTTTTGTTCTTTGTATCCTCGTATATTCCTGGCGGTAATAATATCTATTATTATAATATCTATTATTACCTTTGTTTAATATCTCGTTTGTCTGTCCGTTTATCCTTAATATCAATTTCCCATTAGAATTGTCACCATGTGTGACTCCCTCATTTTTTTTTTAAACCAACCATTTTGGAGACAAGACATCCGAGAGAGAAAAAATTCTGTCACAGTGCGAGCAATCTCGCAGCCTGTGGTCGATGCATTGAGTGGGTGGACAATGTCTCCGTCCACTGTTGATGTAGTTTTCCATAGCAGCAGATTTTGTTTCAACCAAGTGTATTGAATATGTTGGGGGTAGTGACCGGAGGGTCATCGGAAAGCAAAAAAAAAACTGTGGCAAAGTGCATTCTTTAAACCACACCTAAAAGAACACTAAAAGAGTTTTGAAAATAACTTTCCAAATCAGAGGGACATGGGGCAAGAATGGGTGGAATCCCCGGGTAGGGCGGTGATCAGTGCCGTTGCTCCACTACCCGAGCTTGGCTGACTAAATACATAGGGGGTCCTCAGGCAGGGCGAGGATTAGTGCCATTACTCCACTGCCTGGGTGACCTCACAAGAACGGAAAGAATTTGAATATCTATGGACTTCCGCCAAACTTGTTCCTTTAACTACCATTTTGGCGTCAAAAGAGTAGTTATGACTGCATCAAGAAATTTAGCATGAGACCGAAAGAAGAAACTGTATCAAAAATGTTGTGAGAGGTCGACACAAATAGTCATCCAAAGACGAGTGTTCAACATTTAAAAATAACAAATTAAAGAAAGAAAAGTGGGCAGGCTCCATCAGAGAATAGGACACCGTAAATCTTAATCAGTTTCTTTCTCTCATCATCTGGACACCTCAGGGTTCCATTCCGAAAAGGGTCGTAAAGGGGTTACCATGGTGGGAGTCAGACTCTGAGTCAACACCATCTCCCGGTTGCCAAACCCGTGTCTGGCGTTTCTGTGCCATGGCCACGTGGGCCGTCGTGGGATCCATTTAATCATTTCTGGTCAACCGACAAGAGTTATCGCGGTGCAATTGTTTCTTGGCAAAGGGGGAAGTTGTATCGTTGGGCGGTGGGTCTGGTTCTGGTTGAGGCAAATAAATGGTATCTGAGGGGCCAAACATATCTTGGTCGGTGTTACTGGGGCTGTAGTGACTGGGGCCTGGTCTGTTTTGCCATTGGTCGGGGATCTCGAGTAAGTCCATTGTGCTGTCGCTATCAGCCGAATCAAGTTTGAGGTGGAAACTCATCCCTGGGGGCGGAGTCAAAGTCGTGTCTGTGGATGTGCTGTCCTGGCTGGGGGAGGGTTGGATAAGGTTGCCAGTGGGCGGGTCATAGTTGTCTGCTATTACCAGTGAAATGTGGTGTGAGTGGCTGCACTGAGTTCCATAAACCTTAAGTTGGTTTATATGAAACCATCCTGATTTTCCGTTTGGATACGTAATTTTATATACTGAGGGGCTTACTTTATCAGAAATCGAGTAGGGTCCTGCAAATTTGGGGGAGAGGAATGAACTCGGATTGTATAGGGAGACCATCACCTGCTGTCCGACTGTATATTCTACCGGGTGTACTGTTTTATCAAAGCAAGCCTTACTCTGCTTTTTCCTCGCGCCTAGTGGAACAGCTGCAGGGAGCTGTGCTGCTTTAATATTTTCCATTACTTGTTGGACTGCTTTTTCGTGGGTAAGGGCGGTGACTGTGGGGCTGGCCAAATCAAGTCCAAATATATACTCTGTACCCTTCATTGGTCATTGGTCATGAGGGTGTGGGGGGTGTAGCCTATTGAACTCGACACCGTGTTTCTAATAAACATCAGTGCAAATGGGAGAACTGTGTCCCATGTCATGTTGTGCTGTTGCACCATTTTCCTAATCGTTTTTAGGGTTCGGTTCATGCCTTCCACAATGCCGCTTGATTGTGGGTGATAGGCAATATGAAACTTTTGTTTCATGCCGAAAATTGAGAACATTTTTCATCACTTCCTGTAAAATGCGAACCTTGGTCGGATTCAATACTATGTGGTGTCCCCATCTTGTAAATATCTGTGATGTTGTGTCCTTGTAGGAGTAGGGACCAGCGCGCAGCTCTAATTTGGCCGTCCTTCAGCCTACCGTCTAACAGTAGGCTGCGTTGGGGTGTGCTCGGTCAAAATGGTTCCGGGGTTGAGTCCTGTTATGTACGTGAAGTACTGAACAGCCAAAAAAACTGCGAGCAAGTGCCTTTCGCAGGCTGAAAATCCTTGCTCTATCGGATCTAAAACTCGTGAGGCATAGGCTACGGGTCCTAAACGATCGTGCCTTTCTTGGAGAAGTACGGCCGAAAGGGTTCGGTCGGTTGTCGCTACCTCTATTGCGTACGGGGAGTGTGGGTCTGGTACCTGCAAAGCGGGAGCTGTACCTAGGGCGCGTTCTAGTGCATCAATGGCATCTGTGTGCTGTGGAAGCCATTTCCATGGGGCCTATTTCTTAAGGAGCTCGGAAAGTGGGGCTGCCTTTGTGGCAAAACCGTCTATATGGTTCCTGCAATAACCAACCAGCCCTAAAAATGACTGGAGTGCTGTAACATTATGGGGCAAGGGCAATTTAACAATTGAATCAATACGTTTTTGCTCTATCTCACATTTACCATGCGTCCCAACTGTTCCTAAATAAATGTCCTTTTCTTGGAGAATTTGGGCTTTTTGGGGGTTGACTTTACATCCAATTTCTTTTAGGAGACCTAATAGTTCAGAAAGTAGCGAAATGTGCTCTTCCTTGTAGGAGCAAGTCGTCCACATACTGAACGAGGCATTCGGGTCGGGAAAATTTCGATAATCGATTCGCCAATTGTCTGTGAAAAATGGAGGGGGAGTTGTGGAACCTTGTGGAAGGCATGTCCACGTGTATTGCTGTCCCTGGAAGGTGAACGCAAATTTATACTGCCAATTCTTATCCAATGGAGTGGACCAAAAGCCATTACTAATATCCAGAACCGTAAAATATTTTGACTGAAGTCCCTGCTTTAACATTGTCTCGGGACTCGTGGCTGCTAATGGAGTTACTTTATTGAGTTCTCTATAGTCGATGGTCAGTCTCCATGAACCATCAGGTTTTCTTACGGGCCAAATCGGGGCATTGTTTGTTGAGACTATGGGCCAAATTACGCCTTGATCCAATAAACTTTGAATTACCTCAGCTATTTCTCCCTCGGCTTGCTGTGGAAATCTGTATTGTTTCTGGGGCTTAGGATGGGACCTATAATGGTGACCATTCCTGGAAATTTACCGCAATCGTGCTTGTGCTGGGCAAAAGATGCTTTTTGTTTCTTCAAGACTTCCCTAATTGTTTTGTCCGTGGTAATGGTTTGTGGATCAAACCAGTAATCTCCCACTGAGCTCATCCTGTGTTCGTAGATTCCTACTGTGAGCGTGGCGGGGGGCTCGTGCTGCTCTAGCCATTTTCCACACACTTATTCACGGGGTCAAAAGAAAGGTTGTGTGAGCTCATGAAATCTACCCCAAGATGTGCTCTGCTGTTTGGGGTGCTTGGTTCTAATGTTACCGATCAGAATATCCTCAGGGGCTGTAATGTGTCCCTGCTTGAGGTGTCCTGTAAATCCACTAAGAGTGATAGTATCTGTATTGGGCCATATATCTCGCTAGTACATTGTGGAGGCGTTTTAACGTGGTTCGGGACCCTCCTGTGTCCCAAAGGAACTCTACGGGGTGTCCCCGGACTGTGCCTGTGACTACCGGTCTTCCGGACTTGTCCCAGAGCGTGTCGCAGACCCAAGTTGGGGAGTCCGAACACCGTCAATCGGTGCCATTTATGGCCAAATTATCTGAACGGGCACTAATGCTGTGGATAGACCTGCCATTGTTCCTATGTGGGGCATTTGCGTGCTGATTCCGTTGCTGGTTCGGGGGGGCATTGCATTCTCTGGCGCAATGTCCCTTCTGTCCACAATTATAGCATCCCTGTGCTTTATGGTGCTGTGTCATTTCTACCTTCATTTACCCTGTGTCCTTACTGGATTCATGTTTGCTTCCACCTTCTCCTGCTCTGCATTTTTATGTACGGATTATTCCCAAGCTCTAGAGAGTCTCTTCAGAACCCACACTTCATTGTGTGTGGCGTCTGAGGGGTCATAATTTGCACATGCTCTTTGTCCTGCATCTGTGGCGTGGGAGACTAAAATACGGGTCCATTTGGCCATATTGTCTGCAGTTAAATGGGCGTGGGCTAAATCTCCAAATACTGCTGTGAAGTGTATCCAGAGGCGTCCAGCAAATGCTGTTGGGTGCTCTCCTTTCTTCTGCTTACATCGGTTGAGTCCTTCTACGGGATCGCCTCTATGAAAGCCAATTGCATCGAGGATAGCTGTCTTCATATCCTGGAGGCTACCTCCTCCTACATTTTGTGGGTTGGGAAGGGCTGAACTAACGGATGGGTCAAGGCTCATTACTATGAGTTTCACTTGCTTCTGTTCGTCCAGACTGTCTGTTGTCTAACTCGCTCAAAGAAATGGTGTGGGTCTGATGTGGGTTGAAAGGTTTCTATTTTATCACGGGCATCCCTTAACTGGGTGATGGTTAGTGGTGTTGTGTACACAAAATCAGGTTGGTCTTCTGTCGGTACTCTCCGCTGCGTGGTGACTTGATTCATAGGGTTGTGTGCTGCCTGTGCAGTCGGTGGTGCGGATGCTTTCCTTTTCGGGGCCTGGGGGGCTCTATTCTGAATCTCTGTTCCGTTTACGTATCGATGGGCAGTTTCAATAGGTTCCTGCCAATCGGGGCCATCTTCCTGGTCTAAATTTGGTCGAAAAGTGTCTCTGAAACCATTTTGTACTGAGAGCAGTGACTCTAATCATGAAATTTGTTGCCTACATTTGGCGTGGTCTACTGAGTTCTGCGTTTGTTCCGTTGTAGAACTGTGGAGTGCTTGTGGGGCTGCCTTTAAGTCCTCGCATTGCTTCTTTAATTGCTTTACTTGGTGTTCCGTTTCTTCCCTTACCAAAACTGTGCGTTGCGTGTCTTGGTAGGCCTTATCATATTGTGTCTGAAAGCTGCTTAGGTGAGCTAGACGAAATTGGTGTGGCCGTTTGACATCAGCCATCTCCTTGTCCTTCGCTGCTAGCTGCTCTTGGAGTTGCTCATTTACTTTTTCGCATTCACTAACCTTTCCCCCACTACTCTTCTCTTTCTCCACAAGCTGTCTGCGGAGCGTCCTCACGACCTCCTCTGTGCCTCGCAATTGTGCCAAACAGGACACGATTGCCATTGGCTTACGAACTTTACCTAAACTCTTTTTATGGACCGCGGGCAGATTATCCCACCAAGTTTGTCCTGTACTACCAGGACCTATCTCTTCATTTGCATAAAACTCAGACCATAGGGGCCATCCTTTCCCCTTTAGGTACTTCCTAATTTCCTCTTCACATATGGGACACTGCTCTGCTCTATTGGTCGCTGCGACCTTGGGTTCCTGTGGGTACATTAGGCGTTCCATTGCCTTCATTGTCATTTCTACGATTATGTCTTTTGCTATCGTAATCTCTGTATCTCTGCCGTAATCTCTGTATCTCTGCCGTAATCTCTGTATCTCTGCCGTAATCTCTGTATCTCTGCCGTAATCTCTGTATCTCTGCCGTAATCTCTGTATCTCTGCCGTAATCTCTGTATCTCTGCCGTAATCTCTGTATCTCTGCCGTAAACTCTGTATCTCTGCCGTAAACTCTGTATCTCTGCCGTAAACTCTGTATCTCTGCCGTAAACTCTGTATCTCTGCCGTAAACTCTGTATCTCTGCCGTAAACTCTGTATCTCTGCCGTAAACTCTGTATCTCTGCCGTAAACTCTGTATCTCTGCCGTAAACTCTGTATCTCTGCCGTAAACTCTGTATCTCTGCCGTAATCTCTGTATCTCTGCCGTAATCTCTGTATCTCTGCCGTAATCTCTGTATCTCTGCCGTAATCTCTGTATCTCTGCCGTAATCTCTGTATCTCTGCCGTAATCTCTGTATCTCTGCCGTAATCTCTGTATCTCTGCCGTAATCTCTGTATCTCTGCCGTAATCTCTGTATCTCTGCCGTAATCTCTGTATCTCTGCCGTAATCTCTGTATCTCTGCCGTAATCTCTGTATCTCTGCCGTAATCTCTGTATCTCTGCCGTAATCTCTGTATCTCTGCCGTAATCTCTGTATCTCTGCCGTAATCTCTGTATCTCTGCCGTAATCTCTGTATCTCTGCCGTAATCTCTGTATCTCTGCCGTAATCTCTGTATCTCTGCCGTAATCTCTGTATCTCTGCCGTAATCTCTGTATCTCTGCCGTAATCTCTGTATCTCTACCATAATCTGTATCTCTGTAACTCTGCCGTAATCTCTGTAACTCTGCCGTAATCTCTGTATCTCTGCCGTAATCTCTGTATCTCTGCCGTAATCTCTGTATCTCTGCCGTAATCTCTGTATCTCTGCCGTAATCTCTGTATCTCTGCCGTAATCTCTGTATCTCTGCCGTAATCTCTGTATCTCTACCGTTATCTCTGCCGTAATCTCTGTATCTCTACCGTTATCTCTGCCGTAATCTCTGTATCTCTGCCGTAATCTCTGTATCTCTGCCGTAATCTCTGTATCTCTGCCGTAATCTCTGTATCTCTGCCGTAATCTCTGTATCTCTGCCGTAATCTCTGTATCTCTGCCGTAATCTCTGTATCTCGCCGTAAGCTCTGTATCTCTACTGTGAATTTGGGGCAGGGGGGAATAAAGCGGTGATGCATACAGCGGGTATGGCTTATGCTATTTTCTGGTTCACAGAACTCCCGAAAGTTTTTTGCAACAAAATCGAAACTCAATCCCTCTACCAATAAAAGCTAACACACCGTACGCCTTCTGAACAACCCTCTCAACCTGGGTGGCAACTTTCAGGGATCGATGTACATGGACTGAGATCTCTCTGCTCATCCACACTACCAAGAATCTTACCATTAGCCCAGTACTCTGTCTTCCTGTTATTCCTTCCAAAATGAATCACCTCACACTTTTCTGCATTAAACTCCATTTGCCACCTCTCAGCCCAGCCCTGCAGCTTATCTATGTCCCTCTGTAACTTGTAACATCGTTCCGCACTGTCCACAACTCCACCGACTTTAGTGTCATCTGCAAATTTACTCACCCATCCTTCTACGCCCTCCTCCAGGTCATTTATAAAAATGACAAACAGCAGTGGCCCCAAAACAGATCCTTGTGGTACACCACTAGTAACTGGACTCCAGTCTGAACATTTCCCATCAACCACCACCCTTTGTCTGCCAGCCAGCCAGCCAATTTCTGATCCAAACTGCTAAATCACCCTGAATCCCATGCCTCCGTATTTTCTGCAGTAGCCTACCGTGGGGAACCTTACCAAACGCTTTACTGAAATCCATATACACCACATCAACTGCTTTACCCTCATCCCCCTGTTTGGTCACCTTCTCAAAGAACTCAATAAGGTTTGTGAGGCACGACCTATCCTTCACAAAACCGTGTTGACTGTCTCTAATCAAATTATTCCTTTCCAGATGATTATACATCTTATAAACCTTTCCAAGCTTTTGCCCACAACAGAAGTAAGGCTCACTGGTCTATAGTTACCGGGGTGGTCTCTACTCCCCTTCTTGAACAAGGGGACAACATTTGCTATCTTCCAGTCTTCTGGCACTATTCCTGTAGACAAAGATGACTTAAAGATCAAAGCCAAAGGCTCAGCAATCTCCTCCCTAACTTCCCAGAGAATCCTAGGATAAATCCCATCCGGCCCAGGGGACTTATCTATTTTCACACTTTCCAGAACTGCTAACACCTCCTCCTTATGAACCTCAAGCCCTTCTAGTCTAGTAGCCTGTATCTCAGTATTCTCCTAGACAACATTGTCTTTTTCCTGTGTGAATACTGACGAAAAATATTCATTTAGCACCTCTCCTATCTCCTCGGACTCCAAGCACAACTTCCCACTACTGTCCTTGACTGGCCCTACTCTTACCCTAGTCATTCTTTTATTCCTGACATATCTATAGAAAGCTTTAGGGTTATCCTTGATCCTACCTGCCAAAGACTTCTCATGTCCCCTCCTGGCTCTTCTTGGCTCTCTCTTTAGGTCCTTCCTAGCTAACTTGTAACTCTCGAGCGCCCTAACTGAACCTTCATGTCTCATCTTTACATAAGCCCCCTTCTTCCTATTGACAAGTGTTTCGACTGCTTTAGTAAACCACGGTTCCCTTGCTCGACCACTTCCTCCCTGCCTGACAGGTACATACTTATCAAAGACACGCAGTAGCTGTTCCTTGAACAAGCACCACATTTCCATTGTGCCCATTCCCTGCAGTTTTCCTCTCCACCCGATGCATCCTAAGTCTTGCCTCATTGCATCATAATTGCCTTTCCCCCAGATATAACTCTTGCCCTGTGGTATATACCTATCCCTTTCCATCAGTAAAGTAAACATAATCGAATTGTGGTCACTATCACCAAAGTGCTCACCTACCTCCAAATCTAACACCTGTCCTGGTTCATTAGCCAGTACCAAATCCAATATGGCCTCGCCTCTCGTTTGCCTATCTACATACTGTGTCAGGAAACCCTCCACACATTGGACAAAAACGGACCCATCTAAAGTACTCGAACGATAGCGTTTCCAGTCAATATTTGGGAAGTTAAAGTCCCCCATAACAACTACCCTGTTGCTTTCGCTCCTATCCAGAATCATCTTTGCAATCCTTTCCTCTACATCTCTGGAACTTTTCAGAGGCCTATAGAAAACCCCTAACAGGGTGACCTCTCCTTGCCTATTTCTAACCTCAGCCCATACTACCTCAGTAGACGAGTCCTCATCAAACGTCCTTTCTGCCACCGTAATACTGTCCTTGACTAACAATGCCACCCCTCCCCCCCCCCCCCTTTTACCACCTTCCCTGAGCTTACTGAAATATCTAAACCCCGGCACCTGCAACAACCATTCCTGTCCCTGCTCTATCCATGTCTCCGAAATGGCCACAACATCGAAGTCCCAGGTACCAACCCACCTTATTCCGGATGCTCCTGGCATTGAAGAAAACACACGGTAAACTACCCTGCCTGCCTGCCGGTACACTCCTGCAACTTTGAAACCTTACTCATGACCTCACTACTCTCAACCTCCTGTATACTGGAGCTACAATTCAGGTTCCCAAGCCCCTGCTGGACTAGTTTAAACCCTCCCGAAGAGCATTAGCAAATTTCCCCCCAAGGATATTGGTACCCCTCTGGTCCAGGTGTAGACCATCCAGTTTGTAGAGGTCCCACCGACCCCAGAATGAGCCCCAATTATCCAGAAATCTGAAACCCTCCCTCTGCACCATACCTGTAGCCACGTGTTCAACTCCTCTCTCTCCCTATTCATCGTCTCGCTATCACGTGGCACGGGTAACAACCCAGAGATAATAACTCTGTCCTAGATCTAAGTTTCCACTCTAGCTCCCTGAATTCCTGCCTTACATCCCTATCCCTTTTCCTACCTATGTCGTTGGTACCTATGTGGACCATGACTTGGGGCTGCTCCCCCTCACCCTTAAGGATCCCGAAAACACGATCCGAGACATCACGTACCCTGGCACCTGGGAGGCAACACACCAACCGCGAGTCTCTCTCGTTCCCACAGAATCTCCTATCTATCCCCCTAACTATGGAGTCTCCAATGACTAATGCTCTACTCCTCTCCCCCCTTCCCTTCTGAGCAACAGGGACAGACTCTGTGCCAGAAACCTGTACCCCATGGCTTCCCCCTGGTAAGTCTCTCCCCCCCCCCCCCCACCACATCAGTATCCAAAGCGGTATACTTATTACTAAGGGGAACGACCACAGGGGATCCCTGTACTGACTGCTTCCTCCCAGCCCCTCTCACCATCACCCATCTATCTTTATTCTTCGGAGTTAACTACATCCCTGAAGCTTCTATCTATGACCACCTCTGCCTCCCGAATGATCCGAAGTTCATCCAGCTCCAGCTTCAGTTCCCTAACGTGGTTTCTGAGGAGCTGGAGATGGGTGCACTTCCCACAGATGAAATCAGCAGGTACACTGACGGCGTCCCTCACCTCGAACATTCTGCAGGAGGAACATTGCACTACCTTCCCTGCCATCCCGTCTGGATATAAAAAAAGAAAATGAAATAAAGAGCTTACCTGTTATTCACTTCCCTTCTCAGCAAGCACTCACTCAGCAACCTCTGCGCCCCGCACGATAACACCTGAGGGAAAATAAAAGAAAAATTACTTACTAGTCACCAGTCAATCCCTTACCTGCAGGCTGTAACGTCATGGTTCAACTTCTTTTTACTTCTACCTGTCCTCGAGCCTTCCTCTTGATCTTTACAGCGGTTGGTTTTTTTTGGTTAGAGGAGGGGGTAGGGAGGGAAACACTGAAGAAGTGTTTCGGGTTTAAGTGTCACTTGACAACAGCTCCTCCACAAACCACCTTCAAGTTAGGGTGAGCACACGGACGTATGCAAATTTCCCCCGCAACAGCCAATCAGCATCTCCGCTCTACTGCCCTCTGCTGGATGCTTGTCTTCACTTGAACAGCTGGGGTCTCTTGCTCAGGTACACCTAAGTTTGGGTGAGCACACGGATGTATGCAAATTTCCCCCGCAACAGCCAATCAGCATCTCCGCTCTACTGCCCTCTGCTGGATGCTTGTCTTCACTTGAACAGCTAGGTCTAGTCTAGTAGCCTAAATCTCAGTATTCTCCTCGACAACATTGTCTTTTTCCTGTGTGAATACTGATGAAAAATATTCATTTAGCACCTCTCCTATCTCCTTGGACTCCAAGCACAACTTCCCACTCCTGTCCTTTACTGGCCCATAGTCTTACCCTAGTCATTCGTTTATTCCTGACATATCTATAGAAAGCTTTAGGGTTATCCTTGATCGATACTGGTCTTACACTTGTGGTTTCTTTCACTTTCCCAATTGGGTTTCTAATTCAAACGTTTTGTTGGTTCTCTCGGAGTGACAAAATCACTTCTGGGTCGAGTCCCGTCCGAGGTCGCCAATAATGTTGCTATATTTACTCGCTATAAATATGGCAGTCAATAAGGTTCTTTTGTCTAGATATTGATATTATATTTCTTTCAGAGTCGCCAGGTATCCAATGATACCACCACAAGGTTCAACCGGATATCGATCAAAGACCCATCAACCAGTTAGTTCAAGTTCAATAATACTTTATTTACACACAAGATTAACTTATACATGCAACATAAACACTACGAGCTAAATTACACCTAACACTATGACAACCTGTACTTAACTTCAGGCACCCGGCTTAGGTCAGAGGATCAGTGGCCTTTGTTTGAATCTGGATCTGCTGGGTCTGGAGAAGTAACTGCGGTTCAGCTTGGCTCATCCGTCTGGTAGCGAGCGTTGAACTTGGACTTGCTTCTGGTCGTGGTGCTACAGTTGGAGATAGACGTTACCGGAGCGCCAGGTCCAAAAGAGATCGAACACATGGAAATGTCTCTCTTTATCTTGGAGGGTTTCGCGCTTTTTGGGCGGTCCTTGGGTTTGGACCCAATAATTCAGCAGATTTCGATCACTGCCTTCGATCTGAGCCAATAAAGGGGCGGGTGCCTTGATGGCTGGGCATGTCCCAAGCAGTCATTGACCTTGCTGTTTATTCTTCCTGAGTAAAGGGAGTGGCACCGATGCGTCTGGAATTGTATCGGTTACCTGAGTACCAGTCCTTTGTCTTGGGGAAATGGGTCATTAGAATGCAAATCGGCTGGGGGTTTCGATACTGTCTGGTTCTTTGCTTACCAATATACATTTAGGCTCTGAACCTGCCTGAATCTTGTAAAGGCCATATTTCCCTTGAGTCTTTGCAAATATCCATGTTTCTTTGTAAGTGGCCATCCCAGGTGGCTACCGTACCTTGTCCAATGAAAAAAAGCTTTATTTTAAAAAATATTTTTATTGGAGTTTTAATACAGTATAAAAATTAACACCAGACAGAACAAGAGAAAAAAACAGCGACATTAGAAACGCTAGAAGGAGTTCAGGGTTGTAATCTCAGTATTACGCCCTGTGGACTTCCGGGTGCGGCGATGACCAGCTGAGTCGCACGTTTCGGCATCTCCCGGTGAAACGGACTTTTGGGCTCTTGATAGGAGCCCCAACGGCAATTTTGACGGCTAAAAACACTGTGCGGTAAACCAGAAGGGAATCCCCCCTGGATACGGATGAAAAAAGGAGGAGAAAGTGGCCGGATTGCAGTGGATCCTTTAGAACAGCGGCAAGGAAGGCAAGCAAAAACCAAGATGGCGTCGGAAGGTGGCAGTTTAACATGGGGCCCTGAACAACAAGAGTTCTTGAAATGCTGTGTGGAAGAGCTGAAAAAGGAAATGAAGAAAGAGCTGTTGGCCCTGATACTACAGGCGATCGAAGGGCTAAAGGAGGAACAAAAGACCCAGGAGCGGGAGCTTCGGGTCGTGAAGGCAAAGGCAGCCGAGAATGAGGACGACATACAGGGCCTGGTGGTGAAGACGGAGACGCATGAGGCACATCAGAAACGATGTGTGGAAAACATAGAACATAGAACAATACAGCGCAGCACAGGCCCTTCGGCCCACGATGTTGCACCGAAACAAAAGCCATCTAACCTACACTATGCCATTATCATCCATATGTTTATCCAATAAACTTTTAAATGCCCTCAATGTTGGCGAGTTCACTACTGGAGCAGGTAGGGCATTCCACGGCCTCACTACACTTTGCGTAAAGAACCTACCTCTGACCTCTGTCCTATATCTATTACCCCTCAGTTTTAAGTTATGTCCCCTCGTGCCAGCCATATCCATCCGCGGGAGAAGGCTCTCACTGTCCACCCTATCCAACCCCCTGATCATTTTGTATGCCTCTATTAAGTCTCCTCTTAACCTCCTTCTCTCCAACGAAAACAACCTCAAGTCCATCAGCCTTTCCTCATAAGATTTTCCCTCCATACCAGGCAACATCCTGGTAAATCTCCTCTGCACCCGCTCCAAAGCCTCCACGTCCTTCCTATAATGCGGTGACCAGAACTGTACGCAATACTCCAAATGCGGCCGTACCAGAGTTCTGTACAGCTGCAACATGACCTCCCGACTCCGGAACTCAATCCCTCTACCAATAAAGGCCAACACTCCATAGGCCTTCTTCACAACCCTATCAACCTGGGTGGCAACTTTCAGGGATCTATGTACCTGGACACCTAGATCCCTCTGCTCATCCACACTTTCAAGAACTTTACCATTAGCCAAATATTCCGCATTCCTGTTATTCCTTCCAAAGTGAATCACCTCACACTTCTCTACATTAAACTCCATTTGCCACCTCTCAGCCCAGCTCTGCAGCTTATCTATATCCCTCTGTAACCTGCTACATCCTTCCACACTATCGTCAACACCACCGACTTTAGTATCGTCTGCAAATTTACTCACCCACCCTTCTGCGCCTTCCTCTAGGTCATTGATAAAAATGACAAGCAGCAACGGCCCCAGAACAGATCCTTGTGGTACTCCACTTGTGACTGTACTCCATTCTGAACATTTCCCATCAACCACCACCCTCTGTCTTCTTTCAGCTAGCCAATTTCTGATCCACATCTCTAAATCACCCTCAATCCCCAGCCTCCATATTTTTTGCAATAGCCTACCGTGGGGAACCTTATCAAACGCTTTGCTGAAATCCATATACACCACATCAACTGCTCTACCCTCGTCTACCTGTTCAGTCACCTTCTCAAAGAACTCAATAAGGTTTGTGAGGCATGACCTACCCTTCACATAGCCATGCTGACTATCCCTGATCATATTATTCCTATCTAGATTATTATAAATCTTGTCTCTTATAATCCCCTCCAAGACTTTACCCACTACAGACGTGAGGCTCACCGGTCTATAGTTGCCGGGGTTGTCTCTGCTCCCCTTTTTGAACAAAGGGACCACATTTTCTATCCTCCAGTCCTCTGGCACTATTCCTGTAGCCAATGATGACATAAAAATCAAAGCCAAAGGTCCAGCAATCTCTTCCCTGGCCTCCCAGAGAATCCTAGGATAAATCCCATCAGGTCCCGGGGACTTACCTATTTTCAGCCTGTCCAGAATTGCCAACACCTCTTCCCGAAAGGTTGGAGGCACTGGAGAACAACGCAAGGAGGAACAACCTGAGGATTCTTGGTCTTCCTGAAGGTGCGGAGGGAGCGGACGTCGGGGCATATGTGAGCACGATGCTGGACTCGTTAATGGGAGCGGAGGCCCCGGCGGGTCCGTTGGAGGTGGAGGGAGCATACCGAGTGATGGCGCGAGGACCGAGAGCAGGAGAAATTCCCAGAGCCATAGTGGTGAGATTCCTCCGTTTTAAGGATAGAGAAATGGTCCATAGATGGGCGAAGAAAACTCGGAGCAGTAAATGGGAGAACGCGGTGATCCGCGTTTATCAAGACTGGAGTGCGGAGGTGGCGAGAAGGAGGGCGAGCTTTAATCGGGCCAAGGCGATGCTTCATAAAAAGATGATAAAATTTGGAATGCTGCAACCGGCAAGACTGTGGGTCACATATCGAGGGAGGCACCACTACTTTGAGACGGCGGATGAAGCGTGGACCTTTATTGTGGAAGAAAAACTGGAATGAGCGGGTTATTAAAAAGAACGTTTGAACAAAGTGGTGGGGCGAATGTGGGGGGCGAAGAGGGGGGTTAAAAAGGGGGGAAAGAGGAGTTTTATGTACTAATCCTGCGATGTGGTAACTTTTCTCTCGTCCACAGGTGGTGATGGGGGGAGGAGGGGAGGTGGAGGAGATGGGGCGTTGGCCATTGTGGGCGGGGCCAAGGGAGAAGCGCGGGCTTGGTTCCCGCTCTATGATAATCATGGCGGGAATAGAGAAGCAGGAAGGAGGGGGCGTCGCACGGTGCGAGCCGAGGTCACGGGGGGAAGCCGAGGTCGGCCAGAGTTTGCTGACTTTTGGGAGCAACATGGGGGGAGTAATTACGCGAGCGGGGGATCTAGCGGGGGGGGGGTTGGGAGGGGGGAATTACTGGGTTGCTGCTGCTGGGGAGAGGGGGGAGCTGGTATGGGAGGGGATGGGCGGGGGGGCACCGCCTGGGGGAGATACAGCTGCGTGGGAACCGGGTGAGGAGCTGGAAAAGGGGGGGGGTGGGGGGGGGGGGCGGGGGGTTGGGGGGGCGGGCGGGGGGGGGGTAGGAAGCCCCCCAACCCGGCTGATCACGTGGAACGTGAGAGGGCTGAACGGGCCGATAAAGAGGGCACAGGTACTCTCACTCCTTAAGAAACTTAAGGCAGATGTGGATATGTTACAGGAAACGCACCTGAAACTGATAGGTTAGGCTACGCAAAGGATGGGTGGGGCAGTTGTTCCATTCGGGGCTAGATGCGAAAAACAGGGGGGTGGCTATATTAGTGGGGAAGCGGGTAATGTTCGAGGCAAAGACTATAGTGGCGGATAACGGGGGCAGATACGTGATGGTGAGTGGCAAACTACAGGGGAGACGGTGGTTTTGGTAAACGTATATGCCCCGAACTGGGATGATGCCAATTTTATGAGGCGGATGCTAGGACGCATTCCGGACCTAGAGATGGGAAAGCTGATAATGGGGGGAGATTTTAATACGGTGTTGGAACCAGGGCTGGATAGGTCGAAGTCCAGGACTGGAAGGAGGCCGGCAGCAACCAAGGTACTTAAAGATTTTATGGAGCAGATGGGAGGTGTAGACCCGTGGAAATTTAGCAGACCTAGGAGTAAGGAGTTCTCGTTTTTCTCCTATGCCCATAAAGTCTACTCGCGAATAGACTTTTTTGTGCTGGGAAGGGCGAAGGTGAGGGGAACGGAGTATACGGTTATAGCCATTTCGGATCACGCTCCACACTGGGTAGACTTGGAGATAGGGGAGGAAACAGGAGGGCGCCCACCCTGGAGAATGGACATGGGACTAATGGCAGATGAGGGGGTGTGTCTAAGGGTGAGGGGGTGCATTGAAAAGTACTTGGAACTCAATGATAATGGGGAGGTCCAGGTGGGAGTGGTCTGGGAGGCGCTGAAGGCGGTGGTTAGAGGGGAGCTGATATCAATAAGGGCACATAAAGGGAAGCAGGAGAGTAAGGAACGGGAGTGGTTGCTGCAAGAACGTTTGAGGGTGGACAGACAATATGCGGAAGCACCGGAGGAGGGACTGTACAGGGAAAGGCAAAGGCTACATGTAGAATTTGACTTGCTGACTACGGGCACTGCAGAGGCACAATGGAGGAAGGCACAGGGTGTACAGTACGAATATGGGGAGAAGGCGAGCAGGTTGCTGGCACACCAATTGAGGAAAAGGGGAGCAGCGAGGGAAATAGGGGGAGTGAGGGATGAGGAAGGAGAGATGGAGCGGGGAGCGGAGAGAGTGAATGGAGTGTTCAAGACATTTTATAAAAAATTATATGAAGCTCAACCCCCGGATGGGAAGGAGAGAATGATGGGCTTCTTGGATCGGCTGGAATTTCCCAAGGTGGAAGAGCAGGAAAGGGTGGGACTGGGAGCACAGATCGAGGTAGAAGAAGTGGTGAAAGGAATTAGGAGCATGCAGGCGGGAAAGGCCCCGGGACCGGATGGATTCCCAGTCGAATTCTATAGAAAATATGTGGACTTGCTCACCCCGGTATTGACGAGGACCTTTAATGAGGCAAAGGAAAGGGGACAACTGCCCCCGACTGTGTCTGAAGCAACGATATCGCTTCTCTTAAAGAAGGAAAAGGACCCGCTACAATGCGGGTCCTATAGACCTATTTCCCTCCTAAATGTAGATGCCAAGATCCTGGCCAAGGTAATGGCAATGAGAATAGAGGAATGTGTCCCGGGGGTGGTCCACGAGGACCAAACTGGGTTTGTGAAGGGGAGACAGCTGAACACTAATATACAGAGGCTGTTAGGGGTAATGATGATGGCCCCACCAGAGGGGGAAACGGAGATAGTAGTGGCGATGGATGCCGAGAAAGCATTTGATAGAGTGGAGTGGGATTATTTGTGGGAGGTGTTGAGGAGATTTGGTTTTGGAGAGGGGTATGTTAGATGGGTGCAGCTGTTGTATAGGGCCCCGATGGCGAGCTTGGTCACGAATGGACGGGGATCTGCATATTTTCGGCTCCATAGAGGGACAAGGCAGGGATGCCCTCTGTCCCCATTATTGTTTGCACTGGCGATTGAGCCCCTGGCGATAGCGTTGAGGGGTTCCAAGAAGTGGAGGGGAGTACTTAGAGGAGGAGAAGAACACCGGGTATCTTTGTATGCGGACGATTTGCTACTATACGTGGCAGACCCGGCGGAGGGGATGCCAGAAATAATGCGGATACTTGGGGAGTTTGGAGATTTTTCAGGGTATAAATTGAACAAGGGGAAAAGTGAGTTGTTTGTGGTGCATCCAGGGGAGCAGAGTAGAGAAATAGAGGACCTACCGTTGAGGAAGGTAACAAGGGACTTTCGTTACCTGGGGATCCAGATAGCCAAGAATTGGGGCACATCGCATAGGTTAAATTTAACGCGGTTGGTGGAACAAATGGAGGAGGATTTCAAGAGATGGGATATGGTATCCCTGTCACTGGCAGGGAGGGTGCAGGCGGTTAAGATGGTGGCCCTCCCGAGATTCCTCTTTGTGTTTCAGTGCCTCCCGGTGGTGATCACGAAGGCTTTTTTAAAAAGGATTGAAAAGAGCATCTTGGGTTTTGTGTGGGCCGGGAAGACCCCGAGAGTGAGGAAGGGATTCTTACAGCGTAGCAGGGATAGGGGGGGCTGGCACTACCGAGCCTAAGTGAGTATTATTGGGCCGCTAATATTTCAATGGTGAGTAAGTGGATGGGAGAGGAGGAGGGAGCGGCGTGGAAGAGATTAGAGAGGGCGTCCTGTAGGGGGACTAGCCTACAGGCTATGGTGACAGCCCCATTGCCGTTCTCACCGAGGAACTACACCACAAGCCCGGTGGTGGTGGCTACACTGAAGATTTGGGGACAGTGGAGACGGCATAGGGGAAAGACTGGAGCCTTGGGGGGTGTCCCCGATAAGAAACAACCATAGGTTTGCCCCGGGGGGAATGGATGGGGGATATGGAATGTCCAAGGTCCCTCACTTCCTCAAGGGAGTATTTATTGCATATCCTCACTTTGTTTACTCTCCCCAAATGTATTACCTCGCACTGTTCCAGATAAAATTCCATTTGCCACTTCTCTGCCTACTCAACCAAATCTTCATAAAATTCTGGAGTCAACAGCCTCTTTATCATCAACTACATGGTCAACCTTTGTGTCATCTGCAAATTTTCTGATCATGCCTCCCATATTTAAGTCCAAATTGTTGACAGATGCAACACACAGCAAGGGCCCAAAGACTGAGCCCTGTTGAACGCCGCTGAAGATTTTACAGGTTTCTACCTACATCATTTGTTCTAACATGGATGGCAATTGGATTTATCCTCTCGCCCACCTTTCCAATTTCAACTACAGCTGCTGAGAGATATCCCTTGCCCAGGCTCGGATGGGCAACACACTCTTTGGGGTTCTTGTTTTTGACTACAGGGGACACTACCTATCCCCTGAATTATTGAGTCCCCTATAACTACTGCATATTCTGGTCTTTGCCTGGTAGACAGATCCATGCTGCCTTGGTCTGCAATGTGAGTGGTCAGTCTGGAATCTTTCTCTTTTTCCTCACATAGTAAGTATGTTGTACCTGTTGGACAGGACCATGTTTTCTCAGCCTTTCCTAAAGCTCTACCAGCTAGCTCCGTATCCTTTCCTTATACTTTCGTACACTTCGTCTACTCCGTATACTTTCCTTTTCCTCTGGGATGTGACTGTATTTGAATGGAATTGTTCAGAAGCTTCCCTTCTGCGCTTGTGTGTCTCAAACTTAGACTCCAGTTCTGAGCCGGGGAGATCGGAAATTGAGACAGTTCCTGCAGATGTGTTTACTCGGGACGGTCTCACTGTGGAATAGTGGATGCATTGGTGGTCATCTTCCAGGATTCTTCAGACTGGAATAGTTCCTACAGATTTGAGGGTAGCACATGTAACCCAACTATTTAAAAAGGGAGGTAGAGAGAAAACAGAATTATAGACCAGTCAGCCAGATGTCAGTAGTGAGGAAAATTCAAGAATCCATTATGAAAGATTTTATAGCAGAGCACTTACAAAACAGTAGCAGGATCAGACACAGTATGGATTTATGAAAGGGAAATCACGCTTGCCAAATTACTGGAATTCTTCAAGGATGTAACTAGTAGAGTTGATAAGGGGGAGCCAGTGGATGTGGTTATTTGGATTTTCAGAAGGCTTTCGACAAAGTCCTACATAAGAGATGTGTGTAAAATGGGATTAGTGATAGTGCATTGAGATGGCAGACAGGAAACAAAGAGTAGCAATAAACGTTTTCATATACGAGGGAATGGACAGAGTGGACAGTCAGAAACTTTTCCCAGGGTGGAAGAGTCAATTACTAGGGGACATAGGTTTAAGGTATCAGGGGCAAAGTTTAGATGTGAGGGGCAAGGTTTCGAGGAGGGAAGGTAGTGGGTGCCTGGAACTCGCTGCTGGAGGAGGTGGTGGAAGCAGGTACAATAGTTATGTTTACGGGTCGTCTTGCCAAATACATGAATAGGATGGGAATAGAGGTCCCAGAAGTTTAAAAGGTTTCAGTTTAGATGAGCAGCATGGTCAACGTAGGCTTGGAGGGCCGAGGAGCCTGTTCCTTTGCTGTACTTTTTTGTTTTTGTTCTTTGAGGATGCAGAGATCCTTCAGTGTGATTTGGACAAGTTGAGTGAGTGGCAAATGAATGGCAGATGCAGTATAATTTGGATGAATGTGAGGTAGCAAAACCGGGAATGCAGATTATGATCTGAATGACCATACGGGCGGCACGGTAGCACAGTGGTTAGCACTGTTGCTTCACAGCTCCAGGGTCCCAGGTTCGATTACCAGCTTGGGTCACTGTCTGTGTGGAGTCTGCACGTTCTCCCCGTGTCTGTGTGAGTTTCCTCCGGGTGCTCCGGTTTCCTCCCACAAGTCCCGAAAGACGTGCTGTTAAGTAATTTGGACATTCTGAATTCCCCCTCAGTGTAACCGAAAAGGCGCAGGAATGTGGCGACTAGGGGATTTTCACAGTAACTTCATTGCAGTGTTAATGGAAGCCTACTTGTGACAATAAAGATTATTATTAAATTAGGGCAGCACGGTAGCACAAGTGATTAGCACTGTGGCTTCACAGCTCCAGGGTCCCAGGTTCGATTCCCGGCTGGGTCACTGTCTGTGCGGAGTCTGCACGTTCTCCCCGTGTCTGTGTGGGTTTCCTCCGGGTGCTCCGGTTTCCTCCCACAGTCCAAAGACGTGCAGGTTAGGTGGATTGGCCATGATAAATTGCCCATAGTGACCAAAAAGGTTAGGAGGGGGTAAATAGAACATAGAAAAATACAGCACAGAACAGGCCCTTCGGCCCACGATGTTGTGCCGAACCTTTGTCCTAGATTAATCATAGATTATCATTGAATTTACAGTGCAGAAGGAGGCCATTCGGCCCATTGAGTCTGCACCGGCTCTTGGAAAGAGCACCCTACCCAAAGTCAACACCTCCACCCAACACTAAGGGCAATTTTGGACACTAAGGGCAATTTATCGTGGCCAATCCACCTAACCTGCCATCTTTGGACTGTGGGAGGAAACCGGAGCACCCGGAGGAAACCCACGCAGACACGGGGAGGATGTGCAGACGCCGCACAGACAGTGACCCAAGCCGGAATTGAACCTGGGACCCTGGAGCTGTGAAGCAATTGTGCTATCCACAATGCTACCTATCTGCCCTTAAGAACAAATAAATCTACACTTTCCCGTAACAGCCTCCCCGAACAGGCGCCGGAATGTGGCGGCTAGGGGCTTTTCACAGTAACTTCATATGAAGCCTACTTGTGACAATAAGCGATTTTCATTTCATTTCACTATATCATTTTACCGTAATCCATGTACCTATCCAATAGCTGCTTGAAGGTCCCTAATGTTTCCGACTCAACTACTTCCACAGGCATGCCCCCACTACTCTCTGGGTAAAGAACCTACCTCTGACACCCCCCCCTATATCTTCCACCATTCACCTTAAATTTATGTCCCCTTGTAATGGTTTGTTCCACCCGGGGAAAAAGTCTCTGACTGTCTACTCTATCTATTCCCCTGATCATCTTATAAACCTCTATCAAGTCGCCCCTCATCCTTCTCCGTTCTAATGAGAAAAGGCCTCGCACCCTCAACCTTTCCTCGTAAGACCTACTCTCCATTCCAGGCAACATCCTGGTAAATCTCCTTTGTACCTTTTCCAAAGCTTCCACATCCTTCCTAAAATGAGGCGACCTGAACTGAACACAGTACTCCAAATGTGGCCTCACCAAGGTTTTGTACAGCTGCATTACCTCACGGCTCTTAAATTCAATCCCTCTGTTAATGAACGCGAGCACACCATAGGCCTTCTTCACAGCTCTATCCACTTGAGTGGCAACTCTCAAAGATCTATGAACATAGACCCCAAGATCTCTCTGCTCCTCCACATTGCCAAGAACTCGACCGTTAACCCTGTATTCCGCATTCATATTTGTCCTTCCAAAATGGACAACCTCACACTTTTCAGGGTTAAACTCCATCTGCCACTTCTCAGCCCAGCTCTACAATTTCATCTCTTGCTTCCCATAGAATCCTTGGATATATCCCGTCAGGCCCGGGGTCTTGTCCTATCCTCAAGTTTTTCTAAATGCCCAACACATCTTCCTTCCTAACAAGTATTTCCTCGAGCTTACCAGTCTGTTTCACACTGTCCTCTCCAACAATATGGCCCCTTTCATTCGTAAATACAGAAGAAAGGTACTCGTTCAAGACCTCTCCTATCTCTTCAGACTCAATAAACAATCTCCCGCTACTGTCCTTGATCGGATCTACCCTCGCTCTAGTCATTCTCATATTTCTCACATATGTAAAAGGCCTTGGGGTTTTCCTTGATCCTACCTGCCAAAGATTGTTCATGCCCTCTCTTAGCTCTCCTAATCCCTTTCTTCAGTTCCCTCCTGGCTATCTTGTATCCCTCCAATGCCCTGTCTGACCCTTGTTTCCTCAGCCTTACAGAAGTCTCCTTTTTCCTCTTAACAAGACATTCAACCTCTCTTGTCAACCATGGTTCCCTCACTCGACCATCTCTTCCCTGCCTGACAGGGACATACATATCAAGGACACGTAGTACCTGTTCCTTGAACAAGTTCCACATTTCACTTGTGTCCTTCCCTGACAGCCTATGTTCCCAACTTATGCACTTCAATTCTTGTCTGACAACATCGTATTTACGCTTCGCCCAATTGTAAACCTTGCCCTGTTGCACGCACCTATCCCTCTCCATTACGAAAGTGAAAGTCACAGAGTTGTGGTCACTTGCTCCAAAATGCTCCCCCACTAACAAATCTATCACTTGCCCTGGTTCATTACCAAGTACTAAATCCAATATTGCCCCTCCTCTGGTCGGACAATCTACATACTGTGTGAGAAAAGCTTCCTGGACACACTGCACAAACACCACCCCATCCAAACTATTTGATCTAAAGCGTTTCCACTCAATGTTTGGGAAGTTAAAGTCACCCATGACTACTACCCTGTGACTTCTGCACCTTTCCAAAATCTGTTTCCCAATCTGTTCCTCCACATCTCTTCTACTATTGGGGGGCCTATAGAAAACTCCTAACAAGGTGACTGTTCCTTTCCTATTTCTGACTTCAACCCATACTACCTCAGTAGGTTGATACTCCTCGAACTGCCTTTCTGCAGCTGTTATACTATCTCTAATTAACAATGTCACCCCCCCGCCCCCACCTCTTTTACCACCCTCCCTAATCTTATTGAAACATCTATAACCAGGGACCTCCAACAACCATTTCTGCCCCTCTTCTATCCAAGTTTCCGTGATGGCCACCACATCGTAGCCCCAATTACCGATCCATGCCTTAAGTTCACTCACCTTATTCCTGATGCTTCTTGCGTTGAAGTATACACACTTCAACCCATCTCCGTGCAGGCAAGTGCTCTCCTTTGTCAGTGTTCCCTTCCCCACTGCCTCATTACACGCTTTGGCGTCCTGAATATCGGCTACCTTAGTTGTTGGACTACAAATCCGGTTCCCATTCCCCTGCCAAATTAGTTTAAACCCTCCCGAAGAGTACTAGAAAACCTCCCTCCCAGGATATTGGTGCCCTTCTGGTTCAGATGCAACCGTCCTGCTTGTACACGTCCCACCTTCCCCAGAATGCGCTCCAATTATCCAAATACCTGAAGCCCTCCCTCCTACACCATTCCTGCTAGCCACGTGTTCAGCTGCACTCTCTCCCTATTCCTAGCCTCGCTATCACGTGGCACCGGCAATAAACCAGAGATGACAACTCTGTCTGTCCTGGCTTTTAACTTCCAGCCTAACTCCTTAAACTCGTTTATTACCTCCACACCCCTTTTCCTACCTACGTCGTTGGTACCAATGTGCACCACGCCTTCTGGCTGCTCCGCCTCCCCCTTAAGGATCCTGAAGACACGATCCGAGACATCCCTGGCCCTGGCACCCGGGAGGCAACATATCTTAGAACATAGAACATAGAACAATACAGTGCAGTACAGGCCCTTCGGCCCACGATGTTGCACCGAAACAAAAGCCATCCAACCTACACTATGCCATTATCATCCATATGTTTATCCAATAAACTTTTAAATGCCCTCAATGTTGGCGAGTTCACCACTGTAGCAGGTAGGGCATTCCACGGCCTCACTACTCTTTGCGTAAAGAACCTACCTCTGACCTCTGTCCTATATCTATTACCCCTCAGTTTAAAGTTATGTCCCCTCGTGCCAGCCATATCCATCCGCGGGAGAAGGCTCTCACTGTCCATCCTATCCAACCCCCTGATCATTTTGTATGCCTCTATTAAGTCTCCTCTTAACCTTCTTCTCTCCAACGAAAACAACCTCAAGTCCATCAGCCTTTCCTCATAAGATTTTCCCTCCATACCAGGCAACATCCTGGTAAATCTCCTCTGCACCCGCTCCAAAGCCTCCACGTCCTTCCTATAATGCGGTGACCAGAACTGTACGCAATACTCCAAATGCGGCCGTACCAGAGTTCTGTACAGCTGCAACATGACCTCCCGACTCCGGAACTCAATCCCTCTACCAATAAAGGCCAACACTCCATAGGCCTTCTTCACAACCCTATCAACCTGGGTGGCAACTTTCAGGGATCTATGTACATGGACACCTAGATCCCTCTGCTCATCCACACTTTCAAGAACTTTACCATTAGCCAAATATTCCGCATTCCTGTTATTCCTTCCAAAGTGAATCACCTCACACTTCTCTACATTAAACTCCATTTGCCACCTCTCGGCCCAGCTCTGCAGCTTATCTATATCCCTCTGTAATCTGCTACATCCTTCCACACTATCGACAACACCACCGACTTTAGTATCGTCTGCAAATTTACTCACCCACCCTTCTGCGCCTTCCTCTAGGTCATTGATAAAAATGACAAACAGCAACGGCCCCAGAACAGATCCTTGTGGTACTCCACTTGTGACTGTACTCCATTCTGAACATTTCCCATCAACCACCACCCTCTGTCTTCTTTCAGCTAGCCAATTTCTGATCCACATCTCTAAATCACCCTCAATCCCCAGCCTCCGTATTTTTTGCAATAGCCTACCGTGGGGAACCTTATCAAACGCTTTGCTGAAATCCATATACACCACATCAACTGCTCTACCCTCGTCTACCTGTTCAGTCACCTTCTCAAAGAACTCAATAAGGTTTGTGAGGCATGACCTACCCTTCACAAAGCCATGCTGACTATCCCTGATCATATTATTCCTATCTAGATGATTATAAATCTTGTCTCTTATAATCCCCTCCAAGACTTTACCCACTACAGACGTGAGGCTCACCGGCCTATAGTTGCCGGGGTTGTCTCTGCTCCCCTTTTTGAACAAAGGGACCACATTTGCTGTCCTCCAGTCCTCTGGCACTATTCCTGTAGCCAATGATGACATAAAAATCAAAGCCAAAGGTCCAGCAATCTCTTCCCTGGCCTCCCAGAGAATCCTAGGATAAATCCCATCAGGCCCCGGGGACTTGACTATTTTCAGCCTGTCCAGAATTGCCAACACCTCTTCCCTACGTACCTCAATGCCATCTATTCTATTAGCCTGGGGCTCAGCATTCTCCTCCACAACATTCTCTTTTTCCTGAGTGAATACTGACGAAAAATATTCATTTAGTATCTCGCCTATCTCTTCAGACTCCACACACAATTTCCCATCCCTGTCCTTGACTGGTCCTACTCTTTCCCTAGTCATTCGCTTATTCCTGACATACCTATAGAAAGCTTTTGGGTTTTCCTTGATCCTTCCTGCCAAATACTTCTCATGTCCCCTCCTTGCTCGTCTTAGCTCTCTCTTTAGATCCTTCCTCGCTACCTTGTAACTATCCATCGCCCCAACCGAAACTTCACACTTCATCTTCACATAGGCCTCCTTCCTCCTCTTAACAAGAGATTCCACTTCCTTGGTAAACCACGGTTCCCTCGCTCGACGCCTTCCTCCCTGTCTGACCGGTACATACTTATCAAGAACACGCAGTAGCTGATCCTTGAACAAGCCCCACTTATCCAGTGTGCCCAACACTTGCAGCCTACTTCTCCACCTTATCCCCCCCAAGTCACGTCTAATGGCATCATAATTGCCCTTCCCCCAGCTATAACTCTTGCCCTGCGGTGTATACTTATCCCTTTCCATCATTAACGTAAACGTCACCGAATTGTGGTCACTGTCCCCAAAGTGCTCTCCTACCTCCAAATCCAACACCTGGCCTGGTTCATTACCCAAAACCAAATCCAACGTGGCCTCGCCTCTTGTTGGCCTGTCAACATATTGTTTCAGGAAACCCTCCTGCACACACTGTACAAAAAACGACCCATCTATTGTACTCGAACTATATCTTTTCCAGTCAATATTTGGAAAGTTAAAATCTCCCATAATAACTACCCTGTTACTTTCGCTCATATCCAGAATCATCTTCGCCATCCTTTCCTCTACATCCCTAGAACTATTAGGAGGCCTATAAAAAACTCCCAACAGGGTGACCTCTCCTTTCCTGTTTCTAACTTCAGCCCATACTACCTCGGCAGAAGAGTCCCCATCTAGCATCCTCTCCGCCACCGTAATACTGCTCTTGACTAGCAGCGCCACATCTTCCGGGAGTCTCGCTCGCGACCACAGAATCTCCTATCTATTCCCCTAACCATTGAATCTCCTACAACTATTGCTTTTCTATTCTCCCCCCTTCCCTTCTGAGCACCAGAGCCAGACTCAGTGCCAGAGACCTGGCCGCTAGGGCCTTCCCCCGGTAGGTCATCCCCCCCAACAGCATCCAAAATGGTATACTTGTTTTGAAGGGGAACGGCCACGAGGGATCCCTGCACGGTCTGCCTGTTTGTTTTTTATACCCCGACTGTAACCCAGCTATTCTTGTCCTGTACCTTGGGTGTGGTTACCTCCCTGTAACTCTTCTCTATCACCCCCTCTGCCTCCCGGATGATCCCAAGTTAGAATCATAGAATCATAGAAGTTTACAGCATGGAAACAGGCCCTTCGGCCCAACCAGTCCATGCCGCCCAGTTTTTACCATTAAGCTTGTCCCAGTTGCCCGCACTTGACCCATAACCCTCTATACCCATCTTACCTATGTAACTATCTAAATGCTTTTTAAAAGACACAATTGTACCCGCCTCTACTACTACCTCTGGCAGCCCATTCCAGACACTCACTACCCTCTGAGTGAAGAAATTGCCCCTCTGGGCCCTTCTGAATCTCTCCCCTCTGACCTTAAACCTATGCCCTCTAGTTTTAGACTCCCCTACCTTTGGGAAAAGATGTTGACTATCTACCTTATCTATGCCCCTCATTATTTTATAGACCTCTATAAGATCACCCCTAAGCCTCCTACGCTCCAGGGAAAAAAGTCCCAGTCTATCCAGCCTCTCCTTATAACTCAAACCATCAAGTCCCGGCAACATCCTAGTAAATCTTTTCTGCACTCTTTCCAGTTTAATAATATCCTTTCTATAATAAGGTGACCAGAACTGCACACAGTTCATCCAGCTTCAGCTCCAGTTTCCTAACACGGTGTTTGAGGAGCTGGAGTTGGGTGCACTTCCCGCAGGTATAGTCAGCGGGGACACCGGTGGTATCCCTCACCACCCACATCCTACAGGAGGAGCATTCAACTGGCCTAGCCTCCATCCCCTCTTACCTTCCAGAATATAGCTGCCCTGTGGACCAACTGGATCTCCGCACTCCGACTGTGCTCCCGGTCAGCTGCACTCTCTAAACTCCTGGCTCTCTTCTCACTCTTTGCGGAAATGTAGGAAACAAAATGAAAGGAGCTCCTTACTCCCTCCTCATCTAACTACCTCAGTCACCAAACTCTCACTATAGCACTCAAATGCACCAAATTCAGCACTCCCTCAGTCACCAAACTCTCACTATAGCACTCAAATGCACCAAATTCAGCACTCAGTGCAAATAAATCCTGCACTGGAGGTGGATCACTTTTATACTGTGAATCTAGCCTCTGAAAACTGGCCTAATCCAATTAACTGATTAACAAGCTCCAGCTGCAAGTGCCTACAAGTAGAACCTTTGTTTAAAGCTGATTGAAAATTCACCTTCTAAACCAAACAGCAACTTTTAAGTTAATTAACTAAATGACTAGACTTTAGATAAAAATGAAGCCTTCAGTCACCAAACTCTCACTATAGCACTCAAATGCACCAAATTCAGCACTCAGTGGAAGTAGGTGGAAGTGAGTGCTTAAGTGGGTCGGTGCAGACTCGATGGGCCGAATGGCCTCCTTCTGCACTGTATGTTCAATGTTCGGAGAGGGGAATGTGCAACGAGACCTACACTGGTCGGTTAGGTAAGCATGCAGGTGCAGCAGGCAGTGAAACAGGCAAATGGTTTGTTGGCCTTCAAAGCGTGAGGATTCGAGTACAGGAGCAGGGATGTATTGCTGCAAGGGTACAGGGCCTTGGTGAGGCCACAAATGGAATATTGTGTGCAGTTTCTCCTTATCTGAGGAAGGACACTCTTGATCTGGAGGGAATACAGAGAAGGTTTACCAGACCGATCCTGGAATGGCAGGACTGACTTGTAACAAGAGATTGAGTCGGTTAGGATTGTATTCATGCGCCCTAACTTTCTGAATGAACATATCATGGGGAACCTTATCTAATGCCTTACTGAAATCCATCTACACCACATCCACAACCTGACCTTCATCAATGTGTCTCGTCACATCCTCAAAGAATTCAATGAGGCTTGTGAGGCATGACCTGTCCCTCACAAAGCCATGCTAACTATCTTTAATCAAACTACGTTTTTCTAAATAATCATAAATCCTATCTCTCAGAATCCTTTCCAATATTTTGCTCACCACAGACGTAAGACTGATGGGTCTGCAATTCCCAGGGATTTACCTATTCCTTTTCTTGAACAGGGGAACAACAGTCGCCTCCCTCCAATCATCCGGTACTACTCCAGTGGAGAGTGAGGGTGCAAAGATCATCGCCAACGGCGCAGCAGTCTCCTCCCTCGCTTCCCGTAGTAACCTTGGGTATACCCCGTCAGGCCCAGGGGACTTATCTATCCTGATGCTTTTCAAAATTTCCAGCACATCCTCCTTCTTAATATCAACCTGTTCGAGTCTATTAACCTGGTTCACACTGTTCTCATGAGGAACAAGGTCCTCTCTCTAGTGAATACTGAAGCAAAATATTCATTTAGGACCTCCCCCCATCTCCTCAGACTCTAGGCACAAGTTCCCTCCACTACCCCTGATCGGCCGTACTCTCACTCTGATCATCCTCTTATTTCTCACAAGTGTAGAACGCCTTGGGGTTTTCCCTAATCCTTCCCGCCAGAGCTTTTTCATTCCCCCTTCCAGCTTTCCTCAGTCCAATTTCTCAGTTCCTTCCTGGCTACCTTGTAACCCTCTAGAGCCGAGTCAGATCCTTGCTTCCTCAACCTCATGTAAGCTTCCTTCTTCCTCTTGACTAGAAGCTCCACTTCTCTTGTCACCCAAGGCTCCTTCACCGTACCATTCCTTCCTCATCTCAGTGCGACAAAACTATCCAGCACGCGCAGCAAGTGCTCCTTAAACAACCCCCACATTACTGTTATGCATTTCCCCAAGGACTATTTTTCCCACTTTATGCTCCTCAGTTCCTGTCTAATGGCAGTATAATTTCCCCTCCCCCAATTAAATACCTTCCCATACTGTCTGTTCCTATCCCTCTCCATGACTGTGGTAGTCAAGGACGAAAGGGAAAATGCTGGAAAATCTCGGCAGCTCTGGCAGCATCTGTAGGGAGAGAAAAGAGCTAACGTTTTGAGTCCAATGACTCTTTGTCAAAGCTTGGGGTTTGACAAAGCGTCATCGGACTCGAAACGTTAACTCTTTTCTCTCCGTAGAGATGCTGCCAGACCTGCTGAGATTTTCCAGCATTTCCTCTTTCGTTTCAGATTCCAGCATCCGCAGTAATTTGCTTTTATTTTGTAAAGATCAAGGAGTTGTGGTCACTGTCATCGAAATGCTCTCCCACCGAGACATCTGACACCTGGCCTGGTTTGTTGCCGAGCACCAAGTTCAAACCTAAAATATTCCAACAGGACTAGACAGGGTAGATGCAAGAAGGATATTCCTGATGGTTGGGGTATCCAGAACCAGGAGTCACAGTCTGAGGATACGGGGTAGACCTTTTAGGTCCGAGTTGAGGAGAGATTTCTTCACCCAGAAATTGTTGAGCGTGTGGGATTCGCTAGCATAGGACGTAGTTGAGGCCAAAACATTGTATATTTTCTAGAATGAGTTGGATGTAGCGCTTGGGGCGAAGGGATCAAGGATATTATATAAGTTATGAGGGACATGGATAGTGATGGGCAGGCACTCTTTCCCAGGGTGGAGGGGGTCAGTCACTAAGGGGCATAGGTTTAAGGTCTGTGGTGCAAAGTTTAGAGGAGATGTGCAAGGCAGGTTTTTTTACACAGAGGGTGGTGAGACCTTAGAACGCTTGCCCGGGAAGGTTGTAGAAGCAGATACATTAACAGTGTTCAAAGGCATCTCAACAAATACATGACTAGGATGGGTATAGAGGGATATGGCACCAGGAAGTGCTGAGGGTTTCAACAAAGGGTGGTATCATGACCGGTTACAGGCTTGGAGAGCCGAAGGACCTGTTCCTGTACTGTATGATTCTTTGTTTTTTGAGGCTATTGAATTGGATTATTAGCCATGATAATGAATGGCATCGAGGCGCTCTAGCAAAACTGGAGTCCATGTGAATCAGGGGAAAACCCTATGCTGGTTGGACACAAAGGGAGGTGGTTGTGGTGGTTGGAGGTCAATCATCTCGGCTCCAGGGCATCACTGCAGGCATTCCTCAGGGTAGTGTCCTAGGCCGAACTATCTTCAGCTGTTTCATTAATGACCTCCCTTCCATCAGAAGTGGGGATGTTTGCGGATGACTGCGCAATGTTCAATACCATTCGCGACTCCTCCGATAATGAAGCCGTCCATGTCCAAATGCAGCAAGACCTGGACAATATCCAGGCTTGGGCTGATAAGTAGCAAGTGCCAGACAATGACCATCTATTACCAGAGAGGCTGCAACCATTGTCCCTTCATGTTCAATAGCATTACCATTGCTGAATCCCCCACAGTCAACATCCTGGGTGATATCATTAATCACAAACTAAACTGGCCATATTAATATTGTGGCTGCCAGAGCAGGTCAAAGCTTGGGAAACCTGCAGCGAGTAACTTGCCTCCTGACCCCCCCAAAGCCTGTCCACCATCTAGAAGACACAAATCAGGTGTTTAATGGAATACCCTCCATTTGCCTGGATGAGTGCAGCTCCAACAACACTCCAGAAGCTTGACACTATCCAGGACAAAGCAGCCCGCTTGATTGCTCTCCCTTGCACTAACACTGGGCAGCATGGTAGCACAAGTGATTAGCACTGGCTTCACAGCGCCAGGGTCCCAGGTTCGATTCCCTGCTGGGTCACTGTCTGTGCGGAGTCTGCACGTTCTCCCTGTGTCTGCGTGGGTTTCCTCTGGGTGCTCTGGTTTCCTCCCACATTCCAAAGACTTGCAGGTTAGATGGATTGGCCATGCTAAATTGCTCCTCGTGACTAAGAAAGGTTAGGAGGGGTTATTGAGTTACGGGGATAGGGTGGAAGTGAGGGCTTAAGTGGGTCGGTGCAGACTCGATGGGCCGAATGGCCTCCTTCTGCACTGTTACGTTCTATGTTTACATTCTAACCTTCCACGACTGATGAACAGTGGCAGCCATGTGTACCATCTACAAGATGCACTGCAGGAACTCGCTAAGGTTCCTTACACAGCACCCAAGTCACCACCACCCTGACTTGGAAATATATCGCCGTTCCTTCACTGTTGTTGGGTCAAAATCCCGGAACCCTAACAGTACTGTGGATGTACCTACACCTCAGCGACTGCAGAGCTTGAACACCTTTTGGAAGGACAACTAGGGATGGGCAATAAATGCAGGCCCAACCAGTGACACACACATCCTGTAAATTAATTTTAAACAGCAGACTGGATGGGTTGAGTGGCCTCCTCTTTTCTATGTTTCAAACTCCCACATTCCACAGTCCAGACATACACAACCAACTCTGCTGTATCTGAGGCTCGTCTTATTTAATTTAGTTAGTTCAAGTCTTTAGTCCATATTTATTTTGGATGCAGTCAGTTCTGCAGTCATCCATACTGACCTGTAATGTTACTGCAAATTTGATCCAGACAAAGAGCCAGTGGAAGTAATAATGTATTGAACAGGAAGACTGTTTTTAAAAGCTCATGTTCCAGTGATGGGAAAGGGCCTGTTTCTGGGTTGGTGTCTATTCTGCGAATTGGCAATGTGAGATGTGCTGGGAAACACTGCAATTGTGCGGCCAGAAGGTTCCTACGGAGGCAGAAACACCAGTAACAACAGAGTTAGGAAGGTCTGAACATGAAGGTGCTGGACTCAGTCAGCACTGCTTGTGTGTCCACTGTGAGCTTGTGTGTCCTCAGAAACTTGAACCCTTCACAAGGCATGTCGACAAAGGGGCCCCCCTGTGGAAGGAGGTGTGTGATGACCCCCTCACAGTGAGTGAATGAAGTGTGAAATCAAAGCCGTTCGTGCTTGGTCCTGTCCCAATGGTAAGTGAATGTCTGACACACACTCACTTTGGCACGTTATGTCCTAGACCCAGCCAGGCTGGTGGTGGAGGGACTCGGAGTACAGCCAGAATGCAAGTGTTAAAATGAAAAACCAGATATAGTGGAAAGCTGAAAGAAAATCTGAAACTCTGGATTCTGTGAAGGATTTTCAGTATGATAAGGGGAAAGAGCAATGTTCACTTGGATTATTGATTTCATGAGCTGCCTATTGCACATTGTTTGCAGTTTATGTAGTTACAGCTGAGGCAATGCATGTGTCCTGTTGATGCAATCTTGCCTGAATCTGGCACTGTTTCAAGGTCATAAACCTTGAATATTTCACCACTACATTCCGCAGGTGCTGGTTTTCTCTGGGGTAAGATAGAAATTAGGAGCAGGAGGAGGCCATCTGGCCCCTGGAGCCTCCTCTGCCATTCAACATGATCATGGCTGGTCCTCAGTCTCAATGCTATATTCCTGTTTTCTCCCCATGCCCCTTGATGCCATTAACATCAAAAAGATTATCCCTTTCTAGAATGCATTCAGTGACTTGGCCTCCACACCTTTCTGCGGCAGAGAATTCCATAGGTTCACCAACTTCTGAGTGAAGAAATCTTTCTATATCTCAGTCCTAAATGATCATCCCTGTATCCTGAGACAGTCCCTGGTTCTAGATTCCCAAACCAGGGAAAACAACCTCCCTGCATTTGGTCTGTCCAGCCCTATTAGAATTGTACACGTTTCAATCCGATTTCCTCTCACCCTTCTAAACTCTAGTGAATACAGGTCCAGTGGAACCAATCTTACCTCATAGTCCCACTATCCTAGTATCAGCCAAGTGAATCTCTGCTTCACTCCCTCCTAAGATAGGGAGACCAAAACTGCGCACACTACACCAGGTCTCACCAAGGCCCTGTACAATTGCAGTAAGACATCTCTACTCCTGACCTCAAATCCTCTTGACCTGAAGGCCAACATATGATTTGTCTTCCTAGTTGCTACACCTGCCTAAGGACACCCAGATCCCTTTGTACATTCCCACTTCCCAATATATGACCATTTAAATAATCCTCCTTCCTGTTTTTCACACAAGTGTATAACTTCACATTTTGCCACGTTGTACTGCATCTGCCATAGAACATAGAACAGTACAGCACAGAACAGGCCCTTCGGCCCTCGATGTTGTGCCGAGCTTTGCCCTAAACCAAGGTCAAGCTATCCCACTCCCTGTCATTCTGTTGTGCTCCATGTGCCTATCCAATAACCGCTTGAAAGTTCCTAAAGTGTCCGACTCCACTATCACAGGAGGCAGTCCATTCCACACACTAACCACTCTGAGTAAAGAACCTACCTCGGACATCCCTCCTATATCTCCCACCCCGAACCGTATGATTATGCCCCCTTGTAACAGCTACATCCACCCGAAGAAATAGTCTCTGAACGTCCACTCTATCTATCCCCCTCATCTTATAAATCTCTATTAAGTCGCCTCTCATTCTCCTTCGCACCAATGAGAAAAGCCCTAGCTCCCTCAACCTTTCCTCATAAGACCTACCCTCCAATCCAGGCAGCATTCTGATAAATCTCCTTTGCACCCTTTCCAGTGCTTCCACATCCTTCCTATAATGAGGTGACCAGAACTGCACACAATACTCCAAGTGTGTTCTCACCAGGGTCCTGTACAGTTGAAGCATAACCTCACGGCTCTTAAACTCAAGCCCCTGTTATTAAACGCTAACACACTATGGGCCTTCTTCACGGCTCTATCCACTTGAGTGGCAACCTTCAGAGATCTGTGGACATGAACCCCAAGATCTCTCTGTTCCTCCACATTCCTCAGAACCTTGCCATTGACCCTGTAATCCGCATTCAAATTTGTCCTTCCAAAATGAATCACCTCGCACTTATCAGGGTTAAACTCCATCTGCCATTTTTCGGCCCAGCTCTGCATCCTATCAATGTCTCTTTGCAGTCGACAACAACCCTCCACCTCATCCACTACTCCACCAATCTTGGTGTCATCAGCAAATTTACTGACCCACCCTTCAGCCCCCTCCTCCAAGTCATTGATAAAAATCACAAATAGCAGAGGACCCAGCACTGATCCCTGTGGTACACCGCTGGTAACTGGTCTCCAGTCTGACAATTTTCCATCCACCACCACTTCTATGTGATAGCCAGTTACTTATCCAATTGGCCAAGTTTCCCTCTATCCCACACCTCCTTACTTTCTTCATGAGCCGACCATGGGGAACCTTATCGAACGCCTTACTGAAATCCATGGATACAACATCAACTGCTGTACCTTCATCTACACACTTAGTTACCTCCTCAAAGAATTCGATTAAATTTGTGAGGCAAGACTTACCCTTCTCGAATCCGTGTTGACTATCCCGGATTAAGCTGCATCTTTCCAAATGGTCATTAATCCTATCCCTCAGGACCTTTTCCATTAACTTACCGACCACCGAAGTAAGACTAAGTGGCCTATAATTACCAGGGTCATTCCTATTCCCTTTCTTGAACAGAGGAACAACATTCGCCACTCTCCAGTCCTCTGGCACTATCCCCATGGACAGCGAGGACCCAAAGATCAAAACCAAAAGCTCTGCAATCTCATCCCTTGCCATGTGTTTGCCCACTCACTCAACTTATCTAAATCACCTTGAAGCCTCCTTGAATCCTCATCACAACTCCCAATTCTGCCCAGTTTTGTGTTGTCAGCAAAATTGGAAATGCTACATTTGGTTCCCTCTTGCAGGTCATTTATATATATATTGTGAACAGCTGGGCCCCAAGCACTGATCCCTGTGGTACCGCATTAGTCACTGCCTGCCACTCAGAAAAAGATCCATTTATTTCCACACTCTGTTTCCTGTCTGTCAATCAATTCAGGGTCCATGCCAATACATTCCCCATGTCCCGTGAGCTTTAACGTTGCCCACTTTTGTCCCTTATGAGGGACCTTATTAAAAACCTTCTGAAAATCCAAATGCACCACATCCACTGGTTCTCCCTTATCTATTCTACGAGTTAAATGCTCCAAAAACTCCAGCAGATTTGTCAAACATTATTTGTCTTTCATCAGCTCAGCCAGACACGGGGGACATTTTACGAGCACGGAGACCAGGCCAGCCGCCTGCTGGCTCACCAGCTGAGATAGCAGGCAGCCACGAGGGAAATAGCTCAGTGAAGGATAGGAATGGCAAATTAGTTGTAGCACCAAAGGAGATTTATAAAGCCATTGCCACCTTCAACTGAGAGCTGTACACCTCCGAGTCCCCGGAGGGAGACTCGAAGATGAAGCAGTTCCTCGACGGAATGGACATGCCGATTGTGGGGAAGAAAGGGAGATGGGGCCTGGAAGCACGATTACAACTGAGGGAAGTTATTGAGAGCATCAACTCCATGCAGGCGGGGAAGGCGCCCAGCACCTGTACAAGATGTTCGCTGACTCACTGCCACCAAAGCTGGCTCAGGCCTCAATATCATTAATCCCCAAAAAAGACAAAGACCCGATGGAGTGTTGATCATACAGACTTATCTCACTCCTTAACACTGACGCCAAAATCCTGGTGAAGGCCCTGGTGATGCGGCTGGAGTGCTGTGTACCAGAGATAGTTGCGGAAGATCAGATGGGCTTTGTCAAGGGCAGGCAATTAACGGCGAACATCAGGCGCCTGCTGGACGTGGTCATGACACTATCGTGGTCATGGGGAGAGAATGCCGGAGGTGATCATCTCCCTGGATGCAGCCAGGGTCGAATGGAAGTACCTCATAAAGGTACTGGAACAGTTTGGATATGGACCAGGGTTCAACCCGTGGGTGAAACCACTGTACAGCACACCCATGGCAAGCATATGGACAAACACCACCAGGTCTGGATACTTTCAGCTGCACAAAGACACGAGGCAGGGATACCTTTTATCCCCACATTGTTCGCCTTGGCAATTCGCTCTTGGAGCAGTGAAGGGGTGAAGAGGTATCCAAAGGGGAGACAGAAAGCATAGAGTCTCACTTTATGAAGATTACCTGCTCCTCTACATCTCTAATCCACTGGCCAGCATGGAAGGAATAATAAAACTCCTGAAGGAGTTCGGAACCTTCTCAGGTTACAAATCTAACCTGAGTAAGGGCGAAATCTTCCCTGTAAACCCGCATGGGGGAGGAATAGAGCGGGGGAAAACTGGCCCAGACCAGGACTTCCGGTGGCAACCATGGAGTGAGTGGTCGCACATCTGGCAGCTCTCGCTCGAGGGGGCTTTTTACATTCTTTTCCCCAGGTGCCGGACAGATTTTTGGAGGAAAAGGGTGCAGAGGTGGTGGAAGAAATTTATACTACACTGGTGAGGTTGGTGGATGGACTGGTGCACCAGTAGTGGGTTTAGAAGAAAGGAGCTGCAAGAGCAAGAAACATTTTTGGCGACACAGGGAAAGATGGCGGGGAGCAAGGGGTCGGTCCTCCCAACCCTATGGTCGATCAGTTGGTCTTTCTGAACAAAAAGGTCAGTCAGCAGAGGAGGGAGGCTCGTGAGGACCTGGCGAAGGTGGTAGACCCATTGAAAGCGGGGATCGACCGGGTGGAGCTGAGGCTGAGAGCCAGAGCGAGGCGATCCTCGTTTGCAACTGAAATTGGGATGTTGAGAGAGATCCAGAAGAGGCTCAAGGAGAAAGTGGAGTATTTGGAGAACCGCTCCTGCAACCGAAGGCAAAATCTGAGAATGGCTGGGCTGCCAGAGGGCAGCGAGGGAGCGGACACAGGCTCTTATGTAGCCAAAATGCTGGAGTAGCGAATGGAGGAACCGGCCTTTGACCGGCCCCTGGAGGTCGATCGGGCGCGTAGGCTGCTGATGAGGAATGAGCCGCTGAGGGCGATGGTGATGAGGGTACATCAGTTCTTTTTTTTTTTTTAAATAATATTTTATTGAAAATTTTTGGTCAACCAACACAGTACATTGTGCATCCTTTACACAACATTGTAACAATACAGATAATAATGACCTTTTTTAAATTTAAACAAAAACAACAACAAATAAATAAATATTAAATAACAAAAAATAAAAACTAGCCCTAATTGGCAACTGCCTTGTCTCAGGCCACCCCCCCCCCCCCCCAAGTCCTGGGCCGCTGCTGCTGCCTTCTTTGTTCTCCCCTATCTATCTTTCCGCAAGATATTCGACGAACGGTTGCCACCGCCTAGTAAACCCTTGAGCCGACCCCCTTAGGACGAACTTAATCCGCTCTAACTTTATGAACCCCGCCATATCATTTATCCAGGTCTCCACCCCCGGGGGCTTGGCTTCTTTCCACATTAGCAATATTCTGCGCCGGGCTACTAGGGACGCAAAGGCCAAAACATCGGCCTCTTTCGCCTACTGCACTCCCGGCTCTTGTGCAACCCCAAATATAGCCAACCCCCAGCTTGGTTCGACCCGGACTCCTACTACTTTTGAAAGCACCTTTGTCACCCCCATCCAAAACCCCTGTAGTGCCGGGCATGACCAAAACATATGGGTATGATTCGCTGGGCTTCTCGAGCACCTCGCACACCTATCCTCCACCCCAAAAAATTTACTGAGCCGTGTTCCAGTCATATGTGCCCTGTGTAATACCTTAAACTGAATCAGGCTTAGCCTGGCGCACGAGGACGACGAGTTTACCCTGTTTAGGGCATCTGCCCACATCCCCTCCTCAATCTCCTCCCCTAGCTCTTCTTCCCATTTCCCTTTTAGTTCGTCCATCATAGTCTCCCCTTCGTCTCTCATTTCCCTATATATATCCGACACCTTACCGTCCCCCACCCATTTCTTTGAGATGACTCTGTCCTGCACCTCTTGTGTCGGGAGCTGCGGGAATTCCCTCACCTGCTGCCTCGCAAAAGCCCTCAATTGCATGTACTTGAATGCATTCCCTTGGGGCAACCCATATTTCTCGGTCAGCGCTCCCAGACTCGCAAACTTCCCATCCACAAATAGATCTTTCAATTGCGTTATACCTGCTCTTTGCCACATTCCATATCCCCCATCCATTCCCCCCGGGGCAAACCTATGGTTGTTTCTTATCGGGGACCCCCCCAGTGCTCCGGTCTTTCCCCTATGTCGTCTCCACTGTCCCCAAATCTTCAGTGTAGCTACCACCACCGGACTCGTGGTATAGTTCCTTGGTGAGAACGGCAATGGGGCTGTCACCATAGCCTGCAGGCTGGTCCCCCTACAGGACGCCCTCTCTAATCTCTTCCACGCCGCTCCTTCCTCCTCTCCCATCCACTTACTCATCATTGAAATATTAGCGGCCCAATAATACTCACTTAGGCTCGGTAGTGCCAGCCCCCCCCTATCCCTACTACGCTGTAAGAATCCCTTCCTCACTCTCGGAGTCTTCCCGGCCCAAACAAAACCCATAATACTCTTTTCTATCCTTTTGAAAAAAGCCTTCGTGATCACCACCGGGAGACACTGAAACACAAAAAGGAATCTCGGGAGGACCACCATCTTAGCTGCCTGCACCCTCCCTGCCATTGACAATGCTACCATGTCCCATCTCTTGAAATCTTCCTCCATCTGTTCCACCAACCGCGTCAAATTTAGCCTGTGCAATGTGCCCCAATTCTTAGCTATCTGGATCCCCAGGTAACGAAAGTCTCTTGTTACCTTCCTCAACGGTAGGTCTTCTATTTCTCTACTCTGCTCCCCTGGATGCACCACAAACAGCTCACTCTTTCCCATATTCAATTTATACCCTGAAAAATCCCCAAACTCCCCAAGTATCCGCATTATTTCTGGCATCCCCTCCGCTGGATCCGCCACATATAGTAGCAGATCATCCGCATATAAAGATACCCGGTGTTCTTCTCCTCCCCTAAGTATTCCCCTCCATCCCTTGGAACCTCTCAGCGCTATCGCCAGGGGCTCAATCGCCAGTGCAAACAGTAATGGGGACAGAGGACATCCCTGCCTTGTCCCTCTATGGAGCCGAAAATATGCCGATCCCCGTCCATTCGTGACCACACTCGCCACTGGGGCCCTATACAACAGCTGCACCCATCTAACATACCCCTCTCCGAACCCAAATCTCCTCAACACCTCCCACAGATAATCCCACTCCACTCTATCAAATGCTTTCTCGGCATCCATCGCCACTACTATCTCCGTTTCACCCTCTGGTGGGGCCATCATCATTACCCCTAACAACCTCCGTATGTTCGTGTTCAGCTGTCTCCCCTTCACAAACCCAGTTTGGTCCTCATGAACCACCCCCGGGACACATTCCTCTATTCTCATTGCCATTACCTTGGCCAAGACCTTGGCATCTACATTGAGGAGGGAGATTGGTCTGTAGGACCCGCATTGTAGCGGATCCTTTTCCTTCTTCAAAAGAAGCGATATCGTTGCTTCTGACATAGTCGGGGGCAGTTGTCCCCTTTCCTTTGCCTCGTTGAAGGTCCTCGTCAGTAGCGGGGCGAGCAAGTCCAAATATTTTCTGTAAAATTCAACTGGGAATCCGTCCGGTCCCGGGGCCTTTCCCGTCTGCATGTTCCTAATTCCTTTCACCACTTCTTCTACCATGATCTGTGCTCCCAATCCCATCCTTTCCTGCTCTTCCACCTTGGGAATTTCCAGCCGATCCAAAAACTCCATCATTCTCTCCCTCCCATCCGGGGGTTGAGCTTCATACAATTTTTTATAAAATGTCTTAAACACTTCATTCACTCTCTCCGCTCCCCGCTCCGTCTCTCCATCTTCGTCTCTCACCCCCCCTATTTCCCTCGCTGCTCCCCTTTTCCTCAATTGGTGTGCCAGCAATCTGCTCGCCTTCTCTCCATATTCATACTGTACACCCTGCGCCTTCCTCCATTGTGCCTCTGCAGTGCCTGTGGTCAGCAAGTCAAATTCCACATGCAGCCTTTGCCTTTCCCTATACAGTCCCTCCTCCGGTGCTTCCGCATACTGTCTGTCCACCCTCAAAAGTTCTTGCAACAACCGCTCCCGTTCCTTACTCTCCTGCTTCCCTTTATGTGTCCTTATTGATATCAGCTCCCCCCTAACCACCGCCTTCAACGCCTCCCAGACCACTCCCACCTGAACCTCCCCATTGTCATTGAGTTCCAAGTACTTTTCAATGCATCCCCTCACCCTTAAGCACACCCCCTCATCCACCATTAGTCCCATATCCATTCTCCAGGGTGGACGCCCTCTTGTTTCCTCCCCTATCTCCAAGTCTACCCAGTGTGGGGCATGATCCGAAATGGCTATAGCCGTATATTCCGTTCCCCTCACCCTCGGGATCAATGCCCTACCCAACACAAAAAAGTCTATGCGTGAATAGACTTTATGGACAAAGGAGAAAAACGAGAACTCCTTACTCCTAGGTCTACTGAATCTCCACGGGTCCACCCCTCCCATCTGCTCCATAAAATCCTTAAGCACCTTGGCTGCTGCCGGCCTCCTACCAGTCCTGGACTTCGACCTATCCAGCCTTGGTTCCAACACCGTGTTAAAGTCTCCCCCCATTATCAGCTTTCCGGTCTCTAGGTCTGGGATGCGTCCTAGCATTCGCCTCATAAAATTGGCATCGTCCCAATTCGGGGCATACACGTTTACCAACACCACCATCTCTCCCTGTAATTTGCCACTCACCATCACGTATCTGCCCCCGTTATCCGCCACTATAGTCTTTGCCTCGAACATTACCCGCTTCCCCACTAATATAGCCACCCCCCTGTTTTTCGCATCCAGCCCCGAATGGAACACCTGCCCTACCCATCCTTTGCGCAACCTAACCTGATCTATCAGTTTCAGGTGCGTTTCCTGTAACATGACCACATCTGCTTTAAGTTTCTTAAGGTGTGCGAGTACTCGTGCCCTCTTTATCGGCCCGTTAAGCCCCCTCACGTTCCACGTGATCAGCCGAGTTGGGGGGCTTCCCACCCCCCCCCCCTTGCCGGTTAGCCATCATCTTTTTCCAGCTTCTCGCCCAGTTCCCACGCGGCTGTATTTCTCCCAGACGGTGCCCCCCCGCCCATCCTTTCCCGCACCCACTCCCCCCTTTCCCCAGCAGCAGCAACCCAGTAATTCCCCCCTCCCCCCCCCCCCCCGCTAGACCCCCCGCTAGCGTAATTACTCCCCCCATGTTGCTCCCAGAAGTCAGCAAACTCTGGCTGACCTCGGCTTCCCCCCGTGATCACGGCTCGCCCCGTGCGGCGCCCCCTCCTTCCTGCTTCTCTATTCCCGCCATAATTATCATAGCGCGGGAACCAAGCCCGCGCCTCTCCCTCGGCCCCGCCTCCCATGGCCAACGCCCCATCTCCTCTCCCTCTCAACTCCCCCATCACCACCTGTGGGAGAAAGAAAAGTTACCATACCGCAGGATTAATCATACAATCCCTCTTCGCCCCCCCCCCCCACTCGTCCCACCACTTTGTCCAAACGTTCATTTTCGTAGTCCAATCATTCCAATTTTTCTTCTACAATAAAAGTCCACGCTTCATCCGCCGTCTCAAAGTAGTGGTGCCTCCCTTGATATGTGACCCACAGTCTTGCCGGTTGCAGCATTCCAAACTTTATCTTTTTTTTGTGAAGTACCGCTTTGGCCCGATTAAAGCTCGCCCTCCTTCTAGCCACCTCCGCACTCCAATCTTGATAGACGCGGATCACCGCGTTCTCCCATTTACTACACCGAGTTTTCTTCGCCCATCTAAGGACCATTTCTCTATCCTTAAAACGGAGAAATCTCACCACTATGGCTCTGGGAGCTTCTCCTGCTCTCGGTCCTCGCACCATAACTCGGTATGCTCCCTCCACCTCCAACGGACCCGTCGGGGCCTCCACTCCCATTAACGAGTGCAGCATCGTGCTCACATATGCCCCGACGTCCGCCCCCTCCACACCTTCAGGAAGGCCAAGAATCCTCAAGTTGTCCCTCCTTGCGTTATTTTCCAGTGCCTCCAACCTCTCCACAGATCGTTTCTGGTGTGCCTCCTGTATCTCCGACTTCACCACCAGGCCCTGTATGTCGTTTTCATTCTCTGCTGCTTTCGCCTTCACGACCCGAAGCTCCTGCTCCTGGGTCTTTTGTTCCTCTTTCAGCCCTTCAATCGCCTGTAGTATCGGGGCCAACAACTCTTTCTTCATTTCCTTTTTTATCTCCTCCACGCAGCGTTTCAAAAACTCTTGTTGTTCAGGGCCCCATATGAAACTGCCACCTTCCGACGCCATCTTGGTTTCTGCTTGCCTTCCTTGCCGTTGTTCCAAAGGATCCGCTGCAATCCAGCCACTTTCCTCTCCTTTTTCCATCCGTGTCCAGGGGGAACAGCCTTCTGGTTTACCGCACGGTGTTTTCAGCCGTTAAAATTGCCGTTGGGGCTCCTATCAAGAGCCCAAAAGTCCGTTTCACAGGGAGCTGCCGAAACGTGCGACTCAGCTGGTCATCGCCGCACCCGGAAGTCACCGGGTACATCAGTTCTTAGACAAAGAGAAGATCTTGCGGTCGGCCAGGCAGCTGAGGAGATGTACCTGGGAGCGTAATGAGTTCCATGTATTCCAGGACCATGGTGCGGAACTGGCTAAGAGGAGAGTTGGATTCAACCGAGTCAAGGCTGCCCTCTTTAAGAGGTGGGTAAAGTTCGGCCTGCCTCTGAGTGACCCACAACGTTTGCGAGTATTATTTTGGAACACCATGGAGTTTGTGAGTGATAATGAACTGGCAGGAGAGGTAGGAAATTGAACTGTGGAAGAGGTATGAGAAAAGGTTCCCAATTAAGGGGCAATTTAGCATGGCCAATTGACCTACCCTGCACATCTTTGGGTTGTGGGCGTGAAACCCACGCAGATACAGGGAGAATATGCAAACTCCACACAGACAGTGACCCGGGGCTAGGATCGAACCCGGGTCCTCAGCGCTGTGAGGCAGCAGTGCTAACCACTGCTCCACCGTGCCGCCCTAGTGTGAGGAAATGTTGGTTCTCTTTGCCTTTTTTTGCTTTATTGTTTGTTTGTTTTTGGGTGATGGTTAGGAGCGAACCTCTTCTCTCAGGGGTCGCCTTACTTTCTTGTGGGGTTCTTTGGTGGGATGCTGGAGGACCGTGGATGGTGAGTGCTCCTTTTTCCTTATTGTTATTATTGTTTGCACTATGGAAGTGTGCGAGCGGGGTGGGGGGGTAGTAGGATCTTTGGCACCATGGGCGGGGGCTGCTGGGCGAGCTAGCTCACCGGAGTGCAGTGGAGGTGGGGGGGGGGGGGGGGGCGAGCAGGAGCAGGTGGATAGTATGTTATAGGAGGATGGGATTGGTGTGCTGTTTAGGGGGGGGGGGGGGGGGGAAGAGGGGGGGGGGGTGGACGACTGCTGACTGGGGTTGGGCTGTCGAAGTGCGATAAGGAGGGAGTTGGTGATGGTGGACATCCGAGGGAGAGTGAATCGTTGCGTGATGCGTGTTGGCCCAAGAAGGATGATGGTTAATCGGCGGGGTGCCCTCCCCAACCAGGCTGGTCACGTGGAATGTGAGAGGGCTGAATGGGCCAGTCAAATGGTCACGTGCATTCACGCTTTTGAGGAGTTTAAAAGCAGATGTGGCATTTTTACAGGATACTCATTTGAAGATTGGGGACCAGATTAGGCTAAGGAAATGGTGGGTTTGGCACACCTTCCATTCAGGATTAGATGTGATGTGAAGACGCGGGGTGGCGATGCTGATAAATAAGCGAGTAGCGTTTGAGTTGGGAAATATAGGGGCAGATTCAGGGGAAGGATTGTGAAGGTGATCGGGAAATTGGAGGAAATTTTGCCAGTGGTTTTGGTGAACCTTTGTGCCGCAAATTGGGATGATGTTGATTTCATGAGGTGGGTGTCAAGAAAGATCCAGGACCTGGACTCGCAACGGCTGATTATGGGGCGCGGTGGGGGGGGGGGGGGTTGGTTTATATAGTTATCGAGCTGAGATTAGACTAGTCGAGTCAGAAGTCGGGGAGGGTGTCGGCGGTGGCGAAGGAGCTGAAGGGCATGAGCACATGGGTTGGAGGTTTGGGAGGCCGAAATAATGTTTGTACTTCTCCCTTATGCACAGGGTGTATTCGCGGATTGATTACTTTGTGGAGTATAAGACACTGCAGGCTGGTGTGGTCGACTCTGGGTAGTTGGCGATTGTGGTCTCCGACCATGCACCATATTGGATGGTCTTGCAAGTGGACCGTGAGGGGGCCCAGCATCGCAGTGGAGATTAGACTTGGGATTGCCAGCAGATAAGGTTTGTCAGCGGGTGAGGGCTGCCATTCGGGGGTATGTGCAGCTGAATGACAGGGGTGAGGTTTCGGTCCCTCCTGGCTATCTTGTATCCCTCCAGCGCCCTGTTTGAACCTTGTTTCCTCAGCCTTACATAAGTCTCCTTCTTCCTTTTAACAAGACATTCAACCTCTCTTGTCAACCATGGTTCCCTCACTCAACCATCTCTTCCTTGCCTGACAGGGACATACATATCAAGGACATGTAGTACCTGTTCCTTGAACAAGTTCCACATTTCACTTGTGTCCTTCCCTGACAGCCTATGTTCCCAACTTATGCACTTCACTTCTTGTCTGACAACATCGTATTTACCCTTCGCCCAATTGTAAACCTTGCCCTGTTGCACGCACCTATCCCTCTCCATTACTAAAGTGAAAGTCACAGAATTGTGGGTCACTATCTCCAAAATGCTCCCCCATTAACAAATCTATCACTTGCCCTGGTTCATTACCAAATCCAATATGGCCTCCCCTCTGGCCGGACAATCTACATACTGTGTTAGAAAAGCTTCCTGGACACACTGCACAAACACCACAAACTATTTGATCTAAAGATTTTCCACTCAATGTTTGGGAAGTTGAAGTCACCCATGACTACTACCCTGTGATTTCTGCACCTTTCCAAAATCTGTTTTCCAATCTGTTCCTCCACATCTCTGCTACTATTGGGGGGCCTATAGAAAACTCCCAACAAGGTGACTGCTTCTTTCCTATTTCTGACTTCAACCCATACTACCTCAGTAGGCAGATACTCCTCGAACTGCCTTTCTGCAGCTGTTATACTATCTCTAATTAACAATGCCACCCCCCCCCCCCCACCTCTTTTACCAACCTCCCTAATCTTATATAAACATCTATAACCAGGGACCTCCAACAACCATTTCTGCCCCTCTCCTATCCAAGTTTCCATGATGGCCACCACATCGTAGTCCCAAGTACCGATCTATGCCTTAAGTTCACCCACCTTTTTCCTGATGCTTCTTGCGTTGAAGTATACACACTTCAATCCATCTCCGTGCCTGCAAGTACTCTCCTTTGTCAGTGTTCCCTTCCCCACTGCCTCACTACACGCTTTGGCGTCCTGAATATTGGCTACCTTAGTTGCTGGACTACAAATCCGGGTTCCATTCCCCAGGCAAATTAGTTTAAACCCTCCCGAGAAGAGTACTAGAAAACCTCCCTCCCAGGATATTGGTGCCCCTCTGGTTCAGATGCAACCCGTCCTGCTTGTACAGGTCCCCCCTTCCCCAGAATGCGCTCTAATTATCCAAATACCGGAAGCCCTCCCTCCTACACCATTCCTGCAGCCACGTGTTCAACTGCACTCTCTCCCTATTCCTAGCCTCGCTATCACGTGGCACCGGCAACAAACCAGAGATGACGACTCTGTCTGTCCTGGCTTTTAACTTCCAGCCTAACTCCTTAAACTTGTTTATTACCGCCACACCCCTTTTCCTATCTATGTCATTGGTACCAAAGTGCACCACGACTTCTGGCTGCTCCCCCTCCCCCTTAAGGTTCCTGAAGACATGATCCGAGACATCCCTGGCACTGGCACCCGGGAGGCAACAGACCTTCCGGGGGTCTTGCTCGCGACCACAGAATCCCCTATCTATTCCCCTAACCATTGAATCTCCTATTACTATTGCTTTTCTATTCTCCCCCCTTCCCTTCTGAGCCCCAGAGCCAGACTCTGTGCCAGAGACCTGGCCGCTAGGGCCTTCCCCCGGTAGGTCATCCCCCCCAACAGCATCCAAAACGGTATACTTGTTTTGAAGGGGAACGGCCACGAAGGATCCCTGCACTGTCTGCCTGTTTGTTTTCTTTCTCCTGATTGTAACCCAGCTACTCTTGTCCTGTACCTTGGGTGTGGTTACCTCCCTGTAACTCTTCTCTATAACCCCCTCTGCCTCCTGGATGATCAGAAGTTCCTCCAGCTCCAGTTCCCTAACACGGTCTCTGAGGAGCTGGAGTTGGGTGCACTTCCCGCAGGTATAGTCAGCGGGGACACCGGTGGTATCCCTTACCACCCACATCCTACAGAAGGAGCATGCAACTGGCCTAGACTCCATCCTATCTTACCTTACAGTATATAGCTGCCCTGTGGACCAACTAAACCCCCGCCCTCCGACTCTGCTCCCAGTCAGCTGCACTATGTAAATTCCTGGCTCCCTTCTCGCTCTTTGCGGAAATGTAGGAAACAAAATGTAAGGAGCACCTTACTCCCTCCTCACCTCACTCCCTCAGTCACCAAACTCTCACTATAGCACTCAAATGCACCAAATTCAGCACTCCCTCAGTCACCAAACTCTCACTATAGCACTCAAATGCACCAAATTCAGCACTCAGAGCAAATAAATTCTGCACTGTAGGTGGATCACTTTTATACTGTGAATCTAGCCTCTGAAAACTGGCCTAATCCAATTAACTAATTAACGAGCTCCAGCTGCAAGTGCCTACAAGTAGAACCTTTGTTTAAAGCTGATTGAAAATTCACCTTCTAAACCAAACAGCAACTTTTAAGTTAATTAACTAAATAAAAGAAAGACTCGACTTTAGATAAAAATTAACCCTTATACTCCCTCAGTCACCAAACTCTCACTATAGCACTCAAATGCACCAAATTCACCACTCAGTGCAAAAAATGAGGAAGGAGCAGTGCTCCGAAAGCTAATGATTCGAAACAAACCTGTTGGACTTTAACCTGCTGTTGTAAGACTTCTTACTGTGCTCACCCCAGTCCAACTCCAGCATCTCCACATCATGGCCATTATCGACACCGCAAACTGTCATTCACCTGAGGAAGGAGCAGTGCTCCGAAAGCTAGTGATTAGAAACAAACCTGTTGGACTTTAACTTGGTGTTGTCAGACTTCTTCCTGTGCTCACCCCAGTCCAATGCGGCATCTCCACATCACAGATATCTGCAGGTTAGGGACTTTGCGTGAAAGGTCTGGAGGGGATTACCTAGGTTGCCGGGATACACCCTGCTGGAGCGACTGCTGCTTCCAAGTGGCTCGGGGTGCAGGGAGGCGAGTGGGTGGTGAAGATTAAAGAGAAATGGGAAGGGAGAGTAGATCAATTGGGGAGTATGGAGTGAGGCACTGCCTAGGGTAAATGGGGCCTCCTCTTGTGCAAGGATGTTTCTGATACATTTTAAGGTGGCGCACAGGCTGCATATGGCTCGGGTGAGACTGAGTAGGTTCTTTCAGGGGGTGAGAGGTGTGGGCGGGGGCCAACGAATCATGTGTACGTGTTTTGGGGTTGTGAAAAATTGGGAAGATTCTGGGCGAGAGTGTTCGCGGTCTTAGCCAGGATAGTGGAGGAGGAAGTGACCCCGGACCCTTTTGTGCCGATATTTGGGGTTTCAGAGAAGCCGGAGCTCATGTAGAGGAGGAAAGCTGATGTTGTGGACTTCAGCTTTCATTGCACAGCCGCAAATTTTATTGGACTGGCGGTCGGCATTGCCACCGGGGCTAGCAGCTTGGTTGGGTGACCTGTACGACTTCCTGCGGTTGGAGAAGATGAAGTATGAATTAAGGGGCTTTGCAGAGGGTTTTGAGAAAAGTTGGGGAATGTTTATGACCGTGTTTGAGGAGCTGTTCGTCGCAGGGAGGGGGGAGGGGAGGGTGAAAAGGGGAAAAAATGCGTATAATTGATTGCTGGGAAGTTTTCCCAGGGTGTTTATTTGCTGTAACCTGTTTTGATACACGTTTGTAATAAAATACATTTTTAAAAAAAAGAAAGAGCCTGGGGACTGTGGTGCTGTGGAGTTGTTCACACATTGTCCTCACATTCAGACTCCCTGTCGGTGCAATAACACTTGCCCTGTGCTGAGTGTATTTGCCAAGCTGGACTGATGTGATCTTTGTCTTGTTGCAATCGTTGTTCCCAGTGCTGGGAAATGACTGTGTGGGCTTGTGCATAGGCTCCAATTGCTGGTGTTATCTGCTCACCCTGTATGTATTCTTGCCGGTTCCTGACCCCACATTTGATGAACTTTGAGTTCTTGAGGGACGTCAGCAACAAGGTCTTTAACCAGTAGCAAAGGTGAGTGTTTCCGGCGACTGCCTGTAACCCATTGAAAATCTGTGTGAGCAGTGTCCCTGAGATGCAGTTACACAAGCTCAGAGCTGGGGGGTAGTGTGCTGAATGCAGGGCAGAGGTCGGGAGACCCCAGAAACCCCAGCTCTTCCCCATCCTCTGTCAAGCTGAATTGGAGATGTGGTTTCATGGCATTAGTGAAAGTCGCAGAATTCCTTGTACTGCAAGTGCAGCTTGAGTGAACTCCAATGGGTTGTGAGGAGTGGCACACACCAGGAGTGGCTGCACACTTCCTGTTTCACCTATGTGTCAAAACGGGAATGTTACTGGACTGGTAATCTAGTGACCGCAAGAAATATTCTGGAAACGCAAATTCAAATCCAGGGGAGCTGTGGCATTTAAGTTCAATTAATTAGCAACAATTGAAGGACAAGGAAATATCTAGTCTCAGTCATAATTGTTGAAAAAACCTTGGTTCACTAATGTCCTTTCGGGAAGGAAATCTGCCATCCTTACGTGATCTGGCCTACATGTGACTCCAGACCAATGTGGTTGACTCCGAAATGGCTGAGCAAACCACTCTGTTGTATCAAACCACTGCAGAAAATTTGAAAAGAAATAATACCAGGCAGATCAACCGAGACACCGAAATAGACTATGGACACCCAGCCCAGTGGTCTGCAGGGACATTGTCTGCAAAGTACTCCTCACGAATGTCTGAGTACTTTGCAGACAATGTCCCTGAAGACCACTGTTGACTAATCAAGCAATCGCCTGATGTAGTCATACTCCGAATCGTACCTCACAGACAATGTCCCAGACAACAGCATCACCATCCCTGGGTATGACCTGTCCCACCGACAGGACAGACACACCAGAAGTGGAGGCAGAGTGGTCTGTAGGGACATTGTCTCCGGACCTCATGAAATCTCATTGCATCAGGTCAAACATGGGCAGGAAAACCTCCTGCTGATCACCACGTACCACAATTTTTCAACTGATAAATCTTTGCTTTTGATTGTTGAGCACCAAACACCAAGAAGAAGCATCAAGTGTAGCAAAGTCCCGAGTATCTCGGTACAACTGACCGAGCTGGCTGAATGCTGATGTATATATTTGCTAGACAGAGCTTGCGGCAGGCGGTGAGGAATCAATAAGAGGGCAAAACCTACTTGACCTTATCCTTGCCAGTCTGCCTGTCGCTGATGAATCTGGCCATAACAGTATTGGTAGGAGTGACCACAGCAGTCCTTGAGGAGACAAATTCCTGTCTTCAGAGGGAGGACATCCTCCATTGTGTTGTTTTGCACAATCACAATGGGTTCAGCATGGATCTAGCAGCTGAAAAATGTGTATCCATGTTGTTGTGGGTCATCAGCAGCAGAATTGTAGTCAACCACAATCTATGATATCAAAGTACGAAGTCTTACAACACCAGGTTAAAGTCCACCAGGTTTGTTTCGATGTCACTAGCTTTCGGAGCGCAGCTCCTTCCTCGGGTGAATGAAGAGGTCTGTTCCAGAAACACATATATAGACAAATTCAAAGATGCCAAACAATGCTAGGAATGCGAGCATTAGCAGGTGATTAAATCTTTACAGATCCAGAGATGGGGTAACCCCAGGTTAAAGAGGTGTGAATTGTATCAAGCCAGGACAGTTGGTTGGATTTTGCAGGCCAGATGGTGGGGGATGAATGTAATGTGACATGAATCCCAGGTCCCAGTTGAGGCCGCACTCATGTGTGCGGAACTTGGCTATAAGTTTCTACTCGGCGATTCTGCGTTGTCGCGGGTCCTGAAGGCCGCCTTGGAGAACGCTTACCCGGAGATCAGAGGCTGAATGCCCTTGACTGCTGAAGTGTTCCCCGACTGAAAGGGAACATTCCTGCCTGGTGATTGTTGCGCGATGTCCGTTCATTCGTTGTCGCAGCGTCTGCATGGTCTCGCCAATGTACCACGCTTCGGGACATCCTTTCCTGCAGCGTATGAGGGAGACAACGTTGGCCGAGTCGCACGAGTATGTACCGCGTACCTGGTGGGTGGTGTTCTCACGTGTAATCGTGGTATCCATGTCGATGATCTGGCACGTCTTGCAGAGATTGCCATGACAGGGTTGTGTGGTGTCGTGGTCACTGTTCTGAAGACTGGGTAGTTTGCTGCAAACAATTGTTCGTTTGAGGTTGTGCGGTTGTTTGAAGGCAAGTAGTGGGGGTGTGGGGATGACCTTGGCAAGATGTTCATCGTCATCAATGACGTGTTGAAGGCTGTGAAGAAGATGACGTAGTTTCTCCGCTCCGGGGAAGTACTGGACGACGAAGGGTATTCTGTCGGTTGTGTCCCATGTTTGTCTTCTGAGGAGGTCGGTCCGGTTTTTCGCTGTGGCGCGTTGGAACTGTCGATCGATGAGTCGAGTGCCATATCCCGTTCGTACGAGGGCATCTTTCAACGTCTGTAGATGTCTGTTACGCTCCTCCTCGTCTGAGCAGATCCCATGTATACGGAGCGCTTGTCCATAGGGGATGGCTTCTTTAATGTGTTTAGGGTGGAAGCTGGAGAAGTGGAGCATCATGAGGTTATCCGTGGGTTTGCGGTAAAGCGAAGTGCTGAGGTGACCGTCCTTGATGGAGACGAGTGTGTCCAAGAATGCAACTGATTTTGGAGAGTAGTCCATGGTGAGTCTGATGGTTGGATGGAACTTTTTAATGTCATCGTGTAGTCGTTTCAGTGATTCTTCGCCGTGGGTCCAAAGGAAAAAAATGTCATCGATGTATCTGGTGTATAACGTCGGTTGAAGGTCCTGTGCGGTGAGTAGGTCCTGTTCAAACTTGTGCATGAAGATGTTGGCGTATTGGGGTGCGAATTTGGTTCTCCAGCTTCCACCCTAAACACATTAAAGAAGCCATCCCCTATGGACAAGCGCTCCGTATACACAGGATCTGCTCAGACGAGGAGGAGCGTAACAGACATCTACAGACGTTGAAAGATGCCCTCGTACGAACGGGATATGGACTCGACTCATCGATCGACAGTTCCAACGCGCCACAGCGAAAAACCGGACCGACCTCCTCGGAAGACAAACATGGGACACAACCGACAGAATACCCTTCGTCGTCCAGTACTTCCCCGGAGCGGAGAAACGACGTCATCTTCTTCACAGCCTTCAAGACGTCATTGATGACGATGAACATCTTGACCAAGGTCATCCCCACACCCCCACTACTTGCCTTCAAACAACCGCACAACCTCAAACGAACAATTGTTTGCAGCAAACTACCCAGTCTTCAGAACAGTGACCACGACACCACACAACCCTGTCATGGCAATCTCTGCAAGACGTGCCAGATCATCGACATGGATACCACTATTACACGTGAGAACACCACCCACCAGGTACGTGGTACATACTCGTGCGACTCGGCCAACGTTGTCTACCTCATACGCTGCAGGAAAGGATGTCCCGAAGCGTGGTACATTGGCGAGACCATGCAGACGCTGCGACAACGAATGAACGGACATCACGCAACAATCACCAGGCAGGAATGTTCCCTTCCAGTCGGGGAACACTTCAGCAGTCAAGGGCATTCAGCCTCTGATCTCCGGGTAAGCGTTCTCCAAGGCGGCCTTCAGGACCCGCGACAACCCAGAATCGCCGAGCAGAAACCTATAGCCAAGTTCCGCACACATGAGTGCGGCCTCAACCGGGACCTGGGATTCATGTCACATTACATTCATCCCCCACCATCTGGCCTGCAAAATCCTACCAACTGTCCTGGCTTGATACAATTCACACCTCTTTAACCTGGGGTTACCCCATCTCTGGATCTGTAAAGATTTAATCACCTGCTAATGCTCGCATTCCTAGCATTGTTTGGCATCTTTGAATTTGTCTACATATGTGTTTCTGGAACAGACCTCTTCATTCACCTGAGGAAGGAGCAGCGCTCCGAAAGCTAGTGACATCGAAACAAACCTGTTGGATTTTAACCTGGTGTTGTAAGACTTCGTACTGTGCTCACCCCAGTCCAACGCCGGCATCTCCACATTATGATATCAAAGCCAAGCATATCCCCCACTTTACCATCATATCAAGCCTGGGGTTCAGCTCTGGTTCATTGAAAAGTGCAGGAGAGACTTCCAACAAACAAAGAACAAAGAAATGTACAGCACAGGAACAGGCCCTTCGGCCCTCCAAGCCCGTGCCGACCAAGCTGCCCGACTAAACTACAATCTTCTACACTTCCTGGGTCAGTATCCCTCTATTCCCATCCTATTCATGTATTTGTCAAGATGCCCCTTAAATGTCACTATCGTCCCTACTTCCACCACCTCCTCCGGTAGCGAGTTCCAGGCACCCACTACCCTCTGTGTAAAAAAACTTGCTTCGTACATCTACTCTAAACCTTGCCCCTCTCACCTTAAACCTATGCCCCCTAGTAATTGACCCCTCTACCCTGGGGAAAAGCCTCTGACTATCCACTCTGTCTATGCCCCTCATAATTTTGTAGACCTCTATCAGGTCTCCCCTCAACCTCCTTCGTTCCAGTGAGAACAAACCGAGTTTATTCAACCGCTCCTCAGAGCTAATGCCCTCCATACCAGGCAACATTCTGGTAAATCTCTTCTGCACCCTCTCTAAAGCCTTCACATCCTTCTGGTAGTGTGGCGACCAGAATTGAACACTATACTCCAATTGTGGCCTAACTAAGGTTCTATACAGCTGCAACATGACTTGCCAATTCTTATACTCAATGCCCCGGCCAATGAAGGCAAGCATGCCGTATGCCTTCTTGACTACCTTCTCCACCTGTGTTGCCCCTTTCAGTGACCTGTGGACCTGTACTCCTAGATCTCTTTGACTTTCAATACTCTTGAGGGTTCTACCATTCACTGTATATTCCCTACCTGCATTAGACCTTCCAAAATGCATTACCTCACATTTGTCCGGATTAAACTCCATCTGCCATCTCTCCGCCCAAGTCTCCAAACAATCTAAATCCTGCTGTATCCTCTGACAGTCCTCATCGCTATCCGCAATTCCACCAACCTTTGTGTCGTCTGCAAACTTACTAATCAGAGCCATTCCAGTGGCGGCTATGAAGGATTAGGTTGCACATTTGGTGGCTCCCGCTCGGGTTGGAACTTTGGACCTTTTCCCCCTATTTTATTGTCGGATCTGAAGTGGAAAATTGATGTTGGATGCAACTGTGATGAGGAATCCTACATCAGTGCATTGAGAAGCGGACCAGGAGTGCTCGCAGAGGAAGAAATAGACAAACGGAGAAGGCTTGGGCTGAGGCTGCAGCGGGAGAAAGCAAGGCGGACGACCGGAGTCCTGGCTCGACGACCCAGCGGTCGACGGAGCAGTTGATGCAGTTCATACAGGAGGGCTTTGCCAAGCAGAAACAGGAATGCTTGGACCCAATTAAGGAGTCGATTGCGCGGCTGGAACTCAGACTGGATGCTCAAGATGGGGCGATCCAGAAAGTGGAGAAGGCACTGACTGAGCAGGAGGAGCACCTAGCTGCAGTGGAGTTGGAGGTGGGGATGCTGAAAGACCAGCAGAAAAGGCTCCAGGAGAAGGTGGAGGACCTAGAGAACAGGTCCCGCCGGCAGAACCTGAGAATCGTGGGTCTCCCAGAGGGATCCGAAGGAACGGACGCTGGGGCATACATAGTGTGTATGTTTGAGAAGCTACTGGGGGAGGGGATGTTTACCCGACCCTTTGAGGTGGACAGAGCGCTAGCGAGGAAGCCGCGTGTAGGTGACCCCCCGAGAGCAATGGTGGTGAGATTCCACAGGTACCTGGACAAGGAGTGCATTCTACGGTGGGCCAGGCAGACACGGGGTGATTGGGGAGGACCAGATGGGATTTGTTACGTTGGCGGCCAACGTAAGAAGGCTGTTGAATGTAATCATGATGCCCCCAGAGGGTAGGGATGTAGAGGTAGTAGTCGCAATGGACGCAGAGAAGGCATTTAATCGGGTGGAATGGGATTATCTGTGGGAGGTACTGGGGCGGTTTGGATTTTGGCGGGGCTTCATTGACTGGGTCAGGCTGCTGTATCAGGCGCCCGTGGCAAGTGTTCGGACAAACAGGCTGACATTGGGCTATTTTAGACTGCACCGGGGACAAGGCAGGGATGCTCCCTCTCCCCGCTGTTCTTCGCACTGGCCATAGAGCTGCTATAATTGCGTTGAGAGCCTCAAAGGGCTGGAGGGGGCTGGTCCGGGCAGGGGAGTAGGGGGGAGGGGGTGGGGGGTGGAACACAGAGTCTCACTATACACGGAAGATCTGCGCTTACATGTGTCGGACCTATTGGAAGGGATGGAAGAAATAATGGGGATTCTGAGGGATTTTGGCCGGTTTTTGGACTACAAATTGAACATGGGGGAAAAGTGAGATGTTCGCGATCCAAGCAAGGGGGCAGAAGAGGCGATTGGGGGAGCTGCCGTTTAGAGTGGTAGGGGGAAGCTTTCGGTACCTAGGCATCCAGGTGGCGCAGGAATGGGAACGGCTGCCCAAGCTAAATCTGGCCCGACTCGTAGACCAAATAAAGGAGGATTTTTGAAGGTGGGACGTGCTCCCGCTGTCACTGGCCGGGAGTGAAAATGACGGTCCTCCCGAGATTCCTGTTTGTGTTTCAATGCCTTCCCATCTTTATTCCTCGGTCCTTTTTTAAACAGGTCAACAAGGTGATCTCAGGCTTTGTATGGGTGGGTAAGACCCCGCGAGTTAAAAAGGGGATGTTGGAGCGCAGCCGTGGGGAGGGCAGGCTGACACTCCTGAACTTTAGTAATTATTACTGGGTGGCAAATATAGCCATGATTAGGAAGTGGGTGGTGGGGAGGGGTTGATGTGGGAACGAGTAGGGGGGCATCTTGTAAGGGCACTAGTTTGGGGGCATTGGTAACGGCGCCTCTGCCATTCCCGCCGGCACGCTACTCCGCCAGCCCCGTGGTGGTCGCAGCCCTGAGAGTCTGGGGGCACTGGAGGAGACATGTGGGAGCAGAGGGAGCATCGGTCTGGTCTCCAATTTGCAATAATTACCGGTTTGTCCCGGGGAGGTTAGATGGAGGGTTCCGGAGATGGCACAGAGCAGGGATCGAGAGGATGGGTGATATATTTATAGAAGGGAGCTTTCCCAGCTTGAGTGAACTGGAGGTGGAATTTGAACTGACAGGAGGGAATTAATTTAGGTACCTGCAGGCGCAGGACTTCCTACGCAGGCAGGTCTCAACCTTCCCGCTCCTACCACCAAGGGGGATACAGGACTGGGTAGTTTCCAGAGTGTGGGTAGGAGAAGGGAAGGTTTCGGACATTTATAAGGAATTTATGGGGTCAGAGGAAACACAGACCGAGGAGCTGAAACACAAATGGGAAGAGGAGTTAGGAGGAGAGTTAGAGGATGGTCTCTGGGTGGATGCGTTGAGTAGAGTCAACGCATCCACAAGTGCCAGGCTCAGCCTGATACAGTTTTTTTTTTTTTAGAAAATATTTTATTGAAGCATTTGTAATTTTCAGCCAGATACAGTTTAAGGTTGTTCACCGGGCTCACGTGACAGTGGCCCGGATGAGCAGGTTCTTTGGAGCGCAGGGTGCGGGAGGACCAGTGAACCATGTTCATATGTTCTGGGCATGCCTGAAGCTTAGAGGATTCTGGCAGGGGTTTGCGGATGCCATGTCCATGGCGTTAAAAACAAGGGTGGCGCTGAGTCCAGAGGTAGCGATTTTCGGGGTGTCGGAAGATCCAGGAATCCAGGAGGGGAAAGAGGCAGACATTCTGGCCTTTGCTCCCCTGGTAGCCCGGAGACGAATATTACTAGCATGGAGGGGCTCAAAGCCCCCGAAGTCGGAGACCTGGCTAACTGACATGGCTAGCTTTCTCTGTCTGGAGAAAATCAAGTTCGCCTTGAGAGGGTCACTGTTAGAGTTCGCCCGGAGGTGGCAACCATTCATCGACTTCTTCAGGGAAATTTAACTGTCAGCAGAAGAGGGGGGGGGGGGGGGGGGGGGCTGTAGAGTAGGGGGTTAGAAAAGGTGGGACCTGTGTGAGAGGAAGACGGCTTTTGCATTATGTTAATAATTGTATGTACACTGTTTCTTCTGTTACTGTTATAAAACCATAAATACTTCAATAAAATGTTTATTTATAAAAAAAAAGAAAAGTGCAGGAGGCTTGCCAGGAGCAACACCAGATCTATTTAAAAATGCGGTGTCAGCCTGTTGACACGACAACACAGGACTACTTGAATGCCAGACATTGGAAGCAGTTTGCGAAAGATCGAGCTAAACAATTCCATAATCAATGGGTCAGATCAAACATCTATAATCCTGCCACATCCATTCGTGAATGGTGGTGGACAATTAAACAATTAACAGCAGGAGGCCCCACAAACATCCTCATCCACAATGATGGGGTGGTCCAGCAGATCAGACTGAAACAAGTGTCTTCAGTCAGAAGCACAGAGTAATGATCCATCTTGGTTTCCTTCTGAGGTCTCTAGCATCACAGAAGCCAATCTACAGTCAATTGGATTCATTCACTTCACATGATATCAAGAAAATGGCTGAAGAAGGCGAAGAGTCCTGACAACATTCTGGCAATAGTACTGAAGACTTTGCTGCAGGTTTAGTGCCCCAAGCAAACTCTAGCATTCACCTGACAATGTGGAAATTGCCCCAGTATGTCCTGTCCACAAAAAGGACCAATCTAATCTGACCAATTACCATCCAATCAGTCCAATCTCGATCATCAGCTAAGTGATGGAAGGTGTCATAGACAGTGCTATAAAACAACACTTTTACTCAACAATACCCTGTTCACTGATTCTTAGTTTGGGTTATGCCAAGATCACTCAGCTTTTGACCAAATTACAGGCTTGGACCAAACATGGACAAAAAAGCTGATCTTTAGGTGAAGAGTGCGACTGAGCGTGGCATCATGGAGCCCGAGCAAAATTCAGCTCGATGAGAATCGGGGAAACTCTACATTGGTTAGAGTCATAACTAGCACAAATGAAGATGGTTGTGGTTGTTCTCATCAGAGCCACATAATCTCTTGCAATGGCTTCCCTTTCATGCTCCCGCACTGCCAGTGGGCCCCATTGATTTATCCTTGACTCCCTCCTATCCCACATCTACATGCTGCACCTGGGCAGTGTTAGTTTTCACTTGTGAATTTATGTCCCCCACCGCCCCACCCACACACACACACACACACACACTCCTTACCACCCCAGCTCTCCCACACCATCTTGACTCACTGTCTCTGAATCATCAGACTGCTTATCCAACATTCAGTGCTGGTTGAATATTGGGAAGACTAAAGTCAAGGCTTTCAAATCCCATTCCAAACTCCGTTTCCGAATGATCGACTCTATCCCTCTCCCTGGGACTGTAACTTGTTGTTGAGTTAGTTTTGAATATCAAGGTTTGTGTAAAGAATTACCTCTCTCTGGAGTGGTGAAAGCCTCTTGAGACTGCAAAACAAATCAAATGTCAGTTAGTGTTATCCGCAGCACGGTAGCACAGTGGGCAGCACTGTTGCTTCACAGCTCCAGGGTCTCAGGTTCGATTTCCGGCTTGTATCACTGTCTGTGCGGAGTCTGCACGTTCTCCTCATGTCTGCGTGGGTTTCCTCCCACAAGTCCCAAAAGATGTGCTGTTAGGTAATTTGGACATTCTGAATTCTCCCTCCGTGTACGAACATGTGCTGGAATGTGGCGACTAGGGTCTTTTCACAGTAACCTCATTGCAGTGTTAATGTATGCTTACTTGTGACAATAAAGATTATTATAATAATAATTATTATAACATCATTTTAACCTGTGGCCATTTCCTGGGCCACTGCACTTTTTGGGATGATGAGGTGCTGCAGTTTTCACTTGAAAGATGTGTTGGTGCCCTCCTGAGGCAGCCTGGAGGTACTTCAGTTTTTGAGATGTTTGAATCTCCTTGTTTTTCTTGAGCTCCCTGTGTAGCTGGTCCTGCAGAACATGTCCTCCAGTGCAGGTCAGTTGTTTAGTCTTTCTGTGAATCAAAGAACAAAGACCCTAAGCCATACCGCTAAGAGTTCGCAGGTTTGATTCAGTGCTGTGCCCAGGCTGAATACCGCTGGGTTAGAATGAGATCTGGCAGTGTTGCTGATAGGATTTATGATCACTTATATGCAACTTGAGTTATAATTGTCTAATCTACAAATTCAGATGAATGGGAGGAGGCCATTTAGCCCCATGGACCTACTCCACCATTCAATGAGAACATGTATTATAATCACAGGAGTCCTGAGAAGGATTTAAACTCGGTGGTTTATTTAGTAAATAAATGCAAGGCCGCAAAGCAGTGGGCAGTACACCCAGGACCATCCGAAGATGCTGCTTCTCACCCTGGCCAGCTTTTATTGGTCTGTTTTAGCGAGACCTGCTGTTGGGCCTCCGCCCCACAGCGGGGGAGCTCGTATTCCACGAGCCCCATGGAGGAGATGAATCAGGTCGACCCCATGGGGGTTATTACATTAACTGATCAGTTACCAATCTCCATACCCCTGAATACCTTTTATTAGCAAATATATATCAATCTCAGTCCTAAAATGTACAACTGATGTCGGTCGCATCAGTTGCTGTTAATGAGAAAGAGATCCAAACTCTGCAGAGTTTCAATGTAGATATGGTTCCTAATTTCACTCCTAAAGGACCTGGCTTTTATTTTTATACTCTGCCTTTTAATCCTCAACTCCCCAACCAGTAGAAATAGGGTGGATAAAAAGAAAATATCTGTTCCCCTTAATACCTTAAACTTGATCAAATCACACCTCAAACTCCTAAATTTCAGGAAATACACACCTAGATGTGAAATCTCTCTTACCCTTGGAATCCAGGTATTATCCTGGTAAATCAACACTGCGCTCCCTCAATCCAATACATATGTCCTGAGGTGTTGTCAAGCTCAAAACTGCTTACAGTAGTTTCATGTGTGGTCTAACCAGGACTTTGTATAGCTGAAGCATAACTCCTCCCTTCTTGTGTTCCATTCCTCTCGATATGAATTTGACTTCCTATGGGCTTGAATGTGAACTGATAGCATTTTCTGAGGGACTTCTGGGGCATTCCCATATCTGTTACTTTTGTTCCTCTTCACAAAATGCAAGCAGCTTCACCAGGTTCCCCCTTAAGAAAACCATGCAGGCTCACTGATCAGCTGAAAATGTTCAAGGTGTTCAGTTATCCTACCTGTGATTATTGATTCCAGTAATTTCCCAATGATGGATGTTAAGCTAATTGTCGTATAATCCTCTCTTTTTTTGCCCCTTTCACTTTTCACAAATCGTGATGTGATATGTGCAATTTTCCAATCTAAAGCAACAGTTCCTGAATCGAGAGAATGTTAGAAGCTGTAATTCAGGCATCTGCAATGTTCTCTCCTTTAAAATACTGGGGATTTGTCAATCTTTAATGCCATTATTCTTTTCACTGCTGTTATTTTGCAGATGTTAATTTTGTTGCGTGCCTGTCCCTGATTTAATATTACTTTCTTAGGGATTTCTGACATCCTGACCTCTTCCTCAGTGTTCTACCATTTCCTTATTTTTGTTGACAATATCACGTTACCAGTTGTTAACGGTCCATGTTGCTCCTGACCATCAGGTGGGCACGGGTGCAATAGGTCAGAAGGTGAGAGCATTGAGGGAGAACTAGGGAATATGGACAGTGTGGCTCTGAGGCAGAGCAGACGGGGAGAAGTTGCTGAACACAGCGGGTCTGGTGGCCTGAAGTGCATATGTTTTAATGCAAGGAGCATTACGGGTAAGGCAGATGAACTTAGAGCTTGGATTAGTACTTGGAACTATGATGTTGTTGCCATTACAGAGACCTGGTTGAGGGAAGGGCAGGATTGGCAGCTAAACGTTCCAGGATTTAGATGTTTCAGGCGGGATAGAGGGGGATGTAAAAGGGGAGGTGGAGTTGCGCTACTTGTTCGGGAGAATATCACAGCTGTACTGCGAGAGGACACCTCAGAGGGCAGTGAGGCTATATGGGTAGAGATCAGGAATAAGAAGGGTGCAGTCACAACCAGCGGGAGATGGAGCAGATAGGTAGACAGATTTTGGAAAAGAGTAAAAACAACAGGGTTGTGGTGATGGGAGACTTCAACTTCCCCAATATTGACTGGGACTCACTTAGTGCCAGGGGCTTAGATGGGGCGGAGTTTGTAAGGAGCATCCAGGAGGGCTTCTTAAAACAATATGTAGACAGTCCAACTAGGGAAGGGGCGGTACTGGACCTGGTATTGGGGAATGAGCCCGGCCAGGTGGTAGATGTTTCAGTAGGGGAGCATTTCGGTAACAGTGACCACAATTCAGTAAGTTTTAAAGTACTGGTGGACAAGGATAAGAGTGGTCCGAGGATGAATGTGCTAAATTGGGGGAAGGCTAATTATAACAATATTAGGCGGGAACTGAAGAACATAGATTGGGGGCGGATGTTTGAGGGCAAATCAACATCTGACATGTGGGAGGCTTTCAAGTGTCAGTTGAAAGGAATACAGGACCGGCATGTTCCTGTGAGGAAGAAAGATAAATACGGCAATTTTCGGGAACGTTGGATGACGAGTGATATTGTAGGCCTCGTCAAAAAGAAAAAGGAGGCATTTGTGAGGGCTAAAAGGCTGGGAACAGACGAAGCCTGTGTGGAATATAAGGAAAGTAGGAAGGAACTTAAGCAAGGAGTCAGGAGGGCTAGAAGGGGTCACGAAAAGTCATTGGCAAATAGGGTTAAGGAAAATCCCAAGGCTTTTTACACGTACATAAAAAGCAAGAGGGTAGCCAGGGAAAGGGTTGGCCCACTGAAGGATAGGCAAGGGAATCTATGTGTGGAGCCAGAGGAAATGGGCGAGGTACTAAATGAATACTTTGCATCAGTATTCACCAAAGAGAAGGAATTGGTAGATGTTGAGTCTGGAGAAGGGGGTGTAGATAGCCTGGGTCACATTGTGATCCAAAAAGACGAGGTGTTGGGTGTCTTAAAAAATATTAAGGTAGATAAGTCCCCAGGGCCTGATGGGATCTACCCCAGAATACTGAAGGAGGCTGGAGAGGAAATTGCTGAGGCCTTGACAGAAATCTTTGGATCCTCGCTGTCTTCAGGGGATGTCCCGGAGGACTGGAGAATAGCCAATGTTGTTCCTCTGTTTAAGAAGGGTAGCAAGGATAATCCCGGGAACTACAGGCCAGTGAGCCTTACTTCAGTGGTAGGGAAATTACTGGAGAGAATTCTTCGAGACAGGATCTACTCCCATTTGGAAGCAAATGGACGTATTAGTGAGAGGCAGCACGGTTTTGTGAAGGGGAGGTCGTGTCTCACTAACTTGATAGTTTTTCGAGGAGGTCACTAAGATGATTGATGCAGGTAGGGCAGTAGATGTTGTCTATATGGACTTCAGTAAGGCCTTTGACAAGGTCCCTCATGGTAGACGAGTACAAAAGGTGAAGTCACACTGGATCAGGGGTGAGCTGGCAAGGTGGATACAGAACTGGCTAGGCCATAGAAGGCAGAGAGTAGCAATGGAGGGATGCTTTTCTAATTGGAGGGCTGTGACCAGTGGTGTTCCACAGGGATCAGTGCTGGGACCTTTGCTCTTTGTAGTATATATAAATGATTTGGAGGAAAATGTAACTGGTCTGATTAGTAAGTTTGCAGACGACACAAAGGTTGGTGGAATTGCGGATAGCGATGAGGACTGTCGGAGGATACAGCAGGATTTAGATTGTCTGGAGACTTGGGCGGAGAGATGGCAGATGGAGTTTAATCCAGACAAATGTGAGGTAATGCATTTTGGAAGGTCTAATGCAGGTAGGGAATATACAGTGAATGTTGGAACCCTCAAGAGTATTGAAAGTCAAAGAGATCTAGGAGTACAGGTCCACAGGTCATTGAAAGGGGCAACACAGGTGGAGAAGGTAGTCAAGAAGGCATACGGCATGCTTGCCTTCATTGGCCGGGGCATTGAGTATAAGAATTGGCAAGTCATGTTGCAGCTGTATAGAACCTTAGTTAGGCCACACTTGGAGTATAGTGTTCAATTCTGGTCGCCACACTACCAGAAGGATGTGGAGGCTTTAGAGAGGGTGCAGAAGAGATTTACCAGAATGTTGCCTGGTATGGAGGGCATTAGCTATGAGGAACGGTTGAATAAACTCGGTTTGTTCTCACTGGAACGAAGGAGGTTGAGGGGCGACGTGATAGAGATCTACAAAATTATGAGGGGCATAGACAGGGTGGATAGTCAGAGGCTTTTCCCCGGGGTAGAGGGGTCAATTACTAGGGGGCATAGGTTTAAGGTGAGAGGGGCAAGGTTTAGAGTAGATGTACGAGGCAAGTTTTTTACGCAGAGGGTAGTGGGTGCCTGGAACTCGCTACCGGAGGAGGTAGTGGAAGCAGGAACGATAGGGACATTTAAGGGGCATCTTGACAAATATATGAATAGGATGGGAATAGAAGGATACGGACCCAGGAAGTGTAGAAGATTGTAGTTTAGTCGGGCAGCATGGTCGGCACGGGCTTGGAGGGCCGAAGGGCCTGTTCCTGTGCTGTACATTTCTTTGTTCTTTGTTCATCCTCTTTTTCTTTTCTTTCTCATCATTCAATCCGATATGGTTGCTGAAAACTCCTGGACGTACTCACAAAATTCACTCGCGTTCTGACAGGCCTGCTTAACCTAATCTTGCAGCATTTGACCGAGTATGGTATTAAAGAGCCCCAGCAAAACTGGTGTCAGTGGGAATCGAGGGGGGGAGAAATCTGGCTGGAGTCATACCTGGTACATTCTGGCACGGTGCCACAGTGGTTAGAACTGTTGCCTCACTTCCGGTTGCGGCTATGCCGAGGTAGGTCGCACGTTCGGCAGCTCACGCCAGGAACGGACTTTGGGCTCTTTAGAGGGGCCCCAATGGCAATTGTTCGACGGCTCCCAGTGTGGGAAGGTGACAGCAAGATTCCCCCGACACTGTATGGATTGGACCAGGAGTGGAGCGGTTAAGAAAGTGATTTTGGTGCAGCGGAAGGTGTGAGGGAGGAGAAGCAAGATGGCGGCGGGTGGAGACCAAGCAGCGTGGGCGCAGTGGTCGCAGGACGCTTCAAACGCTGCTTTGTGGAGCTGAAGGCAGAAATGCTGGCGCCAATGAAGGCGTCGATTGAGAAGCTTGTGGAGATGCAGAAGGCCCAAGGGGCGGCGATCCGTGAGGTGCGGCAAAAAGCCTCTGAGAACGAGGGCGAGATCTTGGGCCTGGCGGTGAAGGTGGAGGCGCACGAGGTGCTGCACAAGAGGTGGCAGGAAAAATCTGAGGACCTGGAGAATAGGTCGAGGGGGAAGAATCTTAGGGTTCTGGGTCTCCCTGAAGGAGTGGAGGGGCCCGATGCCGGGGCATATGTGGGCACGATGCTCAATTCGCTGATGGGCGCAGGAGCTTTCCCGAGGCCGTGCAGCTGGATGGGGCTCATCGGATCCTGGCAAGGAGACCCAAAGCCAACGAGCCACCAAGGGCTGTAGTGGTGAGGTTGCACCGCTTTATGGACAGAGAGTGCGTCCTGAAATGGGCCAAAAAAGAACGGAGCAGCACGTGGGAGAACACGGAGATCCGAATCTACCAGGACTGAAGGTTAAAGCTCACGGGATCCAGGGTGAGGTTGCCAATTGGATTCAAAATTGGCTGGACGACAGAAGACGGTTGTAGAGGGTTGTTTTTCAAACTGTAGGCCTGTGACCAGTGGTGTGCCTCAGGGATCGGTGCTGGGTCCACTGTTATTTGTGATTTATATTAATGATTTGGATGAGAATTTAGGAGGCATGGTTAGTGAGTTTGCAGATGACACCAAGATTGGTGGCACAGTGGATAGTGAAGAAGGTTATCTAGGATTGCAACGGGATCTTGATCAATTAGGCCAGTGGGCCGACAAATGGCAGATGGAGTTTAATTTTGATAAATGTGAGGTGATTCATTTTGACAGATCGAATCAGGCCAGGACCTACTCAGTTAAATGGTATGGCGTTGGGGAGAGTTATAGAACAAAGAGATCTAGGAGTACAGGTTCATAGCTCCTTGAAGGTGGAGTCGCAGGTGGACAGGGTGGTGAAGAAGGCATTCGGCATGCTTGGTTTCATTGGTCAGAACATTGAATACAGGAGTTGGGACGTCTTGTTGAAGTTGTACAAGACATTGGTACGGCCACACTTGGAATACTGTGTGCAGTTCTGGTCACCCTATTATAGAAAGGATATTATTAAACTAGAAAGAGTGCAGAAAAGATTTACTAGGATGTTGCCGGGACTTGATGGTTTGAGTTATAAGGAGAGGCTGGATAGACTGGGACTTTTTTCCCTGGAGCGTAGGAGGCTTAGGGGTGATCTTATAGAGGTCTATAAAATAATGAGGGGCATAGATAAGGTAGATAGTCAACATCTTTTCCCAAAGGTAGGGGAGTCTAAAACTAGAGGGCATAGGTTTAAGGTCAGAGGGGAGAGATTCAGAAGGGCCCAGAGGGGCAATTTCTTCACTCAGAGGGTAGTGAGTGTCTGGAATGGGCTGCCAGAGGTAGTAGTAGAGGCGGGTACAATTGTGTCTTTTAAAAAGCATTTAGATAGTTACATGGGTAAGATGGGAATAGAGGGTTATGGGCCAAGTGCAGGCAACTGGGACTAGCTTAATGGTAAAAACTGGGCGGCATGGACTGGTTGGGCCGAAGGGCCTGTTTCCATGCTGTAAACTTCTATGATTCTATTCTATGACTGGGGTGTGGAGGTGACTAAGAGGAGGGCTGGTTTCAACCGGGCTAAGGCGGTTCCCCATCGGAAGGGGGTGAAGTTCGGGATGCTGCAGCCAGCGCGATTGTGGGACTCCTTCCAAGATCAGCACCACTATTTTGAGACGCCTAATGAGGCGTGGAACTTTATCCAGTCTGAAAAGTTGAACTCGAACTGAGGGTTTGTCACGGGGGGGGGGGGCTGTTTACGGTGTTTTGGGAATGTTCTTTTTGTTTTGGTGCTGGGTGGGGATGGGTGAATGGATTTGATGTGGGGGCTGTGTGAGGGTGTGGGTGTCGGTGTTGGAGGGGCAGGGCCCCGCGGAGGAAGAGGGGGGCCGAGGCCTGGAGATGGGGAGTAAGATGGTAAGGCCGCAAAAAGGAGCTGCGCCAGAGGGGGGCGGGGCCAGATCAGATGGGAAGCGCGGGCTTTTTCCCGCGCTAGGGAAGGAAGGGTGTGGGACCAGGGGAAAGGGCGGTGCGCGAGAGGAGCGCACACTGATTGCCAAGGGGTGGGGGGATTCTCACTCTGGGGGGGGGTCGATGGAATGGCAGGAGAGGCCGGGGTCAGCAGGAGTCAACTGACTTACCGGAGTGTCATGGGGGGAGCAGAATGGCTAGATGAGGATCTATTGGGGGGGAGGGGGGGTGGGAATTGGGTTGCTGCTGCATTGGCCAAACGGGAGCTGGAAGTTGGAGAGGTAGTTGGGGCGGGGGTCCGCCGCCTGGGGGACTGGAGGGTGCGGGAGGCGAGGGCATGTGGCTGGCCTAGAAAGGGAGATGGCTAGTCGGTAAAGGGGGGGGGGGCGCGAGTAGCCCCCTGATCCGGCTGATAACTTGGAATGTGAGGGGCCTGAGCGGGCCGGTCAAGAGGGCCCAGGTGTTCGCGCATTTAGAGGGACTGAAGGCAGACGTGGTTATGCTCCAGGAGACGCATCTGAAGGCGGCAGATCAGGTTCGGCTGAGAAAGGGATGGGTAGGGCAGATCTTTCATTCAGGGCTGGATGTGAAGAACAGAGGGGTTGCAATACTGGTGGGGAAGCGGGTGTCGTTCGAGGCGCTGAATACTGTGGCGGATAATGGAGGTCGATATGTGATGGTGAGTGGTAGGTTACAGGGGGTGCGCGTGGTACTGGTGAATGTATATGCCCCAAATTGGGATGATGCCGGATTTATGAAACGCATGCTGGGTCGGATTCCGGGTCTGGAGGGAGGAAGCTTGATAATGGGGGGGCAACTTCAACATGGTGCTGGACCCAGCACTGGACCGTTCTAGGTCCAGGACAGGTAAGAGGCTGGAGGGCCGAAGGGCCTGTTCCTGTGCTGTACATTTCTTTGTTCTTTGCTCAGGGGGTTTATGGACCAGATGGGGGGAGTGGATCCATGGAGGTTTGCCAGGCCGCTGGCCAGGGAATTTTCCTTTTTCCCACGTCCATAAAGCCTACTCCCGGATTGACTTCTTCGTTTTGAGCAGGGCGCTGATCCCGAGGGTGGAGGACACGGAGTATTCGGCCACAGCCATCTCAGACCATGCCCTGCACTGGGTGGAACTCGAGCTAGGGGAGGCGAGGGACCAGCGCCTGCTGTGGCGCCTGGAGGTGGGTTTGCTGGCGGATGAGGAGGTGAGCGGGCGGGTTCGGGGGTGTATTGAAAGATATTTGGAGGCCAACGACAACGGGGAGGTGCAGGTGGGGGTAGTCTGGGAGGCTTTGAAGGCGGTGGTCAGGGGAGAGTTAATCTCCATTAGGGCCCACAGGGAGAAGAGAGAGAGAGGAGGGAGAGGTTGGTGGGGGAGATTTTAAAGGTGGACAGGAGTTATGCAGAGGGCCCTGAGGAGGGGCTACTTAGGGAGCGACAGAACCTCCAGACGGAATTCAACCTGATGACTACGGGGGAAGCAGAGGCACAGTGGAGGAAAGCGCAAGGGCGGCATATGAGTATGAGGAGAAGGCGAGTCGGATGCTGGCACATCAGCTTCGTAAGAGGGAGGCAGCGAGGGAGATTGGTGGAGTTAGAGATAGAGGGGGGAATACAGTGCGGAGTGCGGTGAGAATAAACAAGGTATTTAGGGACTTCTATGGGGATCTGTACAGGTCTGAGCCCCCGGCGGGGGAGATGGGGATGCGACGATTCCTCGATCAGCTGAGGTTCCCGAGGGTGGAAGAGGAGCAGGTGGTTGGGCTGGGGGCGCCGATTGGGCTGGAGGAGCTGGTTAAAGGATTGGGGAGCATGCAGGCGGGGAAGGCCCCGGGGCCGAATGGGTTCCCGGTTGAATTTTACAGGAAGTACGTGAACCTGCTGGGCCCGTTGCTAGTGAGGGCTTTTAATAAGGCGAGGGAGGAGGGGACCTTGTCCCCGACAATGTCCAGGGCGCTGATTTCTTTGATTTTGAAGCGGGACAAGGATCCATTGCAATGTGGGTCGTATAGACCGATCTCGCTCCTCAATGTTGACGCTAAGTTGCTGGCGAAGGTGCTGGCTACGAGAATTGAGGACTGTGTCCCGGGGGTGATTCATGAGGACCAGACGGGATTTGTGAAGGGTAGGCAGCTGAATACTAATATGCGGAGGCTCCTCAATGTGATTATGATGCCCTCGGTGGAGGGGGAAGCGGAGGTAGTGGCAGCTATGGATGCGGAGAAGGCCTTTGATCGGGTGGAGTGGGAGTATCTTTGGGAAGTGTTGCGGAGGTTTGGGTTCGGGGAGGGTTCATCAGTTGGGTCAGGCTACTATATAGAGCCCCTGTGGCGAGTGTGGCTACGAACTGGCGGAGGTCGGAGTACTTTTGGCTGTACCAGGCGACGAGGCAGGGGTGTCCCTTATCCCCCTTGTTGTTTGCACTGGAAATTGAGCCGCTGGCCATGGCACTGAGGGAGTCCAGGAAATGGAGGGGATTGGTTCGGGGGGGGAGAGGAACACCGGCTGTCGTTGTATGCCGATGACCTGTTGTTGTATGTTGCGCACCCAGTGGAGGGGATGGCGGAGGTCATGCGGATCCTTAGGGAGTTTGGGGACTTTTCGGGGTATAACTCAACGTAGGGAACAGTGAGCTCTTTGTGGTGCATTCAGGGGACCAGGGGAGGGGGAATAGACGAGCTACCACTGAAGAGGGCGGAAAGGAGCTTTCGGTACCTGGGGATCCAGGTAGCTAGGAGTTGGGGGGCCCTTCACAAGCTCAATTTGACTTGGTTGAGGGAGCAGATGGAGGAGGATTTTAAAAGATGGGATATGCTGCCACTCTCACTAGCGGGTAGGGTGCAGTCGATCAAAATGACAATCCTTCCGAGGTTTCTCTTTGTGTTCCAGTGCCTTCCCATTTTGATCCCCAAGGCCTTTTTCAAACGGGTAAGCAGGAGCATCATGGGATTTGTGTGGGCGAATGAGACCCGAGTGTGAAGAGGGTGTTTCTGGAGCGTAGCAGGGACAGGGGGTGCTGGCGCTGCCGAATCTATGTGGCTATTATTGGGCAGCCAATGTGGCGATGATCCGTAAGTGGGTAATGGAGGGAGAGGGGGCTGCGTGGAAGACGCTAGAGATGGCGTCCTATGTGGGCACGAGCCTGAGGGCGCTGGTGACGGCACCGCTGCCGCTCTCGCCGACAAGGTGCACCACGAGTCCGGTGGTCGGCGACGCTGAAGATCTGGGGGCAGTGGAGGCGACACAGGCGCGAAGTGGGAGCCTCGGTTTGGTCCCCGATTCGGGAGAATCATTGGTTCGTCCCGGGAAGGATGGATGGGGGATTTCGGAGCTGGCATCGGGCAGGGATTATAAGAATGGGGGACCTGTTCATCGATGGGATGTTTGCGAGCCTAGGGGTGCTGGAGGAGAAGTTTGGGCTACCCCTGGGAAACGCTTTCAGGTACATGATTTAGAGATGTGGATCAGAAATTGGCTAGCTGAAAGAAGACAGAGGGTGGTGGTTGATGGGAGATGTTCAGAATGGAGTTCAGTTACAAGTGGAGTACCACAAGGATCTGTTCTGGGGCCGTTGCTGTTTGTCATTTTTATCAATGACCTAGAGGAAGGCGCAGAAGGGTGGGTGAGTAAATTTGCAGACGATACTAAAGTCGGTGGTGTTGTCGACAGTGTGGAAGGATGTAGCAGCTTACAGAGGGATATAGATAAGCTGCAGAGCTGGGCTGAGAGGTGGCAAATGGAGTTTAATGTAGAGAAGTGTGAGGTGATTCACTTTGGAAGGAATAACAGGAATGCGGAATATTTGGCTAATGGTAAAGTTCTTGAAAGTGTGGATGAGCAGAGGGATCTAGGTGTCCATGTACATAGATCCCTGAAAGTTGCCACCCAGGTTGATAGGGTTGTGAAGAAGGCCTATGGAGTGTTGGCCTTTATTGGTAGAGGGATTGAGTTCCGGAGTCAGGAGGTCATGTTACAGCTGTACAAAACTCTGGTACGGCCGCATTTGGAGTATTGCGTACAGTTCTGGTCACCGCATTATAGGAAGGAAGTGGAGGCTTTGGAGCGGGTGCAGAGGAGATTTACCAGGATGTTGCCTGGTATGGAGGGAAAACCTTATGAGGAAAGGCTGATGGACTTGAGGTTGTTTTCGTTAGAGAGAAGAAGGTTAAGAGGAGACTTAATAGAGGCATACAAAATGATCAGGGGGTTAGATAGGGTGGACAGTGAGAGCCTTCTCCCGCGGATGGAAATGGTTGGCACGAGGGGACATAGCTTTAAACTGAGGGGTAATAGATATAGGACAGAGGTCAGAGGTAGGTTCTTTACGCAAAGAGTAGTGAGGCCGTGGAATGCCCTACCTGCAACAGTAGTGAACTCGCCAACATTGAGGGCATTTAAAAGTTTATTGGATAAACATATGGATGATAATGGCATAGTGTAGGTTAGATGGCTTTTGTTTCGGTGCAACATCGTGGGCCGAAGGGCCTGTACTGCGCTGTATCGTTCTATGTTCTATGTTCATGCAAGTGAGGGCGTTCGTGAGGCGGCTGGTGAGGGAATTCCTGCTGCTTCCAGCACGTAGGATTCAGGACAGGGTGAAATCGGGTGTATGGGTTGGAGAAGGCAAGGTTTTGACGATTTACCAGGAGGAGCTGCAGGAAGAGGAGGAGGCCTCGGTGGAGGAGATAAAGGGCAAGTGGGAGGAGGAGCTTGTGGAGGAGATAGATGAGGGTCTGTGGGCTGATGCCCTGAGTAGGGTTAATTCTTCCTCCTCTTGCGCCAGGCTCAGCCTAATACAGTTTAAAGTTGTTCACAGAGCGCATATGACAGGGGCGAGGCTGAGTAGGTTCTTTGGGGTGGAGGACAGATGTGTGAAGTGCTCGGGGATCCCAGCAAATCACGCCATACATTCTGGTCATGCCGGCGCTGGATGAGTTTTGGAGGGGTTTTGCGAGGACTGTGTCCAAGGTGGTGAATGCCCGGGTCAAGCTGAACTGGGGTTTAGCATTATTTGGGGTATCGGACGAGCCGGGAGTGCAGGAGGCAAAACAGGCCTTTGCGTCCCTGGTAGCCCGGCGGAGGATTTTGTTACTGTGGAAAGATGCGAAGCCCCCAAGCGTGGAAGCCTGGATTAATGACATGGCAGGGTTCATCAAGCTGGAGAGGATAAAGTTTGCCTTGCGAGGGCCTGTGCAAGGGTTTTTTACGCAGTGGCAACCGTTCCTAGACTATCTCGCGGAGCGATAGGAGGAGGTCAGCAGCAACCTGCGGGGGGGGGGTTCCTTTGGGGTGGCGTTTGGGTTAGGGTGGGGGGTTTCCCTATTTGGGTTTTCTACTGTTATATGGGGGGTTATTGTATCTGGGGGAAATCCTATGTTTAATTTCTGCTTGTGTTTTTGTTTCTTTTGTTGAAAATTTGTTGAAAAATTTGAATAAATATATTTTCAAAAAAAAAAGAACTGTTGCCTCACAGTGCCAGGAACCCGGTTCGATTCCCGCCTTGCCTGTCCGTCTGTGTGGATTTTGCACTTTCTCCCCGTGTCTGTGTGGGTTTGCGCCGGGTGCTCCGCTTCCTTCCCACAGATGTGTGGGTTAGGTGGATTGGCTCTGCTGAAATTACCCCGTAGTATCCAAAGATGTGCAGGTAGGTGGGATTATGAAGTTGCGGGGGTAGGGCGGGGGATTGGGCCCAGGTAGGGCGCTCTTTCAAAGGGTAGGTGCAGACTCGGTGGGCCAAATGGCCGCCTTCTGCACTGTAGGGATTCTATGGATTCTAAAAAGGTGGTTGGGGGACAATCATCTCCGTTCAAGGGCATCACTGCAGGAGTTTCTCAGTTGCCATCTTCAGTTGCTTCATCAATTTAAAAAAAAATGTAATTATGTTTTTAATGTTTTAACATTTTATGCAATGCAAAACAACAAAGTGACCCAAGGCTGGAATTGAACTCGGGTTCCTGACGCTGTGGGGCAGCAGTGCTAATCACTGTGCCACCATGCCGCTCTTGTGGAACTCCTCAATGGCCCCCCTCAAGATAAAGAACAATACAGCACAGGAACAGGCCCTTCGGCTCTCCAAGCCTGCGCCGATCATGGTACCAGCCTAAACTAAAACCGTACGCACTTACGGAGTCTGTATCCATCCATTCCCACCCTATTCATATATTTGTCTAAATGCCCCTTGAATGCCACAATCCTATCTGCTCCCAACACCTCCCCTGGCAGCGCTTTGCATATATTTACCAGCCTCTGTGTAAAGAAATTTGCCTCGCACATCTGTTCTAAATTTTTCCCATGTACTTTAAACCTATCATAGATAATCATAGAATTTACAGTGCAGAAGGAGGCCATTCGGCCCATCGAGTCCGCACCGGCTCTTGGAAAGAGCACCCTACCCAAGGTCAACACCTCCACCCTATCCCCATAACCCAGCAACCCCACCCAACACGAAGGGCAATTTTGGATACTAAGGGCAATTTATCATGGCCAATCCACCTAACCTGCACATCTTTGGACTGTGGGAGGAAACCGGAGCACCCAGAGGAAACCCACGCACACACTGGGAGGAAACCCATGTACACACTGGGAGGATGTGCAGACTCCGCACAGACAGTGACCCAAGCCGGAATCGAACCTGGGACCCAGGAGCTGTGAAGCAGTTGTGCTATCCACAATGCTACCATGCTGCCCCCCACTATGTCCCCTAGTACTTGACTCTCCTACCCTAGGAAAGAGCTTTTGACTATCCACTCTGTCCTTGCTACTCATAATCCTGTAGACCTCTATCAGGTCGCCTCTCAACCTCCGTCGTTCCAGTGAGAACAGACCTAGTTTATCTAATCTCTCACAGCTAATGCCCTCCATACCAGACAACATCCTAGCATAGTGTTTTTCAAACTTTTTCTCCAGGGACCCATTTTTAGCAACCGGCCAACCTTCTGGACCCATGCCGGCCGACTTTGCGACCCAGGCCAGCTGACCTTTATGACACACGCCGGCTGACATTTGTGACCCACCATTTTCTCTTACCTTTCATGTGAGAGGTGAGCCTGCTTGGTCCTCACGATCTCACTCCAATCAGGTTCACGGGAGGAGAGGGCTATGCGCGTATCGGGTGCAGGATTCAGCTGGTTCCTTTATGCCGTCTTCATCTTTGTGAAGACGGAAAATCAAACCTCGCACATGTAGGTCATTGTGAAGGACAAGAGCAACAAAAAGCTTGTTTTACCCAGCATCGGATACTCCTCGGAGATGCTACTCCAGAATGCTGATTGTTTCATTGACTTCTGCCGTGTTTTTAATGTGCTGTCAAAGCTGAAACGCAGAAGTTCAGTCAGCTTCATTTGGAGTCAGGCTTGCCAGTCCATTGGCAGTTTTCTTACAAATGCTGTTTTCTTCGATGTGTCGTAGCAGTGTGGGGAACATGTAGTAATTTTGGCTTTGCACTCACAATTGCCAAACTTTCAATGTGTTTTGGAAAGCAGCGATTTCTTCAGTGCCAAAAGCAATCATCATCCTTCCCCTGCAATTTGAGGTTCAGTTCATTTAGAATTGAAAAGATGTCTGCAAGGTAAGAATAGTTAGCTTCCAAGTTTCATTAGCAAACAAATTAGCCAGAGAGGACAATTTCTCGAGGAGAAAAGCGTGGATTTTGTATCTTAGTTCATAAACTCTGAGTAGCTTCCCTCTTGACTGATCATTACAGTAACAAGCGGATGAAGTTCACCGTTATTGGGATTGACTGGTCACTGTTTCGATTCAATGCTTTAATGTAGCCTAAAAGGTCAGCAAAAAACCCTTCAGTACACAGAGGGTGAGATGTGATGATTTCCCATGGCTTTCATTATATCCCTTGCCAAACGTTCAGTTCTGTCCATGATTAAACCATGAGGAATATATATTCTCTCCAGATCATTTGAATAATGTTCAGGAATGCAAAACAGATCGAGGTCATAGCCTTGTTCATCATCGATGATCACCACGCAGTCAGCCGCCACCATGCTGCAATCACTTTGACCTCGGGTTCAGGTCCCAAACGCCTGGGCATGCATGCTCACTGTTGAGTTTTATTAGGCGGTTGGGGCCACCATTTTTAAAGCTGCTCGCAGCCGGCATTGTTAAAAGCCGGCTGCAACGGATTTTGCGCATGAATTCCCGTGATCGGAAACGCTGCGATGGCTGGCACTGTGACCCTACCAACACCCGCTCGTGGGTCACAACCCCCACTTTGAAAATGCCTGTCCTAATAAACCGCTTCTGAACCCTCTCCAAAGCATCCACACCCTTCTGGTAGTGTGGCGACCAGAATTGAACGCAATATTCCAAATGAGGCCTAACTCGGGTCCTATACAGCTCAACATGACTTACCAATTTTTATAATCAATAACCTTAACCTTCTCCAACTACAGGAGCTCCGTCAGGTCCCCAGGCCACTGGGCAAAGAGGCTGACCTCCACCCAAACAGGACCTGCCTGCGAGCAATCAGCGAGGCGAAGGCTAAAACGTCTGCCCCAGCTACCGTCTGCAGCTCCAGCAAGTCCGACACCCCACATATGGCCTCCAGAGGACTGGGCTCCAAATATTTTTTTTAGAAAATATTTTATTGAGGTATTTATAATTTTAACATTTTAGCATTCTACACAACAGAGCGGATCTTCCGACACTCCAAATATTGCCACCTCTGGACTCGGGAGTCACCCTCCCTCCCAGGACCTCTGACATGACTTCTGAGAATCCCTGGCAAAATCCCCTCAGCTTCGGACAAGCCCAATACATGTGTACATGATTCGCCGGACTTCGCCCTCACCGCCCACATCTGTCCTCCACATCCTCAAAAAGCCTACCCATCCGAGCCACAGTTATATGAGCCCTGTGGACCACCTTGAAAACTCCTTCCCACCACTTAGAACGGCATCTCCCTCAGTCTCCTCTCCTGCCTCCTTGCCTGGATCGCAAAGATCTCGCTCTTGCCCATATTCAGTTTGTAACCTGAGAACAGGCCAAATTCCTTCAGTATTCCCATATTCCTGTGATTCCCCCCCCCAACGGGTCTGTTATATAAAGGAGTAAATCATCCGCGGAGACTGAGACCCTATGTTCCAACCCCCCTCACTATCCCCTGCCAAATGTTCGATGTCCTCAGCGCCATTGCCAAAGGCTCTATGGCCAGGACAAACAGTAGTGGGGAGAGTGGACACCCCTGCCTTGTTCCCCTGCACAGACTAAAATACTCTGATCGGACCCGATTGGTCCTTACATTCGCCACTGGTGCCTGATATAGCAACCGGACCCAATCCACTAATCCCTGCCCGAACCCAAACCGTCCCAGGACATCCCACAGGTACTTCCACTCCAACGATCAAAGGCCTTTTCTTTTTTTTTAAAAAAAATATATTTTTATTGAAGTATTTGCAAATTTTTTATAACAATAACAAACGAAATAATAATAACATAAACAACAACATGGTAAAATAGATATTTCCCACCCAACCCCTTCTGTATATCCCTTAACCATATTGCACCAATCCGCTCCCCTCCCCCCTTCAGAATGCTGTTTCTGCTGACATTTTAATTTTCCCCAAGAAAGTCAACGAAAGCCGAGAGAACCCCAGCATTAACCCTCTCAAGCCAAACTTTATTTTCTCCAGCTTGAGAAACCCAGCCATGTCACTGACCCAAGTCTCCACACTCGGGGGCTTCAAGTCCCTCCACATTCAAAGGATCTGTCTCCGGGCTACCAGGGAGGCAAAGGCCAGAATGTCGGCCTCTTTCACTCCCTGACCTCCCGTGTCTTCTGTCACTCCAAAGATCGGCATCTCTGGACTCGGCATCACCCTCGTACTGAGCACCCTGGACATTTCCTTGGCAAACCCCTGCCAGAATCCACCAAGCTTCGGGCATGCCCAAAACATGTGGACATGGTTTGCTGGGCTTCCCGCACACCTCGCACATCTATCTTCTACCCCGAAAAACTTGCTCATCCTCGCCGCCGTCATGTGTGCCGGTGTACCACTTTAAACTGTATTAGACTGAGCCTGGCATATAATGAGGAGGAATTAACCCTGCTTAGGGCATCCGCCCACAGACCCACCTCTAACTCCCCACACCTAACTCATCCTCCCACTTGTCCTTCAGTTCCTCCACCGGGGTTTCCTCCGCCTCCAACAACTCCTGATAGACATCTGACACCTTCCCCTCCCCCACCCAGATAGCAGAGACTACTCTGTCCTGTATCCCCCGTGGTGGCATCAGCGGGAAAGCCACCACCTGATTCCTCAGAAAACCCGCACTTGCAAATATCTGAAACCGTTTCCCGGCGGCAGCTTGAACTTGTCCTCCGGCGCCGCCTTCAGACTGGGAAAACTTCTGTCTATGAATAGATCACCCAGCCGTCTAATTCCTGCTCTCTGCCAGCTCCGGAACCCGCCATCTATCCTGCCCGGTGCGAACCTGTGGTTATTGCAAATCGGGGTCCACCTCCGATGCACCCTCCACCTTCTTGTACCTTCTCCATTGCCCCCAGATCCTCAATGCCGCCACCACCACCGGGCTAGTGGAGTACCAGGCCAGCGAGAACGGCAGAGGTGCCGTTACCAATACTCCTAGACTGGTGTCTTTACATGACGCTGCCTCCATCCGCTCCCATGCCGACCCCTCCCCCACCACCCAATCATTGCTATATTCGCCGCCCAGTAGTAATTGCAGAAGTTCGGCAGCGCCAACCCACCCTCCCCCCAACTGCGCTCCAACAGCATTTTCTTCACTCGCAGGGTTTTATTCGCCCATACAAAGCCCAAAATAATGTTATTCACCCGCTTAAAAAGGGCCTTAGGGATCCATCCATGTGGAGGCACTGGAAGTCAAACAAAAATCTGGGGAGGACCGTCATTTTCACGGTCTGTACCGTCCCCGCCAGCGAAGGCTGGAGCATATCACATCTATTAAAGTCCCCTTCCATTTGCTCTACCAGCCGGGTTAGGTTGAGCCTCTGTAATGCCTCCCATTTCCGAGCCACCTGTATTCCCAGGTCGTGAAAGCTCCTCTCTACCATCCTGAGCGGCAGCTCCTTCAGTCTCTCCACCTGCCCCCTTGCCTGGATCACGAACAATTCACTTTTTCCCATGTTCAATTTATACCCCGAAAACCTGCCAAATTCCCCCAAGATCTGCATAACCTCCCCCATCCCCTCCACCGGGTCCGAGATGTACTAGAGCAGATCGTCCGCGTACAGCAAAACCCGGTGCTCCACCCCCCCCCCCCCCCCCCCCCTAACGAACCAGCCCCTGACAATTCCTTGACGCTCTCAGCGCCATGGCCAATGGCTCTATAGCCAGAGCGAACAGGAATGGGGAGAGGGGGCACCCCTGCCTCGTCCCTCGGTGTAGGTTAAAGTACCCCGACCTCAGCCGGTTCATGCACACGCTTGCTGCCGGCGCCTGGTAGAGCAATCGCACGCAGTCAATAAAGCCCTCACCAAACCCAAACCTTCCCAGCGTCTCCCATAGATACTCCCACTCCACCCGATCAAAAGCCTTCTCCGCGTCCATCGCAACCACCACCTCCTCTCCTTCTGAGGGCATCATAATTACATTTAAAAGCCTCCAGACCTTAGCATTGAGCTGTCTGCCCTCAACAAATCCAGTTTGGTCCTCCCCTATCACCCCCGGGACACAGTCTTCTATTCTGGTGGCCAAATTCTTAGCCAGCAGCTTGGCATCTACGTTCAATAGTGATATCGGCCTATATGACCTACATTGCTCCGGGTCCTTCTCTCGTTTATGAGTGAAATCGAGGCCTGCGACATGGTTGGGGGGAGGATCTCTTTAGCCTCATTAAAGGTCCTTATCAACAGCGGGCACAACACCTCTGAGAACTTCTTGTAAAATTCTACCGGGTAACCGTCCGGCCCCAGAGCCTTGCCCGAATGCATGCCCTCCAGTCCTTTAACAATTTCCTCTGCCTCAATCGGGGCCCCCAGCCCCTCCACCAGGTCCTCCTCCGCCCTTGGAAAGCTCAACTGATCAACTTACCTCATCCCTTCTGCTCCAGCTGGGGGTTCCGACTCATAATTTGCTATAAAATTCTTTAAAAACTTGGTTCACCCCCCCCGGGTCCAAGACCATGTTACCCTCCCTATTCCTTACTCTCCCAATCTCCCTGGCCGCCTCTCTCTTCCTAAGCTGGTGCGCCAGCCTTTTCCCCATATTCGTAGACCGCCCCCCTTGCCCCCCTCAACTGCTCCACCGCTCTCCCCGTGGTCAACAACTCAAACTCTGCCTGTAACTTCCGGTGCTCCCTCAGGAGCCCAGCGTCCGGGGCCTCCGCATATCTCCTATCCACTCGAAGTATCTCCTCCACTAACCTCTCCCTCTCTGCTCATTCCACCTTTTCTCTATGGGACCGAATCAAATTAGTTCCCCTCTTACAACTGCCTTCAGAGCCTCCCAAACCGTCACTACTGATACCTCTCCCATATCATTTGTTTCCAAGTAATTCTGGATGGACTTATTCACCCGCCCGCAGACCGCTTCGTCCGCTAACAACCCCACATCTTATCTCCACAACGGGCGCTGCCCTCCTCACTCAATTGCAAATCCACCCAATGCGGGGCATGATCAGAGACTGCAATCGCCGAATATTCCGTCCCCGCCACCTTCAGAATTAGCGCCCTGCTTAGAACAAAAACATCAATATGGGAGTAAACTTTATGGAACAAAGAACAAAGAAATGTACAGCACAGGAACAGGCCCTTCGGCCCTCCAAGCCCGTGCCGACCATACTGCCCGACTAAACTACAATCTTCTACACTTCCTGGGTCCGTATCCTTCTATTCCCATCCTATTCATGTATTTGTCAAGATGCCCCTTAAATGTCACTATCGTCCCTGCTTCCACTACCTCCTCCGGTAGTGAGTTCCAGGCACCCACTACCCTCTGCGTAAAAAACTTGCCTCGTACATCTACTCTAAACTTTGCCCCTCTCACCTTAAACCTATGCCCCCTAGTAATTGACCCCTCTACCCTGGGGAAAAGCCTCTGACTATCCACTCTGTCTATGACCCTCATAATTTTGTATACCTCTATCAGGTCGCCCCTCAACCTCCTTCGTTCCAGTGAGAACAAACCGAGTTTATTCAATCGCTCCTCATAGCTTATGCCCTCCATACCAGGCAACATTCTGGTAAATCTCTTCTGCACCCTCTCTAAAGCCTCCACATCCTTCTGGTAGTGTGGCGACCAGAATTGAACACTATACTCCAAGTGTGGCCTAACTAAGGTTCTATACAGCTGCAACATGACTTGCCAATTCTTATACTCAATGCCCCGGCCAATGAAGGCAAGCATGCCGTATGCCTTCTTGACTACCTTCTCCACCTGTGTTGCCCCTTTCAATGACCTGTGGACCTGTACTCCTAGATCTCTTTGACTTTCAATACTCTTGAGGGTTCTACCATTCACTGTATATTCCCTACCTGCATTAGCCCTTCCAAAATGCATTACCTCACATTTGTCCAGATTAAACTCCATCTGCCATCTCTCCGCCCAAGTCTCCAGACAATCTAAATCCTGCTGTATCCTCAGACAGTCCTCATCGCTGTCCGCAATTCCACCAACCTTTGTGTCGTCTGCAAACTTACTAATCAGACCAGTTACATTTTCCTCCAAATCATTTATATATACTACAAAAAGCAAAGGTCCCAGCACTGATCCCTGTGGAACACCACTGGTCACAGCCCTCCAATTAGAAAAGCATCCCTCCATTGCTACCCTCTGCCTTCTATGGCCTAGCCAGTTCTGTATCCACCTTGCCAGTTCACCCCTGATCCCGTGTGACTTCACCTTTTGTACTAGTCTACCATGAGGGACCTTGTCAAAGGCCTTACTGAAGTCCATATAGACAACATCTACTGCCCTACCTGCATCAATCATCTTAGTGACCTCCTCGAAAAACTCTATCAAGTTAGTGAGACACGACCTCCCCTTCACAAAACCGTGCTGCCTCTCACTAATACGTCCATTTGCTTCCAAATGGGAGTAGATCCTGTCTCGAAGAATTTTCTCCAGTAATTTCCCTACCACTGAAGTAAGGCTCACCGGCCTGTAGTTCCCGGGATTATCCTTGCTACCCTTCTTAAACAGAGGAACAACATTGGCTATTCTCCAGTCCTCCGGGACATCCCCTGAAGACAGCGAGGATCCAAAGATTTCTGTCAAGGCCTCAGCAATTTCCTCTCCAGCCTCCTTCAGTATTCTGGGGTAGATCCCATCCGGCCCTGGGGACTTATCTACCGTAATATTTTTTAAGACACCCAACACCTCGTCTTTTTGGATCACAATGTGACCCAGGCTATCTACACCCCCTTCTCCAGACTCAACATCTACCAATTCCTTCTCTTTGGTGAATACTGATGCAAAGTATTCATTTAGTACCTCGCCCATTTCCTCTGGCTCCACACATAGATTCCCTTGCCTATCCTTCAGTGGGCCAACCCTTTCCCTGGGCCAACCCTTTCCCTGGCTACCCTCTTGCTTTTTATGGACATGAGAAAAAAACAAAAACTCCTTCGCCCTTGGCCGCTCGAATCTACACCCCCCCCATCTGCTCCATAAAACCCCTCAACTCCTTTGCCACGGCAGGCCTCCTTCCAGTCCTGGACTTTGATCGATCCAGATCGGGATCAATGACCGTGTTAAAGTTCCCCCCCCCATGATCAGGCTGTGAGACTCCAAGTCCGGGATCCTGCTTAACACCCGCCTCATAAATCCCACATCGTCCCAGTTCGGCGCATATACGTTCACAAGCACCACCTGTACACCCTCCAACTTCCCATTCACCATTACATATCTACCCCCTTATCAGCCACAATTCTTCCAGCCTCAAACGCCACCCACTTACTGATCAATATCGCTACCCCCCTGGTCTGAGTCCAGCCCCGAGTGGAACACCTGACCAACCCACACCTTTCTCAATCTCGTCTGGTCAATAATCTTTAGACGTGTCTCCTGAAGCATTGCTACGTCTGCCTTCAGCCCCTTTAAATGCGCGAAAATGCGAGCCCTTTTGACCGGCCCATTCAAACCTCTCACATTCCACGTAATCACCTTGGACTGGGGGCTGCCGACAACCCCCGCCAAAACCTTTTTTTGGCCAGCCCCGAGCCCGCGCCCCGCGCTTCCCCGAGCCTCCTCCACAAGCAGCAGCCGTTCCCGACCTCCCATTTGTTCCCCGATAATAGTTCACCCCCCCCGTCAGCGAAGCAGCCTCCACCCCCCCCCCCCCCCCCCCCCCACAGCACCAGCTCCCGAAACCTAATCCTCCAGGTCAAGCACAGACTTTGCACATGCTCACCCCCCCACCTCGCTTCCGAGAGTCAGCTGAACCATGCTGACCCCGACAACCCACACCCCTGGTGCCAAACAGTCTGACTCCCTATTGTTAGAACCTCTCTCCCGACATGAATAAACCATTTAACAACAGCGCATTCCCGATGTAAGTAAGTAAACAACCTTAAGTAAAAAGAAATTAGCATAAACCAATGAAGAAACAATCACTTGAAACAAGACCCAACCTCCCACAGAATAGCACCAACTTCAGGGCCCCCTCCCCCCTCCACATCAGATCCCTGCAAAACAAAGCACCCACAAACCACCACCCCAGCCCAACACTTAACCCAAAACTACATACAATCTTATTTGAACCGATACGAAAATTACAAAGATTACGAACCACCGTCACATAACTTCTTCAAAACTTAAGTGTCCTTTAAGACGCTTCTAACTTATTTTCTTTGATAAATGTCCATACATCGTCCGGTGTCTCAAAGTAAAAATGGCAGTCTTTGTGCGTAACCCACAACCGTGCTGGATACACAACCCGAATTTCACCCCTTGAAGAGGATCGCTTTCACCCGATTGAACTCAGCACGTCTCTTGGCCAGCTCCGCTCCCAGGTCCTGATAGATGCGCACCTCGCTGTTCTCCCATCTGCTGCTCCGCTCTTTCTTGGACCACCGCAAGACGAGTTCTTTGTCCGAAAAACGGTAGAAAAGTACCACCATGGCCCTTGGCGGGTCATTCGCCTTAGGCTTCCTTGCGAGGGCTCTATGTGCTCCATCCACTTCCAGGGGCTGAGAAAACACCCCGGGCCCCATCAGCATCTCCAGCATGCCCACCACATATGCTCCTGCGTTCGACGCCTCAATTCCTTCAGGGAGGCCAACAATCCTTAACTTCTGCCTCCTGGACCTGTTCTCCAGGTCCTCCAGCTTCTCCTGCATTCTCTTGTGGCACTCATCTAACGCCTCCACCTTGTGCTGCAGCGCGGTTAGGTCGTCCTCCTAGCTAGATAACTTCTGCTCAATTTCTTGTATCGCTTTCCCTTGGGCTGCCTGATTCAATACCATTTGATCGACCGCAGCCTTGATCGGGTCCAACGTTTCTTTTTCAGTTCAGCGAAACAGTCCTTAAAGAACTTCATCTGTTGCTCCTTAGACCACTGAGCCACCGCTCCCTGGTCCTGACCCTTCGCCATGCTGCGTAGCGGTACCAGCTCCGACTGCTTCACTCTATCCGGGCTGAGTCTTTTCACACGGCCACTTCTAGTCCAATTAGCCATACATCGGAGAGGGAATCCTTTTTAATATTGTCCACTGCACCGATCGAATCCCAAAAGTCCAAGAAAAGTCGGGAAAAAAGGTCCGAAAGTCCGTTCCAGGCGGGAGCTATCGAATGTGTGACCTACTCCTTCATGGTCGCCACCGGAAGTCATCAAAGCCTTTTCTGCGTCCATGGCCACCACCATCTCGATCTCGCCTTTTGATGCCCCTCCACTGGCATCATTATTACATTTAGGAGCCGCCTAATGTTGGACATCAGGTGTCGTCCCTCAACAAATCCTGTCTGATTCTCCCCTATTACCCTCGGAACACCATCCTCGATGCGCATGGCCAAGATCTGCGCAAGCAATTTCGCATCTACGTTTAACGGAGATTGGCCGATATAACCCACAATTCTCCGGACCCTTATCCCGCTTCAAAATAAGGGAGATCGATGCCTGCGATAACGTTGGGGGAACACTCCCAGCCCCAGCAGCCCGGAAAACTTTTTATAAAACTCAACTGGGTATCCATCTGGTCCCGGAGCCTTACCCGATTGCATCGCCCCCCAACCCGTATATAACCTCCCCAAGTCCAACTACGGCTCCCAAACCCTCCACCAACTCGTCTATCCTAGGGAACTCTAGCCCCCCCCAAATCTTCATACCCTCCTCCCCGGATGGGGGTTAAGATTTATACAATCCACTGTAAAATTCCCGAAACACGTCATTCACCCCGCCGGATCAAAGACCACTTTCCCCCCAGTGTCTTTTACTTTCCCAATCTCTCTCGCCGCCTCCTGTTTCCTCAGCTGGTCAGCCAGCATCCTGCTGGCTTTTTCCTCATATTCACACACCGCCCCCTTTACCCTCCTCAGCTGTCCCTCCGCCTTACCTGTGGACAGGGGCCCAAATTCCAGCTGCTGTCTCTGACGCTCCTTCAGGAGCCCGTTATCCGGAGTCTCCACATACCTCCTGTTCACCTGTAAAATTTTGCTGACCAACCTGTCTAACTTCACCCGCCTTCTCCTTAGGGGCCCGAATTGAGATGACTTCCCCCTTAATATCCGCCTTCAGTGACTCCCACACCACCCCCGCTGAAACCTAGCGGGCGCTAGGCCTTTCCTTTGTTAACTTGCAGGTCTACCCAGTGCGGGGCGTGCTCTGACATAAGAACATAAGAACGAGGAGCAGGAGTAGGCCATCTGGCCCCTCGAGCCTGCTCCGCCATTCAATGAGATCATGGCTGATCTTTTATGGACTCAGCTCCACTTTCCGGCACAAACACCATAACCTTTTATTCTTCAAAAAACTATCCATCTTTATCTTAAAAACATTTAATGAAGGAGCCTCAACTGCTTCACTGGGCAAGGAATTCCATAGATTCACAACCCTTTGGGTGAAGAAGTTCCTCCTAAACTCAGTCCTAAATCTACTTCCCCTTATTTTGAGGCTATGCCCCCTAGTTCTGCTTTCACCCACCAGTGGAAACAACCTGCCCGCATCTATCCTATCTATTCCCTTCATAATTTTATATGTTTCTATAAGATCGCCCCTCATCCTTCTAAATTCCAACGAGTACAGTCCCAGTCTACTCAACCTCTCCTCGTAATCCAACCCCTTCAGCTCTGGGATTAACCTAGTGAATCTCCTCTGCACACCCTCCAGTGCCAGTACGTCCTTTCTCAAGTAACGAGACCAAAACTGAACACAATATTCCAGGTGTGGCCTCACTAACACCTTATACAATTGCAGCATAACCTCCCTAGTCTTAAACTCCATCCCTCCAACAATGAAGGACAAAATTCCATTTGCCTTATTAATCACCTGTTGCACCTGTAAACCAACTTTTTGCGACTCATGCACTAGCACACCCAGGTCTCTCTGCACAGCAGCATGTTTTAATATTTTATCATTTAAATAATAATCCCTTTTGCTGTTATTCCTACCAAAATGGATAACCTCACATTTGTCAACATTGTATTCCATCTGCCAGACCCTAGCCCATTCACTTAACCTATCCAAATCCCTCTGCAGACTTCCAGTATCCTCTGCACTTGTTGCTTTACCACTCATCTTAGTGTCGTCTGCAAACTTGGACACATTGCCCTTGGTCCCCAACTCCAAATCATCTATGTAAATTGTGAACAATTGTGTGCCCAACACTGATCCGTGAGGGACACTACTAGCTACTGATTGCCAACCAGAGAAACACCCATTAATCCCCACTCTTTGATTTCTATTAATTAACCAATCCTCTATCCATGCTACTACTTTACCCATAATGCCATGCATCTTTATCTTATGCAGCAATCTTTTGTGTGGCACCTTGTCAAAGGCTTTCTGGAAATCCAGATATACCACATCCATTAGCTCCCCGTTATCTACCGCACTGGTAATGTCCTCAAAACATTCCACTAAATTAGTTAGGCACGACCTGCCCTTTATGAACCCATGCTGCGCCTGCCCATGGGACAATTTCCATCCAGATGCATCGCTATTTCTTCCTTGATGATAGATTCCAGCATCTTCCCTACTACCGAAGCGAAGCTATATTTAAGCCTATAATTACCCGCTTTCTGCCTACCTCCTTTTTTAAACAGTGGTGTCACGTTTGCTAATTTCCAATCCGCCGGGACCACCTCAGAGTCTAGTGAATTTTGGTAAATTATCATTTGCCAAATTTCCCTAGCCATCTCTTTTAGCACTCCATGGGATGCATTCCATCAGGGCCAGGAGACTTGTCTACCTTTAGCCCCATTAGCTTGCCCATCACTACCTCCTCAGTGATAACAATCCTCTCAAGGACCTCACCTGTCATAGCCTCATTTCTATCAATCACTGGCATGTTATTTGTATCTTCCACTGTGAAGACCAACCCAAAAAACCTGTTCAGTTCCTCAGCCATTTCCTCATCCCCCATTATTAAATTTCCCTTCTCATCCTCTAAAGGACCAATAATTACCTTAGCCACTCTTTTTTGTTTTATGTATTTGTAGAAACTTTTACTATCTGTTTTTATATTCTGAGCAAGTTTACTCTCATAATCTATCTTACTCTTCTTTATAGCTTTTTTAGTAGCTTTCTGTTGCCCCCTAAAGATTTCCCAGTCCTCTAGTCTCCCATCATCTCCAGACACCACTATTGCTGAATATTCAGCATCCACAACCTCAGCCAGCAGCATTTTGTCCAGCACAAAGAAGTCTATCTGGGAATACACTTTTAAACATGGGAGTAGAATGAAAACTCCTTACTACTTGGCCTCCCAAATCTCCATGATCCACCTCCCTCCCACCCCCATGCGCTCCATTAAGCCCTGCAGCTCCTTTGCCATAGTTTTTTTAAATATATACATTTTATTGAGGTATTTATGGTTTTACAAGAACAAAATAAACAATGAATTCATAAACAAAGTGCAAAGCCGTCTTCCTCCCTTACAGGTCCCACCTTTACTAACCCCCAACTCTAAACTAAGCTAACCCCCAGCCCCTCCTCCCATTCTGCTGACGGTTAATTTTCCACAAAGAAGTCGACGAACGGCTGCCACCTCTGGGCAAACCCCAACATTGATGCTCTCAGGGCGAACTTGATTTTCTCCAAGCAGAGAAAGCTAGCCATGTCTGTTAGCCAGGTCTCTGACTTCGGGGGCTTTGAGTCCCTCCATGCTAGTAATATCCGTCTCCGGGCTACCAGGGAAGCAAAGGCCAGAACGTTTGCCTCTTTCTCCTCCTGGATTCCCGGTTCTTCCAACACTCCAAAAATCGGCACCTCTGGACTCGGTGCCATCCTTGTTTTAATACCGTGGACATGACATCTGCAAACCCCTGCCAGAATCCCCTCAGCTTTGGGCATGTCCAGAACATGTGGGCACAGTTCGCTGGCCTCCCGCACACCTTGCGCACCTATCTTCTACCCCGAAGAACCTGCTCATCCGGGCCACTGTCATGTGAGCCCAGTGAACGACCTTGAATTGTATCAGGCTGAGCCTGGCACATGTTGTGGATGCGTTGACACTGCTCAACACATCCGCCCAGAGACCATCCTCCATCTCTCCTCCCAACTCCTCTTCCCACTTGCGCTTCAGCTCCTCAGTCTGCGTCTCCTCTGACCCCATGAGTTCCTTGTAAATGTCAGAGACCCTACCTTTTCCCATCCACACTCTAGAAACTACCCTGTCCTGTATCCCCCTTGGTGGTAGGAGTGGGAAGATTGAAATCTGCTTGCGTAGGAAGTCCCGCACCTGCAGGTACCTAAATCCGTTTCCCCTCGCCAATCCAAATTTCTCCTCCAGCTCCCTCAGGCTAGAAAAGCTCCCCTCTATAAACATATCACCCATCCTCTCAATCCCTGCTCTCTGCCATCTCCGAAACCCTCCATCCACTAACACTGTTGGGGAGGTTTTAAACTAATGTGGCAGGGGGATGGGAACCAGATTAGGAAGTTAGAGGTCAGTAAAGAGGCAGCAACTAAAGCCAGTAAGGTACTAGATAGTAAACTCAATGTGACTAAGGGGAAGAGTAGACAGGGAAAAGATGATGAACGCAAAGGGACAGGTGGTCTGAGGTGCATTTGTTTCAATGAGAGAAGTGTAGCAGGTAAGGCAGATGAATTTAGGGCTTGGATTAGTACCTGGGAATATGATGTTATTGGTATTACGGAGACTTGGTTGAGGGAAGGGCAAGACAAATATACCAGGGTATAGATGCTTCAGGAGGGATAGAGAGTGAGGTAAAAGGGGTGGAGGAGTTGCATTACTGGTCAGAGATGATATCACAGCTATGATTAAGGAGGGCACGATGGAGGATTCGAGCACTGAGGCAATATGGGTAGAGCTAAGAAATGGGAAGGGTGCAGTAACATTGTTGGGACTTTACTACAGGCCTCCCAAATGCGAGCGTGAAGTAGAGGTACAAATATGTAGACAGATTATAGAAAAATGTAGGAGCAATAGGGTGGTCGTGATGGGAGATTTTAACTTCCCCAGCATTGAATGGGACTCATGTAGTGTTGGAGGCTTAGATGGAGCAGAATTTGTAAGGAGCATCCAGGAGAGTTTTTTAGAGCAGTATGTAAATAGTCCAACTCGGGAAGGGGCCTTACTGGACCTGGTATTGGGGAATGATCCCGGCCAGGTGGTTGAAGTTTCAGTCGGTGATTACTTTGGGAATAGCGATCACAATTCCGTAAGTTTTAGAATACTGATGGACAAAGACGAGAGTGGTCCTAAAGAAAGGGTGCTAAATTGGGGAAAGGCCAAGTATAACAAAATTTGGCATGAGCTAGGGAATGTGGATTGGGTGCAGCTCTTTAAGGGTAAATCCACATTTGAAATGTGGGAGTCTTTTAAGGAAAGGATGATTAGAGTGCAGGACAGACATGTCCCTGTGAAAATGAGGGATAGAAATGGCAAGATTAGGGAACCATGGATGACGGGTGGAATTGTAAGACTAGCTAAGATGAAAAATGAAGCATACATAAGATCTAGGCGACTTAAATCGGATGAAGCTTTGGAGGAATATCGGGAAAGTAGGACAAATCTCAAACACGCAATAAAGAGGGCTAAAAGGGGTCATGAAATATCTTTGTTCTTATCCTTCCAGGGGAAAACCGGTGATTGTTACAGATTGGAGCCCACACCGATGCTCCCTCTGCTCCTCATGCACAGGGCTAAATCGCTGGCTTTGAAAGCAGACCAAGGCAGGCCAGCAGCACGGTTCAATTCCCGTACCAGCCTCCCCGAACAGGAGCCGGAATGTGGCGACTAGGGGCTTTTCACAGTAACTTCATTTGAAGCCTACTTGTGACAATAAGCGATTTTCATTTCATTTCATTGCCCCCAGACCCTCGGGGCCGCCACCATCACGGGGCTGGTGGTGTACCGTGCCGGCGGGAACGGCAGAGGCGCTGTTATCAACGCCCCCAATCTGATGGCCTTCAATGAAGCCGCCACCACACGCTCCCATACCGACCCTCCCCCCACCACCCACTTCCTAATCATGGCTGTGTTCACCGCCCAATAGTAATTACTGAAGTTCGGCAGCGCCAGCCCGCCCTCCCCCCGGCTCCGCTCAAGCATCCCCTTTTTTACTCACGGGGTCTTGCCTGCCCATACAAAGCCAGTGATTACCTTATTGACCTGTTTTAAAAAGGACCATGGAATAAAGATGGGGAGACACTGAAACACAAACTGGAATCTCGGGAGGACCGTCATTTTCACTGTCTGCACCCTCCCTGCCAGTGACAACGGAAGCGTGTCCCATCTCCAAAAATAGTCCTTCATTTGATCCACTAGTCGGGCCAGATTTAGCTTGGGCAGCCGTTCTCATTCCCGTGCCACCTGGATGCCTAGGTACCAAAAGCTTCCCCCTACCACTCTAAACGGCAGTTCCCCCAGTCGCCTCTCCTACCCCCTTGCCTGGACCGCAAACATCTTACTTTTCCCCATATTTAGTTTATACCCCGAAAATCGGCCAAATTCCCCCAGAATCCCCTCTAATGGGTCCGAATCACACAGGAGCAGGTTGTCTGCGTAAAGCGAGACTCTGTGTTCCACTCCCCCCCCCCCCCCCCCCCCCCCCCGGGCCAGCCTCTTGGGGCTCTCAGCGCAATTGCCAGCGGCTCTATGGCTAACGCAAACAACAGTGGGGAGAGGGGGCATCCCTGTCTCGTCCCCCGGTGCAGCCTAAAATAGTCCGATGTTGTCCTATTCTTCTGTACGCTTGCAACAGGAGCCTGATACAACAACCTGACCCAGTCAACAAAGCCCCGCCCAAATCCAAACCATCTCAGTTCCTCCCACAGATATTCCCATTCTACTCGATCAAAAGCCTTCTCTGCGTCCATTGCGACCACTACCTCCACCTCCCTACCTTCCGGGGGCATCAGGATCACATTTCACAACCTTCTTACATTGGCCGCCAACTGCCTTCCCTTAACCAACCCCGTCTGGTCCTCCCCAATAACGTCCGGAACACAATCCTCAATCCTAGAGGACAAGATTTTGGCCAGCAGTTTGGCGTCTACATTCAATGAGGATATCGGCCTGTAGGACCCACACAGCTCCGGGTCCTTGTCCCGCTTCAGGATCAATGAGATTGTGGCCTGTGACATCGCCGGGGGAAGCACCCCACGCTCCCTTGCCTCATTGAATGTCTGCATCAACAGCGGCCCCAATATCCCAGAGAACTTTTTATAGAACTCCACTGGGTACCCGTCCGGTCCCGGGGCTTTACCCGACTGCATGGCCTTCAGACCCTCCGCTATCTCTTCCAACCCGATCGGTCCCCCAGCCTTTCTACCAATCTCCATCCACCTTCGGGAAATTCAGCCCCCCTAAGAAGTGCCTCATCTCCTCCGGCCCCGTTGGGGGTTCCGACCCATACAGCCAACTGTAAAACTCCTTGAACGCCTTATTCAAAGAACAAAGAAATGTACAGCACAGGAACAGGCCCTTCGGCCCTCCAAGCCCGTGCCGACCATGCTGCCCGACTAAACTACAATCTTCTACACTTCCTGGGTCCGTATCCCTCTATTCCCATCCTATTCATATATTTGTCAAGATGCCCCTTAAATGTCACTATCGTCCCTGCTTCCACCACCTCCTCAGGTAGCGAATTCCAGGCACCCACTACCTTCTGCGTAAAAAACTTGCCTCGTACATCTACTCTAAACCTTGCCCCTCTCACCTTAAACCTATGCCCCCTAGTAATTGACCCCTCTACCCTGGGGAAAAGCCTCTGACTATCCACTCTGTCTATGCCCCTCATAATTTTGTAGATCTCTATCACGTCGCCCCTCAACCTCCTTCGTTCCAGTGAGAACAAACCGAGTTTATTCAACCGTTCCTCATAGCTAATGCCCTCCATACCAGGCAACAGTCTGGTAAATCTCTTCTGCACTCTCTCTAAAGCCTCCACATCCTTCTGGTAGTGTGGCGACCAGAATTGAACACTATACTCCAAGTGTGGCCTAACTAAGGTTCTATACAGCTGCAACATGACTTGCCAATTCTTATACTCAATGCCCCGGCCAATGAAGGCAAGCATGCCGTATTCCTTCTTGACTACCTTGTCCACCTGTGTTGCCCCTTTCAGTGACCTGTGGACCTGCACTCCTAGATCTCTTTGACTTTCAATACTCTTGAGGGTTCTACCATTCACTGTATATTCCCTACCTGCATTAGACCTTCCAAAATGCATTACCTCACATTTGTCCGGATTAAACTCCATCTGCCATCTCTCCGCCCAAGTCTCCAAACAATCTAAATCCTGCTGTAATCTTTGACAGTCCTCATCGCTATCCGCAATTCCACCAACCTTTGTGCCGTCTGCAAACTTACTAATCAGACCAGTTACATTTTCCTCCAAATCATTTATATATACTACAAACAGCAAAGGTCCCAGTAATGATCCCTGTGGAACACCACTGGTCACAGCCCTCCAATTAGAAAAGCATCCTTCCATTGCTACTCTCTGCCTTCTATGACCTAGCCAGTTCTGTATCCACCTTGCCAGCTCACCCCTGATCTCGTGTGACTTCACCTTTTGTACTAGTCTACCATGAGGGACCTTGTCAAAGGCCTTACTGAAGTCCATATAGACAACATCCACTGCCCTACCTGCCTCAGCAATTTCCTCTCCAGCCTCCTTCAGTATTCTGGGGTAGATCCCATCAGGCCCTGGGGACTTATCTACTTTAATATTTTTTAAGACACCCAACACCTCGTCTTTTTGGATCTCAATGTGACCCAGGCTATCTACACACCCTTCTCCAGACTCAACATCTACCAATTTCTTCTCTTTGGTGAATACTGATGCAAAGTATTCATTTAGTACCTCGCCCATTTCCTCTGGCTCCACACATAGATTCCCTTGCCTATCCTTCAGTGGACCAACCCTTTCCCTGGCTACCCTCTTGCTTTTTATGTACGTGTAAAAAGCCTTGGGATTTTCCTTAACCCTCTTTGCCAATGATGTTTCATAACCCCTTCTAGCCCTCCTGACTCCTTGCTTAAGTTCCTTCCTACTTTCCTTATATTTCACACAGGCTTCGTCTGTTCCCAGCCTTTTAGCTTCTTCAATAACTTTTTCCTCTAATTTATTTGAAGCCACCAAAATCTCACGTGCATGTGGGCTTCTACTCCTATTAGTATTCGTAGTCTTACTCATGTTCCGAGATCTTCACAAACTACGTCCCCTCTCCCGCCTGGTATCTCGTTCTATACTGCTACTGCTTGATCTTTCCCTTCTGCTGTGGGATGTCCTTTCAATAGTTCTCGACCTTTTCCTGCGGACCTGTTCACTATCCGATGTACTAACTGAACTGGCACTGCGTTTCTGTGCCCTCCATTTTTGAACTTCGTTTTCCCAATCCATTGTCTTGACTCCTTCCCCTGAATGCTGTACATTCAACCAATGTTTATACTTTCCAGTGGCCTTCCCTGCTCTACTAATAACAGTTGCATCCTTCCATTGACTAGACCCTTCAGGCAAGTATGTCACTTTTGTACCAACTTTTGGCAGTTGCCCTTTCGGAAAAATGGCCTGTTTTAATTCACCAGAAGTGTTGTGTTCCTCCACAGAAACCCTGTCTATATCAGTTAATTGGTCCTCATAGTTCTGTAACACATGCGTACCAGATGACTCTGGTTCCTCGTCATGTCTGTCTGCTCTGTCTAAATTTGAAAATTTGTAATCTGTACCCATTATCCTTGATGAATGTACCCTAACAGTTTGATTACCATGTTGCAAAATAATTGTTTTGCCATCTATGCCTATGATCTTCCCTGGGCCTTTCCATTCATTAGAATTGTCTCTCTTCTAGTATACCATGCCTCTTGCTGAAAAATGGCATCTGATGGCCGTAGGTTATGTCTTAAAGCTCTGTGAATTCTTTCAGAAACTTCTGCTTCCAAAGAAGCTTTTCTACTGCTATGTAATGCATTTAAATGTTCAACAAAACCAGAGCTAATTGTAGTCCCCTCCCAAGCTGGAGGCTGGTCATCCAAAATGGACGGAATTTTAGGATTTCTACCAAACACTAATTGATAAGGACTATAGCCCCCAACCATCTGCAATGAATTATTTGCATGTACTGCCCATGCTAAAGCTGAATTTGGCCTGCAATTTGGTCGATCTGCCAAAATTTTCCAAAGCATGTCATCGATGACAGCATGATTTCTTTCACAGACACCATTACTAAATGGGCTTTCTGCAGCCCTATTCATAACTCTGATATTCATGTTTTCTCACATATCCCTAAATTCATCATTAGCAAATTCTCCCCCATTGTCCGTAAGGAATTTTGCCAGTGGACCCATTCCTGTCCCTATCCATTTTTCCACGATTTGATCCAGAATTACTCTCTTTTCTTTACTTCGTACAATCGTTGATTGACTAAATCTGGTTGCTGAATCTACAAAATGCAAAATAAATATATTATTTGCTTTATCCCAGATCTTAAGGTCCATGGCCACAATGTCATTAAAATCCCTGGCCAAAGGTAGGGTTACTATCGGTCGTGCTGGTGTCCTTCTGTACTTCCTACAAACTTCACAGCGGTCACTAACCTGTTCTATCAATTTAGTATAGTCGTCATCCCTTACCCCTGCATCCTTTAATACATTTTTCAGCCTTCGAGGAGACGGATGTGCAAATTGCCTATGCAGTTTTAATACCACAAGCTTTTTAATCAGCTAAAGTCCCATTTTCAACTGCCATTAACACATCCTTAACCACTCTACTTGAAACATTATTTGTCAGCAATGGAATACAATAGTGTCCCGACTGTGTAAATTGTAAGTCCACCATTTTTCCAAAAACTGTTGCCTTATCCTGTTCCATATCCAGTTTCATGTGTGCTTTCTTCATCGACGGTCTGCTCAGAAGCAAAGGTATCTCACTTGATACAACATCCGTGCCAATGAAATGATTCACTCCGGCAATATTGCAAGGGATCACCACTCTTTTCAGCGACTTCAGAGTATTATCATCCCCAAACCTGAAACTTGTGGAACTTTCAAATTCCTTAACCTTGTTACGATTTTCAGCATTCAAAGAGTCCAGGTAACATTTTAACCAGTCAATTCCACACACAGTAGATGTGCAGCCACTGTCCAATACAGCACAGTTGAAGGATTCTGCAACCAGCACCTCATTACCAGCGTAAAACTGCTTGTCAATAGGACAATGCCTTCTTTCTGGTCACTATCTATTTCCTCTTCTGACTCTTCCGTGTCATGTGTCGCTTCAAACACTCTATCATAACGAGTTGGACAGTTGAAAGCATAATGGTATTGAGAGTCACATCGAAAACATCGATTTATCATGCCCCGTGCATTTCTGGGGTTCATCTTCCTATTGTAGGTTCTAACTGGGTTTCTGTCTTCATAATTTCCTTGTCTCGGTCTCCGTCTATAATCTTGAGCCCTGTTCGTAGCCATATGATTTCGCCATCTTGTTACTAGTGTATCTTCCATATTCTGCCTTATTGCAGGCTGACCTATTTGGGTCATCAGAGCCATCGGAATCGAATGTTTCCCCAGAAACTTTTGTAAAGCTTTTGTCATCTGTTCGAATAAGGTATCCTTATTAGTAAACTGAACTCCTGTCAAAACCAGGAGCCTATCCATGTTGCTCACTCTAGCACAGACAAGTAATTTAAAGGCCAACACAGACTGTGGAAATTCCAGATTGTGTTTCTGCAGCCTTTTATATAGTCGGCCAAATTCCATTATATAGTCTTCCATGGAGATATCCTCCATTTTCCGGAACTTATCAAAATCCGACCATGCTTCATACGCACTTAACAAGTCAACTTTCTTATAAATCTTATCCATATAATGTAATAAAGTCTCCAGACCTTCTTCTGAGTCTAACTCTTGCAATTCCAGTTCAGAAAGCACTTTGTTTCGGATTTTACTGCCATATGGTAGAGAAAGAGCCAATGCCATACCTTGTTTTCTCTTTCCCAAAGCAGTTACTTTAGTCCACATAACTACTGCACTTCTCCATTGGTCGTACCATTCCCTTTCAGAAAATAAGGGAGGATAGTCATATCCAGCCATCTTTATCCTGGGTTCAGCCATATATCTTTTTTTTTTCCTTCTCACTCACTCCTTGGTTTGATCAGGAAAAGTTGTTTCTTTCAAACCTTCACATTTGCACAGCAACCATCCTCTACTACCATTGTTAGACGTTTTAGTTGCTGTGAAATGAAGAGTCTAAAGTTCTTGTTCCTTTTCACCAAAAACCATTTATTTCACTTCCACAGCCTCTGCACAAAACTCTTAACAACACACCACCTGACAGAGGCCACCTGAAGCCCCTTTACATATCAGTGTCAATTAATGGATACTTAACATAAATGAGACAACTAATTGCAATGTCTCTTAACCCATTACTTAGCACAATGGGGGTCACGCGATGTGAGCGCGGGAGTGGCTGCGTTTTTGTTAGCTCTGGCTCTGCCTGTCGTTTAATCTTTTATTTTATCCGAGTGCACATTTGTAATTGTCTTTTTTTGAGAAATATATGTCTTGCATTATGTCCCTGGATGATCCTGGTGGGAGTTTTGCAATGGGGAGCTGAGTTAAATCCTACAGAGTCCTCGTTTGACCGTGACTGTCAGAGTGCACTGGATGGGCTCAGCTTGAAGTCCCGTTGTTGCTGGTGAGCGGGCCTTTGCCTCGGCGGTGCTGTGTGCATCGGGGTGACGGCCACCATTGGAAATATTGTTCTAGATGAGGATCTAGGCTTTGTGGTGTAGGTCTTTGGATCTCACTTTGAGGAACTATGGGGTATCCTCAGGAGAATGGTAGAGACACAGGAGAGAATCCTTCTATTCGATAGAGCACTTTTGCTGGTAAGGACCTGCCTTCTGTTCATTGAGATACTGCTGCATAGTATATCGTCTATGCTGGAGTTAGTGAGGTGGGTGGACAAGGGGTGTCCCTGAGCGCGGTTCTTGATGAGAAATGGGACCCGAGTCCCTGATTGAGTTTGAAAATTGGTAGCCATGCTTTAGTAATCCTGATCTGGGGGTTGGACCTATCAGGTTTCACGGAGCACAGAGTATCCGGTCTTCAAGGCCTGGGGTTGGTTCCCCCCCAACCACTGGCCCTGTATCATTTGGTTCTCGATGCTCGCCGTGAGCGGTTGGAGGTGTCCGAGCGGGTCGAGTCATCCCCTGCCAGCCAGAACCACTTGCTCATCGGGGGAGGGGGGGGGGGGGGGGGGGGGGCGGCATGGTGGAAGTGAAGATGCATCATTCATTGGCATCTTCGAGTAATCCTGAGTAATGTCCGGTGATCCTGTCGTGGTTTTGGCCTTTTTGAGCAAATAGATGGTGTTATTATCCTGCAATTCTTCAATAACCTGGACGTTGCACCCTTCTGATCATGTTGATTATTTGTTGTTGTCTTTTCTCCTGCAAGGGTGTGTGAGGGAGAGAGTCGCCTATTATCCTGTTCCAGCAAAAGCTATACTAAGTTGATGTTTTGAAATGCGCAGTTTTACACCTTCTTAAAAAATATGTATTATAATCCTAGTGGTTAGGGGTGGCACGGTGGGGCAGTGGTTAGCACTGCTGCCTCACAGCGCTGAGGACCCGGCCCGGGTCACTGTCCGTGTGCACATTCTCCCTATGTTTGCGTGGGTCTCACCCGCACACCCCAATGATGTGCAAGGTAGGTGGATTGGCCATGCTAAATTGCCCCTTAATTGGGAAAAAACTAATTGGGTACTCTAAAATATATGTGTGTATATATATATATATATATATATATATACAAAATCCTCGTGGTTAAGGGAAGCAATGCTTTTTGGACACCTCTTATCTCATTTATAATGAAGATGAGTGGAGCCACAGCAGGGTGATGGGTGGTTGGTTGGTTGGAGTTGGGGTGTACGGTTCGTTAAATCCTGACTGAGATTGGGGAATGCTCCCAGTTACAGCTAACCGTATCGGATCTTTATTTCGTTTTTTATTATTTTGAATTGAAGAATCTGTGCTGTCTCCTTCGATGGCCTGGGCAGGTTATGCATCCTGGGGAGGACTGGGTTCTTGCAGACCTTTCCTTGAGGTTGGAGTGTTGTTTTGGGGTCTTTTTTCTTTAGAGCTGTTAGAATAGGAGGAATTGAGTAGTGGCGCAAACTGAGGTGGGTTTGCTCAATCCTAGACTGATCTGTTGAAGAGAGAGACTGTTTGCCATGCCTCTAGCTTGTTGGAGCTCTTCCCTCGGGTGGGGTAGGTTTAATGGGGGAGTTAGTCGCCATCCTCCAAGTGGTCTTTTATGGTGATTTCCTGAGTGTCCTCCTTGTTGTGGTTGGGTTTTTCATGTAGAAGCAATGTTTGTGTCTCTTTTGAGGTAGCGCTGTGGCTTCCCTTAATATCCTTCTTGTGATAATCTTTTATTGTCACTGTGAAGTTACTGTGAAAAGCCCCCAGTCGCCACATTCCGGCACCTGTTCGGGTAAGCTAGTACGGGAATTGAACCCGCGCTGCATTGGGCGGTGACTAATATTCCTGGATCAGCTCGGGCATTCTGGTTTTTCCTCTTCTCTTCGTCTAGGTGAGCAATGTGCTGTTATAAATCCTGGGCTGGTCCCAAGGTCTATGGGAGCTCCTCCTTATTGTATGGGGCGAGGGGGGATTTGCCCCCCCCCCCCCATCCCAGGAGACCCAATTATTGGGTGTCTTGACGATTCGTCTTCTCTTTGGTGAGGGGGTCTCCCCAGCTGGGACTGGCTTAATTTATTTTGGTGTAAATGCACTGCCTTGGCTGTGATTGGTGAGGCGCAGGATCGGCTGGGATGTACTGGGAGTACTGATCCCTGTGTGTCAGAGTGTGCTGGGCTAGGCCAGCTCTGGTGCTGTGGTTGGTATCCTGTTGCCAGCTGGAGCTTGGCATGTTCCTTCTCGAAGGCACTTATTAGGAACACCCTGAGAGTCTGGATTTGATTCTTCTGTATATGGGGCCTGGAGTTGAACCGAGTCCTGTACATTCATTGATATTCTGTTGCCCTCCACTAATGTTTGGGACACTTTCCTGTTTGGATGAACAGCTTGTTCTCTTCACTAATGGATGATAGCCTTTGTTACGACACCCTGGGCAGTGCGCCATTAATTCCAGCCCCACTTGGATAGGATTGGTATAGAGGGATACAGCACAAGGAAGTGCTGAGGGTTTTGGCAACGGTTGGTATCATGACCGGCACAGGCTTGGAGGGCTGAAGGGCCTGTTCCTGTGCTGTATTGTTCTTTGTTGTTTGTTGTTCACTGGGCCCGTAGTAACAACACAGGTGAATTAACCAATAATTTTTAGAAAAATACCCAAAGTCTTTGGCCCTTGGCTGCCCAATTCATCACAGTCACCGTATGTGTAAGTTTAAATACGATTACTTTTTATTTATAACAGGAAACATAATGTAATATGCAGCAAATACAACTGGCAACTGGTTAAACTATTATCTAATTCCTAATTATCCATTTTAACTTGCTCCCCATCCACGCGCACAGGCAACAGACAAACACAGAGGGGAAGAAAGGGGTACAAAAAAATCATAAGTAAAGGGGGAAAAGAGTCTTTGTTTCAGATGGCGGTTTTCAGCACCTTGCTCTTCTTCAAATTTTACTTTCAGTTCATGGTCTTTGTGGTGGATTCATTCATGTCCCCGTAGTTTCAGAAGTACAGCACTCGCATGCTTTCTGGAGAGAACACGGAGAAGAGAGTAGCAGGACCGTGTCTCTGTGCATCCAGGATCAAAACTGAAACTTCTTGGGACTCTGAAAATCATTCCACTGGGATAGGATCCAATCGTCACTTGTTACCGGGCAAAGTATGGCCTTCTGCACTGTAAATTCTATGATTTTAGGACCAATTTATCGGCTACCAGCCAGTCAATCAAACTGAGTCCCACCCCATCTCTCTTTCTGGTGCCGACAAGTCCGAAGCTCCTCCTGTTCAAACTGGCACTGAGTAGCAGAGTAACTTTTCTGTAACTTCTGAATTCTGCTGCTTGACTTAAAGATACATGTCCATTAATCATCCATGGATCCAAAATAATAATGACAAAAATAAAAGAAAGGGGAAATAATGTGATAAACAGTAAGGACCCTTACAACACTCACCGGGGGGGAATATAGACCCATGGTAGGGATTTGATCATTTGTTATCCTGTGAACCACTCTGGTAGTTCTAACTCTCCTCACTTATTGTTTATCATGGCAGGCGTTGATGACACCGATCATAATCTGAGCATGTTGCTGCTGGTCCTCTCTGTGTAAATATATGGAATGATGTTATTTCTGTACTGGGCCTGGGACTGGGGTTATGTTGTGTTGCGATAAATATATATTTAGATCTGGGATTTTCGAGTATTTTTGTTGTCTGTTTCCTTTCTCTAAAGGGGTGGGTATAAGGAATCTGTGATTGGTTCCTGCAGGAGTGTAGACGGGTCTGGTATCTGAGGAGAGGCGATGTTGGTGTGTTCTTGGTGTCTCTGGTGGGGTTGAGGGAGATGTACATTGGTTTGCACCCAAACATGACACGGAAACTTTATCCTGAACTCAGGTACAAATTGTGAGCAATTGCTGTGGGGAAGGTGGGCATGTTTTCATGGCCTGATCCTCTTTATCCCTTATTCTCTAGAGGCATCAAGTTATGTCTAATGATTGTATTGAGCTGTGTACTGCTGTTCTCTTCCGCCTCTGTATTCATGTCTGTTTTTGCTGCTGTGCTGTTTCATTCTTGGTGTTTTTTTGTTTGTTAAAATGTAAAACTTTAATAAATATACTTTTTTAAAAAGGTATTCAATAAGATGCATATAAAATGTTACTACATAAGATAAGAGCTCACAGTGAAATATTAGCACAGACAGAGGATTAGTTAACTAACAGGAAATAGTGTTGGGAATATTTTGTTTGTTAAGCAGTCAATCCCCAGCCTCCGTATTTTCTGCAAGAGCCTACCGTGGGGAACCTTATCAAACGCTTTGCTGAAATCCATATACACCACATCAACTGCTCTACCCTCATCTACCTGTTCAGTTACCTTCTCAAAGAACTCAATAAGGTTTGTGAGGCATGACCTACCCTTCACAAAGCCATGCTGACTATCCCTGATCACATTATTCCTATCTAGATGATTATAAATCTTGTCTCTTATAATCCCCTCCAAGACTTTACCCACTACAGACGTGAGGCTCACCGGTCTATAGTTGCCGGGGTTGTCTCTGCTCCCCTTTTTGAACAAAGGGACCACATTTGCTGTCCTCCAGTCCTCTGGCACTATTCCTGTAGCCAATGATGACATAAAAATCAAAGCCAAAGGTCCAGCAATCTCTTCCCTGGCCTCCCAGAGAATCCTAGGATAAATCCCATCAGGTCCCGGGGACTTATCTATTAGCCATCTAACCTACACTATGCCATTATCATCCATATGTTTATCCAATAAACTTTTAAATGCCCTCAATGTTGGCGAGTTCACTACTGTAGCAGGTAGGGCATTCCACGGCCTCACTACTCTTTGCGTAAAGAACCTACCTCTGACCTCTGTCCTATATCTATTACCCCTCAGTTTAAAGTTATGTCCCCTCGTGCCAGCCATTTCCATCCGCGGGAGAAGGCTCTCACTGTCCACCCTATCCAACCCCCTGATCATTTTGTATGCCTCTATTAAGTCTCCTCTTAACCTTCTTCTCTCCAACGAAAACAACCTCAAGTCCATCAGCCTTTCCTCATAAGATTTTCCCTCCATACCAGGCAACATCCTGGTAAATCTCCTCTACACCCGCTCCAAAGCCTCCACATCCTTCCTGTAATGCGGTGACCAGAACTGTACGCAATACTCCAAATGCGGCCGTACCAGAGTTCTGTACAGCTGCAACATGACCTCCCGACTCCGGAACTCAATCCCTCTACCAATAAAGGCCAACACTCCATAGGCCTTCTTCACAACCCTATCAACCTGGGTGGCAACTTTCAGGGATCTATGTACATGGACACCTAGATCCCTCTGCTCATCCACACTTCCAAGAACTTTACCATGAGCCAAATATTCCGCATTCCTGTTATTCCTTCCAAAGTGAATCACCTCACACTTCTCTACATTAAACTCCATTTGCCACCTCTCAGCCCAGCTCTGCAGCTTATCTATATCCCTCTGTAACCTGCTACATCCTTCCACACTATCGACAACACCACCAACTTTAGTATCGTCTGCAAATTTACTCACCCACCCTTCTGCGCCTTCCTCTAGGTCATTGATAAAAATGACAAACAGCAACGGCCCCAGAACAGATCCTTGTGGTACTCCACTTGTGACTGTACTCCATTCTGAACATTTCCCATCAACCACCACCCTCTGTCTTCTTTCAGCTAGCCAATTTCTGATCCACATCTCTAAATCACCCTCAATCCCCAGCCTCCGTATTTTCTGCAATAGCCTACCGTGGGGAACCTTATCAAACGCTTTGCTGAAATCCATATACACCACATCAACTGCTCTACCCTCATCTACCTGTTCAGTCACCTTCTCAAAGAACTCAATAAGGTTTGTGAGGCATGACCTACCCTTCACAAAGCCATGCTGACTATCCCTGATCACATTATTCCTATCTAGATGATTATAAATCTTGTCTCTTATAATCCCCTCCAAGACTTTACCCACTACAGACGTGAGGCTCACCGGTCTATAGTTGCCGGGGTTGTCTCTGCTCCCCTTTTTGAACAAAGGGACCACATTTGCTGTCCTCCAGTCCTCTGGCACTATTCCTGTAGCCAATGATGACATAAAAATCAAAGCCAAAGGTCCAGCAATCTCTTCCCTGGCCTCCCAGAGAATCCTAGGATAAATCCCATCAGGTCCCGGGGACTTATCTATTTTCAGCCTGTCCAGAATTGCCAACACCTCTTCCCTACGTACCTCAATGCCATCTATTCTATTAGCCTGGGGCTCAGCATTCTCCTCCACAACAATATCTTTTTCCTGAGTGAATACTGACGAAAAATATTAATTTAGTATCTCGCCTATCTCTTCAGACTCCACACACAATTTCCCATCCCTGTCCTTGACTGGTCCTACTCTTTCCCTAGTCATTCGCTTATTCCTGACATACCTATAGAAAGCTTTTGGGTTTTCCTTGATCCTTCCTGCCAAATTGTGTGAGAGTTGATAGCTACCGACATGTGTAAGTTGTAGAGTTTGTGCCAATACACAAGTACATTCCTCCTTTACTGAGTAACCAAACTAGCAGTTTCCCTACTTTTGTGGAAGCATGGTTACTGAGAATGATCTCATAAATCAAAGCGCTGTCAGCAGAAACATGTGGGCAATACAGTGTGATGAACTCGGGAACATCTGACACGCTTTAAAAATTATTTATGTTAAAACAGAGGATGTTATTTCTCAGCAGAAATTGGAAATGGAAAAGGGAGAAAACATTATCATTATGGGGAGTGCTCTTGTTTCGGAGTCAGAAGGTTAACAAGTCTTACTTGAGAGAGCTGTCAGTGCAGTACTGGGGGAGTGCTGCATTTTGTCATCTCTGAGATATTAAACCCAAGGCCCCATCTGCTCCCTTCCTTGGGCATAAAAGACCCCATGCCACCATTTTGAAGAAGAGCAGAGTCTTTCTGGTGTAAAAACAGAGAATGCTGGAAATATTCAGGTGTGGCGGTATCTTTGGAGCAAAAAACAGTGTTTTGAGGTAGTTGACTCTTTGGTAGCACTGTGAATACTTGAAGATTGAGCAGTTTTAAGCAAGGCACAAAAACTGGGTGAAGGGAAAAAACAAAAAGAAATGAAAGAAAAGAGAATTTCAGATCATAACCTTTGCACCCATTTTGGGGTTTTCAGACAGCCGTTGTTGGTGATAATTATACTTTTCCCAATTACACCGCCCCTAGAAACAGTTTGTTTCTTTGATGACCCCATTATCAGATCTTCTTGCCCTGCACTATCATCCTTTGGTCATTAAATCTCTCCTGCATACCAGCTATCAAACATCTCCCTTAGCCTCTTTCCATCCCAACACCTCCACTCTTCTCGACCCAGAACCCTGTTTAAAAAACTGTTACATCTTTAAGTACTGCATTCTGGAGAATGGTTATCAACCTGAACCATTAACTTTGTTGCTCTGTCCACATTTTATTTGATTTTCGGCATACACAGTTTTTTTTGGTTCTTGGGTTCAAAGTTCTGTCTGATGGTCCAGGGCATACTCTCATTAAAACTGATAATCTAGTTATTATTTCAAGTCATGAAGATGGATAGGTTGGAGCAATATGGACTGTTTTCCTTGGAGAATGAAAGGCTGAGAGGAAATTTGATAGAGATGTTCAAAATCAGGAGGGGATTGGATCGAGTAGATCGGGAGAAACTGTTCTCTCTTTGATTAAAGGGTTGAGAATGGCACAGATTTAAAACAATCGATTAAAGAAGCAAAAGTGACGGGAGGAATAATCTTTTCACACAGCAGCTGGTTAGGGTCTAGAGTGCACAGTCTGGCAGTGTGGTGGAGACAGGTTCACACAGTGAGTGGTTAGAGTGTGGAACACGCTGTCTAACAGTGTGTGGAGACAGGTTCACACAGCGAGTGGTTAGGTTCTGGAATGCACTGTCTGACAGTGTGGTGGAGACAGGTTCATTCGGCGAGTGATTAGTGTCTGGAACACAGTCTAATAATGTGGTGGAGACAGGTTCACACAGCGAGTGGTTAGTGTCTGGAACACACTGTAATAATGTGGTGGAGACAGGTTCACACAAAGCGAGTAGTTAAGGTCTGGAACACACTGTGACAGTGTGGTGTAGACAGGTTCACACAGCGAGTGGTTACTGTCTGGAACATACTGACAGTGTGGTGGAGACAGGTTCACACAGCGAGTAGTTAGGGTCTGGAACACACTGTCTGACAGTGTGGTGGAGACAGGTTCACACAGCAAGTGGTTAGGGTTTGGAACACTGTCTAATAATGTGGTGGAGACAGGTTCACACAGCAAATGGTTAGTGTCTGGAACACACTGTCTGACAGTGTGGTGGAGATTGGTTCACACAGCGAGTGGTTAGGGTCTGGAACACACTGTCTAATAATGTGGTGGAGACAGGTTCACACAGCGAGTAGTTCGGGTCTGGAGTACACTGTGACAGTGTGGTGGAGACAGGTTCACACAGCGAGTGGTTATGGTCTGGAACAGAGTATGACAGTGTGGTGGAGACAGGTTCACACAGTGGCTGGTTGGGGTCTGGAACTGAGTCTGACAGTGTTGTGGAGACAGGTTCACACAGCGAGTGGTTAGGGTCTGGAACACACTGTCTAATAATGTGGTGGAGACAGGTTCACACAAAGCGAGTATTTAGGGTCTGGAACACATTGTCTAATAATGTGGTGGAGACGGGTTCACACAGTGAGTAGTTAGGGTCTGGAGTACACTGTGACAGTGTGGTGGGGACTGGTCCCCACAGCGTGTGGTTAGAGTTTGGAACACACTGTGACCGTGTGGTGGAGACAGGTTCACACAGCGAGTGGTTAGTGTCTGGAACAGGGTCTGACAGTGTGGTGGAGACAGGTTCACACAGCGAGTGGTTACGGCCTGGAACACACTGTCTAATAATGTGGTGGAGACAGGTTCACACAGCGAGTGGTTAGGGTCTGGAACAGACAGTCTGACAGTGTGGTGGGGACAGGTTCACACAGTGGCTGGTTAGGGTCTGGAACAGAGTCTGACAGTGTGGTGGAGACAGGTTCACACAGCGAGTGATTAGTGTCTGGAGCACACTGTAATAAAGTGGTGGAGACGGGTTCACACAGTGATTAGTTAGGGTCTGGAACACTGTCTAATAATGTGGTGGAGACAGGCTCACACAGCGAGTAGTTAGGTTCTGGAACACACTGTCTAATAATGTGGTGGAGACAGGTTCACACAGCGAGTAGTTCGGGTCTGGAGCACACTGTGTCAGTGTGGTGGAGACAGGTTCACACAGTGAGTGGTTAGGGTTTGGAACACACTGTCTAATAATGTGGTGGAGACAGGTTCACACAGCAAGTGGTTAGTGTCTGGAACACACCGTGACAGTGTGGTGGAGATTGGTTCACACAGCGAGTGGTTAGGGTCTGGAACACACTGTCTAATAATGTGGTGGAGACAGGTTCACACAGCGAGTGGTTAGGGTCTGGAACACACTGTCTAATAATGTGGTGGAGACAGGTTCACACAAAGCTACAGAGGGATATAGATAAGCTGCAGAGCTGGGCTGAGAGGTGGCAAATGGAGTTTAATGTAGAGAAGTGTGAGGTGATTCACTTTGGAAGGAATAACAGGAATGCGGAATATTTGGCTAATGGTAAAGTTCTTGAAAGTGTGGATGAGCAGAGGGATCTAGGTGTCCATGTACATAGATCCCTGAAAGTTGCCACCCAGTTTGATAGGGTTGTGAAGAAGGCCTATGGAGTGTTGGTACTTTATTGGTAGAGGGATTGAGTTCCGGAGTCGGGAGGTCATGTTGCAGCTGTACAAAACTCTGGTACGGCCGCATTTGGAGTATTGCGTACAGTTCTGGTCACCGCATTATAGGAAGGACGTAGAGGCTTTGGAGCGGGTGCAGAGGAGATTTACCAGGATGTTGCCTGGTATGGAGGGAAAATCTTATGAGGAAAGGCTGATGAACTTGAGGTTGTTTTCGTTGGAGAGAAGAAGGTTAAGAGGAGATTGAATAGAGGCATACAAAATGATCAGGGGGTTGGATAGGGTGGACAGTGAGAGCCTTCTCCCGTGGATGGAAATGGCTGGCACAAGGGGACATAACTTTAAACTGAGGGGTAATAGATATAGGACAGAGGTCAGAGGTAGGTTCTTTACGCAAAGAGTAGTGAGGCCGTGGAATGCCCTACCTGCTACAGTAGTGAACTCGCCAACATTGAGGGCATTTAAAAGTTTATTGGATAAACATATGGATGATAATGGCATAGTGTAGGTTAGATTGCTTTTGTGTCGGTGCAACATCGTGGGCCGAAGGGCCTGTACTGCGCTGTATGGTTCTATGTTCTAAAGCGAGTGGTTAGGGTCTGGAACACACTGTCTAATAATGTGGTGGAGACAGGTTCACACAAAGCGAGTAGTTAGGGTCTGGAACACACTGTCTAATAATGTGGTGGAGACAGGTTCACACAGCGAGTTGTTCGGGTCTGGAGTACACTGTGACAGTGTGGTGGAGACAGGTTCACACAGCGAGTGGTTAGGGTCTGGAGTACACTGTGACAGTGTGGTGGAGACAGGTTCACACAGTGGCCGGTTAGGGTCGTGAGCAGAGTCTGACAGTGTGGTGGAGACAGGTTCACACAGTGGCTGGTTGGGGTCTGGAACTGAGTCTGACAGTGTTGTGGAGACAGGTTCACACAGCGAGTGGTTAGGGTCTGGAACACACTGTCTAATAATGTGGTGGAGACAGGTTCACACAAAGCGAGTATTTAGGGTCTGGAACACATTGTCTAATAATGTGGTGGAGACGGGTTCACACAGTGAGTAGTTCGGGTCTGGAACACACTGTCAGTGTGGTGGAGACAGGTTCACACAGCGAGTGATTAGTGTCTGGAACACACTGTCTAATAATGTGGTGGAGACAGGTTCGCACAGCGAGTAGTTCGGGTCTGGAACACACTGTCTGACAGTGTGGTAGAGACAGGTACACACAGCGAGTGGTTAGGGTCTGGAACACACTGTCTAATAATGTGGTGGAGACAGGTTCACACAGCGAGTAGTTCGGGTCTGGAGTACACTGTGACAATGTGGTGGAGACAGGTTCACACAGTGGCTGGCTAGGGTCTTGAGCAGAGTATGACAGTGTGGTGGAGACAGGTTCACACAGTGGCTGGTTGGGGTCTGGAACTGAGTCTGATAGTGTTGTGGAGACAGGTTTACACAGCGAGTATTTAGGGTCTGGAACACATTGTCTGATAATGTGGTGGAGACGGGTTCACACAGTGAGTAGTTAGGGTCTGGAGTACACTGTGACAGTGTGGACGGGGACTGGTCCCCACAGCGTGTGGTTAGTGTCTGGAACACACTGTCTGACAGTGTGGTGGAGACAGGTCCACACAGTGGCTGGTTAGGGTCTGGGACACAAAGTCTGACAGTGTGCTGGAGATTGGTTCACACAGCAAGTGGTTAGTGTCTGAAACACACTGTCTAATAATGTGGTGGAGACAGGTTCACACAACGAGAAGTTCGGGTCTGGAGCACACTGTGACAGTGTGGTGGAGACAGGTTCACACAGCGAGTGGTTAGTGTCTGGAACATGGTCTGACAGTGTGGGGGAGACAGGTTCACACAGCGAATGGTTAGTGTCTGGAACACACTGTCTAATAATGTGGTGAAGACAGGTTCACACAAAGCGAGTAGTTAGGGTCTGGAACACACTGTGACAGTGTGGTGGAGACAGGTTCACACAACGAGAAGTTCGGGTCTGGAGCACACTGTGACCGTGTGGTGGAGACAGGTTCACACAGCGAGTGGTTAGGGTCTGGAACAGACAGTCTGACAGTGTGGTGGTGACAGGTTCACACAGTGGCTGGTTAGGGTCTGGAACAGAGTCTGACAGTGTGGTGGAGACAGGTTCACACAGCGAGTGATTAGTGTCTGGAACACACTGTAATAATGTGGAGGAGACGGGTTCACACAGTGAGTAGTTAGGGTCTGGAATACACTGACAGTGTGGTGGGGACTGGTCCCCACAGCGTGTGGTTAGAGTCTGGAACACGCTGTCAGTGTGGTGGAGATTGGTTCACACAGCGAGTGATTAGTGTCTGGAACACATTGTCTAATAATGTGGTGGAGACAGGTTCACACAGTGAGTAGTTCGGGTCTGGAGCACACTGACAGTGTGGTGGAGACAGGCTCATACAGTGGCAGGTTAGGTTCTGGAACACACTGTCTAACAGTGTGGTGGAGACAGGTTCACACAGTGGCTGGTTACGGTCTAGAACAGACAGTCTGACAGTGTGGTGGAGACAGGTTCACACAGCGAGTGGTTAGGGTCCGGAATGCACTGACAGTGTGGTGGCGAGTGGTTAGGGTCTGGAACACACTGTCTAATAATGTGGCGGACACAGGTTCACACAGCGAGTGGTTAGTGTCTGGAACAGACTGCCTAATAATGTGGTGGAGACAGGTTCACACAGCAAGTGGTTAGGGTCTGGAACACACTGTCAAACTGTGTGGTGGAGACAGGTTCACACAGTGGCTGATTAGGGTCTGGAACAGACAGTCTGACAGTGTGGTGGAGATAGGTTCAAACAGCGAGTAGTTAGGGTCTGGAGTACACTGTGACAGTGTGGTGGAGACAGGTTCATACAGTGGCTGGTTAGGGTCTTGAGCAGAGTCTGACAGTGTGGTGGAGACAGGTTCACACTGGCTGGTTATGGTCTAGAACTGAGTCTGACAGTGTTGTGGAGACAGGTTCACACAGCGAGTGGTTAGGGTCTGGAACACACTGTCTAATAATGTGGTGGAGACGTGTTCACACAGTGAGTAGTTAGGGTCTGGAGTACACTGTGACAGTGTAGTGGGGACTGGTTCCCACAGCGTGTGGTTAGAGTCTGGAACACACTGTCTGACAGTGTGGTGGAGACAGGTTCACACAGCGAGTGGTTAGTGTCTGGAACACACTGACAGTGTGGTGGAGACAGGTTCACACAGCGAGTGGCTAGGTTCTGGAACTCACTCTCTTTCAGTGTGGTGGAGACAGGTTCACACAGTTGCTGGTTAGGGTCTGGGACACAAAGTCTGACAGTGTGCTGGAGATTGGTTCACACAGCAAGTGGTAAGTGTCTGAAACACACTGTCTAATAATGTGGTGGAGACAGATTCACACAACGAGTAGTTCGGGTCTGGAGCACACTGTGACCGTGTGGTGGAGACAGGTTCACACAGCGAGTGGTTAGTGTCTGGAACAGACAGTCAAACGGTGTGGTGGAGACAGGTTCACACTGGCTGGTTAGGGTCTGGAACACACTGTCTAACAGTGTGGTGGAGACAGGTTCACACAGTGGCTGGTTATGGTCTCGAACAGACAGTCTGACCGTGTGGTGGAGACAGGTTCACACAGCGAGTGGTTATGGTCTGGAATGCACCGTCTAACTGTGGTGGAGACAGGTTCACACAGTGGCTGGTTAGGGTCTGGAACACACTGACAGTGTGGTGGCGAGTGGTTAGGGTCTGCAACACACTGTCTAATAATGTGGTGGTAGACAGGTTCACACAGCGAGTAGTTCGGGTCTGGAACACACTGTCTGACAGTGTGGCGGACACAGGTTCACACAGCAAGTAGTTAGTGTCTGGAACAGACTGCCTAATAATGTGGTGGAGACAGGTTCACACAGCGAGTGGTTAGGGTCTGGAACACACTGTCAAACTGTGTGGTGGAGACAGGTTCACACAGTGGCTGATTAGGGTCTGGAACAGACATTCTGTCAGTGTGGTGGAGATAGGTTCAAACAGCGAGTAGTTAGGGTCTGGAACTCTCTGTCTAACAGTATGGTGGAGATTGGTTCACACAGTGAGTGGTTAGGGTCTGGAACACACTGTCTGACAGTGTGGTGGAGACAGGTTCACACAGCGAGTGGTTAGTGCCTGGAACACACTGACAGTGTGGTGGAGACAGGTTCACACAGCGAGTGGCTAGGTTCTGGAACTCACTCTCTTTCAGTGTGGTGGAGACAGGTTCACACAGTGCCTGGTTAGGGTCTGGGACACACTGTCTAACAGTATGGTGGAGATTGGCTCTCACACCGAGTGGTTAGTGTCTGAAACACGTTGTCTAATAATGTGGTGGAGACAGGTTCACATAGCGAGTAGTAAGGGTCTGGAACACACTGACAGTGTGGTTGAGACAGGTTCTCACAGCGAGTAGTAAGGGTCTGGATCTCTCTGTCTAACAGTATCGTGGAGACAGGTTCACACGGCGAGTAGTTAGGGTCTGGAATGAACTGTCTGACAGTGTGGTGGAGATAGGTTCATACAGCGAGTGGTGAGGTTCTGGAACACACTGTCTAATAATGTGGTGCAGAGAGGCTCACAGCGAGTGGTTAGGGTCTGGAATGCACTGTCTGACAGTGTTGTGGAGGCAGGTTCATACATTGAGTAGTTAGGGTCTGGAACACACAGGCAATGTGGTGGAGACAGGCTCACACAGCGAGCAGTTCGGGTCTGTAACACTGTCTGGCAGTGTGGTGGAGACAGGTTCACACAGCGAGTGGTTAGTGTCTGGACGCACTGTCTAATAATGTGGTGGAGACAGGTTCACACAGCAAGTGGTTAGTGTCTGGAACACACTGACAGTGTGGTGGAGACAGGTTCACACAGCGAGTGGCCTCTGAATGAGGCCTTGGACCATGCAGTAAGGTCACTCTTGACAGACCCAGCTGCTGCATCAATGTAAAACAACAATTTAAATTCCTAAGTCCTTCGATCCGGGCCCCGGATCGCTGTCTGTGTGGAGTTTATACATTCTCCCCATGCCTGCATGGATCTCAACCCCACAACCCAAAGATGTGCCTGGTAGGTGAAATGGCCACGCTAAATTGCCCCTTAATTGAAAACAATATTGGGTACTCACAGTGGCACAGTGATTGGCACTACAGCCTGACAGCTCCAGAGACCCGGGTTCAATTCTGGCCTCTGGTGACTGCCTGTGGGAGCCTGAACGTTGTCCCTTTGTCTGCGTGGATATCCTCCGGGTGCTCCAGTTTCCTCCCACAGTCTAAAGATGTACGGGTTAGGTGAATTGGCCATACTAAATTGCCCCTGATTGTCAAAAAGGTTCGGTGGGGTTATGGAGCTTGGGGGGGGTGGGGGGCGCGTGGGCTTAAGTAGTTGCTCTTTCCAAGTGCTGGTGCAGACTCGATGGGCTGAAAGGCCTCCATCTGCGCTGTAAATTCTATGATGATAACCATTCACCATTACTCTGATTTCTGCCTCTTAACCAATATCCTATCCATGCTTCCAGAGTCTCTTTAATCTCTTGGGCTTCAATTTAAGATAATCTCTTGGGCCTATGGTTTCTGAGATTATCCTTTGCCCCTTTTGTTAAACAGTCCTCTGGCACCACTCTCAAAAGTGAAAAATGTTTTTAAGATTTTGACCACAGACCCTGCAATTTACAGCCTCTCTTCTTTCAACAGCCTCAGACTCATCCAATCTGGACTCCAGTGACTTTTGTACTTTGAGAGCTGGCAGCCCTCTTAGTATCTCCTCATCTATTTTACTCAAATTCTCTACTACCTCCTTACTGTATCATTGACAGAATTCCTGTTCATTGGTGAAGATGTACTCATTCAGTACCTTGGTCATGCCCTCTGCAGCCACGAGATCTTTTTAGTCCGACTCAGTCCCACCCTTCCATTTTACTATTTAGACATTACTAAAAGACATCAGTGTTTCTTTATATGAACTGCTAATGTTCTCATATACTACCTTTACGCCTCTTATTCCCTTTTTCAGTTCTCCTCTGGTTTCAGATTAATTCTCTAATTACAAACTGGAGAATATGAGAATATTCAGAGCAACAGAACTTTGTTTGCAATGGTAACAAGTTGAATCCAGGACAATGTAACATTAGTGAGGAAAACCCATTACTGTAAATATTGGACGGGCAGACCGTTTTCATTTCCCACATCATTCACCTCCTTTCATGCTGGTTCAAGTAAATCTGGCCAGTAGCAGTACTATTGTTCGGAATACATAGCCCTGTGTGTCTTGACAGACTTGAATCTGATCCAATTTAGAATTACAGTAAACAATCCACTTCCCAATCACACTCACTCCAAATCCCTGATCCAACAATAACCGTCAATATTGAGTACTGACTCTTGTGTTTTTTTAATGAACATAGAACATACAGTGCAGAAGGAGGCCACTCGGCCCATCAAGTCTGCACCAACCCACTTAAGCCCACGCTTCCACCCTTTCCCCATAACCCAATAACTCCTCACCTTTTTGGTCACTAAGGGCAATTTATCATGGTCAATCCACCTAACCTGCACGTCTTTGGACTGTGGGAAGAAACCGGAGCACCCGGAGGAAACCCACGCAGACACGGGGAGAACGTTCAGACTCTGCACAGACAGTGACCCAGCGGGGAATCGAACCTGGGACCCTGGCGCTGTGAAGCCACAGTGCTAACCACTTGTGCTATCGTCCCGCCCCAAATGCTCAAATTCAGTGAAACAGGTGACTTTTGGGAAGGTTTTTAAAGGAGGCAAGAGAGGGGTTTAGGCAAGGAAAGTGTAGAGACTGAGATCATATTATCATGGAATTTACAGTGCAGAAGGAGGCCATTCGGCCCATCGAGTCTGCACCGGCTCTTGGAAAGAGCACCCTACCCAAGGTCAACACCTCCACCCTATCCCCATAACCCAGTAACCCCACCCAACACTAAGGGCAATTTTGGACACTAAGGGCAATTTATTGTGGCCAATCCACCTAACCTGCACATCTTTGGACTGTGATAGGAAACCCACGCAGACACGGAGAGAAAGTGCAAACTCCACACAGACAGTCTCCTGAGGCTGGAATTGAACCTGGGATCTTGGAGCTGTGAGGCAGCAGTGTTAACCACTGTGCCACCGTGCTGCCCTTGTGCCACTGTATAGGTTTATGCTGATGGAAGATTGGAGACATCAGTGATGACTCATAGATTGCCTACAGTGCAGAAGGAGACCATTCAGCCCATCGAGTTTGCTCCGACCCTCCGAAAGAGCACTCTACCCAGATCCACTCACCCGCCCACACCACCCTATCCCCTTAACCTAACCTGCACATCATTGGACACTAAGGGCAATTGATCATGGCCGTTCCACCTAACCTGCACATCTTTGGACTGTGCGAAGAAACTGGAGAAGCTGGAGGAAACCCACTCAGACGCGGGGTAAATGTGCAGACTCCACACAGACAGTCACCCAAGGGCAGAATCGAACCCTGTCCCTGGTGCTGTGAGGCAGCAGTGCTCACCACGGTGCCACCGTGCTGCCAGTAACAGGAGTCTCAGTGGCAGTGAGACTGAGACGGGTGGAGCTGGGTGATGTTACGGAGATGGACATAGATATATATTCAAGGAGTTGTTGAAGTTTAACTCTGAACAATATACAGAGGTTTTGGGAATGATCTGGCTCAGCCTGAATGTAGCCATGGAGGAAGATGGCATCAGTGGTTGGATGTGGACCTGTGGAGGGGAACATAGAACATAGAAAATACAGAACAGGCCCTTCGGCACACGATGTTGTGCCAAACTTTTGTCCTAGATTAAGTACAAATCAATCTACACCCCAGCATTCTACCATTATCCATGTACCTATCCAACAGCCGCTTGAAGGTCCCTAATGTTTCCGACACAACTACTTCCACAGGCAGTGCATTCCATGCCCCCACTACTCTCTGACATCCACCCTGTATCTTCCACCAGTCACCTTAAAATTATGTCCCCTTGTAATGGTTTGTTCCACCTGGGGAAACGTCTCTGACTATCCACTCTATCCATGCCTCTCATCACCTTGTACACCTCTATCAAGTCACCTCTCTGCCTTCTTCGCTCCAGTGAGAAAAGCCCTAGCTCCCTCAATCTTTCTTCATAAGACATGCCCTCCAGTCAAGGCAGCATCCTGGTAGATCCCATGGCTTTTTCAGCAACCTGTACAGGTGTCAGTGACCACTTAGTCACAAAATCTCGTTAAAACTCTGTCTCCCTCATAAGGGATTTCAGTGCTTTACTTTCAAAGATGTAATTGCTGAATGCCCTCAAATACTGCTCTGACTCGGACTGCCTCAATGACTGTTCGCCTCCCGATGGTTCAACCTCCTGTGACTGTGTTCCACAGGATTCACAAAGCTGCACTCCTACTACCAGCATACGTCCAAGTCACTTGCAGACTGCTAGTTTCACTAAGCTGGCACTGCCCCAGGGTTTCTCCAAACTCCAGCCTGCACCGAGCATGGAGTCAGAAACTGTCCACCACTTTGTCAGCTCCCCAGGACTTCCCCTGAGCCCTAAATGCCTGTGAACAGCAGCCCTTTATTACAAGGCTTCTCTGTGAACTGCAAACCATACCAGGTCAAATTTCAATAACCCTCTCTCCCAGCAGACACTCGGATAAATTGAAACCAGAGAACCCTCTTAAGCTCCACCCATCCCTTGTCTACCTCAGTAGGCAGATCCTCCTCGAACTGACTTTCTGCAACTGATATACTATCTCTAATTAACAATGCCACCCCCCACCTCTTTTACCCCCCCCCCTAATATTATTGAAACATCTATAACCAGGAACCTCCAACAACTATTTCTGCCCCTCTTCTATCCAAGTTTCCGTGATGGCCACCACATCGTAGTCCCAAGTACCGATTCATGCCTTAAGTTCACCCACCTTATTCCTGACGCTTCTTGCGTTGAAGTATACACACTTCAACCCATCTCCGTGCCTGCAAGTACTCTCCTTTGTCAGTGTTACCTTCCCCACTGCCTCACTACACGCTTTGGCGTCCTGAGGATCGGCTACCTTAGTTTAAAAAAATATATATATTTTATTCAAATTTTTCGGCCAAACAAAACAATACAAAGGTTTTTCCCTTTTTACAACAATAAAACAATATAAATAACAGTGACCGTTTTAACAAGTAAATAAATAATATATAAACTAAATGGCAACTGCCATAACAAAAATAATAACTCTCCAGATAATAAAATCAAACAATCCAATATACATAACCAAGTACAAATATCTATACAAAAACCACCCCTGAGGACCCACCCGAGCCCCCCCCCCCCCCCCCCCCCCCTGGGTTGCTGTTGTTACCTTCCCATTTCCTTTATCGTTCTGCGAGGTAGTCAATGAACGGTTGCCACCGCCTGGTGAACCCTTGAGCCGAACCCCTTAGCGCAAACTTTATCCGTTCTAGTTTTATAAACCCTGCCATGTCATTATCCAGGTCTCCACGCCCGGGGGTTTGGCTTCCTTCCACATAAGCAATATCCTTCGCCGGGCTACTAGGGACGCAAAGGCCAAAACATCAGCCTCTCTCGCCTCCTGCACGCCCGGCTCTTCTGCAACCCCAAATATAGCCAACCCCCAGCCTGGCTCGACCCGGACCCCCACCACCTTCGAAAGCACCTTTGCCACCCCCACCCAGAACCCCTGCAGTGCCGGGCATGACCAAAACATGTGGGTGTGGTTTGCTGGGCTTCTCGAGCATCTCCCACACCTATCCCCTACCCCGAAAAATTTACTAAGCCTTGCTCCGGTCATATGCGCCCTGTGCAAGACCTTGAATTGTATCAGGCTTAGCCTGGCGCACGAGGACGACGAGTTTACCCTACCTAGGGCATCAGCCCACAGCCCCTCCTCAATCTCTTCCCCCAGCTCTTCTTCCCATTTTCCCTTCAGCTCATCCACCATGTTCTCCCCCTCATCTCTCATTTCCTTGTATATATCTGACACCCTACCATCCCCCACCCATGTCCCTGAGATCACTCTATCTTGAATCTCCTGCGTCGGGAGCTGCGGGAATTCCCTCCCCTGTTGCCTCGCAAAAGCCCTCAGTTGCATGTACCGAAATGCATTCCCTTGGGGCAACCCATATTTTTCCGTCAGCGCTCCCAGACTCGCAAACGTCCCGTCTAAGAACAGATCTCTCAGTTGCACAATCCCAGCTCTCTGCCATGCTCCAAATCCCCCATCTATTCTCCCCGGGACAAACCTATGATTATTTCTTATCGGGGACCGCACCGAGGCTCCCGTCCTTCCCCTATGCCGTCTCCACTGCCCCCAAATTTTCAGTGTTGCCACCACCACTGGACTTGTGGTGTATTTCTTCGGGGAGAACGGCAACGGCGCCGTCGCCAGTGCTTGTAGGCTGGTTCCTTTGCAGGACGCCATCTCCAATCTCTTCCACGCCGCTCCCTCCCCTTCTCCCATCCACTTACACACCATTGAGATATTGGCGGCCCAGTAGTATTCACTTAGGCTCGGTAGTGCCAGTCCCCCCCTATCCCTGCTACGCTGCAAGAACCTCCTCCTCATTCTCGGGGTCTTCCCAGCCCACACAAAACTCATGACACTTTTCTCGATTTTCTTGAAAAAAGCCTTCGTGACCATCACCGGGAGGCACTGAAACACAAAAAGGAATCTTGGGAGGACTACCATTTTAACCGCCTGCACCCTACCCACCAGTGACAGGGGCACCATGTCCCATCTCTTAAAATCCTCCTCCATCTGTTCCACCAATCGTATTAAATTAAGCCTATGTAAGGTTCCCCAACTCCTGGCTATCTGAATCCCTAAGTACCGGAAATCTCTTGTTACTTCCTCAGCGGTAAATCATCTATTCCCCTGCTCTGCTCCCCCGGATGCACCACAAACAACTCACTCTTCCCCATATTCAGTTTGTACCCCGAGAATTTCCCAAACTCCCTGAGTGTCTGCATTATCTCAGGCATCCCCTCCACTGGGTCCGCAACATACAGCAATAAATCATCTGCAGACAATGATACCCGGTGTTCTTCTCCTCCCCTGAGCACTCCCCTCCACCTCCTGGAGCCCCTCAGTGCTATGGCCAGGGGCTCAATCGCCTATGCAAACAGCAATGGAGACAGGGGACACCCCTGCCTCGTCCCTCTATAAAGACGGAAGTAGTCAGACCTCTGCCTGTTCGTGGCCACACTCGCCACCGGGGCCCTATACAGCAGCTGTACCCATCCAATAAACCCTTCTCCAAAACCAAATCTCCTCAGCACTTCCCACAGATAGTCCCACTCCACTCTGTCGAATGCTTTCTCGGCATCCATCGCCACCACTATCTCCGCCTCCCCCTCTGGTGGGGGCATCATCATCACCCCTAGCAGCCTCCATATGTTCGTGTTCAGCTGTCTCCCCTTAACGAACCCAGTTTGGTCCTCGTGGACCACCCCCGGGACACAGTCCTCTATCCTCGTCGCCATCACCTTGGCCAGTAGATGCTAAGCTCCTGGCCAAGGTGATGGCGACGAAATGGGCCTATAGGACCCACACTGCAGCGGGTCTTTTTCCTTCTTCAAAAGGAGCGATATCGTCGCCTCCGACATAGTCGGGGGCAACTTCCCCCTTTCCATGGCCTCATTAAAGGTTCTCGTCAGAAGTGGGGCCAGTAGGTCCATATATTTCCTATAAAATTCCACCGGGAATCCGTCCGGTCCCGGGGCCTTCCCCGCCTGCATGCTCCCAATCCCCTTTACCACCTCCTCCATCTCAATCTGTGCTCCCAGTCCCGCTCTCTCCTGCTCCTCCACCTTCGGGAATTCCAGCTGATCCAGGAAACACATCATTCCCTCCTTCCCTTCCGAGGGCTGAGCCTTATATAACCTCTCATAGAATGCCTTGAACACCCCGTTCACTCTCTCCGCTCCCCGTTCCATCTCTCTCTCCTCATCTCTCACCCCACCTATCTCCCTCGCTGCTCCCCTCTTACTCAATTGGTGGGCCAGTAGCCGACTCGCCTTCTCTCCATACTCATACTGTACACCCTGTGCCCTCCTCCACTGTGCCTCTGCCTTACCCGTGGTCAGCAGGTCAAATTCCACATGTAACCTTTGTCTTTCCCTGTACAGTCCCTCCTCCGGTGCCTCTGCATATTGCCTGTCCACCCTCAGAAGTTCTTTCAACAATCGCTCCCTTTCTTTACCCTCTTGCTTCCCATTATGTGCCCTTATGGATATCAGTTCCCCTCTGACCACCGCCTTCAACGCCTCCCAGACCACTCCCACCTGAACCTCTCCGTTGTCATTAAGCTCCAAGTACCTTTCGATACACCCACTCACCCTTAGACATACCCCCTCATCCGCCAATAAGCCCATATCCATTCTCCAGAGTGGGTGCTGTTCTTTTTCCTCTCCTACCTCCAGGTCTACCCAATGTGGAGCGTGGTCCGAAATGGCTATGGCCGTATACTCCGTCCCTGTCACCTTCGGAATCAGTGCCCTTCCCAAGACAAAAAAGTCTATCCGTGAGTATACTTTGTGAACATGGGAGAAAAAAGAGAACTCCTTACTCCTAGGCCTACTAAATCTCCAGGGATCTACTCCTCCCATCTGCTCCATGAAGTCCTTGAGCACCCTGGCCGCTGCCGGCCTCCTCCCGGTCCTGGACCTCGACCGGTCCAGCCCTGGATCAAGCACCGTATTGAAGTCTCCCCCCATTACCAACTTTCCCGCCTCCAGGTCTGGGATACGTCCCAACATGCGCCTCATAAAATTTGCATCATCCCAGTTCGGGGCGTATACGTTCACCAGAACCACCGCCTCCCCTTGCAATCTGCCACTATCCGCCACTATGGTCTTTGCCTCAAACAGTACCCGTTTCCCCACTAAGATAGCCACCCCCCTATTCTTCGCATCTAAACCCGAATGAAACACCTGCCCCACCCATCCTTTACGTAGTCTGACCTGGTCTATCAGTTTCAGGTGCGTCTCCTGCAACATAACCACATCCTTTAATTTCTTTAGGTGTGCGAGTACCCGTGCCCTTTTAATCGGCCCGTTCAGCCCTCTCACGTTCCACGTGATCAGCCGGGTTGGGGGGCTCTTTACCCCCCTCCCTTGTCGACTAGCCATCCCCTTTTTTAACCCAGCTCCTCACCCGGTTCCCACGTACCCGTATATCCCACCGACGGTGCCCTCCCACCTTGACCACCCCATCCCATAACAGCTCCCCCTTCTCCTTAGCAGCAGCAACCCAGTTAACCCCCCCCCCCTCTCCGTTAGATCCCCCTCTAGCGTAATTGCACCCCCCATGTTGCTCCCAGAAGTCAGCGAACTCTGGCTGACTTCGGCTCCTCGGCTGACCTTGTCCTCGGCCCCCACTGTGCGAGGCCCCCTCCTTCCTGCGTCCCCGTTCCCGCCACAATTACCATAGCGCGGGAACAAAGCCCGCGTTTCCCACTCGGCCCCGCCCCTAATGGCGCATTTCCCTTCTCCTTCCCCTTTCCGTCCCAACGGCGCCCACAGTTCCTCATACCCCCCTCCCCCAACATGGGGAAGAGAGAAAAGTTACAGGATCACAGAATTAACAAATTGAAAAATCATCCCACTCCCCCTTCCCCTTCCTCGCCCCACATAATCACCCCACCACTTTGTCCCAGAAGCTCTTTCTCTCGCCGGACTATTCCAGCTTCTCGTCCACAATGAATGTCCACGCCTCTTCTGCCGCCTCAAAGTAGTGGTGCTTCCCTTGGTGTGTGACCCACAGTCTCGCCGGTTGCAACATTCCAAATTGAACCTTTTTGTGAAGCACCGCCTTAGCCCGATTGAAACTTGCCCTCCTTCTCGCCATCTCCGCACTCCAATCCTGGTATACGCGGATCACCGCGTTCTCCCACCTACAGCTCCGAGTTTTCTTCGCCCATCTGAGGACCGTCTCTCTGTCATTGTAGTGGAGAAACCTCACCACTATAGCTCGAGGTATTTCTCCAGCTCTTGGTCTTCGCGCCAGAACTCAATAGGCTCCCTCCACCTCCAAAGGGCCCGTCGGGGCCTCCGATCCCGTTAGCGAGTGAAGCATCGTGCTCACATATGTCCCGATGTCCGCCCCTTCTGTGCCTTCGGGAAGACCCAGGATTCTTAAATTCTTCCTCCTCGAGTTATTCTCCAGTGCTTCCAACCTCTCCCCACACCTTTTGTGCTGTGCCTCATGCATTTCTGCCTTCACCACCAGGCCCTGTATTTCATCCTCGTTTTGAGCAGTCTTTGCCTTCACGACCCGAAGCTCCAGCTCTTGGGTCCTCTGTTCCTCCTTTAGCCCTTCAATTGCCTGTAATATCGGGGCCAACACTTCCTTCTTCAACTCCTTCTTCAGCTCTTCCACACAGTGCCGCAGGAACTCTTGTTGCTCCGGGCCCCATAACAAACGGCCACCTTCCGACGCCATCTTGCTTTGAGCTTCCCTTCCTTGCCGCTGCTCCAGAGGATCCTCCGTAATCCGGCCGCTATCCTCTCCCTTTTCCATGCGTGTCCGGGGGGGATTCCCTTCTGGTTTACCGCACAGTGTTTTTGGCCGTTTAAATTGCCGTTGGGGCTCCTATTAAGAGCCCAAAAGTCCGTTCCAACGGGAGATGCCGAAATGTGCGACTCAGCTGGTCATTGCCGCACCCGGAAGTCTCGGCTACCTTAGTTGCTGGACTACAAATCCGGTTCCCTTTCCTCTGCCAAATTAGTTTAAACCCTCCCGAAGAGTACTAGAAAACCTCCCTCCCAGGATATTGGTGCCCCTCTGGTTCAGATGCAACCCGTCCTGCTTGTACAGGTCCCACCTTCCCCAGAATGCGCTCCAATTATCCAAATACCTGAAGCCCTCCCTCCTACACCATTCCTGCAGCCACGTGTTCAACTTCACTCTTTCCCTATTCCTAGCCTCGCTATCATGGCAACAGACCAGAGATGACAACTCTGTCTGTCCTGGCTTTTAACTTCCAGCCTAACTCCCTAAACTTGTTTATTACATCCACACCCCTTTTCCTACCTACGTTGTTGGTACCAATGTGCACCACGACCTCTGGCTGCTCCCCCTCCCCCTTAAGGATCCTGAAGACACGATCCGAGACGTCATGGACCCTGGCACCCGGGAGGCAATAAACCATCCGAGAGTCTCGCCCATGCCCACAGAACCGCCTGTCTGTACCTCTAACTATTGAGGCCCCTATAACTAGTGCTCTTCTAATCCACCTTCCCGCCTGAGCCCCAGAGCCGGACCTCGTGCCAGAGACCCGGTCACTGCAGCCTACCCCTGCTAGTTAATTCCCCCCCAACAGTATCCAAAGGGGTATACTTATTGTTGAGAGGAACAACCACATGGGATCCCTGCACTGACTGCTTCCTCCTCTTCCCACCTCTAACTGTTACCCAGCTACCTTTGTTCTCAGGTGTAACTATGTCCCTGTAGCTTCTATCTATCACCCCCTCAGCTTCGCGAATGATCCTCAGTTCATCCAGCTCCAGTTCCCTAACACGGTCTGTGAGGAGCTGGAGATGGCTGCACTTCCCGCAGGTGAAGTCAGCAAGGACACCAGTGGTCTCCCTTACCTCGAACATTCTTCATCTTCTTAGTGCCTACAGAAAAGATTTTGCACCCTGTGACCCAGATGAAGGGAGATGGGAAGGAGACCTGTTCCAAATCTTTCCACTGCCCTAGCTGCCATCACCTCTACTTAGTCTCCCAGTAAAAACTAAAAAAAAGTAAATAGCTTACCTGCTCACAGCACTGAGTCTTTTTTTAAGGTTAGAGAAGTTAGATACATAGAAGATTGAAACAGGAGGAGGCCTTTTGGCCATTCATCACGATCCCGGCTGATCATCCATCTCAATAGCCTAATCCTGTTTTCTCTCCATAGCCTTTGATCCGATTCGCCCCAAGTGCCTCTAGCCGCCTCTTGAACAATCCCAACCTAGTCAATCTCTCCTCACATGACATTCCCACCATCCCTGGAATCAGTCTGGTAAACCTTCGCTGCACTCCCTCGAAAGCAAGAACATCCTTCCTCAGAGAAGGAGACCAAAACTGCACACGATACTCCAAGTGTGGCCTCACCAAGGCCCTGTACAATTGCAGCAACACATCCCTGCTTCTATACTCGAAACCTCTTGCAATGAAGGCCAACATACCATTAGCCTTCTTTACCGCCTGCTGCACCTGCATGCTTACCTTCAGTGAATGGTGCACAAGGACACCCAGGTCCCGCTGCATACTCCCCTCTCCCAATTTACAATCATTCAGGTAGTAATCTACCTTCCTGTTTTTGCTTCCAAAGTGAATAACCTCACACTTATCCAAATGATACTGCATCTGCCATTGGTTTGCCCACTCACCCAACCTGTCCAGATCATGCTGCAGGATCCCTGCACCCTCGTCACATTTCACCCTCCCACCTAACTTGGTATCATTCACAAACTTTGAGATGTTACACTTTGTTCTCTCATCCAAATCATTAATATATATTGTGAATAGCTGCGGTCCCAGCACCGATCCCTGTGGCACTCCACTAGTTACTGCCCACTAGTCATCACCCGATTCTGCCCGTGCCTCAGCTTAACTGCTGCTGAAACCCTAACCTGTGCCTTTATTGCGTCTAGATACACTCCCATTTTCTACCTTCCAAGTAGAAGTCATCCAAAACTCTACTCCCTGACCAAGTGCCAGTCACCCTGTGCTTTCTGACCTACGCTGGCTCCTGGTCAAACAATGTCTAGATTCTAAAAATCTCACCACCCTTGCGTTCAAATTCCTCCATGATCTTCAGCCCCTACGTCTGGGATAATTTCTTCATACAATCCCTCTAGATCTCTGTGCGTCTTGAAAGCTGCCTTGATTGTAATCTCTGGAATTCCCTTCCTAAATTTCTCTGCCTTTCTACCTTTTATTTCCCCTTTAAATTGCTCCTAAAAACCTTTGACCAAGTCTTTGCTCATCTGATCTAATTTTGCTTACCTGGTTCAGTATCAAATTTTGTTCTGTAACGCTCCTGTAAATGTTTGGACGTTTTATTATGTCAGAGGTGCTATATAAATTCAAGATGTTGGTAGTGCTGTTGCTTGAGTTTTAAGCTTTGGGTTAAATAGACTCGATAATTTTAGTAAAGGTCTTAGGATACATAGAATGCTGCAATGTTGATAAAGTTTATGGGACTCTTCATTGTCTAATGTCTGAGGGTGCAGCTTCTCATGATCCTTGCTTTGGCTTTCATAAGGGTGACTTCTTTGAACCTTAAGCATTCAGTTCCTTCATATAAAGGAACAGTAGGAGGCTCCAGAGACCATAATGTGCTCTATTCCCAGTGTTTACAGGCAGCCGAGACATGTGCATGAATGGAGCCAGGGGCCTCCTCCGTCATACACTGAGCCTCCCCTGACTAACTAAACACTCTGATTTTGGCGAGCTGGGCCAGTCCCTCACGTCTTGCTGTCCCTCACCAGCCTGTGCCAAGAGTCAGGCAGCCAGTAACCTATGTGAAGGCACTGTCAAACTCGTAGAAAACTCTCTAGATTTACGGTCTCGACCATTTATTCTTTCATTGCTTTCTGCAAACTGTCAATAATCACCTGAAACTTGTGTGTATAAAGGCTCACACATTTGAAAGGTTGTCTTGTTTCAGATATGATGTGGTAAGGGAATATGATGCAATATAATGGAATTATTTATAGTTATGTAATAGTGGGACAGAGTAGAAAGAAGCAGATCCTTTTGTGTAGTTATGGGAGGGAAGAACAAGGGGGCCAAGATATAAAATTAAATGGAAGCTATTTAGAACAGAGGAAGGGGAAATATACACAGAATTGTGTTGCTTCAAGAACTTGCAATCCTGTACCATCATGTGCTGCACTACCAACATAGAAACATGAGCAGCTTTGTGAGGATTCCCAGTGACGTGAAACAAAGGGATGAATTTTCCTGGTCCGGTGGAGTCGGTCTTGGAGGTGGCACCAGGAACAAGATTAGAGAATCTCACATTTGGGTGGCTTCCCTGTTCGATCCCACCACTGGAGGTGTGTTCTGAGCAGTAATGCCCAGCACTGGCAAGAAACACATTAGACTTAAATTGGTAATGCTGGGATTGTCCCAACAGCAGATGAACTCCCTACTGAGGTTGAAACCCGGCAGTCACCTGGAGGCAGCCTTCCAATGGTGGGCCAGAATCTGTTGATGTCTCCTTTAAATCCAACCCCCCCCCCACCACCAAACCCCTCAGACACTGGCATCAGAGGATTAGAGTCGTGTCTGCAGGCCATCCTGTGGAGAAGTTTCCCTCCACAATGGCACTTGCTTATTGTTTGTAATCGTTCAGAGGGTGTCTCCAGATGCACAATGAGATTATTAAGGCTCAACATAATGATGGAAAACCAGTTAGGAAAGGAGATGGGATCAGTCAATAAGATGCAATATTTTTTTTGGGGGGGGGTCAAGCAGGGTGGTTTCCATCTTGCAGTGTCCAGCTCTTCCGACATGGCTACCGGCTCTCTGAGGCACCCAGTTCTCTGATCTTACTGTCCTTCTTAATCCGATGGGGCTTCTGAGGTGGTTTCTTAATTGGCCTTCTCCAGGAAGATCATGACCAACATTCTGCTCCAGGAACTTCCAGGTTCCCGATCCAAAATTGAGGCCAATGTCAGGGTCACGAAGCAACTGAAGAAAATCGAACCCTTGCAGTTGGCTTAAAAAAAGTCGAGTGCATGAGAGAATGTTGGCAGAGGAGGGAGGGAGGATTTTAAAAAAGAGTTTAGGAGGCTGTGGGTGAATGATTCAAGCATTAAACTGCAGATAGAGATCATTTCTGAGAGCACTTTTCAGATTATTGAATTGGGTGGTTGCCAATGAGCAGAAATACCAGCCAGGACTTTAATGATGTTATGGAGCACGGCGCGATACTGGAGCAGTTTCAAGTAATTCCTGATCCTATTGCAAGACCATTTCCCAGCAATCACTTCCTATCTGGTGCTTTTATTCCATGTAATGGAAACTTTAAACTTTTTCCTTTTCAGCCAGTGGTTGTTGTGGAAAATGCTGACTTAAAGAGGAACGTGTTTTCTGAGGCCCAGAATTGGATTGCCTCACCCGTAAGTCAGTCAAGGTCTCAGTATTTTCATCATGACTCCATGCTAAACAATAGTACCTTACAGGCTGGTGGAATTGCAGTATTGTGCTGGGGTTGATTTGTATGTTAAGATACACCCGCTTCCCTTTTAATGTGTCTGAGGTTATTCGTGAAGGCCCTGAATTCTGAATTTTGCCCATCGCCTGAAGTGTGGTGATCCTCAGGTTAAATCACCAGGAAAGCAGCCTATGGTTATCTGGGATTATGGCAACATTATCTTACCTTTAATGTATCTGATGATTTTATTTATTTATTTATTTTAAATAATTGTTATTAAAGATTTTCATAAAATATCAATAACAAAATGAGAAAGAAAAAAGAACCCAACCGGGTTAAGTACAAAACACAATCTAAAAAAGCAACCCCCCAAACCCCTCCCCCCCCCGTACCGAAATAATAAATTAACATTAACACCCCGACTTAAGACAACAGATGTATACACCCCCTCAGACCCTTCCAGTGTAAATAACATAAACAAAAATAAAGTAAACCCCCCCCCACCCCCCGAGCTGCTGCTGCCATTGACCAATGTCTATCGTTCTGCCAGAAAGTCTAAGAACGGTTGCCACCGCCTAAAGAACCCTTGTACCGACCCTCTCAAGGCGAATTTCACCCTCTCCAATTTAATGAACCCTGCCATATCGCTGATCCAGGTTTCCACGCTTGGGGGCCTCGTATCTTTCCACTGAAGGAGAATCCTTCGCCGGGCTACCAGGGACGCAAAGGCCAGAATTCCGGCCTATTTCGCCTCCTGCACACCCGGCTCCTCTGCCACCCCAAATATTGCGAGCCCCCAGCCTGGTTTGACCCTCGCATGAAGAGGAAGAGTTCACCCTCCCTAGGGCATCTACCCACGTCCCCTCTTCGATCTCCTCTCCCAACTCCTCCTCCTTACTTTTCAGCTCCACCACCGAGGCCTCCTCCTCCTCCTGCATCACCTGGTAAGTTTCCGAGATCTTCCCCACTCCCACCCACCCCCCCGAGAGCACCCTGTCCTGTACTGTGTGTGGCAGTAGCCGTGGGAATTCCACCACCTGCCGTCTGGCAAACGCCCTTACCTGTAAGTACCGAAAGGTGTTCCCCGGGGGGAGCCCGTACTTCTCCTCCAGCTCACCCAAGCTCGCGAACATCCCGTCCACGAACATGTCCCCCAACTTTCGTATCCCTGCCCTGTGCCACCCCGAAAACCCTCCACCTGTTCTTCCTGGGGAGAACCGGTGGTTCCCCCGTAATGGGGTCCACGCCGAGGCCCTAACTTCCCCCCCCTATGCCGCCTCCACTGCCCCCAAATTTTGAGGGCCGCCACCACCTCCGGGCTCATGGTATACCTCCTTGGAGGGAGCGGCAGCGGCGCCGTTGCCAGCGCCCCCAGACTCGTACCCACACAGGACTCCGTCTCCAGCCTCTTTCATGCAGCCCCCTCCCCCTCCATCACCCGCTTGCACACCATTGTCGCATTGGCGGCCCAGTAGCACCCACAGAGGTTGGGCAGCGCCAGCCCCCCCCTATCTCTACTCCGCTCCAGGAACACCTTTCTCACCCTCTGAGTCCCTCGCGCCCACACAAATCCCATTATACTCCTGTTAACCCGCCTGAAAAAAGCCTTCGGGATAAACACGGGGAGGCACTGGAACAGGAACAAAAACCTTGGGAGCACTGTCATTTTGATTGACTGCACCCTACCCGCCAGGGACAGCGGCAACGCGTCCCACCTCTTGAACTCCTCCATTTGCTCACCAGCCTTGTAAAGTTAAGCCTATGCAGGGCCCCCCAGCTCCTGGCCACCTGGAACCCCAAATATCTGAAGCTCCTCTCCGCCCTTTTTAGTGGGAGCTCACCAATCCCCCTCTCCTGGTCCCCTAGCTGAACTACGAACAGCTCGCTCTTCCCCATATTGAGTTGTACCCCGGAAAGCCCCCAAATTCCCTAAGGATCCTCATTACCTCTGGCATTCCTCCCACCGGGTCCGCCATATACAGCAGCAGGTCGTCCGCATAAAGCGACACCCTATGCTCCTCCCCACCCCGCACCAACCCCCACCAGTTCCTCGACTCTCTCAGTGCCATAGCCAGGGGTTCAATCGCCAGTGCGAAGAGCAGGGGGGACAGGGGACACCCCTGTCTCGTCCCTCGGTGCAACCAAAAGTACTCGGACCTCCTCCTATTTGTGGCCACACTCGCCATCGGGACCTCATACAACAGCCTAACCCACCTGACAAACCCCTCCCCAAACCCGAACCTCTTCAGCACCTCCCACAGGTACCCCCACTCTACCCTATCGAAGGCTTTCTCAGCGTCCATCGCCACCACTATCTCCGCCTCCCCCTCCCTCGCCGGCATCATGATAACGTTCAAAAGCCTCCGCACATTCGCGTTCAACTGTATCCCCTTCACAAACCCCGTCTGGTCTTCATGGATGATCTGCGGCACACAATCCTCAAGCCTCGTGGCTAAGACCTTGGCATCTACATTTAGCAAGGAAATCGGTCTGTAAGACCCACATTGCAGGGGATCCTTGTCCCGCTTCAGGATCAAGGAGATCAGTGCCTGGGACATTGTCAGGGGTAAAGCCCCCCCCTCCCTTGCCTCATTGAAGGTCCTAACTAACAGCGGGCACAACAGGTCCATATATTTTTTATAGAACTTGACCGGGAAACCGTCCGGCCCCGGTGCCTTCCCCGCCTGCATGCTTCCTATCCCTTTGGTCAGCTCCTCCAGCCTAATCGGGGCCCCCAGTCCCGCCACCAGTCCCTCTTCCACCTTTGGAAACCTCAGTTGGTCCTGGAAACGGCCCATCCCTCCCTCCTCCTGTGGGGGCTCGGATCGGTGCAATTCCTCGTAGAAGTCCCTGAAGACCCCATTGATGCCAACCCCACTCCGCACCACGCTCCCTCCCCTGTCCTTAACTCCCCCGATCTCCCTAGCTGCGTCCCGCTTCCGAAGCTGATGCGCCAGCATCCGGCTTGCTTTTTCCCCATACTCGTAGACCGCCCCCTGGGCCTTCCTCCACTGCACCTCCGCCTTCCTGGTGGTCACCAGGTCGAATTCGGCCTGGAGGCTGCGCCTCTTCCTCAACAATCCTTCCTCAGGTTCTTCCGCATACCTCCTGTCTACCCTCACCATCTCCCCCACCAGCCTCTCCTTCTCCCTGCTCCCTCCGCTCCTTGTGGGCCCTGATGGAGATCAGCTCTCCCCTCACCACCGCCTTCAGTGTCTCCCATACCATCCCCACTCGGACCTCCCCGTTGTCGTTGGTCTCCAAGTACCTCTCTATACTTCCTCGGACCCGCTCGCTCACCTCCTCGTCCGCCAACAGCCCCACCTCCAAGCGCCACAGCGGGCGCTGGTCCCTCTCCTCCCCCATCTCCAAGTCCACCCAATGCGGGGCGTGGTCCGAAATGGCTATTGCCGAATACTCGGTATGCTCTACTCTCGCTATCAGCGCCCTACTCAAAATGAAAAAGTCGTTTCGAGAATAAGCCTTATGGACATGTGAGAAGAATGAAAATTCCCTAGCCCCCGGCCTTGCAAATCTCCAAGGGTCCACCCCTCCCATTTGGTCCATAAATCCCCTCAACACTCTAGCTGCCGCCGGCTTCCTACCCGTCCTAGACCTGGAGCGATCCAGTGCAGGATCCAACACCGTGTTAAAGTCACCCCCCCACTTCCAAGTCTGGGATCCGACCCAACATACGCCGCATAAAACCCGCATCGTCCCAGTTCGGAGCATACACATTGACCAGTACCACCCTCTCTCCCTGCAATTTACCACTTACCATTATGTACCTACCGCCATTATCTGCCACAATGCTCGACGCCTCGAATAACACCTTTCCCACCAAGATCGCCACCCCTCGATTTTTGGCATCTAGCCCCGAGTGAAACACCTGACCTACCCACCCTTTCCTCAGTCTTACCTGGTCTGCCACCTTCAGGTGTGTCTCCTGGAGCATAACCACATCCGCCTTGAGCCCCTTCAGGTGCGCGAACACGCGGGCCCGCTTAACCGGCCCATTCAGTGCCCTTACATTCCAGGTTATCAGCCGGATCAGGGGGCTACCCGCCCCCCTCCCCCGCTGACTAGCCATGACCCCTCCTCGGCCAGCCACGCGCCCGCACCCCACAACCCCCCCGGCTTGGACCCATCCTAGCTGGTTTACTCCCCCCATTGCACTTCCGCAAGTCAGCTGACTCCTGCTGACCCCGGCCACTCCCTCCTCCCCTTCGACTCCTCCCATTGTGTGGCACACCCTCCTCTCCCGCTCCCCATCCACTGGCTCTCCCCCTCCCCCCTCTGTTCTAAGCGCGGGAAACAATCCTCGCTTCCCCGCCCCCCCCCAGTCTTCGGCGCGGGAAAAAAGCCCGCGCTCTCCACCTACCAGACCCCACCACCAACCAAAACAGTGCCCAACCCGCCCCATCCACCCTCCCCAACCCGAAAGAGAAAAACACAGAGAAAAAGAAACCCAAAACAATGCAAAGCCCCGCCCCCCCCGAACCAAAAATAGGCATAACATATCCACCGCAGTCCCCAATCGCCCATCCCGACCTTCAGTCTGTGTCCAGCTTCTCGGCCTGAACAAAGGCCCACGCCTCCTCCGGAGACTCATAATAATGGTGCTTGGAGGTCTCCCACATTGAGGTAACCCACAGTCACGCCGGCTGCAACATGCCGAACTTCACCCCCTTCCTGTGCAGCACCGCCTTCGCTCGATTGTACCCGGCCCTCCTCTTCGCCACCTCCGCCCTCCAGTCCTGATATATCCGAACCTCCGTGTTCTCCCACCTGCTGCTCCTCTCCTTCTTGGCCCACCTGAGCACACACTCCCGATCGACGAACCGATGGAACCGCACCAGCACTGCCCGCGGAGGCTCGTTAGCCTCGGGCCTCCTCGCCAACACTCTATGGGCCCCATCCAGCTCCAGGGACCCCTGGAAGGAACCCTCTCCCATCAGCGAGTTTAACATGGTGACCACATAGGCCCCCACGTCCGGCCCCTCCAGCCCCTCCGGGAGGCCCAGAATCCGCAGATTCTTCCGTCTCGACCGATTCTCCATCTCCTCGAACTGCTCCTGCCATTTTTTGTGGAGCACCTCGTGCGCCTCCACCTTTACCGCCAGGACTAAGATCTCGTCCTCATTGTCAGAGATCTTTTGTTGAGCCTCTCGGATCGCTACCCCCTGGGCCGTCTGTGTCTCCAGCAGCTTATCAATAGAAGCCTTCATCGGCTCTAGCAGGTCTATGTTAATCTCTCTGAGGCAGCGCTGGATACCCTCCTGTTGCTCCTCCGCCCACTGCCTCCACGCTGCCTGGTCTCCGCCCGCCGCCATTTTGTCCTTCCCTCCCTTCTTCTGGTCCACCACCTAAGGTAACCAAAAGACATAACATTCCTGGGGGACACTGTCAGGGGAATGTTGCAGTCTTCTTGTCACACCGGGAAATGTCTAACAAATACCGTGGGGGCCCTGTAAAAGAGCCCAAAAGTCCGTTCCAAGCGGGAGCTACCGAATATGCGACCTAGCTCTGCATAGCCGCACCCGGAAGTCTCGTATCTGATGATTTTAAGGTGATCCCCAAGTTTACTAAGTGCAGTCAATTTGTGGGAATTAATTGTTGGTACCTGTTTCTGGTGAATGTGAAAAGATTCCAAACTTCATTTGTCAGTGCCAAGTCTCCAGGGAAATGAGCCGGTGCTCATATCCCATTCATCATCTATTCCCAGTGGTATAAGTGTTTCATGCACTGGAAATGAAGTTGCAACCAGCTCCTGTCATGCTGCACTCTCAGCATAGTTACTTGTTTTTACATAACAGGCAAGTACTTTCACATCTCATTTCAGACAAAAAAAAGTGAATGGTGATCCTGAAACTCTGGTGAGAATCCTGAAATGCCATGTAATAAAACAGGATTTAACTTCCTCAACCATTGTGCCTCTGTGATAGACAGAACTGTATTTAGATGGTGTCTTTAGGGCACATCAAAGTGAAGCAAATTTGAAGTGTCGTTACAGTTTGTAAGAGAAGAAGCGGGAATGCAATAATTATAGGGAATTCAATTGAATGGGGGATGGATTGGCATTTCAGTGGCTGAAAACTGGACCCCAGGGTGGTATGATGCCTCCTTGGTGCTAGGATCAAGGATGTCTCCGAGCAACTACAGGATATTCTAGAGTGGTCGTGCTACACATCGATACCAATGACATAGGTTTTAAAAAAAGGGATGACAGGGTGGCACGGTGGCGCAGTGGTTAGCAGTGCTGCCTCACGGCGCCGAAGTCCCAGGTTCGATCCTGGCTCTGGGTCACTGTCCGTGTGGAGTTTGCACATTCTCCCCGTGTTTGTGTGGGTTTCGCTGGAGTCAATGGTGAAGAATGAAATAACTGAGCATTTGTAAAGAGGTGACTGGATAGAACATAGAACATAACAGCGCGGTACAGGCCCTTCGGCCCTCGAAGTTGCGCTGACCTGTGAAACCACTCTAAAGCCCATCTACATGATTCCCTTATATGTCTATCCAATGACCATTTGAATGCTCTTAGTGTTGGCGAGTCCACTACTGTTGCAGGCAGGGCATTCCAAGCCCTTACTACTCTCTGAGTAAAGAACCTACCTCTGACATCTGTCTTATATCTATCTCCCCTCAATTTAAAGGTATGTCCCCTCGTGCTAGACATCACCATCCGGGGAAAAAGGCTCTCACTGTCCACCCTATCCAATCCTCTGATCATCTTGTATGCCTCAATTAAGTCACCTCTTAACCTTCTTCTCTCTAACGAAAACAGCCTCAAGTCCCTCAGCCTTTCCTCATAAGATCTTTCCTCCATACCAGGCAACATTCTGGTAAATCTCCTCTGCACCCTTTCCAATGCTTCCACATCCTTCCTATAATGCGGCGACCAGAATTGCACGCAATACTCCAAATGCGGCTACACCAGAGTGTTGTAGAGCTGCAACATGACCTCATGGCTCCTAAACTCAATCCCTCTACCAATAAAAGCTAACACACCGTACACCTTCTTAACAACCCCCTCAACCTGGGTGGCAACTTTCAGGGATCTATGTACATGGACACCGAGATCTCTCTGCTCATCCACACTGCCAAGAATCTTACCATTAGTCCAGTACTCAGTCTTCCTGTTATTCCTTCCAAAATGAATCACCTCACACTTTTCTGCATTAAACTCCATTTGCCCCTCTCAGCCCAGCGCTGCAGCTTATCTATGTCCCTCTGTAACTTGTCAGTGTAACATATCAGTGTCAATTAATGGATACTTAACATAAATGAGACAACTAATTGCAATGTCTCTTAACCCATTCCTGTTATTCCTTCCAAAATGAATCACCTCACACTTTTCTGCATTAAACTCCATTTGCCACCTCTCAGCCCAGCCCTGCAGCTTATCTATGTCCCTCTGTAACTTGTAACATCCTTCCGCACTGTCCACAACTCCACCGACTTTAGTGTCATCTGAAAATTTACTCACCCATCCTTCTACGCCCTCCTCCAGGTCATTTCTAAAAATGACGAACAGCAGTGGCCCCAAAACAGATCCTTGTGGTACACCACTAGTAACTGGACTCTAGTCTGAACATTTCCCATCAACCACCACCCTTTGTCTCCTTCCAGCTAGCCAATTACTGATCCAAACTGCTAAATGACCCTGAATCCCATGCCTCCGTATTTTCTGCAGTAGCCTACCATGGTGAACCTTATCAAATGCTTTACTGAAATACTTATACACCACATCAACTGCTTTACCCTCATCCACCTGTTTGGTCACCTTCTCAAAGAACTCAATAAGGTTTGTGAGGCACGACCTACCCTTCACAAAACCGTGTTGACTATCTCTAATCAAATTATTCCTTTCCAGATGATTGTACATCCTATCTCTTATAAACCTTTCCAAGATTTTGCCCGCAACAGAAGTAAGGCTCAGTGGTCTATAGTTACCGGGGTTGTCTCTACTCTCCTTCTTGAACAAGGGGACAACATTTGCTATCCTCCAGTTTTCTGGCACTATTCCTGTAGACAAAGATGACTTAAAGATCAAAGCCAAAGGCTCAGCAATCTCCTCCCTAGCTTCCCAGAGAATCCTAGAATAAATCCCATCCGGCCCAGGGGACCTATCTATTTTCACACTTTCCAGAATCGCTAACACCGCCTCCTTATGAACCTCAAGCCCTTCTAGTCTAGTAGCCTGAATCTCAGTATTCTCCTCGACAACATTGTCTTTTTCCTGTGTGAATACTGACGAAAAATATTCATTTAGCACCTCTCCTATCTCCTCGGACTCCAAGCACAGCTTCCCACTACTGTCCTTGACTGGCCCTACTCTTACCCTCGTCATTTGTTTATTCCTACATATCTATAGAAAGCTTCAGGGCTATCCTTGATCCCACCTGCCAAAGACTTCTCATGTCCCCTCCTGGCTCTTCTTATCTCTCTCTTTAGGTCCTTCCTAGCTAACTTGTAACTCTGGAGTGCCCTAACTGAACCTTCATGTCTCATCGTTACATAAGCCGCCTTCTTCCTCTTGACAAGTGTTTTGACTGTTTTAGTAAACCACGGTTCCCTTGCTCGACCACTTCCTCCATGCCTGACAGGTACATACTTATCAAGGACACGCAGTAGCTGTTCCTTGAACAAGCTCCACATTTCCATTATGCCCAACCCCTGCAGTTTTCCTCTCCATCCGATGCATCCTAAGTCTTGCCTCATCGCATCATAATTGCCTTTCCCCCAGATATAACTCTTGCCCTGCGGTGTATACCTATCCCTTTCCATCACTAAAGTAAACTTAATCAAATTGTGGTCACTATCACCAAAGTGCTCACCTACCTCCAAATCTAACACCTGTCCTGGTTCATTACCCAGTACCAAATCCAATATGGCCTCGCCTCTCGTTGGCCTATCCACATACTGTGTCAGGAAACCCTCCTGCACACATTGGACAAAAACGGACCCATCTAAAATACTCAAACTATAGCGTTTCCAGTCAATATTTGGAAAGTTAAAGTCCCCCATAACAACTACCCTGTTGCTTTCGCTCCTATCCAGAATCATCTTTGCAATCTTTTCCTCTACATCTCTGGAACTTTTCGGAGGCCTATAGAAAACCCCTAACAGGATAGGTCCAATTCAGCATGGATGCACTGAAGGGAAATCATGCTTGACAAATCTTCTGGAATTTTTTGAGGATGTGACCAGTAGAGTGGATAAAAGTGAACCAGTGGAAATTGTGTATCTGGACTTTCAAAAGGCTTTTGACAAGGTCCCAGACAAGAGATTAGTGAGCAAAATTAAAGCTCATAGTATTGGGGGTAATGGCTTGACGTGGATAGAGAACTGGTTGGCAGACAGGAAGCAGAGTGGGAATAAATTGGTCCTTTTCAGAGTGACAGGCAGTGACTAGTGGGGTACTGCAGGGTTCAGTGCTGGAACCCGAACTGTTCACAATATACATCAATGATTTGGATGAAGAAACTGCACGCAATATCTCCAAATTTGCAGGTGACACTAAGCCATGTGGCAGTGTGTGCTGTGAGGAGGATGCAAAGAGGCTGCAGGGTGACTTGAACAGGCTGACTGAGTGGGCAAATACTCAGCAAATACAGTATAATGTGGGTAAATGTAAGGTTATCTGCTTTGGTGAAAAAAAACAGGAAGGTAGATTATTATCTCAATGGTGGCTGTTTAGGAAAAGGGGGATGTGCAACGAGACCTGAGTGTCATGGTGGAACAGTCGCTGAAGGTTGGCATGCAGGTAGACCAGGCGGTGAGGAGAGCTAATGGCATGCTGGCCTTCATAGCGAGAGGATTTGAGTATAGGAGTAGGGATGGCTTGCTGCAGTTATACAGGGAATTGGTGAGGCCATACCTTGAGTATAGTGTACAGTTTTGGTCTCCTAGTTTGAGGAAGGACATTCTTGCTATTGAGGGTGTCTAGTGAAGGTTCACCAGACTAATTCTCAGGATGGCAGAACTGACATATGAAGAAGGAGTGGACCGACTGGGCTTGTACTCACTGGAGTTTAGAAGAATGAGAGGGGATCTCATTGAAACATATAAAATCCTGATGGGACTGGACAGGCTAGAAGCAGGAAGAATGTTCCCGATGTTGAGGACGTCCAGAATTAGGCATCACAGCCTAAGAATAAGGGACTGAGATGAGGAAGAGCTTCTTCTCTCCAGAGAATTGTGAACTTGTGGGATTCCCTCCAACAGAAAGCTGTTGGAGCCAGTTTGTTGGATATATTCAAGAGAGAGCTGGACATGTCCCTTGCGGCGAAAAGTATAAAGGGGTATGGAGAGAAAGCGGGAGTGGGATACTGAATTTGCATGATCATTTTGAATGGAGGTGCAGGCTTGAAGGGCCGAATGGCCTACTCCTGCACCTATTATCTATGTGTCGAAAGAATACAGTGGAGGAATTAAATACCATCACCCCATCATTAGAGAAGTAGCATTAGGCAACCGAATGGGGCCAAAAGCAGATTCGACCCCTGGCGCTGATGGCTTGCATCCTAGGATCCTTAAAGAAGTAGCTACAGAGATAGTGGATGCATTTTCCATGATTTTCAGATTCTGGAAAAGTACCAGAGACTTGGAAAAAGGTCAGTGTGGCACCCCTATTCAAGATGGGAAGGAGGCGGGGTGGCATGATGGCGCAGTGGTTAGCACTGCTGCCTACGGGCTGAGGGCCCGGGTTCAATCCCAGCCCTGGGTCACTATCCGTGTGGAGTTTGCACATTATCCCCGTGTCTGCGTGGGTTTCCCCCCCACAATCCAAAGATGTGCAGGTAGGTGGATTGGCCACGCTAAATTGCCCCTTAATTGCAAAAAAATAATTGGGTACTCTAAATTTATATTTTTAAAAAAGACGTGAAGGAGGCAAAAAGCAGGTAACTATAGGCTGATTAGCCTAATATTTAATTTTGAAAACATGTTTTTTGAAAAACTTCAGAAAACTGCCATGGCAATTCTCCCATCGGGAGACTAAAGTCCCGACGTCGGAGTGAAAACCGGAGTGTTTCACTCCGGCGTCGGAGGCCGTTCCCAGCTCCCTATTCTCCTGCCTCCGGGGGGCTAGGAGCGGCGCCGCGTCATTTACGCGTGCCGGGTCTTGGCGCCGCGTAAATGATGCGACCGGCGCCGTGGAAATGTCGTCACCCGCGTATGTGCGGTTGCCGTCCTCCCCGCGGCTGCCCCGCATGAAGATGGCGGATCGATCTTGCGGTGCAGCGGAGGAAAGGAGGTCCTCCTTCACAGAGGCCGGCCCGCCGATCGATGGGCACCGATCGCGGGCCAGCCCCCTTTTGAGCCCCCCACCCGGTGCAGGAACCCCCCTCACCCCCCCACAGGCCGCCCCCCCCAGCATTCCCGCACTGTTCCCGCCGGCAGCGACCTGGTGTGGATGGCGCCGGCGGGAACCTGTCGTGTTGGGCAGGGCGGTCGGCCCATCCGGGCCGGAGAATCGCCGCTCGCCTATTACCAATGGTAAGCGGCGATTCTCCCAGCAGCCAGCCGTGATTCGCGCCGCGCCGGTTTGGGGGGGATGGGAGAATCGCGTGTGGGTGTCGGGACGGCGTGGCAGGACTCGCGCGGTGCCCGGGCGATTCTCCCACCTGGCGTGGGGGGGGGGGGGGAGAATTCCGCCCAGGGACTTCTTCATAGAATTTACAGTGCAGAAGGAGGACATTCGGCCCATCGAGTCTGCACCGGCTCTTGGAAAGAGCACCCGAATCAAAGTTCAAACCTCCACCCTATCCCCGTAATCCAGTAACCCCACCCAACACTAAGGGCAATTTTGGACACTATGGGCAATTTAGCATGGCCAATCAACGTAACCTGCACATCGTTGGACTGTGGGAGGAAACCGGAGCACCCGGCGGAAACCCACGCACACACGGGGAGAATGTGCAGACTCCACACAGACAGTGACCCAAGTCGGGAATCGAACCTTGAGCCCTGGCGCTGTGAAGCAACAGTGCTATCCACTGTGCTACCGTGCCGCCACAACTGGAATATAAAAAAGCTAGTCTCAATAATGATGAGCATGAAACTGTCATCGATTGTTGGAAAAACCCATCTGGTTCACTAATGTCGTTCAGGGAAGGAAATCTGCCGTCCTTCCCAGTCTGGCCTACATGTGGCTCCAGACCCACAGCAATGTGGTTTACTCTTAATTGCTCTCTGAAATGGCCCAGCAAGTTCAAGGGCACTTGGGGATGGGCAGTAAATTCTGGCCTTGCCAGTGACACCACATCCCATGAAAGAGTGAAAAAAAAACCCAACAACACCAAATTGCATTTATATTCCTAAAGCGTCCCAGAGCGCTTCACTGATATTGTTATCAATATAGAACATAGGACATTACAGCACAGAACAGGCCCTTCGGCCCTCGATGTTGTGCCGAGAATTGTCCGAAACCAAGATCAAGCTATCCCACTCCCTGTCATTCTGGTGTGCTCCATTGCCTATCCAAAAACCGCTTGAAAATTCCTAAAGTGTCCGACTCCACTATCACAGCAGGCAGTCCATTCCACACCCTAACCACTCTCTGACATCCTCGGACATCCCTCCTATATCTCCCACCTTGAATCTTATAGTTATGCCCCCTTGTAACAGCTACATCCACCCGAGCAAATAGTCTCTGAACGTCCACTCGATCTATCCCCCTCATCATCTTATAAACCTCTATTAAGTCGCCTCTCATCCTCCTCTGCTCCAAAGAGAAAAGCCGTAGCTCCCTCAACCTTTCCTCTTACGACCTATCCTGCAAACCTGGCAGCATCCTGGTAAATCTCCTTTGCACCCTTTCCAATGTCTCCACATCCTTCCTATAATGAGGTGACCAGAACTGCACACAATTCTCCAAATGTGGTCTCACTCACACACTGATGGACACACAGTAAGACCAATCAACACACACAACACCGCAGCCAATCACCAGTTAGAGCACACTCACTATAAAGACAGAGGGCATCGGTTTTCCCGCTGATTCGGGATGCAGCCTCTCAGAAGGACAGAGCTTACAGCACAGATCTTCACCATGTGCTGAGTGCATAGACTGGTTAGGACAGGCATAGGTCTTTAGTTTAATCTAACATTGTGTTAACCCACAGTGAAAGTATGTTCAACAGTTTCTAGCTTAATAAAATTGTGTTGTACTATTTTAAGTGTTGGTGACCTGTATGTGTTCCACGGATCCAGAGCACCTAACACATCATGAAGATCTGTGCTGTAAGCTCTGTCCTTCTGAGAGGCTGCATCCCGAATCAGCGGGAAAACTGATGCCCTCTGTCTTTATAGTGAGTGTGCTCTAACTGGTGATTGGCTGTGGTGTTGTGTGTGTTGATTGGCCTTGCTGTGTGTCCATCAGTGTGTGTGTCTGCACCATGATATACTGGTGTATTTTATGACAACCACCACCCTCAGTCTTCGATGTGATAGCCAGTTACTTATCCAATTGGTCAAATTTCCCTCTATCCCACACCTCGTTACTTTCTTCATGAGCCGACCATGGGGAACCTTATCAAACGCAAATCTACCTTATCAGATAGAAATTTGATACTGACGAAGGAGACATTAGGGCAGGTGATAAACAGCTTGGTTTAAGGTTTAAATTGTGTCTTAAGAGAGAAATAGAGCCAGAGGGGTTTAAGGAGAATATTCCAGAACTTGGTGTCCAGGTAACTGATGTCATGGCAACCAATGATGGGCCGAAGGAAAGCAGAGTTCGTACATTTAGGCCAAAATTGGCGAAGTGCAGAAATCTTGGAGGATTGTAAGGTGCATGACCAGGAGGGGCAAGTCCATAGTGGGATTTAATCACAAAGCTGAGCATTTTAAGTTTCATTAATTGGGGAGTGGGGAGCAATATAGGTCAGGGAGCACAGTTGTGAGGTGTGAATGGGACTTTGCACAAGTTAGGATATGGTTGCAGAGATGAGCGGAAGATGGGAGACCAGCCAGGAATGGATTGTAATTGTTGAGTCTGGAGGTAACAAAGGTATGGATGAGGGTTTCAGCAGCAGATGAGCTCAAACAGGTCTAGCCTTTCCAACATGGATCACTGGGAAGTGATTGGGAGAGGGCTTATGAACATCCTGGCTGATTTTCTTTTCTCCTCTCCCTCTCTCTGGGGCATTGAACTGAATTGTAATGTCCTATTGTTGTCTTTCCTCTTGGATATAAGAACATAGAACATAAGAACTAGGAGCAGGAGTAGGCCATCTGGCCCCTCGAGCCTGCTCCACCATTCAATGAGATCATGGCTGATCTTTTGTGGACTCAGCTCCACTTTCCGACCCGAACACCATAACCCTTAATCCCTTTATTCTTCAAAAAACTATCTATCTTTATCTTAAAAACATTTAATGAAGGAGCCTCTACTGCTTCGCTGGGCAAGGAATTCCATAGATTCACAACCCTTTGGGTGAAGAAGTTCCTCCTAAACTCAGTCCTAAATCTACTTCCCCTTATTTTGAGGCTATTCCCCCTAGTTCTGCTTTCACCCGCCAGTGGAAACAACCTGCCCGCATCTATCCTATCTATTCCCTTCATAATCTTATATGTTTCTATAAGATCCCCCCTCATCCTTCTAAATTCCAACGAGTACAGTCCCAGTCTACTCAACCTCTCCTCGTAATCCAACCCCTTGAGCTCTGGGATTAACCTAGTGAATCTCCTCTGCACACCCTCCAGTGCCAGTACGTCCTTTCTCAAGTAAGGAGACCAAAACTGAACACAATACTCCAGGTGTGGCCTCACTAACACCTTATACAATTGCAGCATAAACTGTGCAGCATATCTGTGAGGTAACTGCATGGGAGCCAGTGCTTCGCATTTACTGAGCATGACTGTTGGAATCTAGCTGAAATCCAAAGTGTGGCGTGTGTTTGTAGGTTGTGCTGTGTGGACCACTCCTGTGGCTCCAGATGAGACAGCATCACTCAATCTGATTATTTGCGATTTGAGAGTATAATTCATTGTATGTGGGTGGAACAAATAAACTTGAGTAAACATCTTCCTCCTCCTCTGTAATTTGCATTTCTGCATCTGAGAGAGTTTGAGTGTGTTTTTCGGCATTTTGAAAAGTAGGACATATTTGTGCTTTTTAACATTTGCCTGGGTGGGTTTTAGCAATATCACAACACTCTGGAATACCTGTCTGGTTTATTTCTTACAAACTGCACCAGTCAAGTATGTGTCAAACTGGTACATTCATCTTCTCACATTTCATAAAAATCTGTTACAATCAACCGAAGAGTGAGGATTGCCTGGTCATAACAATTTCAAGAGAAAACAATCTATTTCTTCCTAAAACTGTTTAAAGGTGGTTTTTTTAAAACTTCACCTCCCTTTCGGATGTTTGTGGCCATGCCCTGCGTGATAATCTCTCCATTCTCTTGCCCTGAGCTCCACTCCTAATCTCCTTTTCATGTTTTGACTCTCGTGGGATTTGCAACTTTATTTTCTCTGTGTGCTGATAACCTGTTTATTACCTTTTGTCATGATTTAGAGTCACATACCACTGAAGGAGGTTAATCGATCTACTCTGTAATCCCCTCCATTCCTACTTTCTGCACTCCTTTAATTTTGGCTTCTTGAACATCCCTGGTTTTAATTGCTCCCCCAATGATACCTGTGCCTTTCACTGCCTAGGCCCCAATCTCTGGAATTATCTCCCTAAACCACCACACTTCCTTTCTTGCTGGAGATTCCTTAAACCCAACCTCTTTGACCAAGCTGTGTTCACCTGACCTAATATCTCATTATGTGGCTTGTTCCAAGGTTTGTTGCTCCTCATAGAATTTCTCATAGAATTTACCGTGCAGAAGGAGGCCATTCGGCCCATCGAGTCTGCACCGGCTCTTGGAAAGAGCACCCTACCCAAGGTCAACACCTCCGCCCTATCCCCATAACCCAGCAACCCGATCCAAAACTAAGGGTAATTTATCATGGCCAATCCACCTAACCCGCACATCTTTGGACTGTGGGAGGAAACCGGAGCACCCGGAGGAAACCCATGCACACACGGGGAGGATGTGCAGACTCCGCACAGACAGTGACCCAAGCCGGAATCGAACCTGGGACCCTGGAGCTGTGAAGCAATTGTGCTATCCACAAGGCTACCGTGCTGCTCCTGTGCGTTATCTTCCCTTGTTTGACTATATTCAATGCAAGTTGTTGCTGTTGACTTTTAGAGTACCTTCTTATGTTACTCCCTATTCTTGTCCCATATATTTTCTTTGCCTCTCTATTTCCTTTTCCAGTTCCTGTCTAAATTTCTTTATTTAGTTTGATTTTCCACTTAATCATAAGCCTTCTTTTCATGTTTAATTTTATCTCAATATCTTGAGTTATTCATGGTGCTCCAGCTTTCAATGTCATTCATTTTTCCTTCTTAGGAATATGTTTAGTCTGTCCCTGAATGATCATCTTTTTGAAGGCAGCCCACTGCTCGTTAACTGTTTGACCTGCTCATTAATCTGATTGGAGCGTGTCTGGGCCAGATCTACAATTGAAACTGCCTCTGTAAATCTTTTATAATGGCATATTCCCATTGCCTTGTTGCCATCTTTCATTTTTCCCAGGTATTGGAATTTCTAATTAACATTTGTCAATTAGTTTTATTTGTCAAAGGCCTGGACACTGTTCACCCAAAGCGGTGCCTCTGTTCTGCAATCTGAGTGTCTTTAATCTACAATGTACTTGAATTCTTGAATTTGTCAAAGTGACAATTGCTGTGTCTCTCAGACTATAACATATTCTGTTCGCTATTTCACAGGTACACAAAAAGCTGGACAACAAATTCCAAGAGTTTTATTCAGGTAACATTTCAAATGTAGCATGTTTGTTAGGGTGAATAAATGAGAAAATTAACTAATTACACAGCTGCTGTAGCTTAAGTTAATGTTAATTATAAATACCCAAACTTAGTTTTCAGTCAATAAATACCTGTCTGTGTGAGTGTGCCTGTCAGGCTGTGTCTGTGGAAGATGCTATTGAAGGATTTTTTGTCAATGTATATGACTCTGAACAAAAGTCATACAGACTTGAAACACTAACTCTATCTTCGCTCTCGACGGATGCTGCCAGACCTGCTGAATTTTTGTAGCATTTTCAGTTTTGATTTTGTTACTGTAGTTCATCTTGTAGATGGAATACATTGCAACCATTGTGTGCTGCTGGTACAGGAAGTGAATGTTCAAAGTGGTGGATGGGATACTAAGCAAGTTCTGTCCTGCATAGTGTTGAGTTTCCGAGTGTTGGAGCTGAACTCATCTGGACATCTGAATCATACTCCTGACATGTCCTTTGTGGATATTGTTATGACACCCTGGGCGTGTCACGGTCAATTCCAGCCCCACATACCCTCAAGTCCCAATACAAGTGAATTAAGCAATAATTTGCGTATTTTCCTGAGATCTATAACCCTTGACAGAGGCAGTTCCAATGAGTTTGAGGCATCAGATTTATAAATAAAATATTTTAAAACTTTATTTATAACAAAGAAAAAGATGAATATATAATGGTAAGAATGGAACAATGGTCTGATAATCTAACTATTCCCCAAACCCCGTCTCGCCCTCCACCCAAACACACACAAGGCAAACATATGTTGGAGGTAGGGAAAGGATTGAAAATAACCAGGATTGAAAGGGTCTGAGATGGTCCTTTGCTGCTGGGGTAGCGGTCTTTGCAGCCGACACAAAACATTGCAATCTTCGGTTGGACTGAGATAATTGATCTCCACCAACCACAGCCATATTTCTTTGTGTGGAATAGGACTACAGTCAGAGGAGAATTTCCCTTATGATTCCCAATGGCTTCAATTTTATCCGAACTACCTGCTACTACACTCTGTAAAATGCTGCCATGATGTCGAGGGCAGTCACTTTCCCTTTGTGTTGTTCATTTTTGGACTACAGCTGTGGTGAGATCAGGGCCCAAGTATCTCCATGGGGCATAAACTCAGAGTCAGTTAGCAGGTTGTTGCTGTGAAAGTGGCAGTTGTTAACACTGTTTACGACACCTCCCATCACTTTGCTGATGATCAAGAGTAGATTGGGGTGTTCATTGGCCGGTTTGGATTTGTCCAAACTTTTATGAATAGGACATACCTGGGTAATTTTCCACATTGTCGGGTGGATGCTAATGTTATAGCTTTGTTGGAACAGCTTGGCCAGGGATGTGACCAGTTCTGCAGCAGAGATATTCAGTAATACATCAGGGTTGTTGTCAGGGCTCATAGCCTTATCCAGTGACTGCCCTCGACATCATGGCAGCATTTGATAGAGTGTAGTAGCAGGTAGTTCGGATAAAATTGAAGCCATTAGGAATCATAAGGGAAATTCTCCTCTGACTGCAGTGTCCAGTGACTTCAGCTGTTTCTTGTTATCACGCGGAGTGAATTACATTGGCTGAAGACTGGCCGCTGTGTTGGTGGGGGGCCTCAGGAAGAGACTTCACACTTCTGGCTGACTATGTTTGCAAATGCTTCAGCCTTGTCTTTTGCACTGATTTGTTGGGAGCTGCCTTCATTAATGATGGGAATGTCCACAAAGTTGCCTCCTCCCATTAGTTGCTTAACTGTCCACCACTGGACTGTGTCTGTGTCCCTGAATGTGCCTCAGCAAAAACATGTCAATCTTAGATGATTCCCAATGAGCTGAATATGGGCCTGGGATTGTATTGGCTTCTCTGACTGGGAAATTTTCAGAAGTTCATAAGATATAGGAGCAGAATTAGGCCATTTGGCCCTTCGAGTCTGCTCCACAATTCTATCATGGCTGATACGTTCCTCAACTGCTCCCTACAATGTTACAGCCCAAGAGCTGGTTTGCAAAATCAGCCAGGGCATCTCCTCCCTAGAACACATGACCTAGGTGCAGGAATAAGCAATTTAGCCTCCCGAGCCTAACACCCTCAATGATCATGGCTGATCCCATCCTAGTTTCAACTCCACCGTCCTGCCCCTTTTCCATAACCCTTCAACCCATTACCAATTAAAAATCTATCTAACTCCTCCTTAAATTTACTCACTGTCCCTGCATCCACCGCACTCTGGGCTAGCGAATTTCACAGATTCACAACCCTGTAGGATGTCCCCGCTGACAATACCTGTGGGAAGTGCACCCAGCTCCAGCTCCTCAGAGACCGTGTCAGGGAACTGGAGCAGGAGCTGGATGAACTTCGGATCATCCGGGAGGCAGAGGGGGTAATAGACAAGAGTTACAGGGAGGTAACCACACCCAAGGTACAGGACAAGAGTAGCTGGGTTACAGTCAGGGGAAAGAAAATGAACGGGCAGACACTGCAGGGATCCCTCGTGGCCGTTCCCCTTCAAAACAAGTATACCATTTTGGATGCTGTTGGGGGGGTGGGTGACCTACCGGGGGGAAGGCCGTAGCGGCCAGGTCTCTCGCACTGAGTCTGGATCTGAGGCTCAGAAGAGAAGGGGGGAGAATAGAAACGCAATAGTGATAGGAGACTCTGTGGTCGCGAGCGAGACTCCCGGAAGGTATGTTGCCTCCCGGGTGCCAGGGCCAGGGATGTCTTGGATCGTGTCTTCAGGTTCCTTAAGGGGGAGGAGGAGTAGCCAGAAGTCGTGGCGCAAATTGGTACCAATGACATAGGTAGGAAAAGGGGTGTGGTTGTAATAAACAAGTTTAGGGAGTTAAGCCGGAAGTTAAAAGCCAGGACAGACACAATTGTCATCTCTGGTTTGTTGCCGGTGCCACGTGATAGCGAGGCTAGGAATAGGGAGAGAGTGCAGGTATTTGAACACGTGGCTGCAGGAATGGTGTAGGAGGGAGGGCTTCAGGTATTTGGATAATTGGAGCGCATTCTGGGGAAGGTGGGACCTGTACAAGCAGGACGGGTTGCATCTGAACCAGAGGGGCACCAATATCCTGGGAGGGAGTTTTTCTAGTACTCTTCGGGAGGGTTTAAACTAATTTGGCAGGGGAATGGGAACCGGTTTGTAGTCCAGCAACTAAGGTAGCCGATGTTTAGGACGTCAAAGGAAGTGTGGTGAGGCAGTGGGGAAGGGAACACTGACAAAGGAGAGTACTTGCAGGCACGGAGATGGGTGTGTATACTTCAACGCAAGAAGCATCAGGAATAAGATGGGTGAACTTGAGGCATGGATCGGTACTTGGGACTACGATGTGGTGGCCATCACGGAAACTTGGATAGAAGAGGGGCAGAAATGTTTGTTGGAGGTTCCTGGTTATAGATGTTTCAATAATATTAGGGAGGTTGTTAAAAGAGGTGTGCGGGGGGGGGGGGGGGTGGCGGGGGGGGTGGGGGTGGGGGGGGGGGTGGCGGGGGGGGGGGTGGCGGTGGCATTGTTAATTAGAGATGGTATAACAGCTGCAGAAAGGCAGTTCGAGGAGGATTTGCCGACTGAGGTCGTATGGGTTGAAGTCAGAAATAGGAAAGGAGCAGTCACCTTGTTGGGAGTTTTCTACAGGCCCCCCAATAGCAGCAGAGATGTGGAGGAACAGATTGGGAAACAGATTTTGGAAAGGTGCAGAAGTCACAGGGTGGTAGTCATGGATGACTTCAACTTCCCAAATATTGAGTGGAAACTCTTTAGATCAAATAGTTTGGATGGGGTGGTGTTTGTGCAGTGTGTCCAGGAAGCTTTTCTAACACAGTCCGACCAGAGGGGAGGCAATATTGGATTTGGTACTTGGTAATACAAAGAACAAAGAAATGTACAGCACAGGAACAGGCCCTTCGGCCCTCCAAGCCCGTGCCGACCATGCTGCCCGACTAAACTACAATCTTCTACACTTCCTGGGTCCGTATCCCTCTATTCCCATCCTATTCATGTATTTGTCAAGATGCCCCTTAAATGTCACTATCGTCCCTGCTTCCACCACCTCCTCTGGTAGCAGGTTCCAGGCACCCACTACCCTCTGCGTAAAAAACTAGCCTCGTACATCTACTCTAAACCTTGCCCCTCTCACCTTAAACCTATGCCCCCTAGTAATTGACCCCTCTACACCGGGGAAAAGCCTCTGACTATCCACTCTGTCTATGCCCCTCATAATTTTGTAGACCTCTATCAGGTCGCCCCTCAACCTCCTTCGTTCCAGTGAGAACAAACCGAGTTTATTCAACCGCTCCTCATAGCTAATGCCCTCCATACCAGGCAACATTCTGGTAAATCTCTTCTGCACCCTCTCTAAAGCCTCCACATCCTTCTGGCAGTGTGGCGACCAGAATTGGCTATACTCCAAGTGTGGTCTAACTAAGGATCTATACAGCTGCAACATGACTTGCCAATTCTTATACTCAATGCCCCGGCCAATGAAGGCAAGCTTGCCGTATGCCTTCTTGACTACCTTCTCCACCTGTGTTGCCCTTTCAGTGACCTGTGGACCTGTACTCCTAGATCTCTTTGACTTTCAATACTCTTGAGGGTTCCAACATTCACTGTATATTCCCTACCTGCATTAGGCCTTCCAAAATGCATTCCCTCACATTTGTCCGGATTAAACTCCATCTGCCATCTCTCCGCCCAAGTCTCCAAACAGTCTAAATCCTGCTGTATCCTCTGACAGTCCTCATCGCTATCCGCAATTCCACCAACCTTTGTGTCGTCTGCAAACTTACTAATCAGACCAGTTACATTTTCCTCCAAATCATTTATATATACTACAAACAGCAAAGGTCCCAGCACTGATCCCTGTGGAACACCACTGGTCACAGCCCTCCAATTAGAAAAGCATCCTTCCATTGCTACTCTCTGCCTTCTATGACCTAGCCAGTTCTGTATCCACCTTGCCAGCTCACCCCTGATCCCGTGTGACTTCACCTTTTGTACTAGTCTACCATGAGGGACCTTGTCAAAGGCCTTACTGAAGTCCATGTAGACAACATCTACTGCCCTACCTGCAACAATCAGCTTAGTGACCTCCTCGAAAAACTCTATCAAGTTCGTGAGACACAACCTCCCCTTCACAAACCTTTGGGGGAGTGGGGGAGCATTTTGGAAATAGTGACCACAATTCTGTGACTTTCACTTTAGTAATGGAGAGGGATAGGTGCGTGCAACAGGGCAAGGTTTACAATTGGGGGAAGGGTAAATACGATGCTGTCAGAAAAGAACTGAAGTGCATAAGTTGGAAACATAGGCTGTCAGGGAAGGACACAATTGAAATGTGGAATGTGTTCAAGGAACAGATACTACGTGTCCTTGATATGTATATCCCTGTCAGGCAGGGAAGAGATGGTCGAGTGAGGGAACCATGGTTGACAAGAGATTATCTTGTTCAGAGGAAGAAGGATACTTATGGAAGGCTGAGGAAACGAGGTTCAGACAAGTCACTGGGGGGATACAAGATAGCCAGGAGGGAACTGAAGAAAGTGATTAGGGGAGCTAAGAGAGGGCATGAAAAATCTTTGGCGGGTAGGATCAAGGGAACCCTCAAGGCCTTTTACACATATGTGAGAAATATGAGAATGACTAGAGCGAGGGTAGGTCCGATCAAGGACAATAGCGGGAGATTGTGTATTGAGTCTGAAGAGATAGGAGAGGTCTTGAACGAGTACCTTTCTTCAGTATTTACAAATGAAAGGGGCCATATTGTTGGAGAGGACAGTGTGAAACAGACTGGTAAGCTCGAGGAAATACTTGTTAGGAAGGAAGATATGTTGGGCATTTTGAAAAACTTGAGGATAGACTTGTCCCCCGGGCCTGATGGGATATATCCAAGGATTCTATTGGAAGCAAGAGATGAAATTGCAGAGCCGTTGGCAATGATCTTTTCGTCCTCACTGTCAACAGGGGTGGTACCAGGGGATTGGAGAGTGGCGAATGTAGTGCCCCTGTTCAAAAAAGGGAATAAGGATAACCCTGGGAATTACAGGCCAGTTAGTCTTACTTCGATGGTAGGCAAAGTAATGGAAAGGGTACTGAGGGATAGGATTTCCGAGCATCTGGAAAGACACTGCTTGATTAGGGATAGTCAGCACGGATTTGTGAGGGGTAGGTCTTGCCTCACAAGTCTTATTGAATTCTTTGAGGAGGTGACCAAGCACGTGGATGAAGGTAAAGCAGTGGATGTAGTGTACATGGATTTTAGTAAGGCATTTGGTAAGGTTCCCCATGGTAAGCTTCTGCAGAAAGTAAGGAGGCATGGGATAATGGGAAATTTGGCCAGTTGGATAACGAACTGGCTAACCGATAGTGGTGGTGGATGGCAAATATTCAGCCTGGAGCCCAGTTACCAGAGTGGTGTACCGCAGGGATCAGTTCTGGGTCCTCTGCTGTTTGTGATTTTCATTAATGACTTGGATGAGGGAGTTGAAGGGTGGTTCAGTAAATTTGCAGGCGATACGAAGATTGGTGGAGTTGTGGATAGTGAGGAGGGCTGTTGTCGGCTGTAAAGAGACATAGATAGGATGCAGAGCTGGGCTGAGAAGTGGCAGGTGGAGTTTAACCCTGAAAAGTGTGAGGTTGTCCATTTTTGAAGGACAACTATGAATGCGGAATACAGGGTTAACGGTAGGGTTCTTGGCAATGTGGAGGAGCAGAGAGATCTTGGGGTCTATGTTCATAGATCTTTGAAAGTTGCCACTCAAGTGGATAGAGCTGTGAAGAAGGCCTATGGTGTGCTAGCGTTCATTAACAGAGGGATTGAATTTAAGAGCCGTGAGGTGATGATGCAGCTGTACAAAACCTTGGTCAGGCCACATTTGGAGTGCTGTGTGCAGTTCTGGTCGCCTCATTTTAGGAAGGATGTGGAAGCTTTGGAAAAGGTGCAAAGGAGATTTACCAGGATGTTGCCTGGAATGGAGAGTAGGTCTTACAAGGAAAGGTTGAGGGTGCTAGGCCTTTTCTCAATAGAATGGAGCAGGATGAGGGGCGACATGATCAAGGTTTATGAGATGATCAGGGGAATAGATAGAGTAGACAGTCAGAGACTTTTTCCCTGGGTGGAACAAACCACTAAAAGGGGACATAAATTTAAGGTGGATGGTGGAATAGGGGGGATGTCAGAGGTAGGTTCTTTACCCAGAGGGTAGTGGGGGCATGGAATGCACTGCCTGTGGAAGTAGTTGAGTCGGAAACGTTAGCGACCTTCAAGCGGATATTGGATAGGTACATGGATTACGGTAGAATGCTGGGGTGTAGATTAATTTGTTCTTAATCTAGGACAAACGTTCAGCACAACATCGTGGGCCGAAGGACCTGTTCTGTGCTGTATTTTTCTATGTCCTTTGGGAGAAGTAGTTTTTCCTCACATCTATTTTAAATTTGCTCGGCCTTATCCTAAGACTATGACCTCTCGTTTTAGAATGCCCCACAAGAGGAAGCATCCGCTTCACATCTATTTGATCCGTACCTTTTAGCATCTTGTATACCTCAGTTAGATCTCCCCTCATTCTTTTTTTAAAAAAAATGTATTTATTCAAAGGTTTTCAATAATTTTACAAAACACTACAAAAAGGAAAATAAAAGAAAGAAAGAAGGGCAACATACCAACAAAAATAAACAACTTAACCCTCTAAACGGTAAACAGTTTAACAAACTAACACCCAACTCAAAACGAAATTGGGCATGCGCCCCTTACAAAAAGTCAAATAAATCAGACCCCCCGCCATGTTGTTGACCCAAGCCTCTACGCTTGGGGGGCTTCGCATCCCTCCACATTAACAAGAGCCTTCTCCGGGCTACCAAGTAGGCAAAGGCCAGGACTCCGGCCTCTTTCGACTCCTGCACTCCCGGATCATCTGATACCCCAAATATCGCTATCCCCCAGCTCGGTTTTACCCGAGTATCCAAGACCTTGGATATAGCCTTTGCAAAGCCCTTCCAAAACTGTGCAAGCGCTGGGCACGCCCAGAACATATGGGCGTGGTTCGCTGGGCTCCCCTAACACCTCACACATCTGTCCTCCACCCCAAAAAACTTACTCATCCTCGCCCCTGTCATATGTGCCCTGTATACCACTTTCCACTGAATCAGGCTGAGCCTGGCGCAAGATGAGGAATTGACCCTGCCCAGGGCGCAAGCCCACAGGCCCTCATCCAGCTCCTCCTCCCACTTGCCCTTCAGCTCCTCCACCGAGGCCTCCTCCGTCTCCTGCAGCTCCTGGTATATCTCCGAGACCTTACCCTCTCCGATCCACACGCCCGAGATCACCCTGTCTTGTATCCTCTGGGCAGGCAGCAACAGGAATTCCCCTACCTGCCTCCTCACGAACTCACGAACCTGCATATACCTAAAGACATTTCCCAGGGGCAACCCAAATTTCTCCTCCTCAGACTGGCAAAAGTCCCGTCGATGAATAAATCCCCCCCATCCTTCTAATTCCCACCGGGTGCCAACTTAGGAAACCACCATCTATCCTGCCCGGAGCAAACCTATAGTTGTTCCGTATCGGGAACCAGACTGAGGCCCCCACCTCTCCCCTGTGCCATCTACACTGCCCCCAAATCCTCAGTGTCGCCGCCACCACCGGGCTCGTGGTATACAGTCTCTTATCCCTCGGGGTCTTATTTGCCCACACAAATCCCATAATACTCTTGCTCACCCGCTTGAAAAAGGCCTTAGGGATGAGAATAGGCAGGCACTGAAACACGAACAAGAACCTAGGGAGGCCCGTCATCTTAACGGACTGCACCCTGCCCGCCAGGGAGAATGGCAGCATGTCCCACCTCCTGAGGTCCTCCTCCATCTGGTCCACCAACCGCGCCAGATTGAGCTTATGCAAGACCCCCCAACTCTTGGCCACCTGGATACCCAAATACCGAAAACTCCTCTCCACCATCTTAAGCAGCAGCTCCTCCAACCTCTTTTCCTGGCCTCTCGCATGCACCACCAAGATCTTGCTCTTCCCAACGTTGAGCTTGTATCCCGAGAAGTCCCCAAACTCCCGAAGGGTCTGCATGACCTCCCCCATCCCCTCCACCGGATCCGTGATGTACAGAAGCAGGTAATCCGCGTATAGTGAGACAAGGTGCTCCTCCCCCCGCCGGACCAAGCTCCTCCAGTTTCTGGACTCCCTCAGTGCCATGGGCAGCGGCTCAGTCGCCAGGGCAAACAGCAGGGGGACAGGGGGCACCCTTGCCTCGTTCCACGGTGCAGTCTAAAGTACTCTGACCTCAGCCGGTTCGTCGATACACTCGCCACCGGGGCCTGGGCATCATAATCACATTCAGGAGCCTCCTCACATTTGCATTCAGCTGCCCATGGCTTCACAAACCCCGTCTGATCCTCATGTATCACTCCCGGGACACAATCCTCAATCCTAGTGGCCAAGACCTTCGCCAACAACTTGGCATCCACATTGAGGAGCGAAATCGGCCTGTAGGGGGGGGGTTCTGACTTGTACAAGTTCCCATAGAAGTCCCTAAAGACCTCATTTATTTTGGATGGACTCTGCACTGTGTTCCCCCCCCCTGTCCCTGATCTCCCCTCATTCTTCTGAAATCTAGAGAGTATCGGTCTAAACTGCGCAATCTTTCCTCATACGACAAACCCCTCATCTCTGGAATCAATCTAGTCAACCTCCTCTGAGCTGCGCCCATTGCAACTACATCTTTCCTCAAATAAGGGGACCAAAACTGTGCACAATACTCCAGCTGCGGCCTTACCAATGCCTTGTATAGTTGCAACAACACTTCCTTACCGTTATACTCAATTCCTTTTGCTATAAATGCCAACATTCCATTTGCTTTCCTTATTATCTGCTGCACCTGCATGCTTGTTTTCTGTGACTCATGCACGAGGACACCCAGATCCCTCTGCATCAGAGCACCCAGAAGTCTCTCCCCATTTAGATCATTTCCATTTTTTCGACCAAAATGCACAACCTCACACTTATCCACATTAAACTCTATCTGCCACATGTTGGCCCACTCTCCTAACCTATCTATGTCCATTTGTACGGTTCTTAATTCCTTGAAACTTACTGTCCCACCTATTTTTATGCAATTGCAAATTTGGCTATAGAATCTTCTATCCCTGTATTCAAATTGTTCATATAGATTGTAAATAACTGGGACCCAAGGACCGAACCCTGTGGCACCCCACTAGTTACATCTTGCCATCCAGAAGAAGACCCATTTATCCCGACTCTGTCTCCTATCCGTCAGCCAGTCTTCTATCCAAGCTAATAAGTTACCTCTAATCCCATGTGATCTCACCTTGTGAATCAACCTTCTGTGCGGCACCTTATTAAACACCTTCTGGAAGTCCAGATATACTACATCTACAGGATCCCTATTATCCACTTTGCTTGTTACATCTTCGAAGAACTCAAGCAAATTAGTCAAACATGATTTGCCCTTCATAAATCCATGCTGACTCAGATGGGTAGCACTTTGACTTTCCAAATGTCCTGATATTACATCCTTGATAACTGATTCCAACAATTTTCCAACAACACATGTTAAACTACTGGTCTGTAATTTCCCACATTCTGCCTCCCTCCCTTTTTGAATAAAGGTGTTACGTTAGCATTTTGGAATATCACTGCTCCTTGCTAGTCCATCCCAAACGAATTCCACTTGCTCACTGTAGCTGAATGGGTGATGTTAGGGAAAATGTATTGAACACGACAGGACTTTGAATAACGGAATGGTGGATTAGCCATGCTAAATTGCCCCTTATTATCCAGGGATGTGCAGGTTAGGTTGCGTGGTTAGGAGGGGTGGTCAGGGGTGACATGGCTCTTTTGCAGGGTCGGTGCAGACTGGATGGATCAAATGGCTTCATTCTGCAATGTAGGGACTCTATGATTCTCGAGAGTGAGGGGCAAAGCTACAACAGGCTTTTAAAAAGGAAGTGGAATATTTGATTACACAAATTTGGAAAAAGACTTAGGGGCAAGATTGAGCAGTAAGATATTTGCAATTAGCTGAAGTACTTTCTGCTGTATTGCAGAATTCTATTTAACATTAACTTTGATACCTTCTATTCCTCGTCAACAATTCTTTAGAAAGATTGCTGACAACATCTTATCACATGCTGAAATTATTTCACCTCATAGTGGGTACTGGAGAGTTTATTATATTTTGTGTGTCTGCTACTTTGCGTCAGTGTTAGTTTGCACGTGCTCACTCCCTAAAGGAGAATTCTGGAGGGCTAGTAATCTACAGGAAGCTTCGTTCCATGTAATCACAAACAACAATCTAAAAAATTTCCCAATTCCGGAATGCTGACCTTTCTACATTCCCTTGTGTTTAAGCAACAACAGCTGACATCATTGTACATGTTGAGGATTTTCACACTGTATAAGCAGGATTACAGAAAGGCAGTGTCAGAAACATTTGAACTTTGCACAAAGGGTGCATGCAACTGAGAACTGGACTGATACAGTGACAATTCACAGAAGTAAAGAGAGTTTAGGCTGCAGAGTCTCCAGGCTGCAGGAGGTTTAGAAAGTGGTATTCAGAATGTTTTCATTTATGTTAATATTTACTTCATCCGGCGGCACAATGGCACAGTGGTTAGCACTGTTGCCTCATTAGCGGCAAAGACTCGGGTTCAATTCTGGCCTAGAGTCACTGTCTTTGTGGAGTTTATATGTTCTCCCCGTGTCTGCGTGGTTTTCCTCTGGGTGCTCTGGTTTCCTCCCACAGTCCAAATGTGTGCAGGTTAGGTGCATTAGCTGTGCTAAATTTCCCCTTCTTGTCCAGGGATTGGACAAGGGAGTGGACATGGGTAAAGGGCTCTTTTAAAGGGTCGGGGGTGCAGACTCAATGGATAAAAGGGCCTCCTTCTGCAATGTAGGGATTCCATGAAAGGCATGTAAAATAGGAGACTATCTGGGATAATGTTGGATTTGTAATGACGGTTGTGTGGATCATTGCACCAGTCATCTTGTGCTCTACAATATTCTGTGTCTAAAATGAGCAGTGATAGGGTATTTGATGGTGTTGGCTGAAGGAAGCATACTTCTAGTTCTGCAGAGAGTGCAACAACGTCTTCTCAAAGCCCATCTGAAACACATACTGTGAATGGGACCTTGGTGTAATACCAAGCTCAAGGTCAGAATAAATATCAAACAGTCTCATTTATCAATCAACTTGTCACTAATCTTAGTCTCCAGTTATTGTAGCTGATCCCTGTCACTAGCCTCAGATAAGTTACTATACTTGACCCACATCTGATCCCAGTCTCCAGTTACTGTACCTGACCTATGACAAAAATTTGTATCCTTGCCCTAACCCTGAACTAATTTCTTTCTCCAATTTTTCTCCGACCTTCCTTCATGCCCTTTCTGAGCTCATCTTGTCCATAAGAGAGAAATCAGGAGGGCGAAAAGGGACATGAGATTGTCTTGACAGATAAGTCAAAGGAAAATCCAAAGCGCTTTTACAGATAGAACATAGAACATAGAAAATACAGCACAGAACAGGCCCTTCGGCCCACGATGTTGTGCTGAACCTTTGTCCTAGATTAATCATAGATTATCATTGAATTTACAGTGCAGCAGGAGGCCATTTGGCCCACTGAGTCTGCACCGGCTCTTGGAAAGAGCACCCTACCCAAACTCAACACCTCCACCCAACACCAAGGGCAATTTTGGACATTAAGGGCAATTTATCATTGGCCAATTCACCTAACCCGCACATCTTTGGACTGTGGGAGGAAACCGGAGCACCCGGAGGAAACCCACGCAGACACGGGGAGGACGTGCAGACTCCGCACAGACAGTGACCCAAGCCGGAATCGAACTTGGGACCCTGGAGCTGTGAAGCAATTGTGCTATCCACAATGCTACCGTGCTGCCCTTAAGAACAAATAAATCTACACTATATCATTTTACCGTAATCCATGTACCTATCCAATAGCTGCTTGAAGGTCCCTAATGTTTCCGACTCAACTACTTCCACAGGCAGTGCATTCCATGCCCCCACTACTCTCTGGGTAAAGAACCTACCTCTGATATCCCTCCTATATCTCCCACCTTTCACCTTAAATTTATGTCCCTTTGTAATGGTTTGTTCCACCCGGGGAAAAAGTCTCTGACTGTCTACTCTATCTATTCCCCTGATCATCTTATAAACCTCTATCAAGTCACCCCTCATCCTTCTCCGTTCTAATGAGAAAAGGCCTAGCACCCTCAACCTTTCCTCGTAAGACCTACTCTCCATTCCAGGCAACATCCTGGTAAATCTTCTTTGCACCTTTTCCAAAGCTTCCACATCCTTCCTAAAATGAGGCGACCAGAACTGTACACAGTACTCCAAATGTGGCCTTACCAAAGTTTTGTACAGCTGCATCATCACCTCACGGCTCTTAAATTCAATCCCTCTGTTAATGAACGCTAGCACACCATAGGCCTTCTTCACAGCTCTATCCACTTGAGTGGCAACTTTCAAAGATGTATGAACATAGACCCCAAGATCTCTCTGCTCCTCCACATTGCCAAGAACTCTACCGTTAACCCTGCATTCCGCATTCTTATTTGTCCTTCCAAAATGGACAACCTCACACTTTTCAGGGTTAAACTCCATCTGCCACTTCTCAGCCCAGCTCTGCATCCTATCTATGTCTCTTTGCAGCCGACAACAGCCCTCCTTACTATCCACAACTCCACCAATCTTCGTATCGTCTGCAAATTTACTGACCCACCCTTCAACTCCCTCATCCAAGTCATTAATGAAAATCACAAACAGCAGAGGACCCAGAACTGATCCCTGCGGTACGCCACTGGTAACTGGGATCCAGGCTGAAAATTTGCCATCCACCACCACTCTCTGACTTCTATCGGTTAGCCAGTTCGTTATCCAACTGGCCAAATTTCCCACTATCCCATGCCTCCTTACTTTCATAGTTTCATAGAATTTACAGTGCAGAAGGAGGCCATTCGGCCCATCGAGTCTGCACCGGCTCTTGGAAAGAGCACGCCACCCAAGGCCGACACCTCCACCCTATCCCCATAACCCAGTAACCCCACCCAACACTAAGGGCAATTTCTGCAGAAGCCTACCATGGGCAACCTTATCAAATGCCTTACTAAAATCCATGTACACTACATCCACTGCTTTACCTTCATCCACATGCTTGGTCACCTCCTCAAAGAATTCAATGAGACTTGTAAGGCAAGACCTACCCCTCACAAATCCGTGCTGACTATCCCTAATCAAGCAGTGTCTTTCCAGATGCTCAGAAATCCTATCCTTCAGTACCCTTTCCATTACTTTGCCTACCACCGAAGTAAGACTAACTGGCCTGTAATTCCCAGGGTTATCCCTAGTCCCTTTTTTGAACAGGGGCACGACATTCGCCACTCTCCAATCCCCTGGTACCACCCCTGTTGACAGTGAGGACGAAAAGATAATTGCCAACGGCTCTGCGATTTCATCTCTTGCTTTCCATAGAATCCTTGGATATATCCCGTCAGGACTTGTCTATCCTCAAGTTTTTCAAAATGCCCAACACATCTTCCTTCCTAACAAGTATTTCCTCGAGCTTACCAATCTGTTTCACACTGTCCTCTCCAACAATATCGCCCCTCTCATTTGTAAATACAGAAGAAAAGTACTCGTTCAAGACCTCTCCTATCTCTTCAGACTCAATACACAATCTCCCGCCACTGTCCTTGATCGGACCTACCCTCGCTCTAGTCATTCTCATATTTCTCACATATGTGTAAAAGGCCTTGGGGTTTTCCTTGATCATACCTGCCAAAGATTGTTCATGCCCTCTCTTAGCTCTCCTAATCCCTTTCTTCAGTTCCCTCCTGGCTATCTTGTATCCCTCCAATGCCCTGTCTGAACCTTGTTTCCTCAGCCTTACATAAGTCACCTTTTTCCTCTTAACAAGACATTCAACCTCTCTTGTCAACCATGGTTCCCTCAATCGACCATCTCTTCCCTGCCTGACAGGGACATACATATCAAGGACACGTAGCACCTGTTCCTTGAACAAGTTCCACATTTCACTTGTGTCCTTCCCTGCCAGCCTATGTTCCCAACTTATGCACTTCAATTCTTGTCTGACAACATCGTATTTACCCTTCCCCCACTTGTAAACCTTGCCCTGTTGCACGTACCTATCCCTCTCCATTACTAAAGTGAAAGTCACAGAATTGTGGTCACTATCTCCAAAATGCTCCCCCACTAACAAATCTATCACTTGCCCTGGTTCATTACCCAGTACCAAATCCAATATTGCCTCCCCTCTGGTCGGACTGTGTTAGAAAAGCTTCCTGGACACACTGCACAAACACCACCCCATCCAAACTATTTGATCTAAAGAGTTTCCACTCAATATTTGGGAAGTTGAAGTCATCCATGACTACCACCCTGTGACTTCTGCACCTTTCCAAAATCTGTTTCCCAATCTGTTCCTCCACATCTCTGCTGCTATTGGGGGGGCCTGTAGAAAACTCCCAACAAGGTGACTGCTCCTTTCCTATTTCTGACTTCAACCCATACTACCTCAATAGGGTGATACTCCTCAAACTGCCTTTCTGCAGCTGTTATACTATCTCTAATTAATAATGCCACCCCCCCCCACCTCTTTTACCACCCTCCCTAATCTTATTGAAACATCTATAACCAGGAACCTCCAACAACCATTTCTGCCCCTCTTCTATCCAAGTTTCCGTGATGGCCACCACATCGTAGCCCCAATTACCGATCCATGCCTTAAGTTCACTCACCTTATTCCTGATGCTTCTTGCGTTGAAGTATACACACTTCAACCCATTTCCGTGCAGGCAAGTACTCTCCTTTGTCAGTGTTCCCTTCCCCACTGCCTCACTACACGCTTTGGCGTCCTGAATATCGGCTACCTTAGTTGCTGGACTACAAATCCGGTTCCCATTCCCCTGCCAAATTAGTTTAAACCCTCCCGAAGAATACTAGAAAACCTCCCTCCCAAGATATTGGTGCCCCTCTGGTTCAGATGCAACCCGTCCTGCTTGTACAGGTCCCACCTTCCCCAGAATGTGCTCCAATTATCCAAATACCTGAAGCCCTCCCTCCTACACCATTCCTGCAGCCACGTGTTCAGCTGCACTCTCTCCCTATTCCTAGCCTCGCTATCACGTGGCACCGGCAACAAACCAGAGATGACAATTGTGTCTGTCCTGGCTTTTAACTTCCGGCTTAACTCCCTAAACTTGTTTATTACCTCCACACCCCTTTTCCTACCTATGTCGTTGGTACCAACGTGCACCACGACTTCTGGCTGCTCCCCCTCCCCCTTAAGGATCCTGAAGACACGATCCGAGACATCCCTGGCCCTGGCACCCGGGAGGCAACATACCTTCCGGGAGTCTCGCTCGCGACCACAGAATCTCCTATCTATTCCCCTAACCATTTAATCTCCTACAACTATTGCTTTTCTATTCTCCCCCTTCCCTTCTGAGCCCCAGAGCCAGACTCAGTGCCAGAGACCTGGCCGCTAGGGCCTTCCCCCGGTAGGTCATCCCCCCCCCAACAGCATCCAAAACGGTATACTTGTTTTGAAGGGGAACGGCCACGAGGGATCCCTGCACTGTCTGCCTGTTTGTTTTTTTCCCCCTGACTGTAACCCAGCTATTCTTGTCCTGTACCTTGGGTGTGGTTACCTCCCTGTAACTCTTCTCAATCACCCCCTCTGCCTCCCGGATGATCCGAAGTTCATCCAGCTTCAGCTCCAGTTCCCTAACACGGTCTTTGAGGAGCTGAAGTTGGATGCACTTCCCGCAGGTATAGTCAGCGGGGACACCAGCGGTATCCCTCACCACCCACATCCTACAGGAGGAGCATGCAACTGGCCTAGCCTCCATCCCCTCTTACCTTACAGAATATAGCTGCCCTGTGGACCAACTAGATCTCCGCCCTCCGACTCTGCTCCCAGTCAGCTACACTTTCTGTAAACTCCTGGATCTCTTTGCACTCTTTGCGGAAATGTCGGAAACAAAATGAAAGGAGCACCTTACTCCCTCCTCACCTAACTCCCTTGGTCACCAAACTCTTACTATAGCACTCAAAATGCACCAAATTCAGCACTCCCTTGGTCACCAAACTCTTACTATAGCACTCAAAATGCACCAAATTCAGCACTCCCTCGGTCACCAAACTCTTACTATAGCACTCAAAAAGCAGCAAATTCAGCACTCAGTGCAAAACAGATGCATTGGATTGGTTTATTGTCACGTGTACCGAGGTACAGTGAAAAGTATCGTTCTGTGTGCAGCTCAAACAGATCATTCCGTACATGAAAAGAAAATACATAATAGTGCAAATATAAAATACACAATGTAAATACATAGATTCAGGCATCGGGTGAAGCATACAGGAGTGTAGTACTACTCAGTAGAGAAGATGTGTGAAGAGATCCGATCAGTGCATAAGTCCATCAGTCCATAAGAGGGCCGTTTAGAGGTCTGGTAACAGCGAGGAAGAAGCTGTTTTTGAATCTGTTAGTGCGTGTTCTCAGACTTCTGTATCTCCTGCCCAATGGAAGAAGTTGGAAAAGTGAGTAAGCCGGATGGGAGGGGTCTTTTTGGATTTGTTTATTGTCACATGTACCGAGGTACAGTGAAAAGTATTTTTCTGCTAGTAGCTCACACAGATCATTTAGTACATGAAAAGAAAAGAAAATACATAATAGGGCAACACAAGGTACACAATGTAAATACATAGACATACAATACCGGCATCGGGTGAAGCTTACAGGGGTGTAGTATTAATCAGGTCAGCCCATAAGAGGGTCGTTTAGGAGTCTGGTAACAGCGGAGAAGAAGCTGTTTTTGAGTCTGTTTATGCGTGGTCTCAGACTTTTGTATCTCCTGCCTGATGGAAGAAGTTAGAACAGTGAGTAAACCGGGTGGGATGAATCTTTTGATTATGCTGCCCACTTTCCCCTGGCAGCAGGAGGTGTAGATAGAGTCAGTGGATGGGAGGTGGGTTTGTGTGATGGACTGGGCTGTGTTCATGAACTTTCTGAAGTTTCTTGCGGTCTTGGGCCGAGGAGTTGCATACCAGGCTGTAATGCGCCAGATAGGATGCTTTCTATGGCGCATTTGTAAAAGATGGTCAGAGTCAGTGTGGACATGCTGAATTTCCTTAGTTTCCTGAGGAAGTATAGGCGCTGTTGTGCCCTCTTGTTGGTAGTGTCGACGTGGGTGGACCAGGACAGATTTTTGGAGATGTGCACCCCTAGGAATTTGAAACTGCTAACCATCTCCACCTCGGCCCCATTGATGCTGACTGGCGTGTGTACAGTACTTTGCTTCCTGAAGTCAATTACCAGCTCTTTAGTTTTGCTGGCATTGAGGGAGAGATTGTTGTTGCTGCACCACTCCACTAGGTTCTCTATCTCCCTCCTGTATTCTGACTCGTTGTTGTTCAAGATCCGACCCACGATGGTCGTGACGTCAGCAAACTTACAGATGGACTTGGAACAAAAAGGGCAAAAGAGTGACTAGGGAGAGGATAGAGCCTCTTAAGGATAAACAAGGTATAATAATAATCTTTATTGTCACAAATAGGCTTACACAAACACTGCAATGAAGTTACTGTGAAAAGCCCCTAGTCGCCATATTCCGCGCCTGTGCGGGTACACTGAGGGAGAATTCAGAATGTCCAAATTACCTAAAGTCTTTCGGGACTTGTGGGAGGAAACCGGAGCACCCGGAGGAAACCCACGCACACAGGGGGAGGATGTGCAAACTCCACACAGACAGTGACCCAATCCGGGAATCGAACCTGGGACCCTGGAGCTGTGAAGCAACAGTGCTAACCACTGTGCTACCGTGCCACCATAGGTGGGAGATGTCCTGAATGATATATTTCTCATCAGTATTTACTGTTGAGAAATGCACGATGTTGGGGAAACTGTAGAAATAAAAAGTGATGTCTTGAGGAGTGTACATATTACAGAGAAGGAGGTGCTGGGGGTATTAAAGCGCATCAAGATAGATAAATCCCCGGGACCTGATGAAATGCATCCCAGGACATTGTGTGAGGCTAGATGGAAATTGCCGGCCCCCTAACTGAGATATTTGAATCATCGACAGCCACAGGAGCGGTGCATGAAGATTGGAGGGCAGCAAATGTTGTGCCCTTGTTTAAGAAGGACTGCAGGGATAAGCTTGGGAACTACAGACCGGTTAGCCTTACTTCTGGATAGGCTGGGACTTTTTTCCCTCGAGCATGGGAGGCTTGGGGGTAATCTTGTAGAGGTCTATTAAATAATGAGGGGCATAGATAAGGTAGATAGTCAACATCTTTTCCCAAAGGTAGGGGAGTCTAAAACTAGAGGGCACAGGTTTAAGGTGAGAGGGGAGAGATGCAAAAGAGACTAGAGGGGAAATTGCTTCCCACTGAGGGTGGTGAACATCTGGGACAGGCTGCCTGAGGCAGTGGTAAGGCGGGTACAATTTTGTCTTTTAAAAAGCAGTAAGACAGTTAGATGGGCAGGGTGGGTATAGAGGGACATGGGCCAAATGCAGACAAGCGGGAATAGCTTAGTGATAGAAACTGGGCAGCATGGGCAAGCTGGGCGTAAGGGCATCTATGACTCTATGATCTGTGGACATGCACGCCCAGTATTCTCTGACTTTCTATATCCTCAAGAGTTTTGCCCTCTCTGTTCGACCTACCAAAAATGCATTACCTCACATTTGTCCGGATTAAACTCCATTTGCCATTTCTCTGCCCAAGTCTCTATCTTTGTCCTGCTGTATCTTCTGACAATCCTCAACACTACCTGCCACTCCACCAAAATTGGTATCATCCGCAAACTTACTTATCAGACTAGCTACATTTTCCTCCAAATCGTTTCTGTACATTACAACAACAGAGGCCCCAGCACAGATCCCTGTGGAACACCACGAGTCATTCAGAAAAGCACTCTTCTACTGCTACCCTTTGCCTTCTGTGACCGAGCCAGTTCTCTATCCATCTTACCACCTTGCATCTGGTCCCGTGTGACTTCACCTTTTAGAACATAGAACTGTACAGCACAGTACAGGCCCTTTGGCCCACGATGTTGTGCCCAACTAGTCTGAAACTAAGATCAAATCAACCTACTCCCAATCATTCTAGTGCACTCCATATGCCTATCCAATAACCGCTTGAAAGTTCCTAAAGTGTCCGACTCCACTACCATAGCTGGGAGTGCGTTCCACGCCCCAATCAATCTCTTGAGTAAAGAACCTACCTCTGACATCCCTCCTATATCTTCCACCATGAACCTTATAGTTATTAGCTAGATAGATAAAGAACTGGCTGGGCAACAGGAGACAGAGAGTAGTAGTGGAAGGGAGTTTCTCAAAATGGAGAACTGTGAGGGGACTGTCAGAGAATACAGCAGAATATAGATAGATTGGAGAGTTGGGCGGAGAAATGGCAGATGGAGTTCAATCCGGGCAAATCTGAAGTGATGCATTTTGGAAGATCCAATTCAAGAGTGAACTATAGGTAAATGAAAAAGCCCAGGGGAAAATTGATGCACAGAGAGACCTGGGTGTTCAGGTCCATTGTACCCTGAAGGTGGCTGCGCAGGTCGATAGAGTGGCCAAGAAGGCATACGGCATGCTTTCCTTCATCAGAAGGGGTGTTGAGTACAAGAGTTGGCAGGTCATGTTCCAGTTGTATAAGACTTTGGTTCGGCCAAAGTTGGAATACTGCGTACAGTTCTGGTCGCCACATTACTAAAAGGATGTGGATGCTTTGGAGAAGGTGCAGAGGAGGTTCACCAGAGTGTTGCCTGGTATGGAGGGCGTTAGCTATGAGGAGCGGTTGAGTAGATTAGGATTATTTTCATTAGAAAGACGGAGGTTGAGGGGGGAACCTCGTTGAGGTCTACAAAATCATGAGAGGTATAGACAGGGTGGATAGCGAGAAGCTTTTTCCCAGAGTGGGGGACTCAATTACTAGGGGTCACGCGTTCAAGGTGAACATAAGAACATAAGAACTAGGAGCAGGAGTAGGCCATCTGGCCCCTCAAGCCTGCGCCACCATCTTATATGTTTCTATAAGATCCCCCCTCATCCTTCTAAATTCCAACGAGTACAGTCCCAGTCTACTCAACCTCTCCTCGTAATCCAACCCCTTCAGCTCTGGGATTAACCGAGTGAATCTCCTCTGCACGCCCTCCAGTGCCAGTACGTCCCTTCTCAAGTAAGGAGACCAAAACTGAACACAATACTCCAGGTGTGGCCTCACTAACACCTTCGTATTAGTGAGAGGCAGCACGGTTTTGTGAAGGGGAGGTCGTGTCTCACTAACTTGATCGAGTTTTTCGAGGAGGTCACTAAGATGATTGATGCAGGTAGGGCAGTAGATGTTGTCTATATGGACTTCAGTAAGGCCTTTGACAAGGTCCCTCATGGTAGACTAGTACAAAAGGTGAAGTCACACGGGATCAGGGGTGAACTGGCAAGGTGGATACAGAACTGGCTAGGCCATAGAAGGCAGAGGGTAGCAATGGAGGGATGCTTTTCTAATTGGAGGGCTGTGACCAGTGGTGTTCCACAGGGATCAGTGCTGGGACCTTTGCTCTTTGTAGTATATATAAATGATTTGGAGGAAAATGTAACTGGTCTGATTAGTAAGTTTGCAGACGACACAAAGGTTGGTGGAATTGCGGATAGCGATGAGGACTGTCTGAGGATACAGCAGGATTTAGATTGTCTGGAGACTTGGGCGGAGAGATGGCAGATGGAGTTTAACCTGGACAAATGTGAGGTAATGCATTTTGGAAGGGCTAATGCAGGTAGGGAATATACAGTGAATGGTAGAACCCTCAAGAGTATTGAAAGTCAAAGAGATCTAGGAGTACAGGTCCACAGATCACTGAAAGGGGCTACACAGGTGGAGAAGGTAGTCAAGAAGGCATACGGCATGCTTGCCTTCATTGGCCGGGGCATTGAGTATAAGAATTGGCAAGTCATGTTGCAGCTGTATAGAACCTTAGTTAGGCCACACTTGGAGTATAGTGTTCAATTCTGGTCGCCACACTACCAGAAGGATGTGGAGGCTTTAGAGAGGGTGCAGAAGAGATTTACCAGAATGTTGCCTGGTATGGAGGGCATAAGCTATGAGGAGCGATTGAATAAACTCGGTTTGTTCTCACTGGAACGAAGGAGGTTGAGGGGCGACCTGATAGAGGTATACAAAATTATGAGGGGCATAGACCTAACTAAGGTTCTATACAGCTGCAACATGACTTGCCAATTCTTATACTCAATGCCCCGGCCAATGAAGGCAAGCATGCCGTATGCCTTCTTGACTACCTTCTCCACCTGTGTAGCCCCTTTCAGTGATCTGTGGACCTGTACTCCTAGATCTCTTTGACTTTCAATACTCTTGAGGGTTCTACCATTCACTGTATATTCCCTACCTGCATTAGCCCTTCCAAAATGCATTACCTCACATTTGTCCAGGTTAAACTCTTTCCCCAGGGTAGAGGGGTCAATTACTAGGGGGCATAGGTTTAAGGTGAGAGGGGCAAAGTTTAGAGTAGATGTACGAGGCAAGTTTTTTACGCAGAGGGTAGTGGGTGCCTGGAACTCACTACCGGAGGAGGTAGTGGAGGCAGGGACGATAGGGACATTTAAGGGGCATCTTGACAAATATATGAATAGGATGGGAATAGAAGGATACGGACCCAGGAAGTGTAGAAGATTGTAGTTTAGTCGGGCAGTATGGTCGGCACGGGCTTGGAGGGCCGAAGGGCCTGTTCCTGTGCTGTACATTTCTTTGTTCTTTGTTCTTTGTTGTTCTTATACAATTGCAGCAGAACCTCCCTAGTCTTAAACTCCATCCCTCTAGCAATGAAGGACAAAATTCCATTTGCCTTCTTAATCACCTGTTGCACCTGAAAACCAACTTTTTGCGACTCATGCACTAGCACACCCAGGTCTCTCTGCACAGCAGCATGTTTTAATATTTTATCATTTAAATAATAATCCCTTTTGCTGTTATTCCTACCAAAATGGATAACTTCACATTTGTCAACATTGTATTCCATCTGCCAAACCCTAGCCCATTCACTTAGCCTATCCAAATCCCTCTGCAGACTTCCAGTATCCTCTGCACTTTTTGCTTTAGTGTCGTCTGCAAACTTGGACACATTGCCCTTGGTCCCCAACTCCAAATCATCTATGTAAATTGTGAATAGTTGTGGGCCCAACACTGATCCCTGAGGGACACCACTAGCTACTGATTGCCAACAAGAGAAACACCCATTAATCCCCACTCTTTGCTTTCTATTAATTAACCAATCCTCTATCCATGCTACTACTGTCCCCTTAATGACATGCATCTTTATCTTTTGCAACAACCTTTTGTGTGGCACCTTGTCAAAGGTTTTTTGGAAATCCAGATATACCACATCCATTGGCTCCCCGTTATCTACCGCACTGTTAATGTCCTCAAAAAATTCCACTAAATTAGTTAGGCACGACCTGCCCTTTATGAACCCATGCTGCGTCTGTCCAATGGGACAATTTCCATCCAGATGCCTCGCTATTTCTTCCTTGATGATAGATTCCAGCATCTTCCCTACTACCGAAGTTAAGCTCACTGGCCTATAATTACCCACTTTCTGCCTACCTCCTTTTTTTAAACAGTGGTGTCACGTTTGCTAATTTCCAATCCACCGGGACAACCCCAGAGTCTAGTGAACTTTGGTAAATTATCACTAGTGCATTTGCAATTTCCCTAGCCATCTCTTTTAGCACACTGGGATGCATTCCATCAGGTCCAGGAGACTTGTCTACCTTTAGCCCCATTAGCTTGCCCATCACTACCTCCTTGGTGATAACAATCCTCTCAAGGTCATCACCTGTTATAGCCTCATTTCCATCAGTCACTGGCATGTTATTTGTGTCTTCCACTGTGAAGACCGACCCAAAAAACCTGTTCAGTTCCTCAGCCATTTCCTCATCTCCCATTATTAAATCTCCCTTCTCATCCTCTAAAGGACCAATATTTACCTTAGCCACTCTTTTTTGTTTTATGTATTTGTAGAAACTTTTACTATCTGTTTTTATATTCTGAGCAAGTTTACTCTCATAATCTATCTTACTCTTCTTTATAGCTTTTTTAGTAGCTTTCTGTTGCCCCCTAAAGATTTCCCAGTCCTCTAGTCTCCCACTGATCTTTGCTACTTTGTATGTTTTTTCCTTCAATTTGATACTCTACCTTATTTCCTTAGATATCCACGGTCGATTTCCCCTCTTTTTACTGTCCTTCCTTTTTGTTGGTATAAACCTTTGCTGAGCACTGTGAAAAATCACTTGGAAGGTTCTCCACTGTTGCTCAACTGTTTCACTATAAAGTCTTTGCTCCCAGTCTACCTTAGCTAGTTCTTCTCTCATCCCATTGTAATCTCCTTTGTTTAAGCACAAAACACTAGTGCTTGATTTTACCTTCTCACCCTCCATCTGTATTTTAAATTCCACCATATTGTGATCGCTTCTTCTGAGAGGATCCCTAACTATGAGATCCTGAATCAATCCTGTCTCATTACACAGGACCAGATCCAGGACCGCTTGTTCCCTCGTAGGTTCCATTACATACTGTTCTAGGAAACTATCGCGGATACATTCTATAAACTCCTCCTCAAGGCTGCCTTGACCGACCTGGTTAAACCAATCAACATGTAGATTAAAATCCCCCATGATAACTGCTGTACCATTTCTACATGCATCTGTTATTTCTTTGTTTATTGCCTGCCCCACCATAATGTTACTATTTGGTGGCCCATAGATTACTCCTATCAGTGACTTTTTCGCCTTACTATTCCTGATTTCCACCCAAATGGATTCAACCTTATCCTCCATAGCACCGATGTCATCCCTTACTGTTGCCCGGATGTCATCCTTAAATAACAGAGCTACACCACCTCCCTTACCATCCACTCTGTCCTTCCGAAAAGTTTGATACCCTCGGATATTTAACTCCCAGTCGTGACCATCCTTTAACCATGTTTCAGTAATGGCCACTAAACCATAGTCATTCACGATGATTTGCGCCATCAACTCATTTACCTTATTCCGATTACTACGAGCATTCAGGTAAAGTACACTTATGTTGGCTTTTTTACCTCTGTTCTGAATCTTTTAAAAAAAAATATTTATTAAAGATTTTTAACACAATTTTTCTCCCTTACAAACAATAACCCCCCCCCCGGTAACAAAAAAAAACGAGAAATCGCGCAGAGCAAGATATATAGAACATAGAACATAGAACAATACAGCGCAGTACAGGCCCTTCGGCCCACGATGTTGCACCGAAACAAAAGCCATCTAACCTACACTATACCATTATCATCCATATGTTTATCCAATAAACTTTTAAATGCCCTCAATGTTGGCGAGTTCACTACTGTAGCAGGTAGGGCATTCCACGGCCTCACTACTCTTTGCGTAAAGAACCTACCCCTGACCTCTGTCCTATATCTATTACCCCTCAGTTTAAGGCTATGTCCCCTCGTGCTAGCCATTTCCATCCGCGGGAGAAGGCTCTCACTGTCCACCCTATCTATCCCTCTGATCATTTTGTATGCCTCTATTAAGTCTCCTCTTAACCTTCTTCTCTCTAACGAAAACAACCTCAAGTCCATCAGCCTTTCCTCATAAGATTTTCCCTCCATACCAGGCAACATCCTGGTAAATCTCCTCTGCACCCGTTCCAAAGCCTCCACGTCCTTCCTATAATGCGGTGACCAGAACTGTACACAATACTCCAAATGCGGCCGGACCAGAGCTCTGTACAGCTGCAACATGACCTCCTGACTCCGGAACTCAATCCCTCTACCAATAAAGGCCAACACTCCATAGGCCTTCTTCACCACCCTATCAACCTGGGTGGCAACTTTCAGGGATCTATGTACATGGACACCTAGATCCCTCTGCTCATCCACACTTTCAAGAACCTTTCCATTAGCCAAATATTCCACATTCCTGTTTTTCCTTCCAAAGTGAATCACCTCACACTTCTCTACATTAAACTCCATTTGCCACCTCTCAGCCCAGCACTGCAGCTTATCTATATCCCTCTGTAACCTGCTACTTCCTTCCACACTATCGACAACACCACCGACTTTAGTATCGTCTGCAAATTTACTCACCCACCCTTCTGCGCCTTCCTCTAGGTCATTGATAAAAATGACAAACAGCAACGGCCCCAGAACAGATCCTTGTGGTACTCCACTTGTGACAGAACTCCATTCTGAACATTTCCCATCAACCACCACCCTCTGTCTTCTTTCAGCTAGCCTATTTCTGATCCACATCTCTAAATCACCCTCAATCCCCAGCCTCCGTATTTTCTGCAATAGCCTACCGTGGGGAACCTTATCAAACGCTTTGCTGAAATCCATATACACCACATCAACTGCTCTACCCTCGTCTACCTGTTCAGTCACCTTCTCAAAGAACTCGATAAGGTTTGTGAGGCATGACCTACCCTTCACAAAGCCATGCTGACTATCCCTGATCATATTATTCCTATCTAGATGATTATAAATCTTGTCTCTTATAATCCCCTCCAAGACTTTACCCACTACAGACGTGAGGCTCACCGGTCTATAGTTGCCGGGGTTGTCTCTGCTCCCCTTTTTGAACAAAGGGACCACATTTGCTATCCTCCAGTCCTCTGGCACTATTCCTGTATCCAATGATGACATAAAAATCAAAGCCAATGGTCCAGCAATCTCTTCCCTGGCCTCCCAGAGAATCCTAGGATAAATCCCATCAGGTCCCGGGGACTTATCTATTTTCAGCCTGTCCAGAATTGCCAACACCTCTTCCCTACGTACCTCAATGCCATCTAATCTATTTACCTGGAACTCAGCATTCTCCTCCACAACATTATCTTTTTCCTGAGTGAATACTGACGAAAAATATTCATTTAGTATCTCGCCTATCTCTTCAGACTCTACACACAACTTCCCATCCCTGTCCTTGACTGGTCCTACTCTGTCCCTAGTCATTCGCTTATTCCTGACATACCTATAGAAAGCTTTTGGGTTTTCCTTGATCCTTCCTGCCAAATACTTCTCATGTCCCCTCCTTGCTCGTCTTAGCTCTCTCTTTAGATCCTTCCTCGCTACCTTGTAACTATCCATCGCCCCAACTGAAACTTCACACCTCATCTTCACATAGGCCTCCTTCTTCCTCTTAACAAGAGATTCCACTTCTTTGGTAAACCACGGTTCCCTCGCTCGGCACCTTCCTCCCTGCCTGACCGGTACATACTTATCAAGAACACGCAGTAGCTGATCCTTGAACAAGCTCCACTTATCCAGTGTGTCCAAAACTTGCAGCCTACTTCTCCACCTTATCCCCCCCAAGTCACGTCTAATGGCATCATAATTTCCCTTCCCCCAGCTATAACTCTTGCCCTGCGGTGTATACTTATCCCTTTCCATCCTTAACGTAAACGTCACCGAATTGTGGTCACTGTCCCCAAAGTGCTCACCTACCTCCAAATCCAACACCTGGCCTGGTTCATTACCCAAAACCAAATCCAATGTGGCCTCGCCTCTTGTTGGCCTATATACATGGCAAAATGATATATTTACACAGCTTTGTACACTGGCCCTCACCCGAACGTGCCACCCGTATCTCTTGCTCATCCGCCCTCCCAGGCAGTCCCCCCTTTCCCCCCCCCCCTCCTAGGACGCCCCCCCCCCAAGGTTGCTGCTGCTGCTGACCGACCTTCCTCTAACGCTCCGCGAGATAGTCTAGGAACGGTTGCCACCGCCTGTAGATCCCCTGCGCAGACCCTCTCAAGGCGAACTTAATCCTCTCCAACTTTATGAACCCAGCCATATCATTTATCCAGGCCTCCAGGCTGGGGGGCTTCGCCTCCTTCCACATTAGCAAGATCCTTCGCCGGGCTACTAGGGACGCAAAGGCCAGAATGCCGGCCTCTTTCGCCTCCTGCACTCCCGGTTCGTCCACTACTACAAATATTGCTAGCCCCCAGCTTGGCTTGACCCGGACTTTCACCACCTGAGATATTGCTCCCGCCACTCCTCTCCAGAACCCCTCCAGTGCCGGGCATGACCAAAACATATGGACATGGTTCTCCGGGCTGCCTGAGCACCTTCCACATCTGTCCTCTACCCCAAAGAACCTACTCAACCTCGCCCCCGTCAAGTGCGCTCTGTGGACCACCTTAAATTGTATCAGGCTGAGCCAGGCACATGAGGAGGAGGAATTAACCCTACCTAGGGCATCAGTCCACAGACCTTCCTCGATCTCATCCCCCAGCTCCTCCTCCCATTTACCCTTCAACTCTTCTACCAGCGCTTCCCCCTCTTCTTTCAACTCCTGGTGTATTTCCGACACCTTGCCCTCCCCGACCCATACACCCGAGATCACCCTATCTTGAACTTCTTGTGCCGGGAGCAACGGGAATTCCCTCACCTGTCGCCTCACAAAAGCCCTCACCTGCATATATCTAAAGGCATTTCCCGGGGGTAACTCGAACTTCTCCTCCAGTGCCCCTAGGCTCGCAAACGTCCCGTCGATGAACAGGTCCCCCATTCTTCCAATCCCTGCCCGATGCCAGCTCTGGAACCCCCCGTCCATCTTCTCCGGGACAAACCGGTGGTTACCCCTGACCACACCGATGCTCCCATTGCACCCCGGTGCCGTCGCCACTGGCCCCAGATCCTTAGCGTTGCCGCCACCACCGGGCTCATGGTATACTTTGTCGGCGAGAGCGGCAGCGGTGCCGTCACCAATGCCCCCAGGCTCGTTCCTTTACAGGACGCCATCTCCATCCTCTTCCATGCCGCCCCCTCTCCCTCCATAACCCACTTGCGGATCATCGCCACATTTGCTGCCCAGTAGTAGCTCCCCAGGTTTGGCAGCGCCAACCCTCCTCGGTCCCTACTGCGTTCCAGGAACCCTCTCCTTACTCTCGGGGTCTTATTCGCCCACACAAACCCCATAATACTCCTGCCTACTCTCTTAAAAAAGGCCTTAGTGATCACGATGGGAAGGCACTGAAACACAAACAGAAACCTCGGAAGGACCACCATTTTGACCGACTGCACTCTACCCGCCAGCGAGAGCGGTAACATGTCCCATCTTTTGAAATCCTCCTCCATTTGCTCCACCAACCTCGTCAGATTCAGTTTATGTAGGGTCCCCCAACTCCTGGCTATCTGGATCCCCAGATACCGAAAGCTCCCCTCCGCCCTCCTCAGCGGTAGGTCCCCTATCCCTCTTTCTTGGTCCACCGCCTGTAATACAAAGAGCTCACTCTTCCCTACATTGAGCTTATAGCCCGAAAACTCCCCAAACTCCCTTAGAGTCTGCATGACCTCCACCATCCCCTCCATTGGATCCACCACGTACAGCAATAGGTCATCCGCATATAGCGACACCCGATGCTCTTCTCCCCCTCGGACCATCCCCTTCCATTTATTAGACTCCCTCAATGACATGGCCAATGGTTCAATCGCCAATGCGAACAACAGGGGGGACAGGGGGCACCCCTGCCTCGTTCCTCGGTACAGTCGAAAGTACTCCGACCTCCGCCGGTTCGTCACTACACTCGCCATCGGGGCTCTGTAAAGGAGCTTAACCCAATTGATAAACCCGACCCCGAACCCAAACCTACGCAGCACCTCCCAGAGATACTCCCACTCTACTCGGTCAAAGGCCTTCTCCGCGTCCATAGCTGCCACTATCTCCGCCTCTCCCTCCTCCGATGGCATCATTATCACGTTTAAGATATTGGTGTTTAGTTGCCTGCCCTTTACAAATCCCGCCTGGTCCTCGTGGATTACCCCCGGGACACAGTCCTCTATCCTCGTGGCCAGCACTTTTGCCAGCAACTTTGCATCCACATTGAGGAGCGAGATCGGCCTGTACGATCCACATTGCAGTGGGTCCTTGTCCTGCTTTAGGATCAAAGAAATTGTCGCTTCCGACATTGTCGGGGGCAGGGTCCACTCCTCTCTTGCCTCATTAAGGTCCTCACCAGTAGCGGGGCCAACAGGTCTGCGTACCTCCTGTAGAACTCCACCGGGAATCCGTCCGGTCCCGGGGCCTTCCCCGCCTGCATGCTCCCCAAACCCTTGCTCAGCTCCTCCAACCCAATTGGTGCCCCCAAACCAGCCATCTCTTGCTCCTCCACCCTCGGGTATCTCAGCTGATCTATGAATCGTCTCATCCCCTCTTCCCCCGCTGGGGGCTGGGATCTGTACAGCTCTTTATAAAAGACCTTGAATACCTTGTTTATTTTCGTCGCACTCCGAACCGTGGCTCCCCTTCCATCTTTGACTCCCCCTATTTCCCTCGGTGCCATCCTCTTACGGAGCTGGTGTGCCAGCATAGCCTTTTCCCCATACTCGTAGGTCGCCCCCTGCGCTTTCCTCCACTGTGCCTCCGCCTTCCCTGTGGTCAACAGGTCAAACTCCGTCTGGAGCCGTTGTCTTTCCCCAAGTAATCTTTCCTCCGGGGCCTCTGCGTATCTCCTGTCCACTCTCAAAATCTCCCCCACTAACCTCTCCCTTTCCATACCCTCTGTCTTCTCCCCATGAGCCCTAATGGAAATGAGCTCTCCCCTGATCACCGCCTTCCACGCCTCCCATACCACCCCCACCCGCACCTCCCCGTTGTCGTTGGCCTCCAAGTACCTTTCGATACACCCCCTCACCTTCCCACACACCACCTCGTCCGCCAGCAGTCCCACATCCAGCCGCCACAACGGGCGTTGGTCCCTCTCCTCTCCCAGCTCCTGTTCCACCCAGTGAGGGGCATGGTCCGAAACGGCTATAGCCGAATACTCCGTCCCTTCCACCCTCGGGATAAGCGCCCTACCCAGAACAAAGAAATCTATCTGAGAGTAGGCTTAGTGTACATTGGGGGAAGAAAGAAAATTCCCTGGCCTGCGGCCTTGCAAACCGCCATGGGTCCACTCCCCCCATCTGATCCATAAACCCCCTAAGTACCTTGCCCGCCGCCAGCCTCTTTCCAGTCCTTGATTTGGAGCGGTCCAGTGCTGGATCCAACACTGTATTGAAGTCCCCTCCCATTATCAGGCCTCCTATCTCCAGGTCCGGAATGCGCCCCAACATGCGCTTCATGAATCCTGCATCATCCCAGTTCGGGGCGTATACGTTTACCAACACCACCCACGTCCCTTGCAGCCTACCGCTCACCATTACATATCGCCCTCCATTGTCCGCTACAATAGTCTTGGCCTCAAATGAAACCCGCTTTCCCACCAGTATTGCCACCCCTCTATTCTTCGCGCCCAGTCCCGAGTGGAATACCTGTCCTACCCATCCCTTTCTTAACCTGACCAGGTCCGCCACCTTCAGATGTGTCTCTTGGAGCATGGCCTCGTCCGCCTTCAGTCCCTTTAAGTGCGCGAACACTCGAGCCCTCTTCACCGGCCCATTCAGGCCCCTCACATTCCACGTTATCAGCCAGATTGGAGGGGCTTTCACCCCCCCCACGCCCCGCCGACTAGCCATCTCCTTTTCTGGGCCAGTCCCGTGTCCACGCCTCCCTCACCCTCCAGTCCCCCAGAGGGGGGACCCCCGTCCCGACCACCTCTTCTGTGTCCCATTCCCTTTCGGCCAGTGCAGCAGCAACCCTTCCCCCCCCTCCTCCCCCCGCTAGACCCCTGTCTAGCTTTTTTGCTCCCCCCATGTCACTTCCGTAAGTCAGCTGACGCCTGCTGACCCCGGCTTCCCCCGCCGACCCATTGACCTCCCCGCGTGGGAGTCTCCCAATCCATATGCATTCCTTCATTTCCCTTCCCGCCTTTCTTCTCGCGCGCGGGAAAAAACCCCGTGCTTTCCAAAGCCCGCTCCGCCCACTCTGGCGCAGCTCCTGTCGCGGCCTTGTCTCTCTCCCCCCAGCCCATGTAACATTTCCTGCGCGTAATTGACGCCCTGTATACAACAACCATCACACATCAAACCACAAAACATTCCCCCCACCCTCACAATCCCTCAGTTAGAGTCCAACTTTTCGGCTTGTACAAAGGTCCACGCCTACTCAGGCGTTTCAAAGTAATAGTGTTGGCCCTTGTATGTGACACACAGTCGCGCTGGCTGCAGCATTCCGAATTTCACTTCTTTCCGGTACAACGCCGCTTTGGCCCGGTTGAAACCCGCTCTCCGCTTTGCAACCTCCGTGCTCCAGTCCGGGTATATTCGGATCTCTGCATTGTCCCACTTACTGCTCCGCTCCTTCTTGGCCCATCTCAGGACCCACTCTCTGTCCGTTAACCGGCGGAACCTCACCACCATCGCCCTTGGCGGCTCATTTGCCTGGGGCTTCTTCGCCAGCACCCGATGTGCCCCGTCCAACTCCAGCGGCCTCGAAGGGGCCTTCGTGCCCATCATCGTCTCGAGCATCGTGCTCGCGTATGCCCCGGCATCAGCCCCCTGCACTCCCTCAGGGAGACCCAGGATTCGCAGATTCTTTCTCCTCGACCTGTTCTCCAGGTCTTCGAGTCTTCCCGCCCACCTCTTGTGTAGCGCCTCGTTCTGCTCCACTCTCACCGCCATTCCCACGAGCTCATCCTTGATGACTCTGACTCTTCCTTGATGAACTGACTCTTTTCTGTACCTCCTGGATCTTAGCTTCGTGGGCCTTCTGCGTGATCCCAAGTCCTTCAATTGCCGAAAGCATAGGCGCCAACATCTCTTTGCGCATCTCCTCGCGCTGCTTCTCGAAGCAGCACTTGATGAACTCCTGCAGCTCCCCTTTGTCCCTGGCCCCCGCCATTTTGTTTTCTTTCCCTCGCTTCTCCCGTTGCTCCAGTGCCGCTCCTTTGGCCGTTACACTTCTGGTCCGTTTCATAGAAGTTGGCAGTGTTTGCTTCACCAGTCTGCCCCAAAATGTCTATGGAAACTCCTGAAAAAGGTCTGAGAGTCGGTTCCAGACGGGAGCTGCTGAATGCGCGACCTACTCCTCCATGGCCGCTACCAGAAGCCTCGTCCCCGCCTCTTCAATGGCCTTGGTAGATCCTTTCACAGTTGTTCCCTCTGCTGCTAGAATTCACCTTTGATAGAGTCAAGTCAGATTGCAGCTTTAAGCTTGCCCTTCCCCCGCCTGCATGCCGGAAGAGGCCTCTGTCTATTGCTGCCGATCAAGCCAAATCCTTCACTGTTTCTGCCGGGTCTGGCAGCCAAAAGACACAACATTCCTGGGGGACACCGTCAGGGGAATGCTGCAGTCTTCTTCCCACACCGGGAAATGTCAAACAAATGCCGTGGGGGCCCTGTAAAAGAGCCCAAAAGTCCGTTCCAAGCGGGAGCTGCCGAATATGCGACCTAGCTCTGCATAGCCGCACCCGGAAGTCCCACTGTTCTGAATCTTAACACCTCGATCAGTAACCTCTCCTAAGTTATATTTCCTCTTAACCTTTCTCCTAATTTTCCTTGTCGTCGAACCCATATCTTCCTGCAACAACCTGCCGCGTCGCTTACCATTAATGTTTTCACTTCCCGTTTTATTTCTTTTAGTATTCCTGGTCCTATTCACTGAGCTCCCCTCAGTCACTGTACCTTGTACTGTCGCCCTTTTTGATTTTTGACTATGGCTTCTCTGCCTTACACTTTCCCCCTTACTACCTTTTATTTCTGTCCCTGTTTTACTACCTTCCAACTTCCTGCATCGGTTCCCATCCCCCTGCCCCATTAGTTGAAACTCTCCCCAACAGCTCTGGCAAACAAATTCCTGGGACGTCGGTTCCAGTCCTGCCGAGGTGCAGACCGTCCGGTTTGTACTGGTCCCACCTCCCCCAGAACCGGTTCCAATGTCCCAGGAATTTGAATCCCTCCCTCTTGCACCATCTCTCAAGCCACGTATTCATCCTCTATCCTGAGAGGGAAATGTTTAAGGGAGATATGCGTGGAAAGTTCTTTACGCAGAGGGTGGTGGGTGCCTGGAACGCAGTGCCGACGGAGGTGGTCGAGGCGGGCACGATAGCGTCATTTAAGATGTATCTAGACAGATACATGAATGGGCAGGGAGCCGAGGGATACAGATCCTTAGAAAATAGGCGAAAGTTTTAGATAGAGGATCTGGGTCGGCGCAGCCTTGGAGGGTTGAAGGGCTTGTTCCTGTGCTGTAATTTTTCTTTGTTCTTTGTTATGCCCACTTGTAACAGCTACATTCAGCCGAGGAAAAAGTCGCTGAACGTCCACTCTATCTATCCCTCTCATCATCTTATACACCTCAATTAAGTCACGTCTCATCATCCTTCGCTCCAATGAGAAATTCCCTTGCTCCCTCAACCTTTCCTCATAAGACCTACCCTCCAATGCAGGCAGCATCCTGGTAAATCTCCTTTGCATCCATTCCAATGCTTCCACATCCTTCCTATAATGAGGTGACCAGAACTGCACACAATACTCCAAATGTGGCCTAACCAAGGTCTTGTACAGTTGCAGCATAACCTCACGGCTCTTAAACTCAATCCCCCTGTTAATAAATGCTAACACACTATAGGCTTTCTTCACGGCTCTATCCACTAGGGTGGCAACTTTCAGAGATCTATGGACATGAACTCCAAGATCTCTCTGCTCCTCCACATTCTTCAGAACCCTGCCGTTAACCCTGTAATCCACATTCAAATTTGTCCTACCAAAATGAATCACCTCACACTTATCAGGGTTAAACTCCATCTGCCACTTTTCAGCACAGCTCTGCATCCTATCAATGTCTCTTTACAGCCTACAACAGCCCTCCACGTTATCCACTACTCCACCAACCTTGGTGTCATCGGCAAATTTACTAACCCAACCTTCAACTCCATCAACCAAGTCATTGATAAAAATCACAAATAGCAGAGGACCCAGCACTGATCCCTGTGGTACACCGCTGGTGACTGGGCTCCAGGATGAAAATGTTCCATCTACCACCACCCTCTGTCTTCTATGTGATAGCCAGTTACTTATCCAATTGGCCAAATTTCCCTCTATCCCACACCTCATTACATTCTTCATGAGCCAACGATGGGGAAGCTTATCAAACGCCTTACTAAAATCCATGTATACAACATCAACTGCTCTACCTTCATCTTAGTTACCTCCTCAAAGAATACAATCAAACTTGTAAGGCAAGACTTAACGCTCACAAATCCGTGCTGACTATCCTGGATTAAGCTGTATCTTTCCAAATGATCATCAATCCTATCCCTCAGGACCGTTTCCAATAATTTACCGATGACCGAAGTGAGACTAATCGGCCTATAATTCCCAGGGTTATACCTATTCCCTTTCTTGAACAAGGGGACAACATTCGCCCCTCTCCAGTCTTCTGGCACTATTCCTGTAGACAGTGAGGACATAAAGATCAAAGCCAAAGGCTCTGCAATCTCATCCCTCGCCTCCCAAAGAATCCTAGGATATATCACATCAGGCCCAGGGGCTGATCCTCAGGCTTCTCAAAATTTCTAACACATCTTCCTTCTGAATATCTACCTCCTCCAGCCTACCAGCCTGTATCGCACTATCCTCCTCAACAACATGGCCCCTCTTCTTTGTGAACACTGAAGAAAAGTATTCATTTAGAGCCTCTCCTATATCTTCAGACTCCATGCCCACATTCCCACTTCTGTCCTTGACCGGCCCTAACTTCACCTTGGTCATTCTTTTACTCCTCCCCGCCAAGGACCTCTCATGCCCCCTGCTCGCTCTCCTGAGCCCTTTCTTGAGCTGCTTCCTAGCTATCTTGTGTCCCTCAAGTGCCCTAACTGAACCGTGTTTTCTCATCCTTACATAAGCCCCTTCTTCCTCTTGACAAGACATTCAACCTCTTTTGTAAACCATGGTTCCCTCACTCGACCATTTCCTCCCTGCCTGACAGGGACATACATATCAAGGACACGCAGTATTTGCTCCTTGAACAAACTCCACATCTCAATTATGCCTGTCCCTGACAGTTCCTGTTTCCATCTTATGCTCCCCAATTCTTGCCTAATTGCATCATAATTACCCTTCCCCCAGTTATAAACCTTGCCCTGCCGTATGTTCCTATCCCTCTCCAGTGCTATAGTGAAAGTCACTGAATTGTGGTCACTATCTCCAAAATGCTCTTCCACAACCAAATCTAACACTTGGCCCAGTTCATTACCCAGTACCAAATCCAATGTGCCCCCCCCCCCCCCCCCCTCTTGTTGGTCTATCCACATATTGTGTGAATAAACCCTGCTGTACACACTGGATAAAAATAGCCCCATCCAACCTATTCGAATTATAGTGGTTCCAATCAATATTTGGAAAGTTAAAGTCACCCATGACAACTACCCTGTGATTACCGCACCTATCCAAAATCTGCATTGCAATCTTTTCCTCCACATCTCTGTTACTGTTTGGGGGCCTAACAAAGTGACCGCTCCTTTCCTATTTCTAATTCAGCCCACACTACCTCAGTAAACAGATCTTCCTCAAACTGCCTTTCTGCAGCCATTATGCTATCCTTGATTTTGAGAAGCTCGCCAACCTTATTACTGATGCTCCTTGCATTGAAGTAGACACACTTCAAACCACCTTCATGCCTGCAGGTCCACTCTTGTGACCTTGGTACCTTCCTCAGTACTGCACTACCCTCAACGGGCAGCACGGTAGCATGGTGGTTAGCACAATTGCTTCACAGCTCCAGGGTCCCAGGTTCGATTCCCGGCTTGGGTCACTGTCTGTGCGGAGTCTGCACGTTCTCCCCGTGTATGCGTGGGTTTCCTCCGGGTGCTCCGGTTTCCTCCCACAGTCCAAAAATGTGCAGGTTAGGTGGATTGGCCATGCTAAATTGCCCTTAGTGTTGGGTGGGGTTACTGGGTTGTGGGGTTATGGGGGTGGGGTGGAGGTGTGGGCTTGGGTAGGTTGCTCTTTCAAAGAGCCGGTGCGGACTCGATGGGCCGAATGACTTCCTGCTACACTGTAAATTCTATGATTCCAAGGAACTTCCTGAACTCCAGCAACACTATCTCCTGGACTACAAATCGGTTTCCCACCCCACTGCCAAATTAGTTTAAACCCCCCCCCCCCCCAAGAGCTGTAGCAAATTTCCCTCCCAGGATATTGGTGGCCCTCTGGTTCAGGTGTAACCCGTCCTGTTTTTACAGGTCCCACCTTCCCCAGAATGTTCTCCAATTATCCAAGTAACTGAAACCCTCCCTCCTACACCATCCCTGTAGCCACGTGTTTAACTGCACTCTCTCCCTGTTCCTCACCTCGCTAGCACGTGGCACTGGCAGCAAACCAGAGGTGGCTCTCAGCTTCCACCCTAGCTCCCTGAATCCCCGTCCCTTTTCCTACCTATGTTATTGGTACCGATGTGTACCACGACTTGTGGCTGCTCCCCCTCCCCCTTAAGGATCCTGAAAACACGATCAGAGACGTCACGGACCTTGGCACCTGGGAGGCAACACACCAACTATGAGTCTCTATCGTTGCCACAGAACCACCTATCTGTACCTCTAACTACAGAGTCTCCAATAACGAATGCTCTCCTGCTCTCCCCCCTTCCCTTCTGAGCCACAGGGAGAGACTCAGTGCCAGAGACCTGGTCATCGTGGCTTACCTCTGGTAGGTCTCCTCTCTCTCTCTCTCTCTCTCTCTCTCTCTTTCCCCCCCCCCCCCCCAGTATCCAAAATGGTATATCCTGTTATTGAGGGGAACAACCGCAGGGTATCCCTGCACTGACTGCTGCTTCCCCCTCCTTTTAAACGCCACCCAGCTAACTTCATTCTTAGGAGTAACTACATCCCTGTAGCTTCTATCTTTAACCGACTCAGCCTCCCGAATGATCCCCAGATCATCCAGCTCCAGTTACCTAACACGGTCTTTGTGGAGCTGGAGATGGGTGCATTTCCCGCAGGTGAACTCAGCGGGGCCACTGACGGTGTCCCTCACCTCGAACATCCTGCAGGAGGAACATTGCACTGCCCTCTCTGCCATCCCTTCCATTTATCCACTTGACAATTACAGAGAGAAAAAAAGCTTACCTGATTTTCACACCCTTCAGGTTAGAGGTGGTGGAAGGGTGGAGAGAGGAAAAGGAAAGAAAAGCTTACCTCACCAACTCACCACACAGTTTTTTTATTTTGGTTCGAGGAGGTGGATGGGTGGGAGACACTACCTGTGTAGTGTCTCGGGTTTAGCCACTGCCTGAAATATATTAGTTCGAGAAACTCGCCCGACAGCAGCTTTCCACAATTCACTCCCCGCAACATCCAATCAGCGTCGCCGCTCTGCCGCCCTCTGCAGGATACTTGCTTCAACTTGTCCCCGCAGTCTATCCTCACTGACAGCTCCTTTTAGTCGCACTGACTGTACCTGAGGTAAATCACTCCCCGCAACAGCCGATTAGCGTCGCCGCTCTGCCGCCCTTGCAGGAGTACCAGTCTGCCATGAGGCACCTTGTCAAAGGCTTTACTGATGTCCATGTAAACAACATCCACCACCCTACCCTCATCAATCATCTTTGTCACCTCTTCAAAAACGCAATCACGTTAGTGATGCACGACCTCCCCTTCACAAAACCATGCTGTCTGTCGCTTCTGAGTCCATTTGTTTCCAAATGGGTATAAATCCTGCCCCTGAGAATTCTCTCCAGTAATTTACCTACTACCGACATGAGGCTCACCGGCCTATAGTTTCATGGATTAGCCATGCAACCTTTCTTTAACAGCGGTACCACATTAGCTATTCTCCAGTCTCTGGAATCCCACCTGTAGCCAATGAGGATACAAGATGTCAGTCAAGGCTCCAGCAATTCCGTCCCTTGCTTCCCTCCGTATTCTGGGGTAAATCCCATCCGGCCCAGGAGACAAGTCTACCTTAATATCTTTTAAAAGACCAAATACCACCTCATTTTCAATGTTAACATGATCCAGACTGTCCTACCCAAGAATCATCTTCCACAAAGTCCTTTTCTTTGGTGAACACTGAAGCAAAGTACTCATTTAATACCTTGCTCAGCTTGTCCATGCTGCCCAGGTATGAATAGAGGATTGGCTGACTGGCAGAAGGCAGAGAGTGGGGATAAAGACGTATTTTTCAAGATGGCAGCCGGTGACTAGTGGTGTGCCTCAGGAGTCTGTGCTCGGACCACAACTTTTCACAATATATATTAATGATCTGGAAGAAGGCACTGTTGCTAAGTTTGCAAAACATACAAAGATCTGTAGAGGGACAGCGTAGTATTGAGGAAGCAGGCGGGCTGCAGAAGGACTTGGACAGGCTAGGAGAGTGGGCAAAGAAGATGGAATACTGTTATGGGCCAGGATTTAGAGAACCCCAAAGTGTATCATGGAGTTCACCTGACCCACAACTTTTAATAGATGGTGCTTATGGGGTGCACATGGGCCTACTCTGCAGGTGTGATGCAACAGAGATCTACAGTACTTTTAAATTAGAATAATGTTTAGTTATGAAACCAGTTAACACTTTATAAACCCACAGGAAACATCTTAACAACTATCAACACCAATAAATCCCCCAAAGAATACATTACTCTCTAAGTAACTCTTAATCTTTCCTTGCAACATCCAGAAGACAAAAAGAACCATTTTAGAACATAGAACATAGAACATTACAGCGCAGTACAGGCCTTTCGGCCCTCGATGTTGCGCCGACCTGTGAAACCACTCTAAAGCCCATCTACGCTATTCCCTTATTGTCCATATGTCTATCCAATGACCATTTGAATGTCCTTAGTGTTGGCGAGTCCACTACTGTTGCAGGCAGGGCATTCCATGCCCTTACTACTCTCTGAGTAAAGAACCTACCTCTGACATCTGTCCCCCTCAATTTAAAGCTATGTCCCCTCGTGCTAGACATCACCATCCGAGGAAAAAGGCTCTCACTGTCCACCCTATCCAATCCTCTGATCATCTTGTATGCCTCAATGAATTCACCTCTTAACCTTCTTCTCTCTAAAGTAAACAGCCTCAAGTCCCTCAGCCTTTCCTCATAAGATCTTCCCTCCATACCAGGCAACATTCTGGTAAATCTCCTCTGCACCCTTTCCAATGATTCCACATCCTTCCTATAATTCAGCGACCAGAATTGCACGCAGTACTCCAAATGCGGCCACACCAGAGTTTTGTACAGCTGCAACATGACCTCATGGCTCCGAAACTCAATCCCTCTATCAATAGAAGCTAACACACCGTACGCCTTCTTAACAAACCTCTCAACCTGGGTGGCAACTTTCAGGGATCTATGTACATGGACACCGAGATCTCTCTGCTCATCCACACTGCCAAGAATCTTACCATTAGCCTAGTACTCAGTCTTCCTGTTATTCCTTCCAAAATGAATCACCTCACACTTTTCTGCATTAAACTCCATTTGCCACCTCTCAGCCCAGCGCTGCAGCTTATCTATGTCCCTCTGTAACTTGTAACATCCTTCCGCACTGTCCACAACTCCACCGACTTTAGTGTCATCTGCAAATTTACTCACCCATCCTTCTACGCCCTCCTCCAGGTCATTTATAAAAATGACAAACAGCAGTGGCCCCAAAACAGATCCTTCTGCTCCACCACTAGTAACTGGACTCCAGTCTGAACATTTCCCATCAACCACCACCCTTTGTCTCCTTCCAGCAAGCCAATTTCTGATCCAAACTGCTAAATCACCCTGAATCCCATGCCTCCGTATTTTCTGCAGTAGCCTACCATGGCAACAGCTCCTCCACAAACCACCTTCAAATTAGGGTGAGCACACGGACGTATGCAAATTTCCCCCGCAACAGCCAATCAGCATCTCTGCTCTACTGCCCTCTGCTGGATGCTTGTCTTCACTTGAACAGCTAGGGTCTCTTGCTGAGGTACACCTTCAAATTAGGGTGAGCACACGGACGTATGCAAATTTCCCCCACGACAGCCAATCAGCAGCTCCGCTGTACTGCCCTCTGCTGGATCAAGAAGTTAAACCTGATGTCTTTACAGAAAGACATTAGGTTTAACTGCTCTACTGAGAGCAGTTACCACTTTGAAATCACCAAATGAACATTCATAAGCTTGCAAAGATTCATACACATCCTGCTGTGACTGCAGCTTCTCCAAATCTAAAATGAAACTAAACACACCCTGTAGCTGCGAGCCCAAAGTGAAAGTAAAAGCAGACAGGCAGCCCAGCTCCACCCACACTCTGACTTCACTGATAAACACCCATTTCTTAAAAGTACATTCACTACAGCTATTTTATAAACCCCCATTTCTTAAAGGTACTCTCACATGACAATACAATGTGGAAAAGTGTGAGGTTATGCACTTTGGAAGGAGCAATGAAGGCATAGGCTATTTTCTAAATGGGGAAATGCTTAGGAAATCAGAAGCACAAAGGGACTTGGGAGTCCTTGTTCACGATTCTCTTAAGCTAATCTTTACACAGAGAGTGGTGGGTGTGGGGAATGCACTGCCAGCAGAGGTGGTGGAGTCGGAGTCATTAGGGACATTTAAGCGACTCTGAGACAGGCACATGGACAGCAGTAAATTGAAGGGGTGCAGGTTAGGTTGATCTTAGATTAGGATAAATGGTCGGCACAACATCGTGGGCCGAAGTACCTGTATTGTGCTGTACTGTTCTATGTTCTATATTAACGTGCAGGTTCAGTTAGGAAGGCAAATGCAATGTTAGCATTCATGTCGAGAGGGCGAGAATACAAGTACAGGGATGTACTTCTGAGCCTGTATAAGGCTCTGGTCAGACCCCATTTTGAGTATTGTGAGCAGTTTTGGGCCCCGTATCTAAGAAAGGATGTGCTGGCCTTGGAAAGGGTCCACAGGAGGTTCACAAGAATGATCCCTGAAATGAAAAGCATGTCGTATGAGGAACGGTTGAGATCTCTGGGTCTGTACTCGTTAGAGTTTAGAAGGTTGAGGGTGGATCTTATTGAAACTTACAGGATACTTCGAGGCCTGGATAGCGTAGATGTGGAGAGGATGTTTCCACTTGTCAGAAAAACTAGAAGTAGGGTACACAAGTTCAGACTAAAGGGACGATCCTTTAAAACAGAGATGAGGAGGAATTTCTTCAGCCAGTGTGTGATGCATCTGTGGAACTCTTTGGCGCAGAAGGCTGTGGAGGCCAAATCACGGAGTGTCTTTTAGACAGAGATAGATATGTTCCTGATTAATAAGGGGATCAGGGGTTATGGGGAGAAAGTAGGTGAATGGGAATGAGAAAAATATCAGCCATGATTGAATGGCGGAGCAGACTCGATGGGTCGAGTGGCCTAATTCTTCTCCTATGTCTTGTGGTCTTATGATTCACCTTAATCCTACTTGCCAAGGACTTTTCATAACCCCTCCTTGCCCTTCTAATTTCCCGCTTCAGTATCTTTAAACACCTCACGTGATTCGACTGTCCCCACCCTTCTAGACCGTACAAAAGTCTCCCTTTTCTTTTTGACTAGGTACACAATATCCCTTGTTATCAAAGGCTCCCTAAACTTCCCATACTTATTCTTCGTTCTCTTAGGAACGTGACTTTCCTGAATCCCAATCAACTGTCGCTTGAAAGACTCCCACATGTCCGATGTTGATTTACCCTTCCACAGCTGCACCCAATCCAAATTCTTCAATTCCTGTCTAATGTTATTAATGGGTGTTTCTCTGGTTGGCAATCAGTAGCTAGTGGTGTCCCTCAGGGATCAGTATTGGGCCCACAACTGTTCACAATTTACATAGATGATTTGGAGTTGGGGACCAAGGGCAATGTGTCCAAGTTTGCAGACGACACGGGGCAGCACGGTAGCCTTGTGGATAGCACAATTGCTTCACAGCACCAGGGTCCCAGGTTCGATTCCGGCTTGGGTCACTGTCTGTGCGGAGTCTGCACATCCTCCCCGTGTGTGCGTGGGTTTCCTCCGGGTGCTCCGGTTTCCTCCCACAGTCCAAAGATGTGCGGGTTAGGTGGATTGGCCATGATAAATTGCCCTTAGTGTCCAAAATTGCCCTTAGTGTTGGGTGGGGTTACTGGGTTACGGTGATAGGGTGGCGGTGTAGACCTTGGGTAGGGTGCTCTTTCCAAGAGCCGGTGCAGACCCGATGGGCTGAATGGCCTCCTTCTGCACTGTAAATTCTATGATAATCTATGATAATCTAAGATAAGTGGTAAAGCAAAAAGCGCAGAGGATACTGGAAGTCTGCAGAGGGATTTGGATAGGCTAAGTGAATGGGCTAGGGTCTGGCAGATGGAATACAATGTTGACAAATGTGAGGTTATCCATTTTGGTAGGAATAACAGCAAAAGGGATTATTATTTAAATGATAAAATATTAAAACATGCTGCTGTGCAGAGAGACCTGGGTGTGCTAGTGCATGAGTCACAAAAAGTTGATTTACAGGTGCAACAGGTGATTAAGAAGGCAAATGGAATTTTGTCCTTCATTGTTAGAGGGATGGAGTTTAAGACTAGGGAGGTTCTGCTGCAATTGTATAAGGTGTTAGTGAGGCCACACCTGGAGTATTGTGTTCAGTTTTGGTCTCCTTACTTGAGAAAGGACGTACTGGCACTGGAGGGTGTGCAGAGGAGATTCACTAGGTTAATCCCAGAGCTGAAGGGGTTGGATTACGAGGAGAGGTTGAGTAGACTGGGACTGTACTCGTTGGAATTTAGAAGGATGAGGGGGGATCTTATAGAAACATATAAGATTATGAAGGGCATAGATAGGATACATGCGGGCAGGTTGTTTCCACTGGCGGGTGAAAGCAGAACTAGGGGGCATAGCCTCAAAATAAGGGGAAGTAGATTTAGGACTGAGTTTAGGAGGAACTTCTTCACCCAAAGGGTTGTGAATCTATGGAATTCCTTGCCCAGTGAAGCAGTAGAGGCTCCTTCATGAAATGTTTTTAAGATAAAGATAGACAGTTTTTTGAAGAATAAAGGGATTAAGGGTTATGGCGTTCAGGCCGGAAAGTGGAGCTGAGTCCACAAAAGATCAGCCATGATCTCATTGAATGGTGGAGCAGGCTCGAGGGGCCAGATGGCCTACTCCTGCTCCTAGTTCTTATGTTTTTATGTTATCGTAATTTGCCTTTCCCCAGTTGAGCACCTGAACACGAGGGTTACTCACATCCCTGTCCAGGAACTGTGGTCACCAGTCCCAAGATGTTCCCCTACTGAAACCTCAACCACATGATCAGACTCATTCCCCAATACCAGATTTTGTACTCCCCCCTTCCCTAGTTGGACTATTTATATATTGCATCAAGAAGGCTTCCTGAATACACCTTACAAACTGCCCCATCCAAACCCCTAGCACTAAGTGAGTCTCAGTCAATATAGGGGAAATTAAAATCCCCTACCACAACAACCCTGTTACTTTTGCACCTATCCAAAATCTCTCTACCTGCTCCTCTATCTCTCGCTGGCAGTTGGGGGCCTGTAATAAACGCCCAACCTTGTGATTGCCCCCTTCCTGTTCCTGTCCCAGATTACCTCATTATATGAGCCCTCCAAGGCGTCCTCCTGCAGTAAGGCTATAATATTCTCCTTAACCAGTAATGCAACTCTCCCACCCCTTTTACATCCCCCTCTATCTCTCCTGAAAAATCTATGTACCCCAATGATCAGCTGCCAATCCTGCCCTTCCTTTAACCATGTTTCTGTGATAGCCACAACATCGTAATTCCAAGTACTAATTATGTGCTCTAAGTTCATCTGCCTTACCCACTATACTTCTAGGAGTACAGGTCCACAGGTCATTGAAAGGGGCAACACAGGTGGAGAAGGTAGTCAAGAAGGCATACGGCATGCTTGCCTTCATTGGCCGGGGCATTGAGTATAAGAATTGGCAAGTCATGTTGCAGCTGTATAGAACCTTAGTTAGGCCACACTTGGAGTATAGTGTTCAATTCTGGTCGCCACACTACCAGAAGGATGTGGAGGCTTTAGAGAGGGTGCAGAAGAGATTTACCAGAATGTTGCCTGGTATGGAGGGCATAAGCTATGAGGAGCGATTGAATAAACTCGGTTTGTTCTCTCTGGAACGAAGGAGGTTGAGGGGCGACCTGATAGAGGTATACAAAATTATGAGGGGCATAGACAGAGTGGATAGTCAGAGGCTTTTCCCCAGGGTAGAGGGGTCAATTACTAGGGGGCATAGGTTTAAGGTGAGAGGGGCAAGGTTTAGAGTAGATGTACGAGGCAAGTTTTTTACGCAGAGGGTAGTGGGTGCCTGGAACTCACTACCGGAGGAGGTAGTGGAAGCAGGGACGATAGGGACATTTAAGGGGCATCTTGACAAATATATGAATAGGATGGGAATAGAAGGATACGGACCCAGGAAGTGTAGAAGATTGTAGTTTAGTCGGGCAGTATGGTCGGCACGGGCTTGGAGGGCCGAAGGGCCTGTTCCTGTGCTGTACATTTCTTTGTTCTTTGTTCTTTGAAACAAATACACTTCAAACCACTGCTTTTGATCTGACAGGGTGATGTTGTTTTCTTATTTTTGTTCTCCAGTTATTACACCTTCTAAGCTAGTGCTCTGCCTTCCCACCCCTCTGCCATACTAGTTTAAATTCTCCCAAGTGACTCAAGCAAACTTCCCATCCAGGATATTGGTGGCCCTCCAGTTTAGATGCAACCCGTCCTTCTTGTACAGGTCGCACCTGTCCTGGAATAGATCCCAGTGGTCCAGAAAACTGAAACCCTCCTTCCTTCACCACCAGTTTAGCCACGCATTTAGCTGCACCATCGTCCTATTTCTAGCCTCTCAGGCACATGGCACAGGGACTAATCCTGAGATGACAACCCTAGAGGTCCTGCGTTTTAGCTTACTGCCTAACTCCCTGAATTCCTTCTGCAGGGCCTCATCACTCTTCCTGTCTATGCCGTTAATACCTATGTGTACTACGACGTCTGGCTGTAAACCCTCCCCCTTCAGGATGTACTGTGTTCGTTCAGCGACATCCTTGACCCTGGCACCAGTAGGCAACATACCATCCTGGAGTCTCTTTCCCCCACAGAAGCACCTATCTGTGCCCCTTACTATAGAGTCCCCTATAACAATCGCTCTCTTGAACTTTGCCCTCCCCTGCTGAGCAACAGAGCCAGTTGTGGTACCACTGTTCAGGCTGCTGTTGTTTTCCCCTGATAAGCTATCCCGCCCCCAACAGTATCCAAAATGGTATACCTGTTAGAGAGGGCGACAGCCACAAGGGATTCCTACATTGCCTGCCTGCCCTTTCCAGCGGTCACCCATCTGTCTGCCTGCACCTTGGGTGTGACCACGTCTCTATAACTCCTATCTATGACGCTTTCCGCCACGTGCATGCTCCTAAATGCACCCAACTGCTACACCAACCGAACCACGCGGTTTGTGAGGAGCTGCCATTCGTTACACTTGCTGCAGACGTAGTGGACCAGAATACTGGTAGCGTCATGGATCTGCCACATCTCAGTTAGAGCACTGCACCCCGCTGAGTGACATTTAAGCACTAGTTGATTAATTCAAAATAATCACTTAATTTGTTATTGGATTAAGTCACGATTAACTATTTGGTCCCTGACGCTAGATTTCTACTGTAAAATTTAAATGCTAAAAACTAATCTCTGCCCTCCGGTTTAGTTACTCCTCTATCTAGTTAAGTAATTAGTTTTAATTAGTTTTTTCAATGTTTTTATTTCAAATTTAACACAGGTTCCCTACCACCCAATCTAGCCGCAGCCGTACTGTGATGTCACTTTGTTTCCCCCCCCCACAATTTGAAAACACAGAGACAGAGACACAAATACCACTTATCTCCTCAGACTGCAGTCCCCATTTCTCCCGCTCAGAGACACAGACACAAATACCACTTTCCTCCTCAGACTGCAGTCCCTATTTCGCCAGCTCATAGACACAGACACAAATACCACTTACCTCCTCAGACTGCAGTCCACATTTCTCCCGCTCAGAGACACGGACACAAATACCACTTACCTCCTCAAACTGCAGTCCCCATTTCGCCCGCTCAGAGACACAGACACAAATACCACTTACCTCCTCAGACTGCAGTCCCCATTTCTCCTGCTCATACACACAGACACAAATACCACTTACCTCCTCAAACTGCAGTCTACATTTCTCCTGCTCAGAGACACAGACACAGACACAAATACCACTTACCTCCTCAGACTGTTGAAGGCGGAGCTGTAGTCAATAAAGAGGAGTCTGATCTGTAGGAGTCAATAAATAGGAGTCTGAATAGGAGTTCTTCATCCGTATAAATTTAAATCCTGCTCAATCAGCTGAGGAGCGGGGGAAAAAGGGAGACTTTCCACCGTTCCTCATCTGGTGTGAAGAATTTCTTGATCATGTCACTAGACATCACCATCCGAGGAAAAAGGCCCTCACTGTCCACCCTATCCAATCCTCTGATCATCTTGTATGCCTCAATTAAGTCACCTCTTAACCTTCTTCTCTCTAACGAAAACAGCCTCAAGTCCCTCAGCCTTTCCTCATAAGATCTTCCCTCCATACCAGGCAACATTCTGGTAAATCTCCTCTGCACCCTTTCCAATGCTTCCACATCCTTCCTATAATGCGGCGATCAGAATTGCACGCAATACTCCAAATGCGGCCGCACCAGAGTGTTAACAACCCTCTCAACCTGGGTGGCAACTTTCAGGGATCTATGTACATGGACACCGAGATCTCTCTGCTCATCCACACTGCCAAGAATCTTACCATTAGCCCAGTACTCAGTCTTCCTGTTATTCCTTCCAAAATGAATCACCTCACACTTTTCTGCATTAAACTCCATTTGCCACCTCTCAGCCCAGCGCTGCAGCTTATCTATGTCCCTCTGTAACTTGTAACATCCCTCCGCACTGTCCACAACTCCACCGACTTTAGTGTCATCTGCAAATTTACTCACCCATCCTTCTGCGCCCTCCTCCAGGTCATTTATAAAAATGACAAACAGCATTGGCCCCAAAACAGATCCTTGTGGTACACCACTAGTAACTGGACTCCAGTCTGAACATTTCCCATCAACCAACCACCCTTTGTCTTCTTCCAGCTAGCCAATTTCTGATCCAAACTGCTAAATCACCCTGAATCCCATGCCTCCGTCGTTTCTGCAGTAGCCTACCATAGGGAACCTTATCAAACGCTTTACTGTCAATGATTTGTGCACACAAGACCTCGGGACGCTTCTACACATCTTTTAAAATTCTCTCCTTTATTTTATAGTGCCTTTCTTCACTCTTCCTATCAAAATGTACTATTCTATACTTCTCTCCATCTGCCATGTGTCTGCCCTTTCTACCAGACTGTTTTATGTCCTCTTGACACCTATCACTATCCTCTTTGCTTCAGAGAGTGTAGTGTTGGGGATGATATATTATCATGGATCGAGCACTGGACAACTAACGTGAATCAGAGTTGGTAAACTGTATTGTTGAAGTGCTGCAGGGATCAGTGCTGGAGTTTCAAGGATGGCACAGTCTTAGTACTGCTGCCTCACAGCGCCAGGGACCCAGGTTGAATTCCGGTCTTGGGTGACGTCTGTGGAATTTGTACGTTCTCCCCGTGTACTCCACAGTCCACAGATGTGCAGGTTAGATAGATTGGCCAAGCTAAATTGCCCCTTAGTGTCCAAAAAAAGATGTGTAGGTTAGGTCAAAGGTTTTTGGGATAGGACTGGGGAGTGAGCTTGGGTGGAGTGCTCTTTCAGGGGATCGGTACAGACTTGATGCGTCAAATGGCCTCCTTCTGCACTGTAGGAATTCTATGTTTCTATGTTCTATGTTTCTATTTACAATCTGTATGAATGATTTCAACAAAGGGACCGCGTTTGTTGTAGCCAAATTTGTTGATGATACAAAGATAGGTGGGAAAGCCAGTTGTGAGGAGGATGTAAAGGTTCATTGAGTGGGTAAAGATTTGACAGGGTATAATATAGAAAAATATGAGATTGTCCACTTTGGCAGGAAGAATAGAAAAACAAAATATTATTTAGATGGAAATAGACTGCAGAGTGCTACTGGACAGAGGATCTGGATGTCCTTACACATGAGTCACAAAAACGTAGCATGCAGATATAGCAAGTGATTAGGAAGCTAGTGGAATGTTGCCCTTCATTGCAAAGGGGATAGAGTATATAAAAATCAGGAAGTCTTTGTAAGGCTTTTGTAAGACCACAATTATAGTGCTGTGTAAAGCTTTGGTCTCCTTACTTGAGGACAGATATACTTGCATTGGAATCAGTCCCGGGAAGGTTCACTAGGCTGATTCCTGGGATGAAGGGGTTGTTTTTTGAGGAATATTTGAGCAGTTTGGGCCCATGCTCAGTGAAGTTTAGGCACGGTAGCACAGTGGTTAGCACTGTTGCTTCACAGCTCCAGGGTCCAAGATTTGATTCCCGGCTTGGGTCATTGTGTGGAGTTTGCATGTTTTTCCTGTGTCTGTGTGGATTTCCTCCGGGTGCTCCGGTTTCCACCCACATGTCCCGAAAGACGTGCTGTTAGGTAATTTGGACATTCTGAATTCTCTGTCTGTGTACCCGGCACCGGAATGTGGCGACTATGGGCTTTTCACAGAAACCTCATTGCAGTGTTAATGTAAGCCTACTTGTGACAATAAAGATTAAAAAAAAACATTATTAAAAGAGTGCGAGGTGATTTTATGAAAACATACAAGATTCTGAAGGAACTTGACAGGGTAGATGCTGAATGTTTCCCCTCCTTGTCTAGAATTGGGTGTTACAGTTAAAATAAAAAGTCTCCAATTTAAAACGGAGACCAGGAGAAATGTCTTCTCTCAGAGATTTGTTAATCTTAGGAGTTACCTTCCTCAGAGAGCTGTGGAGGCTGTGTCATTGACAAATTCAAGGCTGAGATGGACAGATTTTTAATTGGCACGGGTTAAGGAGGGCCGGCAGGCAGGTAAGTGGTGCTGAGGCCCCACCAAGATCGACTATGATCTTATCAAATCATGGAACAGGCTTGAGGGGTCAAAAAGCCTACTCCTGCTTCAATATCTTCTTATTTTATAATCTGTTACAGTTCACAATACTCCCAAGTTTCCTGTATTTTAAAAAAGAATTTAGAGACCCAATTATTTTTTTCCAATTAAGGGGTAATTTAACATGGCCAATCCACCTATTGATTGATTGATTGATTGATTGATTGATTTGATTTATTGTCACATGTACCAAAGTACAGTGAAAAGTATTTTTCTGCGGCCGAGGGAACGTACACAGTACTTACAGTAGTAGACAAAAGAATAATCAACAGAGAACATTGACAAATGGTACATCGACAAACAGTGATTGGTTACAGTGTGGAATATGGGATCAAACAAAACAAATACATGATCACCTAACCTACGCATCTTTGGGTTATGGGGCTGAAACCCATGCAGACACGGGGAGAATGTGCAATCTCCACATGGACAAAGTTTCCTGTGTTCTGCAAATTTTGAGATTGTACCTTGCACACAAAAGTCAACGTCTAGATTCATGATTAGTGTTGGGTGGAGTTAATGGGTTATGGGGATAGGGTGGAGGTGTTGACCTTGGGTAGGGTGCTCTTTCCAAGAGCCGGTGCAGACTCGATGGGCCGAATGGCCTCCTTCTGCACTGTAAATTATATGATTTGTATCCAAAAGAGCAGACGTCTTAAGACTAAGCTGTAACCAACGGGAAACCTTCCTCCAGTCCAAAAACAAACATTCACTTCCCTGTTTCCTGTCATTCAGCCAATGTCCTAGCCATGGGCTGAACTTTGCTGTTATGTGGCCCTTCATAAAAACATTTTGGAAGTCAGTGTACACCACATTAACTGCAGTGCCTTTGTCAATCCTCTCTGTTCATCAACAAACTCTATGACCATTGAGTTTTTAAAATATATTCTCCAGTGTGTGAATGTATCCTAGGGGATTGGGACTGCAGAAGCTGTAACGTGTGCTTCTCTTCGCTCTGCTTACCTCGGCTTGTGTTGTTTTGTTGCAGGATTTGGAGTGTTTGCTGGGTTTGAGGAGCCAGCGTGATAATGGATGATCGGTGTACAGGTACTTTCATACAATCAGCAGCCACATGTTCTCCATAGCAATGTGAAATGACAGTGCACTGGAGGTAACTAGTGCCGGGTTTCTACATGTTGCGTGTAGTCATACCCATATTGTTCAGCTGCTTCCTCTTTTCGATCTCTCACTGACTCTCAGTTCTGTGGGCTGTGTCTGACTTAGTGTCCTGGGCGCAAGAGAGGTAACTGAGTGTGAGTGCAGGAGACATCACAACTAAATTCTGTTCTCACCCCACCATCTCTGTAGGGGCCATGCACAATGATCAATAGAGGAGCAGTGAGCAAGCCTGAACTTCCCCATCCCAACCTCAGTTCGGGCAGCTCTGTAAATTTGGTGGTTTCTATATATTCTTCTTCAAGGTATTGTTGTGGCAGTGCATGTTCGAGTCATGCCTGAGCCCCAAACCTTTCCTATGTGGGACGCTGACAGGATTGTATTGAGAGCTATGACACAATTTGTTTAAGATTGCACTTTTACCAATGTTAGAAAGTGAAAACACCCCACACAACAGACCCTAGAGAGTCCAGTGCTTTCGAAAAATAATATGCACTTCATACCAAACGACCATCATTGTTACTTTTGGATTGAATCATCTCTCCTGTTGGTAAACGATGCGGTAGCTCGACAGAACTGTTGTATACAAAGGTTTCATTTCTCTAATATTTAGCGGTTGTTTCTGTGCGTCTGTATTGATGCTCGGGCCTCATCCCCTCAGTCACTTGAGAAAGGCCATTTGAGCGTCTAACTCAGGAATTTCCAAACTGGGGTCCACAGAACCCAGGGGGTCTGTGACAAGATGTAGCCATCTGGGATGGCCACTTTCAACATATAAAATGGACACTCGCAGAGCATACAGGGAAAAATGGACAATGCAAAGTAACAAGCAGGCACAGAGCCTGAATGTATATTTGGAAGGCAGTCTGCAGACAGAACCGAAACTCTTGGCCGATTTGCACATTGATGGCCCATCTCCGATAAACAAAAGACTAGTGCTCAGGTAGCCGATACCGTCCCAGACATTCCAGCGCCACTACCCCACCAAGGAGATACAAACAAAGCAATGCCAATGGCCACTTAGGACACGCCCAGCCATCAAGGCACCCGCCCCTTTATTGGCTCAGATCGATGGCGGTGATCGAGAAGCTGCCCAATTGATTAGGACCAAGTTTAAGGCCCGCCTAAAAGCGCGCGAAGCCCCCCCGAGTATAAGGAGGAACCCCGCCATGTGTTTGTTCTCTTGGAATCGGCTCTTGTTATAACCTGCCTACTTACCATTGGCTGGGGACTAATGACTATCCCACAATCCTGTGGGAGTATGAGCTTCCCCAATGAGGGGGGCGGAGAAACCACTAGTAAACTCCTAGTATAAATAAGCTGGCCAGTTCAGGAACCAGGAGGAAGGAGTATGTAGCAAGGGAAGTTACTGCTACTGTTATGTATATATGTTAGTAAATAAATGTTGTTACTTTGTATCCTTAAAACTCGTGCTGGATTCTTCGTGGCCCTTACAAAACTGGCGACGAAGGTAAAAGTGAATAGCTGTCTACACTGCTGAAGCCACCTCCCTGGATTTTTGTTGGATACAGGTTGGAAGTTGTTTTCTATTATACCATGACTCTGTACGGACGTTTGGATGTTTTTGATGCTGCGCTGGAAAGCTGGAACCAGTACACACAACGGATGCGTTACTATTTCCGGGCAAACAATATCACCGAAAACGAGCGCCAGGTGGTCATATTGCTCACCGCCTGCGGCCCGCATACGTTTGGGGTGATTAGGAGCCTTACGTACCCAGCTGCGCCGGACACCAAAACGTTTGATGAACTTGTGAATATAGTGGGGCAACACTTTAACTCAACCCCGTCCACGATAGTCCAGCGTTACCGGTTTAATACCGCTGAGAGGACCCCTGGAGAATCCCTTGCCGATTTTCTATCCAGGCTACGCAGGATTGCGGAGTACTGTGACTGGTGAGACCTTGTCAGAAATGTTACGCGACCGTTTGGTTTGCGGTATTTTTTAAAAAAAATATTTTATTGAAAATTTTTGGCCAACCATCACAGTACATTGTGTATCCTTTACACAGTAATATAACAATGGCCAGTTTTATAAACAAGAAATAAATAATATATAAACAAAAACAAAACTAAATGGCAACTGCCTTGTCCCAGATAAATATTCTCCAAAAATATGTTTTAACAGTCCAATATACAATTGTCTATAACAACAACCTATACATATTATACTTATATATTAACATCCCTGAGAATCCCTCTGGTTCCTCTTTCCCCCCCCCCCCCGCTGGGCTGCTGCTGCTGTCTTCTTCTCTTCCATTCCCTCTATCTTTCTGTGAGGTATTCGACGAACGGTTGCCACCGCCTGGTGAACCCTTGAGCCGATCCCCTTAGGACGAACTTAATCCGTTCCAGCTTTATAAACCCTGCCATGTCATTTATCCAGGTCTCCACACCTGGGGGCTTGGCTTCCTTACACATCAACAGTATCCTGCGCCGGGCTACTAGGGACGCAAAGGCCAAAACATCAGCCTCTCTCGCCTCCTGCACTCCCGGCTCTTCTGCAACCCCAAATATAGCCAACCCCCAGCTTGGTTCGACCTGGACCCCCACTACCTTCGAAAGCACCTTTGTCACCCCCACCCAAAACCCCTGTAGTGCCGGACATGACCAGAACATGTGGGTGTGATTCGCTGGGCTTTTCGAGCATCTCGCACACCTATCCTCTACTCCAAAAAATTTGCTAAGCCGTGTTCCAGTCATATGCGCCCTATGTAACACGTTAAATTGTATCAGGCTTAGCCTGGCACACGAGGACGATGAGTTTACCCTACTTAGGGCATCAGCCCACAGCCCCTCCTCAATGTCCTCCCCCAGCTCTTCTTCCCATTTCCCTTTCAGCTCGTCTACCATAATCTCCTCCTCGTCTCTCATCTCCCTATATATGTCTGACACCTTACCGTCCCCCATCCATGTCTTTGAGATCACTCTGTCCTGCACCTCCTGCGTCGGGAGCTGCGGGAATTCACTCACCTGTTGCTTCGTAAAAGCCGTCAGTTGCATATACCGGAATGCATTCCCTTGGGGCAACCCATATTTTTCTGTCAGCGCTCCCAGACTTGCAAACGTCCCATCTACAAACAAATCTCTCAATTGTGTTACTCCTGCTCTTTGCCATGTTCCAAATCCCCCATCCATTCTCCCCGGAGCAAACCTATGATTATTTCTTATCGGGGACCACACCGAGGCTCCCGTCGTTCCCCTATGCCGTCTCCATTGCCCCCAAATTTTCAGAGTAGCCACCACCACCGGGCTTGTGGTGTATTTCTTCGGTGAGAACGGCAACGGCGCCGTCACCATGCCTTGTAGGCAAGTCCCCCTACAGGACGCCTTCTCCAATCTCTTCCACGCCGCTCCCTCCTCTTCTCTCATCCACTTACATACCATTGAGATGTTGGCGGCCCAGTAGTACTCACTCAGGCTCGGTAGCGCCAGCCCCCCCCTATCCCTACTACGCTGCAAAAATCCCTTCCTCACTCTCGGGGTCTTCCCGGCCCACACAAAACTCATGATACTCTTCTCAATCCTTTTGAAAAAAGCCTTCGTGATCACCACCGGGAGGCACTGAAACACAAAGAGGAATCTCGGGAGGACCACCATTTTAACCGCTTGTACGCTCCCTGCCAGTGACAGGGATACCATGTCCCATCTCTTGAAGTCCTCCTCCATCTGTTCCACCAACCGCGTTAAGTTTAACCTATGCAATGTACCCCAATTCTTGGCTATCTGGATCCCCAAGTAGCAAAAGTCCCTTGTTACCTTCCTCAACGGTAAGTCTTCTATATCTCTGCTCTGCTCCCCTGGATGCACCACAAACAGCTCACTTTTCCCCATGTTCAGCTTATATCCTGAAAATTCTCCAAACTCCCCAAGTATCCGCATTATCTCTGGCATCCCCTCCGCCGGGTCCGCCACATACACCAATAAATCGTCCGCGTAAAGAGATACCCGGTGTTCCTCTCCTCCCCTGAGTACTCCCCTCCACTTCCTGGAACCCCTCAATGCTATTGCCAGGGGCTCAATCGCCAGTGCAAACAATAATGGGGACAGAGGACATCCCTGCCTCGTCCCTCTATGGAGCCGAAAATACGCAGACCCCCGTCCATTCGTGACCACGCTCGCCATCGGGGCCTTATACAGCAGCTGTACCCATCTAATATACCCATCTCCAAAGCCAAATCTCCTCAACACCTCCCACAAATAATCCCACTCCACTCTATCAAATGCTTTCTCGGCATCCATCGCCACCACTATCTCCGCTTCCCCCTCTGGTGGGGGCATCATCATTACCCCTAGCAGCCTCCGTATATTCGTATTCAGCTGTCTCCCCTTCACAAACCCAGTTTGGTCCTCATGGACTACCCCCGGGACACAATCCTCTATCCTCATTGCCATTACCTTGGCCAGAATCTTAGCGTCTACATTTAGGAGGGAAATAGGTCTATAGGACCCGCATTGCAGCGGGTCTTTTTCCTTCTTTAGGAGAAGCGATATCGTTGCCTCCGACATAGTTGGGGGCAGCTGTCCCCTTTCCTTCGCCTCATTAAAGGTTCTCATCAGTATCGGGGCAAGCAAGTCCACATATTTCCTATAAAATTCGACTGGAAATCCATCCGGTCCCGGAGCCTTCCCCGCCTGCATACTCCTAATTCCTTTCACTACTTCCTCTATCTCGATCTGTGCTCCCAGTCCCACCCTCTCCTGCTCCTCCACCTTAGGAAATTCCAGCCGGTCCAGGAAGCACATCATTCTCTCCTTCCCATCCGGGGGCCGAGCTTCGTATAATCTTTTATAGAATGCCTTGAACACTCCATTCACTCTCTCCGCTCCCTGCTCTATCTCTCCTTCCTCATCCCTCACTCCCCCTATTTCCCTCGCTGCTCCCCTTTTCCTCAATTGGTGTGCCAGCAACCTGCTCGCCTTCTCCCCATACTCATACTGTACACCCTGTGCCTTCCTCCACTGTGCTTCTGCAGTACCCGTTGTCAGCAAGTCAAATTCTACGTGTAACCTTTGCCTTTCCCTGTACAGTCCCTCCTCCGGTGCCTCCGCATATTGCCTGTCCACCGTCAGAAGTTCTTGTAGCAACCGCTCCCGTTCCCTACTCTCCTGCTCTCCTTTATGTGCCCTTATTGATATCAGCTCCCCTCTAACCACTGCCTTCAGCGCCTCCCAGACCACTCCCACCTGGACCTCCCCATTATCATTGAGTTCCAAGTATTTTTCAATGCACCCCCTCACCCTTAGACACACCCCTTCATCTGCCATTAGTCCCATGTCCATTCTCCAGGGTGGGCGCCCTTCTGTTTCCTCCCCTATCTCCAAGTCTACCCAATGTGGAGCGTGATCCGAAATGGCTATAGCCGTATACTCCGTCCCCCTCACCTTCGGGATCAACGCCCTTCCCAAAACAAAAAAGTCTATTCGCGAATAAACTTTGTGGACATAGGAGAAAAACGAAAACTCCTTACTCCTAGGTCTGCTAAATCTCCACGGGTCTACTCCTCCCATCTGCTCCATAAAATCTTTAAGCACCTTGGCTGCAGCCGGTCTCCTTCCAGTCCTGGATCTCGACCTGTCCAGCCCTGGCTCCAGCACCATATTAAAATCTCCCCCATTACCAACTTTCCCACCTCTAGGTCCGGGATGCGTCCTAGCATGCGCCTCATAAAATTGGCATCATCCCAGTTCGGGGCATATACGTTCACCAAGACCACCGCCTCCCCCTGTAATTTGCCACTCACCATCACGTATCTGCCCCCGCTATCCGCCACTATAGTCTTTGCCTCAAACATAACCCGCTTCCCCACTAGTATAGCCACCCCCCTGTTTTTCGCATCTAGCCCCGAATGAAACACCTGCCCCACCCATCCTTTGCGTAGTCTAACCTGGTCTATAAGTTTCAAGTGCGTCTCTTGTAACATAACCACGTCTGCCTTAAGTTTCTTAAGGTGTGCGAGTACTCGTGCCCTCTTTATCGGCCGTTCAGCCCTCTCATATTCCACGTGATCAACCGGGTTGAGGGGCTTTTTACCCCCCCCCCTTGTCGATTAGCCATCCCCTTTTTCCAGCTCCTCACCCGGTTCCCACGCAGCTGTGTCCCCCCCAGGCGGTGCCCCCCCCGCCCACCCCACCCCATTCCGGCTCCCCCCTCTCCCCAGCAGCAGCAACCCAGTAACTCCCCCCCCCCCCCCCCGCTAGATCCCGCACTAGCGTAGTTACACCCCCCATGTTGCTCCCAGAAGTCAGCAAACTCTGGCCGACCTCGGCTTCCCCCCCGTGACCTCGGCTCGCACCGTGCGACGCCCCCTCCTTCCTGCTTCCCTATTCCCGCCATGATTATCATAGCGCGGGAACCGAGCCCGCGCTTCCCTTTTGGCCCCGCCCCGCCAGGCCAACGCCCCCCCAGGCCAACGCCCCATCTCCTCCACCTCCCTTCCTCCCTCCACCACCACCTGTGGAAGAGAGAAAAGTTACCGCATCGCAGGATTAATAACATAAAACTCATCTTTCCCCCCTTTTTCCCCCCTCTTCGCCCCCCATACTCGCCCCACCACTTTGTTTCAAACGTTCTTTTTTAATAACCCGCTTATTCCAGTTTTTCTTCCACAATAAAAGTCCACGCCTCATCCGCCGTCTCAAAGTGCCTCCCTTGATATGTGACCCACAGTCTTGCCGGTTGCAGCATTCCAAATTTTATCTTTTTGTGAAGCACCGCCTTGGCCCGATTAAAGCTCGCCCTCCTTCTCGCCACCTCCGCACTCCAGTCTTGATATACGCAGATCACCGCGTTCTCCCACTTACTGCTCCGAGTTTTCTTTGCCCATCTAAGGACCGTCTCTTTGTCCTTAAAACGGAGGAATCTCACCACTATGGCTCTAGGAATTTCTCCTGCTCTCGGTCCTCGCACCATCACTCGGTATGCTCCCTCCACCTCCAGCGGACCCGCCGGGGCCTCCGCTCCCATTAACGAGTGCAGTATCGTGCTCACATATGCCCCGACGTCTGCTCCTTCTGCACCTTCAGGAAGACCAAGAATCCTTAAATTATTCCTCCTCGCGTTATTCTCCAGCACCTCCAGTCTTTCCACACATCGTTTATGGTGTGCCTCGTGCATCTCCGTCTTCACCACCAGGCCCTGTATATCGTCCTCGTTCTTGGCAGCCTTTGCCTTCACGACCCGAAGCTCCCGCTCCTGGGTCTTTTGCTCATCCTTTAGCCCTTCGATCGCCTGTAATATCGGGGCCAACAGCTCCTTCTTCATTTCCTTTTTAAGTTCTTCCATGCAACATTTCAAAAACTCTTGTTGTTCAGGGCCCCATGTTAAACTGCCACCTTCCGTCGCCATCTTGGTTCTTACTTGCCTTCCTTGCCGCTGCTCCAAAGGATCCACTGCAATCTGGCCACTTCCCTCTCCTTTTTCCATCCGTTTCCAGGGGGGATTCCCTTCTGGTTTACCGCACAGATTAAGAGCAATAAAGTCCGTTCCACCGGGAGCTGCCGAAACGTGCGACTTAGCTGGTCATCGCCGCACCCGGAAGACCTGGTTTGCGGTATTAACAATGCAGCCAACCAGAGAAAGTTGTTAGCGGAGCCAACATTGACTTTTCAACAGGCCATTCAAATAGTCTTGTCCCGAGAGAGCGCAGAGCGAGGAGTACAGGAGCTACAGGGAATGGAAGTGCATGCCTTGGGGCGCAACCCTTTCCGTCCAAAAACGTCCCCCCGCACTCCTGCAGTACCTTGGGCGAGGCAACGTCCGGACCGACGCCAGTGGCCATCGGACATTCCTCCCCGAAGGGAGCCTTCTCCAGAGCCAATGGATGAGGAGCCATGTCCGTGTCAGACTTGTAGGCGCCGACCCCGTCGCGGACGGCGGTCCTGGGGACGCCAGAGGCGCCGTCGTTCCGACCGAAACTGGGACCAGCCCAGGGGCCATAACTGGGACCAGCCCAGAGGCCGTACCTTCCATGTGGATGAACCTGTGGCGACTACTCCTGAGGACGTGGAGACGGAGGACGACTGCCTGCAGCTGCATTGTGTGGCAGCTCCCCGTGTGGCCCCCAATAAGGTGACAGTACGGGTCAATGGCCACCTGCTTGAGATGGAGTTGGTTACTGGCGCAGCGGTCTCCGTGATCGCCCAGAGGACATTCGACCTCATCAAGCAGGGTATACAGACCCTTACACTAACTGACTCACAGGCCAGGTTGGCCACCTACACGGGGGAACCACTGGACATTGCAGGAACTACAATGACCCCTGTTGTCTATGGACGCCAGGAGGGGCGTTTCCCACTTATCATGGTGCGCGGCCATGGGCCCAGCCTGTTGGGTCGGGACTGGTTGCGCCATTTGCGGTTGCAATGGCAGCACATCCTCAAAACAGTTTCTGAAGGGTTGTCTGAGGGGCTCGGATGATACCCAGATGTATTCCAGCCTGGTTTGGGGAAAATAAAAGGGGCCGTAGCCCGTATCCAAGTTGAACCAGGAGCCACGCCGCGCTATTTCCGGGCGCGCCCAGTGCCTTACGCCTTGCTCGAGAAGGTAGAAGGAGAGCTCACTCGTTTGGAGAGTTTGGGTATTATCAGGCCCGTCCGTTTTGCTGACTGGGCAGCACCAATTGTACCTGTAATGAAGCCAAATGCCACAGTTCGCTTGTGTGGCGACTATAAACTTACAGTGAATACAGTTTCCCGACTCGACCGATATCCAATGTCTCGCATAGAGGATCTCTACGCGAAACTTGCAGGTGGACTCTCGTTCACAAAATTAGATATGAGTCACGCCTACCTGCAGTTGGAGCTGGACCCTGCCTCCCGACCATATGTAACGATTAATACACACCGGGGCCTGTATGAATATACACGGTTGCCCTTTGGCGTATCCTCTGCCGTCGTTCCCCTATGCCGTCTCCATTGCCCCCAAATTTTCAGAGTAGCCACCACCACCGGGCTTGTGGTGTATTTCTTCGGTGAGAAAGGCAACGGCGCCGTTCTCACCGAATTAAGGATTAAGAAAGGCGATCTAATTAATCACCACATTTATAGCAATTAAAAGATAGCAACAAAGACCTCTGGAGAAACCAGCCTCTAATTGGATGAGTGTGGATAGCAGAGTGATGGGAAGACAGTCTCGGAATGGAACTCTGAGCGGAGGATTGGGGGGGGAGGATCCAGACTGAGCCTCAGAGCGAGAGAAAGGGAGGATCCAGAGTAAGCCTTGGAGTGAGGGACCGTCCAGCGCGGGCCTCGGTGGTGAGGGGGGGGGGAAATGTGTGAGAGAGTGGGGTCGAGTGTGTGAGAGAGTGGGGTCGAGTGTGTGAGAGAGTGGGGTCGAGTGTGTGAGAGAGAGTGGGGTCGAGTGGGGTCGGGTGTGTGAGAGAGAGTGAGGTCCAGTGTATGAGAGAGAGTGGTGTCGAGTGTGAGAGAGAGTGGGGTCGAGTGTGTGTGAGAGGGAGTTGGGTCGAGTGTGTGTGAGAGAGAGTGGGGTCGAGTGTGTGAGAGAGTGGGGTCGAGTGTGTGAGAGAGTGGGGTCGTGTGTGAGAGAGTGAGGTCGAGTGTGCGAGAGAGTGGGGTCAAGTGTGCGAGAGAGTGGGGTCGAGTGTGTGAGAGAGTGAGGTCGAGTGTGTGAGAGAGTGGGGTCGAGTGTGAGAGAGAGTGGGGTCGAGTGTGTGTGAGGTAGTGGGGTCGAGTGTGAGAGAGTGGGGCCGAGTGTGTGAGAGAGTGGGGCCGAGTGTGTGAGAGAGAGTGGGGTCGAGTGTGTGAGAGAGTGGGGTCGAGTGTGTGAGAGAGTGGGGTCGAGTGTGTGAGAGAGTGGGGTCGAGTGTGTGAGAGAGTGGGGTCGAGTGTGTGAGAGAGTGGGGTCGAGTGTGAGAGAGTGGGGTCGTGTGTGTGAGAGAGAGTGGGGTCGAGTGTGTGTGAGGTAGTGGGGTCGAGTGTGAGAGAGTGGGGCCGAGTGTGTGAAAGAGTGGGGTCATGTGTGTGAGAGAGAGTGGGGTCGAGTGTGTGTGAGAGAGTGGGGTCGAGTGTGTGAGAGAAAGTGGGGCCGAGTGTGTGTGAGAAAGTGGGGTTGTGTGTGTGAGAGAGTGGGGTCGAGTGTGTGAGAGAGAGTGGGGTCGGGTGTGAGAGACTGGGGTCGAGTGTGAGAGAGTGGGGTCGTGTGTGTGAGAGAGTGGGGTCGAGTGTGTGTGAGAGAGTGGGGTCGAGTGTGTGTGAGAGTGTGTGGTTGAGTGTGTGAGAGAGTGGGGTCGAGTGTGTGTGAGAGAGTGGGGTCGAGTGTGTGAGAGAGTGGGGTTGAGTGTGTGAGAGAGGGGGGTTTAGTGTGTGTGTGAGAGAGTGGGGTTTAGTGTGTGTGAGAGGGGGGTTTAGTGTGTGTGAGAGGGGGGGTTTAGTGTGTGTGAGAGAGGGGGCTTTAATTTCATAGAATCGTAGAATTTAGAGTGCAGAAGGAGGCCATTTGGCCCATTGAGTCTGAACCGGCTCTTGGAAAGAGCGTTCTACTTAAACTTTAAAAAATATATATATTTAGTGTACCCAATTAATTTTTTCCAATTAAGGGGCAATTTTGCATGGCCAATTCACCTACCCTGCACATCTTTGGGTTGTGGGGGCGAAACACGGGGAGAATGTGCAAACTCCACACGGACAGTGACCCAGAGCTGGGATCGAACCTGGGACCTCGGCGCCGTGAGGCTGCAGTGTTAACCACTGCCACCGTGCTGCCCTGCATTCTACTTAAACCCTCACCTCCACCCCATCCCTGTAACCCAGTAACCCCAGTTCACCCGTTTTGTACACAAAGTGCAATTTAGCATGGCCAATCCACCTCACATGCACATCTTGGAAAGTGGGAGGAAACCGGAGCACCCGGAAGAAACCCACGCACACACGGGGTGAACGTGCAGACTCAGCACAACAGTGACCCAAGCCGGGAATCGAACCTGGGTCCCTGGAGCTGTGAAGCAACTGTGCTAACCACTGTGCTACCGTGCTGCCCAAGTTCTCTTTGTGCCCTTACTGAACCTGGGGGGGGGTTTAGTGTGCGTGAGAGAGGAGGGTGAGTGTGCGTGAGAGAGGGGAGGGGGGGGTTAATGTGTGTGACAGAGGGGGGGTTAGCGTGCGTGATAGAGGGGGGGTCAGCGTGCGTTAGAGGGGGGTTTAGTGTGCGTCAGAGAGGGGCCTTCGCGTGCGTGAGAGAGGGGCGGTTAGTGTGTGTGAGAGAGGGGGAGATGGTGTGCGTGAGAGAGCGGGATTTAGTGTGTGTGTGTGAAAGGGAGGTGGTTTAGTGTTTATGAGCGAGAGGGGATGGGTGGGGGGGGTAGTGTGCTTGTGTGCGAGGGAGAGGGGGCATGCATGTGTAGTAATGGTTCTGTGACCTGCAAGTATTTGGCTTGCGACGCGGTCTCTTTTGGCACCTCTCTTTACTCTGAGAGGCATAGACAGGGCTTGGAGCTCGTCCACAGCATATCACCTTATCGTGCTGTGACAAACTCTGTGGAGATCACATCACACAGAAAGAGCTGAGCTCCCTTCTGTTTCAACTTACAGAATTAAGTCTTTGTATATTACTTGTCTTTTTTTAGATTCTAAGTGCCCACTTTGCTGCACCTCTGCTTAATCAACATATTGAGCAATTCAAAACAAGCAGTGCAAAAATAGGAATGGGACTAGCAGCAATTGCCTGTACACTGTGTAATTGCTGCAGTGATTAGTAATGAGTTGTTGAGCGTGAAAGGGTTAAGGGTAGGGATGTAGCAGGATGAAGCTGCTGGCCCGATGACCGCACCGTTCTCTCAGCCCTGTGATATGTCTGCTCTTCCCTTCTTTGTGAGAATTGTTTGTTGTGTTGGGTTGAGGAACTGGTGGGCAGGAAGGAGATGCGCTTTTCTCGGGTTCCTTCCTGTGTGTGAGGGAAGCCTTTCCCTTGGCCTGTATCTCAGTGTAGGAGTACACAGTGGGTCCCAAGCAACAAGTGACCTGGAGTTCAGCACTGCAATGTCTCACTGCAGTTGTTGGCCCCAGGGATGACCAGCATCCTCCTTGCCATTGTGTTGACTATCCAGAGGGGCCAAAGTTCAGCAGTTATGATGCTTTCTCGCTGAGCCTGTGGGAATGGGCATCCTCATGCTGTCAGCAGGCTACATTCCTTTGTAAAAAAAAAAAGACTTGCATTTATGTCGAGCTTTTCATGACCTTAGGACGTCTCAAAGCACTTTACAACTAATGAAGTATTTTTTGAAGTGGAGCCACTGCTGTAATGTAGGAAACACAACAGACAATTTATGCACAGCAAGCTCCCACAAACAGCATTGTGATAATGAACAGACAATTTATTATAAATACTCTTGGTTTACGGACAATTACTGACCAGGACACTCGGAGATAGTCCAATGCTCTTAGAATCAGTGAATCCCTATAGTGCAGAAGGAGGCCATTCGGCCCATCGAGTCTGCACCCTATCTATGCCTAATCCCCCACCCTATTCCTGCAACGCCACCCTAAGGGGCAATTTAGCATGGCCAATCCACCTAACCTGCACATCTTTGGAGTGGGAGGAAACTGGAGCACCCGTAGGAAACCAACGCAGACACGAGGAAAACGTGCAGACTCTTGTTCCAGGAGTAGCTGAGAGATTTTTTACAAGGTCCGTGAAGCACTGGAATATTATCCTTGATTATATGCACAAGCGTCTGGAGTTGGACTTGAATTGATTGCCTTCTGACGTGGGTAAGAGAGGGAGAGATAGCACTGAAGCTGCATTTTGCTAAACTTGGTATTTATTACTCGACTGACAGCATTAACTCCTTGCTGTGCTACATATTTAGGGTTCCAGTCTCCCTTTTATTTACACATTTATACATATGGTCTCTTTCTTTCCCACCGGAGTCTCTAGATGATGGCCTGGAGCAGGACCCTTGTTGGTTTGTTGCTGCAATATTGTCTATTGATCAGCATCTCCCTGTTGCTGATTGAGCGTGGCCAAGTTTGTTAGTTCGTCAATGTGAAATTGCTTGCTGTTGGTGCTGCCCATGTGTTGAAATGCTGTGTAATATAATTCAGCAGGAGGCATACAGTAGATGAGCCAGAGCAGCAGTGTAACAGGCTTTAACAGATGGAATCAGTCAAGTAAGGCTTTGTTTGGCTTGGCATGGACTTCGCCTGACTTGCTTTCATCTCTCGGCAACCCGGCCTGTCCCAGCACTGCAAGCTACATTCTGGGACTATCAGATCAAACAATAGTGTAGCCAGCCCAACACAACCAGCTAACCTCACTGAAAGAGGTTTGAGCAGGGACAGCAATCCAGGCTTTTCACTTTTGGAATGATGGTGCATTCATGCCAGGTCACAAGTCAATGAGATAATGTCCATCCCACTTCATCCAACCAATGGCAGAACAAGTTTTGCACACAATGGTCTGGGTCTGTCATTTAGTATGTGTGAAGCTTGCTGCTGACACTTCCTGCCCCACTTGTCATCCCCAGGATATGGGCCAGAGCACTAAAAGGCTCTATTTAAATGCGAGAAAGCCTCTTGTGCAAAACATGTGATGAATGAGCAGTGTTTTACACAGACTGTGCCGAATGTCTCACTTCAATGTCCACATTGTGCTGTATGGATGGAGCTATCCCTCTGTCCCTTCAAAACGACTGTAAAGGAACTGGGCTGCAGAAAGCTCTGATTGTGGGTGGTTGTCAGGCCAGTCTTGGTTTCAGGGACTTTAATAAATTTAATAAATAGCTGGTCTGGGCATGGGTATTGTTGCTCTTATTAGCCTTAGTTTTATTAGCTCTGATTATGTCACCTTTGCTCACGAGTCACCAGGTATCTTTCTGATACCGCCACGTAGTTCAAGCTCAAGTTATGATTAATAAGACAGCACACTGCTTAGTAAGATTGAAATCAACGGTCATTTATTATGTACAGCAATAAATACTTACACAATAATCCTACTTTCTATATCACTACCTACCACTACTGGCCAATACTTAACTTTTGGGGATGGCCCACCACGTCAGGGAAACGAATGGCTTATCGAATTGGGTCTGGCCTGCGGTATTCAAAAGGCTGATACGGGTCGATGGCTAGGAGTCTCTATCGGGTAGCGATCGCTGGAGTCAAACTTACGGTTTCTGGTCGATGTTCTTGCGAAGGTTGCAAGCAGGAGAAGAAGGGAGAGAAGGGTTGATCTGAACTTGGCCCCTCAATTTATAGGGCCCAGGGGCTTCCCGCCCCTTGGGGCGGACCTTGACCCTGAGTCCCAAGTGATTGGACTTGTTCCCAATCACTGGGTTCGATATGCTCCAATAACGGGGCGATTCCTCGATCGTTCACCTGTCTTTGTCTCGGCCACTGCTGGCGCCGAGAGGTCTGGCCTGGCATTCAATTGCTAATATGTTGCAATTGTTCCCGGGGATAGCCGCTTAAACTGCAGATGTCTGGGTTGATGTGCTGCTAATGGTCGCAGGTATCGATCTGGGCCGACTTCCCCAGAGCCGAATACGCTATTCTGTCTGCAGATGTCCGTTTGTGCCCTGTTGGCTGCTTTTCCCATCAGCCTTTTTGGTTAGCCATTTTATATCCGGTTTTGGCCAAATTAATCGGGAATCAGCCATTTTAGGTGGCTACAGTATGAGGTGAGCAGGGCTCGGAGGTGGCTCCTGCACAATTATCCAAAGACATTGCTACACTTTTTGCTATCCAGGTGGTTAGTTACTTCAGTTGTGTGTGGCTGGGGACAGCTATGTGGGCCGTGTGATTGTAGTTACGAATCTGCCTGTGGCCAAACCCTGGATCTCAATCACACTACAGCAAGGATGTGTTACTGAGGCAGTGTACAATCTCCCAGCAACTGCTCATACAACAACAAAAGCGTGGGGGAGACTAAACCAAAGAACTGGGCAGTTGAGGGCACTCCAGCCCTGTAGAAAAAACAAATGTTGCTGCATTTCGATTCTAAACTGCACTCTCCCATCTTTTGAATCTAATTCTCTCACTTTCCACAGACTGGTACTGAAGGCATTCTTCTGCAAGTATGATTCCACAAACACTGACTTTCACTGAAGTACAGTTCCACACATGGTCTCTCATTGGGGGCAGTTCTACACGTCAACTGCACTGAATCCTACTGGGGTACAGTTCCACACACACACACTGGCTCTCACTGGGGTACAATTCATAAAACCATAGAATTTACAGTGCAGAAAGAGGCCGTTCGGACCATCGAAATTGCACCGGTCCTTGGAAAGAGCACCCTACTTAAGCCACTCCATCACAGTAACCCCACCTAACCTTTTGGACACTAAAGGGAAATTTATCATGGCCAATCCATCTAACCTGCACATCTTTGGACTGCCAGAGGAAATTGGAGCACCCGGAGGAAACCCACACAGACCGTCATCCGAGGCCGGAATTGAACCCGGGATCTGGATCTGGAGTGCAAACCACTGTGCCACAATGCTTTGACAAGACACTGACTCTCACTGGGGACAGTTCCACACACACTGACTCTCACTGGGGGACAGTTCCACACACACTGACGCTCACTGGGGGACAGTTCCACACACACTGACTCTCACTGGGGGACAGTTCCAGAAACACTGACTCTCACTGGGAGACAGTTCCACATACACTGACTCTCACTGGGGGACAGTTCCACACACACTGACTATCACTGGGGGACAGTTCCACACAAACTGACTGTCACTGGGGGACAGTTCCACACCCACTGACTCTCACTGGGGGACAGTTCCAGAAACACTGACTCTCACTGGGAGACAGTTCCACATACACTGACTCTCACTGGGGGACAGTTCCACACACACTTACTCTCACTGGGGTACAATTCCACACACACTGACTTTCACAGGGGTACAGTTCCACACACACTGACTCTCACTGGGGGACTGTTCCACGCGCACTGGTTCTCACTGGGACACAGTTCCACACACACGCAGACTCTCACTGGGGCCAGTTCCACACACACTGACTCTCACTGGGGACAGTTCCACACACACTGACTCTCATCGGGGTACAGTTCCACACACACTGACTCTCATCGGGGTACAGTTCCACACACACTGACTCTCACTGGGGGACAGTTCCACACACACTGACTCTCGCTGGGGCCAGTTCCACACCCACTGACTCTCACTGGGGGACAGTTCCACACACACTGACTCTCATCGGGGTACAGTTCCACACACACTGACTCTCACTGGGACACAGTTCCACACACCCACTGACTCTCACTGGGGCCAGTTCCACACACACTGACTCTCACTGGGGACAGTTCCACACACACTGACTCTCATCGAGGTACAGTTCCACACACACTGACTCTCGCTGGGGACAGTTCCACACACACTGACTCTCACTGGGGTACAATTCCACACACACTGACTTTCACAGGGGTACAGTTCCACACACACGCAGACTCTCACTGGGGCCAGTTCCACACACACTGACTTTCACTGGAGTACAGTTCCACACATGGTCTCTCATTGGGGGCAGTTCTACACGTCAACTGCACTGAATCCTACTGGGGTACAGTTCCACACACACACTGGCTCTCACTGGGGTACAATTCATAAAATCATAGAATTTACAGTGCAGAAGGAGGCCATTCGGACCATCGAAATTGCACCGGTCCTTGGAAAGAGCACCCTACTTAAGCCACTCCATCACAGTAACCCCACCTAACCTTTTGGACACTAAAGGGAAATTTATCATGGCCAATCCATCTAACCTGCACATCTTTGGACTGCCAGAGGAAATTGGAGCACCCGGAGGAAACCCACACAGACCGTCATCCGAGGCCGGAATTGAACCCGGGATCTGGATCTGGAGTGCAAACCACTGTGCCACAATGCTTTGACAAGACACTGACTCTCACTGGGGACAGTTCCACACACACTGACTCTCACTGGGGGACAGTTCCACACACACTGACGCTCACTGGGGGACAGTTCCACACACACTGACTCTCACTGGGGGACAGTTCCAGAAACACTGACTCTCACTGGGAGACAGTTCCACATACACTGACTCTCACTGGGGGACAGTTCCACACACACTGACTATCACTGGGGGACAGTTCCACACAAACTGACTGTCACTGGGGGACAGTTCCACACCCACTGACTCTCACTGGGGGACAGTTCCAGAAACACTGACTCTCACTGGGAGACAGTTCCACATACACTGACTCTCACTGGGGGACAGTTCCACACACACTTACTCTCACTGGGGTACAATTCCACACACACTGACTTTCACAGGGGTACAGTTCCACACACACTGACTCTCACTGGGGGACTGTTCCACGCGCACTGGTTCTCACTGGGACACAGTTCCACACACACGCAGACTCTCACTGGGGCCAGTTCCACACACACTGACTCTCACTGGGGACAGTTCCACACACACTGACTCTCATCGGGGTACAGTTCCACACACACTGACTCTCATCGGGGTACAGTTCCACACACACTGACTCTCACTGGGGGACAGTTCCACACACACTGACTCTCGCTGGGGCCAGTTCCACACCCACTGACTCTCACTGGGGGACAGTTCCACACACACTGACTCTCACTGGGGCACAGTTCCACACACACTGACTCTCTCTGGGGACAGTTCCACACGCACACTGACTCTCACTGGGGGACAGTTCCACACACACTGACTCTCACTGGGGACAGTTTCACACACACTGACTCTCACTGGGGGACAGTTCCACACACACTGACTCTCTCTGGGGACAGTTCCACACACACACTGACTCTCACTGGGGGACAGTTCCACACACACTGACTCACTGGGGCACAGTTCCACACACACTGACTCTCACTGGGGACAGTTCCACACACACTGACTCTCTCTGGGGACAGTTCCACACCCACTGACTCTCACTGGGAGACTGTTCCACACACACTGACTCTCACTGGGGACAGTTCCACACCCACTGACTCTCACTGGGAGACTGTTCCACACGCACTGGTTCTCACTGGGACACAGTTCCACACACACGCAGACTCTCACTGGGGCCAGTTCCACACACACTGACTCTCATCGGGGTTCAGTTCCACACACACTGACTCTCACTGGGGAACAGTTCCACACACACTGACTCTCAGTGGGAGACTGTTCCACACACACTGACTCTTACTGGGGGACAGTTCCACACACACTGACTCTCACTGGGGGACAGTTCCACACACACTGACTCTCACTGGGGAACAGTTCCACACACACTGACTCTCAGTGGGGGACTGTTCCACACACACTGACTCTCACTGGGAGACAGTTCCGCACACACTGACTCTCAGTGGGGAACTGTTCCACACACACTGGCTCTCACTGGGGCACAGTTCCACACACACTGACTCTCACTGGGGCACAGTTCCACACACACTGACTCTCTCTGGGGACAGTTCCACACGCACACTGACTCTCACTGGGGGACAGTTCCACACACACTGACTCTCACTGGGGACAGTTTCACACACACTGACTCTCACTGGGGGACAGTTCCACACACACTGACTCTCTCTGGGGACAGTTCCACACACACACTGACTCTCACTGGGGGACAGTTCCACACACACTGACTCACTGGGGCACAGTTCCACACACACTGACTCTCACTGGGGACAGTTCCACACACACTGACTCTCAGTGGGGGACTGTTCCACACACACTGGCTCTCACTGGGGACAGTTCCACACACACACTGACTCTCACTGGGGGACAGTTCCACACACACTGACTCTCACTGGGGCACAGTTCCACACACACTGACTCTCTCTGGGGACAGTTCCACACACACACTGACTCTCACTGGGGGAGAGTTCCACACACACTGACTCTCTCTGGGGACAGTTCCACACACACACTGACTCTCACTGGGGGACAGTTCCACACACATTGCCTCTCACTGGGGGACAGTTCCACACACACTGACTCTCACTGGGGACAGTTTCACACACACTGATTATCACTGGGGGACAGTTCCACACACACACTGACTCTCACTGGGGTACAGTTCCACACACGCACTGACTCTCACTGGGATACAGTTCCACATACAATGACGCTCACTGGGAGACAATTCCACACACACTGACTCTCACTGGGATACAGTTCCACACACACCGACTCTCACTGGGGGACAGTTCCACACACACTGACTCTCACTGGGGAACCGTTCCACACACACTGACTCTCAGTGGGGGACTGTTCCACACACACTGACTCTCACTGGGAGACAGTTCCGCACACACTGACTCTCAGTGGGGAACTGTTCCACACACACTGGCTCTCACTGGGGCACAGTTCCACACACACTGACTCTCACTGGGGCACAGTTCCACACACACTGACTCTCTCTGGGGACAGTTCCACACGCACACTGACTCTCACTGGGGGACAGTTCCACACACACTGACTCTCACTGGGGACAGTTTCACACACACTGACTCTCACTGGGGGACAGTTCCACACACACTGACTCTCTCTGGGGACAGTTCCACACACACACTGACTCTCACTGGGGGACAGTTCCACACACACTGACTCACTGGGGCACAGTTCCACACACACTGACTCTCACTGGGGACAGTTCCACACACACTGACTCTCAGTGGGGGACTGTTCCACACACACTGGCTCTCACTGGGGACAGTTCCACACACACACTGACTCTCACTGGGGGACAGTTCCACACACACTGACTCTCACTGGGGCACAGTTCCACACACACTGACTCTCACTGGGGCACAGTTCCACACACACTGACTCTCTCTGGGGACAGTTCCACACACACACTGACTCTCACTGGGGGAGAGTTCCACACACACTGACTCTCTCTGGGGACAGTTCCACACACACACTGACTCTCACTGGGGGAGAGTTCCACACACACTGACTCTCTCTGGGGACAGTTCCACACACACACTGACTCTCACTGGGGGACAGTTCCACACACATTGACTCTCACTGGGGGACAGTTCCACACACACTGACTCTCACTGGGGACAGTTTCACACACACTGATTATCACTGGGGGACAGTTCCACACACACACTGACTCTCACTGGGGGACAGTTCCACACACACTGACTCTCACTGGGAGACAGTTCCACACACTGACTTTCACTGGGGGATAGTTCCACACTCACTGACTCTCACTGGGGGGCAGTTCCACATACACTAACGCCCACTGGAAAACAGTTCAACACACACTGACTCTCACTGGGGGACAGTTCCACACACACACTGACTCTCACTGGGGGACTGTTCCACACACACTGACTCTCACTGGGGGACAGTTCCACACACACTGACTAAACTGGGTAGGTGTTCCACAGACACTGACTCTCACCGGGAGACAATTCAATCAAATTCATATTGAGATTACACACATCGTTCCTGCTGGATCCCTTGCCATTAATATCCTCGCCACCAACTTGGGCTTAGACCAGTCCACCAGGACACAATTAAAATCACCCCGCTGCCTCACAGCGCTGAAGACCCGGGTTCAATCCCGGCCCAGGTCACTGTCCGTGTGGTGTTTGCACATTCTGCCCGTGCCTGCGTGGGTCTCACCACGCATGGGATTGGCCATGCAAAATTGCCCCTTGTGGAAAAGCTTTTTAAAAAATTAACCCCATTATTAACTTGTGGGAATCCAGATCCAGATGCTCGCTGATAACTTTTTCATGAAGTTCCTGTCGTCCCAATTGGGCGTATATACATTGACCACCATCACAACCTACCCCCCCCGCGCCCCACACCTCTCGTAACACTGCAAAATTCACCTTCTTACTGAATAATATAGTGAACCCACCTTGCCTTAGAGTCAAACCCTGAGTAGAAAGTTTGCACCACCCACCCCTTCAACAACCTCTTCTGGTCTTTTATTCATAAATGCGGTTCCTGCAGAAAAATTACATCTGTCTTTAAACTTTCTAGGTGCACAAACATCCTTGAATTTTGACTTGCCCATTCAACCCTCGGACATTCCAGGTTACAATCCTAACCAGAGGCTTTCCACCACCTCTTCTCTTCAGATCCGCCATCATCTCCAACTCCCAAACCCACCCAATTATCCACTCCCCAGCTGACTTGAGCCCACACAAAATGGCTGCCCCCTCCAGACCCTCCAGGTCCTTGATTCCAGGGCAGACTCACCATTGCACAGTTAAGTGAGGGAAGGGGGGGGAAGAGACGATAAGAGAGGAGAGAGATTGGAGGTGGAGGGCAAATTGGGCAAGGAAAGGAGAGCAGGTTGAACTGAGAGTGGGAATTGGATCTGAGGGGGCAGTGTGGAGGGAACACAGCTGGGTGAAGAGGTTAAGAGGGTGAGAGAGGGAGGAGGAGGGGATAAGTTTGGGGTGAATGGATATGTTTGGGGAGGAAAAGTGTTGCTGTTTGAAGGGGGAGGAGAGGTTAAGGTTGGAAGGTGTGAAGGAGAGGGTGGAGGGGAAGTGACAGGAAAGGATGGGCGCGGGAGGGAGGACATGAGGGGGCTGGCGAGGTTTGAGGTGGATAAGGTGAGGTATAGAGGAGAGGAATAATCTAGTCTAAGATATGGCATAGCAGGTTATGTGTCTGGACTGCAGTATGTGAGTGTCTCGAATGAAACACATCTACAGTCGATGTCTTGGTCTCAAATCTGTCCAGCTCAGAATCATTGAGTTTGAGTGCGAGTTGGAGACACTCTGACATAAAGGAGGGTGAACGCTATCAGGCCAGTTGGCTCCAGTCTTTGGTCCAATCTTGTAGAAAGATGTAGGTTCAGAATCGTGTTGGTGTGACTAATAACTTACAGATCACAATGTGTGACAGTCCATTGTACTAGTCTCACGTGTCCCAGATGTTGGTGAGTCTTCTCAACCATTCCCAGTTAAACGGTACTGCATCCTAGGAAGGATGTGATTGGACTGGAAGGGGTACAGAGGCGATTCACCAGGATGTTGTCTGGGTGGAGCATTTAAGTTATGAAGAGATATTGGATGGGCTTGTGTGATTTTCATTGGAGCAGAGAAGACTGAGGGGTGACCGGATCGAGGTGTACAAGATTATGAGGGGCATGGACAGGGTGGATAGGGAGCAACTGTTCCCCTCAGTTAAAGGGTCAGTTACGAGGGGACACAAGGTCAAGATGAGGTGCAGGTGGTTTAGGGGGTTTGAGGAAAACCCTTTTTACCCAGAGGGTGGTGACGGTCTGGAATACACTGCCTGGGAGTTTAGTAGAGGTGGGTTGCCTCACATCCTTTAAAATGTATCTGGATGAGCACTTGGCAAGTGATAACATTCAAGGCTATGGGCCAAGTGCTGGCAAATGGAATTAGGTAGGCAGGTCAGGTATCTTTCATGTGTCAGTACAGACTTGATGGGCCGAAGGCCTCTTCTGCACTGTAGTATTCTGTGCCAACCCATTGCCAGTTAAATAGTACTGCATCCTAGCGCCAACCCATTCTCAGTTAAATAGTACTGCATCCTAGTGCCAACCCATTCTCAGTTAAATAGAACTGCATCCTAGCGCCAACCCATTCCCAGTTAACAGTACTGCATCCTAACGCCAACCCATTCGCAGTTAAAAGTACTGCATCCTAGTGCCAAACCATTCCCAGTTAACAGTACTGCAACCTAGTGCCAACCCATTCTCAGTTAAATAGAACTGCAACCTAGTGCCAACCCATTCCCAGTTAACAGTACTGCATCCTAACGCCAACCCATTCGCAGTTAAAAGTACTGCATCCTAGTGCCAAACCATTCCCAGTTAACAGTACTGCAACCTAGTGCCAACCCATTCTCAGTTAAATAGAACTGCAACCTAGTGCCAACCCATTCCCAGTTAACAGTACTGCATCCTAACGCCAACCCATTCGCAGTTAACAGTACTGCAACCTAGTGCCAACCCATTTCCAGTTAACAATACTGCATCCTAGTGCCAACCCATTCCCAGTTAACAGAACTGCATCCTAGTGCCAACCCATTCCCAGTTAACAGTACTGCAACCTAGTGCCAACCCATTCCCAGTTAACAGTACTGCATCCTAGCGCCAACCCATTCCCAGTTAACAGTACTGCATCCTAGCGCCAACCCATTCCCAGTTAACAATACTGCATCATAGTGCCAACCATCCCCAGTTAAACAATACTGCATCCTAGTGCCAACCCATTCCCAGTTAACAGTACTGCATCCTAGTGCCAACCCATTCCCAGTTAACAGTACTGCATCCTCATGCCAACCCATTCCTAGTTAACAGTACTGCATACTAGTGCCAACCCATTCCTAGTTAACAGTACAGCATCCTCATGCCAACCCATTCCCAGTTAACAGTACTACATCCTTGTGCCAACCCATTCCCAGTTTACAGTACTACATCCTAGTGCCAACCCATTCCCAGTTAACAGTACTACATCCTAGCGCCAACCCATTCCCAGTTAACAGTACTGCATCCGAGTGCCAACCCATTCCCAGTTACCAGTACTGCATCCTAGCGCCAACCCATTCCCAGTTAACAGTACTGCATCCTAGCGCCAACCCATTCCAAGTGAACAAGACTGCATCCTCATGCCAACACATTCCCAGTTAACAGTACTACATCCTAGTATCAACCCATTTCTAGTGAACAAGACTGCATCCTCATGCCAACCCATTCCCAGTGAACAAGACTGCATCCTCATGCCAACCCATTCCCAGTTAACAGTACTGCATCCTAGCGCCAACCCATTCCCAGTGAACAAGACAGCATCCTCATGCCAACGCAGTCCCAGTTAACAGTACTGCATCCGAGGGCCAACCCATTCCTAGTTAACAGTACTGCATCCTGGAGCCAACCAATTCCCAGTTACCAGTACTGCATCCTAGTATCAACCCATTCCCAGTTATCAGTACTGCATCCTAGCGCCAACCCATTCCCAGTGAACAAGACTGCATCCTCATGCCAACCCATTCCCAGTTAACAGTACTGCATCCTCATGCCAACCCATTCCCAGTTAACAGTACTGCATCCTAGAGCCAACCCCTTCCTAGTTAACAGTACTGCATCCTAGTGCCAACCCATTCCCAGTTAACAGTACTGCATCCTAGTGCCAACACATTCCCAGTTAACAGTACTGCATCCTACTGCCAACCCATTCCCAGTTAACAGTACTGCATCCTAGTGCCAACCCATTCCTAGTTAACAGTACTGCATCCTAGTGCCAACTCATTCGTAGTTAACAGTACTGCATCCTAGTGCCAACCCATTCCCAGTTAACAGTACTGCATCCTCATGCCAACCCGTTCCTAGTTAACAGTACTGCATACTAGTGCCAACCCATTCCCAGTTAACAGTACAGCATCCTCATGCCAACCCATTCCCAGTTAACAGTACTACATCCTAGTGCCAACCCATTCCCAGTTTACAGTACTACATCCTAGTGCCAACCCATTCCCAGTTAACAGTACTACATCCTAGTATCAACCCATTACCAGTTAACAATACTGCATCCTAATGCCAACTCATTCCTGGTTAACAGTACTGCATCCTAGTGCCAACCCATTCCCAGTTAACAGTACTACATCCAAGTATCAACCCATTCCCAGTTAACAGTACTGCATCCTAGTGACAACCCATTCCCAGTTAACAGTACTGCATCCTCATGCCAACCCATTCCAAGTTAACAGTACTACATCCTAGTGCCAACCCATTCCCAGTTAACAGGACTGCATCCTAGTGACAACCCATTCCCAGTTAACAGTACTACATCCTAGTACCAACCCATTCCCAGTTAACAGTACTGCATCCTAGTGACAACCCATTCCCAGTTAACAGTATTACATCCTAGTATCAACCCATTCCAAGTTAACAGTACTGCATCCTCATGCCAACCCATTCCTAGTTAACAGTACTGCATCCTAGCGCCAACCCATTCCCAGTTAACAGTACTGCATCCGAGTGCCAACCCATTCCCAGTTACCAGTACTGCATCCTAGCGCCAACCCATTCCCAGTTAACAGTACTGCATCCTAGCGCCAACCCATTCCAAGTGAACAAGACTGCATCCTCATGCCAACCCATTCCCAGTTAACAGTACTGCATCCTAGTATCAACCCATTTCTAGTGAACAAGACTGCATCCTCATGCCAACCCATTCCCAGTGAACAAGACTGCATCCTCATGCCAACCCATTCCCAGTTAACAGTACTGCATCCTAGCGCCAACCCATTCCCAGTGAACAAGACAGCATCCTCATGCCAACGCATTCCCAGTTAACAGTACTGCATCCGAGGGCCAACCCATTCCTAGTTAACAGTACTGCATCCTGGAGCCAACCAATTCCCAGTTACCAGTACTGCATCCTAGTATCAACCCATTCCCAGTTATCAGGACTGCATCCTAGCGCCAACCCATTCCCAGTGAACAAGACTGCATCCTCATGCCAACCCATTCCCAGTTAACAGTACTGCATCCTCATGCCAACCCATTCCCAGTTAACAGTACTGCATCCTAGAGCCAACCCCTTCCTAGTTAACAGTACTGCATCCTAGTGCCAACCCATTCCCAGTTAACAGTACTGCATCCTAGTGCCAACCCATTCCCAGTTAACAGTACTGCATCCTAGTGCCAACCCATTCCTAGTTAACAGTACTGCATCCTAGTGCCAACTCATTCCCAGTTAACAGTACTGCATCCTAGTGCCAACCCATTCCCAGTTAACAGTACTGCATCCTAGTGCCAGCCCATTCCCAGTTACCAGCACTGCATCCTCATGCCAACCCATTCCAAGTTAACAGTACTGCACTCTAGTGCCAACCCATTTCCAGTTAACAGTACTGTACTCCAGTGCCAACCCATTCCCAGTTAACGGTACTGCATCATGGTGCCAACTCATTCCCAATTAACAGTACTGCATCTTAGTGCCAACCAATTCCCAGTTAACAGTACTGCATCCTAGTGCCAACCCATTCCCAGTTACCAGTACTGCATCCTAATGCCAACCCATTCCCAGTTAACAGTACTGCATCCTAGAACCAACCCATTCCCAGTTAACAGTACTGCATCTTAGTGCCAACCAATTCCCAGTTAACAGTACTGCATCCTAGTGCCAACCCATTCCCAGTTACCAGTACTGCATCCTAATGCCAACCCATTCCCAGTTAACAGTACTGCATCCTAGTGCCAACCCATTCCCAGTTAGCACTACTGCATCCTAGCGCCAACCCATTCCCAGTTAACAGTTCTGCATCCTAGTGCCAACCCATTCCCAGTTAACAGTACTGCATCCTACTGCCAACCCATTCCCAGTTAACAGTACTGCATCCTAGTGCCAACCCATTCCTAGTTAACAGTACTGCATCCTAGTGCCAACCCATTCCTAGTTAACAGTACTGCATCCTAGTGCCAACCCATTCCCAGTTAACAGTACTGCATCCTAGTGCCAACCCATTCCCAGTTAACAGTACTGCATCCTACTGCCAACCCATTCCCAGTTAACAGTATTACATCCTAGTATCAACCCATTCCCAGTTAACAGTACTGCATCCTAGTGACAACCCATTCCCAGTTAACAGTACTGCATCCTACTGCCAACACATTCCCAGTTAACAGTATTACATCCTAGTATCAACCCATTCCCAGTTAACAGTACTGCATCCTAGTATCAACCCATTCCCAGTTAACAGTACTGCATCCTCATGCCAACCCATTGCCAGTTAACAGTAGTACATCCTAGTGCCAACCCATTCCCAGTTAACAGTACTGCATCCTAGTGACAACCCATTCCCAGTTAACAGTACTAAATCCTAGTATCACCCCATTCCCAGTTAACAGTACTGCATCCTAGTGACAACCCATTCCCAGTTAACAGTATTACATCCTAGTATCAACCCATTCCCAGTTAACAGTACTGCATCCTCATGCCAACCCATTCCCAGTTAACAGTACTGCATCCTAGTGCCAACCCATTCCCAGTTAACAGTACTGCATCCTACTGCCAACCCATTCCCAGTTAACAGTATTACATCCTAGTATCAACCCATTCCCAGTTAACAGTACTGCATCCTAGTGACAACCCATTCCCAGTTAACAGTACTGCATCCTACTGCCAACACATTCCCAGTTAACAGTATTACATCCTAGTATCAACCCATTCCCAGTTAATAGTACTGCGTCCTAGTATCACCCCATTCCCAGTTAACAGTACTGCATCCTAGTGACAACCCATTCCCAGTTAACAGTATTACATCCTAGTATCAACCCATTCCCAGTTAACAGTACTGCATCCTCATGCCAACCCATTCCTAGTTAACAGTACTGCATCCTAGCGCCAACCCATTCCCAGTTAACAGTACTGCATCCGAGTGCCAACCCATTCCCAGTTACCAGTACTGCATCCTAGCGCCAACCCATTCCCAGTTAACAGTACTGCATCCTAGCGCCAACCCATTCCAAGTGAACAAGACTGCATCCTCATGCCAACCCATTCCCAGTTAACAGTACTGCAGCCTAGCGCCAACCCATTCCCAGTTAACAGTACTGCATCCTAGTGCCAACCCATTCCCAGTTAACAGTACTGCATCCTAGTATCAACCCATTCCTAGTGAACAAGACTGCATCCTCATGCCAACCCATTCCCAGTTAACAGTACTGCATCCTAGCGCCAACCCATTCCCAGTGAACAAGACAGCATCCTCATGCCAACGCATTCCCAGTTAACAGTACTGCATCCTAGTATCAACCCATTCCCAGTTACCAGTACTGCATCCTAGTATCAACCCATTCCCAGTTATCAGTACTGCATCCTAGCGCCAACCCATTCCCAGTGAACAAGACTGCATCCTTATGCCAACCCATTCCCAGTTAACAGTACTGCATCCTCATGCCAACCCATTCCCAGTTAACATTACTGCATCCTAGTGCCAACCAATTCCCAGTTAACAGTACTACACTCGAGTGCCAACCCATTCCCAGTTAACAGTACTGCACTCTAGTGCCAACCCATTCCCAGTTAACAGTACTGTACTCCAGTGCCAACCCATTCCCAGTTAACGGTACTGCATCCTGGTGCCAACCCATTCCCAATTAACAGTACTGCATCTTAGTGCCAACCAATTCCCAGTTAACAGTACTGCATCCTAGTGCCAACCCATTCCCAGTTACCAGTACTGCATCCTAATGCCAACCCATTCCCAATTAACAGTACTGCATCCTAGTGCCAACCCATTCCCAGTTAACAGTACTGCATCCTAATGCCAACCCATTCCCAGTTAACAGTACTGCATCCTAGTGCCAACCCATTCCCAGTTAACAGTACTGCATCCTAGTGCCTACCCATTCCTAGTTAACAGTACTGCATCCTAGTGCCAACCCACTCCCAGTTAACAGTACTGCATCCTACTGCCAACCCATTCCCAGTTAACAGTACTGCATCCTAGTGCCAACCCATTCCTAGCTAACAGTACTGCATCCTTGTGCCAACTCATTCCTAGTTAACAGTACTGCATCCTAGTGCCAACCCATTCCCAGTTAACAATACTGCATCCTAGGGCCAACCCATTCGCAGTTAACAGTACTGCATCCTAGCGCCAACTCATTCCTAGCTAACAGTACTGCATCCTTGTGCCAACTCATTCCCAGTTAACAGTACTGCATCCGAGTGCCAACCCATTCCCAGTTACCAGTACTGCATCCTAGCGCCAACCCATTCCCAGTTAACAGTACTGCATCCTAGCGCCAACCCATTCCAAGTGAACAAGACTGCATCCTCATGCCAACCCATTCCCAGTTAACAGTACTGCATCCTAGTATCAACCCATTCCTAGTGAACAAGACTGCATCCTCATGCCAACCCATTCCCAGTGAACAAGACTGCATCCTCATGCCAACCCATTCCCAGTTAACAGTACTGCATCCTAGCGCCAACCCATTCCCAGTGAACAAGACAGCATCCTCATGCCAACGCATTCCCAGCTAACAGTACTGCATCCGAGGGCCAACCCATTCCCAGTTAACAGTACTGCATCCCAGTGCCAACCCATTCCCAGTTAACAGTACTGCATCCTAGTGCCAACCCATTCCCAGTTAACAGTGCTGCATCCTAGTGCCAACCAATTCCCAGTTAACAGTTCTGCATCCTAGTGCCAACCCATTCCCAGTTAACAGTACTGCATCCTAGTGCCAACCCATTCCCAGTTAACAGTACTGCATCATAGCGCCAAACCATTCCCAGTTAACAGAACTGCATCCAAGTATCAACCCATTCCCAGTTATCAGTACTGCATCCTAGCGCGAAACCCATTCCCAGTTGACAATACTGCATCCTCATGCCAACCCATTCCCAGTTAACAGTTCTGCATCCTAGTGCCAACCCATTCCCAGTTAACTGTACTGCATCCTAGTGCCAACCCATTCCCAGTTAACAGTACTGCACTCTAGTGCCAACCCATTCCCAGTTATCAGTACTGTACTGTAGTGCCAACCCATTCCCAGTTAACAGTACTGCATCCTGGTGCCAACCCATTCCCAATTAACAGTACTGCATCTTCGTGCCAACCCATTCCCAGTTAACAGTACTGCATCCCAGTGCCAACCCATTCCCAGTTAACAGTACTGCATCCTAGTGCCAACCCATTCCCAGTTAACAGTCTGCACTCTAGTGCCAACCCATTCCCAGTTAACTGTACTGCATCCTAGTGCCAACCCATTCCCAGTTAACAGTACTGCACTCTAGTGCCAACCCATTCCCAGTTATCAGTACTGTACTGTAGTGCCAACCCATTCCCAGTTAACAGTACTGCATCCTGGTGCCAACCCATTCCCAATTAACAGTACTGCATCTTCGTGCCAACCCATTCCCAGTTAACAGTACTGCATCCCAGTGCCAACCCATTCCCAGTTAACAGTACTGCATCCTTGCGCCAATCCATTCCCAGTTAACAGTGCTGCATCCTAGTGCCAACCAATTCCCAGTTAACAGTACTGCATCCTAGTGCCAACCCATTCCCAGTTAACAGAACTGCATCCTAGTGCCAACCCATTCCCAGTTAACAGTACTGCATCCTGGAGCCAACCCATTCCCAGTTAACAGTACTGCATCCTAGTATCAACCCATTCCCAGTTAACAGTACTGCATCCTAGCGCCAACCCATTCCCAGTTAACAATACTGCATCCTCATGCTAACCCATTCCCAGTTAAATGTACTGCATCCTAGTGCCAACCCATTCCCAGTTAACAGTACTGTACTGTAGTGCCAACCCATTCCCAGTTATTAGTACTGCATCCTGGTGCCAACCCATTCCCAATTAACAGCACTGCATCTTAGTGCCAGCCCATTCCCAGTTAACAGTACTGCATCCGAGTGCCAACCCATTCCCAGTTAACATTGCTGCATCCTAGTGCCAACCAATTCCCAGTTAACAGTACTGCATCCTAGTGCCAACCCATTCCCAGTTAACAGTACTTCATCCTAGTGCCTACCCATTCCTAGTTAACAGTACTGCATCCTAGTGCCAACCCATTCCCAGTTAACAGTACTGAACTCTAGTGCCAACCCATTCCCAGTTAACAGTACTGTATCCAAGTCCCAACCCATTCCCAGTTAACAGTACTGCATCCTAGTGCCAACCAATTCCCAGTTAACAGTACTGCATCCTCGTCCCAACCCATTCCCAGTTAACAGTGCTGCATCCTAGTGCCAACCCATTTCCAGTTAACAGTACTGCATCCTAGTGCCTACCCATTCCTAGTTAACAGTACTGCATCCTAGTGCCAACCCATTCCCAGTTAAACAATATTGCATCCTAGTGCCAACCCATTCCTAGTTAACAGTACTGTATCCTAGTGCCAACCCATTCCCAGTTAAATAGTACTGCATCCTAGTGCCATCCCATTCCCAGTTAACAGTAATGCATCATAGCGCCAACCCATTCCCAGTTAACAGTACTGCATCTAGAGCCAACCCATTCCCAGTTAACAGTACTGCATCCTAGAGCCAACCCATTCCCAGTTAACAGTACTGCATCCTATCGCCAACCCATTCCCAGTTAACAGTATTGCATCCGATTGCCAATCCATTGCCAGTTACCAGTCCTGCATCCTAGTATCAACCCATTCCCAGTTAACAGTACTGCATCCTATCGCAAACCCATTCCCAGTTAACAGTACTGCATGCTAGTGACAACCCATTCCCAGTTACCAGTCCTGCATCCTAGTATCAACCCATTCCCAGTTAACAGTACTGCATCCCAGCGCCAACCCATTCCCAGTTAACAGTACTGCATCCTAGTGCCAAGCCATTCCCAGTCAACAGTGCTGCATCCTAGTGCCAACCCATTCCCAGTTAACAGTACTGCATCCCAGCGCCAACCCATTCCCAGTTAACAGTACTGCATCCTAGTGCCAAGCCATTCCCAGTCAACAGTGCTGCATCCTAGAGCCAACCCATTCCCAGTTTACAGTGCTGCATCCCAGCGCCAACCCATTCCCAGTTAACAGTACTGCATCCTAGTGCCAAGCCATTCCCCGTTAACAGTACTGCATCCGAGTGCCAACCCATTCCCAGTTAACAGTACTGCATCCTAGTGCCAAGCCATTCCCAGTCAACAGTGCTGCATCCTAGAGCCAACCCATTCCCAGTTAACAGTTCTGCATCCTAGTGCCAACCCATTCCCAGTTAACTGTACTGCATCCTAGTGCCAACCCATTCCCAGTTAACAGTACTGCACTCTAGTGCCAACCCATTCCCAGTTATCAGTACTGTACTGTAGTGCCAACCCATTCCCAGTTAACAGTACTGCATCCTGGTGCCAACCCATTCCCAATTAACAGTACTGCATCTTCGTGCCAACCCATTCCCAGTTAACAGTACTGCATCCCAGTGCCAACCCATTCCCAGTTAACAGTACTGCATCCTAGTGCCAACCCATTCCCAGTTAACAGTCTGCACTCTAGTGCCAACCCATTCCCAGTTAACTGTACTGCATCCTAGTGCCAACCCATTCCCAGTTAACAGTACTGCACTCTAGTGCCAACCCATTCCCAGTTATCAGTACTGTACTGTAGTGCCAACCCATTCCCAGTTAACAGTACTGCATCCTGGTGCCAACCCATTCCCAATTAACAGTACTGCATCTTCGTGCCAACCCATTCCCAGTTAACAGTACTGCATCCCAGTGCCAACCCATTCCCAGTTAACAGTACTGCATCCTTGCGCCAATCCATTCCCAGTTAACAGTGCTGCATCCTAGTGCCAACCAATTCCCAGTTAACAGTACTGCATCCTAGTGCCAACCCATTCCCAGTTAACAGAACTGCATCCTAGTGCCAACCCATTCCCAGTTAACAGTACTGCATCCTGGAGCCAACCCATTCCCAGTTAACAGTACTGCATCCTAGTATCAACCCATTCCCAGTTAACAGTACTGCATCCTAGCGCCAACCCATTCCCAGTAAACAATACTGCATCCTCATGCTAACCCATTCCCAGTTAAATGTACTGCATCCTAGTGCCAACCCATTCCCAGTTAACAGTACTGTACTGTAGTGCCAACCCATTCCCAGTTATTAGTACTGCATCCTGGTGCCAACCCATTCCCAATTAACAGCACTGCATCTTAGTGCCAGCCCATTCCCAGTTAACAGTACTGCATCCGAGTGCCAACCCATTCCCAGTTAACATTGCTGCATCCTAGTGCCAACCAATTCCCAGTTAACAGTACTGCATCCTAGTGCCAACCCATTCCCAGTTAACAGTACTTCATCCTAGTGCCTACCCATTCCTAGTTAACAGTACTGCATCCTAGTGCCAACCCATTCCCAGTTAACAGTACTGAACTCTAGTGCCAACCCATTCCCAGTTAACAGTACTGTATCCAAGTCCCAACCCATTCCCAGTTAACAGTACTGCATCCTAGTGCCAACCAATTCCCACTTAACAGTACTGCATCCTAGTCCCAACCCATTCCCAGTTAACAGTGCTGCATCCTAGTGCCAACCCATTCCCAGTTAACAGTACTGCATCCTAGTGCCTACCCATTCCTAGTTAACAGTACTGCATCCTAGTGCCAACCCATTCCCAGTTAAACAATATTGCATCCTAGTGCCAACCCATTCCTAGTTAACAGTACTGTATCCTAGTGCCAACCCATTCCCAGTTAAATAGTACTGCATCCTAGTGCCATCCCATTCCCAGTTAACAGTAATGCATCATAGCGCCAACCCATTCCCAGTTAACAGTACTGCATCTAGAGCCAACCCATTCCCAGTTAACAGTACTGCATCCTAGAGCCAACCCATTCCCAGTTAACAGTACTGCATCCTATCGCCAACCCATTCCCAGTTAACAGTACTGCATCCGATTGCCAATCCATTCCCAGTTACCAGTCCTGCATCCTAGTATCAACCCATTCCCAGTTAACAGTACTGCATCCTATCGCAAACCCATTCCCAGTTAACAGTACTGCATGCTAGTGACAACCCATTCCCAGTTACCAGTCCTGCATCCTAGTATCAACCCATTCCCAGTTAACAGTACTGCATCCCAGCGCCAACCCATTCCCAGTTAACAGTACTGCATCCTAGTGCCAAGCCATTCCCAGTCAACAGTGCTGCATCCTAGAGCCAACCCATTCCCAGTTAACAGTGCTGCATCCCAGCGCCAACCCATTCCCAGTTAACAGTACTGCATCCTAGTGCCAAGCCATTCCCAGTTAACAGTACTGCATCCGAGTGCCAACCCATTCCCAGTTAACAGTACTGCATACTAGCGCCAACCCATTCCCAGTTAACAGTACTGCATCCGAGTGCCAACCCATTCCCAGTTAACAGTACTGCATCCTCATGCCAACCCATTCCCAGTTAACAGTACTGCATCCGAGTGCAAACCCATTCCCAGTTAACAGTACTGCATCCTAGTGCCAACCAATTCCCAGTTAACAGTGCTGCATCATAGCGCCAAACCATTCCCAGTTAACAGAACTGCATCCTAGTGCCAACCCATTCCCAGTTAACAGTACTGCATCCTAGAGCCAACCCATTCCCAGTTAACAGTACTGCATCCTAGCGCCAACCCATTCCCAGTTAACAATACTGCATCCTCATGCCAACCCATTCCCAGTTAACTGTACTGCATCCTAGTGCCAACCCATTCCCAGTTAACAGTACTGTACTGTAGTGCCAACCCATTCCCAGTTAACAGTACTGCATCCTGGTGCCAACCCATTCCCAATTAGCAGTACTGCATCTTAGTGCCAGCCCATTCCCAGTTAACAGTACTGCATCCGAGTGCCAACCCATTCCCAGTTAACATTGCTGCATCCTCGTGCCAACCAATTCCCAGTTAACAGTACTGCATCCTAGTGCCAACCCATTCCCAGTTAACAGTACTTCATCCTAGTGCCTACCCATTCCTAGTTAACAGTACTGCATCCTAGTGCCAACCCATTCCCAGTTAACAGTACTGAACTCTAGTGCCAACCCATTCCCAGTTAACAGTACTGTATCCAAGTCCCAACCCATTCCCAGTTAACAGTACTGCATCCTAGTCCCAACCCATTCCCAGTTAACAGTGCTGCATCCTAGTGCCAACCCATTCCCAGTTAACAGTACTGCATCCTAGTGCCTACCCATTCCTAGTTAACAGTACTGCATCCTAGTGCCAACCCATTCCCAGTTAAACAATATTGCATCCTAGTGCCATCCCATTCCCAGTTAACAGTAATGCATCATAGTGCCAACCCATTCCCAGTTAACAGTACTGCATCTAGAGCCAACCCATTCCCAGTTACCAGTCCTGCATCCTAGTATCAACCCATTCCCAGTTAACAGTGCTGCATCCTATCACCAACCCATTCCCAGTTAACAGGACTGCATCCGATTGCCAATCCATTCCCAGTTAACAGTACTGCATCCTAGTATCAACCCATTCCCAGTTAACAGTACTGCATCCTCATGCCAACCCATTCCCAGTTAACAGTACTGCATCCTAGCGCCAACCCATTCCCAGTTAACAGTACTGCATCCGATTGCCAATCCATTCCCAGTTACCAGTCCTGCAACCTAGTATCAACCCATTCCCAGTTAACAGTACTGCATCCTATCGCAAACCCATTCCAAGTTAACAGTACTGCATCCTAGTATCAACCCATTCCCAGTTAACAGTACTGCATCCCAGCGCCAACCCATTCCCAGTTAACAGTACTGCATCCTAGTGCCAAGCCATTCCCAGTTAACAGTGCTGCATCCTAGAGCCAACCCATTCCCAGTTAACAGTGCTGCATCCCAGCGCCAACCCATTCCCAGTTAACAGTACTGCATCTTAGTGCCAACCAATTCCCAGTTAACAGTACTGCATCCTAGTGCCAATCCATTCCCAGTTAAAGGTACTGCACTCTAGTGCCAACCCATTCCCAGTTAACAGTACTGCATCCTAGTGCCAACCCATTCCCAGTTAACAGTACTGCATCCTAGCGCCAACCCATTCCCAGTTAACAGTACTGCATCCTGGTGCCAACCCATTCCCAATTAACAGTACTGCATCTTAGTGCCAACCAATTCCCAGTTAACAGTACTGCATCCTAGTGCCAACCCATTCCCAGTTAACAGTACTGCATCCTAGTGCCAACCCATTCCCAGTTAACAGTACTGCATCCTCGCGCCAACCCATTCCCAGTTACCAGTGCTGCATCCTGGTGCCAACCCGTTCCCAGTTAACAGTACTGCATCCTAGTGCCAACCCATTCCCAGTTACCAGTCCTGCATCCTAGTATCAACCCATTCCCAGTTAACAGTACTGCATCCTATCGCCAACCCATTCCCAGTTAACCGTACTGCATGCCAGTGCCAACCCATTCCCAGTTAACAGTGCTGCATCCTAGAGCCAACCCATTCCCAGTTAACAGTACTGCATCCTAGCGCCAACCCATTCCCAGTTAATAGTACTGCATCCTCATGCCAACCCATTCCCAGTTAACAGTACTGCATCCGAGTGCCAACCCATTCCCAGTTAACAGTACTGCATCCTAGCGCCAACCCATTCCCAGTTAACAGTACTGCATCCTCATGCCACCCCATTCCCTGTTAACAGTACTGCATCCGAGTGCCAATCCATTCCCAGTTAAAAGTACTGCACTCTAGTGCCAACCCATTCACAGTTAACAGTACTGCACTCTAGTGCCAACCCATTCCCAGTGAACAGTACTGCATCCTATAGCCAACCCATTCCCAGTTAACAGTACTGCATCCTGTTGCCAAGCCATTCCCAATTAACAGTACTGCATCTTAGTGCCAACCAATTCCCAGTTAACAGTACTGCATTCTAGTGCCAACCCATTCCCAGTTAACAGTACTGCATCCTAGTGCCAACCCATTCCCAGTTAACAGTACTGCATCCTCGCGCCAACCCATTCCCAGTTAGCAGTGCTGCTTCCTAGTGCCAACGCATTTCCAGTTAACAGTACTGCATCCTAGTGCCAACCCATTCCCAGTTAGCAGTGTTGCATCCTAGTGCCAACCCATTCCCAGTTAACAGTACTGCATCCTAGTGCCAACCAATTCCCAGTTAACAGAACTGCATCCTAGTGCCAACCCATTGCCAGTTAACAGTACTGCATCCTAGTATCAACCCATTCCCAGTTAACTGTACTGCATCCTAGTGCCAACCCATTCCCAGTTAACAGTACTGTACTGTAGTGCCAACCCATTCCCAGTTAACAGTACTGCATCCTGGTGCCAACCCATTCCCAATTAACAGTACTGCATCTTAGTGCCAACCCATTCCCAGTTAACAGTACTGCATCCTAGTGCCTACCCATTCCTAGTTAACAGTACTGCATCCTAGTGCCAACCCATTCCCAGTTAAATAGTACTGCATCCTAGTGCCATCCCATTCCCAGTTAACAGTAATGCATCATAGCGCCAACCCATTCCCAGTTAACAGTACTGCATCTAGAGCCAACCCATTCCCAGTTAACAGTACTGCATCCTAGTGCCAACCCATTCCCAGTTAACAGTACTGCATCCTAGCGCCAACCCATTCCCAGTTAACAGTACTGCATCCGATTGCCAATCCATTCCCAGTTACCAGTCCTGCATCCTAGTATCAACCCATTCCCAGTTAACAGCACTGCATCCTATCGCCAACCCATTCCCAGTTAACAGTACTGCATCCGATTGCCAATCCATTCCCAGTTACCAGTCCTGCATCCTAGTATCAACCCATTCCCAGTTAACAGTACTGCATCCTATCGCCAACCCATTCCCAGTTAACCGTACTGCATGCTAGTGCCAACCCATTCCCAGTTAACAGTGCTGCATCCTAGAGCCAACCCTTTCCCAGTTAACAGTACTGCATCCTAGCGCCAACCCATTCCCAGTTAATAGTACTGCATCCTCATGCCAACCCATTCCCAGTTAATAGTACTGCATCCTCATGCCAACCCATTCCCAGTTAACAGTACTGCATCCGAGTGCCAACCCATTCCCAGTTAACAGTACTGCATCCTAGCGCCAACCCATTCCCAGTTAACAGTACTGCATCCTCATGCCACCCCATTCCCTGTTAACAGTACTGCATCCGAGTGCCAATCCATTCCCAGTTAAAAGTACTGCACTCTAGTGCCAACCCATTCACAGTTAACAGTACTGCACTCTAGTGCCAACCCATTCCCAGTTAACAGTACTGCATCCTATAGCCAACCCATTCCCAGTTAACAGTACTGCATCCTCATGCCACCCCATTCCCAGTTAACAGTACTGTATCCGAGTGCCAACCCATTCCCAGTTAACAGTACTGCATCTTAGTGCCAAACCATTCCCAGTTAACAGTCCTGCATCCTAGTGCCTACCCATTCCTAGTTAACAGTACTGCATCCTAGTGCCAACCCATTCCCAGTTAAACAATATTGCATCCTAGTGCCAACCCATTCCTAGTTAACAGTACTGTATCCCAGTGCCAACCCATTGCCAGTTAACAGTACTGCATCTTAGTGCCAACCCATTCCCAGTTAACAGTACTGCATCTTAGTGCCAACCCATTCCCAGTTAACAGTACTGCATTCTAGTGCCAACCCATTCCCAGTTAACAGTACTGCATCCTAGTGCCAACCCATTCCCAGTTAACAGTACTGCATCCTCGCGCCAACCCATTCCCAGTTAGCAGTGCTGCATCCTAGTGCCAACGCATTTCCAGTTAACAGTACTGCATCCTAGTGCCAACCCATTCCCAGTTAGCAGTGTTGCATCCTAGTGCCAACCCATTCCCAGTTAACAGTACTGCATCCTAGTGCCAACCAATTCCCAGTTAACAGAACTGCATCCTAGTGCCAACCCATTGCCAGTTAACAGTACTGCATCCTAGTATCAACCCATTCCCAGTTAACTGTACTGCATCCTAGTGCCAACCCATTCCCAGTTAACAGTACTGTACTGTAGTGCCAACCCATTCCCAGTTAACCGTACTGCATCCTGGTGCCAACCCATTCCCAATTAACAGTACTGCATCTTAGTGCCAACCCATTCCCAGTTAACAGTACTGCATCCTAGTGCCAACCCATTCCCAGTTAAATAGTACTGCATCCTAGTGCCATCCCATTCCCAGTTAACAGTAATGCATCATAGCGCCAACCCATTCCCAGTTAACAGTACTGCATCTAGAGCCAACCCATTCCCAGTTAACAGTACTGCATCCTAGTGCCAACCCATTCCCAGTTAACAGTACTGCATCCTAGCGCCAACCCATTCCCAGTTAACAGTACTGCATCCGATTGCCAATCCATTCCCAGTTACCAGTCCTGCATCCTAGTATCAACCCATTCCCAGTTAACAGCACTGCATCCTATCGCCAACCCATTCCCAGTTAACAGTACTGCATCCGATTGCCAATCCATTCCCAGTTACCAGTCCTGCATCCTAGTATCAACCCATTCCCAGTTAACAGTACTGCATCCTATCGCCAACCCATTCCCAGTTAACCGTACTGCATCCTAGAGCCAACCCTTTCCCAGTTAACAGTACTGCATCCTAGCGCCAACCCATTCCCAGTTAATAGTACTGCATCCTAGAGCCAACCCTTTCCCAGTTAACAGTACTGCATCCTAGCGCCAACCCATTCCCAGTTAATAGTACTGCATCCTCATGCCAACCCATTCCCAGTTAATAGTACTGCATCCTCATGCCAACCCATTCCCAGTTAACAGTACTGCATCCGAGTGCCAACCCATTCCCAGTTAACAGTACTGCATCCTAGCGCCAACCCATTCCCAGTTAACAGTACTACATCCTCATGCCACCCCATTCCCTGTTAACAGTACTGCATCCGAGTGCCAATCCATTCCCAGTTAAAAGTACTGCACTCTAGTGCCAACCCATTCACAGTTAACAGTACTGCACTCTAGTGCCAACCCATTCCCAGTTAACAGTACTGCATCCTATAGCCAACCCATTCCCAGTTAACAGTACTGCATCCTCATGCCACCCCATTCCCAGTTAACAGTACTGTATCCGAGTGCCAACCCATTCCCAGTTAACAGTACTGCATCTTAGTGCCAACCCATTCCCAGTTAACAGTACTGCATCCTAGTGCCTACCTATTCCTAGTTAACAGTACTGCATCCTAGTGCCAACCCATTCCCAGTTAAACAATATTGCATCCTAGTGCCAACCCATTCCTAGTTAACAGTACTGTATCCCAGTGCCAACTCATTCCCAGTTAAATAGTACTGCATCCTAGTGCCATCCCATTCCCAGTTAACAGTAATGCATCATAGCGCCAACCCATTCCCAGTTAACAGTACTGCATCTAGAGCCAACCCATTCCCAGTTAACAGTACTGCATCCTAGTGCCAACCCATTCCCAGTTAACAGTACTGCATCCTAGCGCCAACCCATTCCCAGTTAACAGTACTGCATCCGATTGCCAATCCATTCCCAGTTACCAGTACTGCACTCTAGTGCCAACCCATTCCCACTTAACAGTACTGCATCCTAGCGCCAACCCATTCCCAGTTAACAGTACTGCATCCTGGTGCCAACCCATTCCCAATTAACAGTACTGCATCTTAGTGCCAACCAATTCCCAGTTAACAGTACTGCATCCTAGTGCCAACCCATTCCCATTTAACAGTACTGCATCCTAGTGCCAACCCATTCCCAGTTAACAGTACTGCATCCTCGTGCCAACCCATTCCCAGTTACCAGTGCTGCATCCTAGTGCCAACCCATTCCCAGTTAACAGTACTGCATCCTAGTGCCAACCCGTTACCAGTCCTGCATCCTAGTATCAACCCATTCCCAGTTAACAGTACTGCATCCTAGCGCCAACCCATTCCCAGTTAGCAGTGCTGCTTCCTAGTGCCAACCCATTCCCAGTTAACAGTACTGCATCCTACTGCCAACCAATACCCAGTTAACAGTACTGCATTATAGCGCCAAACCATTCCCAGTTAACAGAACTGCATCCTAGTGCCAACCCATTCCCAGTTAACAGTACTGCATCCTAGAGCCAACCCATTCCCAGTTAACAGTACTGCATCCTAGTATCAACCCATTCCCAGTTAACAGTACTGCATCCTAGCGCCAACCCATTCCCAGTTAACAATACTGCATCCTCATGCCAACCCATTCCCAGTTAACTGTACTGCATCCTTGTGCCAACCCATTCCCAGTTAACAGTACTGCACTCTAGTGCCAACCCATTCCCAGTTAACCGTACTGTACTGTAGTGCCAACCCATTCCCAGTTAACAGTACTGCATCCTGGTGCCAACCCATTTCCAATTAACAGTACTGCATCTTAGTGCCAACCCATTCCCAGTTAACAGTACTGCATCCGAGTGCCAACCCATTCCCAGTTAACAGTGCTGCATCCGAGTGCCAACCAATTCCCAGTTAACAGTACTGCATCCTAGTGCCAACCCATTCCCAGTTAACAGTACTTCATCCTAGTGCCTACCCATTCCTAGGTAACAGTACTGCATCCTAGTGCCAACCCATTCCCAGTTAACAGTACTGCACTCTAGTGCCAACCCATTCACAGTTAACAGTACTGCACTCTAGTGCCAACCCATTCCCAGTTAACAGTACTGCATCCTATAGCCAACCCATTCCCAGTTAACAGTACTGCATCCTCATGCCACCCCATTCCCAGTTAACAGTACTGTATCCGAGTGCCAACCCATTCCCAGTTAACAGTACTGCATCTTAGTGCCAAACCATTCCCAGTTAACAGTCCTGCATCCTAGTGCCTACCCATTCCTAGTTAACAGTACTGCATCCTAGTGCCAACCCATTCCCAGTTAAACAATATTGCATCCTAGTGCCAACCCATTCCTAGTTAACAGTACTGTATCCCAGTGCCAACCCATTGCCAGTTAACAGTACTGCATCTTAGTGCCAACCCATTCCCAGTTAACAGTACTGCATCTTAGTGCCAACCCATTCCCAGTTAACAGTACTGCATTCTAGTGCCAACCCATTCCCAGTTAACAGTACTGCATCCTAGTGCCAACCCATTCCCAGTTAACAGTACTGCATCCTCGCGCCAACCCATTCCCAGTTAGCAGTGCTGCATCCTAGTGCCAACGCATTTCCAGTTAACAGTACTGCATCCTAGTGCCAACCCATTCCCAGTTAGCAGTGTTGCATCCTAGTGCCAACCCATTCCCAGTTAACAGTACTGCATCCTAGTGCCAACCAATTCCCAGTTAACAGAACTGCATCCTAGTGCCAACCCATTGCCAGTTAACAGTACTGCATCCTAGTATCAACCCATTCCCAGTTAACTGTACTGCATCCTAGTGCCAACCCATTCCCAGTTAACAGTACTGTACTGTAGTGCCAACCCATTCCCAGTTAACAGTACTGCATCCTGGTGCCAACCCATTCCCAATTAACAGTACTGCATCTTAGTGCCAACCCATTCCCAGTTAACAGTACTGCATCCTAGTGCCAACCCATTCCCAGTTAAATAGTACTGCATCCTAGTGCCATCCCATTCCCAGTTAACAGTAATGCATCATAGCGCCAACCCATTCCCAGTTAACAGTACTGCATCTAGAGCCAACCCATTCCCAGTTAACAGTACTGCATCCTAGTGCCAACCCATTCCCAGTTAACAGTACTGCATCCTAGCGCCAACCCATTCCCAGTTAACAGTACTGCATCCGATTGCCAATCCATTCCCAGTTACCAGTCCTGCATCCTAGTATCAACCCATTCCCAGTTAACAGCACTGCATCCTATCGCCAACCCATTCCCAGTTAACAGTACTGCATCCGATTGCCAATCCATTCCCAGTTACCAGTCCTGCATCCTAGTATCAACCCATTCCCAGTTAACAGTACTGCATCCTATCGCCAACCCATTCCCAGTTAACCGTACTGCATCCTAGAGCCAACCCTTTCCCAGTTAACAGTACTGCATCCTAGCGCCAACCCATTCCCAGTTAATAGTACTGCATCCTAGAGCCAACCCTTTCCCAGTTAACAGTACTGCATCCTAGCGCCAACCCATTCCCAGTTAATAGTACTGCATCCTCATGCCAACCCATTCCCAGTTAATAGTACTGCATCCTCATGCCAACCCATTCCCAGTTAACAGTACTGCATCCGAGTGCCAACCCATTCCCAGTTAACAGTACTGCATCCTAGCGCCAACCCATTCCCAGTTAACAGTACTACATCCTCATGCCACCCCATTCCCTGTTAACAGTACTGCATCCGAGTGCCAATCCATTCCCAGTTAAAAGTACTGCACTCTAGTGCCAACCCATTCACAGTTAACAGTACTGCACTCTAGTGCCAACCCATTCCCAGTTAACAGTACTGCATCCTATAGCCAACCCATTCCCAGTTAACAGTACTGCATCCTCATGCCACCCCATTCCCAGTTAACAGTACTGTATCCGAGTGCCAACCCATTCCCAGTTAACAGTACTGCATCTTAGTGCCAACCCATTCCCAGTTAACAGTACTGCATCCTAGTGCCTACCTATTCCTAGTTAACAGTACTGCATCCTAGTGCCAACCCATTCCCAGTTAAACAATATTGCATCCTAGTGCCAACCCATTCCTAGTTAACAGTACTGTATCCCAGTGCCAACTCATTCCCAGTTAAATAGTACTGCATCCTAGTGCCATCCCATTCCCAGTTAACAGTAATGCATCATAGCGCCAACCCATTTCCAGTTAACAGTACTGCATCTAGAGCCAACCCATTCCCAGTTAACAGTACTGCATCCTAGTGCCAACCCATTCCCAGTTAACAGTACTGCATCCTAGCGCCAACCCATTCCCAGTTAACAGTACTGCATCCGATTGCCAATCCATTCCCAGTTACCAGTACTGCACTCTAGTGCCAACCCATTCCCACTTAACAGTACTGCATCCTAGCGCCAACCCATTCCCAGTTAACAGTACTGCATCCTGGTGCCAACCCATTCCCAATTAACAGTACTGCATCTTAGTGCCAACCAATTCCCAGTTAACAGTACTGCATCCTAGTGCCAACCCATTCCCATTTAACAGTACTGCATCCTAGTGCCAACCCATTCCCAGTTAACAGTACTGCATCCTCGTGCCAACCCATTCCCAGTTACCAGTGCTGCATCCTAGTGCCAACCCATTCCCAGTTAACAGTACTGCATCCTAGTGCCAACCCGTTACCAGTCCTGCATCCTAGTATCAACCCATTCCCAGTTAACAGTACTGCATCCTAGCGCCAACCCATTCCCAGTTAGCAGTGCTGCTTCCTAGTGCCAACCCATTCCCAGTTAACAGTACTGCATCCTACTGCCAACCAATACCCAGTTAACAGTACTGCATTATAGCGCCAAACCATTCCCAGTTAACAGAACTGCATCCTAGTGCCAACCCATTCCCAGTTAACAGTACTGCATCCTAGAGCCAACCCATTCCCAGTTAACAGTACTGCATCCTAGTATCAACCCATTCCCAGTTAACAGTACTGCATCCTAGCGCCAACCCATTCCCAGTTAACAATACTGCATCCTCATGCCAACCCATTCCCAGTTAACTGTACTGCATCCTTGTGCCAACCCATTCCCAGTTAACAGTACTGCACTCTAGTGCCAACCCATTCCCAGTTAACCGTACTGTACTGTAGTGCCAACCCATTCCCAGTTAACAGTACTGCATCCTGGTGCCAACCCATTCCCAATTAACAGTACTGCATCTTAGTGCCAACCCATTCCCAGTTAACAGTACTGCATCCGAGTGCCAACCCATTCCCAGTTAACAGTGCTGCATCCGAGTGCCAACCAATTCCCAGTTAACAGTACTGCATCCTAGTGCCAACCCATTCCCAGTTAACAGTACTTCATCCTAGTGCCTACCCATTCCTAGGTAACAGTACTGCATCCTAGTGCCAACCCATTCCCAATTAACAGTACTGCACTCTAGTGCCAACCCATTCCCAGTTAACAGTACTGTATCCAAGTCCCAACCCATTCCCAGTTAACAGTACTGCATCCTAGTCCCAACCCATTCCCAGTTAACAGTGTTGCATCCTAGTGCCAACCCATTCCCAGTTAACAGTACTTCATCCTAGTGCCTACCCATTCCTACTTAACAGTACTGCATCGTAGTGCCAACCCATTCCCAGTTGAACAATATTGCATCCTAGTGCCAACCCATTCCTAGTTAACAGTACTGTATCCTAGTGCCAACCCATTCCCAGTTAAATAGTACTGCATCCTAGTGCCATCCCATTCCCAGTTAACAGTACTGCATCATAGCGCCAACCCATTCCCAGTTAACAATACTGCATCTAGAGCCAACCCATTCCCAGTTAACAGTACTGCATCCGATTGCCAATCCATTCCCAGTTACCAGTCCTGCATCCTAGTATCAACCCATTCCCAGTTAACAGTACTGCATCCTATCGCAAACCCATTCCCAGTTAACAGTACTGCATGCTAGTGCCAACCCATTCCCAGTTAACAGTCCTGCATCCTATCGCAAACCCATTCCCAGTTAACAGTGCTGCATCCTAGAGCCAACCCATTCCCAGTTAACAGTACTTCATCCGGGTGCCAACCCATTCCCAGTTAACAGTACTGCATCCTAGCGCCAACCCATTCCCAGTTAACAGTACTGCATCCTCATGCCACCCCATTCCCAGTTAACAGTACTGCATCCTCATGCCACCCCATTCCCAGTTAACAGTACTGCATCCGAGTGCCAACCCATTCCCAGTTAACAGTACTGCATCCGAGTGCCACCCCATTCCCAGTTAACAGTACTGCATTCTGGTGCCAACCCATTCCCAATTAACAGTACTGCATCTTAGTGCCAACCAATTCCCAGTTAACAGTACTGCATCCTAGTGCCAATCCATTCCCAGTTAAAGGTACTGCACACTAGTGCCAACCCATTCCCAGTTAACAGTACTGCATCCTAGAGCCAACCCATTCCCAGTTAACAGTACTGCATCCTAGCGCCAACCCATTCCCAGTTAACAGTACTGCATCCGAGTGCCAACCCATTCCCAGTTACCAGTCCTGCATCCTAGTATCAACCCATTCCCAGTTAACAGTACTGCATCCTATCGCAAACCCATTCCCAGTTAACAGTACTGCATCCGAGTGCCAACCCATTCCCAGTTACCAGTCCTGCATCCTAGTATCAACCCATTCCCAGTTAACAGTACTGCATCCTATCGCAAACCCATTCCCAGTTAACAGTACTGCATGCTAGTGACAACCCATTCCCAGTTAACAGTACTGCATCCTAGTATCAACCCATTCCCAGTTAACAGTATTGCATCCCAGCGCCAACCCATTCCCAGTTAACAGTACTGCATCCTAGTGCCAACCCATTCCCAGTTAACAGTACTGCATCCGATTGCCAATCCATTCCCAGTTACCAGTCCTGCATCCTAGTATCAACCCATTCCCAGTTAACAGTACTGCATCCTATCGCCAACCCATTCCCAGTTAACAGTACTGCATGCTAGTGACAACCCATTCCCTGTTACCAGTCCTGCATCCTAGTATCAACCCATTCCCAGTTAACAGTACTGCATCCCAGCACCAACCCATTCCCAGTTAACAGTACTGCATCCTCGTGCCAAGCCATTCCCAGTTAACAGTGCTGCATCCTAGAGCCAACCCATTCCCAGTTAACAGTGCTGCATCGCAGCGCCAACCCATTCCCAGTTAACAGTACTGCATCCTAGTGCCAAGCCATTCCCAGTTAACAGTACTGGGTCCGAGTGCCAACCCATTCCCAGTTAACAGTACTGCTTACTAGCGCCAACCCATTCCCAGTTAACAGTACTGCATCCGAGTGCCAACCCATTCCCAGTTAACAGTACTGCATCCTCATGCCAACCCATTCCCAGTTAACAGTACTGCATCCGAGTGCAAACCCATTCCCAGTTAACAGTACTGCATGCTAGTGACAACCCATTCCCAGTTACCAGTCCTGCATCCTAGTGTCAACCCATTCCCAGTTAACAGTACTGCATCCCAGCACCAACCCATTCCCTGTTAACAGTACTGCATCCTAGTGCCAAGCCATTCCCAGTTAACAGTGCTGCATCCTAGAGCCAACCCATTCCCAGTTAACAGTGCTGCATCCCAGCGCCAACCCATTCCCAGTTAACAGTACTGCATCCTAGTGCCAACCCATTCCCAGTTAACAGTACTGCATCCGAGTGCCAACCCATTCCCAGTTAACAGTACTGCATACTAGCGCCAACCCATTCCCAATTAACAGTACTGCATCCGAGTGCCAACCCATTCCCAGTTAACAGTACTGCATCCTCATGCCTTCCATTCCCAGTTAACAGTACTGCATCCGAGTGCCAACCCATTCCCAGTTAACAGTACTGCATCCGAGTGCCAACCCATTCCCAGTTAACAGTACTGCATTCTGGTGCCAACCCATTCCCAATTAACAGTACTGCATCTTAGTGCCAACCAATTCCCAGTTAACAGTACTGCATCCTAGTGCCAATCCATTCCCAGTTACCAGTCCTGCATCCTAGTATCAACCCATTCCCAGTTAACAGTACTGCATCCTATCGCAAACCCATTCCCAGTTAACATTACTGCATGCTAGTGCCAACCCATTCCCAGTTACCAGTTCTGCATCCTAGTATCAACCCATTCTCAGTTAACAGTCCTGCATCCTATCGCAAACCCATTCCCAGTTAACAGTGCTGCATCCTAGAGCCAACCCATTCCCAGTTAACAGTACTGCATCCTAGCGCTAACCCATTCCCAGTAAAAAGTACTGCATCCTCATGCCAACCCATTCCCAGTTAACAGTACTGCATACGAGTGCCAACCCATTCTCAGTTAACAGTACTGCATCCTAGCGCCAACCCATTCCCAGTTAACAGTACTGCATCCTCATGCCACCCCATTCCCAGTTAACAGTACTGCATCCGAGTGCCAACCCATTCCCAGTTAACAGTACTGCATCCGAGTGCCAACCCATTCCCAGTTAACAGTACTGCATTCTGGTGCCAACCCATTCCCAATTAACAGTACTGCATCTTAGTGCCAACCAATTCCCAGTTAACAGTACTGCATCCTAGTGCCAACCCATTCCCAGTTAACAGTACTGCACTCTAGTGCCAACCCATTCCCTGTTAACAGTACTGCATCCTAGAGCCAACCCATTCCCAGTTAACAGTCCTGCATCCTGTTGCCAACACATTCCCAATTAACAGTACTGCATCTTAGTGCCAAACAATTCCCAGTTAACAGTACTGCATCCTAGTGCCAATCCATTCCCAGTTAAAAATACTGCACTCTAGTGCCAACCCATTCCCAGTTAACAGTACTGCACTCTAGTGCCAACCCATTCCCACTTAACAGTACTGCATCCTAGCGCCAACCCATTCCCAGTTAACAGTACTGCATCCTGGTGCCAACCCATTCCCAATTAACAGTACTGCATCTTAGTGCTAACCAATTCCCAGTTAACAGTACTGCATCCGAGTGCCAACCCATTCCCATTTAACAGTACTGCATCCTAGTGCCAACCCATTCCCAGTTAACAGTACTGCATCCTCGTGCCAACCCATTCCCAGTTACCAGTGCTGCATCCTAGTGCCAACCCATTCCCAGTTAACAGTACTGCATCCTAGTGCCAACCTGTTACCAGTCCTGCATCCTAGTATCAACCCATTCCCAGTTAACAGTACTGCATCCTAGCGCCAACCCATTCCCAGTTAGCAGTGCTGCTTCCTAGTGCCAACCCATTCCCAGTTAACAGTACTGCATCCTACTGCCAACCAATACCCAGTTAACAGTACTGCATCATAGTGCCAAACCATTCCCAGTTAACAGAACTGCATCCTAGTGCCAACCCATTCCCAGTTAACAGTACTGCATCCTAGAGCCAACCCATTCCCAGTTAACAGTACTGCATCCTAGTATCAACCCATTCCCAGTTAACAGTACTGCATCCTAGCGCCAACCCATTCCCAGTTAACAATACTGCATCCTCATGCCAACCCATTCCCAGTTAACTGTACTGCATCCTTGTGCCAACCCATTCCCAGTTAACAGTACTGCACTCTAGTGCCAACCCATTCCCAGTTAACCGTACTGTACTGTAGTGCCAACCCATTCCCAGTTAACAGTACTGCATCCTGGTGCCAACCCATTCCCAATTAACAGTACTGCATCTTAGTGCCAACCCATTCCCAGTTAACAGTGCTGCATCCGAGTGCCAACCCATTCCCAGTTAACAGTACTGCATCCTAGTGCCAACCCATTCCCAGTTAACAGTACTTCATCCTAGTGCCTACCCATTCCTAGGTAACAGTACTGCATCCTAGTGCCAACCCATTCCCAATTAACAGTACTGCACTCTAGTGCCAACCCATTCCCAGTTAACAGTACTGTATCCAAGTCCCAACCCATTCCCAGTTAACAGTACTGCATCCTAGTCCCAACCCATTCCCAGTTAACAGTGTTGCATCCTAGTGCCAACCCATTCCCAGTTAACAGTACTTCATCCTAGTGCCTACCCATTCCTACTTAACAGTACTGCATCGTAGTGCCAACCCATTCCCAGTTGAACAATATTGCATCCTAGTGCCAACCCATTCCTAGTTAACAGTACTGTATCCTAGTGCCAACCCATTCCCAGTTAAATAGTACTGCATCCTAGTGCCATCCCATTCCCAGTTAACAGTACTGCATCATAGCGCCAACCCATTCCCAGTTAACAATACTGCATCTAGAGCCAACCCATTCCCAGTTAACAGTACTGCATCCGAGCGCCAACCCATTCCCAGTTAACAGTACTGCATCCGATTGCCAATCCATTCCCAGTTACCAGTCCTGCATCCTAGTATCAACCCATTCCCAGTTAACAGTACTGCATCCTATCGCCAACCCATTCCCAGTTAACAGTACTGCATCCGATTGCCAATCCATTCCCAGTTACCAGTCCTGCATCCTAGTATCAACCCATTCCCAGTTAACAGTACTGCATCCTATCGCAAACCCATTCCCAGTTAACAGTACTGCATGCTAGTGCCAACCCATTCCCAGTTACCAGTCCTGCATCCTAGTATCAACCCATTCTCAGTTAACAGTCCTGCATCCTAGAGCCAACCCATTCCCAGTTAACAGTACTTCATCCGGGTGCCAACCCATTCCCAGTTAACAGTACTGCATCCTAGCGCCAACCCATTCCCAGTTAACAGTACTGCATCCTCATGCCACCCCATTCCCAGTTAACAGTACTGCATTCTGGTGCCAACCCATTCCCAATTAACAGTACTGCATCTTAGTGCCAACCAATTCCCAGTTAACAGTACTGCATCCTAGTGCCAATCCATTCCCAGTTAAAGGTACTGCACACTAGTGCCAACCCATTCCCAGTTAACAGTACTGCACTCTAGTGCCAACCCATTCCCTGTTAACAGTACTGCATCCTAGAGCCAACCCATTCCCAGTTAACAGTCCTGCATCCTGTTGCCAACACATTCCCAATTAACAGTACTGCATCTTAGTGCCAATCCATTCCCAGTTAAAAATACTGCACTCTAGTGCCAACCCATTCCCAGTTAACAGTACTGCACTCTAGTGCCAACCCATTCCCACTTAACAGTACTGCATCCTAGCGCCAACCCATTCCCAGTTAACCGTACTGCATCCTGGTGCCAACCCATTCCCAGTTAACAGTACTGCATCCTAGTGCCAACCAATACCCAGTTAACAGTACTGCATCATAGCGCCAAACCATTCCCAGTTAACAGAACTGCATCCTAGTGCCAACCCATTCCCAGTTAACAGTACTGCATCCTAGAGCCAACCCATTCCCAGTTAACAGTACTGCATCCTAGTATCAACCCATTCCCAGTTAACAGTACTGCATCCTAGCGCCAACCCATTCCCAGTTAACAATACTGCATCCTCATGCCAACCCATTCCCAGTTAACTGTGCTGCATCCTTATGCCAACCCATTCCCAGTTAACAGTACTGCACTCTAGTGCCAACCCATTCCCAGTTAACAGTACTGTACTGTAGTGCCAACCCATTCCCAGTTAACAGTACTGCATCCTGGTGCCAACCCATTCCCAATTAACAGTACTGCATCTTAGTGCCAACCCATTCCCAGTTAACAGTACTGCATCCGAGTGCCAACCCATTCCCAGTTAACAGAACTGTATCCAAGTCCCAACCCATTCCCAGTTAACAGTGTTGCATCCTAGTGCCAACCCATTCCCAGTTAACAGTACTTCATCCTAGTGCCTACCCATTCCTACTTAACAGTACTGCATCGTAGTGCCAACCCATTCCCAGTTAAACAATATTGCATCCTAGTGCCAACCCATTCCTAGTTAACAGTACTGTATCCTAGTGCCAACCCATTCCCAGTTAAATAGTACTGCATCCTAGTGCCAGCCCATTCCCAGTTAACAGTACTGCATCATAGCGCCAACCCATTCCCTGTTAACAGTACTGCATCTAGAGCCAACCCATTCCCAGTTAACAGTACTGCATCCTAGAGCCAACCCATTCCCAGTTAACAGTACTGCATCCTAGCGCCAACCCATTCCCAGTTAACAGTACTGCATCATAGCGCCAACCCATTCCCTGTTAACAGTACTGCATCTAGAGCCATCTGGTCCGGGATCTGCATCTGGTCCGGGAGGCTTCCAGCGTCAAGGATGGCTTCATCTGCAGAAAGTGCACCCAACTGGAGCTCCTCACAGACCGCATGGTTCGGTTGGAGCAGCAATTTGATGCACTTAGGAGCATGCAGGTGGCGGAAAGCGTCATAGATCGCAGTTATGTAAATGTGGTCACACCCAAGGTGCAGGCAGAGAAATGGGTGACCACCAGAAAGGGCAGGCAGTCAGTGCAGGAATCCCCTGTGGTTGTCCCCCTCTCGAACAGATATACCCCTTTGGATACTGTCGGGGGGGATAGCCTATCAGGGGAAAACAGCAGCAGCCAGAGCAGTGGCACCACGGCTGGCTCTGATGTTCAGAAGGGAGGGTCAAAGCGCAGAAGAGTAATAGTAATAGGGGACTCTATAGTCAGGGGCACAGATAGGCGCTTCTGTGGACGTGAAAGAGACTCCAGGATGGTATGTTGCCTCCCTGGTGCCAGGGTCCAGGATGTCTCCGAACGGGTAGTGGGAATCCTCAAGGGGGAGGGCAAACAGGCAGTGGTCGTTGTACATATTGGTACTAACGACATAGGCAGGAAGGGGCATGAGGTCCTGCAGCAGGAGTTCAGGGAGCTAGGCAGAAAGTTAAAAGACAGGACCCCGAGGGTTGTAATCTCGGGATTACTCCCTGTGCCACGTGCCAGTGAGGCTAGAAATAGGAAGATAGAGCAGATAAACACGTGGCTAAACAGCTGGTGTAGGAGGGAGGGTTTCCATTATCTGGACCACTGGGAGCTCTTCCGGGGCAGGTGTGACCTGTATAAGAAGGACGGGTTGCATCTAAACCGGAGAGGCATAAATATCCTGGCCGCGAGGTTTGCTAGTGTCACACGGGAGGGTTTAAAGTAGTATGGCAGGGGGGTGGGCACGGGAGCAATAGGTCAGAAGGTGAGAGCATTGAGGGAGAACTAGGGAATAGGGACAGTGTGTCTCTGAGGCAGAGCAGACGGGGAGAAGTTGCTGAACACAGCGGGTCTGGTGGCCTGAAGTGCATATGTTTTAATGCAAGGAGCATTACGGGTAAGGCAGATGAACTTAGAGCTTGGATTACTACTTGGAACTATGATGTTGTTGCCATTACAGAGACCTGGTTGAGGGAAGGGCAGGATTGGCAGCTAAACGTTCCAGGATTTAGATGTTTCAGGCGGGATAGAGGGGGATGTAAAAGGGGAGGTGGAGTTGCGCTACTTGTTCGGGAGAATATCACAGCTATACTGCGAGAGGACACCTCAGAGGGCAGTGAGGCTATATGGGTAGAGATCAGGAATAAGAAGGGTGCAGTCACAATGTTGGGGGTATACTACAGGCCTCCCAACAGCCAGCGGGAGATAGAGGAGCAGATAGGTAGACAGATTTTGGAAAAGAGTAAAAACAACAGGGTTGTGGTGATGGGAGACTTCAACTTCCCCAATATTGACTGGGACTCACTTAGTGCCAGGGGCTTAGACGGGGCGGAGTTTGTAAGGAGCATCCAGGAGGGCTTCTTAAAACAATATGTAAACAGTCCAACTAGGGAAGGGGCGGTACTGGACCTGGTATTGGGGAATGAGCCCGGCCAGGTGGTAGATGTTTCAGTAGGGGAGCATTTCGATAACAGTGACCACAATTCAGTAAGTTTTAAGGTACTGGTGGACAAGGATAAGAGTGGTCCGAGGATGAATGTGCTAAATTGGGGGAAGGCTAATTATAACAATATTAGGCGGGAACTGAAGAACATAGATTGGGGGCGGATGTTTGAGGGCAAATCAACATCTGACATGTGGGAGGCTTTCAAGTGGCAGTTGAAAGGAATACAGGACCGGCATGTTCCTGTGAGGAAGAAAGATAAATACGGCAATTTTCGGGAACCTTGGATGACGAGTGATATTGTAGGCCTCGTCAAAAAGAAAAAGGAGGCATTTGTCAGGGGTAAAAGGCTGGGAACAGACGAAGCCTGTGTGGCATATAAGGAAAGTAGGAAGGAACTTCAGCAAGGAGTCAGGAGGGCTAGAAGGGGTCACGAAAAGTCATTAGCAAATAGGGTTAAGGAAAATCCCAAGGCTTTTTACACGTACATAAAAAGCAAGAGGGTAGCCAGGGAAAGGGTTGGCCCACTGAAGGATAGGCAAGGGAATCTATGTGTGGAGCCAGAGGAAATGGGCGAGGTACTAAATGAATACTTTGCATCAGTATTCACCAAAGAGAAGGAATTGGTAGATGTTGAGTCTGGAGAAGGGGGTGTAGATAGCCTGGGTCACATTGTGATCCAAAAAGACGAGGTGTTGGGTGTCTTAAAAAATATTAAGGTAGATAAGTCCCCAGGGCCTGATGGGATCTACCCCAGAATACTGAAGGAGGCTGGAGAGGAAATTGCTGAGGCCTTGACAGAAATCTTTGGATCGTCGCTGTCTTCGGGGGATGTCCCGGAGGACTGGAGAATAGCCAATGTTGTTCCTCTGTTTAAGAAGGGTAGCAAGGATAATCCCGGGAACTACAGGCCGGTGAGCCTTACGTCAGTGGTAGGGAAATTACTGGAGAGAATTCTTAGAGACAGGATCTACTCCCATTTGGAAGCAAATGGACGTATTAGTGAGAGGCAGCACGGTTTTGTGAAGGGGAGGTCGTGTCTCACTAACTTGATAGAGTTTTTCGAGGAGGTCACTAAGATGATTGATGCGGGTAGGGCAGTAGATGTTGTCTATATGGACTTCAGTAAGGCCTTTGACAAGGTCCCTCATGGTAGACTCGTACAAAAGGTGAAGTCACATGGGATCAGGGGTGAACTGGCAAGGTGGATACAGAACTGGCTAGGTCATCGAAGGCAGAGAGTAGCAATGGAAGGGTGCTTTTCTGATTGGAGGGCTGTGACTAGTGGTGTTCCGCAGGGATCAGTGTTGGGACCTTTGTTGTTCGTAGTATATATAAATGATTTGGAGGAAAATGTAACTGGTCTGATTAGGAAGTTTGCAGACGACACAAAGGTTGGTGGAATTGCGAACAGCGATGAGGACTGTCGGAGGATACAGCAGGATTTAGATTGTCTGGAGACTTGGGCGGAGAGATGGCAGATGGAGTTTAATCCGGACAAATGTGAGGTAATGCATTTTGGAAGGGCTAATGCAGGTAGGGAATATACAGTGAATGGTAGAACCCTCAAGAGTATTGAAAGTCAAAGAGATCTAGGAATACAGGTCCACAGGTCATTGAAAGGGGCAACACAGGTGGAGAAGGTAGTCAAGAAGGCATACGGCATGCTGGCCTTCATTGGCCAGGGCATTGAGTATAAGAATTGGCAAGTCATGTTGCAGCTGTATAGAACCTTAGTTAGGCCACACTTGGAGTATAGTGTTCAATTCTGGTCGCCACACTACCAGAAGGATGTGGAGGCTTTAGAGAGGGTGCAGAACAGATTTACCAGAATGTTGCCTGGTATGGAGGGCATAAGCTATGAGGAGCGGTTGAATAAAATCGGTTTGTTCTCACTGGAACGAAGGAGGTTGAGGGGCGACCTGATAGAGGTATACAAAATTATGAGGGGCATAGACAGAGTGGATAGTCAGAGGCTTTTCCCCAGGGTAGAGGGGTCAATTACTAGGGGGCATAGGTTTAAGGTGAGAGGGGCAAGGTTTAGAGTAGATGTACGAGGCAAGTTTTTTACGCAGAGGGTAGTGGGTACCTGGAACTCGCTACCGGAGGAGGTAGTGGAAGCAGGGACGATAGGGACATTTAAGGGGCATCTTGACAAATATATGAATAGGATGGGAATAGAAGGATACGGACCCAGGAAGTGTAGAAGATTGTAGTTTAGTCGGGCAGTATGGTTGGCACGGGCTTGGAGGGCTGAAGGGCCTGTTCCTGGGCTGTACATTTCTTTGTTCTTTGTTGTTCTTTGTATCAACCCATCCCATTTAACAGTACTGCATGCTAGTGCCAACCCATTCCCAGTTAACAGTACTGCATCAAAGCGCCAAACCATTCCCAGTTAACAGTACTGCATCCTAGTGCCAACCCATTCCCAGTTAACAGTGCTGCATCCTAGAGCCAACCCATTCCCAGTTAACAGTACTGCATCCTAGCGCCAACCCATTCCCAGTTAACAGTACTGCATCCTCATGCCAACCCATTCCCAGTTAACAGTACTGCAACTGAGTGCAAACCCATTCCCAGTTAACAGTACTGCATCCTCGTGCCAACCCATTCCCAGTTAACAATACTGCATCCTCATGCCAACCCATTCCCAGTTAACAGTACTGCATCCGAGTGCCAACCCATTCCCAGTTAACAGTACTGCATCCGAGTGCCAACCCATTCCCAGTTAACAGTACTGCATCCTGGTGCCAACCCATTCCCAATTAAAAGTACTGCATCTTAGTGCCAACCAGTTCCCAGTTAACAGTACTGCATCCTAGTGCCAATCCATTCCCAGTTAACAGTACTGCACTCTCGTGCCAACCCATTCCCAGTTAACAGTACTGGACTCTAGTGCCAACCCCTCCCAGTTAACAGTACTGCATCCTGGTGCCAACCAATTCCCAATTAACAGTACTGCATCTTAGTGCCAACCAATTCCCAGTTAACAGTACTGCATCCTAGTGCCAACCCATTCCCAGTTAGCAGTGCTGCATCCTAGTGCCAACCCATTCCCAGTTAACAGTACTGCATCCTAGTGCCAACCCATTCCCAGTTAACAGTACTGCATCCTGTCGCCAACCCATTCCCAGTTAGCAGTGCTGCATCCTAGTGCCAACCCATTCCTAGTTAACAGTACTGCATCCTAGTGCCAACCCATTCCCATTTAACAGTACTGTACTCTTCTGCCAACCCATTCCCAGTTAACAGTACTGTATCCTGGTGCCAACTCATTCCCAATTAACAGTACTGCATCTTAGTGCCAACCAATTCCCAGTTAACAGTACTGCATCCTAGTGCCAACCAATTCCCAGTTAACAGTACTGCATCCTAGTATCAACCCATTCCTAGTTACAGTACTGCATCCTAGTGCCAACCCATTCCCAGTTGACAGTAATGCATCCTCGTATCTACCCATTCCCAGTTAACAGTACTGCATCCTAGCGCCAACCCATTCCCAGTTAACAGTACTACATCCTAGTGCCAACCCATTCCCAGTTAACAGTACTACATCCTAGTGCCAACCCAATCCCAGTTAACAGTACTGCATCCTAGTATCAACCCATTCCTAGTTAACAGTACTGCATCCGAGTGCCAACCCATTCCCAGTTAACAGGACTGCATCATAGTGCCAACCCATTCCCAGTTAACAGTTCTGCATCCTGGTGCCAACCCATTCCCAATTAACAGTACTGCATCTTAGTGCCAACCAATTCCCAGTTAACAGGACTGCATCCTAGTGCCAACCCATTCCCAGTTAACAGTACTGCATCCTAGTGCCAACCCATTCCCAGTTAACAGTACTGCATCCTCGCGCCAACCCATTCCCAGTTAGCAGTGCTGCATCCTAGTGCCAACCCATTCCCAGTTAACAGTACTGCATCCTAGTGCCAACCCATTCCCAGTTACCAGTCCTGCATCCTAGTATCAACCAATTCCCAGTTAACAGTACTGCATCCTAGCGCCAACCCATTCCTAGTTAACAGTACTGCATCCTAGTGCCAACCCATTCCCAGTTAAACAATATTGCATCCTAGTGCCAACCCATTCCCAGTTAACAGTACTGCATCCTAGAGCCAACCCATTCCCAGTTAACAGTACTGCATCCGATTGCCAATCCATTCCCAGTTACCAGTCCTGCATGCTAGTATCAACCCATTCCCAGTTAACAGTACTGCATCCTATCGCCAACCCATTCCCAGTTAAGAGTACTGCATGCTAGTGCCAACCCATTCCCAGTTAACAGTGCTGCATCCTAGAGCCAACCCATTCCCAGTTAACTGTACTGCATCCGAATGCCAATCCTTTCCCAGTTAGCAGTGCTGCATCCTAGAGCCAACCCATTCCCAGTTAACAGTACTGCATCCAAGTGCCAACCCATTCCCATTTAACAGTACTGTACTCTTCTGCCAACCAATTCCCAGTTAACAGTACTGCATCCTAGTATCAACCCATTCCTAGTTACAGTACTGCATCCTTGTGCCAACCCATTCCCAGTTGACAGTACTGCATCCTCGTATCTATCCATTCCCAGTTAACAGTACTGCATCCTAGCGCCAACCCATTCCCAGTTAACAGTACTACATCCTAGTGCCTACCCAATCCCAGTTAACAGTACTGCATCCTAGTATAAACCCATTCCTAGTTTACAGTACTGCATCATAGTGCCAACCCATTCCCAGTTAACAGTTCTGCATCCTGGTGCCAACCCATTCCCAATTAAGAGTACTGCATCTTAGTGCCAACCAATTCCCAGTTAACAGTACTGCATCCTAGTGCCAACCCATTCCCAGTTAACAGTACTGCATCCTAGTGCCAACCCATTCCCAGTTAACAGTACTGCATCCTCGTGCCAACCCATTCCCTATTAGCAGTGCTGCATCCTAGTGCCAACCCATTCCCAGTTAACAGTACTGCATCCTAGTGCCAACCCATTCCCAGTTACCAGTCCTGCATCCTAGTATCAACTCATTCCCAGTTAACAGTACTGCATCCTAGCGCCAACCCATTCCCAGTTAACAGTACTGCATCCTAGTGCATACCCATTCCTAGTTAACAGTACTGCATCTTAGTGCCAACCCATTCCCAGTTAAACAATATGGCATCCTAGTGCCAACCCATTCCCAGTTAACAGTACTGCATCATAGCGCCAACCCATTCCCAGTTAACAGTACTGCATCCGATTGCCAATCCATTCCCAGTTACCAGTCCTGCATCCTAGTATCAACCCATTCCCAGTTAACAGTACTGCATCCTATCGCCAACCCATTCCCAGTTAAGAGTACTGCATGCTAGTGCCAACCCATTCCCAGTTAACAGTGCTGCATCCTAGAGCCAACCCATTCCCAGTTAACTGTACTGCATCCGAGTGCCAATCCATTCCCAGTTAAAAGTCCTGCACTCTAGTGCCAACCCATTCCCAGTTAACAGTACTGCACTCTAGTGCCAACCCATTCCCAGTTAACAGTACTGCATTCTCATGCCACCCCATTCCCAGTTAGCAGTGCTGCATCCTAGTGCCAACCCATTCCCAGTTAACAGTACTGCATCCTAGTGCCAACCAATTCCCAGTTAACAGTACTGCATCATAGCGCCAAACCATTCCCAGTTAACAGAACTGCATCCTAGTGCCAACCCATTCCCAGTGAACAGTACTGCATCCTAGAGCCAACCCATTCCCAGTTAACAGTACTGCATCCTAGTATCAACCCATTCCCAGTTAACAGTACTGCATCCTAGCGCCAACCCATTCCCAGTTAACAATACTGCATCCTCATGCCAACCCATTCCCAGTTAACTGTACTGCATCCTAGTGCCAACCCATTCCCAGCTAACAGTACCTTACTGTAGTGCCAACCCATTCCCAGTTAACAGTACTGCATCCTGGTGCCAACCCATTCCCAATTAACAGTACTGCATCTTAGTGCCAACCCATTCCCAGTTAACAGTACTGCATCCGAGTGCCAACCCATTCCCAGTTAACAGTGCTGCATCCTAGTGCCAACCAATTCCCAGTTAACAATACTGCATCCTAGTGCCAACCCATTCCCAGTTAACAGTACTTCATCCTAGTGCCAACCCATTCCCAGTTAACAGTACTGCATCCTAGTGCCAACCCATTCCCAGTTAACAGTACTGCACTCTAGTGCCAACCCATTCCCAGTTAACAGTACTGTATCCAAGTCCCAACCCATTCCCAGTTAACAGTACTGCATCCTCGTGCCAACCCATTCCCAGTTAACAGTACTGCATCCTAGTCCCAACCCATTCCCAGTTAACAGTGCTGCATCCTAGTGCCAACCCATTGCCAGTTAATAGTACTGCGTCCTAGTGCCTACCTATTCCTAGTTAACTGTACTGCATCCTAGTGCCAACCCATTCCCAGTTAAACAATATTGCATCCTAGTGCCAACCCATTCCCAGTTAACAGTACTGCATCCTAGTGCCATCCCATTCCCAGTTAACAGTACTGCATCATAGCGCCAACCCATTCCCAGTTAACAGTACTGCATCTAGAGCCAACCCATTCCCAGTTAACAGTACTGCATCCTAGCGCCAACCCATTCCCAGTTAACAGTACTGCATCCGATTGCCAAGCCATTGCCAGTTACCAGTCCTGCATCCTAGTATCAACCCATTCCCAGTTAACAGTACTGCATCCTTTCGCCAACCCATTCCCAGTTAGCACTGCTGCATCCTAGTGCCAACCCATTCCCAGTTAACAGTACTGCATCATACCACCAACCCATTCCCAGTTAACAGTACTGCATCCTAGAGCCAACCCATTCCCAGTTAACAGTACTGCATCCTAGCGCAAACCCATTCCCAGTTAACAGTACTGCATCCGATTGCCAATCAATTCCCAGTTACCAGTCCTGCATCCTAGTATCAACCCATTCCCAGTTAACAGTACTGCATCCTATCGCCAACCCATTCCCAGTTAACAGTACTGCATGCTAGTGCCAACCCATTCCCAGTTAACAGTGCTGCATCCTAGAGCCAACCCATTCCCAGTTAACAGTACTGCATCCGAGTGCCAATCCATTCCCAGTTAAAAGTACTGCACTCTAGTGCCAACCCATTCCCAGTTAACAGTACTGCACTCTAGTGCCAACCCATTCCCAGTTAACAGTACTGCATTCTCATGCCACCCCATTCCCAGTTAGCAGTGCTGCATCCTAGAGCCAACCCATTCCCAGTTAACTGTACTGCCTCCGAGTGCCAATCCATTCCCAGTTAAAAGTACTGCACTCTAGTGCCAACCCATTCCCAGTTAACAGTACTGCACTCTAGTGCCAACCCATTCCCAGTTAACAGTACTGCATTCTCATGCCACCCCATTCCCAGTTAGCAGTGCTGCATCCTAGTGCCAACCCATTCCCAGTTAACAGTACTGCATCCTAGTGCCAACCAATTCCCAGTTAACAGTACTGCATCATAGCGCCAAACCATTCCCAGTTAACAGTACTGCATCCTAGTGCCAACCCATTCCCAGTTAACAGTACTGCATCCTCGCGCCAACCCATTCCCAGTTAGCAGTGCTGCATCCTAGTGCCAACCCATTCCCAGTTAACAGTACTGCATCCTAGTGCCAACCCATTCCCAGTTACCAGTCCTGCATCCTAGTATCAACCAATTCCCAGTTAACAGTACTGCATCCTAGCGCCAACCCATTCCTAGTTAACAGTACTGCATCCTAGTGCCAACCCATTCCCAGTTAAACAATATTGCATCCTAGTGCCAACCCATTCCCAGTTAACAGTACTGCATCCTAGAGCCAACCCATTCCCAGTTAACAGTACTGCATCCGATTGCCAATCCATTCCCAGTTACCAGTCCTGCATGCTAGTATCAACCCATTCCCAGTTAACAGTACTGCATCCTATCGCCAACCCATTCCCAGTTAAGAGTACTGCATGCTAGTGCCAACCCATTCCCAGTTAACAGTGCTGCATCCTAGAGCCAACCCATTCCCATTTAACTGTACTGCATCCGAATGCCAATCCTTTCCCAGTTAGCAGTGCTGCATCCTAGAGCCAACCCATTCCCAGTTAACAGTACTGCATCCAAGTGCCAACCCATTCCCATTTAACAGTACTGTACTCTTCTGCCAACCAATTCCCAGTTAACAGTACTGCATCCTAGTATCAACCCATTCCTAGTTACAGTACTGCATCCTTGTGCCAACCCATTCCCAGTTGACAGTACTGCATCCTCGTATCTATCCATTCCCAGTTAACAGTACTGCACCCTAGCGCCAACCCATTCCCAGTTAGCAGTACTACATCCTAGTGCCTACCCAATCCCAGTTAACAGTACTGCATCCTAGTATAAACCCATTCCTAGTTAACAGTACTGCATCATAGTGCCAACCCATTCCCAGTTAACAGTTCTGCATCCTGGTGCCAACCCATTCCCAATTAAGAGTACTGCATCTTAGTGCCAACCAATTCCCAGTTAACAGTACTGCATCCTAGTGCCAACCCATTCCCAGTTAACAGTACTGCATCCTAGTGCCAACCCATTCCCAGTTAACAGTACTGCATCCTCGTGCCAACCCATTCCCTATTAGCAGTGCTGCATCCTAGTGCCAACCCATTCCCAGTTAACAGTACTGCATCCTAGTGCCAACCCATTCCCAGTTACCAGTCCTGCATCCTAGTATCAACCCATTCCCAGTTAACAGTACTGCATCCTAGCGCCAACCCATTCCCAGTTAACAGTACTGCATCCTAGTGCATACCCATTCCTAGTTAACAGTACTGCATCTTAGTGCCAACCCATTCCCAGTTAAACAATATTGCATCCTAGTGCCAACCCATTCCCAGTTAACAGTACTGCATCATAGCGCCAACCCATTCCCAGTTAACAGTACTGCATCCGATTGCCAATCCATTCCCAGTTACCAGTCCTGCATCCTAGTATCAACCCATTCCCAGTTAACAGTACTGCATCCTATCGCCAACCCATTCCCAGTTAAGAGTACTGCATGCTAGTGCCAACCCATTCCCAGTTAACAGTGCTGCATCCTAGAGCCAACACATTCCCAGTTAACTGTACTGCATCCGAGTGCCAATCCATTCCCAGTTAAAAGTCCTGCACTCTAGTGCCAACCCATTCCCAGTTAACAGTACTGCACTCTAGTGCCAACCCATTCCCAGTTAACAGTACTGCATTCTCATGCCACCCCATTCCCAGTTAGCAGTGCTGCATCCTAGTGCCAACCCATTCCCAGTTAACAGTACTGCATCCTAGTGCCAACCAATTCCCAGTTAACAGTACTGCATCATAGCGCCAAACCATTCCCAGTTAACAGAACTGCATCCTAGTGCCAACCCATTCCCAGTGAACAGTACTGCATCTTGGAGCCAACCCATTCCCAGTTAACAGTACTGCATCCTAGTATCAACCCATTCCCAGTTAACAGTACTGCATCCTAGCGCCAACCCATTCCCAGTTAACAATACTGCATCCTCATGCCAACCCATTCCCAGTTAACTGTACTGCATCCTAGTGCCAACCCATTCCCAGCTAACAGTACCTTACTGTAGTGCCAACCCATTCCCAGTTAACAGTACTGCATCCTGGTGCCAACCCATTCCCAATTAACAGTACTGCATCTTAGTGCCAACCCATTCCCAGTTAACAGTACTGCATCCGAGTGCCAACCCATTCCCAGTTAACAGTGCTGCATCCTAGTGCCAACCAATTCCCAGTTAACAGTACTGCATCCTAGTGCCAACCCATTCCCAGTTAACAGTACTTCATCCTAGTGCCAACCCATTCCCAGTTAACAGTACTGCATCCTAGTGCCAACCCATTCCCAGTTAACAGTACTGCACTCTAGTGCCAACCCATTCCCAGTTAACAGTACTGTATCCAAGTCCCAACCCATTCCCAGTTAACAGTACTGCATCCTCGTGCCAACCCATTCCCAGTTAACAGTACTGCATCCTAGTCCCAACCCATTCCCAGTTAACAGTGCTGCATCCTAGTGCCAACCCATTGCCAGTTAATAGTACTGCGTCCTAGTGCCTACCTATTCCTAGTTAACCGTACTGCATCCTAGTGCCAACCCATTCCCAGTTAAACAATATTGCATCCTAGTGCCAACCCATTCCCAGTTAACAGTACTGCATCCTAGTGCCATCCCATTCCCAGTTAACAGTACTGCATCATAGCGCCAACCCATTCCCAGTTAACAGTACTGCATCTAGAGCCAACCCATTCCCAGTTAACAGTACTGCATCCTAGCGCCAACCCATTCCCAGTTAACAGTACTGCATCCGATTGCCAAGCCATTGCCAGTTACCAGTCCTGCATCCTAGTATCAACCCATTCCCAGTTAACAGTACTGCATCCTATCGCCAACCCATTCCCAGTTAGCACTGCTGCATCCTAGTGCCAACCCATTCCCAGTTAACAGTACTGCATCATAGCACCAACCCATTCCCAGTTAACAGTACTGCATCCTAGAGCCAACCCATTCCCAGTTAACAGTACTGCATCCTAGCGCAAACCCATTCCCAGTTAACAGTACTGCATCCGATTGCCAATCCATTCCCAGTTACCAGTCCTGCATCCTAGTATCAACCCATTCCCAGTTAACAGTACTGCATCCTATCGCCAACCCATTCCCAGTTAACAGTACTGCATGCTAGTGCCAACCCATTCCCAGTTAACAGTGCTGCATCCTAGAGCCAACCCATTCCCAGTTAACAGTACTGCATCCGAGTGCCAATCCATTCCCAGTTAAAAGTACTGCACTCTAGTGCCAACCCATTCCCAGTTAACAGTACTGCACTCTAGTGCCAACCCATTCCCAGTTAACAGTACTGCATTCTCATGCCACCCCATTCCCAGTTAGCAGTGCTGCATCCTAGAGCCAACCCATTCCCAGTTAACTGTACTGCCTCCGAGTGCCAATCCATTCCCAGTTAAAAGTACTGCACTCTAGTGCCAACCCATTCCCAGTTAACAGTACTGCACTCTAGTGCCAACCCATTCCCAGTTAACAGTACTGCATTCTCATGCCACCCCATTCCCAGTTAGCAGTGCTGCATCCTAGTGCCAACCCATTCCCAGTTAACAGTACTGCATCCTAGTGCCAACCAATTCCCAGTTAACAGTACTGCATCATAGCGCCAAACCATTCCCAGTTAACAGAACTGCATCCTAGTGCCAACCCATTCCCAGTTAACAGTACTGCATCCTAGAGCCAACCCATTCCCAGTTAACAGTACTGCATCCTAGTATTAACCCATTCCCAGTTAACAGTACTGCATCCTAGCGCCAACCCATTCCCAGTCAACAATACTGCATCCTCATGCCAACCCATTCCCAGTTAACTGTACTGCATCCTAGTGCCAACCCATTCCCAGCTAACAGTACCTTACTGTAGTGCCAACCCATTCCCAGTTAACAGTACTGCATCCGAGTGCCAACCCATTCCCAGTTAACAGTACTGCATCCTAGTGCCAACCCATTCCCAGTTAACAGTACTTCATCCTAGTGCCTACCCATTCCTAGTTAACAGTACTGCATCCTAGTGCCAACCCATTCCCAGTTAACAGTACTGCACTCTAGTGCCAACCCATTCCCAGTTAACAGTACTGTATCCAAGTCCCAACCCATTCCCAGTTAACAGTACTGCATCCTCGTGCCAACCCATTCCCAGTTAACAGTACTGCATCCTAGTCCCAACCCATTCCCAGTTAACAGTGCTGCATCCTAGTGCCAACCCATTCCCAGTTAACAGTACTGCGTCCTAGTGCCAACCCATTCCCAGTTAAACAATATTGCATCCTAGTGCCAACCCATTCCTAGTTAACTGTACTGTATCCTAGTGCCGACCCATTCCCAGTTAAATAGTACTGCATCCTAGTGCCATCCCATTCCCAGTAAACAGTACTGCATCATAGCGCCAACCCATTCCCAGTTAACAGTACTGCATCTAGAGCCAACCCATTCCCAGTTAACAGTACTGCATCCTAGAGCCAACCCATTCCCAGTTAACAGTACTGCATCCTAGCGCCAACCCATTCCCAGTTAACAGTACTGCATCCGATTGCCAATCCATTGCCAGTTACCAGTCCTGCATCCTAGTATCAACCCATTCCCAGTTAACAGTACTGCATCCTATCGCCAACCCATTCCCAGTTAGCAGTGCTGCATCCTAGTGCCAACCCATTCCCAGTTAACAGTACTGCATCCTAGTGCCAACCCATTCCCAGTTACCAGTCCTGCATCCTAGTATCAACCCATTCCCAGTTAACAGTACTGCATCCTAGCGCCAACCCATTCCCAGTTAAACAATATTGCATCCTAGTGCCAACCCATTCCCAGTTAACAGTACTGCATCATAGCACCAACCCATTCCCAGTTAACAGTACTGCATCCTAGCGCAAACCCATTCCCAGTTAACAGTACTGCATCCGATTGCCAATCCATTCCCAGTTACCAGTCCTGCATCCTAGTATCAACCCATTCCCAGTTAACAGTGCTGCATCCTAGAGCCAACCCATTCCCAGTTAACAGTACTGCATCCGAGTGCCAATCCATTCCCAGTTAAAAGTACTGCACTCTAGTGCCAACCCATTCCCAGTTAACAGTACTGCACTCTAGTGCCAACCCATTCCCAGTTAACAGTACTGCATTCTCATGCCACCCCATTCCCAGTTAGCAGTTCTGCATCCTAGTGCCAACCCATTCCCAGTTAACAGTACTGTATCCTAGTGCCAACCAATTCCCAGTTAACAGTGCTGCATCCTAGTGCCAACCCATTCCCAGTTAACAGTGCTGCATCCTAGAGCCAACCCATTCCCAGTTAACAGTACTGCATCCTAGTGCCAACCCATTCCCAGTTAACAGTACTGCATCCTAGCGCCAACCCATTCCCAGTTAACAGTGCTGCATCCTCATGCCAACCCATTCCCAGTTAACAGTGCTGCATCCTAGCGCCAACCCATTCCCAGTTAACAGTACTGCATCCTCATGCCACCCCATTCCCAGTTAACAGTACTGTATCCGAGTGCCAACCCATTCCCAGTTAACAGTACTGCATCCGAGTGCCAACCCATTCCCAGTTAACAGTACTGCATTCTGGTGCCAACCCATTCCCAATTAACAGTACTGCATCTTAGTGCCAACCAATTCCCAGTTAACAGGACTGCATCCTAGTGCCAATCCATTCCCAGTTAAAGGTACTGCACTCTAGTGCCAACCCATTCCCAGTTAACAGTACTGCACTCTAGTGCCAACCCATTCCCAGTTAACAGTACTGCATCCTAGCGCCAACCCATTCCCAGTTAACAGTACTGCATCCTAGCGCCAACCCATTCCCAGTTAACAGTACTGCATTCTGGTGCCAACCCATTCCCAATTAACAGTACTGCATCTTAGTGCTAACCAATTCCCAGTTAACAGTACTGCATCCTAGTGCCAACCCATTCCCAGTTAACAGTACTGCATCCTAGTGCCAACCCATTCCCAGTTAACAGTTCTGCATCCTCGCGCCAACCCATTCCCAGTTAGCAGTGCTGCATCCTAGTGCCAACCCATTCCCAGTTAACAGTACTGCATCCTAGTGCCAACCCATTCCCAGTTACCAGTCCTGCATCCTAGTATCAACCCATTCCCAGTTAACAGTGCTGCATCCTAGTGCCAACCCATTCCCAGTTAACAGTGCTGCATCCTAGAGCCAACCCATTCCCAGTTAACAGTACTGCATCCTAGTGCCAACCCATTCCCAGTTAACAGTGCTGCATCCTCATGCCAACCCATTCCCAGTTAACAGTGCTGCATCCTAGCGCCAACCCATTCCCAGTTAACAGTACTACGTCCTAGTGCCAACCCATTCCCAGTTAACAGAACTGCATCCTAGTGCCAACCCTTTCCCAGTTAAACAATATTGCATCCTAGTGCCAACCCATTCCTAGTTAACAGTACTGTATCCTAGTGCGAACCCATTTCCAGTTAACAGTACTGTGCTCTAGTGCCAACCCATCCCAGTTAACAGTACTGCATCCTGGTGCCAACCCATTCCCAATTAACAGTACTGCATCTTGGTGCCATCCAATTCCCAGTTAACAGTACTGCATCCTAGTGCCAACCCATTCCAAGTTAACAGTACTGCATCCTAGTGCCAACCCAGTCCCAGTTGACAGTACTGCATCCTGGCGCCAACCCATTCCCAGTTAGCTGTGCTGCATCCTAGTTCCAACCCATTCCCAGTTAACAGTACTGCATCCTAGTGCCAACCCATTCCCAGTTAACAGTACTGCATCCTATCGCCAACCCATTCCCAGTTAGCAGTGCTGCATCCTAGTGCCAACCCATTCCCAGTTAACAGTACTGCATCCTCGTGGCAACCCATTCCCAGTTAACAGTACAGTACTCTTGTGCCAACCCATTCCCAGTTAACAGTGCTGTATCCTGGTGCCAACCCATTCCCAATTAACAGTACTGCATCCTAGCGCCAACCCATTCCCAGTTAACAGTACTGCATCCGATTGTCAATCCATTCCCAGTGACCAGTCCTGCATCTTAGTATCAACCCATTCCCAGTTAACAGACCTGCATCCTATCGCCAACCCATTCCCAGTTAACAGTACTGCATGATAGTGCCAACCCATTCCCAGTTAACAGTGCTGCATCCTAGAGCCAACCCATTCCCAGTTAACAGTACTGCATCCTAGCGCCAACCCATTCCCAGTTAATAGTACTGCATCCTCATGCCAACCCATTCCCAGTTAACAGTACTGCATCCTCATGCCCCCCCATTCCCAGTTAACAGTCCTGCATCCGAGTGCCAATCCATTCCCAGTTAAAAGTACTGCACTCTAGTGCCAACCCATTCTCAGTTAACAGTACTGCACTCTAGTGCCAACCCATTCCCAGTTAACAGTACTGCATCCTAGAGCCAACCCATTCCCAGTTAACAGTACTGCATCCGAGTGCCAAACCATTCCCAGTTAACAGTACTGCATCCTAGTATCAACCCATTCCCAGTTAACAGTACTGCATCCTGTTGCCAACCCATTCCCAATTAACAGTTCTGCATCTTAGTGCCAACCCATTCCCAGTTAACAGTACTGCATCCTATTTCCAACCCATTCCCAGTTAACAGTACTGCATCCTAGTGCCAACCCATTCCCAGTTAACAGTACTGCATCCTCGCGCCAACCCATTCCCAGTTAGCAGTGCTGCATCCTAGTGCCAACCCATTCCCAGTTAACGGTACTGCACTCTAGTGCCAACCCATTCCCAGTTAACAATACTGTACTGTAGTGCCAACCCATTCCCAGTTAACAGTACTGCATCCTGGTGCCAACCCATTCCCAATTAACAGTACAGCATCTTAGTGCCTACCCATTCCCAGTTAACAGTACTGCACTCTAGTGCCAACCCATTCCCAGTTAACAGTACTGCATCCTAGTCCCAACCCATTCCCAGTTAACAGTGCTGCATCCTAGTGCCAACCCATTCCCAGTTAACAGTACTTCATCCTAGTGCCTACCCATTCCTAGTTAACAGTACTGCATCCTAGTGCCAACCCATTCCCAGTTAAACAATATTGCATCCGAGTGCCAACCCATTCCTAGTTAACAGTACTGTATCCTAGTGCCAACCCATTCCCAGTTAAATAGTACTGCATCCTAGTGCCATCCCATTCCCAGTTAACAGTACTGCATCCTAGTATCAACCCATTCCCAGTTAACAGTACTGCATCCTGTTGCCAACCCATTCCCAATTAACAGTACTGCATCCTAGTATCAACCCATTCCCAATTAACAGTACAGCATCTTAGTGCCTACCCATTCCCAGTTAACAGTACTGCACTCTAGTGCCAACCCATTCCCAGTTAACAGTACTGCATCCTAGTCCCAACCCATTCCCAGTTAACAGTGCTGCATCCTAGTGCCAACCCATTCCCAGTTAACAGTACTTCATCCTAGTGCCTACCCATTCCTAGTTAACAGTACTGCATCCTAGTGCCAACCCATTCCCAGTTAAACAATATTGCATCCGAGTGCCAACCCATTCCTAGTTAACAGTACTGTATCCTAGTGCCAACCCATTCCCAGTTAAATAGTACTGCATCCTAGTGCCATCCCATTCCCAGTTAACAGTACTGCATCCTAGTATCAACCCATTCCCAGTTAACAGTACTGCATCCTGTTGCCAACCCATTCCCAATTAACAGTACTGCATCTTAGTGCCAACCCATTCCCAGTTAACAGTACTGCATCCTATCGCCAACCCATTCCCAGTTAGCAGTGCTGCATCCTAGTGCCAACCCATTCCCAGTTAACAGTACTGCATCCTCGTGGCAACCCATTCCCAGTTAACAGTACAGTACTCTTGTGCCAACCCATTCCCAGTTAACAGTGCTGTATCCTGGTGCCAACCCATTCCCAATTAACAGTACTGCATCCTAGCGCCAACCCATTCCCAGTTAACAGTACTGCATCCGATTGTCAATCCATTCCCAGTGACCAGTCCTGCATCTTAGTATCAACCCATTCCCAGTTAACAGACCTGCATCCTATCGCCAACCCATTCCCAGTTAACAGTACTGCATGATAGTGCCAACCCATTCCCAGTTAACAGTGCTGCATCCTAGAGCCAACCCATTCCCAGTTAACAGTACTGCATCCTAGCGCCAACCCATTCCCAGTTAATAGTACTGCATCCTCATGCCAACCCATTCCCAGTTAACAGTACTGCATCCTCATGCCCCCCCATTCCCAGTTAACAGTCCTGCATCCGAGTGCCAATCCATTCCCAGTTAAAAGTACTGCACTCTAGTGCCAACCCATTCTCAGTTAACAGTACTGCACTCTAGTGCCAACCCATTCCCAGTTAACAGTACTGCATCCTAGAGCCAACCCATTCCCAGTTAACAGTACTGCATCCGAGTGCCAAACCATTCCCAGTTAACAGTACTGCATCCTAGTATCAACCCATTCCCAGTTAACAGTACTGCATCCTGTTGCCAACCCATTCCCAATTAACAGTACTGCATCTTAGTGCCAACCCATTCCCAGTTAACAGGACTGCATCCTGTTGCCAACCCATTCCCAATTAACAGTACTGCATCTTAGTGCCAACCCATTCCCAGTTAACAGTACTGCATCCTATTTCCAACCCATTCCCAGTTAACAGTACTGCATCCTAGTGCCAACCCATTCCCAGTTAACAGTACTGCATCCTCGCGCCAACCCATTCCCAGTTAGCAGTGCTGCATCCTAGTGCCAACCCATTCCCAGTTAACGGTACTGCACTCTAGTGCCAACCCATTCCCAGTTAACAATACTGTACTGTAGTGCCAACCCATTCCCAGTTAACAGTACTGCATCCTGGTGCCAACCCATTCCCAATTAACAGTACAGCATCTTAGTGCCTACCCATTCCCAGTTAACAGTACTGCACTCTAGTGCCAACCCATTCCCAGTTAACAGTACTGCATCCTAGTCCCAACCCATTCCCAGTTAACAGTGCTGCATCCTAGTGCCAACCCATTCCCAGTTAACAGTACTTCATCCTAGTGCCTACCCATTCCTAGTTAACAGTACTGCATCCTAGTGCCAACCCATTCCCAGTTAAACAATATTGCATCCGAGTGCCAACCCATTCCTAGTTAACAGTACTGTATCCTAGTGCCAACCCATTCCCAGTTAAATAGTACTGCATCCTAGTGCCATCCCATTCCCAGTTAACAGTACTGCATCCTAGTATCAACCCATTCCCAGTTAACAGTACTGCATCCTGTTGCCAACCCATTCCCAATTAACAGTACTGCATCTTAGTGCCAACCCATTCCCAGTTAACAGTACTGCATCCTATTTCCAACCCATTCCCAGTTAACAGTACTGCATCCTAGTGCCAACCCATTCCCAGTTAACAGTACTGCATCCTCGCGCCAACCCATTCCCAGTTAGCAGTGCTGCAGCCTAGTGCCAACCCATTCCCAGTTAACGGTACTGCACTCTAGTGCCAACCCATTCCCAGTTAACAATACTGTACTGTAGTGCCAACCCATTCCCAGTTAACAGTACTGCATCCTGGTGCCAACCCATTCCCAATTAACAGTACTGCATCTTAGTGCCTACCCATTCCCAGTTAACAGTACTGCACTCTAGTGCCAACCCATTCCCAGTTAACAGTACTGCATCCTAGTCCCAACCCATTCCCAGTTAACAGTGCTGCATCCTAGTGCCAACCCATTCCCAGTTAACAGTACTTCATCCTAGTGCCTACCCATTCCTAGTTAACAGTACTGCATCCTAGTGCCAACCCATTCCCAGTTAAACAATATTGCATCCTAGTGCCAACCCATTCCTAGTTAACAGTACTGTATCCTAGTGCCAACCCATTCCCAGTTAAATAGTACTGCATCCTAGTGCCATCCCATTCCCAGTTAACAGTACTGCATTCTAGCGCCAATCCATTCCCAGTTACCAGTCCTGCATCCTAGTATCAACCCATTCCCAGTTAACAGTACTGCATCCTATCGCCAACCCATTCCCAGCTAACAGTACTGCATGCTAGTGCCAACCCATTCCCAGTTAACAGTACTGCATCATAGCGCCAAACCATTCCCAGTTAACAGTACTGCATCCTAGTGCCAACCCATTCCCAGTTAACAGTGCTGCATCCTAGAGCCAACCCATTCCCAGTTAACAGTACTGCATCCGAGTGCAAACCCATTCCCAGTTAACAGTACTGCATCCTAGCGCCAACCCATTCCCAGTTAACAGTACTGCATCCTCGTGCCAACCCATTCCCAGTTAACAAAACTGCATCCTCATGCCAACCCATTCCCAGTTAACAGGACTGCATCCGAGTGCCAACCCATTCCCAGTTGACAGTACTGCATCCTAGCGCCAACCCATTCCCAGTTAGCAGTGCTGCATCCTAGTGCCAACCCATTCCCAGTTAACAGTACTGCATCCTAGTGCCAACCCATTCCCAGTTAACAGTACTGCATCCTATCGCCAACCCATTCCCAGTTAGCAGTGCTGCATCCTAGTGCCAACCCATTCCCAGTTAACAGTACTGCATCCTAGTGCCAACCCATTCCCAGTTAACAGTACAGTACTCTTGTGCCAACCCATTCCCAGTTAACAGTATTGTATCCTGGTGCCAACCCATTCCCAATTAACAGTACTGCATCTTAGCGCCAACCAATTCCCAGTTAACAGTACTGCACCCTAGTGCCAACCAATTCCCAGTTAACAGTACTGCATCCTAGTATCAACCCATTCCTAGTTACAGTACTGCATCCTAGTGCCAACCCATTCCCAGTTGACAGTACTGCATCCTCGTATCTACCCATTCCCAGTTAACAGTACTGCATCCTAGCGCCAACCCATTCCCAGTTAACAGTACTGCATCCTAGTGCCAACCCATTCCCAGTTAACAGTACTGCATCCTAGTATCAACCCATTCCTAGTTAACAGTACTGCATCATAGTGCCAACCCATTCCCAGTTAAGAGTACTGCATCCTAGTGCCAAACCATTCCTAGTTGACAGTACTGCATCCTAGTGCCAACCCATTCCCAGTTAACAGTACTACGTCCTAGTGCCAACCCATTCCCAGTTAACAGAACTGCATCCTAGTGCCAACCCATTCCCAGTTAACAGTACTGCATCCTAGTGCCAACCCATTCCTAGTTGACAGTACAGCATCCTAGTACCAACCCATTCCTAGTTGACAGTACTGCATCCTAGTGCCAACCCATTCCAAATTAACAGTACTGCATCCTAGTCTCAACCCATTCCCAGTTAACAGTACTGCATCCTATCGCCAACCCATTCCCAGTTAACAGTACTGCATCCTAGCGCCAACCCATTCCCAGTTAACAGTACTGCATCCTCAAGCCAACCCATTCCCAGTTAACAGTACTGCATCCGAGTGCCAACCCATTCCCAGTTAACAGTACTGCATCCTAGCGCCAACCCATTCCCAGTTAACAGTACTGCATCCTCGTGCCAACTGCATCAGAGTGCCAACCCATTCCCAGTTAACAGTACTGCATCCTAGTGCCAAACCATTCCTAGTTGACAGTACTGCATCCTAGTGCCAACCCATTCCCAGTTAACAGTACTACGTCCTAGTGCCAACCCATTCCCAGTTAACAGAACTGCATCCTAGTGCCAACCCATTCCCAGTTAACAGTACTGCATCCTAGTGCCAACCCATTCCTAGTTGACAGTACTGCATCCTAGTACCAACCCATTCCCAGTTGACAGTACTGCATCCTAGTGCCAACCCATTCCAAATTAATAGTACTGCATCCTAGTCTCAACCCATTCCCAGTTAACAGTACTGCATCCTATCGCCAACCCATTCCCAGTTAACAGTACTGCATGCTAGTGCCAACCCATTCCCAGTTAACAGTGCTGCATCCTAGAGCCAACCCATTCCCAGTTAACAGTACTGCATCCTAGCGCCAACCCATTCCCAGTTAACAGTACTGCATCCTCATGCCAACCCATTCCCAGTTAACAGTACTGCATCCTAGTGCCAACCCATTCCTAGTTGACAGTACTGCATCCTAGTACCAACCCATTCCCAGTTGACAGTACTGCATCCTAGTGCCAACCCATTCCAAATTAACAGTACTGCATCCTAGTCTCAACCCATTCCCAGTTAACAGTACTGCATCCTATCGCCAACCCATTCCCAGTTAACAGTACTGCATGCTAGTGCCAACCCATTCCCAGTTAACAGTGCTGCATCCTAGAGCCAACCCATTCCCAGTTAACAGTACTGCATCCTAGCGCCAACCCATTCCCAGTTAACAGTACTGCATCCTCATGCCAACCCATTCCCAGTTAACTTTACTGCATCCGAGTGCCAACCCATTCCCAGTTAACAGTACTGCATCCTAGCGCCAACCCATTCCCAGTTAACAGTACTGCATCCTCGTGCCAACCCATTCCCAGTTAACAATACTGCATCCTCATGCCAACCCATTCTCAGTTAACAGGACTGCATCCGAGTGCCAACCCATTCCCAGTTAACAGTACTGCATCCGAGTGCCAACCCATTCCCAGTTAACAGTACTGTATCCTGGTGCCAACCCATTCCCAATTAACAGTACTGCATCTTAGTGCCAACCAATTCCCAGTTAACAGTACTGCACTCTCGTGCCAACCCATTCCCAGTTAACAGTACTGTACTCTAGTGCCAACCCATTCCCAGTTAACAGTACTGCATCCTAGTGCCAACCCATTCCCAGTACTTCATCCTAGTGCCTACCCATTCCTAGTAAACAGTACTGCATCCTAGTGCCAACCCATTCCCAGTTAACAGTACTGCACTCTAGTGCCAACCCATTCCCAGTTAACAGTACTGTATCCAAGTCCCAACCCATTCCCAGTTAACAGTACTGCATCCTAGTGCCAACCCATTCCCAGTTAACAGTACTGCATCCTCGTCCCAACCCATTCCCAGTTAACAGTGCTGCATCCTAGTGCCAACCCATTCCCAGTTAACAGTACTGCATCCTAGTGCCTACCCATTCCTAGTTAACAGTACTGCATCCTCGTGCCACCCCATTCCCAGTTAAACAATATTGCATCCTAGTGCCAACCCATTCCTAGTTAACAGTACTGTATCCTAGTGCCATCCCATTCCCAGTTAACAGTACTGCATCATAGCGCCAACCCATTCCCAGTTAACAGTACTGCATCTAGAGCCAACCCATTCCCAGTTAACAGTACTGCATCCTAGCGCCAACCCATTCCCAGTTAACAGGACTGCATCCGATTGCCAACCATTCCCAGTTACCAGTCCTGCATCCTAGTATCAACCCATTCCCAGTTAACAGTACTGCATCCTAGTATCAACCCATTCCCAGTTAACAGTACTGCATCCTATCGCCAACCCATTCCCAGTTAACAGTGCTGCATGCTAGTGCCAACCCATTCCCAATTAACACTGCTGCATCCTAGAGCCAACCCATTCCCAGTTAACAGTACTGCATCCTAGAGCCAACCCATTCCAGTTAACAGTACTGCATCCTATCGCAAACCCATTCCCAGTTAACAGTACTGCATCCGATTGCCAATCCATTCCCAGTTACCAGTCCTGCATCCTAGTATCAACCCATTCCCAGTTAACAGTACTGCATCCTAGCGCCAACCCATTCCCAGTTAACAGTACTGCATCATAGCGCCAAATCATTCCCAGTTAACAGTGCTGCATCCGAGTGCCAACCCATTCCCAGTTAACAGTGCTGCATCCTAGAGCCAAACCCATTCCCAGTTAATAGTACTGCATCATCATGCCAATCCATTCCCAGTTAACAGTACTGTATCCGAGTGCCAACCCATTCCCAGTTAACAGTACTGCATCCGAGTGCCAACCCATTCCCAGTTAACAGTACTGCATTCTGGTGCCAACCCATTCCCAATTAACAGTACTGCATCTTAGTGCCAACCAATTCCCAGTTAACAGGACTGCATTCTGGTGCCAACCAATTCCCAATTAACAGTACTGCATTCTGGTGCCACCCCATTCCCAGTTAACAGTACTGTATCCGAGTGCCAACCCATTCCCAGTTAACAGTACTGCATCCGTGTGCCAACCCATTCCCAGTTAACAGTACTGCATTCTGGTGCCAACCCATTCCCAATTAACAGTACTGCATCTTAGTGCCAACCAATTCCCAGTTAACAGTACTGCATCCTAGTGCCAATCCATTCCCAGTTAAAGGTACTGCACTCTAGTGCCAACCCATTCCCAGTTAACAGTACTGCACTCTAGTGCCAACCCATTCCCAGTTAACAGTACTGCATCCTAGAGCCAACCCAATCCCAGTTAACAGTACTGCATCCTGTTGCCAACCCATTCCCAATTAACAGTACTGCATCTTAGTGCCAACCAATTCCCAGTTAACAGTACTGCATCCTCATGCCCCCCCATTCCCAGTTAACAGTACTGCATCTGAGTGCCAATCCATTCCCAGTTAAAAGTACTGCATCCTGTTGCCAACCCATTCCCAGTTAACAGTACTGCATCCTAGTGCCAACCCATTCCCAGTTAACAGTACTGCATCCTCGCGCCAACCCATTCCCAGTTAGCAGTGCTGCATCCTAGTGCCAACCCATTCTCAGTTAACAGTACTGCATCCTAGTGCCAACGCATTCCCAGTTAACAGTACTTCATCCTAGCGCCAACCTATTCCCAGTTAGCAGTGCTGCATCCTAGTGCCAACCCATTCCCAGTTAACAGTACTGCATCCTAATGCCAACCAATTCCCAGTTAACAGTACTGCATCATAGCGCCAAACCATTCCCAGTTAACAGAACTGCATCCTAGTGCCAACCCATTCCCAGTTAACAGTACTGCATCCTAGAGCCAACCCATTCCCAGTTAACAGTACTGCATCCTAGCGCCAACCCATTCCCAGTTAACAGTACTGCATCCTAGCGCCAACCCATTCCCAGTTAACAATACTGCATCCTCATGCCAACCCATTCCCAGTTAACTGTACTACATCCTAGTATCAACCCATTCCCAGTTAACAGTACTGCATCCTGGTGCCAACCCATTCCCAATTAACAGTACTGCATCTTAGTGCCTACCCATTCCTAGTTAACAGTACTGCACCCTAGTGCCAACCCATTCCCAGTTAACAGTACTGCATCTTAGTGCCTTCCCATTCCTAGTTAACAGTACTGCACTCTAGTACCAACCCATTCCCAGTTAACAGTACTGCATCCTGGTGCCAACCCATTCCCAATTAACAGTACTGCATCTTAGTGCCTACCCATTCCTAGTTAACAGTACTGCACACTAGTGCCAACCCATTCCCAGTTAACAGTACTGTATCCAAGTCCCATCCCATTCCCAGTTAACAGTACTGCATCCTAGTGCCAACCCATTCCTAGTTAACAGTACTGTATCCTAGTGCCAACCCATTCCCAGTTAAATAGTACTGCATCCTAGTGCCATCCCATTCCCAGTTAACAGTACTGCATCCTAGCGCCAACCCGTTCCCAGTTAACAGTACTGCATCCGATTGCCAATCCATTCCCAGTTACCAGTCCTGCATCTTAGTATCAACCCATTCCCAGTTAACAGTACTGCATCCTATCGCCAACCCATTCCCAGTTAACAGTACTGCTTGCTAGTCCCAACCCATTCCCAGTTAACAGTACTGCATCCTCATGCCAACCCATTCCCAGTTTACAGTACTGCATCCGAGTGCAAACCCATTCCCAGTTAACAGTACTGCATCCTAGTGCCAACCCTTTCCCAGTTAACAGTACTGCATCCTGGTGCCAACCCATTCCCAATTAACAGTACTGCATCTTAATGCCAACCAATTCCCAGTTGACAGTACTGCATCCTCGTGCCAATCCATTCCCAGTTAACAGTACTGCACTCTCGTGCCAACCCATTCCCAGTTAACAGTACTGTACTCTAGTGCCAACCCATCCCAGTTAACAGCACTGCATCCTGGTGCCAACCCATTCCCAATTAACAGTACTGCATCTTAGTGCCAACCAATTCCCAGTTAACAGTACTGCATCCTAGTGCCAACCCATTCCCAGTTAACAGTACTGCATCCTAGTGCCAACCCATTCCCAGTTAACAGCACTGCATCCAAGCGCCAACCCATTCCCAGTTAGCAGTGCTGCATCCTAGTGCCAACCCATTCCCAGTTAACAGTACTGCATCCTAGTGCCATCCCATTCCCAGTTAACAGTACTGCATCCTAGCGCCAACCCATTCCCAGTTAACAGTACTGCATCCGATTGCCAATCCATTCCCAGTTACCAGTCCTGCATCCTAGTATCAACCCATTCCCAGTTAACAGTACTGCATCCTATCGCCAACCCATTCCCAGTTAACAGTACTGCTTGCTAGTGCCAACCCATTCCCAGTTAACAGCACTGCATCATAGCGCCAAACCATTCCCAGTTAACAGTACTGCATCCTAGTGCCAACCCATTCCCAGTTAACAGTGCTGCATCCTAGAGCCAACCCATTCCCAGTTAACAGTACTGCATCCTAGCGCCAACCCATTCCCAGTTAACAGTACTGCATTCTCATGCCAACCCATTCCCAGTTTACAGTACTGCATCCGAGTGCAAACCCATTCCCAGTTAACAGTACTGCATCCTAGTGCTAACCCATTCCCAGTTAACAGTACTGCATCCTGGTGCCAAACCATTCCCAATTAACAGTACTGCATCTGAATGCCAACCAATTCCCAGTTGACAGTACTGCATCCTAGTGCCAATCCATTCCCAGTTAACAGTACTGCACTCTCGTGCCAACCCATTCCCAGTTAACAGTACTGTACTCTAGTGCCAACCCATCCCAGTTAACAGTACTGCATTCTGGTGCCAACCCATTCCCAATTAACAGTACTGCATCTTAGTGCCAACCAATTCCCAGTTAACAGTACTGCATCCTAGTGCCAACCCATTCCCAGTTAACAGTACTGCATCCTAGTGCCAACCCATTCCCAGTTAACAGTACTGCATCCTAGTGCCAACCCATTCCCAGTTAACAGTACTGTACTCTTGTGCCAACCCATTCCCAGTTAACAGTACTGTATCCTGGTGCCAACCCATTCCCAATTAACAGTACTGCATCTTAGTGCCAACCAATTCCCAGTTAACAGTACTGCATCCTAGTGCCAACCAATTCCCAGTTAACAGTACTGCATCCTAATATCAACCCATTCCTAGTTACAGTACTGCATCCTAGTGCCAACCCATTCCCAGTTGACAGTACTGCATCCTCGTATCTACCCATTCCCAGTTAACAGTACTGCATCCTAGCGCCAACCCATTCCCTGTTAACAGTACTGCATCCTAGTATCAACCCATTCCTAGTTAACAGTACTGCATCATAGTGCCAACCCATTCCCAGTTAACAGTACTGCATCCTAGTGCCAACCCATTCCTAGTTGACAGTACTGCATCCTAGTGCCAACCCATTCCCAGTTAACAGTACTACATCCTAGTGCCAACCCATTCCTAGTTGACAGTACTGCATCCTAGTGCCAACCCATTCCCAGTTAACAGTACTGCATCCTATCGCCAACCCATTCCCAGTTAACAGTACTGCATGCTAGTGCCAACCCATTCCCAGTTAACAGTACTGCACTCTCGTGCCAACCCATTCCCAGTTAACAGTACTGCATCCAGGTGCCAACCCATTCCCAATTAACAGTACTGCATCTTAGTGCCAATCAATTCCCAGTTAACAGTACTGCATCCTAGTGCCAACCCATTCCCAGTTAACAGTACTGCATCCTAGTGCCAACCCATTCCCAGTTAACAGTACTGCATCCTAGCGCCAACCCATTCGCAGTTAACAGTACTGCATCCTCGTGCCAACCCATTCCCAGTTAACAATACTGCATCCTCATGCCAACCCATTCTCAGTTAACAGTACTGCATCCGAGTGCCAACCCATTCCCAGTTAACAGTACTGCATCCGAGTGCCAACCCATTCCCAGTTAACAGTACTGCATCCTGGTGCCAACCCATTCCCAATTAAATAGTACTGCATCCTAGTGCCATCCCATTCCCAGTTAACAGTACTGCATCCTAGTGCCAACCCATTCCCAGTTAACAGTACTGCATCCGATTGCCAATCCATTCCCAGTTACCAGTCCTGCATCCTAGTATCAACCCATTCCCAGTTAACAGTACTGCATCCTATCGCCAACCCATTCCCAGTTAACAGTACTGCTTGCTAGTGCCAACCCATTCCCAGTTAACAGCACTGCATCATAGCGCCAAACCATTCCCAGTTAACAGTACTGCATCCTAGTGCCAACCCATTCCCAGTTATCAGTGCTGCATCCTAGAGCAAACCCATTCCCAGTTAACAGTACTGCATCCTAGCGCCAACCCATTCCCAGTTAACAGTACTGCATCCTCATGCCAACCCATTCCCAGTTTACAGTACTGCATCCGAGTGCAAACCCATTCCCAGTTAACAGTACTGCATCCTAGTGCCAACCCATTCCCAGTTAACAGTACTGCATCCTGGTGCCAACCCATTCCCAATTAACAGTACTGCATCTTAATGCCAACCAATTCCCAGTTGACAGTACTGCATCCTAGTGCCAATCCATTCCCAGTTAACAGTACTGCACTCTCGTGCCAACCCATTCCCAGTTAACAGTACTGTACTCTAGAGCCAACCCATCCCAGTTAACAGTACTGCATCCTGGTGCCAACCCATTCCCAATTAACAGTACTGCATCCTAGTGCCAACCCATTCCCAGTTAACAGTACTGCATCCTCGTGCCATCCCATTCCCAGTTAACAGTACTGCATCCTATCGCCAACCCATTCCCAGTTAGCAGTGCTGCATCCTAGTGCCAACCCATTCCCAGTTAACAGTACTGCATCCTAGTGCCATCCCATTCCCAGTTAACAGTACTGCATCCTTTCGCCAACCCATTCCCAGTTAGCAGTGCTGCATCCTAGTGCCAACCCATTCCCAGTTAACAGTACTGCATCCTAGTGCCAACCCATTCCCAGTTAACAGTACTGTACTCTTGTGCCAACCCATTCCCAGTTAACAGTACTGTATCCTGGTGCCAACCCATTCCCAATTAACAGTACTGCATCTTAGTGCCAACCAATTCCCAGTTAACAGTACTGCATCCTAGTGCCAACCAATTCCCAGTTAACAGTACTGCATCCTAGTATCAACCCATTCCTAGTTACAGTACTGCATCCTAGTGCCAACCCATTCCCAATTGACAGTACTGCATCCTCGTATCTACCCATTCCCAGTTAACAGTACTCCATCCTAGCGCCAACCCATTCCCTGTTAACAGTACTGCATCCTAGTATCAACCCATTCCTAGTTAACAGTACTGCATCATAGTGCCAACCCATTCCCAGTTAACAGTACTGCATCCTAGTGCCAACCCATTCCTAGTTGACAGTACTGCATCCTAGTGCCAACCCATTCCCAGTTAACAGTACTACATCCTAGTGCCAACCCATTCCCAGTTAACAGAACTGCATCCTAGTGCCAACCCATTCCCAGTTAACAGTACTGCATCCTAGTGCCAACCCATTCCTAGTTGACAGTACTGCATCCTAGTACCAACCCATTCCTAGTTGACAGTACTGCATCCTAGTGCCAACCCATTCCAAATTAACAGTACTGCATCCTAGCATCAACCCATTCCCAGTTAACAGTACTGCATTCTGTTGCTAACCCATTCCCAGTTAACAGTACTGTACTCTAGTGCCAACCCATTCCCAGTTAACAGTACTGCATCCTAGTATCAACCCATTCCTAGTTACAGTACTGCATCCTAGTGCCAACCCATTCCCAGTTGACAGTCCTGCATCCTCGTATCTACCCATTCCCAGTTAACAGTACTGCATCCTAGTATCAACCCATTCCTAGTTAACAGTACTGCATCATAGTGCCAACCCATTCCCAGTTAACAGTACTGCATCCTAGTGCCAACCCATTCCTAGTTGACAGTACTGCATCCTAGTGCCAACCCATTCCCAGTTAACAGTACTACATCCTAGTGCCAACCCATTCCCAGTTAACAGAACTGCATCCTAGTGCCAACCCATTCCCAGTTAACAGTACTGCATCCTAGTGCCAACCCATTCCTAGTTGACAGTACTGCATCCTAGTACCAACCCATTCCTAGTTGACAGTACTGCTTCCTAGTGCCAACCCATTCCAAATTCACAGTACTGCATCCTAGTGCCAACCCATTCCCAGTTAACAGTACTGCATCCTAGTGCCAACCCATTCCTAGTTGACAGTACTGCATCCTAGTGCCAACCCATTCCTAGTTGACAGTACTGCATCCTAGTGCCAACCCATTCCCAGTTAACAGTACTGCATCCTAGTGCCAACCCATTCCCAGTTAACAGTACTGCATCCTAGTGCCAACCCATCCCTAGTTAACAGTACTGCATCCTCATGCCAACCCATTCCCAGTTGAAAAGTACTGCATCCTAGTGCCAACCCATTCCCAGTTAACAGTACTACATCCTGGTGCCAACCCATTCCCAGTTAACAGAACTGCATCCTAGTGCCAACCCATTCCCAGTTAACAGTACTGCATCCTAGTGCCAACCCATTCCTTGTTGACAGTACTGCAACCTTGTACCAACCCATTCCTAGTTGACAGTATTGCATCCTAGTGCCAACCCATTCCAAATTAACAGTACTGCATCCTAGTGCCAACCCATTCCCAGTTAACAGTACTGCATCCTAGTGCCAACCCATTCCTAGTTAACAGTACTACATTCTAGTGCCAACCCATTCCCAGTTAACAGTACTGCATCCTAGTGCCAACCCATTCCTAGTTAACAGTACTGCATCCTAGTGCCAACCCATTCCTCGTTAACAGTACTGCGTCCTAGTGCCAATCCTCTTTCATCCCTGCCATTCGAATCAGATATCGCTTGGACGGGAAGCTGCCCGATCTGCAGGCACTCCAGGCCGCAACCAAGTTCTTGGAAGAACATACTGCACGACCTCCTGTTTCCTAACGTTTACACTAGCTGCTGATTCAGAGCTGGACTGCAATGTAGCTTTGGCCTTGTAATTGGAATGAAGAAAAGTGAAGTAATGGACAAGTGTGTTATGTTTTTGGTTCTGGGACCTTTCCGAATCAAACGTGGTTAAAAGATGGTCACGACTGGGAGTTAAATATCCAAGGGTATCAGACTATACGAAAGGATAGAATGGACGGTAAGGGCGGTGGTGTAGCTTTGTTGTTTAAGGATGGCATCCGGGCAATAGTAAGGAATGATATTGGTGCTATGGAGGACAAGGTTGAATCAATTTGGGTGGAAATCAGGAATAGTAAGGCGAAAAGGTCACTGATAGGAGTAGTCTATAGGCCACCAAATAGTAACAGGATGGTAGGGCAGGCAATAAGCAAAGAAATAACGGATGCATGTAGAAATGGTACCCCGTTTATCATGGGAGATTTTAATCTGCATATCGATTGGTTTAACCAGGTTGGTAAAGGCAGCCTTGAGGAGGAGTTCATAGAATGTGCACGGGATAATTTCCTGGAACAGGATGTAATGGAACCTACAAGGGAACACAAGAGGTCCTAGATCTGGTCCTGTGTAATGAGGCAGAATTGATTAATGATCTCATAGTTCGGGATCCTCTTGGAAGGAACGACCACAATATGGTGGAATTTAAAATACAGTTGGAGGATTACAAGGTAAAATCAAACACTAGTGTTTTGTGCTTAAACAAAGGGGATTACAATGGGATGAGAGAAGAACTAGCTAAGGTCGACTGGGAGCAAAGACTTCATGGTGAAGCAGTTGAGGAACAGTGGAGAACCTTCCGAGCGATCTTTCACAGTGTTCAGAAAAGGTTCATACCGACAAAAAAGAAAGACGGTAGAAAGGGCAAAATCGACCGTGGATATCTAAGGAGGTGAGGGAGAGTATCAAATTGATGGAAAAACATACAAAGTGGCAAAAATTAGTGGGAGACTAGTGGACTGGGAAGTCTTTAGGGGACAACAGAAAGCTACTAAAAAAGCTATAAAGAAGAGTAAGGTAGACTATGAAAGTAAACTGGCTCAGAACATAAAAGCAGATAGTAAAAGCTTCTACAAATATATAAGACCAAGTCTTTGGACAAATATATAAGTCTAAAGATGTGCAGGTTAGGTGGATTGGCCATGATAAATTGCCCTTAGTGTCCAAAATTGCCCTTAGTGTTGGGTGGGGTTACTGGGTTATGGGGATAGGGTGGAGGTGTTGACCTTGGGTAGGGTGCTCTTTCCAAGAGCCGGTGCAGACTCGATGGGCCGAATGGCCTCCTTCTGCACTGTAAAATTCTATGAAATTCTATGAAGACAAAAAAGAGTGGCTAAGGTAAATATTGGTCCTTTGGAAGATGAGAAGGGAGATTTAATAATAGGAGACTGGGAAATGGCTGAGGAGCTGAACAGGTTTTTTGGGTCAGTCTTCACAGTGGAGGACACAAATAACATGCCAGTGACTGATGGAAATAAGGATATGATAGGTGAGGACCTTGGGATGATTGTAATCACTAAGGAGGCAGTATTGGGCAAGCTAATGGGGCTAAAGATAGACAAGTCTCCTGGCCCTGATGGGATGCATCCCAGAGTGTTAAAAGAGATGGCTAAGGAAATTGTAAATGCACTCGTGATAATTTATCAAAATTCACTAGACTCTGGGGTGGTCCCAGAGGATTGGAAAGTAGCAAACGTGACACCACTGTTTAAAAAGGGAGGTAGGCAGAAAGCAGGTAATTATAGGCCGGTAAGCTTAACTTCGGTTGTAGTGAAAATGCTGGAATCTATCATTCAGGAGGAAATAGCGGGGCACCTGGAGGGAACTTGTCCCATTGGGCAGTCGCAGCATAGGTTCACAAAGGGTAGGTCGTGTCTGACTAATTTGGTAGAACTTTTTGAGGCCGTTACCAGTGCAGTAGATAACGGGGAGCCAGTGGATGTGGTATATCTGGATTTCCAGAAAGCTTTTGACAAGGTGCCACACAAAAGGTTTTTGCATAAACTAAAAATGCATGGCATTGAGGGTAAAGTGGTAGCATGGGTATAGGATTGGTTAACTAACAGAAAGCAGAGAGTGGGGACAAATGGGTGTTTCTCTGGTTGACAACCTGTAACTAGTGGGGTCCCTCAAGGATCAGTGTTGAGCCCGCAGTTGTTCACAATTTACATAGACGATTTGGAGTTGGGGACCAAGTGCAATGTGTCAAAGTTTGCAGACGACACTAAGATCAGTGGTAAAGCAAAAAGTGCAGAGGATACCGGAAGTCTGCAGAAGGATTTGGATAGGTTAGGTGAATGGGCTAGGGTCTGGCAGATGGAATTCAATGTTGCCAAATACGAGGCTATCCATTTTGGGAGGAATAACAGCAGAATGGATTATTATTTAAACGGTAAGATGTTAAAACATGCTGCTGTGCAGAGGGACCTGGGTGTGCTGGTGCACGAGTCGCAAAAAGTTGGTGTGCAGGTGCAACAGGTGATTAAGAAGGCTAATCGAGTTTTGTCTTTCATTGCTAGAGGGATGGAGTTCAAGACTAGGGAGGTTATGCTGCAATTGTATAAGGTGTTGGTGAGGCCACATCTGGAGTATTGTGTTCAGTTTTGGTCTCCTTACCTGAGAAAGGACATATTGGCACTGGAGGGAGTGCAGAGGAGATTCACTAGGTTGATCCCAGAGTTGAGGGGATTAGATTATGACGAGAGGTTGAGTAGACTGGGACTGTACTCATTGGAGTTTAGAAGGATGCGGGGGGGATCTTATTGAGACTTATAAAATTTATGAAGGGAATAGATAGGATAGATGCGGGCAGGTTGTTTCCACTGGTCGGGGAAAGCAGAACTAGGGGGCATAGCCTCAAAATAAGGGGAGGTAGATTTAGGACGGAGTGTAGGAGGAACTTCTTCACCCAAAGGGTTGTGAATCTCTGGAATTCCTTGCCCAGTGAAGCAGTTGAGGCTCCTTCTTTAAACGTTTTTAAGAAAAAGATAGATGCCTTTCTAAAGAATAAAGGGATTCGGGGATATGGTGTACGGGCCGGAGAGTGGAGCTGAGTCCACAAAGATCAGCCATGATCTCATTAAATGGCGGAGCAGGCTCGAGGGGCCAGATGGCCTACTCCTGTTCCTAATTCTTATGTACACAAGTAAACACAGGAGGTGATTAACATGGCAACTGTCTTTTATTGCTGCAGCAGTCGAAATAACATGAAAACATGGATCCTACCATCCCTAAATGCACTGGCTTGCAAAGTACAGCAAGCCGACAAGGCATTCAGTACATAACACAGCCTGCTCCAGGAAAGCCCTCGCTTGAGACCAGAGTTTCAATCCATGTCCAGAACCTGTCAGCAGTGGATAATTTCACTTATCTTGCAGTACACTCTTTTGAGCGATCTATGTTGACAGTGAGATACAAAAACAAAGTGTTGCCTTCAGCAGACTTCGAACAACAGTCTGAGTTGAAAAAGGAGCAAGTCTGCAAACCAAACTGAAAGTCTACAGCGCAATCACCCTCCGCATTCTATCTACACATGCGAGATTTGGACTGTGTAACAAGGTCATACCAAGAAGCTCAACCACTTTCAGTTGCATTGCCTTCAGAAGCTTGTTAAGATCCAATGACAGGACTAAGCACTTACCCGAGCTGCTGTTCAAAGTGTCCACACAATATTGAGACAGTCACAACTGAGTTGGGCCAGTCATGCAGCCAGAATACATTCCCGTACCAGCCTCCCCGAACAGGCGCCGGAATGTGGCGACTAGGGGCCTTTCACGTGGTGCTCGATCAATGACTCCAGAAGCGAGATTGGATGACAATTGAAGGCTTTATTGGACTAGATGTTTCCCCCAGCAGCGCAGGTACAGAATGTAGCTTCTAGGAAGACACAGACTCTTATACTCCGCCTTACTGGGCGGAACCAGCAGGCAGGCTTTACCAGTGATCTTCCTGTCTCAGGTACCTCCCACACCAATGATCTTACAGCTTCAACCTAGGTACCGTAATACTCCTAACACTGACTACCACACACACTAACTACATTTAAAGCTTACTTGTGACAATAAGCGATTTTCATTTCATTTTCATTTCATTACTCCCTTATCAAAGTCAAACTTCTATGGCGAGCTTCAGTCTGGGATGACAGTCATAAGGAAGCTTAACGAGGACACTGAAGGCTTCACTTACGAGTTTTGGCATTGACCTTGAGTCCTGGGAGAAGCTCTCCCAGGATTGCTGCACCTGGCCCAATCAAATCAAAAACAGTGCAGCCTCCTGCGAAAGCCAGTGTATAACAGAGGCAAAGAGGGAACTGCAAGGCCACAAGATTCCGAGCCAGTAACTCTCAAAAAACTTAATTGCCTGCTGTATCCTATCTTATTTTCAGCAGAATCTGCTGGGCTCAAATCGGCCTTAGCAGTCACCTGTGTATCCAATGGATCTCCCATCAAACACCCCATGGTCATTTCGCCTCAAAAGGTGTTCAAGTGCACAATCTAAGGGGAAGCCAGGTGCTCCACAGAAAATAATTCTATCCAAACAGGTACAATATATTTGCTATGAAACTTTGAATGGATCCTGATGCGTGGCAATGGCGTCGGGGCAATGGCGTCGGGGCAATGCCGTCGGGGCAATGCCGTCGGAGCCAGCTCTGTGCATGGTTACATTATCCTGCAGTTCATCATTAACCCTGAACTTTGTTACCTTGTGATTTTACTCCTGTTTTTTGTGTTTTGTCTTTTATCTTGACAAGGCTGTATGATATATCCATAGAATCAGTATCCATAGAATCCCCACTGGGCAGAAAGGGGACATTCCATCCATCGAGTCTGAACAGACCCTCTGAAAGATCACTAACTAGGCCCACTCCCCTGCCCTATCCTCGTAACCCCCACATATCCTACACATCTTGAGATATTAGGGGGCAATTTAGCATGGCCAATCCACCTAACCTGCACGGCAGCACAATGGTTAGCACTGTTGCTTCACGCCGCACGGGTTCGATTCCTGGCTTGGGTCACTGTCTGTGTGGAGTTTGCACTTTCTCCCCGTGTCTGTGTGGGTTTCCTCCGAGTGCTCCAGTTTCCTCCCACAGTCCAAAGATGTGCAGCTTAGATGGATTGGCCATGCTAAATTGCCCTTAGTGTCCAAAAAGGCTAGGTGTGGTTACTGGATTGTGGGTATGGGGTGAAGGTGTTGGCTTGGGTAGGGTGCTCTTTCCAAGGGCCAATGCAGACTCGATGGGCCAAATGGCCTTCTTCCACACTGTAAATTCTATGACTCTATGACTGTGGGAGGAAACCGGAGCATCTGGAGGAAACCCACGCAGACACTGGGAGAACGTTTAAACTCCACACAGTTACCCAAGGCTGGAATTGAACCCAGGTCCCTGGCGCTGAGGTAGCAGTGCCCCGTGTCGTCATTTAAGTGGAATGTAGTGGTAGTAGGGGACAGTATTGTTATTAATGAGACTAGCCTTTAGTTTTATTAGCTAATTGAATTTAAACTGCTCCAGCCACCCTGGCAGAATTTGAACTTTACTGTGGAGCGCTTATCCAGGTCACTGGATTGCTAGTCCTATAACTTGGTCACTAAGTAACTGTCCCCTGATTTTGGTACTGCTGACTTACAATAGGATGAGACGGGGACTGTCCACAATAAACTGGCCAGAATCAGTTTATATCTCGAAGGTAGGGAAGAAGGAAAAGATAACTTCGATTGCAAAAAACGATTTCTGCTCATTGGCGATGAGTCAATATAATGCCAGGTTTTTCAGGAGTGAGATTGGGAAACACTTCTACACACTGAATGCGGTGGAAGTTTGGAACTCTATTCCACCAGCTGCAACTAATGCTTGATTAATTGTTAATTTTAAAACTGAGTTTGATAGATTTCTGTTGTCCAAAGGTAATAAAAGATGTGGGGCGAAGACAGGTTTATGGAGTTCGGTCTCAGATCAGCCATGTTCTCATTCATTGGCTAAACGGATTCGAGGGGCGAAATCATAGAATCCCTACAGTGCAGAAGGAGGTGGAGGGGTCAGTCACCAGGGGGCATAGGTTTAAGGTCCATGGGGCAAAGTTGCGTGGGTGATGTGCGAGGCAGGTTTTTTACTCCGAGGGTGGTGAGTGCCTAGAACGCGTTGCCAGGGGAGGTTGTGGAAGCAGATACGTTAACGGCGTTAAAAAGGCATCTTGACAAACACGTGGATAATACGGCACAAGGAAGTGTTTTGGCAAAGGTTGGTATCATGACCGGTACAGGCTTGGAGGGTCGAAGGGCCTGTTCCTGTGCTGTATTGTTCTTTGTTCTTTGTTGAGGCAGTTCGGCCTGTTGAGTCTGCACTGACCCTCTGAAAGAGCAACCTGCCTAGGCTCACTCCCCCGCCCCATCCCCACAAGCACGGCAGCATTGTGGACAGCACAATTGTAAATGTTATGATAATTCCACCTAACCTGCACATCTTTGGGCATTAAGGGGTAACTTTAGCATGACCAATTCACCTAACCTGCACATCTTAGGACTATGGGAGGAAACCGGAGCACCCGGAGGAAACCCACACAGACACGGGGAAAAAGTGAAAACTCCACAGTCACCCAAGGCCGGAATTGAACCCGGGCCCCTGCCGCTGTGAGGCAGAAGTGCTAGCTACTGTGCCACTTGTTCTTATGGTCCAGCGAATTATATGATGACACATGCTCCCATCTGTGTACCCAAACAGGTGCCGGAATGTGGTGACTAGGGGCTTTTCACAGTAACTTCATTGCAGTGTTAATGTAATCCTATTTGTGACAATCAAGATTATTATTATACCCCAGTATCAGCACTGTACCATAATATGATGTAATGAGACTGGCTCTGATTGTCTCTGAACTGCTGTGGAGATGCTAGTATTCTCCAAAATTGCTGTACTTCAGTTACGTGGATAATTGGAGCACATTCTGGGGAAGGTGGGACCTGTACAGACAGGACAGTTTGCACCTGAACCAGAGGGGCACCAAAATCCTGGGAGGGAAATTTGCTACGTCTCTTCGGTGGGGTTTAAACTAATTTGTCAGGGGGCTGGGAAAACGAGCTGTGTTCCAGAAGCCAGTGTCGAGAGTAGTGAGGTACTGAGGAGGGTATCAAGGTCGCAGGAGTGTACCGGCAATCAGAAAGGTGGGTTGAAGTGTTCAACGCACGGAGCATCCGGAATGAGGTAGGTGAACTTGGAGCGTGGATTGGTACTTGGGACTACGATGTTGTGGCCATTACGGAGACATGGTTAGAACAGGGACAGTAATGGTTGTTGGACGTTCCGGGGTATAGATGTTTCAGTAAGAGTAGGGAAGGTGGTAAAAGAGGTGGAGGAGTAGCATTGTTAATCAAGGATAGTTTAACGGCTGCAGAAAGGCAGTTTGAAGTGGATCTGCCATCTGAGGTAATATGGGCCGAAGTTAAAAATAGGAAAGGAGTGGCCACATTGTTAGGAGTTTTCTATAGGCCCCCAAATAGTAATAGAGATGTGGAGGAAGAAATTGCAAAACAGATTATGGATAGGTGTGGAGGTCTCAGGGTAGTTGTCATGGGTGACTTTAACTTTCCAAATATTGATTGGAACCTCTATAGGTCGAACAGTTCGGATGGGGCAGTTTTTGTACAGTGTGTGCAGGATAGTTTCCTGACACAATATGTGGATAGGCCGACAAGTTGGGGGGGCCACATTGGATTTGGTACTGGGTAATGAACCGGGCCAAGTGTTAGATTTGTTTCTGGGAGAGCACTTTGAATATAGTGACCACAATTCGGTGTCTTTCACTTTTGCAATGGAGAGGGATAGGGCCAGGTTTATAATTGGAGGAGGGGTGATTATGATGTGATTAGGCAAGAATTAGGGAACATAAGATGGAAACAGGAACTGTCAGGGAAAGGCACAAATGAAAAGTGGAGCTTGTTCAAGGAACAAATACTGCATGTCCTTGATAGGCATCAGGATGCTGCCTGGTTTGCAGGATAGGTCTTATGAGGAAAGGTTGAGGGAGCTAGGGTTTTTCTCTTTGGAGCGGAGGAGGATGAGAGGCGACTTAATAGAGGTTTATAAGATGATGAGGGAGATAGATAGATTGGATGTTCAGAGACTTATGTCCTCGGGTGGATGTAGCTGTTACAAGGGGGCATAACTATAAGGTTTAGGGTGGGAGATATAGGAGGGATGTCCGAGGTAGGTTCTTTACTCGGAGAGTGGTTAGGGGGTGGATTGGACTGCCTGCTGTGATAGTGGAGTTGGACACTTTAGGAACTTTCAAATGGTTATTGGATAGGCACATGGAGCACACCAGAATGGCAGGGAGTGGGATAGCTTGATCTTGGTTTCGGACAATGCTCGGCACAACATCGAGGGCCGAAGGGCCTGTTCGGTGCTGTACTGTTCCATGTTCCTGTCAGGCAGGGAGGAAATGGCCTTGTGAGGGAACCATGGTTCACAAAAGAGGTTGAATGTCTTGTCAAGAGGAAAAAGGAAGAGTATGCAAGGATGAGAAAACAAGGTTCAGTAGGGTCGCTTGAGGGTTACAAGGTAGCAAGGAATGAGCTGAAAAAAGGGCTTAGGAGAGCTAGGAGGGGGCCATGAGAAGTCCTTGGCGGGTCAGATCAAGGAAAACCCCAAGGCTTTTTATTCTTATGTGAGAAATAAAAGAATGACCAGGGTGAGGGTAGGGCCGGTGAAGGACGTAGTGGGAACTTGTGTATGGAGTCAGAAGAAATAGGAGAGGCGTTGAATGAATACTTTTCTTCAGTGTTCACAAAGGAGAGGGGCCATGTTTTTGAGGATGTGTGATTCAGGCGGGTAGGCTTGTTGCTCTTTTTAGCCTTAGTTTATTAGCTCTGATTATGTCACCTTTGCTCACGAGTCGCCAGGTATCTTTCTGATACCGCCACGTGGTTCAAGCTCAAGTTGTGATTAATAAGTCAACACACCGCTTAGTAAGATTGAAATCAACGGTCATTTATTATATACAACAAGTAATGTTTATACAATAATCCTACTATCTATATAATAAACCTATCACTACTGGCCAGTAGTCGTCATCGAGAGATGGTGCAAGAGGGAGGGATTCAAATTCCTGGGACATTGGAACCGATTCTGGGGGAGGTGGGATCAGTACAAACCGGACGGTCTGCACCTGGGCAGGACTGGAACCGATGTCCTAGGGGGGGTGTTTGCTAGAGCTGTTGGGGAGAGTTTAAACTAATGTGGCAGGGGGATGGGAACCGATGCAGGAAGTTGGAAGGTAGTAAAACAGGGACAGAAACAAAAGGCAGTAAGGGGGAAAGTGTAAGGCAGAGAAGCCATAGTCAAAAATCAAAAAGGGCGACAGTACAAGGTACAGTGACTGAGGGGAGCTCAGTGAATAGGACCAGGAATACTAAAAGGAATAAAACGGGAAGTGAAAACATTAATGGTAAGCGACGCGGCAGGTTGTTACAGGAAGATGTGGGTTCGACGACAAGGAAAATTAGGAGAAAGGTTAAGAGGAAATATAACTTAGGAGAGGTTACTGATCGAGGTGTTAAGATTCAGAACAGAGGTAAAAAAGCCAACATAAGTGTACTTTACCTGAATGCTCGTAGTATTCGGAATAAGGTAAATGAGTTGATGGCGCAAATCATCGTGAATGACTATGATTTAGTGGCCATTACTGAAACATGGTTAAAGGATGGTCACGACTGGGAGTTAAATATCCGAGGGTATCAAACTTTTCGGAAGGACAGAGTGGATGGTAAGGGAGGTGGTGTAGCTCTGTTATTTAAGGATGACATCCGGGCAACAGTAAGGGATGACATCGGTGCTATGGAGGATAAGGTTGAATCCATTTGGGTGGAAATCAGGAATAGTAAGGCGAAAAAGTCACTGATAGGAGTAATCTATAGGCCACCAAATAGTAACATTATGGTGGGGCAGGCAATAAACAAAGAAATAACAGATGCATGTAGAAATGGTACAGCAGTTATCATGGGGGATTTTAATCTACATGTTGATTGGTTTAACCAGGTCGGTCAAGGCAGCCTTGAGGAGGAGTTTATAGAATGTATCCGCGATAGTTTCCTCGAACAGTATGTAATGGAACCTACGAGGGAACAAGCGGTCCGAGATCTGGTCCTGTGTCATGAGACAGGATTGATTCAGGATCTCATAGTTAGGGATCCTCTCGGAAGGAGCGATCACAATATGGTGGAATTTAAAATACAGATGGAGGGTGAGAAGGTAAAATCAAGCACTAGTGTTTTGTGCTTAAACAAAGGAGATTACAATGGGATGAGAGAAGAACTAGCTAAGGTAGACTGGGAGCCAAGACTTTATGGTGAAACAGTTGAGGAACAGTGGAGAACCTTCCACTGATTAACTTACTTACCTTGCAGGTCAGCTGTTTAGTTCGGGAGTGAGAGCCGGGACCTTAGAAACAGCGCGGGAATTTGAAAAAGCGTGGGAGCTGCGAGGCAGAGGGGACCGTTTAAAAGGTCGCTGCCTGGGTGAGGTAAGTACTGATTTACTTACTTACCTTGCAGGTCAGCTGTTTAGTTCGGGAGTGAGAGCCGGGACCTTAGAAACAGCGCTGGAATTTGAAAAAGCGCGGGAGCTGCGAGGCAGAGGGGACCGTTTAAAAGGTCGCTGCCTGGGTGAGGTAAGACTGATTAACAACTTACTTACCTTGCAGGCCAAGTCGATTTCAGCAGGAGCGGAGCAGGCTAGTCCATTTCAGCGGGGGCAGTGCGGAAGTGATTTCTGGGAGGTAAGTCTCTCCTTTATATTTTTTGTTTTTTAATTTTAGTGTTTAAGGTGGGAACAGGAAGTCGACCCGCGGACTTCTGGGAAGACCCTCACCAATAAATTCTGGTGGAGAGGAAACCCGAGACACTACACGTGTAGTGTCTCCCACCCGCCCTCCTCCTCTAACCTAATAATAAAACCCTTTGGTGTGAGGTAAGTACCATAATTTATTATTGTTATTAATATTTATTTTTTTAATATAAAAAATTTAATTTAGTTGTTAGCCAGATCTTGGTAGAAAGTTAGAGGGATGGCAGGGAAGGGAGTGCAATGTTCCTCCTGCAGGATGTTTGAGGTGAGGGATGCCGTTAGTGTCCCTGCTGATTTTACCTGCAGGAAGTGCTGCCATCTCCAGCTCCTCCAAGACCGAGTTAGGGAACTGGAGCTGGAGTTGGAAGAACTTCGGATCATTCGGGAGGCAGAGGGGGTCATAGATAGCAGCTTCAGGGAATTAGTTACACCAAAGATTGGAGATAGATGGGTAACTGTAAGAGGGACTGAGAAGAAGCAGTCAGTGCAGGGATCCCCCTGCGGTCGTTCCCCTGAGAAACAAGTATACCGCTTTGGATACTTGTGGGGGGGGGTGGGGGACTTACCAGGGGTAAGCCATGGGGTACGGGCCTCTGGCATGGAGTCTGTCCCTGTTGCTCAGAAGGGAAGGGGGGAGAGGAGCAGAGCATTAGTAATTGGGCACTCGATAGTCAGGGGCACAGATAGGAGATTTTGTGGGAGCGTGAGAGACTCACGTTTGGTATGTTGCCTCCCAGGTGCAAGGGTACGTGATGTCTCGGATCGTGTTTTCCGGGTCCTTAAGGGGGAGGGGGAGCAGCCCCAAGTCGTGGTCCACATTGGCACGAACGACATAGGTAGGAAAGGGGATAAGGATGTCACGCAGGCTTTCAGGGAGCTAGGATGGAAGCTCAGAACTAGAACAAACAAGTTGTTATCTCTGGGTTGTTGCCCGTGCCACGTGATAGTGAGATGAGGAATAGGGAGAGAGAGCAATTAAACACGTGGCTACAGGGATGGTGCAGGCGGGAGGGATTCAGATTTCTGGATAACTGGGGCTCTTTATGGGGAAGGTGGGACCTCTACAGACAGGATGGTCTACATCTGAACCTGCGGGGCACAAATATCCTGGGGGGGAGATTTGTTAGTGCTCTTTGGGGGGGTTTAAACTAATGCAGCAGGGGCAGGGGAACCTGGATTGTAGTTTTTGGGTAAGGGAGAATGAGAGTATAGAGGTCAGGAGCTCAGATTTGACGTCGCAGGAGGGGGCCAGTGTTCAGGTAGGTGGTTTGAAGTGTGTCTACTTCAATGCCAGGAGTATACAAAATAAGGTAGGGGAACTGGCAGCATGGGTTGGTACCTGGGACTTCGATGTTGTGGCCATTTCGGAGACATGGATAGAGCAGGGACAGGAATGGATGTTGCAGGTTCCGGGGTTTAGGTGTTTTAGTAAGCTCAGAGAAGGAGGCAAAAGAGGGGGAGGTGTGGCGCTGCTAGTCAAGAGCAGTATTACGGTGGTGGAGAGGATGCTAGATGGGGACGCATCTTCCGAGGTAGTATGGGCTGAGGTTAGAAACAGGAAAGGAGAGGTCACCCTGTTGGGAGTTTTCTATAGGCCTCCAAATAGTTCTAGGGATGTAGAGGAAAGGATGGCGAGGATGATCCTGGATAAGAGCGAAAGTAACAGGGTAGTTATTATGGGAGACTTTAACTTTCCAAATATTGACTGGAAAAGATATAGTTTGAGTACATTAGATGGGTCGTTTTTTGTACAGTGTGTGCAGGAGGGTTTCCTGACACAGTTTGTTGACAGGCCAACAAGAGGCGAGGCCACATTGGATTTGGTTTTGTGTAATGAACCAGGCCAGGTGTTGGATTTGGAGGTAGGTGAGCACTTTGGGGACAGTGACCACAATTCGGTGACGTTTTCGTTAAGGATGGAAAGGGATAAGTATACACCGCAGGGCAAGAGTTATAGCTGGGGGAAGGGAAATTATGATGCCATTAGACGTGACTTGGGGGGGATAAGGTGGAGAAGTATGCTGCAAGTGTTGGACACACTGGATAAGAGGAGCTTGTTCAAGGATCAGCTACTGCGTGTTCTTGATAAGTATGTACCGGTCAGGCAGGGAGGAAGGTGCCGAGCGAGGGAACCGTGGTTTACCAAAGAAGTGGAATCTCTTGTTAAGAGGAAGAAGGAGGCCTATGTGAAGATGAGGTGTGAAGTTTCAGTTGGGGCGATGGATAGTTACAAGGTAGCGAGGAAGGATCTAAAAAGAGAGCTAAGACGAGCAAGGAGGGGACATGAGAAGTATTTGGCAGGAAGGATCAAGGAAAACCCAAAAGCTTTCTATAGGTATGTCAGGAATAAGCGAATGACTAGGGAAAGAGTAGGACCAGTCAAGGACAGGGATGGGAAGTTGTGTGTAGAGTCTGAAGAGATAGGCGAGATACTAAATGAATATTTTTTGTCAGTATTCACTCAGGAAAAAGATAATGTTGTGGAGGAGAATGCTGAGCTCCAGGTAAATAGATTAGATGGCATTGAGGTACGTAGGGAAGAGGTGTTGGCAATTCTGGACAGGCTGAAAATAGATAAGTCCCTGGGACCTGATGGGATTTATCCTAGGATTCTCTGGGAGGCCAGGGAAGAGATTGCTGGACCATTGGCTTTGATTTTTATGTCATCGTTGGCTACAGGAATAGTGCCAGAGGACTGGAGGATAGCAAATGTGGTCCCTTTGTTCAAAAAGGGGAGCAGAGACAACCCCGGCAACTATAGACCGGTGAGCCTCACGTCTGTAGTGGGTAAAGTCTTGGAGGGGATTATAAGAGACAAGATTTATAATCATCTAGATAGGAATAATATGATCAGGGATAGTCAGCATGGCTTTGTGAAGGGTAGGTCATGCCTCACAAACCTTATTGAGTTCTTTGAGAAGGTGACTGAACAGGTAGACGAGGGTAGAGCAGTTGATATGGTGTATATGGATTTCAGCAAAGCGTTTGATAAGGTTCCCCATGGTAGGCTATTGCAGAAAATACGGAGGCTGGGGATAGAGCGTGATTTAGAGATGTGGATCAGAAATTGGCTAGCTGAAAGAAGACAGAGGGTGGTGGTTGATGGGAAATGTTCAGAATGGAGTTCAGTCACAAGTGGAGTACCACAAGGATCTGTTCTGGGGCCGTTGCTGTTTGTCATTTTTATCAATGACCTCGAGGAAGGCGCAGAAGGGTGGGTGAGTAAATTTGCAGACGATACTAAAGTCGGTGGTGTTGTCGATAGTGTGGAAGGATGTAGCAGGTTACAGAGGGATATAGATAAGCTGCAGAGCTGGGCTGAGAGGTGGCAAATGGAGTTTAATGTAGAGAAGTGTGAGGTGATTCACTTTGGAAGGAATAACAGGAATGCGGAATATTTGGCTAATGGTAAAGTTCTTGGAAGTGTGGATGAGCAGAGGGATCTAGGTGTCCATGTACATAGATCCCTGAAAGTTGCCACCCAGGTTGATAGGGTGGTGAAGAAGGCCTATGGAGTGTTGGCCTTTATTGGTAGAGGGATTGAGTTCCGGAGTCAGGAGGTCATGTTGCAGCTGTACAGAACTCTGGTACGGCCGCATTTGGAGTATTGCGTACAGTTCTGGTCACCGCATTATAGGAAGGACGTGGAGGCTTTGGAGCGTGTGCAGAGGAGATTTACCAGGATGTTGCCTGGTATGGAGGGAAAATCTTATGAGGAAAGGCTGATGGACTTGAGGTTGTTTTCGTTGGAGAGAAGAAGGTTAAGAGGAGACTTAATAGAGGCATACAAAATGATCAGGGGGTTGGATAGGGTGGACTGTGAGAGCCTTCTCCCGCAGATGGAAATGGCTGGCACGAGGGGACATAACTTTAAACTGAGGGGTAATAGATATAGGACAGAGGTCAGAGGTAGGTTCTTTACGCAAAGAGTAGTGAGGCCGTGGAATGCCCTACCTGCTACAGTAGTGAACTCGCCAACATTGAGGGCATTTAAATGTTTATTGGATAAACATATGGATGATAATGGTATAGTGTAGTTTAGATGGCTTTTGTTTCGGTGCAACATCGTGGGCCGAAGGGCCTGTACTGCGCTGTATTGTTCTATGTTCTATGTTCTAAGTGATTTTTCACAGTGCCCAGCAAAGGTTTATACCAACAAAAAGGAAGGACGGTAAAAAGAGGGAAAATCGACCGTGGATATCTAAGGAAACAAGGGAGAGTATCAAATTGAAGGAAAGAACATACAAAGTAGCAAAGATCAGTGGGAGACTAGAGGACTGGGAAATCTTTAGGGGGCAACAGAAAGCTACTAAAAAAGCTATAAAGAAGAGTAAGATAGATTATGAGAGTAAACTTGCTCAGAATATAAAAACAGATAGTAAAAGTTACTACAAATACATAAAACAAAAAAGAGTGGCTAAGGTAAATATTGGTCCTTTAGAGGATGAGAAGGGAGATTTAATAATGGGAGATGAGGAAATGGCTGAGGAGCTGAACAGGTTTTTTGGGTCGGTCTTCACAGTGGAAGACACAAATAACATGCCAGTGACTGATGGAAATGAGGCTATGACAGGTGAGGACCTTGAGAGGATTGATATCACCAAGGAGGTAGTGATGGGCAAGCTAATGGGGCTAAAGGTAGACAAGTCTCCTGGCCCTGATGGAATGCATCCCAGAGTGCTAAAAGAGATGGCTAGGGAAATTGCAAATGCACTAGTGATAATTTACCAAAATTCACTAGACTCTGGGGTGGTCCCGGCGGATTGGAAATTAGCAAACGTGACACCACTGTTTAAAAAAGGAGGTAGGCAGAAAGTGGGTAATTATAGGCCAGTGAGCTTAACTTCGGTAGTAGGGAAGATGCTGGAATCTATCATCAAGGAAGAAATAGCGAGGCATCTGAATGGAAATTGTTCCATTGGACAGACGCAGCATGGGTTCATAAAGGGCAGGTCGTGCCTAACTAATTTAGTGGAATTTTAACAGTGCGGTAGATAACGGGGAGCCAATGGATGTGGTATATCTGGATTTCCAGAAAGCCTTTGACAAGGTGCCACACAAAAGGTTGTTGCATAAGATAAAGATGCATGGCATTAAGGGGAAAGTAGGAGCGTGGATAGAGGATTGGTTAATTAATAGAAAGCAAAGAGTGGGGATTAATGGGTGTTTCTCTGGTTGGCAATCAGTAGCTAGTGGTGTCCCTCAGGGATCAGTGTTGGGCCCACAACTGTTCACAATTTACATAGATGATTTGGAGTTGGGGACCAAGGGCAATGTGTCCAAGTTTGCAGACGACACTAAGATAAGTGGTAAAGCAAAAAGTGCAGAGGATACTGGAAGTCTGCAGAGGGATTTGGACAGGCTAAGTGAATGGGCTATGGTCTGGCAGATGGAATACAATGTTGACAAATGTGAGGTTATCCATTTTGGTAAGAATAACGGCAAAAGGGATTATTATTTAAATGATAAAAAATTAAAACATGCTGCTGTGCAGAGAGATCTGGGTGTGCTAGTGCATGAGTCGCAGAAGGTTGGTTTTCAGGTGCAACAGGTGATTAAGAAGGCAAATGGAATTTTGTCCTTCATTGCTAGAGGGATGGAGTTTAAGACTAGGGAGGTTCTGCTGCAATTGTATAAGGTGTTAGTGAGGCCACACCTGGAGTATTGTGTTCAGTTTTGGTCTCCGTACTTGAGAAAGGACGTACTGGCACTGGAGGGTGTGCAGAGGAGATTCACTAGGTTAATCCCAGAGCTGAAAGGGTTGGATTACGAGGAGAGGTTGAGTAGACTGGGACTGTACTCGTTGGAATTTAGAAGGATGAGGGGGGATCTTCTAGAAACATATAAGATTATGAAGGGAATAGATAGGATAGATGCGGGCAGGTTGTTTCCACTGGCGGGTGAAAGCAGAACTAGGGGGCATAGCCTCAAAATAAGGGGAAGTAGATTTAGGACTGAGTTTAGGAGGAACTTCACCCAAAGGGTTGTGAATCTATGGAATTCCTTGCCCAGTGAAGCAGTAGAGGCTCCTTCATTAAATGTTTTTAAGATAAAGATAGATAGTTTTTTGAAGAATAAAGGGATTAAGGGTTATGGTGTTCGGGCCGGAAAGTGGAGCTGAGTCCACAAAAGATCAGCCATGATCTCATTGAATGGCGGAGCAGGCTCGAGGGGCCAGATGGCCTACTCCTGCTCCTAGTTCTTATGTTCTTATGTTATGTTCTAGTACTTAACTTTAGGAAGAGCCCACCAGGTCAGGGAAATGAACGGCTTATCCAATCGGATCTGGCCCGCGGGATTCAAAAGGCTGATACAGGTCGATGGCTAGGAGTCTTTATCGGATAGCGATCGCTGGATTCAAACTTGCAGTTGCCGGTTGCTGTTCTTGCGAAGGTCTCGAGCAGGCGAAGAAGGGAGAGAGAGAGAGATCTGAACTTGGCCCCTCACTTTATAGGGCCCAGGGGCTTCCCGCCTCTCGGGGCGGCCCTTGACCCTGAGTCCCAAGTGATTGGACAGAATCCGATCGGGGGGTGGTCGTTCACCTGCCTTTGTTTCGGCCACTGCAGGTGCCGACAGGTCTGGCCTGGTATTCAATTGCTAATATGTTGCAATTGTTCCCGGGGATAGCCGATTAAACTGCAGATGTCTGGGTTGATGGGCTGCTAATAGTCCTGAGTATAACTGCAAATGTCTGGATTGATGGGCTGTTAAAAGTCCTGAGTATTGATCTGGGCCTTCCCCAGAGCCGAATATGCTCTTCTGCCTGCAGCTGTCCGTTTGTGTCTTGTTACCTGCTTTTCCCATCAGCCTTTCCGGTTAGCCATTTTAAATTGTGTTTTGGCCAAATTAATCGGGAAGCAGCCATTTTACGTGGCTAAAACCCCGCCTTGTGATCCTGACGCGAAGCGTGAAGGATCACATAAATGTTGTCCTCTTCGCTCCCTGACCGGGGGGCGGGGGGGGGGGCACCTCCGACATGGCCGCTAAAACCCCGCCTTGTGATCCTGACGCGAAGCGTGAAGGATCACATAAATGTTGTCCTCTTCGCTCCCTGACCGGGGGGCGGGGGGGGGGGGCACCTCCTACATGGCCACTACTCTGACCCTAGCTATGCACAAAAATTTACCTAAACAATTCTTGAGGGCGCTATGTCAGGCAGGGGCATGTATCTAAAAAAATAAAACTGGGAACCTCTAATTTTACCTCAATACTCTATACTCACTAAACATTGCATTATCCTATCTTCCTAAAACATACAACAACAATCACAACATTTAAAATACTCTTTCCTGGCTTGGCAGTCAAGCTCAGGATCATACTTTTTTTTAATGAAACATTTTGTACATCTCTTTATTTACAGTAATAACGCAAGTGAAAACTCTTTATTCTTTATAGGTCGCGGGGGTCTGGGGTCTTGTCATAGCCGAATATCGGGGATCGGATCCGATATACCGGGTTCGAGCGCGGTACGCTCTCCTTTTCCACTTGCGGAGGCGCATGGTCGGTACTGCACAGCAGAGTATGGCCAACGCTAACAGTGCCTCAATGATGTACGATAGGGAGTACCAAGTTATGAACTTGGCACACCAGGATAATGCAGCGTGGCTGGTGACTGGGCCCTCGGTACTACGGGGCAGTGAAACATTCACGGCAGGGGGGGTTTGGAGTAATGGGGTCCGCGTTCCCGCGCAACCAAATGTTCAGAAAAAGAGTGTTGAGCACGATGAAAGGAGTCCTCATGGCTGTCCTCTTTCTTTTCTTTCTCTGTGTTCTCTGTTGTTCTCCGGTCCTGGAGCTTCTGAAGTTCTGTAAAACAAGCATAGTATCTGTAACTACCTTGGTTCAATATCCGGTGTGTTAGTGTGTCTGTCCTTCTTGGGGCCAATTAAACCCTTATAATTGGTCACAATATGTGACTTCTCCCCCATTTTTTTTTTTTTCAAAACAAATGTTAGGACACGGCAATGGTGTCCCAATGGTGGACCAGTGCTAAGTTTAGCATCCAAATGTTCTAGGATGTAAATAGCATTTGGCAGCAACCCAAAGGTTGCCTAAATAAATAAAACTGTTTTTGAAAGGAAAAGGTCGAATGAGGTGCGTATGGGCCGCGACGGGTAAGATTTGGATGGAGTCCCCGGGTAGGACGGCTACCAATACCGTATCTCCCCTACCCGAGCGTTTTTGACCAACGGGGGGGTCCCCAGGCAGGGCGGGTCTCACGCCGTTTCTCCACTGCCTGAGCAACCGACAAGAACGGACAAAAATGTTGTCATCATGGTGGGGTTGCTGTTCTGAATCTTCCGTCAAATCAGAAGAGCAGTTACGATCGGGCGTCTGATACCCGAACAAGTATCAGCTGAAAAGTTAGTTCCGCTGAACAAGCGTCTGGTGGCGGTGGGTGTCTGAGGCAAGTCCTCAGAGGTATCAGCCGAATGGGCGTGTGGCGGTGGTGGGTGTCTGAGGCAAGTCCTCAGAGGTTTCGGCAGAATGGGCGTGTGGCCGCGGTGGGTGTCCGTGGGAAAAAGTTAAAAAGTTCAGGTGAATGGGTGTGTGCGGTGAGAACATTCTCCTGTTGGACGAACAACATTAAACAAACATACAAACAACGGAAACATTCTGCAGGTTCCATCAGGAAGGACAACACTTTTCACCAAGTGTCTCCTTTAAATCATCATGTGGACACCTCAGTTCTCTGTTGCGAACAGGGTCACAAAGGGGTTGGCGGCTTGTGAGTCAGACCCGAGGTCGTCACCTTCTCCCGGGTGCCAAACTCTGGAGTGAATTAGGGCGGAAAGGGCTGCGTGGTGTGAGTTGGGGTCGCTCTCGTCGTTGCGGACGAGTCTGCAGGAGTTGTCGCGGTGCCAATGAGTTGGGTCGAGTTGGGTGGGAACAAAGTCGGGGTCATCCGTGTGGTTCGGTGGTGTGGTTTATTTAAGTAAGTGATGAGGAAGGGGTCACTGGAGTCGAAGTCGGAGTTGCTGGGTGTGGGACCAGGATAGCAGGGAGGCGTGCTGTGGCTGTCGTCAGAGTCACAGTCTCTGTCTGTGCTGCTGCAGTCTGTGGGCGTTCCGGGGCGGAGCGTAAAGTTTGTGGGTGGAGTCGGGGGCGAGTCCGTGTCTGGGCTGGACGTGGAAGGGGTGGGTGTGGTTACGTTGGCTGTGGGCGGGGTTTGGTCTGCTGCGTCAAGCATGACGTGGTGGGAGTGCTTTGACTGTGCTCCATAAACCTTTAGCTGGTTTATGTGAAACCATGCAGTCTTACCATTTTGGTATTTGATTTTATATACCGATGGGCTTATTTTATCCGTAATGGAGTACGGACCCGAGTATTTCGGAGACAGAAATGTGCTGGGGTTATACACGGACAACATCACTTGTTGTCCTATATTGTAATCCGTTGCATGTACTGCCTTAGCAAAAAAGGCCTTGCTCTGTTTTCTTTTAGTGCCCAGTTTAACAGCGGCTGCTAACTGAGCAGTTTTTACATTTCTAAGTAATTGTTCAACGGCTTTCTCGTGGGTGAGGGCCGTAACTTCAGGGCTGGTCAGGTCTAAACCCAACAAGTACTCTGTCCCTTTCATGGGGTGTCCGGTCATGAGGGTGTGTGGGGTGAAACCTGTGGAGGTGGAAACAGTGTTACGCAAAAACATCAGCGCAAAGGGGAGGACCGAATCCCAAGTGGTGTTCTTCTGCTGGACCATTTTTCTAAGGGTGGTTTTTAGGGTCCGATTCATGCGCTTCACTATACCACTCGACTGAGGGTGGTACGCAATGTGAAATTTTTGGGTTATGCCAAATATTGTGAGGACGTTCTGCATGACCCGTCCCGTAAAGTGAGAACCTTGGTCCGACTCAATACTGCGGGGGAGTCCCCATCTTGTAAAAATGTGGTGGGTTAGGATTTTGGCTGTGGTTCTCGCGGTGTTGGTGCGGGCTGGAAATGCTTCCACCCACTTTGTAAAAGTATCTATGACCACCAGAACATATTTATAGCCATTCCTGCAAGGGGGCAATGGACCTATAAAATCGATCTGGAGGTTAGTCCAGGGGCCGTTAACAGGTCGGGTGTGGCTGAGATATGCCTTTTTGGCATATCTATCTGGGTTGTTCTGAGCGCAGATGAGGCAATTCTCGATGTAATGGGATACATCCTCTTTGAGATTAGGCCACCAACAAAGCTGTTTGAGGTGGGCTGCGGTGGGTTCGATTCCCTGGTGTCCATGACCATCATGGAATAAACAGATCATTTGATTCCTATCCTGCTCAAGAACTACATAAAGGGTGTCCTTTAGCACCACACCGTCATGTGTGGTTATTGTATTTCTGTACCTCTCGTATGAGGCTGGAAACTTCCCTTTCACGATTTCAGTGAGAGCGCTATCCTGCTTCTGGGCCTCTACTAGATCTTCGATCCTAGTCTGCGCAACCTGAACTGCACTCACTGGGGCGCTTTCGGGGGGCTTCCAAAAATACCCATTCCTGGATCCTGCCTTAGCCAGCGCGTCGGCTTTTATATTTCCAGGGGGGGAGGAACGATGGTGGCTGCGGACTTTTATAATGCCAAAAGTCCTGTTCTTGGCCTTTTCCAGAATATGGCGGAGTAATGGGGCTGAGGGGAGGGGTTTCCCATCCGCGGAAACAAATCCTCTCGTTTCCCAGAGGGGCAGAAATTCAGTGAGGCTGTTGCATACGTATAGATTGTCTGAATATATGTCTGCTGGGCTGGGGAAGGAATCTGGGTGCTCTACAATGTAAGCGATGGCCGCAAGCTCTGCTGCCTGCGCGCCTAAGTGTCCGGGTAATTTTAATGCGATTTCCTCGAGGGCGCGTCCCTGCGCGTCCTCCACATAAATCCCACAACCTGTTATGCGTTGCCCATCCAGGATTGTGGAAGATCCATCCACATAAATCCTAATGGGGTCACACGTCTCCAGGTGAGGGGGGTTCTGAGATGGAGTGGCTAGTTTTCTGGGGGGTGTTTTAGCTATAAAGGGGCCTGTATTATGGTGGGGCGAGATGATTTCACACTCATGGGGGGTTCCGGAGTACTGTAGATTGTCTGCTAAGTATGTGTGTGTTTTGGTCCGTTTGTCTGTGATGTCCCGTCCTTGTAAGAGAAGGGTCCACCTAGCAGCGCGGATTTGGCTGATGGTACCGTCTTTAAGTCGTCCGTCCAGTAAAAGTTGGTTGGGGGTGTGCTCGGTCAAAATGGTGATGGAGTTCAGTCCGGTAATGTAAGAAGTACTGGACTGCCCAGAAAACTGCGAGCAGGTGCCTCTCACAGGCTGAGAATCCCTTCTCCACAGCATCTAAAATCCGGGAGGCATAAGCTACGGGACTTAGCTGGTCGTGCCGTTCCTGCAGGAGCACGGCTGAAAGGGTGCGGTCTGTGGTCGCTACCTCTATGGCATAAGGGGAAAGCGGGTCGGGAACTTGTAGTGCGGGGGCGGCTATGAGCGCCTGTTTTAATGATTCCACAGTACCCGTATGCTGCGGAAGCCATTCCCAGGGGGCTCCTTTCTTTAGGAGGTCTGAGAGGGGTGCTGCCTTGCTGGCGAAACCGTCAATGTGGTTTCGGCAGTAGCCAACCAGTCCTAAAAACGACCGGAGGGCTGAAAAGTGTTGGGGAAGGGGCAATTTAGCGATCGTGTCAATTCTTTTGTGCTCGATCTCGCGTTTGCCGTGTGTGATGATAGTACCCAAATATATCACAATTTCTTCCAATATCTGGGCCTTTTTGGGGTTGACTTTACAGCCAATGGAGTGTAGTAATTCCAGGAGTTCGGACAGAAGCTCAATGTGCTCTTCCTTTGTGTCTGTCTGCAGTAGTAGATCGTCTACGTACTGTACCAGGCATTCGGGGCGAGAAAAGTTTGCTAGTCCATTTGCCAGCTGTCGGTGGAAAATGGAGGGGGAGTTGTGGAAGCCTTGTGGCAGGCATGTCCACGTGTACTGCTGCGCTCTGAAAGTGAAGGCAAATTTATACTGGCACGCCTTTGCCAATGGAATGGACCAGAACCCATTACTGACGTCCAAAACCGTGAAATATCGGGCATGGAGTCCCTGTTTGAGCATGGTCTCGGGACTTGTTGCAACGGTGGGGGCTGCTGCGGGGGTGACTTTATTGAGTTCCCGATAATCAATGGTCAAGCGCCATGATCCGTCGGGTTTCCTCACTGGCCAAATCGGGGCATTATTAGTTGAGGCTACCGATCTTAGGACGCCCTGCTCTAATAAGCTTTCTATGACCTTTAGGATTTCTCCCTCTGCTTCTAGGGGAAATCCGTACTGTTTTGGGGGTCTTGGGTCCGGTCCGGTTATTTGTACGGAACCGGTCATCCGTCCACAGTCGTGTTTGTGGGTTGCAAATGCTGCCCTGTTCTTTTGCAGGACTGCCCTAACCTGTCGGTCCGTGCTGAGTGTGGGGTTGAACCAAAACTCGCCTACTGCGCTAATTTTGTTCATATAATCCCCTATATTGAGTGTTGCGGGGGCTCTAGCGGATTTCGCTATCTTCCAGACACACTGGTTGACTGGATCGAAAGAGGGTGGTGAGAGTTCATAAAGTCGATCCCTAAAATGTGCTCTGCTGTTGGGGGCAGGTCGACTAACACTACGGGGTGTTTTGTATTAATAGTTCCGATCTGGGTGGGTACAGGGGTCGTGATATGTCCCTGTTGTGAGTGGCCTGTGAAGCCGCTGAGGGTGATAGTGGCTGTGGTGGGCCACGTGTCCTTACCAAGGGTGGAGGAATTTAAGGTTGTGTGGGACCCTCCTGTGTCCCAGAGAAGCTCGGTCGGCTGTCCCCTAACCTTTGCTGCGACTACGGGTCGTCCTGACCTATCCTAAAGGGTATCGCAGACCCAGCTCGGGGAGCCTGTACACCGTCAGTCCATTCCGGTCAAGTCTGTCTGATCGGACTGGGCGCTAACGCTATGTATGGGCTCTGCCTTTTTCTTATTGAGAGTGCTTGTCTGTTGGGCTCTCTGTGGTTTTTTAGGGGCCTTGCATTCTTTGGCAAAATGTCCCAACTGTCCGCAATTGTAGCATTCTTGCGGTTTTGCTGGGGGGCTGCTCTTTCCCTCATTTACTCAGGCGGGGTTGTGGAGAGTGGTTCTTACTGCCTGCACGTCTGCGGCGGCTTGGTTTTCCTTGGGGGTTCTAGCTGCGGATTTACCGTGAACCGCTTGTTCCCAAACGCGGGACAATCTTTTGACCACCCACTTCTCATTATGAGCCTCCTCCAAGGGGTCATAATTACTACAGGCATTCTGTCCTGCTTCCGTGGCATGGGAAATAAGGGTGCGGGTCCATTTGGCCATATTGTCTGCGGACAAATGGGCACGGTCTACGTTGCCGAAAACGGCTTCAAAGTTAATCCACAAGCGTCCTGAGAACGCTGTGGGGTGTTCAGACTTTTTCTGTCTGCATTTATTTAGACCGTCTACGGGGTCGCCCTGGTTGTACCCGATCGCATCCAGGATCGCCATATGCATTTCTGCAAGGGTGCCTCCTCCTACATTCTGTGGGTCAGGAAGGGCTGCTGCGACCGATGGGTCTAAGCTGAGGACCGTGAGCTTTACCTGCTCTTTTTCATCCAGGCCGTACATGGTCGCCTGGTGTTTGACGGTGGCAAAGAAATGGTGTGGGTCTGAAGCGGGGAGGAACGGTGCGATTTTAGCACACGCGTCCCGTAATTGGGTCACCGTGAGGGGGGTGGAATATAAGACTTCGGCCTCGTTTGCTGTGGTGGTGCGGTGGGTTGTTACAGGGTTCATGGGAGCCTGTATTACCTGCTGTGTGGGGGGTGGGGGTGCTCTCCTCCTTTGGGGTTTTCCCTGCACACATGCTCCCTGAACATATCTCTGCGCTGTCTCTTGCAGTTCTTCTCAATCAGGGCCGTCTTCCTGGTCTAAACTTTCCCCAAAGGTGTCTTGGAATCCCTTTTGTACAGAAAGCATTGCTTGCAGGTCTGCAATTTGCTTTCTGCACTTTGCATGGTCCAAGGTACTCTGCCTTTGTTCCATGGTTGCAGCGTGGAGCGCTCTCAAGGCTGCCTTGAGATCGCTACATTGAGGCTTCTGTAGTGTCTCCACCTGCTTCTCCGTCTCTTTCTTAACCAGGATGGCACGCTGCGTGTCCTGATAAGCCTTCTCATACTGGGATTGAAAACTGCTTAAATGCGCCAGACAAGACTGATGACCCCGTTTGGCGTCAGCCACCTCTTTGTCCTTGGCTTCTAACTGTCTTTTTAATTCCAGGTTTTCCTTTTCCATTTCGCATACATCGATTTTACTCATACGATGTATGCCCTCTATTTCCTTTCAGAGCGTCCTGATGACCTCCTCTGTGCCTCGCAATTGTGCCATGCAGGACACGATTGCCATCGGCTTGCGCGCTTTTGCTAAGCTCTTTTTATGGATCTCACTCAGGTTCTCCCACCAAGTATGCCCTATACTTCCAGGACCTGAGTCGTCGTTATTACAGAAACCGCTCCACACAGGCCATCCTTTGCCCTGCAGAAATTTGCGAATTTCCTCTTCCCAAATGGGACACTGTCCCACTCTAACGCTGCTGATCGATGCGACCGCAAATTCTTCGGGGTTCATGAGGCGCTGCATTGCCTGCATGGCTATCTCTCTTATCTGCTCGTTACGTTCAAATTTGGAACAGGGGGCTAAGGTGGTGTCGTAGATGCGGGTACGGCTTGCACTAATTTCCGAAAATACAGACTTCCGACAGTTTTGACGCAACAAAATCTATCAGTTTTACCTTATAACCCTGTTAGTTACGCATGCATACACACACTTCCGAATTGTGAATTATTAACCAGAACCGCTTGAACACTTGTGGTTTTTTTGTTTTTGTTTCCGATTGGATTCTATTCAAATTGTTGGGGTTCTCCCGGAGTGGTTTTCCACTTCTATGTCGGGTCCCGGCGGAGTCGCCAATTATGTTGCTCTTTTTAGCCTTGTTTATTAGCTCTGATTACGTCACCTTTGCTCACGAGTCGCCAGGTATCTTTCTGATAACGCCACGTGGTTCAAGCTCAAGTTATAATTAATAAGTCAGCACACCGCTTAGTAAGATTGAAATCAACGGTCATTTATTATATACAACAAGTAATGTTTATACAATAAGCTTACTATCTATATAATAAACCTATCACTACTGGCCAGTACTTAACTTTAGGAAGAGCCCACCAGGTCAGGGAAACGAATGGCTTATCCAATCGGTTCTGGCCCGCGGGATTCAAAAGGCTGATACAGGTCGATGGCTAGGAGTCTTTATCGGATAGCGATCGCTGGATTCAAACTTACAGTTGCCGATTGCTGTTCTTGCGAAGGTCTCGAGCAGGTGAAGAAGGGAGAGAGAGAGAGATCTGAACTTGGCTCCTCACTTTATAGGGCCCAGGGACTTCCCGCCTCTCGGGGCGGCCCTTGACATAGAACGATACAGCGCAGTACAGGCCCTTCGGCCCACGATGTTGCACCGAAACAAAAGCCATCTAACCTACACTATGCCATTATCATCCATATGTTTATCCAATAAACTTTTAAATGCCCTCAATGTTGGCGAGTTCACTACTGTTGCAGGTAGGGCATTCCACGGCCTCACTACTCTTTGCGTAAAGAACCTACCTCTGACCTCTGTCCTATATCTATTACCCCTCAGTTTAAAGCTATGTCCCCTCGTGCCAGCCATTTCCATCCGCGGGAGAAGGCTCTCACTGTCCACCCTATCTAACCCCCTGATCATTTTGTATGCCTCTATTAAGTCCCCTCTTAACCTTCTTCTCTCCAACGAAAACAACCTCAAGTCCATCAGCCTTTCCTCATAAGATTTTCCCTCCATACCAGGCATCCTGGTAAATCTCCTCTGCACCCGCTCCAAAGCCACCACGTCCTTCCTATAATGCGGTGACCAGAACTGTACGCAATACTCCAAATGCGGCCGTACCAGAGTTTTGTACAGCTGCAACATGACCTCCTGACTCCGGAACTCAATCCCTCTACCAATAAAGGCCAACACTCCATAGGCCTTCTTCACAACCCTATCAACCTGGGTGGCAACTTTCAGGGATCTATCTACATGGACACCTAGATCCCCCTGCTCATCCACACTTCCAAGAACTTTACCATTAGCCAAATATTCCGCATTCCTGTTATTCCTTCCAAAGTGAATCACCTCACACTTCTCTACATTAAACTCCATTTGCCACCTCTCAGCCCAGCTCTGCAGCTTATCTATATCCCTCTGTAACCTGCTACATCCTTCCACACTGTCGACAACACCACCGACTTTCGTATCGTCTGCAAATTTACTCACCCACCCTTCTGCGCCCTCCTCTAGGTCATTGATAAAAATGACAAACAGCAACGGCCCCAGAACAGATCCTTGTGGTACGCCACTTGTAACTGAACTCCATTCTGAACATTTCCCATCAACCACCACCCTCTGTCTTCTTTCAGCTAGCCAATTTCTGATCCACATCTCCAAATCTCCCTCAATCCCCAGCCTCCGTATTTTCTGCAAAAGCCTACCGTGGGGAACCTTATCAAACGCTTTACTGAAATCCATATACACCACATCAACTGCTCTACCCTCGTCTACCTGTTCAGTCACTTTCACAAAGAACTCGATAAGGTTTGTGAGGTATGACCTACCCTTCACAAAGCCATGCTGACTATCCCTGATCATATTATTCCTATCTAGATGATTGTAAATCTTGTCTCTTATAATCCCCTCCAAGACTTTACCCACTACAGACGTGAGGCTCACCGGTCTATAGTTGCCGGGGTTGTCTCTGCTCCCCTTTTTGAACAAAGGGACCACATTTGCTATCCTCCAGTCCTCTGGCACTATTCCTGTGGCCAATGATGACATAAAAATCAAAGCCAAAGGTCCAGCAATGTCTTCCCTGGCTTCCCAGAGAATCCTAGGATAAATCCCATCAGGCTCCGGGGACTTATCTAATTTCAGCCTGTCCAGAATTGCCAACACCACTTCCCTACGTACCTCAATGCCATCTATTCTAATAGCCTGGGTCTCAGCATTCTCCTCCACAACATTATCTTTTTCCAGAGTGAATACTGACGAAAAATATTCATTTAGTATCTCTCCTATCTCTTCAGACTCCACGCACAACTTCCCATCCCTGTCCTTGACTGGTCCTACTCTTTCCCTAGTCATTCGCTTATTCCTGACATACCCATAGAAAGCTTTTGGGTTTTCCTTGATCCTACCTGCCAAATACTTCTCATGTCCCCTCCTTGCTCGTCTTAGCTCTCTCTTTAGATCCTTCTTCGCTACCTTGTAACTATCCATCGCCCCAACTGAAACTTCACACCTCATCTTCACATAGGCCTCCTTCTTCCTCTTAACAAGAGATTCCACTCCTTTGGTAAACCACGGTTCCCTCGCTCTACGCCTTCCTCCCTGCCTGACCGGTACATACTTATCAAGAACACGCAGTAGCTGATCCTTGAACAAGCTCCACTTATCCAGTGTGCCCAACACTTGCAGCCTACTTCTCCACCTTATCCCCCCCAAGTCACGTCTAATGGCATCATAATCGCCCTTCCCCCAGCTATAACTCTTGCCCTACGGTGTATACTTATCCCTTTCCATCATTAACGTAAACATCACCGAATTGTGGTCACTGTCCCCAAAGTGCTCTCCTACCTCCAAATCCAACACCTGGCCTGGTTCATTACCCAAAACCAAATCCAACGTGGCCTCGCCTCTTGTTGGCCTGTCAACATATTGTGTCAGTAAACCCTCCTGCACACACTGTACAAAAAACGACCCATCTAATGTACTCAAACTATATCTTTTCCAGTCAATATTTGGAAAGTTAAAGGCTCCCATAAAAACTACCCTGTTACTTTCGCTCTTATCCAGGATCATCCTCGCCATCCTTTCCTCTACATCCCTCGAACTATTTGGAGGCCTATAGAAAACTCCCAACAGGGTGACCTCTCCTTTCCTGTTTCTAACCTCAGCCCATACTACCTCGGAAGATGAGTCCCCATCTAGCATCCTCTCCGCCACCGTAATACTGCTCTTGACTAGCAGCGCCACACCTCCCCCTCTTTTGCCTCCTTCTCTGAGCTTACTAAAACACTTAAACCCCGGAACCTGCAATATCCATTCCTGTCTCTGCTCTACACATGTCTCCGAAATGGCCACAACATCGAAGTCCCAGGTACCAACCCATGCTGCCAGTTCCCCTACCTTATTTCATATACTCCTGGCATTGAAATAGACACACTTCAAACCACCTAACTGAACACTGGCCCCCTCCTGCGACATCAAATCTGTGCTCCTGACCTCTATACTCTCATTCTCCCTTACCCTAAAACTACAATCCAGGTTCCCATGCCCCTGCTGCATTAGTTTAAACCCCCCCCCCCCCCCCCCCCCCCCCCCCAAAGAGCACTAACAAATCTCCACCCCAGGATATTTGTGCCCCTCAGGTTCAGATGTAGACCATCCTGTCTGTAGAGGTCCCACCTTCCCCAGAAAGAGCCCCAGTTATCCAGAAATCTGAATCCCTCCCGCCTGCATCATCCCTGTAGCCACGTGTTTAATTGCTCTCTCCCCTTATTCCTCAACTCACTATCACGTGGCACGGGCAACAACCCAGGGATAACAACTCTGTTTGTTCTAGTTCTGAGCTTCCATCCTAGCTCCCTGAAAGCCTGCCTGACATCCTTGTCCCCTTTCCTACCTATGTCGTTAGTGCCAATGTGGACCACGACTTGGGGCTGCTCCCCCTCCCCCTTAAGGACCCGGAAAACACGATCTGAGACATCACGTACCCTTGCACCTGGGAGGCAACATACCAAACGTGAGTCTCTCACGCTCCCACAAAATCTCCTATCTGTGCCCCTGACTATCGAGTCCCCAATTACTAATGCTCTGCTCCTCTCCCCCCTTCCCTTCTGAGCAACAGGGACAGACTCCATGCCAGAGGCCCGTACCCCATGGCTTACCCCTGGTAAGTCCCCCCCCGCCCCCCCACAAGTATCCAAAGCGGTATACTTGTTTCTCAGGGGAACGACCGCAGGGGGATCCCTGCACTGACTGCTTCTTCTCAGTCCCTCTTACAGTTACCCATCTATCTCCAATCTTTGGTGTAACTAATTCCCTAAAGCTGCTATCTATGACCCCCTCTGCCTCCCGAATGATCCGAAGTTCTTCCAACTCCAGCTCCAGTTCCCTAACTCGGTCTTGGAGGAGCTGGAGATGGCAGCACTTCCTGCAGGTAAAATCAGCAGGGACACTAACGGCATCCCTCACCTCAAACATCCTGCAGGAGGAACATTGCACTCCCTTCCCTGCCATCCCGCTAACTTTCTACCAAGATCTGGCTAACAACTAAATTAAATTTTTTTAAAAATAAAATAATAATAATAATAATAAAATATGGTACTTACCTCACACCAATGGGTTTTATTATTAGGTTGTTCCCAATCACCGGGTTCGATACGTCCAATTGCGAGGCGATTCCCCGATCGGGGGGTGGTCGTTCACCTGCCTTTGTTTCGGCCACTGCAGGTGCCGACAGGTCTGGCCCGGTATTCAATTGCTAATATGTTGCAATTGTTCCCGGTGATAGCCGATTAAACTGCAGATGTCTGGGTTGATGGGCTGCTAATAGTCCTGAGTATAACTGCAAATGTCTGGGTTGATGGGCTGTTAATAGTCCTGAATATCGATCTGGGCCGACTTCCCCAGAGCCGAATATGATATTCTGCCTGCAGCTGTCCGTTTGTGTCTTGTTACCTGCTTTTCCCATCAGCCTTTCCGGTTAGCCATTTTAAATCGGGTTTTGGCCAAATTAATCGGGAAGCAGCCATTTTACGTGGCTACAGGCTGGAGGAAGTAGATGTTCTGTGGAAGGATGTATTAGCAATTTTGAAAAACCTGAGGGTTGACAAGTCCCCTGGGCCAGATGGGATATACCCAAGGATTCTTTGGGAGGCAAGGGATGAGATTGCAGAGCCTTTGGCTTTGATCTTTGGGTCCTCGCTGTCCACGGGGATAGTGCCAGAGGACTGGAGAGTGGCGAATGTTGTTCCTCTGTTCAAGAAAGGGAATAGGAATGACCCTGGTAATTATAGGCCAGTTCGTCTTACTTCGGTGGTCGGGAAGATAATGGAAAAGGTCCTGAAGGATAGGATTCATGACCATTTGGAAAGATGCAGCTTAATCCGGGATAGTCAACATGAATTCGTGAAGGGTCAGTCTTGCCTCACAAATTTAATCGAATTCTTTGAGGAGGAAATTAAGTGTGTAGATGAAGGTAGAGCAGTTGATGTCGTACACATGGATTTTAGTAAGGCGTTTGGTAAGGTTCCCCATGGGCTCATGAAGAAAGTAAGGAGGTGTGGGATAGAGGGAAATTTGGCCAATTGGATAAGTAACTGGCTATCACATAGAAAACAGAGGCTGGTGGTGGATGGAAAATTTTCAGACTGGAGACCAGTTACCAGCGGTGTACCACAGGGATCAGTCCTCTGCTATTTGTGATTTTTATCAATGACTTGGAGGAGGGGGCTGAAGGATGGGTCAGTAAATTTGCTGATGACACCAAGATTGGTGGAGTAGTGGATGAGGTTGAGGGCTGTTGTAGATTGCAAAGAGACATTGATAGGATGCAGAGCTGGGCCGGAAAATAGCAGATGGAGTTTAACCCTGATAAGTGCGAGGTGATTCATTTTGGAAAAAATTTGAATGCGGATTACAGGGTCAACGGCAGGGTTCTGAGGAATGTGGAGGAACAGCGAGATCTTGGGGTTCATGTCCACAGACCTCTGAAGGTTGCCACTCAAGTGGATAGAGCCGTGATGAAGGCTTATAGTGTGTTAGCGTTTATCAACAGGGACTTGCGTTTAAGAGCCGCGGGGTTATGCTGCAACTATACATGACCCTGGTGAGACCACATTTGGAGTATTGTGTGCAGTTCTGGTAACCTCATTATAGGAAGGATGTGGAAACATTGGAAAGGGTGCAAAGGAGATTTACCAGGATGCTGCCTGGTTTGCAGGATAGGTCTTATGAGGAAAGGTTGAGGGAGCTAGTCTTTGGAGCGGAGGAGGATGAGAGGCGACTTAATAGAGGTTTATAAGATAATGAGGGGGATAGATAGAGTGGACGTTCAGAGACTATTTCCTCGGGTGGATGTAGCTGTTGCAAGGGGGCATAACTATAAGATTCAGGGTGGGAGATATAGGAGGGATGTCCGAGGTAGGTTCTTTACTCGGAGAGTGGTTCGGGTGTGGAATGGATTGCCTGCTGTGATAGTGGAGTCGGACACTTTCGGAACTTTCAAGTGGTTATTGGATAGCACACCAGAATGACGGAGTGGGATAGCTTGATCTTGGTTTCGGACAATTCTCGGCACAACATCGAGGACCAAAGGGCCTTTTTTGGTTTGTACTGTTCGATGTTCTATGTTCATGTGTGCACTTTCCAGTTCAATATTTTAGCCGATTTAATAACAGGAATAATCACAGCTAAGCCTGGTCCTGTTATTATTCATGTCTATATACTTCCATTAAAGCCTCTGGAGTGACGACCCTGGGTAATGACCCCTTTTCCAACCCTCTGCAGACATTTATTTTATTTATTTGTCTTTTTTAAATTTAGAGTACCTAATTCATTTTTTTTCAATTAAGGGGCAATTTAGCATGGCCAATCCACCTAGCTTGCACATCTTTTGGGTTGTGGGGGCAAAACCCACGTAAACACGCGTAGAATGTGCAAACACCACACGGGCAGTGACCCAGAGCCGGGATCAAATCTGGGACCTCGGTGCCGTGAGGCCGCAGTGCTAACTCACTGCACCACACTGCTGCACCTCTGCAGGCATTTATTTTGAGTTGAGATCGGCTAACTTGGGCCTGACTTGGGACAGATCCTGGCACTTTGCTGCTCTCTGTCTCACTTGCATACTGTCTCTAGCCAAGTACCTTGGACTATTGTAGTGTAGTGATTGTGCTCACTTGGTCATACAGTAGTCCTAAAAAAGGAACATGCTGGCGAAGGTTTTCACCTTGCAACATATGAGGCCCAAGATTTTTGCGTACTGTAGCTACCTGGGTTGGCCACTTCCCGACTTAAAATGGAGAGCCGTAAAGAATGCAGGGAAATTCAGTCAAGCCAGGAAAAACTAGCAGGTGCAAAGTTTCCTGTGTATTAGAACTAGCAGAAACCCAGGCAGCACTGAAACCAACAGCCATCTGCATATTAATGAGCGATCCCCGGGAACAATTGAAACATTTACAGTAAATAAGGCCAAGCCAGACTCCTCGGCGCCAGCAGGGGCCAAGACAAAGGAAGGCCAACGGACACTCAGGAACAGCCCAGCGATCAGAGAACGGCTCCAGTATTGGAGAAATCGATCCAAGTGATCGGAACGTAGTCCAATCACTTGCAACCAGATACGGGGTCCGCCCCGAACGTCGCAAAGCCCTTGGGGACTATAAAGTAGAGTCCCCAAGTTCAATTTGTTCTTCTTGGCAGGATCACTCCGCAGCTCGAAACAACCCTTGACAGTGACCTGCCTAGCTGCCGCATCAACCAAGTAAGTCTCCAGTCAACGCACGCTACGAGATAGACGCTCCTAGCTTCCAGTCCATACCAGCTTTGAATCCTGCAGACTCAGAATCAAACGAAAGGCCATTTGTTCCCCTGACCTGGTGGGCCAGTTCCGAAGCTAAGTATAGGCCTTTTAGTGATAGAGATAGTCTAGTAAGTAGAGTTTTATGCATGAGTAGTGATTGACTGTGTATAATAAATGTGTTTTGATTTGAATCTTACTAATTGGTATATTGAGTTATTGATCAGCACTTGAACTTGAACCTTGTGGCGGTATCATAAAGATACCGGGCGACTCTAGAGCAAAGGTTATAGAAACAGAGCAAATTAAGTAAAGACGCAATGAGCAACAAATTAAGAGCCAACCAAAGTTAGCAACATTTACTGGCGACATTTTGACGGGACCCGACTTAGAAGTGGCCTGACCACTCCGGGCGAACCCAAAATTTGAGTTGAGAATCCAATTGGGAACAGAGAAACAACAAGTGTTCAAGCAGTTCTGATCAATCCTCATAATTCGGAAGCGTGTTAATGCATGCGTAACTAACAGGGCTATAAGGTAAAACTGATAGATTTTTGTCGCAAAAACTATCGGGAGTTTGCATTCCGGAAAATAGCGAACGCCATACCCGTGTTTACAGCTCCGTCTTAGTACCCTTCATTCCAAATAGTAAAAGAGAGCATTCAGAAAGGAAAAATGGCAATGAAGGCAATGGAACGCCTTATGAATCCCCAGTAATTCGTGGTCGCAGCGACCAGCAATAGAGTAGGACAGTGTCCCATTTGGGAAGAAGAGATCAGAAAATATCTCAAAGGGAAAGGATGGCCCCTTTGGAGTGAATTCTGTGATAATGAGGAAACAGGACCCGGGACTATAGGACATACTTGGTGGGAGAACCTGTCAGAGATCCATAAGAAAAGCTTAGGGAAAGCTCGCAAGGCGATGGCAATCGTGTCGTTTCTGGCACAATTGCGAGGCACAGAGGAGGTCGTTCGGACGCTCCGCAAAGAGATAGAAGAGAGACATCGAATGAGCAAGGTCGATGTTAGTGAGATCGAGAGAGAGAATATAGATTTAAGAAGGGAGTTGGCAGCAAAGGACGGAGAGGTGGATGATGCCAAGTGGGCACACCAGTCTTGTCCAGCACATCTGAGCAGCTTCCAAACTCAATACGATAAGGCCCATCAGGACACGCAATGTGCAGTCCTGGTAAGAGAAGAGACAGAAACAGGTAGAGGCATTGCAAAGGCAGTGCAGCGATTTAAAAGCAGCGTTAAGAGCACTCCATGCTGCCACCACGGAGCACAGACAAAGCTCAGTGGATCATGCGAAATGCAGGAAGCAGATTGCGGAACTGCAGTCTTTGCTTTCAGTGCAAAATGGGTTTCAAAGCACCATTGGATCCCAATTAGATGAAGAAGACGGCCCTGATTGGCAAGAACTAAACGAAACCCGCATAGATATGTACAGGGAACATGTGCGCATGGAAAGCCCCAAAGGAGAACAGCACCCCAACCCCCCGCAGAGCAGATAGATCAGGCACCCATGAATCCAGTAACCACCCACCACACAGTCACATCGGAAGGTGACGCGGAATTCCTTTACATCACCCCCTTAACCGTGACCCAATTACGGGATGCGTGCGAAAAGATCCTCCCCACCTTAGACCCCCACCACTTCTTTGTTAGAGTGAAGCAGCAGGCGACCATGTACGGCCTGGATGAGCGTGAGCAAGTGAAGCTCACAGTTTTAAGCTTAGACCCTTCTGTTGTAGCAGCCCTTCCCAACCCACAGAATGTAGGAGGAGGCACCCTTGCAGAGATGCACACGGCGATCCTAGATGCGATCGGTTATAACAGAGGTGACCCAGTAGAAGGCCTGAATAAGTGCAGGCAAAAGAAAACCGAGCACCCCACAGCGTTTGCTGGACGCCTGTGGATCCATTTCACAGTTTTCGGAGAGTTAGCCCGCGCCCATTTGTCCCCAGACAACATGGCCAAATGGACCCGCACCCTTATCTCCCATGTCACAGAGTCAGGACAAAAAGCTTGTACGAATTATGACCCCTCGGAAGAAGCGCACATCGAAAAGTGAGTTTTAAAAAGGTTGTCCCGCTCCTGGGAGCAATCTGTCCACAACAAACCCGCGATTAGAAAACCCGAAGAACAGCAGGCAGAGGCAGATATCGAAGCAGTTAAAGCGCACCAGAACCCCGCATTGGTGAACGAAGGCATGAACAGCCCCCCACAGAAACCACAGGAGTGTTACAACTGTGGACAATTAGGTCACTTTGCACGAGAGTGCAATGCCCCACGAAAGCCACAGAGAGCCCAGCAGGCAGGCACTATGAATAGAAACAGGACAGAGCCCATACACAGTGTAAGCACCCGTTCAGACCAGACAGACATGAACGGAACTGACTGACTGTGTTTGGGCTTCCCCACTTGGGTCTGCGACACCCTTTGGGACAGGTCCAGCCGACCAGTCGTTGCAGCGAAAATACGGGGACAGCCCACCAAATTTCTCTGGGACACAGGTGGGTCCCGCACCACAATTAATTCCACCACCATGTTCCAAAAAGACACGTGGCCCACTACAGCCATAATCACCCTCAGCGGCTTCACAGGCCATTCACAACAGGGACACATCACAGCCCCTGTACCCATTCAAATTGGCAACATTACAACAAAACACCCCATAGTTTTGGTCGATCTGGACCACACAGCAGAACACATTTTGGGCATCGATTTCATGAACTCCCACAACCTTTCATTTGACCCAGTAAATCAATGTGTCTGGAAAATGACAAAGTCAGCAAGAACCCCCGCAACGCTCACAGTAGGCTAATAAGATTAGCGCAGTCGGCGATTTTTGGTTTGACCCGACCACGATTAGTGCAAACAGGTTAGGGCCGTTCTACAGAAGAACAGGAACGCATTTGCAAGTCATAAACATGACTGCGGCAGGATGGTTGGTTCGGTTCAAATAACAGGACCTGACCCTAGACCCCAGAAGCAATATGGATTTCCCCAAGAGGCAGAGGGAGAAATCTCAAAGGTTATTGACAGCTTATTAGAACAAGGCGTACTTAGATCAGTAGCCTCTACTAATAATGCCCTGATTTGGCCAGTGAGAAAGCCCGATGGATCATGGCGACTGACCATCGATTACCGGGAACTCAACAAAGTCACCCCCGCAGCAGCCCCCATGGTAGCCACAAGTCCCGACACCATGCTCAAACAGGGACTCAACTCACGATATTTTACAGTTTTGGACATCAGTAATGGATTCTGGTCCATTCCATTGGCAAAAGCGTGCCAGTATAAATTTGCCTTCACCTTCAAAAATCAACAGTACACGTGGACATGCCTTCCACAAGGCCTCCACAACTCCCCCTCCATTTTCCACCGACAGCTGACAAATGGATTATCAAAATTTTCTCGCCCCGAATGTCTGGTCCAGTACGTAGACGACCTATTACTGCAGACAGACACCAAGGCAGAGCACATCGAGCTTCTGGCTGAACTCCTGGAACTCTTACGGCAAATTGGATGCAAAGTGAACCCCAAAAAGGCCCAGATTTTGGAAGAAGAGGTGATATATTTGGGAACGATTATCACGCATGGTGAACGCGAGATCGAGCATAAAAGAATTGACTCGATTGTCAAATTACCCCTTCCCCAGAATGTTTCAGCCCTCCGGTCGTTTTTAGAACTGGTTGGCTACTGCCGAAACCATATTGACAGTTTCGCCACCAAAGCAGCACCCCTCTCGGAACTCCTAAAGGAAGGAGCCCCTTGGGAATGGCTTCCGCAGCACACGGATGCTGTAGATGTTTTAAAGCCCTCATTGCAGCCCCTGCACTACAAGTTCCAGACCCACTTTCCCCCTATGCTATAGAGACAGCTAGCACTGACCGCACCCTTTCGGCCGTGCTCCTCCAGGAACGGCTTGAACAGTTAAGACCCGTGGCCTATGCCTCCAGAGTTTTAGATCCCGTGGAGCAGGGATTTTCGGCCTGTGAAAGGCACCTGCTCACAGTTTTCTGGGCAGTTCAATACTTCTCATACATCACCGGACTAAACCCCATCACAATCCTTACGGAACATACCCCCACCCAACTTTTACTGGACGGACGACTTAAGGACGGCACAGTAAGCCAGATCAGAGCAGCCAGATGGACCCTTCTTTTGCAGGGACGGGACATCACTGTTAAAAGGACCACGACCCCCACTTTCCGAGCCGACAACCTTCAGTACCCAGGCACCCCCCCACAAATGTGAAATCATCTCACCGCACCACAACACAGGCCCCTTTATCGCAAAAACACCCCCCAAAAAGATAGGTAGTTCACCCCAGAGCCCCCAGCACACAAACACGTTTGAGAATATATGTGGATGGTTCTTTCACTGTGTTAAATGGGAAGCGCATTACAGGATGCGGCATCTATGTTGCGGACGCGCAGGGACGCGCCCTAGAAGAAATCTCCTTAGAACTACCAGGACACTTAGGCGCGCAGGTGGCAGAACTAGCAGCCATTGCGTACATTAGAGATCACCCAGATTCCTTCCCCAGCCCAGCAGACATATACTCGGACAGCCTCTATGTCTGTAACACCCTCACAGAATTCCTACCCCTGTGGAAATCAAGAGGATTTGTTTCCGCGGATGGTAAACCCCTCCCTTCAGCCCCATTACTCCGGCAGATTTTGGACAAAGCACAGGACAGGACATTTGGTATCTTTAAAGTCCGAAGTCACCACCGTTCCTCCCCACCTGGAAATGTAAAAGCCGACGCACTGGCTAAAGCAGGTTCCAGACATGGACATTTTTGGAACCCCCCCCCCCCCCGAAAGCACCCAGTGAATGCAGTTCAGGTCTCACAGACTAATATTGAGGATTTAGTGCAGGCCCAGAAGCAAGATAGTAATCTCAGGGTGATTTTAAAAGGGAGCTTTCCAGCCCCATACGATAGGTTTAAAAATGCACTGACCACACATGACAGCGTGATCCTAAAAGACACCCTTTATGTGGTTCCTGAACAGGACCGGAATCAGCTTATTTGTTTGCCCATGATAGTCATGGGCATCAGGGAATTGACCCCACTACAGCACACCCCAGGCAGCTCTGTTGGTGGCCGAATTCACAATGTTGAAAATTGCCTTATCTGTGCCCAAAACAATCCGGACAGATATGCAAAGAAAGCTCAGCTTAGCCACACCCACCCCGCTAATGGCCCCTGGACTAACCTCCAGATTGATTTTATAGGATCATTGCCCCCTAGCAGGAATGGTCACAAGTACGTGTTAGTTGTGATAGACACGTTTACGAAATGGGTAGAAGCATTCCCATCTAGGACAAACACGGCAAAGACTACAGCGAAGATTTTAACCTACCACATCTTTACGAGATGGGGACTCGCCCGCAGCATTGAATCCGACCACGGTTCCCATTTTACAGGACGTGTCATGAAGACCGTCCTCTCGATATTTGGCATTACCCAAAAATTCCACATCGCATACCACCCCCAGTCAAGTGGTATCGTGGAGCGAATGAATCGGACCCCAAAAGCAACCCTCAGGAAAATGGTCCAACAAAACAGCACCACTTGGGATTCAGTCCTCCCTTTTGCACTAATGTTTTTGCGTAACACTGTTTCAACATCCACAGGATACACCCCACACTCTCTCATGACCGGACGCCCCATGAAAGGCACAGAATTTTTATTAGGACTTGACTTGACTAGCCCCGAAGTGCCGGCCCTCACACACGAGAACGCAGTGAAACAACTAGTTGAGAATGTAAAAACGGCTCAGCTAGCAGCCGCAGTAAAATTAGGCACAAGGAAGAAACAGAGCAAGGCCTGTTTCCACAAGACAGTACATGCAACTGAGTTTGAAATAGGACAGCAGGTCATGTTCTCCATTTACAACCCCAGCATGTTCTTGTCACCAAAGTATTCGGGTCCGTACTCCGTTGCGGACAAAGTAAGCCCCTCCGTTTATAAAATTCAGTACCCCAACGGGAAGACCGCGTGGTTTCTTATCAACCAGCTCAAGGCATATGGCTCGCAGTCTTAACCACGCACACCACGTCATGCTCGACGCAGCAGACCACACCCCGCCCACAGCCAACGTATCCCTACCCTCCACCAACACGTCCATCCCATCCACGGACTCGACCTCGACTCCACCCCCGAACTTTAGACTCCGCCCCGGAACGCACACAGCAGCGACAGTGGCTGTGACACAGGCAATAGCCACAGCACGCGTCCCTACTATCCCCATGCAACAGGACCCGCACCCAGCGAATCTGACCACGATTCGAGTGATCCCTTCCTGATCACATTCCTCAACAAACCTCACCAAAGACAACAGCCCTATGATGACGACCCCGACTCCGTTCCCACAGAATTAGACACCACTATTTGGCACCGTGACAATTCGTACAGGCTTGTCCGAAACGACGAGATGGACCCTAAGTCACACCATGCAGCTTTAGCAACCCTCACCCATTCAAGGGTATGGCATCCGGGAGAAGATGATGACATTGAGTCTGACTCCCAAAACGAGAACCCCTTTGCGACCCTGTTCGCAACTGATAACTGAGGTGTGCAGATGATGTTTTAAAAAGGAACCGCTTGGGAGAAACGGTGTCCTTTCTGATGGAACCTGCAGCATGTTTGTTCGTTACTGTTATCGTTAAGTGTTGTTTGTAAACTCGGAAGTTTCATGGCCCCACGCCATCACTCCTTTAACGCCATCGGCTGTTAATGGAACAAGTCTGTCCCAGACAATAGTTCAGAGGAACTAGCCTGTCGACAGAAAATTGTTAGAGGATCTAGTTTGTCACAGACAACAGTTCAGAGGAACTAGTCTGTCGGCAAACAACAATCATAACTACTCTCCTGATTCGAAGGTAATCACGAGAGGCAGCCCCCACGATGACCACATTCTTACCCGTTCTTGCCGGTTGCTCAGGCAGTGGAGAAACGGCATCGATCTCCGCTCTGCCTGAGGTCCCCCCTCTGGTCAGCTACGCTTGGGTAGAGCACATACGGCATTGATCACCGTCCTACCCGGGGATTCCATCCAAATCTTACCCGCCCATACGCACCCCATTTTGGCTCAATTACGTTCAATATTCTTTTATTTGGTTTAGCAACCCTTAGGATTGCTTCCCTATGCTATTTCCATCCTCAAACACGAGGATGGTAAATCACACAGGCTGCGAGACGACTCGCAGTACGGCAGTATTCTCTTAGATGTCTAGTCCAAATATTTGTTTTAAAAACATGTTTTAAAATGAGGGAGTCACACATGGTGACCAATTATAAAGTGAAATTGGCACTAAAAGACAGACATGCTAACGTTCAAGATATTAAACAAGATGGTAACAGAAACTATGCTTGATCCACAGAATTCCAGAAGGTCCAGGGAGAGAGAAGAGACGAAAAGGAAGAGAAGAAAAGAAAGAAGAGAACAATGAAGACATCATACCTGTTTTTCATTATTGTAATTTGTATTCGGTTACGCGCGAATGCGATCCCCCTGACCCCAAACCCCCCGGCCGTCAATGATTCACTTCCCCATAACACCCAGAGCCCAGTGACAAGTAACAACACACCATCATGGTGTGATAGGTTTATAACATGGTACTCCCTTTCATACGTAATTGAATCCCTTTTAGCATTGACGATATTCTGCAGCATCGTGCAGACTATCCGCATGAGAAAATGGCGAAGGAGAGCCTACCGCTCTCGCACCCCGGTATACAGGATGAGATCCCCTATTTTCGGTTTTCACCAGGCCCCCGAACCCCTTGATCTATAATAAAGGACATTAGTTTGGCATCATTTTGTGAATAAAGACAACTGAGAGATTGTACAACTCTGAGCTTGACTGCCAAGCCAGAGGGAAATGTAAATGCTGCTATTATTTTTGCATTGTTAGGAAGTTAGTATGATTGGATGTTTAAGTGAGTGTAGTTTATGGAAGATAGTTAGAGATACCTTTTTTTTAATATGTTGTACTGCATGTCCCTGTTGTGACTGAGCGCCACTTAGAACTGTCAGTTAAAAATTTATTGCATAGTTATGGTCAGTGTAGAGGCCATGGAAGAATGCTCGCTGGGTCAGGAAGTGAAGACGACGCAGTTATGTGATCCTACTGCTTCGCGTTAGGGATCAAAAGGAGGGAGTGTAGCCGCCTGGGTTGGACACTTCCCGACTTAAAATGGAGATCGCAAAGAATGCAGGGAAATTCAGTCAAGCCAGGAAAAACTAGCAGGTGTGTATTAGAACTAGCAGAAACCCAGACAGCACTGAAACCAACAGCCATCTGCATATTAATGAGCGATCCCCGGGAACAATTGAAACATTAAAGGTAAATAAGGCCAAGCCAGACTCCTCGGCGCCAGCAGGGGCCAAGACAAAGGAAGGCCAACGGACACTCAGGGACCGCCCAGCGATCAGGGAACGGCTCCAGTATTGGAGAAATCGATCCAAGTGATTGGAACCTAGTCCAATCACTTGGAACCAGATACGGGGTCCGCCCCGAACGGCGCGAAGCCCCTGGGGACTATAAAGTGGAGTCCCCAAGTTCAATTTGTTTTTCTTGGCAGGGTCACTCCGCAGCTCGAAACAACCCTTGACAGTGACCTGCCTAGCTGCCGCATCAACCAAGTAAGTCTCCAGTCAACGCACGCTACGAGATAGACGCTCCTAGCTGCCAGTCCATACCAGCTTTGAATCCTGCAGACTCAGAATCGAGCAAAAGGCCATTTGTTCCCCTGACCTGGTGGGCCAGTTCTGAAGCTAAATATAGGCCTTTTAGAGATAGTCTAGTAAGTAGAGTTTTATGCATGAGTAGTGATTGACTGTGTATAATAAATGTGTTTTGATTTGAATCTTACTAATTGGTGTATTGAGTTATTGATCAGCACTTGAACCTCGTGGCGGTATCATAAAGATACCTGGCGACTCTAGAGCAAAGGTTACAGAAACAGCAAATTAAGTAAAGACACAACGAGCAACAAATTAAGAGCCAACCAAAGTTAGCAAGCTTAATGCTGAAGTAAGGTGCATAAACGCCATCCTGTGGGATAATGGCGACCCTGTTCAGATCATTGCTTGCTGAATATCATTCAAACTCATGAATGGGCCTCAGGCCATCACTTACTGTCCTGAAATTTGCCCAGTCTGCTTTGAGCAACAGGTGAAGCTGCTACTATGCAGTAGTATTCTCCGCTACCACCATACTGCTGTCAAGCCAAAAAGATCTTCTGCCTACACACACACATGTGGTAAATGACAGCATTTCTCTTCGGCTGTTCACAACAAGCAAAGTCCTGACTACCCAACCAACATGCGTGTGCAAACACAGAGTAGTGTCCAACATTAGATGTGATTCTGCAGTTGGACAATGCTTGCTAAACGATCCTGATTATGTTAAGAGTACAATCACACCACTTTACGATTATTAGTGGGGCTCACGGCATGGCTCACTTACACATGCACAAAGCTACACACATTCACACAAGGGACCCTATCCTTTGCAAGCAGAAAGTGCATGTGTGCTAATTGCACCTTTTTCAACTAAACAAAGCTTGCAGGACAGCCATTCCCTAGTTCATTCCCCATCATAATGCCTCGACCAATCAGAGATGACCTGCCCGGTTTGAATTTAAACAAAGTTTGGCAGTTAACTGTTCCTTGATGCATTCTCCATGGCAATACCTCTACCAATCAGAGTCCACTTGCCAACCAATCAGCACCCTATTCTCGTGCAATATGAAGTGCTGTTCCCATTGAGAATTGATATTCTTGCGCATCTGTCCGATTGTGATTTTGTTTCTTGGTAAGAAACGCAAAGAACATCAATTCATATCTTATCATGGCAGCTTGAGAATTGGAATTGCTTTAAAATATCAGTTATCAGTCAAGGTGACCATGTAGCTTGAGTTAGAAGATTGAGGTTGAACACCCAATCCGGGTTGACACTCCGTGCAGTTGCGAGGGAATGCTGCATTGTTGGAAGTGCCATCTTTTGGATAAATTGTGAAACTAAAGTCCTGTCTGCCCCGTCTAGTGGATACAAAAGATTCCATGACATTATTCAAAGAAAAGCACAGGGGTTCTCCCTGATATCCTGGCTAGTATTTTTCCTCATTCAACATGGCTCAAACATGTCTGCTTATTGTCAGAATGTAGTTCGAGAGCTTGCTCTCCAAAATTGGCTGTTTTTCCTACAAAAGTGCCTTCAAAAAGTCCGGAGTATTACAGGAAGCTCCATAATGTAAGTTATCGACACAAACCGTTTTCACAACTGAGGGACGGCCTCCTCCCAAGATTTGAGCGTGACTGGTTCTGAGTGAGTTGCTGGGAGGAGTGATCCTCTGTGTGGGGAGATTCCCAGCCTTGCACCCTGCTTTTCCTTGACGGCTCAGCTAAATTCAAATCCTCATCCTAATCAGTAAGACCTATTGGATCAGTAATCCCTGTGGCATTACATTTCTCTACAGCAATATTGATCATCAGTCTCATGGTGATGGGAATGAGCAGAACTCAAAGTGACCAAGTCTGTGTTAATAACCTGGCATTCTACTGCCGCAGTCTGATTTCAATGTCACTTTCCATCGAGAAGTCCAGAAAACAATCTGTAGAACATCATTCAGGGAAGCGGTTGGAGTGAGGGGAAAAGGGGAAAGGAGGGCGGGAGAGGGAGAATGGAGCAGAAGAAGAGGGGCAAGGAGGAGAGGGGTGAGGTATGCGATGGGGGAGGAGAACAGGATGAGTTGTGGAGAGGAGAAGGGTGAGGGGGAATTTGTTGCACTGAAGTTGCCCTTCAAAACGTGATACACTTGGCTGGTTGAAGTGTATTCTGGGCTATCTTGTCTTGTGATGATGTTGCTCTGGAAGTTTGGTAGAGGGGGAAGGGCAACAGGTGGAAAAGATAACAGCAGAGGACGTTTAATGAAATTTACTAAATAAATACATCCTCCTCTCCATCCACACAATCTGTGCCAAGCTGCCTCTTCTCCAGTTATGTGCTTAACATACAAAATTGCTGTGTAAGATGCCAGTTTGTTTAAGTGTTATGAGTAAACCCCTGACATTAGTGAGTGGGATAGTTCTGCGAGTGTTAATAAAACTCCAACATCGCCATGTTTGCTGGAGATTTGTTTGGATTGTGAATGAGGTTCAGTTGCTAATCTTGAGTGACAGCTTGAAGGTTAGCAGTTTTCAAGGTGGCACAAAGTGCCCATTCTGTACTCCGTAACAATACGACAGTGTTTCAAATGCATCCTGTCACAGGCAATCAATCTGCTTCTCCCCAGGCCTGGACCCTCTCCACTTGTTGCACATCCTGCAAGCACTCTGGACAAAGAAAGAGATTCATGAGGTAAGTCCCCTATTGATAGAACCTCATAATAGGCCTTGGCATTTATGCAGTACGTGTCTTCAACACTAACATGGGGAAGGATTATTCAAGTTTGTGTTGGTTTACATTAGGGGGTTTGCACTGGTAACAGTATAGCTGAGGGAGAGGGTGGAGCTGAACTTCAGAGGGGGATGTCACAAAACCGTGCAGCTCACAAATTTGCTTGGCTGACTTTGGTTTAATTGTTCAGCTCATTATCTTGCCCCGAGGTTGGATAATGGTTCTGATTTGTGATTGGACCAGGCCGGAATGCTCACTTATCTCGTTCTGAAAGGGGCGGGTGGCGGGAGGGGGGGGTGGGGGAAGTATCCAGATGAACTGCGAGTAATAAAAATAGGCTTCGATATGTCTTTTCTTTGTTTCTGAGGACTGTGGACACATACTTGGTGATGCTGACATATTACTGGGAATACAAAGTGGCACATTCACCACAATAGATGTGCAAGGTGACATGCATTAACATGCATGCAGGGCCACACAAGTGCAACATATATACAAGGTGACATCAACCCGAGAATGCCGTGACACACATTACTGCAGTCCAGAGTAGAATTTCAAAGTTTGCTGATGATACCGAACTTGGACGTGTGACAGACGGAGGATGATACAATTCAATGACATTAGGACCCAGATAGGCTAGTGGAATGGGCAGACAATTGGTAGATAGAATCCTATGTGGAAAAGTGTGAAGTGATGCATTTGGGCAGAAAGGAGAGGCACTTGGCAGTGTATCCCAGGCCACCACCCTCTGTGTAAAGAAATCTTCCCTTGCACATACCCACTGAACTCCACTGAACATCCCCAAATCCCCTCACCTTGAACTTGTAATTGTCATTTCTGACCTGGGAAAAAGCCTCCAACTGTTCACCCTATCCATACCCCTCATAATTTTATAAACTTCTGTCAGGTTGCCCCGCAGCCTCCGTCTCTCTAGGGAGAACAATCCCAGTTTAATCAATCTCTCTTCATAGCTAATACCCTCCATGCAGGCAACATTCTGGTAAACTTTTTCTGTACTCTCTCCAAAGCCTCCACGTCCTTCTGGTAGTGGAATGCATGTCATAGAGGTATCATAGAATTGACTGCAGAAGGAGGCCATCTAGAGTCTGCACTGGCTCTCGGAAAGAGCACCCTACCCAAGCCCACACCCAGTAACCCCACCCAACACGAAGGGCAATTTTGGACACTAAGGGCACTTTAGCATGGCCAATCCACCTAACCTGCACATCTTTGGACTGTGGGAGGAAACCGGAGCACCCAGAGGAAACTGAGGGAGACACGGGGAGAACGTGCAGACTCCACACAGACAGTGCCCCAAGCCTGGAATCGAACCAGGGACCCTTGAGCTGTGAAGCAATTCTGCTAACCACTATGCTACCGTGCTGTGGTGACCAGAATTGGACATAGTATTCCAAATGTGGCCTAACCAACGTTCCATATAACTGTAACTTAATTTGTGAACTTTTATACTCTGTACCCCATCCGATGAAGGCAAGCAAGCCATATGCTTTCTTTATCACCATTTCCACGTGTGCTGCCATTTTTGAGGATCTGTGGACCTGCACGCCCAGATCTCTCTCTGTCTCTATGCTCCTGGTGGTTCTGCCATTTATTTTATAAGCCAGGGTTTAGAGAACACCAAAGTATATCATGGAGTTCACCTCACTCACAGCTTTTAATAGATTTTGGTTATGGGGAGCACAAGGGCCCACCTTACAGGTGTGATGCAACAGAGATCTAAAGTATTTTTAAACAAAAACAATGTTTTTCTGTGAATCCAGTTAACATTTTATAAACACACAATAAACATCTTATCAACTACCAACACTGATACCACCCCCCCCCCCCCCCAAAGATACAGTGCTCTATAGGTTACCCTTAGTAACTTTCCGAACAAAATGCAGAAGTCAAAGACCCTTTTTAACAAAGACAGTAAGTTTGCATTCCTTACAGAAACAGGTATTACTTTGAAATCAAGTGATCTGGAGACATTCTTTAGCATGCAGAGAGAGACCAAAATACACCTCCTTGGTTTGAATGCAGCTCTCCAACTGAAAACGAAACTAAAACTCAGAGCCAATAACAGCTCCCAGCTCAAAACAAAAGTAAAAAGCAGAGCCTGAGCCCAGCTCCAACCATACACTGACATCACTGCAGCCACTTGAGAAGACAAACATTTCTTAAAGTAACATTCCCATGACAATAGCTCCCACCTGAATTGGATCTACCAAAATGAATCACCTCTCATTTGTCCGGGTTAAATTCCATCTGCCATTTCCCTGCCCAATTTTGCAGCCTATCTATATCCTGCTGTATTCTCTGACAATCTTCATCACTATCCGCAACTCCTGCAATCTTAGTATCATTTGCAAACTTCCTAATCAGACCAGCTATGTTTCCTTCCAAGTCATTTATATATATATATATTACAAAGAGCAGAGGTCCCAGTACTGATCCCTGCAGAACACCACTTGTTACAGATCTCCATTCGGAAAAACACCCTTCCACTGCTACCCTCGGTCTTCTATGGCCAAGAAAATTTGTAATCTATCTCGCTAGTTCACCCCTGACCCCCTGTGATTTAATCTTTTGCACCAGCCTGTCATGAGAGACAATGTCACGTGCTTTACTAAGGTCCATCTTTACAGAATATATCACAATTCATCAATGTGACCACCAATAATTTCTGCCTGGGAGGCGAGACCATCGTCCACAACGGCAGTCACCGTCTCAATGCCAATAGCATCGCCGAAACAAAACCGCCACAGCAAACCGAGCCCCACCCTGGCTGCTTCAATCAAGCAAGGATTTTCTTGGCTTACCAGCTCCCCCAAGGCTGATGTGTTGGGTACTCTGCTACACAGACGAACCAACACGGTTGCGAATGGTACAACTCAGTTTTATTACTAACATTTATTTACAGTGGTAAACTGGTTACTGAGGTTCGATCATAACCCTAGAATCTGTGGACCTATTCCTAATACTATCTTGGAGAGGCACTCAGCACATGGTGGATGTCTGAGTGGCTTGCTATGAGCTCTGTGCCCTGAGCCGTCTCCTGCTGGAATGCTCAGGAAGTGTTGTGTTCCCTGTTTTGTACTGTGTATGCTCTTGCTTGTGATTGGCTGTGGTGTTGTGTGTGTGTTGATTGGTCCGTTGATCTGTCCATCAGTATGTATGTATGTTCGTACTATGATGTTTACCTGAATATCATGACATCCCCCTTTTTTACAAGAACATGTGCCTATGTGGTTATAAATAGAGTGCAGCTAAATGTGTGTGTGTGCAATATCTACAGCATATACATGGGGCTAAACTATATACAAGGGGCGATGTCGGGTGCGACATAACAACGAGGTTGTACCATAAACAAAGAACGGGGAAATGTTGAACGACAAAACGAACTCCTGTAACGACAAGGAAGAACAGAAACATATTAACACAGTGGTATTATGAGTTCAATGTACAAGTAGGCTCATAAGCCCAGTCGAGAAGGTGGGTGACGAATTTGGGTTGACCGCCTCAAAGGTGGGTCTGGATCCACCGGCTGAGGAATGGGCCTGGCCACGGGCGACGACTGAAGGGGCATGGTGGCAGGAAGCTCCACAAAGTCGATATCAGGAACAACAGGAGGGCGCGGTGTCGGTTTAAGTTCACGTAGCGAGCGTGGAAGTAGGTGAAGAGGACGGCGATTGCGCCTACGAATGGATCCATCAGGCATGCAAACCAGGAACGAGCGGGGAGCCACGCGTCGGAGAACTTCGGCAGGTGCTGACCAGCCACCTTCTAATAGGTGGATGCGGACGTCGTCTCCAGACGCCAGGGCGGGAAGATCAGTTGTCCGTGTGTCATATGCCCTCTTCTGGCGAAGGCGCTGCTGTTGCATTCTGTGTAGTACCGGAGCATAGTTGGTTGTGGGTACCAGAATGAATCATAGAATCATAGAAGTTTACAGCATGGAAACGGGCCCTTCGGCCCAACCAGTCCATGCCGCCCAGTTTTTACCATTAAGCTGGTCTCAGTTGCCCGCACTTGGCCCATAACCCTCTATACCCATCTTACCCATGTAACTATCTAAATGCTTTTTAAAAGACACAATTGTACCCGCCTCTACTACGACCTCTGGCAGCACATTCCAGACACTCACTACCCTCTGAGTGAAGAAATTGCCCCTCTGGGCCCTTCTGAATCTCTCACCTTAAACCTATGCCCTCTAGTTTTAGACTCCCCTACCTTTGGGAAAAGATGTTGACTATCTACCTTATCTATGCCCCTCATTATTTTATAGACCTCTAAAAGATCACCCCTAAGCCTCCTACGCTCCAGGGAAAAAAGTCCCAGTCTATCCAGCCTCTCCTTATAACTCAAACCATCAAGTCCCGGTAACATCCTAGTAAATCTTTTCTGCACTCTTTCTAGTTTAATAATATCCTTTCTATAATAGGGTGACCAACCCCGGCAACTATAGACCGGTGAGCCTCACGTCTGTAGTGGGTAAAGTCTTGGAGGGGATTATAAGAGACAAGATTTATAATCATCTAGATAGGAATAATATGATCAGGGATAGCCAGCATGGCTTTGTGAAGGGTAGGTCATGCCTCACAAACCTTATTGAGTTCTTTGAGAAGGTGACTGAACAGGTAGATGAGGGTAGAGCAGTTGATGTGGTGTATATGGATTTCAGCAAAGCGTTTGATAAGGTTCCCCACGGTAGGCTATTGCAGAAAATACGGAGGCTGGGGATTGAGGGAGATTTAGAGATGTGGATCAGAAATTGGCTAGCTGAAAGAAGACAGAGGGTGGTGGTTGATGGGAAATGTTCAGAATGGAGTACAGTCACAAGTGGAGTACCACAAGGATCTGTTCTGGGGCCGTTGCTGTTTGTCATTTTTATCAATGACCTAGAGGAAGGCGCAGAAGGGTGGGTGAGTAAATTTGCAGACGATACTAAAGTCGGTGGTGTTGTCGATAGTGTGGAAGGATGTAGCAGGTTACAGAGGGATATAGATAAGCTGCAGAGCTGGGCTGAGAGGTGGCAAATGGAGTTTAATGTAGAGAAGTGTGAGGTGATTCACTTTGGAAGGAATAACAGGAATGCGGAATATTTGGCTAATGGTAAAGTTCTTGAAAGTGTGGATGAGCAGAGGGATCTAGGTGTCAATGTACATAGATCCCTGAAAGTTGCCACCCAGGTTGATAGGGTGGTGAAGAAGGCCTATGGAGTGTTGGCCTTTATTGGTCGAGGGATTGAGTTCCGGAGTCGGGAGGTCATGTTGCAGCTGTACAGAACTCTGGTACGGCCGCATTTGGAGTATTGCGTACAGTTCTGGTCACCGCATTATAGGAAGGATGTGGAGGCTTTGGAGCGGGTGCAGAGGAGATTTACCAGGATGTTGCCTGGTATGGAGGGAAAATCTTATGAGGAAAGGCTGATGGACTTGAGGTTGTTTTTGTTGGAGAGAAGAAGGTTAAGAGGAGACTTAATAGAGGCATACAAAATGATCAGGGGGTTGGATAGGGTGGACAGTGAGAGCCTTCTCCCGCGGATGTAAATGGCTGGCACGAGGGGACATAACTTTAAACTGAGGGGTAATAGATATAGGACAGAGGTCAGAGGTAGGTTCTTTACGCAAAGAGTAGTGAGGCCGTGGAATGCCCTACCTGCTACAGTAGTGAACTCGCCAACATTGAGGGCTTTTAAAAGTTTATTGGATAAACATATGGATGATAATGGCATAGTGTAGGTTAGATGGCTTTTGTTTCGGTGCAACATCGTGGGCCGAAGGGCCTGTACTGCGCTGTATTACAAAGAACAAAGAACAAAGAAATGTACAGCACAGGAACAGGCCCTTCGGCCCTCCAAGCCCGTGCCGACCATACTGCCCGACTAAACTACAATCTTCTACACTTCCTGGGTCCGTATCCTTCTATTCCCATCCTATTCATATATTTGTCAAGATGCCCCTTAAATGTCCCTATCGTCCCTGCTTCCACTACCTCCTCCGGTAGTGAGTTCCAGGCACCCACTACCCTCTGCGTAAAAAACTTGCCTCGTACATCTACTCTAAACTTTGCCCCTCTCACCTTAAACCTATGCCCCCTAGTAATTGACCCCTCTACCCTGGGGAAAAGCCTCTGACTATCCACTCTGTCTATGCCCCTCATAATTTTGTATACCTCTATCAGGTCGCCCCTCAACCTCCTTCGTTCCAGTGAGAACAAACCGAGTTTATTCAATCGCTCCTCATAGCTTATGCCCTCCATACCAGGCAACATTCTGGTAAATCTCTTCTGCACCCTCTCTAAAGCCTCCACATCCTTCTGGTAGTGTGGCGACCAGAATTGAACACTATACTCCAAGTGTGGCCTAACTAAGGTTCTATACAGCTGCAACATGACTTGCCAATTCTTATACTCAATGCCCCGGCCAATGAAGGCAAGCATGCCGTATGCCTTCTTGACTACCTTCTCCACCTGTGTTGCCCCTTTCAATGACCTGTGGACCTGTACTCCTAGATCTCTTTGACTTTCAATACTCTTGATGGTTCTACCATTCACTGTATATTCCCTACCTGCATTAGCCCTTCCAAAATGCATTACCACACATTTTTCCGGATTAAACTCCATCTGCCATCTCTCCGCCCAAGTCTCCAGACAATCTAAATCCTGCTGTATCCTCAGACAGTCCTCATCGCTATCCGCAATTCCACCAACCTTTGTGTCGTCTGCAAACTTACTAATCAGACCAGTTACATTTTCCTCCAAATCATTTATATATACTACAAAGAGCAAAGGTCCCAGCACTGATCCCTGTGGAACACCACTGGTCACAGCCCTCCAATGAGAAAAGCATCCCTCCATTGCTACCCTCTGCCTTCTATGGCCTAGCCAGTTCTGTATCCACCTTGCCAGTTCACCCCTGATCCCGTGTGACTTCACCTTTTGTACTAGTCTACCATGAGGGACCTTGTCAAAGGCCTTACTGAAGTCCATATAGACAACATCTACTGCCCTACCTGCATCAATCATCTTAGTGACCTCCTCGAAAAACTCTATCAAGTTAGTGAGACACGACCTTCCCTTCACAAAACCGTGCTGCCTCTCACTAATACGTCCATTTGCTTCCAAATGGGAGTAGATCCTGTCTCGAAGAATTCTCTCCAGTAATTTCCCTACCACTGACGTAAGGCTCACCGGCCTGTAGTTCCCGGGATTATCCTTGCTACCCTTCTTAAACAGAGGAACAACATTGGCTATTCTCCAGTCCTCCGGGACATCCCCTGAAGACAGCGAGGATCCAAAGATTTCTGTCAAGGCCTCAGCAATTTCCTCTCCAGCCTCCTTCAGTATTCTGGGGTAGATCCCATCCGGCCCTGGGGACTTATCTACCTTAATATTTTTTAAGACACCCAACACCTCGTCTTTTTGGATCACAATGTGACCCAGGCTATCTACACCCCCTTCTCCAGACTCAACATCTACCAATTCCTTCTCTTTGGTGAATACTGATGCAAAGTATTCATTTAGTACCTCGCCCATTTCCTCTGGCTCCACACATAGATTCTCTTGCCTATCCTTCAGTGGGCCAACCCTTTCCCTGGCTACCCTCTTGCTTTTTATGTACGTGTAAAAAGCCTTGGGATTTTCCTTAACCCTATTTGCCAATGACTTTTCATGACCCCTTCTAGCCCTCCTGACTCCTTGCTTAAGTTCCTTCCTACTTTCCTTATATGCCACACAGGCTTCGTCTGTTCCCAGCCTTTTAGCCCTGACAAATGCCTCCTTTTTCTACTTGACGAGGCCTACAATATCACTCGTCATCCAAGGTTCCCGAAAATTGCCGTATTTATCTTTGTTCCTCACAGGAACATGCCTGTCCTGTATTCCTTTCAACTGACACTTGAAAGCCTCCCACATGTCAGATGTTGATTTGCCCTCAAACATCCGCCCCCAATCTATGTTCTTCAGTTCCCGCCTAATATTGTTATAATTAGCCTTCCCCCAATTTAGCACATTCATCCTCGGACCACTCTTATCCTTGTCCACCAGTACTTTAAAACTTACTGAATTGTGGTCACTGTTACCGAAATGCTCCCCTACTGAAACATCTACCACTTGGCCGGGCTCATTCCCCAATACCAGGTCCAGTACCGCCCCTTCCCTAGTTGGACTGTTTACATATTGTTTTAAGAAGCCCTCCTGGATGCTCCTTACAAACTCCGCCCCGTCTAAGCCCCTGGCACTAAGTGAGTCCCAGTCAATATTGGGGAAGTTGAAGTCTCCCATCACCACAACCCTGTTGTTTTTACTCTTTTCCAAAATCTGTCTACCTATCTGCTCCTCCATCTCCCGCTGGCTGTTGGGAGGCCTGTAGTATACCCCCAACATTGTGACTGCACCCTTCTTATTCCTGATTTCTACCCATATAGCCTCACTGCCCTCGGAGGTGTCCTCTCGCAGTATAGCTGTGATATTCTCCCGAACAAGTAGCGCAACTCCGCCTCCCCTTTTACATCCCCCTCTATCCCGCCTGAAACATCTAAATCCTGGAACGTTTAGCTGCCAATCCTGCCCTTCCCTCAACCAGGTCTCTGTAATGGCAACAACATCATAGTTCCAAGTAGTAATCCAAGCTCTAAGTTCATCTGCCTTACCCGTAATGCTCCTTGCATTAAAACATATGCACTTCAGGCCACCAGACCCGCTGTGTTCAGCAACTTCTCCCCGTCTGCTCTGCCTCAGAGCCACACTGTCCCTATTCCCTAGTTCTCCCTCAATGCTCTCACCTTCTGACCTATTGCTCCCGTGCCCACCCCCCTGCCATACTAGTTTAAACCCTCCCGTGTGACACTAGCAAACCTCGCGGCCAGGATATTTATGCCTCTCCGGTTTAGATGCAACCCGTCCATCTTATACAGGTCACACCTGCCCCGGAAGAGCTCCCAGTGGTCCAGATAACGGAAACCCTCCCTCCTACACCAGCTGTTTAGCCACGTGTTTGTCTGCTCTATCTTCCTATTTCTAGCCTCACTGGCACGTGGCACAGGGAGTAATCCCGAGATTACAACCCTCGAGGTCCTGTCTTTTAACTTTCTGCCTAGCTCCCTGAACTCCTGCTGCAGGACCTCATGCCCCTTCCTGCCTATGTCGTTAGTACCAATATGTACAACGACCTCTGCCTGTTTGCCCTCCCCCTTCAGGATTCCCTCTACCCGTTCGGAGACATCCTGGACCCTGGCACCAGGGAGGCAACATACCATCCTGGAGTCTCTTTCACGTCCACAGAAGCGCCTATCTGTGCTATTGTTCTATGTTCTATGTTCTAGAACTGCACACAGTATTCCAAGTGTGGCCGTACCAATGTCTTGTACAACTTCAACAAGACGTCCCAACTCCTGTATTCAATGTTCTGACCAATCAAACCAAGAATGCCGAATGCCTTCTTCACCACCCTGTCCACCTGCGACTCCACCTTCAAGGAGCTATGAACCTGTACTCCTAGATCTCTTTGTTCTGTAACTCTCCCCAACGCCATCCCATTAACTGAGTAGGTCCTGGCCTGATTTGATCTGCCAAAATGCATCACCTCACATTTATCTAAATTAAACTCCATCTGCCATTCGTCGGCCCACTGGCCTAATTGATCAAGATCCCGTTGCAATCCTAGATAACCTTCTTCACTATCCACTGTGCCACCAATCTTGGTGTCATCTGCAAACTTACTAACCATGCCTCCTAAATTCCCATCCAAATCATTAATATAAATCACAAATAACAGTGGATCCAGCACCGATCCCTGAGGCACACCACTGGTCACAGGCCTCCAGTTTGAAAAACAACCCTCTACACCCACCCTCTGTCTTCTGTCGTCCAGCCAATTTTGAATCCAATTGGCAACCTCACCCTGGATCCCGTGAGCTTTAACCTTCTGCAACAACCTACCATGCGGTACCTTGTCAAAGGCTTTGCTAAAGTCCATGTAGACAACATCTACTGCACTGCCCTCATCTACCTTCTTGGTCACCCCCTCAAAAAACTCAATCAAATTTGTGAGACATGATTTTCCACGCACAAAGCCATGCTGACTGCCCCGAATCAGTCCTTGCCTCTCTAAATGCTTGTAGATCCTGTCTCTCAGAATACCTTCTAGCAACTTACCTATTACAGACGTTAGGCTCACTGGTCTGTAGTTCCCAGGCTTTCCCCTGCTGCCCTTCTTAAACAAGGGCACAACATTCGCCACTCTCCAATCTTCAGGCACCTCACCTGTGGCTGCCGATGATTCAAATATCTCTGTTAGGGGACCCGCAATTTCCTCCCTAGCCTCCCACAACATCCTGGGATACATTTCATCAGGTCCCGGGGATTTATCTACCTTGATGCGCTTTAAGACTTCCAGCACCTCCTCCTCTGTAATATGCACACTTCTCAAGACATCACTATTTATTTCCCTTAGTTTCCTAACATCCATGCCTTTCTCCACCGTGAATACTGATGAGAAATATTCATTCAGGATCTCACCCAAATCTTGTGGCTCTGCACATAGATGTCCTTGTTGATCCTTAAGAGGCCCTACTCTGTCCCTAGTTACTCTTTTTCCCTTTATGTATCTGTAGAAGCTCTTTGGATTCTCCTTTGCATTATTTGCCAAAGCAATTTCATGTCCCCTTTTTGCCCTCCTGATTTCCCTCTTAACTCTATTCCGACAATCTCTACACTCTTCAAGGGATCCACTTGATCCCAGTTGTTTATGTACGTCATATGCCTCCTTCTTCTTTTTGACCAGAGTCTCACTATCTCGAGTCATCCAGGGTTCCCTACTTCTACCAGCCTTGCCCTTCACTCCAAAGGGAATGTGCTTACCCTGAACACTGGTTAACACATTTTTAAAAGCCTCCCATTTACCAGCCGTCCCTTTGCCTGCCAACAGTCTCCCCCAATCTACCTCTGAAAGTTCCTGTCTGATACCATCAAAATTGGCCTTGCCCCAATTAAGGATGGCACAGTGGCCCTGAGGGCGCGACCCATCAACAGCTGGGCTGGTGAGAGGCCAGTGGCAAGTGGGGCCGAGCGATAGGCCAGCAGGGCTAGGCAGAAATCCGATCCGGCAGCAGCTGCCTTGCAGAGGAGCCGCTTGATGATGTGAACGCCCTTCTCCGCCTTTCCATTGGACTGGGGATGCAGAGGGCTGGGCGTCACGTGTGTGAAGCCATACGAAGCAGCAAAGGACAACCATTCCTGGCTGGCAAAACAGAGCCCATTGTCCGGCATGACAGTAATCGGAATGCCGTGGCGAGCAAAGGTGTCTTTGCAGGTCCTTATGACAGCGGACAATGTCAAATCGTGCAGGCGTATGACCTCTGGATAGTTGGAAAAGTAATCAATGACGATTACATAGTCCCTGACAAGCGCGTGAAAAAGGTCCACACCCACCTTCGCCCAGGGGGACGTCACCAGCTCATGGGGTTGAAGCGTCTCAGGAGGTTGCGCCGGTTGAAACCTTTGGCAGGTGGGGCAGTTGAGCACCATATTGGCAATGTCATCACTGATGCACGGCCAGTATACCGCCTATCGGGCCCTCCGTCTGCACTTCCCGACCCCCAGATGGCCTTCGTGTAGTTGGTCGAGGACCAGCTTGTGCATGCTGTGCGGAATCACAATCTGGTCCAGCTTTAGAAGGACACCGTCAATGACGGCCAAGTTGTCTCGGACATTGTAGAACTGCGGGCACTGTCCTTTGAGCCAGCCTCCCATGATGTGGCACATCACCGTTGTAGACGGGGATCAGCCGCAGTCTCCCGGCGAATACGGGCCAGACTGGAGTCGTCAGCTGGCAGATTTGCCGATGTGAAGGCCACCTGCGCTTCGACCTGACAGACGAACCCCTCCGAATCGGGCGGTTTGCTCACTGCTCTGGATAGGGCATCCGCAATGATAAGGTCCTTTCCCGGGGTGTAGACCAGTTGGAAGGCATACCTCCTGAGTTTAAGTAGGATGCGCTGGAGGCGAGGGGTCATCTCGTTCAGGTCCTTATTTATGATGCTGACCAGGGGGCGATGGTCAGTCTCAACGGTAAACTGGGGGAGACCATACACGAAGTCATGGAACTTGTCTATTCCGGTTAGCAAACCCAGGCACTCCTTTTCGATCTGCGCGTAGCGCTGTTCTATGGGGGTCATGGCCCGCGAGGCATAGGCGACCGGGGCCCATGATGCAGTGTCATCCCGCTGTAGGAGTACCGCCCCAATGCCGGACTGGCTGGCACCAGTCGAAATTTTAGTGTCACGAGATGTGTCGAAAAACGCCAATCCCGGGGCTGTGGTGAGCTTAATTTTGAGCACCTCCCATTCTTTCTGGTGTGTGGGCAGCCACTGGAACTCTGTGGACTTCTTGACTAGGTGGCGCAGAACCGTTGTGTGGGAGGCAAGGTTGGGAATGAACTTCCCCAGGAAGTTGACCATGCCTAGGAAGCGTAGCACTGCTTTCTTGTCTGCCGGCTGCAGCATTGCTGTAATGGCGCTCACCTTGTCTGCATCCGGACGGACCCCTGACCAGGATATGTGGTCTCCCAGAAACTTTAGCTCAGTTTGACCGAAAGAACACTTGGCTCGGTTGAGGCGCAGGCCGTTTTCCTGTATGCGCGCAAAGACGCGCTGGAGACGATTGATGTGGTCCTGTGGTGTGATGGACCAGATGATGACGTCGTCCACATAGACGCGCACCCCTTCGATGCCCTCCATCATCTGCTCCATGATCCTGTGAAGGACCTCGGATGCCGAGATGATGCCAAATGGCATTCTGTTATAGCAGAACCTGCCAAAAGGGGTGTTGCAGGTGCACAGCTTTCGGCTGGACTGATCCAGTTGGATCTGCCAAAAACCCTTCGAGGCATCCAGTTTTGTGAAGGTTTTAGCCCGGGCCATTTCGCTCGTGATCTCTTCCCGTTTGGGTATGGGGTAGTGTTCCCTCATTATGTTGTTGTTGAGGTCTTTTGGATCAATGCAGATCCGGAGCTCGCCAGAGGGCTTCTTAACACACACCATGGAGCTGACCCATGGGTGGGCTCCGTGACCCGGGATAGCACCCCTTGGTCCTGGAGATCCTGCAGCTGCTGCTTGAGGCGGTCTTTGAGTGGCAACCCTGCGTGGTGCGTGAATGACCGGGGTGGTGTCCGGTTTGAGCCGTATTCTGTAGGTCCAAGGCAGTGTTCCCATGCCCTCGAATGCCTCCTGGCTGTGGGCGAGGAGCGATTGGAGCTGTGCCCTGAATTCTGCATCCGGGAAGTCAGATGTGCCTTCTGGAGACAGAGCGTGGACTCGTTGCACGAGGTGGAGAACCTTGCATGCCAGTGCGCCTAGCAGGGAGTCCTTTGATGATCCGACTATTTCGAATGAGAGTGTGGCCGTGTGTGTGTTGTGTGTCACCTGGAGCTGGCAGGATCCCATAGCCGGGATAATGTTCCCATTGTAGTCGACCATCTTGCAACGGGATGGCCGAATTGGTGGTCTGATCTTCATGGCGTAGAAGGCTGACCATGCTATGATGTTGGCGGAGGCGCCAGTGTCCAGACGGAATGTTATCAGTGATCGGTTGACCGTTAGGGTGGCACACCATTCATCACCCGGATTGACAGTGTTCACTTGCAACGGCTGGTGGGTCCTGGCTGGAGACATCCGGTTCCTGTCAATGACCGCAACTCGGAAGGCGTCCCGGTCGTCTGTGTCACTGGTTTGGATATCGTCTGGGCAGGACTCGTAGTAAGGAGGCTGAATGGTCCGCACGTCCCTGCGAGGTTGTCGGAATTGGGGAACATTGGCAGATTTAGCTGCTCGACAGCAGGCAGCGTAGTGGCCCATCTTGCCACAGCGGAGGCATTGTCGGTTTCTTGCGGGACATTGCCGCTTTAAATGTGCGGCTCTGCAGTTGCCGCACGTCGTGACGTCGTGGCGTTCGTTGCGCCACCGCGCATGCGCAGTTCGGTCTTGCGTCCAGCGCGCCTGCGCATCACGTCCCTCAGTGTCAACGTCGTTTTTGGCGCGCACAAACGCGGGAGGCCTCGAAAAGGGCGCAAAATGGCCGCCCTCGTCCGGGCCGCGGGCCGGGAGGAACTCGATCGCCTGGCCACGTTCGGCCTCGTAGGACGCCTGCCTTGCCGATTCGGCCACCTGAAATTGGGAGTAGCGGCTAGTCGCGTTTTCATGCTGGACACAGGCTTCGATTGCGGAGGCTAGGGTGAGGCCTTTAATTTTTAAGAGCTGCTGGCGTAGGGTGCCCGATGTGACCCCAAAAATGATCTGGTCCTGAATCATGGAATCGGAGGTGGTGTCGTAACCGCAGGACTGCGCGAGGATACGGTGATGCGTAAGGAAGGATTGAAAGGGCTCATCCTTACCCTGCAGGCACTGCTAGAAGAGATACCTCTCGAAACTCTCGTTCACCTCGACGTTGAAGTGTTGGTCGAGTTTGAGAAGGACCGTCTTGTACTTGGTCTTGTCCTCGCCTTCCGCGAACACCAGGGAGTTGTAGACATGGAACACTTGTTGACCTGCCGTGGAGAGGAGGATGGAGATCTTTCTGGTGTCCGAAGCGCACTCCTTTTCGTTGGCTTCCAGGAAGAGCGGGAAACGCTGTTTGAACAGCTTTCAATTGACGCCGAGATTTCCAGCGATTTGTAGCGGCTGCGGTGTGCTGACGGCGTCCATGGCGCAGGATTGCAGAATCCGAAGGATTCGTAGGTAGGCACCACAGTTACTCCTGGTACTATGATGTGTTGGGTACTCTGCTACACAGACGAACCAACACGGTTGCGAATGGTACAACTCAGTTTTATTACTAACATTTATTTACAGTGGTAAACTGGTTACTAAGGTTCGATCATAACCCTAGAATCTGTGGACCTATTTCATAGAATTTACAGTGCAGAAGGAGGCCATTCGGCCCATCGAGTCTGCACCGGCTCTTGGAAAGAGCACCCTACCCAAGGTCAACACCTCCACCCTATCGCCACAACCCAGGAACCCCACCCAACACTAAGGGCAATTTTGGACACTAAGGGCAATTTATCATGGCCAATCCACCTAACCTGCACATCTTTGGACTGGGAGGAAACCGGAGCACCCGGAGGAAACCCACGCACACACGGGGAGGATGTGCAGACTCCGCACAGACAGTGACCCAAGCCGGTATCGAACCTGGGACCCTGGAGCTGTGAAGCAATTGTGCTCTCCACAATGCTACCGTGCTGCCCACAAGTATTCCTCATACTATCTTGGAGTGGCACTCGGCACATGGTGGATGTCTGAGTGGCTTGGTATGAGCTCTGTGCCCTGTGCTATCTCCTGCTGGAATGCTCAGGAAGTGTCGTGTTCCCTGTTTTGTACTGTGTATGCTCTTGCCTATGATTGGCTGTGGTGTTGTGTGTGTGTTGATTGGCCCGTTGATCTGTCCATCAATATGTATGTATGTTTGTGCTTTGATGTTTACCTGAATATCTTGACAAAGGCCAAAATTTAACCAGGATCTTCCAGGAACATAACAGAGTATTCACATAAGGGTCAAATAGTTATGTGGTGCACATCAGGATACAAGGAAAGAACAAAGAAAAGTACAGCACAGGAACAGGCCTTCGGCCCTCCAAGCCTGTGCCGACCATGCTGCCCGTCTAAACTAAAATCTTCTACACTTCCTGGGTCCGTATCCCTCTATTCCCATCCTATTCATGTAAATGTCACTATCGTCCCTGCTTCTACCTCCTCCTCCGGCAGCGAGTTCCAGGCACCCACTACCCTCTGTGTAAAAAACGTGCCTCGTACATCTCCTCTAAACCTTGTCCCTCGTACATCTCCTCTAAACCTATGCCCCACAGTAATTGACTCCTCTACCCTGGGAAAAAGCCTCTGACTATCCACTCTGTCTGTGCCCCTCATAATTTTGTAGACCTCTATCAGGTCGCCCCTCAACCTCCGTCGTTCCAGTGAGAACAAACCGGGTTTATTCAACGGCTCCTCATAGCTAATGCCCTCCATACCAGGCAACATCCTGGTAAATCTCTTCTGCACCCTTTCTAAAGCCTCCACATCCTTCTGGTAGTGTGGTGACCAAAATTGAACACTATACTCCAAGTGTGGCCTAACTAAGGTTCTATACAGCTGCAACATGACTTGCCAATTCTTATACTCAATGCCCCGGCCAATGAAGGCAAGCATGCCGTATGCCTTCTTGACGACCTTCTCCACCTGTGTTGCCCCTTTCAGTGACCTGTGGACCTGTACACTTAGGTCTCTCTGACTGTCAATACTCTCGAGGGTTCTACCATTCACTGCCTGTATTAGACCTTCCAAAATGCATTACCTCACATTTGTCCGGATTAAATTCCATCTGCCATCTCTCCGCCCAAGTCTCCAAACGATCTAAATCCTGCTGTATCCTCTGACGGTCCTCATCGCTATCCGCAATTCTACCAAGCTTTTTGTCGTCTGCAAACTTACTAATCAGACCAGTTACATTTTCCTCCAAATCATTTATATATACTACAGACAGCAAAGATCCCAGCACTGATCCCTGCGGAACACCACTAGTCACAGCCCTCCAATCAGAAAAGTACCCTTCCATTGCTACTCTCTGCCTTCTATGACCTAGCCAGTTCTGTATCCATCTTGCCAGCTCACCCCGATCCCGTGTGATTTCACCTATTGTACCAGGGGAGAACGTGCAGACTCCGCACAGACAGTGACCCAAGCCGGGAATCGAACCTGGGACCCTGGAGCTGTGAAGCAACTGTGCTAACCACTGTGCTACCGTGGTGTCCATACATGACCCCCATGTACTCTTTTTTTTTTTCTGCTTCACCTTGCTTTAGATAACCTCGGAATTCTGGGTTTGTTTTCCCTATCTTTTACCCTCATGGGAATGTACATTTGACTGCATCTTAGTTATCTTCCTTTTAAAGGCAACCCATTGTTTGTTAGAGTGTCTTCGATTCCAATTCATCTGGGCCAAATTCATTTTCAATCCATTCAATTTTATCCTTGAACAATTAATTATTTTTACTCTATATTGCACCTTGTCCTTTATCATAGCTAACATAAATCTTATGGTCCAACAAACACAGTCCCCTCAATGTTCCCCTTTTGACATTTGATCTACCTCATTCCCAAGAAGCATATCCAGCAATTTCTAAAGCATGTGTGTATGCACACAATCTGATCATTCCCACTGGTGCAAGTCATCATGCCCTGCTAGTGATTATAAGCAGGGCACCGTTCCACTCTGGAGCACACGTATGTGCAAGGTGACACACCCACAACAAAGTGGATACAATGCAACAGACTGGCATTAATTCAAGTACACTGTGTCGTACCCATATTAGCACAATTTCCAGGTGACCCGCTCGGAATAAGGTGCGCACAAATCGTTTCACTCATGTCAATGAGCATGCAACATGACACAACCACATTAATGGATATGCAAGTTCACACACATGAATGTTCACCCAAGGCAGCCCACTCTCAACAACATGCACTCGGGTTACTACATGTGCAGCAAGTTGCATTAAGAGCAGCACGCATGCAAGATGACAGACTCACATTCATGGACATGCATCGTGAGACACCTGTATTTAAGGTGCTTATGAGGGAACACTCAATTACTCGTGTGCCAGGTGACAATTACCTTAATGCATTTGCAAGCGAATGGCCCACATCAATGGCTTGCAAAGCGATGGGCTTTTTTTGCACATGTCAAGTGACACACCAGACAAGATGATGTGCTTTGTGCTCACGGGGGCAACAAGAAAGGCGACTCGTGGATGGGAAAGGCCTGGCACTTCCATCTGCAGGGGCCACATCACAAGCTTCCTGACGACTCTGTACCTATCCATGCCAACTGTCTGAAACAAAACCTGCAAACTTGGTTTTGTATTTGACTTTGAGATAAGCCACAGATTGCGTAACTGTGCCACCCCGCAGACACATTCCCACCTCCCTGACAGTCTCCCGCTCTACCTCCATCTTGGTTTACCTGCTGTTCAAACCCTCACCTATTCTCTATTTTCCTCTAGATTTGACTGTTCAAGGGCAGCACGGTGGTGCAGTGGGTTAGCCCTGCTGCCTCACGGCGCCGAGGTCCCAGGTTCGATTCCGGCTCTGGGTCACTGTCTGTGTGGAGTTTGCACATTCTCCCCGTGTCTGCGTGGGTTTCGCCCCACAACCCAAAGATGTGCAGGTTAGGTGGATTGGCCACGCTAAATTGTCCCTTTAATTGGAAAAAATGAATTGGATACTCTAAATGTAAAAAAACAAATTTAAAAAAAAATAAGATTTGACTGTTCCAATCCTCTCCGAGCTGACCTCAGACCTTCCATCATCTTCAAACTTGAGGCTATCCAAAAGCCTGCTGCCCCTATCCTGTTTACCTCTCACCCCTCTGCTGTACGGTAGCTCACGCCTGACAAATGCCTCAATTTCAGAATGTTCATCGTTGTTTTGAAATCTCCCCATCACTGTAAACTCCTCCAGCCTCACAACTCTCTGCCCTTTTTGCACTTTCCCAATTCTGGCCGCTTACATGGTCGCTATATTTTTGGTTCTTCCTTTGGGGCCCTAAACCCTGGAAATCTCTCCCTAAACCTCTCCAGCTCTCCAAGTCCCTCTTCACTTGTAAGACCACTTATATGGGCTAGTTTAGCAAGGTGGGCTAAATAGTTGGCTTGTAAAGCAGAACAAGGTCAGCAATGCGGGTTCAATTCCCGTACCGGCCTCCCCGAACAGGCACCGGAATGTGGAGACTAGGGGTTTTTCACAGTAACTTCATTGAAACCTACTTGTGACCAGCTATTATTATTATTATTATTAATAAGACCAGACCTGACCCTTTGACCAAGGCTTATGTTGTACAGTGTCAGGTTTGTTTAAAAAATTGCTCCTACGAAGGATCATGGAGCACTTTAGAATTTTAAAGGTACTGTATAAATTGACCAAGCACCTCTTTGCAGCTGTAGCCACTCTGTAGCTGCTCGTAGCTGGAGATTGAGTGATTGTCTTAAGCTGCTGACTTGGAAAGATTGTGTTGGTGGATCTGTAAAGATTTCAGAGTAAACTTTCTTGCAACATTGTTTCTGTTGTCTTCGCTGAGTGCGGATAAGGCTGTTTCTCTCGGTCTCCCCGTGTCTCTCTCCCTGTGTCTCTGTCTCCCACTCCCACCCCCTCCCGTGTCTCTCTCTCCCCATGTCTCTCTCTCCCCCATGTCTCTCTCTCCCCCATGTCACCCTCTCCCCCCGTGTCTCTCTCTCTCTCCACCGGATCTCTCTCTCCCCAGTGTGTCTCTCTCCGCCATGTTTCTCTCTTCCCCGTGTCTCTCTCTCCCCCGTGTCTCTCTCTCACCCCGTGTCTCTCTCTCTCACCCCGTGTCTCTCTCTCTCTCTCACCCCGTGTCTCTCTCTCACCCCGTGTCTCTCCCTCCCCCCCGTGTCTCTCTCTCCCCCCGTGTCTCTCTCTCCCCCCCATGTCTCTCTCTCCCCCCGTGTCTCTCTCTCTCCACCGTGTCTCTCTCTCCCTCGTGTCTCTCTCTCCCCGGTGCCTCTCTCTCACCCCGTGTCTCTCTCTCTCTCCCCCGTGTGTCTCTCTCTCTCCCCGTGTCTCTCTCTCCCCCGTGTCTCTCTCTCCCCGTGTCTCTCTCTCCCCCGTGTCTCTCTCTCCCCCGTGTCTCTCTCTCCCCCGTGTCTCTCTCTCTCCCCCGTGTCTCTCTCTATCCCCGTGTCTCTCTCTATCCCCGTGTCTCTCTCTATCCCCGTGTCTCTCTCTATCCCCGTGTCTCTCTCTATCCCCGTGTCTCTCTCGATCCCCGTGTCTCTCTCTATCCCCGTGTCTCTCTCTATCCCCGTGTCTCTCTCTATCCCCGTGTCTCTCTCTATCCCCGTGTCTCTCTCTATCCCCGTGTCTCTCTCTATCCCCGTGTCTCTCTCTATCCCCGTGTCTCTCTCTATCCCCGTGTGTCTCTCTATCCCCGTGTCTCTCTCTATCCCCGTATCTCTCTCTCTCCCCTTGACTCTCTCTCTCCCCTTGACTCTCTCTCTCCCCGTGTCTCTCTCTCTCTCCGTGTCTCTCTCTCTCCCCGTGTCTCTCTCTCTCCCCGTGTTTCTCCCTCTACCTCTCTATCTCTCTCTCTGACTCTCTCCCTGTCTCTCCCTGTCTCTCTCTCCCCGTGCCTCTGTCTCTCTCCCCGTGTCTCCCTCTCTCTCCCCGTGTCTCTCTCTCCCCGTGTCTCTCTCTCCCCGTGTCTCTCTCTCCCCGTGTCTCTCTCTCTCCCGGTGTGTCTCTCTCTCCCCGTGTGTCTCTCTCTCCCCGTGTGTCTCTCTCTCCCCGTGTGTCTCTCTCTCTCCCCCTGTGTGTCTCTCTCTCCCCGTGTGTCTCTCTCTCCCCGTGTGTCTCTCTCTCCCCGTGTGTCTCTCTCTCCCCGTGTCTCTCTCTCCCCGTGTCTCTCTCTCCCCGTGTGTCTCTCTCTCCCCGTGTGTCTCTCTCTCCCCGTGTGTCTCTCTCTCCCCCGTGTCTCTCTGTCTCTCTTCCCGTGTCTCTCTCTCTTTCCGTGTCTCTCTCTCTTTCCGTGTCTCTCTCTCTCTCTCCACCCCTGTGTCTCTCTCTCTCCCCCATGTCTCTCTCTCTCTCCCCGTGTGTGTGTCTCTCTCTCCCCCCCCATGTCTCTCTCTCTCCGTGTCTCTCTCCCTCTCTCCCCCCCCATGTCTCTCTCTCCCCGTGCCCCTCTATCTCCCTCTCCACGTGTCTCTCTCATTCTCTCTCCCCGTGTCTCTCTCATTCTCTCCCCGTGTCTCTCTCATTCTCTCTCCCCGTGTGTCTCTCATTCTCACTCTCCGTCTCTCTCTCCCCTTGTCTCTCTCTCTCTCCCCCATGTGTCTCTCCCCCTGTGTGTGTCTCTCCCCCTGTGTGTGTCTCTGCCCCGTGTGTGTCTCTCCCCCATTTGTGTCTCTCCCCTGTGTGTGTGTCTCCCCCTGTGTGTGTCTCTCCCCCTGTGTGTGTCTCTCCCCTTGTGTGTGTCTCTCCCCTTGTGTGTGTCTCTCCCCTTGTATGTGTCTCTCCCCTTGTGTGTGTCTCTCCCCGTGTGCCTCTCTCTCCCCGTGTGCCTCTCTCTCCCCGTGTGCCTCTCTCTCCCCGCGTGTCTCTCTCTCCCCGCGTGTCTCTCTCTCCCCGCGTGTCTCTCTCTCCCCGCGTGTCTCTCTCTCCCCGGTGTCTCTCTCTCACCCCGTGTCTCTCTCTCTCTCCCCCGTGTGTCTCTCTCCCCGTGTGTCTCTCTCCCCCGTGTCTCTCACTCCCCCGTGTCTCTCACTCCCCCGTGTCTCTCTCTCCCCCCGTGTCTCTCTCTCCCCCCGTGTGTCTCTCTATTCCCGTGTCTCTCTCTATCCCCGTGTCTCTCTCTATCCCTGTGTCTCTCTCTATCCCCTTGACTCTCTCTCTCCCCTTGACTCTCTCTCTCCCCTTCACTCTCTCTCTCCCCTTCACTCTCTCTCTCCCCGTGTTTCTCTCTCTATCTCTCTCTCACTCTCTCTCTCCTTGTCTCTCCCTGTCTCTCTCCCCGTGTCTCCCTCTCTCTCCCCGAGTCTCTCTCTCCCCATGTCTCTCTCTCCCCGTGTCTCTCTCTCCCCGTGTCTCTCTCTCCCCGTGTCTCTCTCTCCCCGTGTCTCTCTCTCCCCGTGTCTCTCTCCCCGTGTCTCTCTCTCCCCGTGTCTCTCTCTCTCCCCGTGTCTCTCTCTCCCCTTGACTCTCTCTCTCCCCGTGTTTCTCTCTCTATCTCTCTCTCTCTGACACTCTCTCCTTGTCGCTCCCTGTCTCTCTCCCCGTGTCTCCCTCTCTCTCCCCGAGTCTCTCTCTCCCCGTGTCTCTCTCTCCCCGTGTCTCTCTCTCCCCGTGTCTCTCTCTCCCCGTGTCTCTCTATCCCCGTGTCTCTCTCTCCCCGTGTCTCTCTCTCCCCGTGTCCCTCTCTCCCCGTGTGTCTCTCTCTCCCAGTGTGTCTCTCTCTCCCCGTGTGTCTCTCTCTCCCCGTGTGTCTCTCTCTCCCCGTGTGTCTCTCTCTCCCCGTGTGTCTCTCTCTCCCCGTGTGTCTCTCTCTCCTCGTGTGTCTCTCTCTCCCCGTGTGTCTCTCTCTCCCAGTGAGTCTCTCTCTCCTCGTGTGTCTCTCTCTCCGCGTGTGTCTCTCTCTCCGCGTGTGTCTCTCTCTCCGCGTGTGTCTCTCTCTCCGCGTGTGTCTCTCTCTCCGCGTGTGTCTCTCTCTCCGCGTGTGTCTTTCTCTCTGCGTGTGTCTCTCTCTCCCCGTGTGTCTCTCTCTCTCCCCGTGGGTCTCTCTCTCTCCCCGTGGGTCTCTCTCTCCCCCCCGTGTCTCTCTGTCTCTCTTCCCGTGTCTCTCTCTCCCCCGTGTCGCTCTCTCCCCCTGTCTCTCTCCCCGTGTCTCTCTCTCCCCCGTGTCTCTCTCTCCCCCGTGTCTCTCCCCGTGTCTCTCTACCCCCGTGTCTTTCTCCCCCGTGTCTCTCTCTCTCCCCCGTGTCTCTCTCTCTCCCCGTGTCTCTCTCTCTCCCCATGTCTCTCTCCCCGTGTTTCTCTCTCTATCTCTCTCTCTCTGACACTCTCTCTCTCCTTGTCTCTCCCTGTCTCTCTCTCCCCGTGCCTCTGTCTCTCTCCCCGTGTCTCCCTCTCTCTCCCCGTGTCTCTCTCTCCCCGTGTCTCTCTCTCTCCCCGTGTCTCTCTCTCTCCCCGTGTCTCTCTCTCTCCCCGTGTGTCTCTCTCTCCCCGTGTGTCTCTCTCTCTAGGTGTGTCTCTCTCCCCGTGTGTCTCTCTCTCTCTCCCCCGTGTCTCTCTGTCTCTCTTCCCGTGTCTCACTCTCCCCCGTGTCTCTCTCTCCCCCTGTCTCTCTCCCCGTGTCTCTCTCTCTCCCCGTGTCTCTCTCTCTCCCCTTAACTCTCTCTCCCCTTGACTCTCTCTCTCCCCGTGACTCTCTCTCTCCCCTTGACTCTCTCTCTCCCCTTGACTCTCTCTCTCCCCGTGTCTCGTTCTCTCCCCGTGTCTCTTTCTCTCCCCGTGTCTCTCTCTCTCCCCGTGTCTCCCTCTCTCCCCGTGTTTCTCTCTCTACCTCTCTATCTCTCTCTCCCTGTCTCTCTCTCTCCCTGTCTCTCTCTCCCCGTGTCTCTCTCTCTCCCCGTGTCTCTCTCTCTCCCCTTGACTCTCTCCCCTTGACTCTCTCTCTCCCCTTGACTCTCTCTCTCCCCTTGACTCTCTCTCTCCCCTTGACTCTCTCTCTCCCCGTGTCTCTTTCTCCCCCCGTGTCTCTCTCTCTCCCCGTGTCTCCCTCTCTCCCCGTGTTTCTCTTTCTACCTCTCTATCTCTCTCTCTCTGACACTCTCTCTCCCTGTCTCTCTCTCCCCATGTCTCTGTCTCTCTCCCCGTGTCTCCCTCTCTCTCCCCGTGTCTCTCTCCCCGCGTCTCTCTCTCCCCGTGTGTCTCTCTCTCCCCGTGTCTCTTTCTCCCCCGTGTCTCTTTCTCCCCCCGTGTCTCCCTCTCTCTCCCCGTGTCTCTCTCTCCCCGTGTGTCTCTCTCCCCGTGTGTCTCTCTCCCCGTGTGTCTCTCTCCCCGCGTGTCTCTCTCCCCGCGTCTCTCTCTCCCCGCGTCTCTCTCTCCCCGCGTCTCTCTCTCCCCGCGTCTCTCTCTCCCCGTGTCTCTCTCTCCCCGTGTCTCTCTCTCCCCGTGTCTCTCTCTCTCCCCGTGTGTCTCTCTATCCCCGTGTCTCTCTCTGTCCCCTTGACTCTCTCTCCCTTTGACTCTCTCTCTTCCCTTGACTCTCTCTCTTCCCTTGACTCTCTCTCTCCCCTTGACTCTCTCTCTCCCCGTGTCTCTCTCTCTCCCCGTGTCTCTCTCTCTCCCCGTGTCTCTCTCTCTCCCCGTGTCTCTCTCTCTCCCCGTGTTTCTCTCTCTTTCTCTCTCTCTCTGACACTCTCTCTCTCCCTGTCTCTCCCCCCGTGTCTCCCTCTCTCTCCCCGAGTCTCTCTCTCCCCGTGTCTCTCTCTCCCCGTGTCTCTCTCTCCCCGTGTCTCTCTCTCCCCGTGTCTCTCTCTCCCCGTGTCTCTCTCTCCCCGTGTCTCTCTCTCTCACCGTGTGTCTCTCTCTCCCCGTGAGTCTCTCTCTCCCCGTGAGTCTCTCTCTCCGCGTGTGTCTCTCTCTCCGCGTGTGTCTCTCTCTCCCCGTGGGTCTCTCTTTCTCCCCGTGGGTCTCTCTCTCTCCCCCGTGTCTCTCTGTCTCTCTTCCCGTGTCTCTCTCTCACCGTGTCCCTCTCTCCCCGTGTGTCTCTCTCTCCCCGTGTGTCTCTCTCTCCCCGTGTGTCTCTCTCTCCCCGTGTGTCTCTCTCTCCCCGTGTGTCTCTCTCTCCCCGTGTGTCTCTCTCTCCCCGTGTGTCTCTCTCTCCCCGTGTGTCTCTCTCTCCCCGTGTGTCTCTCTCTCCCCGTGTGTCTCTCTCTCCCCGTGTGTCTCTCTCTCCCCGTGTGTCTCTCTCTCCCCGTGTGTCTCTCTCTCCCAGTGAGTCTCTCTCTCCTCGTGTGTCTCTCTCTCCGCGTGTGTCTCTCTCTCCGCGTGTGTCTCTCTCTCCGCGTGTGTCTCTCTCTCTGCGTGTGTCTCTCTCTCCCCGTGGGTCTCTCTCTCTCCCCGTGTGTCTCTCTCTCTCCCCGTGGGTCTCTCTCTCTCCCCCGTGTCTCTCTGTCTCTCTTCCCGTGTCTCTCTCTCCCCCGTGTCGCTCTCTCCCCCTGTCTCTCTCCCCGTGTCTCTCTCTCCCCCGTGTCTCTCCCCGTGTCTCTCTCTACCCCCGTGTCTCTCTCTCTCCCCCGTGTCTCTCTCTCTCCCCGTGTCTCTCTCTCTCTCCCCGTGTCTCTCTCCCCGTGTTTCTCTCTCTATCTCTCTCTCTCTGACACTCTCTCTCTCCTTGTCTCTCCCTGTCTCTCTCTCCCCGTGCCTCTGTCTCTCTCCCCGTGTCTCCCTCTCTCTCCCCGTGTCTCTCTCTCCCCGTGTCTCTCTCTCTCCCCGTGTCTCACTCTCTCCCCGTGTCTCTCTCTCTCCCCGTGTCTCTCTCTCTCCCCGTGTGTCTCTCTCTCCCCGTGTGTCTCTCTCTCCCCGTGTGTCTCTCTCTCTAGGTGTCCCTCTCTCCCCGTGTGTCTCTCTCTCCCCGTGTGTCTCTCTCTCCCCGTGTGTCTCTCTCTCCCCGTGTGTCTCTCTCTCCCCGTGTGTCTCTCTCTCCCCGTGTGTCTCTCTCTCAAAGAACAAAGAACAAAGAACAAAGAAATGTACAGCACAGGAACAGGCCCTTCGGCCCTCCAAGCCCGTGCCGACCATACTGCCCGACTAAACTACAATCTTCTACACTTCCTGGGTCCGTATCCTTCTATTCCCATCCTATTCATATATTTGTCAAGATGCCCCTTAAATGTCCCTATCGTCCCTGCCTCCACTACCTCCTCCGGTAGTGAGTTCCAGGCACCCACTACCCTCTGCGTAAAAAACTTGCCTCGTACATCTACTCTAAACTTTGCCCCTCTCACCTTAAACCTATGCCCCCTAGTAATTGACCCCTCTACCCTGGGGAAAAGCCTCTGACTATCCACTCTGTCTATGCCCCTCATAATTTTGTATACCTCTATCAGGTCGCCCCTCAACCTCCTTCGTTCCAGTGAGAACAAACCGAGTTTATTCAATCGCTCCTCATAGCTTATGCCCTCCATACCAGGCAACATTCTGGTAAATCTCTTCTGCACCCTCTCTAAAGCCTCCACATCCTTCTGGTAGTGTGGCGACCAGAATTGAACACTATACTCCAAGTGTGGCCTAACTAAGGTTCTATACAGCTGCAACATGACTTGCCAATTCTTATACTCAATGCCCCGGCCAATGAAGGCAAGCATGCCGTATGCCTTCTTGACTACCTTCTCCACCTGTGTAGCCCCTTTCAGTGATCTGTGGACCTGTACTCCTAGATCTCTTTGACTTTCAATACTCTTGAGGGTTCTACCATTCACTGTATATTCCCTACCTGCATTAGCCCTTCCAAAGTGCATTACCTCACATTTGTCCAGGTTAAACTCCATCTGCCATCTCTCCGCCCAAGTCTCCAGACAATCTAAATCCTGCTGTATCCTCAGACAGTCCTCATCGCTATCCGCAATTCCACCAACCTTTGTGTCGTCTGCAAACTTACTAATCAGACCAGTTACATTTTCCTCCAAATCATTTATATATACTACAAAGAGCAAAGGTCCCAGCACTGATCCCTGTGGAACACCACTGGTCACAGCCCTCCAATTAGAAAAGCATCCCTCCATTGCTACCCTCTGCCTTCTATGGCCTAGCCAGTTCTGTATCCACCTTGCCAGTTCACCCCTGATCCCGTGTGACTTCACCTTTTGTACTAGTCTACCATGAGGGACCTTGTCAAAGGCCTTACTGAAGTCCATATAGACAACATCTACTGCCCTACCTGCATCAATCATCTTAGTGACCTCCTCGAAAAACTCTATCAAGTTAGTGAGACACGACCTCCCCTTCACAAAACCGTGCTGCCTCTCACTAATACGTCCATTTGCTTCCAAATGGGAGTAGATCCTGTCTCGAAGAATTCTCTCCAGTAATTTCCCTACCACTGAAGTAAGGCTCACCGGCCTGTAGTTCCCGGGATTATCCCTGCCACCCTTCTTAAACAGAGGATCAACATTGGCTATTCTCCAGTCCTCCGGGACATCCCCTGAAGACAGCGAGGATCCAAAGATTTCTGTCAAGGCCTCAGCAATTTCCTCTCCAGCCTCCTTCAGTATTCTGGGGTAGATCCCATCCGGCCCTGGGGACTTATCTACCTTAATATTTTTTAAGACACCCAACACCTCGTCTTTTTGGATCACAATGTGACCCAGGCTATCTACACCCCCTTCTCCAGACTCAACATCTACCAATTCCTTCTCTTTGGTGAATACTGATGCAAAGTATTCATTTAGTACCTCGCCCATTTCCTCTGGCTCCACACATAGATTCCCTTGCCTATCCTTCAGTGGGCCAACCCTTTCCCTGGCTACCCTCTTGCTTTTTATGTAAGTGTAAAAAGCCTTGGGATTTTCCTTAACCCTATTTGCCAATGACTTTTCATGACCCCTTCTAGCCCTCCTGACTCCCTGCTTAAGTTCCTTCCTACTTTCCTTATATGCCACACAGGCTTCGTCTGTTCCCAGCCTTTTAGCCCTGACAAATGCCTCCTTTTTCTTTTTGACGAGGCCTACAATATCATTCGTCATCCAAGGTTCCCGAAAATTGCCGTATTTGTCTTTCTTCCTCACAGGAACATGCCTGTCCTGTATTCCTATCAACTGACACTTGAAAGCCTCCCACATGTCAGATGTTGATTTGCCCTCAAACATCCGCCCCCAATCTATGCTCTTCAGTTCCCGCCTAATATTGTTATAATTAGCCTTCCCCCAATTTAGCACATTCATCCTCGGACCACTCTTATCCTTGTCCACCAGTACTTTAAAACTTACTGAATTGTGGTCACTGTTACCGAAATGCTCCCCTACTGAAACATCTACCACCTGGCCGGGCTCATTCCCCAATACCAGGTCCAGTACCGCCTCTTCCCTAGTTGGACTGTTTACATATTGTTTTAAGAAGCCCTCCTGGATGCTCCTTACAAACTCCGCCCCGTCTAAGCCCCTGGCACTAAGTGAGTCCCAGTCAATATTGGGGAAGTTGAAGTCTCCCATCACCACAACCCTGTTGTTTTTACTCTTTTCCAAAATCTGTCTACCTATCTGCTCCTCTATCTCCCGCTGGCTGTTGGGAGGCCTGTAGTATACCCCCAACATTGTGACTGCACCCTTCTTATTCCTGATCTCTACCCATATAGCCTCACTGCCCTCTGAGGTGTCCTCTCGCTGTATAGCTGTGATACTCTCCTGAACAAGTAGCGCAACTCCGCCTCCCCTTTTACATCCCCCTCTATCCCGCCTGAAACATCTAAAACCTGGAACGTTTAGCTGCCAATCCTGCCCTTCCCTCAACCAGGTCTCTGTAATGGCAACAACATCATAGTTCCAAGTAGTAATCCAAGCTCTAAGTTCATCTGCCTTACCCGTAATGCTCCTTGCATTAAAACATATGCACTTCAGGCCACCAGACCCGCTGTGTTCAGCAACTTCTCCCCGTCTGCTCTGCCTCAGAGCCACACTGTCCATATTCCCTAGTTCTCCCTCAACGCTCTCACCTTCTGACCTATTGCTCCCGTGCCCACCCCCCTGCCATACTAGTTTAAACCCTCCCGTGTGACACTAGCAAATCTCGCGGCCAGGATATTTATGCCTCTCCGGTTTAGATGCAACCCGTCCATCTTATACAGGTCACACCTGCCCCGGAAGAGCTCCCAGTGGTCCAGATAACCGAAACCCTCCCTCCTACACCAGCTGTTTAGCCACGTGTTTGTCTGCTCTATCTTCCTATTTCTAGCCTCACTGGCACGTGGCACAGGGAGTAATCCCGAGATTACAACCCTCGAGGTCCTGTCTTTTAACTTTCTGCCTAGCTCCCTGAACTCCTGCTGCAGGACCTCATGCCTCTTCCTGCCTATGTCGTTAGTACCAATATGTACAACGACCTCTACCTGTTTGCCCTCCCCCTTCAGGATTCCCTCTACCCGTTCGGAGACATCCTGGACCCTGGCACCAGGGAGGCAACATACCATCCTGGAGTCTCTTTCACGTCCACAGAAGCGCCTATCTGTTCCCCTGACTATAGAGTCCCCTATAACTATTACTCTTCTGCGCTTTGACCCTCCCTTCTGAACATCAGAGCCAGCCGTGGTGCCACTGCTCTGGCTGCTGCTGTTTTCCCCTGATAGGCTATCCCCCCCGACAGTATCCAAAGGGGTATATCTGTTCGAGAGGGGGACAACCACAGGGGATTCCTGCACTGACTGCCTGCCCTTTCTGGTGGTCACCCATTTCTCTGCCTGCACCTTGGGTGTGACCACACTTACATAACTGCGATCTATGACGCTTTCCGCCACCTGCATGCTCCTAAGTGCATCCAATTGCTGCTCCAACCGAACCATGCGGTCTGTGAGGAGCTGCAGTTGGGTGCACTTTCTGCAGATGAAGCCATCCAGGACGCTGGAAGCCTCCCGGACCTGCCACATCTCCCTGTGTGTCTCTCTCTCCCCGTGTGTCTCTCTCTCCCCGTGTGTCTCTCTCTCCCCGTGTGTCTCTCTCTCCCCTTGTGTCTCTCTCTCCCCGTGTGTCTCTCTCTCCCAGTGAGTCTCTCTCTCCTCGTGTGTCTCTCTCTCCGCGTGTGTCTCTCTCTCTGCGTGTGTCTCTCTCTCCGCGTGTGTCTCTCTCTCTGCGTGTGTCTCTCTCTCCCCGTGTGTCTCTCTCTCTCCCCGTGGGTCTCTCTCTCTCCCCGTGGGTCTCTCTCTCTCCCCCGTGTCCCTCTGTCTCTCTTCCCGTGTCTCTCTCTCCCCCGTGTCGCTCTCTCCCCCTGTCTCTCTCCCCGTATCTCTCTCTCCCCCGTGTCTCTCCCCGTGTCTCTCTCTACCCCCGTGTCTCTCTCTCTCCCCCGTGTCTCTCTCTCTCCCCCGTGTCTCTCTCTCTCCCCGTGTCTCTCTCTCTCCCCGTGTCTCTCTCCCCCCCCATGTCTCTCTCTCCCCGTGCCCCTCTATCTCCCTCTCCACGTGTCTCTCTCATTCTCTCTCCCCGTGTCTCTCTCATTCTCTCCCCGTGTCTCTCTCATTCTCTCTCCCCGTGTGTCTCTCATTCTCACTCTCCGTGTCTCTCTATCCCCTTGTCTCTCTCTCTCTCCCCCATGTGTCTCTCCCCCTGTGTGTGTCTCTCCCCCTGTGTGTGTCTCTGCCCCGTGTGTGTCTCTCCCCCATTTGTGTCTCTCCCCTGTGTGTGTCTCTCCCCCTGTGTGTGTCTCTCCCCCTGTGTGTGTCTCTCCCCCTGTGTGTGTCTCTCCCCTTGTGTGTGTCTCTCCCCTTGTGTGTGTCTCTCCCCTTGTATGTGTCTCTCCCCTTGTGTGTGTCTCTCCCCGTGTGCCTCTCTCTCCCCGTGTGCCTCTCTCTCCCCGCGTGTCTCTCTCTCCCCGCGTATCTCTCTCTCCCCGCGTGTCTCTCTCTCCCCGCGTGTCTCTCTCTCCCCGCGTGTCTCTCTCTCCCCGCGTGTCTCTCTCTCCCCGCGTGTCTCTCTCTCCCCGGTGTCTCTCTCTCACCCCGTGTCTCTCTCTCTCTCCCCCGTGTGTCTCTCTCCCCGTGTGTCTCTCTCCCCCGTGTCTCTCACTCCCCCGTGTCTCTCACTCCCCCGTGTCTCTCTCTCCCCCCGTGTCTCTCTCTCCCCCCGTGTGTCTCTCTATTCCCGTGTCTCTCTCTATCCCCGTGTCTCTCTCTATCCCTGTGTCTCTCTCTATCCCCTTGACTCTCTCTATCCCCTTGACTCTCTCTCTCCCCTTGACTCTCTCTCTCCCCTTGACTCTCTCTCTCCCCTTGACTCTCTCTCTCCCCGTGTTTCTCTCTCTATCTCTCTCTCACTCTCTCTCTCCTTGTCTCTCCCTGTCTCTCTCCCCGTGTCTCCCTCTCTCTCCCCGAGTCTCTCTCTCCCCATGTCTCTCTCTCCCCGTGTCTCTCTCTCCCCGTGTCTCTCTCTCCCCGTGTCTCTCTCTCCCCGTGTCTCTCTCTCCCCGTGTCTCTCTCTCCCCGTGTCTCTCTCCCCGTGTCTCTCTCTCCCCGTGTCTCTCTCTCTCTCCCCGTGTCTCTCTCTCCCCTTGACTCTCTCTCTCCCCGTGTTTCTCTCTCTATCTCTCCCTCTCTGACACTCTCTCCTTGTCGCTCCCTGTCTCTCTCCCCGTGTCTCCCTCTCTCTCCCCGAGTCTCTCTCTCCCCGTGTCTCTCTCTCCCCGTGTCTCTCTCTCCCCGTGTCTCTCTCTCCCCGTGTCTCTCTCTCCCCGTGTCTCTCTCTCCCCGTGTCTCTCTCTCCCCGTGTCTCTCTCTCTCCCCGTGTCTCTCTCTCTCCCCGTGTCTCTCTCTCCCCGTGTCTCTCTCTCCCCGTGTCTCTCTCTCCCCGTGTCCCTCTCTCCCCGTGTGTCTCTCTCTCCCAGTGTGTCTCTCTCTCCCCGTGTGTCTCTCTCTCCCCGTGTGTCTCTCTCTCCCCGTGTGTCTCTCTCTCCCCGTGTGTCTCTCTCTCCCCGTGTGTCTCTCTCTCCTCGTGTGTCTCTCTCTCCCCGTGTGTCTCTCTCTCCCAGTGAGTCTCTCTCTCCTCGTGTGTCTCTCTCTCCGCGTGTGTCTCTCTCTCCGCGTGTGTCTCTCTCTCCGCGTGTGTCTCTCTCTCCGCGTGTGTCTCTCTCTCCGCGTGTGTCTCTCTCTCCGCGTGTGTCTTTCTCTCTGCGTGTGTCTCTCTCTCCCCGTGTGTCTCTCTCTCTCCCCGTGGGTCTCTCTCTCTCCCCGTGGGTCTCTCTCTCCCCCCCGTGTCTCTCTGTCTCTCTTCCCGTGTCTCTCTCTCCCCCGTGTCGCTCTCTCCCCCTGTCTCTCTCCCCGTGTCTCTCTCTCCCCCGTGTCTCTCCCCGTGTCTCTCTACCCCCGTGTCTTTCTCCCCGTGTCTCTCTCTCTCCCCCGTGTCTCTCTCTCTCCCCGTGTCTCTCTCTCTCCCCATGTCTCTCTCCCCGTGTTTCTCTCTCTATCTCTCTCTCTGACACTCTCTCTCTCCTTGTCTCTCCCTGTCTCTCTCTCCCCGTGCCTCTGTCTCTCTCCCCGTGTCTCCCTCTCTCTCCCCGTGTCTCTCTCTCCCCGTGTCTCTCTCTCTCCCCGTGTCTCTCTCTCTCCCCGTGTCTCTCTCTCTCCCCGTGTGTCTCTCTCTCCCCGTGTGTCTCTCTCTCTAGGTGTGTCTCTCTCCCCGTGTGTCTCTCTCTCTCTCCCCCGTGTCTCTCTGTCTCTCTTCCCGTGTCTCACTCTCCCCCGTGTCTCTCTCTCCCCCTGTCTCTCTCCCCGTGTCTCTCTCTCTCCCCGTGTGTCTCTCTCTCCCCGTGTGTCTCTCTCTCTAGGTGTGTCTCTCTCCCCGTGTGTCTCTCTCTCTCTCCCCCGTGTCTCTCTGTCTCTCTTCCCGTGTCTCACTCTCCCCCGTGTCTCTCTCTCCCCCTGTCTCTCTCCCCGTGTCTCTCTCTCTCCCCGTGTGTCTCTCTCTCCCCGTGTGTCTCTCTCTCTAGGTGTGTCTCTCTCCCCGTGTGTCTCTCTCTCTCTCCCCCGTGTCTCTCTGTCTCTCTTCCCGTGTCTCACTCTCCCCCGTGTCTCTCTCTCCCCCTGTCTCTCTCCCCGTGTCTCTCTCTCTCCCCGTGTGTCTCTCTCTCCCCGTGTGTCTCTCTCTCTAGGTGTGTCTCTCTCCCCGTGTGTCTCTCTCTCTCTCCCCCGTGTCTCTCTGTCTCTCTTCCCGTGTCTCACTCTCCCCCGTGTCTCTCTCTCCCCCTGTCTCTCTCCCCGTGTCTCTCTCTCTCCCCGTGTCTCTCTCTCTCCCCTTGACTCTCTCTCCCCTTGACTCTCTCTCTCCCCGTGACTCTCTCTCTCCCCTTGACTCTCTCTCTCCCCTTGACTCTCTCTCTCCCCGTGTCTCTTTCTCTCCCCGTGTCTCTCTCTCTCCCCGTGTCTCCCTCTCTCCCCGTGTTTCTCTCTCTACCTCTCTATCTCTCTCTCCCTGTCTCTCTCTCTCCCTGTCTCTCTCACCCCGTGTCTCTCTCTCTCCCCGTGTCTCTCTCTCTCCCCTTGACTCTCTCCCCTTGACTCTCTCTCTCCCCTTGACTCTCTCTCTCCCCTTGACTCTCTCTCTCCCCTTGACTCTCTCTCTCCCCGTGTCTCTTTCTCCCCCCGTGTCTCTCTCTCTCCCCGTGTCTCCCTCTCTCCCCGTGTTTCTCTTTCTACCTCTCTATCTCTCTCTCTCTGACACTCTCTCTCCCTGTCTCTCTCTCCCCATGTCTCTGTCTCTCTCCCCGTGTCTCCCTCTCTCTCCCCGTGTCTCTCTCCCCGCGTCTCTCTCTCCCCGTGTGTCTCTCTCTCCCCGTGTCTCTTTCTCCCCCGTGTCTCTTTCTCCCCCCGTGTCTCCCTCTCTCTCCCCGTGTCTCTCTCTCCCCGTGTCTCTCTCTCCCCGTGTGTCTCTCTCCCCGTGTGTCTCTCTCCCCGCGTGTCTCTCTCCCCGCGTCTCTCTCTCCCCGCGTCTCTCTCTCCCCGCGTCTCTCTCTCCCCGTGTCTCTCTCTCCCCGTGTCTCTCTCTCCCCGTGTCTCTCTCTCTCCCCGCGTGTCTCTCTATCCCCGTGTCTCTCTCTGTCCCCTTGACTCTCTCTCCCTTTGACTCTCTCTCTTCCCTTGACTCTCTCTCTTCCCTTGACTCTCTCTCTCCCCTTGACTCTCTCTCTCCCCGTGTCTCTCTCTCTCCCCGTGTCTCTCTCTCTCCCCGTGTCTCTCTCTCCCCGTGTCTCTCTCTCTCCCCGTGTTTCTCTCTCTTTCTCTCTCTCTCTGACACTCTCTCTCTCCCTGTCTCTCCCCCCGTGTCTCCCTCTCTCTCCCCGAGTCTCTCTCTCCCCGTGTCTCTCTCTCCCCGTGTCTCTCTCTCCCCGTGTCTCTCTCTCCCCGTGTCTCTCTCTCCCCGTGTCTCTCTCTCCCCGTGTCTCTCTCTCTCCCCGTGTCTCTCTCTCCCCGTGTCTCTCTCTCCCCGTGTCTCTCTCTCCCCCGTGTCTCTCTGTCTCTCTTCCCGTGTCTCTCTCTCACCGTGTCCCTCTCTCCCCGTGTGTCTCTCTCTCCCCGTGTGTCTCTCTCTCCCCGTGTGTCTCTCTCTCCCCGTGTGTCTCTCTCTCCCCGTGTGTCTCTCTCTCCCCGTGTGTCTCTCTCTCCCCGTGTGTCTCTCTCTCCCCGTGTGTCTCTCTCTCCCAGTGAGTCTCTCTCTCCTCGTGTGTCTCTCTCTCCGCGTGTGTCTCTCTCTCCGCGTGTGTCTCTCTCTCCGCGTGTGTCTCTCTCTCTGCGTGTGTCTCTCTCTCTGCGTGTGTCTCTCTCTCTGCGTGTGTCTCTCTCTCCCCGTGTGTCTCTCTCTCCCCGTGTGTCTCTCTCTCCCAGTGAGTCTCTCTCTCCTCGTGTGTCTCTCTCTCCGCGTGTGTCTCTCTCTCCGCGTGTGTCTCTCTCTCCGCGTGTGTCTCTCTCTCCCCGTGTGTCTCTCTCTCTCCCCGTGGGTCTCTCTCTCTCCCCGTAGGTCTCTCTCTCTCCCCCGTGTCTCTCTGTCTCTCTTCCCGTGTCTCTCTCTCCCCCGTGTCGCTCTCTCCCCCTGTCTCTCTCCCCGTGTCTCTCTCTCCCCCGTGTCTCTCCCCGTGTCTCTCTCTACCCCCGTGTCTCTCTCTCTCCCCCGTGTCTCTCTCTCTCCCCGTGTCTCTCTCTCTCTCCCCGTGTTTCTCTCTCTATCTCTCTCTCTCTGACACTCTCTCTCTCCTTGTCTCTCCCTGTCTCTCTCTCCCCGTGTCTCCCTCTCTCTCCCCGTGTCTCTCTCTCCCCGTGTCTCTCTCTCTCCCCGTGTCTCACTCTCTCCCCGTGTCTCTCTCTCTCCCCGTGTCTCTCTCTCTCCCCGTGTGTCTCTCTCTCCCCGTGTGTCTCTCTCTAGGTGTCCCTCTCTCCCCGTGTGTCTCTCTCTCCCCGTGTGTCTCTCTCTCCCCGTGTGTCTCTCTCTCCCCGTGTGTCTCTCTCTCCCTGTGTGTCTCTCTCTCCCCGTGTGTCTCTCTCTCCCCGTGTGTCTCTCTCTCCCCGTGTGTCTCTCTCTCCCCTTGTGTCTCTCTCTCCCCGTGTGTCTCTCTCTCCCAGTGAGTCTCTCTCTCCTCGTGTGTCTCTCTCTCCGCGTGTGTCTCTCTCTCTGCGTGTGTCTCTCTCTCCGCGTGTGTCTCTCTCTCTGCGTGTGTCTCTCTCTCCCCGTGTGTCTCTCTCTCTCCCCGTGGGTCTCTCTCTCTCCCCGTGGGTCTCTCTCTCTCCCCCGTGTCCCTCTGTCTCTCTTCCCGTGTCTCTCTCTCCCCCGTGTCGCTCTCTCCCCCTGTCTCTCTCCCCGTATCTCTCTCTCCCCCGTGTCTCTCCCTGTGTCTCTCTCTACCCCCGTGTCTCTCTCTCTCCCCCGTGTCTCTCTCTCTCCCCCGTGTCTCTCTCTCTCCCCGTGTTTCTCTCCCCCCCCATGTCTCTCTCTCCCCGTGCCCCTCTATCTCCCTCTCCACGTGTCTCTCTCATTCTCTCTCCCCGTGTCTCTCTCATTCTCTCCCCGTGTCTCTCTCATTCTCTCTCCCCGTGTGTCTCTCATTCTCACTCTCCGTGTCTCTCTCTCCCCTTGTCTCTCTCTCTCTCCCCCATGTGTCTCTCCCCCTGTGTGTGTCTCTCCCCCTGTGTGTGTCTCTGCCCCGTGTGTGTCTCTCCCCCATTTGTGTCTCTCCCCTGTGTGTGTCTCTCCCCCTGTGTGTGTCTCTCCCCTTGTGTGTGTCTCTCCCCTTGTGTGTGTCTCTCCCCTTGTATGTGTCTCTCCCCTTGTGTGTGTCTCTCCCCGTGTGCCTCTCTCTCCCCGTGTGCCTCTCTCTCCCCGCGTGTCTCTCTCTCCCCGCGTGTCTCTCTCTCCCCGCGTGTCTCTCTCTCCCCGCGTGTCTCTCTCTCCCCGCGTGTCTCTCTCTCCCCGCGTGTCTCTCTCTCCCCGCGTGTCTCTCTCTCACCCCGTGTCTCTCTCTCTCTCCCCCGTGTGTCTCTCTCCCCGTGTGTCTCTCTCCCCCGTGTCTCTCACTCCCCCGTGTCTCTCACTCCCCCGTGTCTCTCTCTCCCCCCGTGTCTCTCTCTCCCCCCGTGTGTCTCTCTATTCCCGTGTCTCTCTCTATCCCCGTGTCTCTCTCTATCCCTGTGTCTCTCTCTATCCCCTTGACTCTCTCTCTCCCCTTGACTCTCTCTCTCCCCTTGACTCTCTCTCTCCCCTTGACTCTCTCTCTCCCCGTGTTTCTCTCTCTATCTCTCTCTCACTCTCTCTCTCCTTGTCTCTCCCTGTCTCTCTCCCCGTGTCTCCCTCTCTCTCCCCGAGTCTCTCTCTCCCCGTGTCTCTCTCTCCCCGTGTCTCTCTCTCCCCGTGTCTCTCTCTCCCCGTGTCTCTCTCTCCCCGTGTCTCTCTCCCCGTGTCTCTCTCTCCCCGTGTCTCTCTCTCTCCCCGTGTCTCTCTCTCCCCTTGACTCTCTCTCTCCCCGTGTTTCTCTCTCTATCTCTCTCTCTCTGACACTCTCTCCTTGTCGCTCCCTGTCTCTCTCCCCGTGTCTCCCTCTCTCTCCCCGAGTCTCTCTCTCTCCCCGTGTCTCTCTCTCTCCCCGTGTCTCTCTCTCCCCGTGTCTCTCTCTCCCCGTGTCTCTCTCTCCCCGTGTCTCTCTCTCCCCGTGTCTCTCTCTCTCCCCGTGTCTCTCTCTCCCCGTGTCTCTCTCTCCCCGTGTCCCTCTCTCCCCGTGTGTCTCTCTCTCCCAGTGTGTCTCTCTCTCCCCGTGTGTCTCTCTCTCCCCGTGTGTCTCTCTCTCCCCGTGTGTCTCTCTCTCCCCGTGTGTCTCTCTCTCCCCGTGTGTCTCTCTCTCCTCGTGTGTCTCTCTCTCCCCGTGTGTCTCTCTCTCCCAGTGAGTCTCTCTCTCCTCGTGTGTCTCTCTCCCCGTGTCTCTCTCTCTCCCCGTGTCTCTCTCTCCCCTTGACTCTCTCTCTCCCCGTGTTTCTCTCTCTATCTCTCTCTCTCTGACACTCTCTCCTTGTCGCTCCCTGTCTCTCTCCCCGTGTCTCCCTCTCTCTCCCCGAGTCTCTCTCTCCCCGTGTCTCTCTCTCCCCGTGTCTCTCTCTCCCCGTGTCTCTCTCTCCCCGTGTCTCTCTCTCCCCGTGTCTCTCTCTCCCCGTGTCTCTCTCTCTCCCCGTGTCTCTCTCTCCCCGTGTCTCTCTCTCCCCGTGTCTCTCTCTCCCCGTGTCCCTCTCTCCCCGTGTGTCTCTCTCTCCCAGTGTGTCTCTCTCTCCCCGTGTGTCTCTCTCTCCCCGTGTGTCTCTCTCTCCCCGTGTGTCTCTCTCTCCCCGTGTGTCTCTCTCTCCTCGTGTGTCTCTCTCTCCCCGTGTGTCTCTCTCTCCCAGTGAGTCTCTCTCTCCTCGTGTGTCTCTCTCTCCGCGTGTGTCTCTCTCTCCGCGTGTGTCTCTCTCTCCGCGTGTGTCTCTCTCTCCGCGTGTGTCTCTCTCTCCGCGTGTGTCTCTCTCTCCGCGTGTGTCTTTCTCTCTGCGTGTGTCTCTCTCTCCCCGTGTGTCTCTCTCTCTCCCCGTGGGTCTCTCTCTCTCCCCGTGGGTCTCTCTCTCCCCCCCGTGTCTCTCTGTCTCTCTTCCCGTGTCTCTCTCTCCCCCGTGTCGCTCTCTCCCCCTGTCTCTCTCCCCGTGTCTCTCTCTCCCCCGTGTCTCTCCCCGTGTCTCTCTACCCCCGTGTCTTTCTCCCCCGTGTCTCTCTCTCTCCCCCGTGTCTCTCTCTCTCCCCGTGTCTCTCTCTCTCCCCATGTCTCTCTCCCCGTGTTTCTCTCTCTATCTCTCTCTCTCTGACACTCTCTCTCTCCTTGTCTCTCCCTGTCTCTCTCTCCCCGTGCCTCTGTCTCTCTCCCCGTGTCTCCCTCTCTCTCCCCGTGTCTCTCTCTCCCCGTGTCTCTCTCTCTCCCCGTGTCTCTCTCTCTCCCCGTGTGTCTCTCTCTCCCCGTGTGTCTCTCTCTCCCCGTGTGTCTCTCTCTCTAGGTGTGTCTCTCTCCCCGTGTGTCTCTCTCTCTCTCCCCCGTGTCTCTCTGTCTCCCTTCCCGTGTCTCACTCTCCCCCGTGTCTCTCTCTCCCCCTGTCTCTCTCCCCGTGTCTCTCTCTCTCCCCGTGTCTCTCTCTCTCCCCTTGACTCTCTCTCCCCTTGACTCTCTCTCTCCCCGTGACTCTCTCTCTCCCCTTGACTCTCTCTCTCCCCTTGACTCTCTCTCTCCCCGTGTCTCGTTCTCTCCCCGTGTCTCTTTCTCTCCCCGTGTCTCTCTCTCTCCCCGTGTCTCCCTCTCTCCCCGTGTTTCTCTCTCTACCTCTCTATCTCTCTCTCCCTGTCTCTCTCTCTCCCTGTCTCTCTCACCCCGTGTCTCTCTCTCTCCCCGTGTCTCTCTCTCTCCCCTTGACTCTCTCCCCTTGACTCTCTCTCTCCCCTTGACTCTCTCTCTCCCCTTGACTCTCTCTCTCCCCTTGACTCTCTCTCTCCCCGTGTCTCTTTCTCCCCCCGTGTCTCTCTCTCTCCCCGTGTCTCCCTCTCTCCCCGTGTTTCTCTTTCTACCTCTCTATCTCTCTCTCTCTGACACTCTCTCTCCCTGTCTCTCTCTCCCCATGTCTCTGTCTCTCTCCCCGTGTCTCCCTCTCTCTCCCCGTGTCTCTCTCCCCGCGTCTCTCTCTCCCCGTGTGTCTCTCTCTCCCCGTGTCTCTTTCTCCCCCGTGTCTCTTTCTCCCCCCGTGTCTCCCTCTCTCTCCCCGTGTCTCTCTCTCCCCGTGTCTCTCTCCCCGTGTGTCTCTCTCCCCGCGTGTCTCTCTCCCCGCGTGTCTCTCTCCCCGCGTCTCTCTCTCCCCGCGTCTCTCTCTCCCCGCGTCTCTCTCTCCCCGCGTCTCTCTCTCCCCGCGTCTCTCTCTCCCCGTGTCTCTCTCTCCCCGTGTCTCTCTCTCTCCCCGTGTGTCTCTCTATCCCCGTGTCTCTCTCTGTCCCCTTGACTCTCTCTCCCTTTGACTCTCTCTCTTCCCTTGACTCTCTCTCTTCCCTTGACTCTCTCTCTCCCCTTGACTCTCTCTCTCCCCGTGTCTCTCTCTCTCCCCGTGTCTCTCCCCCTCCCCGTGTCTCTCTCTCTCCCCGTGTCTCTCTCTCTCCCCGTGTTTCTCTCTCTTTCTCTCTCTCTCTGACACTCTCTCTCTCCCTGTCTCTCCCCCCGTGTCTCCCTCTCTCTCCCCGAGTCTCTCTCTCCCCGTGTCTCTCTCTCCCCGTGTCTCTCTCTCCCCGTGTCTCTCTCTCCCCGTGTCTCTCTCTCCCCGTGTCTCTCTCTCCCCGTGTCTCTCTCTCTCCCCGTGTCTCTCTCTCCCCGTGTCTCTCTCTCCCCGTGTCTCTCTCTCCCCGTGTCTCTCTCTCCCCCGTGTCTCTCTGTCTCTCTTCCCGTGTCTCTCTCTCACCGTGTCCCTCTCTCCCCGTGTGTCTCTCTCTCCCCGTGTGTCTCTCTCTCCCCGTGTGTCTCTCTCTCCCCGTGTGTCTCTCTCTCCCCGTGTGTCTCTCTCTCCCCGTGTGTCTCTCTCTCCCCGTGTGTCTCTCTCTCCCCGTGTGTCTCTCTCTCCCAGTGAGTCTCTCTCTCCTCGTGTGTCTCTCTCTCCGCGTGTGTCTCTCTCTCCGCGTGTGTCTCTCTCTCCGCGTGTGTCTCTCTCTCCGCGTGTGTCTCTCTCTCTGCGTGTGTCTCTCTCTCTGCGTGTGTCTCTCTCTCTGCGTGTGTCTCTCTCTCCCCGTGTGTCTCTCTCTCTCCCCGTGGGTCTCTCTCTCTCCCCGTGGGTCTCTCTCTCTCCCCCGTGTCTCTCTGTCTCTCTTCCCGTGTCTCTCTCTCCCCCGTGTCGCTCTCTCCCCCTGTCTCTCTCCCCGTGTCTCTCTCTCCCCCGTGTCTCTCCCCGTGTCTCTCTCTACCCCCGTGTCTCTCTCTCTCCCCCGTGTCTCTCTCTCTCCCCGTGTCTCTCTCTCTCTCCCCGTGTCTCTCTCCCCGTGTTTCTCTCTCTATCTCTCTCTCTCTGACACTCTCTCTCTCCTTGTCTCTCCCTGTCTCTCTCTCCCCGTGCCTCTGTCTCTCTCCCCGTGTCTCCCTCTCTCTCCCCGTGTCTCTCTCTCCCCGTGTCTCTCTCTCTCCCCGTGTCTCACTCTCTCCCCGTGTCTCTCTCTCTCCCCGTGTCTCTCTCTCTCCCCGTGTGTCTCTCTCTCCCCGTGTGTCTCTCTCTCTAGGTGTCCCTCTCTCCCCGTGTGTCTCTCTCTCCCCGTGTGTCTCTCTCTCCCCGTGTGTCTCTCTCTCCCCGTGTGTCTCTCTCTCCCCGTGTGTCTCTCTCTCCCTGTGTGTCTCTCTCTCCCCGTGTGTCTCTCTCTCCCCGTGTGTCTCTCTCTCCCCTTGTGTCTCTCTCTCCCCGTGTGTCTCTCTCTCCCAGTGAGTCTCTCTCTCCTCGTGTGTGTCTCTCTCCGCGTGTGTCTCTCTCTCTGCGTGTGTCTCTCTCTCCGCGTGTGTCTCTCTCTCCGCGTGTGTCTCTCTCTCTGCGTGTGTCTCTCTCTCTGCGTGTGTCTCTCTCTCCCCGTGTGTCTCTCTCTCTCCCCGTGGGTCTCTCTCTCTCCCCGTGGGTCTCTCTCTCTCCCCCGTGTCCCTCTGTCTCTCTTCCCGTGTCTCTCTCTCCCCCGTGTCGCTCTCTCCCCCTGTCTCTCTCCCCGTATCTCTCTCTCCCCCGTGTCTCTCCCCGTGTCTCTCTCTACCCCCGTGTCTCTCTCTCTCCCCCGTGTCTCTCTCTCTCCCCCGTGTCTCTCTCTCTCCCCGTGTCTCTCTCTCTCCCCGTGTCTCTCTCTCTCCCCGTGTCTCTCTCCCCGTGTTTCTCTCTCTATCTCTCTCTCTCTGACACTCTCTCTCTCCTTGTCTCTCCCTGTCTCTCTCTCCCCGTGCCTCTGTCTCTCTCCCCGTGTCTCCCTCTCTCTCCCCGTGTCTCTCTCTCCCCGTGTCTCTCTCTCTCCCCGTGTCTCTCTCTCTCCCCGTGTGTCTCTCTCTCCCCGTGTGTCTCTCTCTCCCCGTGTGTCTCTCTCTCTAGGTGTGCCTCTCTCCCCGTGTGTCTCTCTCTCTCTCCCCCGTGTCTCACTCTCCCCGTGTCTCTCTCTCCCCCTGTCTCTCTCCCCGTGTCTCTCTCTCTCCCCGTGTCTCTCTCTCTCCCCTTGACTCTCTCTCCCCTTGACTCTCTCTCTCCCCGTGACTCTCTCTCTCCCCGTGACTCTCTCTCTCCCCTTGACTCTCTCTCTCCCCGTGTCTCTTTCTCTCCCCGTGTCTCTTTCTCTCCCCGTGTCTCCCTCTCTCCCCGTGTTTCTCTCTCTACCTCTCTATCTCTCTCTCCCTGTCTCTCTCTCTCCCTGTCTCTCTCTCCCCGTGTCTCTCTCTCTCCCCTTGACTCTCTCTCTCCCCTTGACTCTCTCTCTCCCCTTGACTCTCTCTCTCCCCTTGACTCTCTCTCTCCCCGTGGCTCTTTCTCCCCCCGTGTCTCTCTCTCTCCCCGTGTCTCCCTCTCTCCCCGTGTTTCTCTTTCTACCTCTCTATCTCTCTCTCTCTGACACTCTCTCTCCCTGTCTCTCTCTCCCCATGCCTCTGTCTCTCTCCCCGTGTCTCCCTCTCTCTCCCCGTGTCTCTCTCTCCCCGTGTCTCTCTCCCCGCGTCTCTCTCTCCCCGTGTGTCTCTCTCTCCCCGTGTCTCTTTCTCCCCGTGTCTCTTTCTCCCCCCGTGTCTCCCTCTCTCTCCCCGTGTCTCTCTCTCCCCGTGTCTCTCTCCCCGCGTCTCTCCCCGTGTGTCTCTCTCCCCGCGTCTCTCTCTCCCCGCGTCTCTCTCTCCCCGCGTCTCTCTCTCCCCGCGTCTCTCTCTCCCCGTGTCTCTCTCTCCCCGTGTCTCTCTCTCTCCCCGTGTCTCTCTCTCTCCCCGTGTCTCTCTCTCTCCCCGTGTCTCTCTCTCTCCCCGTGTCTCTCTCTCTCCCCGTGTCTCTCTCTCTCCCCGTGTTTCTCTCTCTTTCTCTCTCTCTCTGACACTCTCTCTCTCCCTGTCTCTCCATGTCTCTCCCCCCGTGTCTCCCTCTCTCTCCCCGAGTCTCTCTCTCCCCGTGTCTCTCTCTCCCCGTCTCTCTCTCTCCCCGTCTCTCTCTCTCCCCGTGTCTCTCTCTCCCCGTGTCTGTCTCTCCCCGTGTCTCTCTCTCCCCGTGTCTCTCTCTCCCCGTGTCTCTCTCTCCCCGTGTCTCTCTCTCCCCGTGTCTCTCTCTCCCCGTGTCTCTCTCTCCCCGTGTCTCTCTCTCCCCGTGTCTCTCTCTCCCCGTGTGTCTCTCTCTCCCCGTGTGTCTCTCTCTCCCCGTGTGTCTCTCTCTCCCCGTGTGTCTCTCTCTCCCCGTGTGTCTCTCTCTCCGCGTGTGTCTCTCTCTCCCCGTGGGTCTCTCTTTCTCCCCGTGGGTCTCTCTCTCTCCCCCGTGTCTCTCTGTCTCTCTTCCCGTGTCTCTCTCTCCCCGTGTCGCTCTCTCCCCCTGTCTCTCTCTCCCCGTGCCTCTCTCTACCCCCGTGTGTCTCTCTATCCCCTTGACTCTCTCTCTCCCCTTGACTCTCTCTCTCCCCGTGTCTCTCTCTCTCCCCGTGTCTCTCTCTCTCCCCGTGTCTCTCTCTCTCCCCGTGTCTCTCTCTCTCTCCGTGTCTCTCTCTCTCTCCGTGTCTCTCTCTCTCTCCGTGTCTCTCTCTCTCTCCGTGTCTCTCTCTCTCTCCGTGTCTCTCTCTCTCCCCGTGTCTCTCTCTCTCCCCGTGTCTCTCTCTCTCCCCGTGTCTCTCTCTCTCCCCGTGTCTCGCTCTCTCCCCGTGTCTCGCTCTCTATCTCGCTCTCTCTGACACTCTCTCTCTCCTTGTCTCTCCCTGTCTCTCTCCCTGTGCCTCTGTCTCTCTCCCCGTGTCTCCCTCTCTCTCCCCGTGTGTCTCTCTCCCCGTGTGTCTCTCTCCCCGTGTGTCTCTCTCCCCGTGTGTCTCTCTCCCCGTGTGTCTCTCTCTCCCCGTGTGTCTCTCTCTCCTCGTGTGTCTCTCTCTCTCCCCGTGTGTCTCTCTCTCCCCGTGTGTCTCTCTCTCTCTCCACCGTGTCTCTCTGTCTCTCTTCCCGTGTCTCACTCTCCCCCGTGTCTCTCTCTCCCCCGTGTCTCTCTCTCCCCCTGTCTCTCTCCCCGTGTCTCTCTCCCCGTGTCTCTCTCTCTCTCCCCGTGTCTCTGTCTCTCCCCTTGACTCTCTCTCTCCCCTTGACTCTCTCTCCCCGTGTCTCTCTCCCCGTGTCTCTCTCTCCCCGTGTCTCTCTCTCCCCGTGTCTCTCACTCTCCCCGTGTCTCTCTCTCCCCTTGACTCTCTCTCTCCCCGTGTTTCTCTCTCTATCTCTCTCTCTCTGACACTCTCTCTCTCCTTGTCGCTCCCTGTCTCTCTCCCCGTGTCTCCCTCTCTCTCCCCGAGTCTCTCTCTCCCCGTGTCTCTCTCTCCCCGTGTCTCTCTCTCCCCGTGTCCCTCTCTCCCCGTGTCTGTCTCTCTCCCCGTGTGTCTCTCTCTCCCCGTGTCTGTCTCTCTCCCCGTGTGTCTCTCTCTCCCCGTGTGTCTCTCTCTCCCCGTGTGTCTCTCTCTCCCCGTGTGTCTCTCTCTCCCCGTGTGTCTCTCTCTCCCCGTGTGTCTCTCTCTCCCCGTGTGTCTCTCTCTCCGCGTGTGTCTCTCTCTCCGCGTGTGTCTCTCTCTCCGCGTGTGTCTCTCTCTCCGCGTGTGTCTCTCTCTCCCCGTGTGTCTCTCTCTCTCCCCGTGGGTCTCTCTCTCTCCCCGTGGGTCTCTCTATCTCCCCCGTGTCTCTCTGTCTCTCTTCCCGTGTCTCTCTCTCCCCGTGTCGCTCTCTCCCCCTGTCTCTCTCCCCGTGTCTCCCTCTCCCCCGTGTCTCTCCCCGTGTCTCTCTCTACCCCCTTGTCTCTCTCCCCCGTGTCTCTCTCTCTCCCCCGTGTCTCTCTCTCTCCCCGTGTCTCTCTCTCTCCCCGTGTTTCTCTCTCTATCTCTCTCTCTCTGACACTCTCTCTCTCCTTGTCTCTCCCTGTCTCTCTCTCCCCGTGCCTCTGTCTCTCTCCCCGTGTCTCCCTCTCTCTCCCCGTGTCTCTCTCTCCCCGTGTCTCTCTCTCCCCGTGTCTCTCTCTCTCCCCGTGTGTCTCTCTCTCCCCGTGTGTCTCTCTCTCTAGGTGTGTCTCTCTCCCCGTGTGTCTCTCTCTCCCCCGTGTCTCTCTGTCTCTCTTCCCGTGTCTCACTCTCCCCCGTGTCTCTCTCTCCCCCTGTCTCTCTCCCCGTGTCTCTCTCTCTCCCCGTGTCTCTCTCTCTCCCCTTGACTCTCTCTCCCCTTGACTCTCTCTCCCCATGACTCTCTCTCTCCCCTTGACTCTCTCTCTCCCCTTGACTCTCTCTCTCCCCGTGTCTCTCTCCCCGTGTCTCTTTCTCTCCCCTTGTCTCTCTCTCTCCCCGTGTTTCTCTCTCTACCTCTCTATCTCTCTCTCCCTGTCTCTCTCTCTCCCTGTCTCTCTCTCCCCGTGTCTCTCTCTCTCCCCGTGTCTCTCTCTCTCCCCTTGACTCTCTCTCTCCCCTTGACTCTCTCTCTCCCCTTGACTCTCTCTCACCCCTTGACTCTCTCTCTCCCCGTGTCTCTTTCTCCCCCCGTGTCTCTCTCTCTCCCCGTGTCTCCCTCTCTCCCCGTGTTTCTCTTTCTACCTCTTTATCTCTCTCTCTCTGACACTCTCTCTCCCTGTCTCTCTCTCCCCGTGCCTCTGTCTCTCTCCCCGTGTCTCCCTCTCTCTCCCCGTGTCTCTCTCTCCCCGTGTCTCTCTCCCCGCGTCTCTCTCTCCCCGTGTGTCTCTCTCTCCCCGTGTCTCTTTCTCCCCCCGTGTCTCTTTCTCCCCCCGTGTCTCCCTCTCTCTCCCCGTGTCTCTCTCCCCGTGTCTCTCTCCCCCCGTGTGTCTCTCTCCCTGCGTCTCTCTCTCCCCGCGTCTCTCTCTCCCCGTGTCTCTCTCTCCCCGTGTCTCTCTCTCCCCGTGTCTCTCTCTCTCTCCCCGTGTGTCTCTATATCCCCGTGTCTCTCTCGATCCCCTTGACTCTCTCTCCCCGTGTCTCTCTCCCCGTGTCTCTCTCCCCGTGTCTCTCTCTCTCCCCATGTCTCTCTCTCTCCCCGTGTCTCTCTCTCTCCCCGTGTCTCTCTCTCCCCGTGTCTCTTTCTCCCCCCGTGTCTCTCTCTCTCCCCGTGTGTCTCTCTCTCCCCATGTGTCTCTCTCTCACCATGTGTCTCTCTCTCCCCGTGTGTCTCTCTCTCCCCGTGAGTCTCTCTCTCCTTGTGTGTCTCTCTCTCCGCGTGTGTCTCTCTCTCCCCGTGTGTCTCTCTCTCCCCGTGTGTCTCTCTCAACGTGGGTCTCTCTCTCTCCCCGTGTCTCTCTGTCTCTCTTCCCGTGTCTCTCTCTCCCCGTGTCGCTCTCTCCCCCTGTCTCTCTCTCCCCGTGCCTCTCTCTACCCCCGTGTGTCTCTCTATCCCCTTGACTCTCTCTCTCCCCTTGACTCTCTCTCTCCCCGTGTCTCTCTCTCTCCCCGTGTCTCTCTCTCTCCCCGTGTCTCTCTCTCCCCGTGTCTCTCTCTCTCCCCGTGTCTCTCTATCTCCCCGTGTCTCTCTCTCTCCCCGTGTCTCGCTCTCTATCTCTCTCTCTCTGACACTCTCTCTCTCCTTGTCTCTCCCTGTCTCTCTCCCTGTGCCTCTGTCTCTCTCCCCGTGTCTCCCTCTCTCTCCCCGTGTCTCTCTCTCCCCGTGTGTCTCTCTCTCCCCGTGTGTCTCTCTCTCCCCGTGTGTCTCTCTCTCTCCCAGTGTGTGTCTCTCTCCCCGTGTGTCTCTCTCTCTCTCCCCCGTGTCTCTCTGTGTCTCTTCCCGTGTCTCACTCTCCCCCGTGTCTCTCTCTCCCCCGTGTCTCTCTCTCCCCCTGTCTCTCTCCCCGTGTCTCTCTCCCCGTGTCTCTCTCTCTCCCCGTGTCTCTCTCTCTCCCCGTGACTCTCTCTCTCCCCTTGACTCTCTCTCCCCGTGTCTCTCTCCCCGTGTCTCTCTCTCCCCGTGTCTCTCTCTCTCCCCGTGTCTCTCTCTCTCCCCGTGTCTCTCTCTCCCCTTGACTCTCTCTCTCCCCGTGTTTCTCTCTCTATCTCTCTCTCTCTGACTCTCTCTCTCCCCTTGACTCTCTCTCCCCGTGTCTCTCTCCCCGTGTCTCTCTCTCCCCGTGTCTCTCTCTCTCCCCGTGTCTCTTTCTCCCCCGTGTCTCTTTCTCCCCCCGTGTCTCCCTCTCTCTCCCCGTGTCTCCCTCTCCCCGTGTCTCTCCCCGCGTCTCTCTCTCCCCGCGTCTCTCTCTCCCCGCGTCTCTCTCTCCCCGCGTCTCTCTCTCCCCGCGTCTCTCTCTCCCCGCGTCTCTCTCTCCCCGCGTCTCTCTCTCCCCGTGTCTCTCTCTCCCCGTGTCTCTCTCTCTCCCCGTGTGTCTCTCTATCCCCGTGTCTCTCTCTATCCCCTTGACTCTCTCTCCCTTTGACTCTCTCTCTTCCCTTGACTCTCTCTCTTCCCTTGACTCTCTCTCCCCTTGACTCTCTCTCCCCGTGTCTCTCTCTCTCCCCGTGTCTCTCTCTCTCCCCGTGTCTCTCTCTCTCCCCGTGTCTCTCTCTCTCCCCTTGTCTCTCTCTCTCCCCGTGTCTCTCTCTCTCCCCGTGTTTCTCTCTCTTTCTCTCTCTCTCTGACACTCTCTCTCTCCCTGTCTCTCCATGTCTCTCCCCCCGTGTCTCCCTCTCTCTCCCCGAGTCTCTCTCTCCCCGAGTCTCTCTCTCCCCGAGTCTCTCTCTCCCCGTGTCTCTCTCTCCCCGTGTCTCTCTCTCCCCGTGTCTCTCTCTCCCCGTGTCTCTCTCTCCCCGTGTCTCTCTCTCCCCGTGTCTCTCTCTCCCCGTGCCTGTCTCTCCCCGTGTGTCTCTCTCTCCCCGTGTGTCTCTCTCTCACCATGTGTCTCTCTCTCCCCGTGTGTCTCTCTCTCCCCGTGAGTCTCTCTCTCCCCGTGAGTCTCTCTCTCCGCGTGTGTCTCTCTCTCCCCGTGTGTCTCTCTCTCCCCGTGTGTCTCTCTCCCCGTGGGTCTCTCTCTCTCCCCGTGTCTCTCTGTCTCTCTTCCCGTGTCTCTCTCTCCCCGTGTCGCTCTCTCCCCCTGTCTCTCTCTCCCCGTGCTTCTCTCTACCCCCGTGTGTCTCTCTATCCCCTTGACTCTCTCTCTCCCCTTGACTCTCTCTCTCCCCGTGTCTCTCTCTCTCCCCGTGTCTCTCTCTCTCCCCGTGTCTCTCTCTCTCCCCGTGTCTCTCTCTCCCCGTGTCTCTCTCTCTCCCCGTGTCTCTCTCTCTCCCCGTGTCTCTCTCTCTCCCCGTGTCTCGCTCTCTATCTCTCTCTCTCTGACACTCTCTCTCTCCTTGTCTCTCCCTGTCTCTCTCCCTGTGCCTCTGTCTCTCTCCCCGTGTCTCCCTCTCTCTCCCCGTGTCTCTCTCTCCCCGTGTGTCTCTCTCTCCCCGTGTGTCTCTCTCTCCCCGTGTGTCTCTCTCTCTCCCCGTGTGTGTCTCTCTCCCCGTGTGTCTCTCTCTCTCTCCCCCGTGTCTCTCTGTCTCTCTTCCCGTGTCTCACTCTCCCCCGTGTCTCTCTCTCCCCCGTGTCTCTCTCTCCCCCGTGTCTCTCTCTCCCCCTGTCTCTCTCCCCGTGTCTCTCTCCCCGTGTCTCTCTCTCTCCCCGTGTCTCTCTCTCTCCCCGTGTCTCTCTCTCTCCCCGTGTCTCTCTCTCTCCCCTTGACTCTCTCTCTCCCCTTGACTCTCTCTCCCCGTGTCTCCCTCCCCGTGTCTCTCTCTCCCCGTGTCTCTCTCTCTCCCCGTGTCTCTCTCTCCCCTTGACTCTCTCTCTCCCCGTGTTTCTCTCTCTATCTCTCTCTCTCTGACACTCTCTCTCTCCTTGTCGCTCCCTGTCTCTCTCCCCGTGTCTCCCTCTCTCTCCCCGAGTCTCTCTCTCCCCGTGTCTCTCTCTCCCCGTGTCTCTCTCTCCCCGTGTCTCTCTCTCCCCGTGTCTATCTCTCCCCGTGTCCCTCTCTCCCCGTGTGTCTCTCTCTCCCCGTGTGTCTCTCTCTCCCCGTGTGTCTCTCTCTCCCCGTGTGTCTCTCTCTCCCCGTGTGTCTCTCTCTCCCCGTGTGTCTCTCTCTCCCCGTGTGTCTCTCTCTCCCCGTGTGTCTCTCTCTCCCCGTGTGTCTCTCTCTCCCCGTGTGTCTCTCTCTCCCCGTGTGTCTCTCTCTCCCCGTGTGTCTCTCTCTCTCCTCGTGTGTCTCTCTCTCCGCGTGTGTCTCTCTCTCCGCGTGTGTCTCTCTCTCCGCGTGTGTCTCTCTCTCCGCGTGTGTCTCTCTCTCCGCGTGTGTCTCTCTCTCCGCGTGTGCCTCTCTCTCCGCGTGTGTCTCTCTCTCCGCGTGTGTCTCTCTCTCCGCGTGTGTCTCTCTCTCCGCGTGTGACTCTCTCTCCGCGTGTCTCTCTCTCTCTGCGTGTGTCTCTCTCTCCCCGTGTGTCTCTCTCTCTCCCCGTGGGTCTCTCTCTCTCCCCGTGGGTCTCTCTCTCTCCCCCGTGTCTCTCTGTCTCTCTTCCCGTGTCTCTCTCTCCCCGTGTCGCTCTCTCACCCTGTCTCTCTCCCCGTGTCTCTCTCTCCCCCGTGTCTCTCCCCGTGTCTCTCTCTACCCCCGTGTCTCTCTCCCCCGTGTCTCTCTCTCTCCCCCGTGTCTCTCTCTCTCCCCGTGTCTCTCTCCCCGTGTTTCTCTCTCTATCTCTCTCTCTCTGACACTCTCTCTCTCCTTGTCTCTCCCTGTCTCTCTCTCCCCGTGCCTCTGTCTCTCTCCCCGTGTCTCCCTCTCTCTCCCCGTGTCTCTCTCTCCCCGTGTCTCTCTGTCTCCCCGTGTCTCTCTCTCTCCCCGTGTCTCTCTCTCTCCCCGTGTCTCTCTCTCTCCCCGTGTCTCTCTCTCTCCCCGTGTCTCTCTCTCGCCCCGTGTGTCTCTCTCTCCCCGTGTGTCTCTCTCTCTAGGTGTGTCTCTCTCCCCGTGTGTCTCTCTCTCTCTCCCCCGTGTCTCTCTGTCTCCCCGTGTCTCACTGTCCCCGTGTCTCTCTCTCCCCCTGTCTCTCTCCCCGTGTCTCTCTCTCTCCCCGTGTCTCTCTCTCTCCCCTTGACTCTCTCTCCCCTTGACTCTCTCTCTCCCCGTGACTCTCTCTCTCCCCTTGACTCTCTCTCTCCCCTTGACTCTCTCTCTCCCCGTGTCTCTCTCCCCGTGTCTCTTTCTCTCCCCGTGTCTCTTTCTCTCCCCGTGTCTCCCTCTGTCCCCGTGTTTCTCTTTCTACCTCTCTATCTCTCTCTCTCTGACACTCTCTCTCCCTGTCTCTCTCTCCCTGTGCCTCTGTCTCTCTCCCCGTGTCTCCCTCTCTCTCCCCGTTTCTCTCTCTCCCCGTGTCTCTCTCCCCGCGTCTCTCTCTCCCCGTGTGTCTCTCTCTCGCCGTGCCTCTTTCTCCCCCCGTGTCTCTTTCTCCCCCCGTGTCTCTTTCTCCCCCCGTGTCTCCCCCTCTCTTCCCGTGTCTCTCTCTTCCCGTGTCTCTCTCTCCCCGTGTCTCTCTCCCCGCGTCTCTCTCTCCCCGTGTGTCTCTCCCCGCGTCTCTCTCTCCCCGCGTCTCTCTCTCCCCGCGTCTCTCTCTCCCCGCGTCTCTCTCTCCCCGCGTCTCTCTCTCCCCGCGTCTCTCTCTCCCCGTGTCTCTCTCTCCCCGTGTCTCTCTCTCCCCGTGTCTCTCTCTCTCCCCGTGTGTCTCTCTATCCCCGTGTCTCTCTATCCCCGTGTCTCTCTCTCCCTTTGACTCTCTCTCTTCCTTTGACTCTCTCTCTTCCTTTGACTCTCTCTCTTCCCTTGACTCTCTCTCTTCCCTTGACTCTCTCTCTCCCCTTGACTCTCTCTCCCCGTGTCTCTCTCTCTCCCCGTGTCTCTCTCTCTCCCCGTGTCTCTCTCTCTCCCCGTGTCTCTCTCTCTCCCCGTGTCTCTCTCTCTCCCCGTGTCTCTCTCTCTCCCCGTGTCTCTCTCTCTCCCCGTGTCTCTCTCTCTCCCCGTGTTTCTCTCTCTTTCTCTCTCTCCCTGTCTCTCCATGTCTCTCCATGTCTCTCCCCCCGTGTCTCCCTCTCTCTCCCCGAGTCTCTCTCTCCCCGTGTCTCTCTCTCCCCGTGTCTCTCTCTCCCCGTGTCTCTCTCCCCGTGTCTCTCTCTTCCCGTGTCTCTCTCTCCCCGTGTCTCTCTCTCCCCGTGTGTCTCTCTCTCCCCGTGTGTCTCTCTCTCCCCGTGTGTCTCTCTCTCCCCGTGTGTCTCTCTCTCCCCGTGTGTCTCTCTCTCCCCGTGTGTCTCTCTCCCCGTGTGTCTCTCTCTCCCCGTGAGTCTCTCTCTCCTTGTGTGTCTCTCTCTCCGCGTGTGTCTCTTTCTACCCGTGTGTCTCTCTTTCTCCCCGTGTGTCTCTCTCTCCCCCGTGTCACTCTGTCTCTCTTCCCGTGTCTCTCCCTCCCCGTGTCGCTCTCTCCCCCCGTGTGTCTCTCTATCCCCTTGACTCTCTCTCTCCCCTTGACTCTCTCTCTCCCCTTGACTCTCTCTCTCCCCGTGTCTCTCTCTCTCCCCGTGTCTCCCTCTCTCCCCGTGTCTCTCTCTCTCCCCGTGTCTCTTTCTCCCCCCGTGTCTCTCTCTCTCCCCGTGTCTCCCTCTCTCCCCGTGTTTCTCTTTCTACCTCTTTATCTCTCTCTCTCTGACACTCTCTCTCCCTGTCTCTCTCTCCCCGTGCCTCTGTCTCTCTCCCCGTGTCTCCCTCTCTCTCCCCGTGTCTCTCTCTCACCGTGTCTCTCTCCCCGCGTCTCTCTCTCCCCGTGTGTCTCTCTCTACCCGTGTCTCTTTCTCCCCCCGTGTCTCTTTCTCCCCCCGTGTCTCCCTCTCTCTCCCCGTGTCTCTCTCTCCCCGTGTCTCTCTCCCCGCGTCTCTCTCTCCCCGTGTGTCTCTCTCCCCGCGTCTCTCTCTCCCCGTGTCTCTCTCTCCCCGTGTCTCTCTCTCCCCGTGTCTCTCTCTCTCCCCGTGTGTCTCTCTATCCCCGTGTCTCTCTCTATCCCCTTGACTCTCTCTCCCTTTGACTCTCTCTCTTCCCTTGACTCTCTCTCTCCCCTTGACTCTCTCTCCCCGTGTCTCTCTCTCTCCCCGTGTCTCTCTCTCTCCCCGTGTCTCTCTCTCTCCCCGTGTCTCTCTCTCTCCCCGTGTCTCTCTCTCTCCCCGTGTCTCTCTCTCTCCCCGTGTCTCTCTCTCTCCCCGTGTCTCTCTCGCTCCCCGTGTCTCTCTGTCTCCCTGTGTTTCTCTCTCTTTCTCTCTCTCTCTGACACTCTCTCTCTCCCTGTCTCTCCATGTCTCTCCCCCTGTGTCTCCCTCTCTCTCCCCGAGTCTCTCTCTCCCCGAGTCTCTCTCTCCCCGTGTCTCTCTCTCCCCGTGTCTCTCTCTCCCCGTGTCTCTCTCCCCGTGTCTCTCTCTCCCCGTGTCTCTCTCTCCCCGTGTCTCTCTCTCCCCGTGTCTCTCTCTCTCCCCTTGACTCTCTCTCTCCCCTTGACTCTCTCTCTCCCCTTGACTCTCTCTCTCCCCTTGACTCTCTCTCTCCCCTTGACTCTCTCTCTCCCCGTGTCTCTTTCTCCCCCCGTGTCTCTCTCTCTCCCCGTGTCTCCCTCTCTCCCCGTGTTTCTCTTTCTACCTCTCTATCTCTCTCTCTCTGACACTCTCTCTCCCTGTCTCTCTCTCCCCATGCCTCTGTCTCTCTCCCCGTGTCTCCCTCTCTCTCCCCGTGTCTCTCTCTCCCCGTGTCTCTTTCTCCCCCGTGTCTCTTTCTCCCCCCGTGTCGCCCTCTCTCTCCCCGTGTCTCCCTCTCCCCGTGTCTCTCTCTCCCCGTGTCTCTCTCTCCCCGCGTCTCTCCCCGCGTCTCTCTCTCCCCGCGTCTCTCTCTCCCCGCGTCTCTCTCTCCCCGCGTCTCTCTCTCCCCGCGTCTCTCTCTCCCCGCGTCTCTCTCTCCCCGCGTCTCTCTCTCCCCGTGTCTCTCTCTCCCCGTGTCTCTCTCTCTCCCCGTGTGTCTCTCTATCCCCGTGTCTCTCTCTATCCCCTTGACTCTCTCTCCCTTTGACTCTCTCTCTTCCCTTGACTCTCTCTCTTCCCTTGACTCTCTCTCCCCTTGACTCTCTCTCCCCGTGTCTCTCTCTCTCCCCGTGTCTCTCTCTCTCCCCGTGTCTCTCTCTCTCCCCGTGTCTCTCTCTCTCCCCGTGTCTCTCTGTCTCCCTGTGTTTCTCTCTCTTTCTCTCTCTCTCTGACACTCTCTCTCTCCCTGTCTCTCCATGTCTCTCCCCCTGTGTCTCCCTCTCTCTCCCCGAGTCTCTCTCTCCCCGAGTCTCTCTCTCCCCGTGTCTCTCTCTCCCCGTGTCTCTCTCTCCCCGTGTCTCTCTCCCCGTGTCTCTCTCTCCCCGTGTCTCTCTCTCCCCGTGTCTCTCTCTCTCCCCTTGACTCTCTCTCTCCCCTTGACTCTCTCTCCCCCCTTGACTCTCTCTCTCCCCTTGACTCTCTCTCTCCCCTTGACTCTCTCTCTCCCCGTGTCTCTTTCTCCCCCCGTGTCTCTCTCTCTCCCCGTGTCTCCCTCTCTCCCCGTGTTTCTCTTTCTACCTCTCTATCTCTCTCTCTCTGACACTCTCTCTCCCTGTCTCTCTCTCCCCATGCCTCTGTCTCTCTCCCCGTGTCTCCCTCTCTCTCCCCGTGTCTCTCTCTCCCCGTGTCTCTTTCTCCCCGTGTCTCTTTCTCCCCCCGTGTCGCCCTCTCTCTCCCCGTGTCTCCCTCTCCCCGTGTCTCTCTCTCCCCGTGTCTCTCTCTCCCCGCGTCTCTCCCCGCGTCTCTCTCCCCGCGTCTCTCTCTCCCCGCGTCTCTCTCTCCCCGCGTCTCTCTCTCCCCGCGTCTCTCTCTCCCCGCGTCTCTCTCTCCTCGCGTCTCTCTCTCCCCGCGTCTCTCTCTCCCCGCGTCTCTCTCTCCCCGTGTCTCTCTCTCTCCCCGTGTCTCTCTCTCTCCCTGTGTGTCTCTCTATCCCCGTGTCTCTCTCTATCCCCTTGACTCTCTCTCCCTTTGACTCTCTCTCTTCCCTTGACTCTCTCTCTTCCCTTGACTCTCTCTCCCCTTGACTCTCTCTCCCCGTGTCTCTCTCTCTCCCCGTGTCTCTCTCTCTCCCCGTGTCTCTCTCTCTCCCCGTGTCTCTCTCTCTCCCCGTGTCTCTCTCTCTCCCCGTGTCTCTCTCTCTCCCCGTGTTTCTCTCTCTTTCTCTCTCTCTCTGACACTCTCTCTCTCCCTGTCTCTCCATGTCTCTCCCCCCGTGTCTCCCTCTCTCTCCCCGAGTCTCTCTCTCCCCGTGTCTCTCTCTCCCCGTGTCTCTCTCTCCCCGTGTCTCTCTCTCCCCGTGTCTCTCTCTCCCCGTGCCTCTCTCTCCCCGTGTGTCTCTCTCTCCCCGTGTGTCTCTCTCTCACCATGTGTCTCTCTCTCCCCGTGTGTCTCTCTCTCCCCGTGAGTCTCTCTCTCCTTGTGTGTCTCTCTCTCCGCATGTGTCTCTCTCTCCCCGTGAGTCTCTCTCTCCCCGTGTGTCTCTCTCCCCGTGGGTCTCTCTCTCTCCCCGTGTCTCTCTGTCTCTCTTCCCGTGTCTCTCTCTCCCCGTGTCGCTCTCTACCCCCGTGTGTCTCTCTATCCCCTTGACTCTCTCTCTCCCCTTGACTCTCTCTCTCCCCGTGTCTCTCTCTCTCCCCGTGTCTCTCTCTCTCCCCGTGTCTCTCTCTCTCCCCGTGTCTCTCTCTCCCCGTGTCTCTCTCTCTCCCCGTGTCTCTCTCTCTCCCCGTGTCTCTCTCTCTCCCCGTGTCTCTCTCTCTCCCCGTGTCTCGCTCTCTATCTATCTCTCTCTGACACTCTCTCTCTCCTTGTCTCTCCCTGTCTCTCTCCCTGTGCCTCTGTCTCTCTCCCCGTGTCTCCCTCTCTCTCCCCGTGTCTCTCTCTCCCCGTGTGTCTCTCTCTCCCCGTGTGTCTCTCTCTCCGCGTGTGTCTCTCTCTCCCCGTGTGTCTCTCTCTCCCCGTGTGTCTCTCTCCCCGTGGGTCTCTCTCTCTCCCCGTGTCTCTCTGTCTCTCTTCCCGTGTCTCTCTCTCCCCGTGTCGCTCTCTCCTCCTGTCTCTCTCTCCCCGTGCTTCTCTCTACCCCCGTGTGTCTCTCTATCCCCTTGACTCTCTCTCTCCCCTTGACTCTCTCTCTCCCCGTGTCTCTCTCTCTCTCCCGTGTCTCTCTCTCTCCCCGTGTCTCTCTCTCTCTCCCCGTGTCTCTCTCTCCCCGTGTCTCTCTCTCTCCCCGTGTCTCTCTCTCTCCCCGTGTCTCTCTCTCTCCCCGTGTCTCGCTCTCTCCCCGTGTCTCGCTCTCTATCTCTCTCTCTCTGACACTCTCTCTCTCCTTGTCTCTCCCTGTCTCTCTCCCTGTGCCTCTGTCTCTCTCCCCGTGTCTCCCTCTCTCTCCCCGTGTCTCTCTCTCCCCGTGTGTCTCTCTCTCCCCGTGTGTCTCTCTCTCCCCGTGTGTCTCTCTCTCTCCCCGTGTGTGTCTCTCTCCCCGTGTGTCTCTCTCTCTCTCCCCCGTGTCTCTCTGTCTCTCTTCCCGTGTCTCACTCTCCCCCGTGTCTCTCTCTCCCCCGTGTCTCTCTCTCCCCCGTGTCTCTCTCTCCCCCTGTCTCTCTCCCCGTGTCTCTCTCCCCGTGTCTCTCTCTCTCCCCGTGTCTCTCTCTCTCCCCGTGTCTCTCTCTCTCCCCTTGACTCTCTCTCTCCCCTTGACTCTCTCTCCCCGTGTCTCTCTCCCCGTGTCTCTCTCTCCCCGTGTCTCTCTCTCTCCCCGTGTCTCTCTCTCCCCTTGACTCTCTCTCTCCCCGTGTTTCTCTCTCTATCTCTCTCTCTCTGACACTCTCTCTCTCCTTGTCGCTCCCTGTCTCTCTCCCCGTGTCTCCCTCTCTCTCCCCGAGTCTCTCTCTCCCCGTGTCTCTCTCTCCCCGTGTCTCTCTCTCCCCGTGTCTCTCTCTCCCCGTGTCTATCTCTCCCCGTGTCCCTCTCTCCCCGTGTGTCTCTCTCTCCCCGTGTGTCTCTCTCTCCCCGTGTGTCTCTCTCTCCCCGTGTGTCTCTCTCTCCCCGTGTGTCTCTCTCTCCCCGTGTGTCTCTCTCTCCCCGTGTGTCTCTCTCTCCCCGTGTGTCTCTCTCTCCCCGTGTGTCTCTCTCTCCCAGTGAGTCTCTCTCTCTCCTCGTGTGTCTCTCTCTCCGCGTGTGTCTCTCTCTCCGCGTGTGTCTCTCTCTCCGCGTGTGTCTCTCTCTCCGCGTGTGTCTCTCTCTCCGCGGGTGCCTCTCTCTCCGCGTGTGTCTCTCTCTCCGCGTGTGTCTCTCTCTCCGCGTGTGTCTCGCTCTCCGCGTGTGACTCTCTCTCCGCGTGTGTCTCTCTCTCTGCGTGTGTCTCTCTCTCTGCGTGTGTCTCTCTCTCCCCGTGTGTCTCTCTCTCTCCCCGTGGGTCTCTCTCTCTCCCCGTGGGTCTCTCTCTCTCCCCCGTGTCTCTCTGTCTCTCTTCCCGTGTCTCTCTCTCCCCGTGTCGCTCTCTCCCCCTGTCTCTCTCCCCGTGTCTCTCTCTCCCCCGTGTCTCTCCCCGTGTCTCTCTCTACCCCCGTGTCTCTCTCCCCCGTGTCTCTCTCTCTCCCCCGTGTCTCTCTCTCTCCCCGTGTCTCTCTCCCCGTGTTTCTCTCTCTATCTCTCTCTCTCTGACACTCTCTCTCTCCTTGTCTCTCCCTGTCTCTCTCTCCCCGTGCCTCTGTCTCTCTCCCCGTGTCTCCCTCTCTCTCCCCGTGTCTCTCTCTCCCCGTGTCTCTCTCTCTCCCCGTGTCTCTCTCTCTCCCCGTGTCTCTCTCTCTCCCCGTGTCTCTCTCTCTCCCCGTGTCTCTCTCTCTCCCCGTGTCTCTTTCTCGCCCCGTGTGTCTCTCTCTCCCCGTGTGTCTCTCTCTCTAGGTGTGTCTCTCTCCCCGTGTGTCTCTCTCTCTCTCCCCCGTGTCTCTCTGTCTCCCCGTGTCTCACTCTCCCCCGTGTCTCTCTCTCCCCCTGTCTCTCTCCCCGTGTCTCTCTCTCTCCCCGTGTCTCTCTCTCTCCCCTTGACTCTCTCTCCCCTTGACTCTCTCTCTCCCCGTGACTCTCTCTCTCCCCTTGACTCTCTCTCTCCCCGTGTCTCTCTCCCCGTGTCTCTTTCTCTCCCCGTGTCTCCCTCTGTCCCCGTGTTTCTCTTTCTACCTCTCTATCTCTCTCTCTCTGACACTCTCTCTCCCTGTCTCTCTCTCCCTGTGCCTCTGTCTCTCTCCCCGTGTCTCCCTCTCTCTCCCCGTTTCTCTCTCTCCCCGTGTCTCTCTCCCCGCGTCTCTCTCTCCCCGTGTGTCTCTCTCTCCCCGTGTCTCTTTCTCCCCCCGTGTCTCTTTCTCCCCCCGTGTCTCTTTCTCCCCCCGTGTCTCCCCCTCTCTTCCCGTGTCTCTCTCTTCCCGTGTCTCTCTCTCACCGTGTCTCTCTCCCCGCGTCTCTCTCTCCCCGTGTGTCTCTCCCCGCGTCTCTCTCTCCCCGCGTCTCTCTCTCCCCGCGTCTCTCTCTCCCCGCGTCTCTCTCTCTCCCCGCGTCTCTCTCTCCCCGCGTCTCTCTCTCCCCGTGTCTCTCTCTCCCCGTGTCTCTCTCTCCCCGTGTCTCTCTCTCTCCCCGTGTCTCTCTCTCTCCCCGTGTGTCTCTCTATCCCCGTGTCTCTCTATCCCCTTGACTCTCTCTCCCTTTGACTCTCTCTCTTCCTTTGACTCTCTCTCTTCCCTTGACTCTCTCTCTTCCCTTGACTCTCTCTCTCCCCTTGACTCTCTCTCCCCGTGTCTCTCTCTCTCCCCGTGTCTCTCTCTCTCCCCGTGTCTCTCTCTCTCCCCGTGTCTCTCTCTCTCCCCGTGTCTCTCTCTCTCCCCGTGTCTCTCTCTCTCCCCGTGTCTCTCTCTCTCCCCGTGTTTCTCTCTCTTTCTCTCTCTCCCTGTCTCTCCATGTCTCTCCATGTCTCTCCCCCCGTGTCTCCCTCTCTCTCCCCGAGTCTCTCTCTCCCCGTGTCTCTCTCTCCCCGTGTCTCTCTCTCCCCGTGTCTCTCTCTCCCCGTGTCTCTCTCTTCCCGTGTCTCTCTCTCCCCGTGTCTCTCTCTCCCCGTGTGTCTCTCTCTCCCCGTGTGTCTCTCTCTCCCCGTGTGTCTCTCTCTCCCCGTGTGTCTCTCTCTCCCCGTGTGTCTCTCTCTCCCCGTGTGTCTCTCTCTCCCCGTGTGTCTCTCTCCCCGTGTGTCTCTCTCTCCCCGTGAGTCTCTCTCTCCTTGTGTGTCTCTCTCTCCGCGTGTGTCTCTTTCTACCCGTGTGTCTCTCTTTCTCCCCGTGTGTCTCTCTCTCCCCCGTGTCACTCTGTCTCTCTTCCCGTGTCTCTCCCTCCCCGTGTCGCTCTCTCCCCCCGTGTGTCTCTCTATCCCCTTGACTCTCTCTCTCCCCTTGACTCTCTCTCTCCCCTTGACTCTCTCTCTCCCCGTGTCTCTCTCTCTCCCCGTGTCTCCCTCTCTCCCCGTGTCTCTCTCTCTCCCCGTGTCTCTCTCTCTCCCCGTGTCTCTTTCTCCCCCCGTGTCTCTCTCTCTCCCCGTGTCTCCCTCTCTCCCCGTGTTTCTCTTTCTACCTCTTTATCTCTCTCTCTCTGACACTCTCTCTCCCTGTCTCTCTCTCCCCGTGCCTCTGTCTCTCTCCCCGTGTCTCCCTCTCTCTCCCCGTGTCTCTCTCTCACCGTGTCTCTCTCCCCGCGTCTCTCTCTCCCCGTGTGTCTCTCTCTCCCCGTGTCTCTTTCTCCCCCCGTGTCTCTTTCTCCCCCCGTGTCTCCCTCTCTCTCCCCGTGTCTCTCTCTCCCCGTGTCTCTCTCCCCGCGTCTCTCTCTCCCCGTGTGTCTCTCTCCCCGCGTCTCTCTCTCCCCGCGTCTCTCTCTCCCCGTGTCTCTCTCTCCCCGTGTCTCTCTCTCCCCGTGTCTCTCTCTCTCCCCGTGTGTCTCTCTATCCCCGTGTCTCTCTCTATCCCCTTGACTCTCTCTCCCTTTGACTCTCTCTCTTCCCTTGACTCTCTCTCTCCCCTTGACTCTCTCTCCCCGTGTCTCTCTCTCTCCCCGTGTCTCTCTCTCTCCCCGTGTCTCTCTCTCTCCCCGTGTCTCTCTCTCTCCCCGTGTCTCTCTGTCTCCCTTTGTTTCTCTCTCTTTCTCTCTCTCTCTGACACTCTCTCTCTCCCTGTCTCTCCATGTCTCTCCCCCTGTGTCTCCCTCTCTCTCCCCGAGTCTCTCTCTCCCCGAGTCTCTCTCTCCCCGTGTCTCTCTCTCCCCGTGTCTCTCTCTCCCCGTGTCTCTCTCCCCGTGTCTCTCTCTCCCCGTGTCTCTCTCTCCCCGTGTCTCTCTCTCTCCCCTTGACTCTCTCTCTCCCCTTGACTCTCTCTCTCCCCTTGACTCTCTCTCTCCCCTTGACTCTCTCTCTCCCCTTGACTCTCTCTCTCCCCGTGTCTCTTTCTCCCCCCGTGTCTCTCTCTCTCCCCGTGTCTCCCTCTCTCCCCGTGTTTCTCTTTCTACCTCTCTATCTCTCTCTCTCTGACACTCTCTCTCCCTGTCTCTCTCTCCCCATGCCTCTGTCTCTCTCCCCGTGTCTCCCTCTCTCTCCCCGTGTCTCTCTCTCCCCGTGTCTCTTTCTCCCCCGTGTCTCTTTCTCCCCCCGTGTCGCCCTCTCTCTCCCCGTGTCTCCCTCTCCCCGTGTCTCTCTCTCCCCGTGTCTCTCTCTCCCCGCGTCTCTCCCCGCGTCTCTCTCTCCCCGCGTCTCTCTCTCCCCGCGTCTCTCTCTCCCCGCGTCTCTCTCTCCCCGCGTCTCTCTCTCCCCGCGTCTCTCTCTCCCCGCGTCTCTCTCTCCCCGCGTCTCTCTCTCCCCGCGTCTCTCTCTCCCCGCGTCTCTCTCTCCCCGCGTCTCTCTCTCCCCGCGTCTCTCTCTCTCCCCGTGTGTCTCTCTATCCCCGTGTCTCTCTCTATCCCCTTGACTCTCTCTCCCTTTGACTCTCTCTCTTCCCTTGACTCTCTCTCTTCCCTTGACTCTCTCTCCCCTTGACTCTCTCTCCCCGTGTCTCTCTCTCTCCCCGTGTCTCTCTCTCTCCCCCTGTCTCTCTCTCTCCCCGTGTCTCTCTCTCTCCCCGTGTCTCTCTGTCTCCCTGTGTTTCTCTCTCTTTCTCTCTCTCTCTGACACTCTCTCTCTCCCTGTCTCTCCATGTCTCTCCCCCTGTGTCTCCCTCTCTCTCCCCGAGTCTCTCTCTCCCCGAGTCTCTCTCTCCCCGTGTCTCTCTCTCCCCGTGTCTCTCTCTCCCCGTGTCTCTCTCCCCGTGTCTCTCTCTCCCCGTGTCTCTCTCTCCCCGTGTCTCTCTCTCTCCCCTTGACTCTCTCTCTCCCCTTGACTCTCTCTCTCCCCTTGACTCTCTCTCTCCCCTTGACTCTCTCTCTCCCCTTGACTCTCTCTCTCCCCGTGTCTCTTTCTCCCCCCGTGTCTCTCTCTCTCCCCGTGTCTCCCTCTCTCCCCGTGTTTCTCTTTCTACCTCTCTATCTCTCTCTCTCTGACACTCTCTCTCCCTGTCTCTATCTCCCCATGCCTCTGTCTCTCTCCCCGTGTCTCCCTCTCTCTCCCCGTGTCTCTCTCTCCCCGTGTCTCTTTCTCCCCCGTGTCTCTTTCTCCCCCCGTGTCGCCCTCTCTCTCCCCGTGTCTCCCTCTCCCCGTGTCTCTCTCTCCCCGTGTCTCTCTCTCCCCGCGTCTCTCCCCGCGTCTCTCTCTCCCAGCGTCTCTCTCTCCCCGCGTCTCTCTCTCCCCGCGTCTCTCTCTCCCCGCGTCTCTCTCTCCCCGCGTCTCTCTCTCCCCGCGTCTCTCTCTCCCCGCGTCTCTCTCTCCCCGCGTCTCTCTCTCCCCGCGTCTCTCTCTCCCCGTGTCTCTCTCTCTCCCCGTGTGTCTCTCTATCCCCGTGTCTCTCTCTATCCCCTTGACTCTCTCTCCCTTTGACTCTCTCTCTTCCCTTGACTCTCTCTCTTCCCTTGACTCTCTCTCCCCTTGACTCTCTCTCCCCGTGTCTCTCTCTCTCCCCGTGTCTCTCTCTCTCCCCGTGTCTCTCTCTCTCCCCGTGTCTCTCTCTCTCCCCGTGTCTCTCTCTCTCCCCGTGTCTCTCTCTCTCCCCGTGTTTCTCTCTCTTTCTCTCTCTCTCTGACACTCTCTCTCTCCCTGTCTCTCCATGTCTCTCCCCCCGTGTCTCCCTCTCTCTCCCCGAGTCTCTCTCTCCCCGAGTCTCTCTCTCCCCGTGTCTCTCTCTCCCCGTGTCTCTCTCTCCCCGTGTCTCTCTCTCCCCGTGTCTCTCTCTCCCCGTGTCTCTCTCTCCCCGTGTCTCTCTCTCCCCGTGTCTCTCTCTCCCCGTGTCTCTCTCTCCCCGTGCCTCTCTCTCCCCGTGTGTCTCTCTCTCCCCTTGTGTCTCTCTCTCACCATGTGTCTCTCTCTCCCCGTGTGTCTCTCTCTCCCCGTGAGTCTCTCTCTCCTTGTGTGTCTCTCTCTCCGCGTGTGTCTCTCTCTCCCCGTGAGTCTCTCTCTCCCCGTGTGTCTCTCTCCCCGTGGGTCTCTCTCTCTCCCCGTGTCTCTCTGTCTCTCTTCCCGTGTCTCTCTCTCCCCGTGTCGCTCTCTACCCCCGTGTGTCTCTCTATCCCCTTGACTCTCTCTCTCCCCTTGACTCTCTCTCTCCCCGTGTCTCTCTCTCTCCCCGTGTCTCTCTCTCTCCCCGTGTCTCTCTCTCTCCCCGTGTCTCTCTCTCCCCGTGTCTCTCTCTCTCCCCGTGTCTCTCTCTCTCCCCGTGTCTCTCTCTCTCCCCGTGTCTCTCTCTCTCCCCGTGTCTCGCTCTCTATCTATCTCTCTCTGACACTCTCTCTCTCCTTGTCTCTCCCTGTCTCTCTCCCTGTGCCTCTGTCTCTCTCCCCGTGTCTCCCTCTCTCTCCCCGTGTCTCTCTCTCCCCGTGTGTCTCTCTCTCCCCGTGTGTCTCTCTCTCCCCGTGTGTCTCTCTCTCTCCCCGTGTGTGTCTCTCTCCCCGTGTGTCTCTCTCTCTCTCCCCCGTGTCTCTCTGTCTCTCTTCCCATGTCTCACTCTCCCCCGTGTCTCTCTCTCCCCCGTGTCTCTCTCTCCCCCTGTCTCTCTCCCCGTGTCTCTCTCCCCGTGTCTCTCTCTCTCCCCGTGTCTCTCTCTCTCCCCGTGTCTCTCTCTCTCCCCTTGACTCTCTCTCCCCGTGTCTCTCTCCCCGTGTCTCTCTCTCCCCGTGTCTCTCTCTCTCCCCGTGTCTCTCTCTCCCCTTGACTCTCTCTCTCCCCGTGTTTCTCTCTCTATCTCTCTCTCTCTGACACTCTCTCTCTCCTTGTCGCTCCCTGTCTCTCTCCCCGTGTCTCCCTCTCTCTCCCCGAGTCTCTCTCTCCCCATGTCTCTCTCTCCCCGTGTCTCTCTCTCCCCGTGTCTCTCTCTCCCCGTGTCTCTCTCTCCCCGTGTCCCTCTCTCCCCGTGTGTCTCTCTCTCCCCGTGTGTCTCTCTCTCCCCGTGTGTCTCTCTCTCCCCGTGTGTCTCTCTCTCCCCGTGTGTCTCTCTCTCCCCGTGTGTCTCTCTCTCCCCGTGTGTCTCTCTCTCCCCGTGTGTCTCTCTCTCCCCGTGTGTCTCTCTCTCCCCGTGTGTCTCTCTCTCCCCGTGTGTCTCTCTCTCCCAGTGAGTCTCTCTCTCTCCTCGTGTGTCTCTCTCTCCGCGTGTGTCTCTCTCTCCGCGTGTGTCTCTCTCTCCGCGTGTGTCTCTCTCTCCGCGTGTGTCTCTCTCTCCGCGTGTGCCTCTCTCTCCGCGTGTGTCTCTCTCTCCGCGTGTGTCTCTCTCTCCGCGTGTGTCTCTCTCTCCGCGTGTGTCTCTCTCTCCGCGTGTGTCTCTCTCTCCGCGTGTGTCTCTCTCTCCGCGTGTGTCTCTCTCTCTGCGTGTGTCTCTCTCTCCCCGTGTGTCTCTCTCTCTCCCCGTGGGTCTCTCTCTCTCCCCCGTGTCTCTCTGTCTCTCTTCCCGTGTCTCTCTCTCCCCCGTGTCGCTCTCTCCCCCTGTCTCTCTCCCCGTGTCTCTCTCTCCCCCGTGTCTCTCCCCGTGTCTCTCCCCCGTGTCTCTCTCTCCCCCGTGTCTCTCTCTCTCCCCGTGTCTCTCTCTCTCCCCGTGTCTCTCTCCCCGTGTTTCTCTCTCTATCTCTCTCTCTCTGACACTCTCTCTCTCCTTGTCTCTCCCTGTCTCTCTCTCCCCGTGCCTCTGTCTCTCTCCCCGTGTCTCCCTCTCTCTCCCCGTGTCTCTCTCTCCCCGTGTCTCTCTCTCTCCCCGTGTCTCTCTCTCTCCCCGTGTCTCTCTCTCTCCCCGTGTCTCTCTCTCTCCCCGTGTGTCTCTCTCTCCCCGTGTGTCTCTCTCTCTAGGTGTGTCTCTCTCCCCCTGTCTCTCTCCCCGTGTCTCTCTCTCTCCCCGTGTCTCTCTCTCTCCCCGTGTCTCTCTCTCTCCCCTTGACTCTCTCTCCCCTTGACTCTCTCTCTCCCCGTGACTCTCTCTCTCCCCTTGACTCTCTCTCTCCCCTTGACTCTCTCTCTCCCCGTGTCTCTCTCCCCGTGTCTCTTTCTCTCCCCGTGTCTCTTTCTCTCCCCGTGTCTCCCTCTGTCCCCGTGTTTCTCTTTCTACCTCTCTATCTCTCTCTCTCTGACACTCTCTCTCCCTGTCTCTCTCTCCCTGTGCCTCTGCCTCTCTCCCCGTGTCTCCCTCTCTCTCCCCGTTTCTCTCTCTCCCCGTGTCTCTCTCCCCGCGTCTCTCTCTCCCCGTGTGTCTCTCTCTCCCCGTGTCTCTTTCTCCCCCCGTGTCTCTTTCTCCCCCCGTGTCTCTTTCTCCCCCCGTGTCTCTTTCTCCCCCTTGTCTCTTTCTCCCCCCCGTGTCTCTTTCTCCCCCCGTGTCTCCCCCTCTCTTCCCGTGTCTCTCTCTTCCCGTGTCTCTCTCTCCCCGTGTCTCTCTCCCCGCGTCTCTCTCCCCGTGTGTCTCTCCCCGCGTCTCTCTCTCCCCGCGTCTCTCTCTCCCCGCGTCTCTCTCTCCCCGCGTCTCTCTCTCCCCGCGTCTCTCTCTCCCCGCGTCTCTCTCTCCCCGTGTCTCTCTCTCCCCGTGTCTCTCTCTCCCCGTGTCTCTCTCTCTCCCCGTGTGTCTCTCTACCCCCGTGTCTCTCTCTATCCCCTTGACTCTCTCTCCCTTTGACTCTCTCTCTTCCCTTGACTCTCTCTCTTCCCTTGACTCTCTCTCTCCCCTTGACTCTCTCTCCCTGTGTCTCTCTCTCTCCCCGTGTCTCTCTCTCTCCCCGTGTCTCTCTCTCTCCCCGTGTCTCTCTCTCTCCCCGTGTGTCTCTCTCTCCCCGTGTCTCTCTCTCTCCCCGTGTCTCTCTCTCTCCCCGTGTCTCTCTCTCTCCCCGTGTCTCTCTCTCTCCCCGTGTTTCTCTCTCTTTCTCTCTCTCCCTGTCTCTCCATGTCTCTCCATGTCTCTCCCCCCGTGTCTCCCTCTCTCTCCCCGAGTCTCTCTCTCCCCGTGTCTCTCTCTCCCCGTGTCTCTCTCTCCCCGTGTCTCTCTCTCCCCGTGTCTCTCTCTTCCCGTGTCTCTCTCTCCCCGTGTCTCTCTCTCCCCGTGTGTCTCTCTCTCCCCGTGTGTCTCTCTCTCCCCGTGTGTCTCTCTCTCCCCGTGTGTCTCTCTCTCCCCGTGTGTCTCTCTCTCCCCGTGTGTCTCTCTCTCCCCGTGAGTCTCTCTCTCCGCGTGTGTCTCTTTCTACCCGTGTGTCTCTCTTTCTCCCCGTGTGTCTCTCTCTCCCCCGTGTCTCTCTGTCTCTCTTCCCGTGTCTATCCCTCCCCGTGTCGCTCTCTCCCCCCGTGTGTCTCTCTATCCCCTTGACTCTCTCTCTCCCCTTGACTCTCTCTCTCCCCGTGTCTCTCTCTCTCCCCGTGTCTCCCTCTCTCCCCGTGTCTCTCTCTCTCCCCGTGTCTCTCTCTCTCTCCGTGTCTCTCTCTCTCTCCGTGTCTCTCTCTCTCCCCGTGTCTCTCTCTCTCCCCGTGTCTCTCTCTCTCCCCGTGTCTCTCTCTCCCCGTGTCTCGCTCTCTATCTCTCTCTCTCTGACACTCTCTCTCTCCTTGTCTCTCCCTGTCTCTCTCCCCGTGCCTCTGTCTCTCTCCCCGTGTCTCCCTCTCTCTCCCCGTGTCTCTCTCTCCCCGTGTGTCTCTCTCCCCGTGTGTCTCTCTCCCCGTGTGTCTCTCTCTCCCCGTGTGTCTCTCTCTCCCCGTGTGTCTCTCTCTCCCCGTGTGTCTCTCTCTCCCCGTGTGTCTCTCTCCCCCCGTGTGTCTCTCTCTCCCCGTGTGTCTCTCTCTCCCCGTGTGTCTCTCTCTCCCCGTGTGTCTCTCTCTCCCCGTGTGTCTCTATCCCCGTGTGTCTCTCTCTCCCCGTGTGTCTCTCTCTCCCCGTGTGTCTCTCTCTCCCCGTGTGTCTCTCTCCTCGTGTGTCTCTCTCCCCGTGTGTCTCTCTCTCCCCGTGTGTCTCTCTCTCTTTCCCGTGTCTCTCTCTCTCTCTCTTCCCGTGTCTCTCTCTCTTCCCATGTCTCTCTCTCTCTCTCTCTCCCCGTGTGTGTGTCTCTCTCTCCCCCCATGTCTCTCTCTCCCCGTGCACCTCTATCTCCCTCTCCACGTGTCCCCATGTTTCTCTCTCCCCGTGCCCCTCTATCTCCCTCTCCCCGTGTCTCTCTCATTCTCTCGCCCCGTGTCTCTCTCATTCTCTCTCCCCGTGTCTCTCTCATTCTCTCTCTCCGTGTCTCTCTCTCTCTCCCCCATGTGTCTCTCCCCCTGTGTGTGTCTCTCCCCCTGTGTGTGTCTCTGCCCCGTTTGTGTCTCTGCCCCGTTTGTGTCTCTGCCCCGTTTGTGTCTCTCCCCCTGTGTGTCTCTCTCCCCCTGTATGTGTCTCTCCCCCTGTATGTGTCTCTCCCCCTGTATGTGTCTCTCCCTCTGTATGTGTCTCTCCCTCTGTATGTGTCTCTCCCCCTGTGTGTCTCTCTCCTTGTGTGTGTCTCTCTCTTGATGTGTGTCTCTCCCCTTGTGTCTCTCTCTCTCCCCGCGTGTCTCTATCTCCCCGCGTGTCTCTCTCTCCCCGCCTGTCTCTCTCTCCCCCGTGTCTGTCTCTCTCTCCCCCGTGTCTGTCTCTCTCTCTCCCCGTGTGTGTGTCACTCTCTCCTCCATGTCTCTCTCTCCGTGTCTCTCTCCCTCTCTCCCCCCATGTCTCTCTCTCCCCGTGCCCCATGTCTCTCTCTCCCCGTGCCCCTCTATCTCCTTCTCCCCGTGTCTCTCTCATTCTCTCTCCCCGTGTCTCTCTCATTCTCTCTCCCCGTGTCTCTCTCATTCTCTCTCCCCGTATCTCTCTCTCCGCATGTCTCGCTCTCTTCCCCATGTGTCTCTCCCCCTGTGTGTGTCTCTCCCCCTGTGTGTGTCTCTCCCCCTGTGTGTGTCTCTCCCCCTGTGTGTGTGTCTCTCCCCCTGTGTGTGTCTCTCCCCCTGTGTGTGTCTCTCCCCCTGTGTGTGTCTCTCCCCTTGTGTGTGTGTCTCTCCCCTTGTGTGTGTGTCTCTCCCCTTGTGTGTGTGTCTCTCTCTCTCCCTGTGTGTGTCTCTCTCTCCCCCTGTGTGTGTGTCTCTCTCCCTCTGTGTGTATGTCTCTCTCCCTGTGTGTCTGTGTCTCTCCCCCTGTGTGTGCGTCTCTCTCTCCCTGTGTGTCTGTCTCTCTCTCCCTGAGTGTGTCCCACTCTCTCTCCCAGTATGTCTGTCTCTCTCCCTGTGTGTGTCTCTCTCTCTCTCTCCCTGTGTGTGTGTCTGTTTCTGTCTGTCTCTCACTCTCTCTCACACTGTCTCTCTCTCTCTCTCTCTCCGTGCCCCCCTCTCACCCCGTGTCTCTACCCCCATGCCTAGCCATCTCGCTCGCTCTCGCTCTCGCTCTCTCTCTCGCTCTCTCTCTCGCTCTCTCGTTCTCTCTCACTCTCTCTCTGTCGCTCTAACTGTGCGTGTCTCTCCCGGCGTGCCTCTCTCTCCTGGCGGGCGTCTCTCTCCCGGCGGGCCTCTCTCTCCAGGCGTGCCTCTCTCTCCCGGCGTGCCTCTCTCTCCCGGAGTGCCACGCTCCCCCCCCCCCGTGTCTCTCCCCCCCCCCCCCCCCCCGTGTCTCTCTCTCCCCCCGTGTCTCTCTCTCTCCCCGTCGCTCCCCCTGTATGTGTCGCTCCCCCTGTATGTGTCGCTCCCCCTGTATGTGTCGCTCCCCCTGTTGGTGTCGCTCCCCCTGTATGTGTCGCTCCCCCTGTGTGTGTCGCTCCCCCTGTGTGTGTCGCTCCCCCTGTGTGTGTCGCTCCCCCTGTGTGTGTCGCTCCCCCTGTGTGTGTCGCTCCCCCTGTGTGTGTCGCTCCCCCTGTGTGTGTTGCTCCCCCTGTGTGTGTCGCTCCCCCTGTGTGTGTCGCTCCCCCTGTGTGTGTCGCTCCCCCTGTGTGTGTCGCTCCCCCTGTGTGTGTCGCTCCCCCTGTGTGTGTCGCTCCCCCTGTGTGTGTCGCTCCCCCTGTGTGTGTCGCTCCCCCTGTGTGTGTCGCTCCCCCTGTGTGTGTCGCTCCCCCTGTGTGTGTCGCTCCCCCTGTGTGTGTCGCTCCCCCTGTGTGTGTCGCTCCCCCTGTGTGTGTCGCTCCCCCTGTGTGTGTCGCTCCCCCTGTGTGTGTCGCTCCCCCTGTGTGTGTCGCTCCCCCTGTGTGTGTCTCTCCCCGTGTGCCTCTCTCTCCCCGCGTGCTTCTCTCTCCCCGCGTGCCTCTCTCTCCCCGGTGTCTCTCTCTCTCTCTCTCCCCGTGTGTGTGTCTCTCTCTCCCCCATGTATCTCTCTCTCCGTGTCTCTCTCCCCCTCTCGCCCCCATGTCTCTCTCTCCCTGTGCCTCTCTATCTCCCTCTCCCCATGTCTCTCCCATTCTCTCTCCCCGTGTCTCTCCCATTCTCTCTCCCCGTGTCTCTCTCATTCTCTCTCCCCGTGTCTCTCTCATTCTCTCTCTCCGTGTCTCTCTCTCTCCCCATGTCTCTCTCTCTCTCCCCTATGTGTATCTCCCCCGTGTGTGTGTCTCCCCCTGTGTGTGTCTCTGCCCCGTGTGTGTCTCTCCCCGTTTGTGTCTCCCCCTCTGTGTGTGTCTCTCCCCCTGTATGTGTCTCTCCCCTTGTGTGTGTCTCTCCCCTTGTGTGTGTCTCTCCCCTTGTGTGTGTCTCTCCCCTTGTGTGTGTCTCTCCCCTTGTTTGTGTCGCTCCCCGCGTGTCTCTCCCTCCCCGTGTCTCTCCCTGTGTCTCTCCCCGTGTCTCTCTCTCATCCCGCGTCTCTCTCTCTCTCCCCCGTGTCTCTCTCTCTCTCCCCCGTGTCTCTCTCCCCCCCCCCCCCGTGTCTCTCTCTCTCTCCCCGTGTCTCTCTCTCCACGTGTCTCTCTCCCCACCCCCCGTGTCTCTCTCTCTCTCCCCGTGTCTCTCTCTCTCTCCCCTTGACTCTCTCTCTCCCCTTGACTCTCTCTCTCCCCGTGTCTCTCTCTCTCCCCGTGTCTCTCTCTCTCTCCCCGTGTCTCTTTCTCTCCCCGTGTCTCTCTCTCTCCCCGTGTCTCTCTCTCTCTCCCCGTGTCTCTCTCTCTCCCCGTGTCTCCCTCTCTCCCCGTGTCTCTCTCAACAAAGAACAAAGAAATGTACAGCACAGGAACAGGCCCTTCGGCCCTCCAAGCCCGTGCCGACCATACTGCCCGACTAAACTACAATCTTCTACACTTCCTGGGTCCGTATCCTTCTATTCCCATCCTATTCATATATTTGTCAAGATGCCCCTTAAATGTCCCTATCGTCCCTGCGTCCACTACCTCCTCCGGTAGCGAGTTCCAGGTACCCACTACCCTCTGCGTAAAAAACTTGCCTCGTACATCTACTCTAAACCTTGCCCCTCTCACCTTAAACCTATGCCCCCTAGTAATTGACCCCTCTACCCTGGGGAAAAGCCTCTGACTATCCACTCTGTCTATGCCCCTCATAATTTTGTATACCTCTATCAGGTCGCCCCTCAACCTCCTTCGTTCCAGTGAGAACAAACCGATTTTATTCAACCGCTCCTCATAGTTTATGCCCTCCATACCAGGCAACATTCTGGTAAATCTCTTCTGCACCCTCTCTAAAGCCTCCACATCCTTCTGGTAGTGTGGCGACCAGAATTGAACACTATACTCCAAGTGTGGCCTAACTAAGGTTCTATACAGCTGCAACATGACTTGCCAATTCTTATACTCAATGCCCCGGCCAATGAAGGCCAGCATGCCGTATGCCTTCTTGACTACCTTCTCCACCTGTGTTGCCCCTTTCAATGACCTGTGGACCTGTACTCCTAGATCTCTTTGACTTTCAATACTCTTGAGGGTTCTACCATTCACTGTATATTCCCTACCTGCATTAGACCTTCCAAAATGCATTACCTCACATTTGTCCGGATTAAACTCCATCTGCCATCTCTCCGCCCAAGTCTCCAGACAATCTAAATCCTGCTGTATCCTCAGACAGTCCTCATCGCTATCCGCAATTCCACCAACCTTTGTGTCGTCTGCAAACTTACTAATCAGACCAGTTACATTTTCCTCCAAATCATTTATATATACTACAAAGAGCAAAGGTCCCAGCACTGATCCCTGTGGAACACCACTGGTCACAGCCCTCCAATTAGAAAAGCATCCCTCTGCTACCCTCTGCCTTCTATGGCCTAGCCAGTTCTGTATCCACCTTGCCAGTTCACCCCTGATCCCGTGTGACTTCACCTTTTGTACTAGTCTACCATGAGGGACCTTGTCAAAGGCCTTACTGAAGTCCATATAGACAACATCTACTGCCCTACCTGCATCAATCATCTTAGTGACCTCCTCGAAAAACTCTATCAAGTTAGTGAGACACGACCTCCCCTTCACAAAACCGTGCTGCCTCTCACTAATACGTCCATTTGCTTCCAAATGGGAGTAGATCCTGTCTCTAAGAATTCTCTCCAGTAATTTCCCTACCACTGACGTAAGGCTCACCGGCCTGTAGTTCCCGGGATTATCCTTGCTACCCTTCTTAAACAGAGGAACAACATTGGCTATTCTCCAGTCCTCCGGGACATCCCCTGAAGACAGCGAGGATCCAAAGATTTCTGTCAAGGACTCAGCAATTTCCTCTCCAGCCTCCTTCAGTATTCTGGGGTAGATCCCATCAGGCCCTGGGGACTTATGTACCTTAATATTTTTTAAGACACCCAACACCTCGTCTTTTTGGATCACAATGTGACACAGGCTATCTACACCCCCTTCTCCAGACTCAACATCTACCAATTCCTTCTCTTTGGTGAATACTGATGCAAAGTATTCATTTAGTACCTCGCCCATTTCCTCTGGCTCCACACATAGATTCCCTTGCCTATCCTTCAGTGGGCCAACCCTTTCCCTGGCTACCCTCTTGCTTTTTATGTACGTGTAAAAAGCCTTGGGATTTTCCTTAACCCTATTTGCTAATGACTTTTCGTGACCCCTTCTAGCCCTCCTGACTCCTTGCTTAAGTTCCTTCCTACTTTCTTTATATGCCACACAGGCTTCGTCTGTTCCCAGCCTTTTAGCCCTGACAAATGCCTCCTTTTTCTTTTTGACGAGGCCTACAATATCACTCGTCATCCAAGGTTCCCGAAAATTGCCGTATTTATCTTTCTTCCTCACAGGAACATGCCGGTCCTGTATTCCTTTCAACTGACACTTGAAAGCCTCCCACATGTCAGATGTTGATTTGCCCTCAAACATCCGCCCCAATCCATGTTCTTCAGTTCCCGCCTAATATTGTTATAATTAGCCTTCCCCCAATTTAGCACATTCATCCTCGGACCACTCTTATCCTTGTCCACCAGTACTTTAAAACTTACTGAATTGTGGTCACTGTTACCGAAATGCTCCCCTACTGAAACATCTACCACCTGGCCGGGCTCATTCCCCAATACCAGGTCCAGTACCGCCCCTTCCCTAGTTGGACTGTTTACATATTGTTTTAAGAAGCCCTCCTGGATGCTCCTTACAAACTCCGCCCCGTCTAAGCCCCTGGCACTAAGTGAGTCCCAGTCAATATTGGGGAAGTTGAAGTCTCCCATCACCACAACCCTGTTGTTTTTACTCTTTTCCAAAATCTGTCTACCTATCTGCTCCTCTATCTCCCGCTGGCTGTTGGGAGGCCTGTAGTATACCCCCAACATTGTGACTGCACCCTTCTTATTCCTGATCTCTACCCATATAGCCTCACTGCCCTCTGAGGTGTCCTCTCGCAGTATAGCTGTGATATTCTCCCGAACAAGTAGCGCAACTCCACCTCCCCTTTTACATCCCCCTCTATCCCGCCTGAAACATCTAAATCCTGGAACGTTTAGCTGCCAATCCTGCCCTTCCCTCAACCAGGTCTCTGTAATGGCAACAACATCATAGTTCCAAGTAGTAATCCAAGCTCTAAGTTCATCTGCCTTACCCGTAATGCTCCTTGCATTAAAACATATGCACTTCAGGCCACCAGACCCGCTGTGTTCAGCAACTTCTCCCCGTCTGCTCTGCCTCAGAGACACACTGTCCCTATTCCCTAGTTCTCCCTCAATGCTCTCACCTTCTGACCTATTGCTCCCGTGCCCACCCCCCTGCCATACTAATTTAAACCCTCCCGTGTGACACTAGCAAACCTCGCGGCCAGGATATTTATGCCTCTCCGGTTTAGATGCAACCCGTCCTTCTTATACAGGTCACACCTGCCCCGGAAGAGCTCCCAGTGGTCCAGATAATGGAAACCCTCCCTCCTACACCAGCTGTTTAGCCACGTGTTTATCTGCTCTATCTTCCTATTTCTAGCCTCACTGGCACGTGGCACAGGGAGTAATCCCGAGATTACAACCCTCGAGGTCCTGTCTTTTAACTTTCTGCCTAGCTCCCTGAACTCCTGCTGCAGGACCTCATGCCCCTTCCTGCCTATGTCGTTAGTACCAATATGTACAACGGCCTCTGCCTGTTTGCCCTCCCCCTTGAGGATTCCCTCTACCCGTTCGGAGACATCCTGGACCCTGGCACCAGGGAGGCAACATACCATCCTGGAGTCTCTTTCACGTCCACAGAAGCGCCTATCTGTGCCCCTGACTATAGAGTCCCCTATTACTATTACTCTTCTGCGCTTTGACCCTCCCTTCTGAACATCAGAGCCAGCCGTGGTGCCACTGCTCTGGCTGCTGCTGTTTTCCCCTGATAGGCTATCCCCCCCGACAGTATCCAAAGGGGTATATCTGTTCGAGAGGGGGACAACCACAGGGGATTCCTGCACTGACTGCCTGCCCTTTCTGGTGGTCACCCATTTCTCTGCCTGCACCTTGGGTGTGACCACATTTACATAACTGCGATCTATGATGCTTTCCGCCACCTGCATGCTCCTAAGTGCATCCAATTGCTGCTCCAACCGAACCATGCGGTCTGTGAGGAGCTCCAGTTGGGTGCACTTTCTGCAGATGAAGCCATCCGGGACGCTGGAAGCCTCCCGGACCTGCCACATCTCACAGTCAGAGCACAGCACCCCTCTAACTGACATTGCGTCAATTAATTAAAATTTGTCTTTTTTTTTTTAAATACTTTTTATAAAATTTCAAAGTTACTGTCAACTATCTGTTTCCTAGCACTAGATTTCTAATAGAAATGCGATAGCTAACTATAATACTCTCCGATCTCTGGCTTAGATATCCTCTAAATTATAATTAAGTTATTATGTTTAATTAGTTCCCAAATACTCAAATGTTTTTAAAATTTAGGTTAGAATCCCAACCAGCCACTCTGGCCACAGCTTTTCTGTGATGTCACTTTTTTTCCCCCCGACACACACAATTTGAAAAAAGGTATAAAAGTAAAAATAACTTACTTACCTTCTGAGTGTCTGAGATGTTCTCAGGTTCTCTCGCTGACAGAGACTGCTCCTCCACCTCCGATCCTTGACCTGCACAATGCTAATAATATAATAATATGGCACTTACCTTACACCAATGGGTCTTATTATTAGGTTAGAGGAGGAGGGCGGGTGGGAGACACTACACGTGTAATGTCTCGGGTTTCCTCTCCACCAGAATTTATTAGTTGGGGGGAGGGGGGGGGGGGGGGGGGGACTTCCCAGAGGTCCGCGGGTCAAACTTCCGGTTCCCGCCTTATATAAAAACAAATAAAACAGAAAAGAAGAACAGACACGGGACCAGGCAAGGCTTATTAAATTCACTACTCACCTCCCAGAAGGCCCCTGCGCACCGCTGCCGCCGAAATCCAAAGGGCTGCTCCTGTAAAGGTAAGGCTTTTAAATACACTACTCACCTCTAAGAAGGCCCCTGCGCACCGCTGCCGCCGAAATCCGAAGGGCTGCTCCTGTAAAGGTAAGGCTTTTAAATACACTACTCACCTCCCAGAAGGCCCCTGCGCACCGCTGCCGCCGAAATCCGAAGGGCTGCTCCTGTAAAGGCAAGGCTTTTTAAAGTAAGTACTCACCTCCCAGAAGGCCCCTGCGCACCGCTGCCGCCGAAATCCAAAGGGCTGCTCCTGTAAACGTAAGGCTTTTAAATTCACTACTCACCTCCAAGAAGGCCCCTGTGCACCGCTGCCGCCGAAATCCGAAGGGCTGCTCCTGTAAAGGCAAGGCTTTTTAAAGTAAGTACTCACCTCCCAGAAGGCCCCTGCGCACCGCTGCCGCCGAAATCCGAAGGGCTGCTCCTGTAAAGGTAAGGCTTTTTAATGTAAGTACTCACCTCCCAGAAGGCCCCTGCGCACCGCTGCCGCCGAAATCCCCGTGTCTCTCTCTCCCCGTGTCTCTCTCTCTCCCCATGCCTCTCTCTCCCCGTGTCTCTCTCACCCCGTGTCTCTCTCCCCGTGTGTCTCTCTCTCTTCCCGTGTGTCTCTCTCTCTCCCCGTGTGTCTCTCCCCCTGTTTGTGTCTCTCCCCCTATGTGTGTCTCTCCCCCTGTGTGTGTCTCTCCCCCTGTGTGTGTCTCTCCCCCTGTGTGTGTCTCTCCCCCTGTGTGTGTCTCTTCCCCCTGTGTGTGTCTCTCTCCCCGTGTCTCTCTCTCCCCGTGTCTCTCTCTCTCCCCATGTCTCTCTCTCCCCGTGTCTCTCTCTCCCCGTGTCTCTCTCTCCCCGTGTCTCTCTCTCTCCCCATGCCTCTCTCTCCCCGTGTCTCTCTCTCCCCGTGTCTCTCTCTCCCCGTGTCTCTCTCCCCGTGTCTCTCTCCCCGTGTCTCTCTCCCCGTGTGTCTCTCTCTCTTCCCGTGTGTCTCTCTCTCCGTGTGTCTCTCCCCCTGTTTGTGTCTCTCCCCCTGTGTGTGTCTCTCCCCCTGTGTGTGTCTCTCCCCCTGTGTGTGTCTCTCCCCCTGTGTGTGTCTCTCCCCCTGTGTGTGTCTCTCCCCCTGTGTGTGTCTCTCCCCCAGTGTGTGTCTCTCCCCCAATGTGTGTCTCTCCCCCAATGTGTGTCTCTCCCCCAGTGTTTGTCTCTCCCCCTGTGTGTGTCTCGTCCCCCGTGTGTGTCTCGCCCTCTGTGTGTGTCTCTCCCCTTGTGTGTGTCTCTCCCCTTGTGTGTGTCTCTCCCCTTGTGTGTGTCGCTACCCGCGTGTCTCTCTCCCCCCGTGTCTCTCTCTCCCCCCGTGTCTCTCTCTCCCCCCGTGTCTCTCTCTCCCCCCGTGTCTCTCTCTCCCCCCGTGTCTCTCTCTCCCCCCGTGTCTCTCTCTCCCCCCGTGTCTCTCTCTCCCCCCGTGTCTCTCTCTCCCCCCGTGTCTCTCTCTCCCCCGTGTCTCTCTCTCCCCCGTGTCTCTCTCTCCCCACGTGTCTCTCTCTCCCCCCGTGTCTCTCTCTATCCCCGTGTCTCTCTCTATCCCTGTGTCTCTCTCTCTCCCCGTGTCTCTCTCTCTCTCTGTGACTCTCTCTCGCCCCTTGACTCTCTCTCTCCCCGTGTCTCTCTCCCCGTGTCTCTCTCTCTCCCCGTGTCTCTTTCTCTCCCCGTGTCTCTCTCTCTCCCTGTGACTCTCTCTCGCCCCTTGACTCTCTCTCTCCCCGTGTCTCTCTCTCTCCCCGTGTCTCTCTCTCTCCCCATGCCTCTCTCTCCCCGTGTCTCTCTCTCCCCGTGTCTCTCTCCCCGTGTGTCTCTCTCTCTTCCCGTGTGTCTCTCTCTCTCCCCGTGTGTCTCTCCCCCTGTTTGTGTCTCTCCCCCTGTGTGTGTCTCTCCCCCTGTGTGTGTCTCTCCCCCTGTGTGTGTCTCTCCCCCTGTGTGTGTCTCTCCCCCTGTGTGTGTCTCTCTCCCCGTGTCTCTCTCTCTCCCCGTGTCTCTCTCTCCCCGTGTCTCTCTCTCCCCGTGTCTCTCTCTCCCCGTGTCTCTCTCTCCCCGTGTCTCTCTCTTCCCGTGTCTCTCTCTCTCCCCATGCCTCTCTCTCCCCGTGTCTCTCTCTCCCCGTGTCTCTCTCCCCGTGTCTCTCTCCCCGTGTGTCTCTCTCTCTTCCCGTGTGTCTCTCTCTCTCCCCCTGTTTGTGTCTCTCCCCCTGTTTGTGTCTCTCCCCCTGTGTGTGTCTCTCCCCCTGTGTGTGTCTCTCCCCCTGTGTGTGTCTCTCCCCCAGTGTGTGTCTCTCCCCCAATGTGTGTCTCTCCCCCAGTGTGTGTCCTCCCCCTGTGTGTGTCTCGTCCCCCGTGTGTCTCTCGTCCCCCGTGTGTCTCTCGCCCTCTGTGTGTGTCTCTCCCCTTGTGTGTGTCTCTCCCCTTGTGTGTGTCGCTACCCGCGTGTCTCTCTCTCCCCCCGTGTCTCTCTCTCCCCACGTGTCTCTCTCTCCCCCCGTGTCTTTCTCTATCCCCGTGTCTCTCTCTATCCCCGTGTCTCTCTCTCTCCCCGTGTCTCTCTCTCTCCCTGTGACTCTCTCTCGCCCCTTGACTCTCTCTCTCCCCGTGTCTCTCTCTCTCCCCGTGTCTCTCTCTCTCCCCGTGTTTCCCTCTCTCCCCGTGTCTCTTTCTCTCCCCGTGTCTCTCTCTCTCCCCATGTCTCCCTCTCACCCCGTGTTTCTCTCACTACCTCTCTATCTCTCTCTCTCTGACACTCTCTCTCTCCTTGTCTCTCCCTGTCTCTCTCTCCCCGTGCCTCTGTCTTTCTCCCCGTGTCTCCCTCTCTCTCCCCGTGTCTCCCTCTCTCTCCCCGTGTCTCTCTCTCCCCGTGTGTCTCTCTCTCCCCGTGTGTCTCTCTCTCCCCGTGTTTCTCTCTCTCCCCGTGTGTCTCTCTCTCCCCGTGTGTCTCTCTCTCCCCGTGTGTCTCTCTCTCCCCGTGTGTCTCTCTCTCCCCGTGTGTCTCTCTCTCCCCGTGTGTCTCTCTCTCCCCGTGTGTCTCTCTCTCCCCGTGTGTCTCTCTCTCCCCGTGTGTCTCTCTCTCCCCGTGTGTCTCTCTCTCCCCGTGTGCCTCTCTCTCACCGTGTGCCCCTCTCTCCCCGTGTGCCCCTCTCTCCCCGTGTGTCTCTCTCTCCCCGTGTGTCTCTCTCTCACCGTGTGCCCCTCTCTCTCACCGTGTGCCCCTCTCTCCCCCGTGTCTCTCTGTCTCTCTTCCCGTGTGTCTCTCTCTTCCCGTGTACCTCTCTCTTCCCGTATCTCTCTCTTTCCCCTTGTCTCTCTCTCTCTCTCTCTCTCCACCCCCATGTCTCTCTCTGTCCCCCGTGTCTCTCTCTCTCTCTCTCTCCCCGTGTGTGTGTCTCTCTCTCTCCCCCATGACTCTCTCTCCCCGTGCCTCTCTATCTCCCTCTCCACGTGTACCCATGTCTCTCTCTCCGCGTGCCCCTCTATCTCCCTCACCCCGTGTCTCTCTCATTCTCTCTTCCCCCCCATGTCTCTCTCATTCTCTCTCCCCGTGTCTTACTCATTCTCTCTCTCCGTGTCTCTCTCTCTCCCCATGTCTCTCTCTCTCTCCCCTATGTGTCTCTCCCCCTGTGTGTGTCTCTCCCCCTGTGTGTGTCTCTCCCCCTGTGTGTGTCTCTCCCCCTGTGTGTGTCTCTCCCCCTGTGTGTGTCTCTCCCCCTGTGTGTGTCTCTGCCCCGTGTGTGTCTCTGCCCCGTGTGTCTCTGCCCCGTGTGTCTCTGCCCCGTGTGTGTCTCTGCCCCGTGTGTGTCTCTGCCCCGTGTGTGTCTCTCCCCCTGTGTGCGCCTCTCCCCCTGTGTGCGTCTCTCCCCCTGTATGTGTGTCTCCCCCTGTATGTGTCTATCCCCCTGTTTGTGTCTCTCCCCCTGTGTGTGTCTCTCCCCCTGTGTGTGTCTCTCCCCTTGTGTGTGTCTCTCCCCTTGTGTGTGTCTCTCCCTTGTGTGTGTCTCTCCCCACGTGTCTCTCTCTCCCCGCGTGTCTCTCTCTCCCCCGTGTGTTTCTCTCCCCGTGTCTCTCTATCCCCGTGTCTCTCTCTCTCCCCGTGTCTCTTTCTCTCCCCGTGTCTCTCTCTCCCCGTGTCTCTCTCTCCCCCGTGTCTCTCTCTCCCCGTGTCTCTCTCTCCTCGTGTCTCTCTCTCCCCGTCTCTCTCTCTCCCCGTGTCTCTCTCTCCCCGTGTCTCTCTCTCCCCGTGTCTCTCTCCCCGTGTGTCTCTCTCTCTCCCCGTGTGTCTCTCTCTCTCCCCGTGTGTCTCTCCCCCTGTGTGTGTCTCTCCCCCTGTGTGTGTCTCTCCCCCTGTGTGTGTCTCTCCCCCCGTGTGTGTCTCGTCCCCCGTGTGTGTCTCGTCCCACGTTTGTGTCTCTCCCCCTGTGTGTGTCTCTCCCCTTGTGTGTGTCTCGTCCCACGTTTGTGTCTCTCCCTCTGTGTGTGTCTCTCCCCTTGTGTGTGTCTCTCCCCTTGTGTGTGTCACTCCCCTTGTGTGTGTCTCTCCCCTTGTGTGTGTCTCTCCCCTTGTGTGTGTCGCTCCCCGCGTGTCTCTCTCTCCCTGTGTCTCTCTCTCCCCCCGTGTCTCTCTCTCCCCCCGTGTCTCTCTCTCCCCCCGTGTCTCTCTCTCCCCCCGTGTCTCTCTCTCCCCCCGTGTCTCTCTCTCCCCCCGTGTCTCTCTCTCCCCCCCGTGTCTCTCTCTCTCCCCCCCGTGTCTCTCTCTCTCCCCGTGTCTCTCTCTCTCCCCGTGTCTCTCTCTCTCCCCGTGTCTCTCTCTCTCCCTGTGACTCTCTCTCGCCCCTTGACTCTCTCTCTCCCCGTGTCTCTCTCTCTCCCCGTGTCTCTCTCTCTCCCCGTGTCTCTTTCTCTCCCCGTGTCTCTCTCTCTCCCCATGTCTCCCTCTCACCCCGTGTTTCTCTCACTACCTCTCTATCTCTCTCTCTCTGACACTCTCTCTCTCCTTGTGCTCCCTGTCTCTCTCTCCCCGTGCCTCTGTCTCTCTCCCCGTGTCTCCCTCTCTCTCCCCGTGTCTCTCTCTCCCCGTGTGTCTCTCACTCCCCGTGTGTCTCTCTCTCCCCGTGTGTCTCTCTCTCCCCGTGTGTCTCTCTCTCCCCGTGTGTCTCTCTCTCCCCGTGTGTGTCTCTCTCTCCCCGTGTGTGTCTCTCTCTCCCAGTGTGTGTCTCTCTCTCCCCGTGTGTCTCTCCCTCCCCGTGTGTCTCTCTCTCCCCGTGTGTCTCTCTCTCCCCGTGTGTCTCTCTCTCTCTCCCCGTGTGTCTCTCTCTCCCCGTGTGTCTCTCTCTCCCCGTGTGTCTCTCTCTCCCCGTGTGTCTCTCTCTCCCCGTGTGTCTCTCTCTCCCCGTGTGTCTCTCTCTCCCCGTGTGCCCCTCTCTCCCCGTGTGCCCCTCTTTCCCCGTGTGTCTCTCTCTCCCCGTGTGTCTCTCTCTCACTGTGTGCCCCTCTCTCTAACCGTGTGCCCCTCTCTCTCCCCCGTGTCTCTCTGTCTCTCTTCCCGTGTGTCTCTCTCTCCCCGTGTGTCTCTCTCTCCCCGTGTGTCTCTCTCTCCCCGTGTGTCTCTCTCTCCCCGTGTGTCTCTCTCTCCCCGTGTGTCTCTCTCTCCCCGTGTGTCTCTCTCTCCCCGTGTGTCTCTCTCTCCCCGTGTGTCTCTCTCTCCCCGTGTGTCTCTCTCTCCCCGTGTGTCTCTCTCTCCCCGTGTGTCTCTCTCTCCCCGTGTGTCTCTCTCTCCCCGTGTGTCTCTCTCTCCCCGTGTGTCTCTCTCTCCCCGTGTGTCTCTCTCTCCCCGTGTGTCTCTCTCTCCCCGTGTGTCTCTCTCTCCCCGTGTGTCTCTCTCTCCCCGTGTGTCTCTCTCTCCCCGGATTGTCTCTCTCTCCCCGTGTGTCTCTCTCTCCCCGTGTGTCTCTCTCTCCCCGTGTGTCTCTCTCTCCCCGTGTGTCTCTCTCTCCCCGTGTGTCTCTCTCTCCCCGTATGTCTCTCTCCTCGTGTGTCTCTCTCTTTTTCCCGTGTCTCTCTCTCTTCCCGTGTCTCTCTCTCTTCCCGTATCTCTCTCTTCCTCCTTGTCTCTCTCTCTCTTCCGTGTCTCTCTCTCTCTCTCTCCACCCCCCATGTCTCTCTCTCTCCCCCGTGTCTGTCTCTCTCTCTCCCCGTGTGTGTGTCTCTCTCTCCCCCCCATGTCTCTCTCTCCCCGTGCACCTCTATCTCCCTCTCCCTGTGTCTCTCTCATTCTCTCGCCCCGTGTCTCTCTCATTCTCTCGCCCCGTGTCTCTCTCATTCTCTCTCCCCGTGTCTCTCTCATTCTCTCTCTCCGTGTCTCTCTCTCCCCATGTCTCTCTCTCTCTCCCCCATGTGTCTCTCCCCCTGTGTGTGTCTCTCCCCCTGTGTGTGTCTCTGCCCCGTTTGTGTCTCTCCCCCTGTATGTGTCTCTCCCTCTGTATGTGTCTCTCCCCCTGTGTGTCTCTCTCCTTGTGTGTGTCTCTCTCTTTATGTGTGTCTCTCCCCTTGTGTCTCTCTCTCTCCCCGCGTATCTCTCTCTCCCCGCGTGTCTCTCTCTCCCCGCGTGTCTCTCTCTCCCCGCGTGTCTCTCTCTCCCCGCGTGTCTCTCTCTCCCCGCGTGTCTCTCTCTCCCCGCCTGTCTCTCTCTCCCCCGTGTCTGTCTCTCTCTCCCCCGTGTCTGTCTCTCTCTCCCCCGTGTCTGTCTCTCTCTCTCCCCGTGTGTGTGTCTCTCTCTCCGTGTCTCTCTCCCTCTCTCCCCCCATGTCTCTCTCTCCCCGTGCCCCATGTCTCTCTCTCCCCGTGCCCCTCTATCTCCTTCTCCCCGTGTCTTACTCATTCTCTCTCTCCGTGTCTCTCTCTCTACTCATGTCTATCGCTCTCTCCCCCATGTGTCTCTCCCCCTGTGTGTGTCTCTCCCCCTGTGTGTGTCTCTCCCCCTGTGTGTGTCTCTCCCCCTGTGTGTGTCTCTCCCCCTGTGTGTGTCTCTCCCCCTGTGTGTGTCTTTCCCCCTGTGTGTGTCTCTCCCCTTGTGTGTGTGTCTCTCTCTCTCCCTGTGTGTGTCTCTCTCTCCCCCTGTGTGTGTGTCTCTCACCCTCTGTGTGTTTGCCTCTCTCCGTGTGTGTCTGTGTCTCTCCCCCTGTGTGTGCGTCTCTCTCTCTCCCTGTGTGTCTGTCTCTCTCTCCCTGTGTGTGTCCCACTCTCTCTCCCAGTATGTCTGTCTCTCTCCCTGTGTGTGTCTCTCTCTCTCTCCCTGTGTGTGTGTCTGTTTCTGTCTGTCTCTCACTCTCTCTCACACTGTCTCTCTCTCTCTCTCTCTCTCTCCGTGCCCCCCTCTCACCCCGTGTCTCTACCCCCATGCCTAGCCATCTCGCTCGCTCTCGCTCTCTCTCTCTCTCGCTCGCTCTCTCGCTCTCTCTCTCGCTCTCTCTCTCGCTCTCTCGTTCTCTCTCACTCTCTCTCTGTCGCTCTAACTGTGCGTGTCTCTCCCGGCGTGCCTCTCTCTCCCGGCGGGCCTCTCTCTCCCGGCGGGCCTCTCTCTCCCGGCGGGCCTCTCTCTCCCGGCGGGCCTCTCTCTCCCGGCGGGCCTCTCTCTCCCGGCGGGCCTCTCTCTCCCGGCGGGCCTCTCTCTCCCGGAGTGCCACGCTCCCCCCCCCCCCCCGTGTCTCTTCCCCCCCCCCCCCGTGTCTCTCTCTCCCCCCGTGTCTCTCTCTCCCCCCGTGTCTCTCTCTCTCCCCGTCGCTCCCCCTGTATGTGTCGCTCCCCCTGTATGTGTCGCTCCCCCTGTGTGTGTCGCTCCCCCTGTGTGTGTCGCTCCCCCTGTGTGTGTCGCTCCCCCTGTGTGTGTCGCTCCCCCTGTGTGTGTCGCTCCCCCTGTGTGTGTCGCTCCCCCTGTGTGTGTCGCTCCCCCTGTGTGTGTCGCTCCCCCTGTGTGTGTCGCTCCCCCTGTGTGTGTCGCTCCCCCTGTGTGTGTCGCTCCCCCTGTGTGTGTCGCTCCCCCTGTGTGTGTCGCTCCCCCTGTGTGTGTCGCTCCCCCTGTGTGTGTCGCTCCCCCTGTGTGTGTCGCTCCCCCTGTGTGTGTCGCTCCCCCTGTGTGTGTCGCTCCCCCTGTGTGTGTCGCTCCCCCTGTGTGTGTCGCTCCCCCTGTGTGTGTCGCTCCCCCTGTGTGTGTCGCTCCCCCTGTGTTTGTCGCTCCCCCTGTGTGTGTCGCTCCCCCTGTGTGTGTCGCTCCCCCTGTGTGTGTGTCGCTCCCCCTGTGTGTGTCGCTCCCCCTGTGTGTGTCGCTCCCCCTGTGTGTGTCGCTCCCCCTGTGTGTGTCGCTCCCCCTGTGTGTGTCGCTCCCCCTGTGTGTGTCGCTCCCCCTGTGTGTGTCTCTCCCCCTGTGTGTGTCTCTCCCCCTGTGTGTGTCTCTCCCCCTGTGTGTGTCTCTCCCCCTGTGTGTGTCTCTCCCCCTGTGTGTGTCTCTCCCCCTGTGTGTGTCTCTCCCCCTGTGTGTGTCTCTCCCCCGTGTGTGTCTCTCCCCCGTGTGTGTCTCTCCCCCGTGTGTGTCTCTCCCCCTGTGTGTGTCTCTCCCCGTGTGCCTCTCTCTCCCCGCGTGCCTCTCTCTCCCCGCGTGTCTCTCTCTCCCCGCGTGTCTCTCTCTCCCCGCGTGTCTCTCTCTCCCCCGTGTCTCTCTCTCCCCCGTGTCTCTCTCTCTCCCCGGTGTCTCTCTCTCACCCCGTGTCTCTCTCTCTCTCTCCCCGTGTCTCTCTCTCCCCTTGACTCTCTCTCTTCCCGTGTCTCTCTCTCCCCCGTGTCTCTCTCCCTGTGTCTCTCTCTATCCCCGTCTCTCTCTCTCTATCCCCGTGTTTCTCTCTCTACCTCTCTATCTCTCTCTCTCTCTGACACTCACTCTCTCCTTCTCTTTCCCTGTCTCTCTCTCCCCGTGCCTCTGTCTCTCTCCCCATGTCTCCCTCTCTCTCCCTCTCCCCGTGTCTCTCTCTCCCCCCTTGTGTCTCACTCCCCCCGTGTCTCTCTCTCCCCATGTCTCTCTCTCCCCGTGTCTCTCTCTCCCCGTGGCTCTCTCTCCCCGTGTCTCTCTCTCCCCGTGTCTCTCTCTCCCCGTGTTTCTCTCTCCCCGTGTCTCTCTCTCCCCGTGTCCCTCTCTCCCCGTGCCTCTCTCTCCCCGTGTCTCTCTCTTTCAGCTTGTCTCTCTCTCTTCCCGTATCTCTCTCTTTCCCCTTGTCTCTCTCTCTCTTCCGTGTCTCTCTCTCTCTCCACCCCCGTGTCTCTCTCTCTCTCCCCCGTGTCTCTCTCTCTCTCCCCGTGTGTGTGTCTCTCTCTCCCCCATGTATCTCTCTCTCCGTGTCTCTCTCCCCCTCTCGCCCCCATGTCTCTCTCTCCCTGTGCCCCTCTATCTCCCTCTCCCCATGTCTCTCCCATTCTCTCTCCCCGTGTCTCTCCCATTCTCTCTCCCCGTGTCTCTCTCATTCTCTCTCCCCGTGTCTCTCTCATTCTCTCTCTCCGTGTCTCTCTCTCTCCCCATGTCTCTCTCTCTCTCCCCTATGTGTATCTCCCCCATGTGTGTGTGTCTCCCCCTGTGTGTGTCTCTGCCCTGTGTGTGTCTCTCCCCCGTTTGTGTCTCTCCCTCTGTGTGTGTCTCTCCCTCTGTGTGTGTCTCTCCCCCTGTATGTGTCTCTCCCCTTGTGTGTGTCTCTCCCCTTGTGTGTGTCACTCCCCGCGTGTCTCTCTCTCCCCGTGTCTCTCCCCGTGTCTCTCTCTCATCCCGTGTCTCTCTCTCTCTCCCCGTGTCTCTCTCTCCACGTGTCTCTCTCCCCCCGTGTCTCTCTCTCTCTCTCCCCGTGTCTCTCTCTCTCTCTCCCCTTGACTCTCTCTCTCCCCTTGACTCTCTCTCTCCCCGTGTCTCTCTCTCTCCCCGTGTCTCTTTCTCTCCCCGTGTATCTCTCTCTCGCCCCGTGTCTCTCTCTCTCCCGTGTCTCTCTCTCTCCCCGTGTCTCCCTCTCTCCCCGTGTTTCTCTCACTACCTCTCTATCTCTCTCTCTCTGACACTCTCTCTCTCCTTGTCTCTCCCTGTCTCTCTCTCCCCGTGCCTCTGTCTCTCTCCCCGTGTCTCTCTCTCCCCGTGTCTCTCTCTCCCCGTGTCTCTCTCTCTCCCCGTGTCTCTCTCTCCCCGTGTCTCTCTCTCCCCGTGTCTCTCCCCGTGTCTCTCCCCGTGTCTCTCTCTCCCCGTGTCTCTCTCTCCCCGTGTCTCTCTCTCCCCGTGTCTCTCTCTCCCCGTGTCTCTCTCTCCCCGTGTCTCTTTCTCCCCGTGTCTCTCTCCCCGTGTCTCTCTCCCCGTGTGTCTCTCTCTCTCCCCATGTGTCTCTCCCCCTGTTTGTGTCTCTCCCCCTGTGTGTGTCTCTCCCCCTGTGTGTGTCTCTCCCCCTGTGTGTGTCTCTCCCCCTGTGTGTGTGTCTCCCCCTGTGTGTGTCTCTCCCACAGTGTGTGTCTCTCCCCCTGTGTGTGTCTCGTCCCCCGTGTGTGTCTCGTCCCCCGTGTGTGTCTCGTCCCCCGTTTGTGTCTCGTCCCTCTGTGTGTGTCTCTCCCCTTGTGTGTGTCTCTCCTTGTGTGTGTCTCTCCCCTTGTGTGTGTCTCTCCCCTTGTGTGTGTCTCTCCCCTTGTGTGTGTCGCTCCCCGCGTGTCTCTCTCCCCCCGTGTCTCTCTCTCCCCCCGTGTCTCTCTCTCCCCCCGTGTCTCTCTCTCCCCCCGTGTCTCTCTCTCCCCCCGTGTCTCTCTCTCCCCACGTGTCTCTCTCTCCCCCGTGTCTCTCTCTATCCCCGTGTCTCTCTCTCTCCCCGTGTCTCTCTCTCTCTCCCCGTGTCTCTCTCTCCCCGTGTGTCTCTCACTCCCCGTGTGTCTCTCTCTCCCCGTGTGTCTCTCTCTCCCCGTGTGTCTCTCTCTCCCCGTGTGTCTCTCTCTCCCCGTGTGTCTCTCTCTCCCCATGTGTCTCTCTCTCCCCGTGTGTCTCTCTCTCCCCGTGTGTCTCTCTCTCCCCGTGTGTCTCTCTCTCCCCGTGTGTCTCTCTCTCCCCGTGTGTCTCTCTCTCCCCGCGTGTCTCTCTCTCACCGTGCCTCTGTCTCTCTCCCCGTGCCTCTGTCTCTCTCCCCGTGCCTCTGTCTCTCTCCCCGTGTCTCCCTCTCTCTCCCCGTGTCTCCCTTTCTCTCCCCGTGTCTCCCTCTCTCTCCCCGTGTCTCTCTCTCCCCGTGTGTCTCTCACTCCCCGTGTGTCTCTCTCTCCCCGTGTGTCTCTCTCTCCCCGTGTGTCTCTCTCTCCCCGTGTGTCTCTCTCTCCCCGTGTGTCTCTCTCTCCCCGTGTGTCTCTCTCTCCCCGTGTGTCTCTCTCTCCACGTGTGTCTCTCTCTCCCCGTGTGTCTCTCTCTCCCCGTGTGTCTCTCTCTCCCCGTGTGTCTCTCTCTCCCCGTGTGTCTCTCTCTCCCCGTGTGTCTCTCTCTCCCCGTGTGTCTCTCTCTCCCCGTGTGTCTCTCTCTCCCCTTGTGTCTCTCTCTCCCCCCGTGTGTCTCTCTCTCCCCCCGTGTGTCTCTCTCTCCCCCCGTGAGTCTCTCTCTCCCCGTGTGTCTCTCTCTCCCCGTGTGTCTCTCTCTCCCCGTGTGCCCCTCTCTCCCCGTGTGCCCCTCTCTCCCCGTGTGCCCCTCTCTCCCCGTGTGCCCCTCTCTCCCCGTGTGCCTCTCTCTCCCCGTGTGTCTCTCTCTCACCGTGTGCCCCTCTCTCTCACCGTGTGCCCCTCTCTCCCCGTGTGCCCCTCTCTCCCCGTGTGCCTCTCTCTCCCCGTGTGTCTCTCTCTCACCGTGTGCCCCTCTCTCTCACCGTGTGCCCCTCTCTCTCCCCCGTGTCTCTCTGTCTCTCTTCCCGTGTGTCTCTCTCTTCCCGTGTCCCTCTCTCTTCCCGTATCTCTCTCTTTCCCCTTGTCTCTCTGTCCCCCGTGTCTCTCTCTCTCTCTCTCCCCGTGTGTGTGTCTCTCTCTCCCCCCCATGTCCCTCTCTCCGCGTGCCCCTCCATCTCCCTCACCCCGTGTCTCTCTCATTCTCTCTTCCCCCCCATGTCTCTCTCATTCTCTCTCCCCGTGTCTTACTCATTCTCTCTCTCCATGTCTCTCTCTCTCCCCATGTCTCTCTCTCTCTCCCCCATGTGTCTCTCCCCCTGTGTGTGTCTCCCCCTGTGTGTGTCTCTCCCCCTGTGTGTGTCTCTCCCCCTGTGTGTGTCTCTCCCCCTGTATGTGTCTCTCCCCCTGTATGTGTCTCTCCCCCTGTGTGTGTCTCTGCCCCGTGTGTCTCTCTGCCCCGTGTGTGTCTCTGCCCCGTGTGTGTCTCTCCCCCTGTGTGTGTCTCTCCGCCTGTGTGTGTCTCTCCCCCTGTGTGTGTCTCTCCCCCTGTGTGTGTCTCTCCCCCTGTGTGTGTCTCTCCCCCTGTATGTGTCTCTCCCCCTGTATGTGTCTCTCCCCCTGTGTGTGTCTCTCCCCCTGTGTGTGTCTCTCCCCCTGTGTGTGTCTCTCCTCCTGTGTGTGTCTCTGCCCCGTGTGTGTCTCTGCCCCGTGTGTGTCTCTGCCCCGTGTGTGTCTCTGCCCCGTGTGTGTCTCTGCCCCGTGTGTGTCTCTCCCCCTGTGTGTGTCTCTCCGCCTGTGTGTGTCTCTCCCCCTGTGTGTGTCTCTCCCCCTGTGTGTGTCTCTCCCCCTGTATGTGTCTCTCCCCCTGTATGTGTCTCTCCCCCTGTGTGTGTCTCTCCCCCTGTGTGTGTCTCTCCCCTTGTGTGTGTCTCTCCCCTTGTGTGTCTCTCTCCCCTTGTGTGTGTCTCTCCCCTTGTGTGTGTCTCTCCCCACGTGTCTCTCTCTCCCCGCGTGTCTCTCCCCCGTGTGTTTCTCTCCCCGTCTCTCCCTCTCCCCGTGTCTCTCTCTCTCCCCGTGTCTCTTTCTCTCCCCGTGTCTCTCTCTCCCCCGTGTCTCTCTCTCCCCCCGTATCTCTCTCTCCCCCCGTGTCTCTCTCTCCCCCCATGTCTCTCTCTCCCCCCGTGTCTCTCTCCCCCCCCGTGTCTCTCTCTCCCCCCGTGTCTCTCTCTCCCCCCGTGTCTCTCTCTCCCCCCCGTGTCTCTCTCTCCCCCCCGTGTCTCTCTCTCCCCCCGTGTCTCTCTCTCCCCCCGTGTCTCTCTCTCCCCCCGTGTCTCTCTCTCCCCCCGTGTCTCTCTCTCCCCCCGTGTCTCTCTCTCCCCCCGTGTCTCTCTCTCCCCCCGTGTCTCTCTCCCCCCGTGTCTCTCTCCCCCCGTGTCTCTCTCCCCCCGTGTCTCTCTCCCCCCGTGTCTCTCTCCCCCCGTGTCTCTCTCCCCCCGTGTCTCTCTCCCCCCGTGTCTCTCTATCCCCGTGTCTCTCTATCCCCGTGTCTCTCTATCCCCTTGTCTCTCTCTCCCCGTGTCTCTCTCTCCCCGTGTCTCTCTCTTCCCGTGTCTCTCTCTCTCCCCGTGTGTCTCTCTCTCCCCGTGTCTCTCTGCCTCCCCGTGTGTCTCTGCCTCCCCGTGTGTCTCTCTCTCCCCGTGTGTCTCTCTCTCCCCGTGTGTCTCTCTCTCTCCCCGTGTGTCTCTCTCTCTCCCCGTGTGTGTCTCTCCCCGTGTGTGTGTCTCTCCCCGTGTGTGTCTCTCTCCCCGTGTGTCTCTCTCTCCCCGTGTGTCTCTCTCTCCCCGTGTGTCTCTCACTCCCGTGTGTCTCTCACTCCCGTGTGTCTCTCACTCCCGTGTGTCTCTCTCTCCCCGTGTGTCTCTCTCTCCCCGTGTGTCTCTCTCTCCCCGTGTGTCTCACTCTCCCCGTGTGTGTCTCTCTCTCCCCGTGTGTCTCTCTCTCCCCCCGTGTCTCTCTCTCCCCCGTGTGTCTCTCTCTCCCCGTGTGTCTCTCTCTCCCCGTGTGTCTCTCTCTCCCCGTGTGTCTCTCTCTCCCCGTGTGTCTCTCTCTCCCCGTGAGTCTCTCACTCCCGTGTGTCTCTCACTCCCGTGTGTCTCTCACTCCCGTGTGTCTCTCTCTCCCCGTGTGTCTCTCTCTCCCCGTGTGTCTCTCTCTCCCCGTGTGTCTCACTCTCCCCGTGTGTGTCTCTCTCTCCCCGTGTGTCTCTCTCTCCCCCCGTGTCTCTCTCTCCCCCGTGTGTCTCTCTCTCCCCGTGTGTCTCTCTCTCCCCGTGTGTCTCTCTCTCCCCGTGTGTCTCTCTCTCCCCGTGTGTCTCTCTCTCCCCGTGTGTCTCTCTCTCCCCGTGTGTCTCTCTCTCCCCGTGTCTCTCTCTCCCCGTGTGTCTCTCTCTCCCCGTGTGTCTCTCTCTCCCCGTGTGTCTCTCTCTCCCCGTGTGTCTCTCTCTCCCCGTGTGTCTCTCTCTCCCCGTGTGTCTCTCTCTCCCCGTGTGTCTCTCTCTCCCCGCGTGTCTCTCTCTCTCCCCAGTGACTCTCTCTCCATCCGGTGTCTCTCTCTCTCCCCCCGTGTCTCTCTCTCTCCCCCCGTGTCTCTCTCTCTCCCCCGTGTCTCTCTCTCTCTCTCTCCCCGTGTGTGTGTCTCTCTCTCCCCATGTATCTCTCTCTCCGTGTCTCTCTCCCCCTCTCGCCCTCATGTCTCTCTCTCCCTGTGCCCCTCTATCTCCCTCTCCCCATGTCTCTCCCATTCTCTCTCCCCGTGTCTCTCCCATTCTCTCTCCCCGTGTCTCCCACATTCTTTCTCCCCGTGTCTCTCTCATTCTCTCTCTCTGTGTCTCTCTCTCCCCATGTCTCTCTCTCTCCCCTATGTGTATCTCCCCCATGTGTGTGTGTCTCCCCCTGTGTGTGTCTCTGCCCCGTGTGTGTCTCTCCCCCGTTTGTGTCTCTCCCTCTGTGTGTGTCTCTCCCCGTGTATGTGTCTCTCCCCTTGTGTGTGTCTCTCCCCTTGTGTGTGTCTCTCCCCTTGTGTGTGTCTCTCCCCTTGTGTGTGTCGCTCCCGCGTGTCTCTCTCTCCCCGTGTCTCTCCCCGTGTCTCTCTCTCTCTCCCCCGTGTCTCCCTCTCTCTCCCCCGTGTCTCTCTCTCCACGTGTCTCTCTCCCCCCCGTGTCTCTCTCTCTCTCTCCCCGTGTCTCTCTCTCTCCCCTTGACTCTCTCTCTCCCCTTGACTCTCTCTCTCCCCTTGACTCTCTCTCTCCCCTTGACTCTCTCTCTCCCCTTGACTCTCTCTCTCCCCGTGTCTCTCTCTCTCCCCGTGTCTCCTTCTCCCCCCATGTCTCTCTCTCTCCCCGTGTCTCTCTCTCTCCCCATGTCTCCCTCTCACCCCGTGTTTCTCTCACTACCTCTCTATCTCTCTCTCTCTGACACTCCCTCTCTCCTTGTCTCTCCCTGTCTCTCTCTCCCCGTGTGTGTCTCTGCCCCGTGTGTGTCTCTGCCCCGTGTGTGTCTCTGCCCCGTGTGTGTCTCTGCCCCGTGTGTGTCTCTGCTCCGTGTGTGTCTCTGCCCCGTGTGTGTCTCTGCCCCGTGTGTGTCTCTGCCCCGTGTGTGTCTCTGCCACGTGTGTGTCTCTGCCCCGTGTTGTCTCTCCCCCTGTGTGTGTCTCTCCCCCTGTATGTGTCTCTCCCCCTGTATGTGTCTCTCCCCCTGTGTGTGTCTCTCCCCCTGTGTGTGTCTCTCCCCCTGTGTGTGTCTCTCCCCTTGTGTGTGTCTCTCCCCACGTGTCTCTCTCTCCCCGCGTGTCTCTCTCTCCCGTGTGTTTCTCTCCCCGTGTCTCTCTATCCCCTTGTCTCTCTCTCTCCCCGTGTCTCTTTCTCTCCCCGTGTCTCTCTCTCCCCCCGTGTCTCTCTCTCCCCCCGTGTCTCTCTCTCTCCCCCCGTGTCTCTCTCTCCCCCCGTGTCTCTCTCTCTCCCCGTGTCTCTCTCTCCCCGTGTCTCTCTCTCCCCCCGTGTGTCTCTCTCCCCGTGTGTCTCTCTCTCTCCCCGTGTCTCTCTCTCTCCCCGTGTCTCTCTCTCTCCCCGTGTCTCTCTCTCCCCGTGTGTCTCTCTCTCCCCGTGTGTCTCTCTCTCCCCGTGTGTCTCTCTCTCCCCATGTGTCTCTCTCTCCCCGTGTGTCTCTCTCTCCCCGTGTGTCTCTCTCTCCCCGTGTGTCTCTCTCCTCCCGTGTGTCTCTCTCTCCGCGTGTCTCTCTCTCTCCCCATGTCTCCCACTCACCCCGTGTTTCTCTCACTACCTCTCTATCTCTCTCTCTCTGACACTCCCTCTCTCCTTGTCTCTCCCTGTCTCTCTCTCCCCGTGTGTGTCTCTGCCCCGTGTGTGTCTCTGCCCCGTGTGTGTCTCTGCCCCGTGTGTGTCTCTGCCCCGTGTGTGTCTCTGCCCCGTGTGTGTCTCTGCCCCGTGTGTGTCTCTGCCCCGTGTGTGTCTCTGCCCCGTGTGTGTCTCTGCCCCGTGTGTGTCTCTGCCCCGTGTGTGTCTCTGCCACGTGTGTGTCTCTGCCCCGTGTTGTCTCTCCCCCTGTGTGTGTCTCTCCCCCTGTATGTGTCTCTCCCCCTGTATGTGTCTCTCCCCCTGTGTGTGTCTCTCCCCCTGTGTGTGTCTCTCCCCCTGTGTGTGTCTCTCCCCTTGTGTGTGTCTCTCCCCACGTGTCTCTCTCTCCCCGCGTGTCTCTCTCTCCCGTGTGTTTCTCTCCCCGTGTCTCTCTATCCCCTTGTCTCTCTCTCTCCCCGTGTCTCTTTCTCTCCCCGTGTCTCTCTCTCCCCCCGTGTCTCTCTCTCCCCCCGTGTCTCTCTCTCTCCCCCCGTGTCTCTCTCTCCCCCCGTGTCTCTCTCTCCCCCCGTGTCTCTCTCTCTCCCCGTGTCTCTCTCTCCCCGTGTCTCTCTCTCCCCCCGTGTGTCTCTCTCCCCGTGTGTCTCTCTCTCTCCCCGTGTCTCTCTCTCTCCCCGTGTCTCTCTCTCTCCCCGTGTCTCTCTCTCCCCGTGTGTCTCTCTCTCCCCGTGTGTCTCTCTCTCCCCGTGTGTCTCTCTCTCCCCGTGTGTCTCTCTCTCCCCGTGTGTCTCTCTCTCCCCGTGTGTCTCTCTCTCCCCGTGTGTCTCTCTCTCCCCGTGTGTCTCTCTCCCCCCGTGTGTCTCTCTCTCCGCGTGTCTCTCTCTCTCCGCGTGTGTCTCTCTCTCCGCGTGTGTCTCTCTCTCCGCGTGTGTCTCTCTCTCCCCGTGTGTCTCTCTCTCCCCGTGTGTCTCTCTCTCACTGTGTTCCCCTCTCTCTCCCCCGTGTCTCTCTGTCTCTCTTCCCGTGTGTCTCTCTCTTCCCGTGTCCCTCTCTCTTCCCGTATCTCTCTCTTTCACCTTGTCTCTCTCTCTCTCTCTCTCTCCACCCCCATGTCTCTCTCTGTCCCCCGTGTCTCTCTCTCTCTCTCTCTCCCCGTGTGTGTGTCTCTCTCTCCCCCCATGACTCTCTCTCCCCGTGCCCCTCTATCTCCCACTCCACGTGTCCCCATGTCTCTCTCTCCGCGTGCCCCTCTATCTTCCTCACCCCGTGTCTCTCTCATTCTCTCTTCCCCCCCATGTCTCTCTCATTCTCTCTCCCCGTGTCTTACTCATTCTCTCTCTCCGTGTCTCTCTCTCTCCTCATGGCTATCTCTCTCTCCCCCATGTATCTCTCCCCCTGTGTGTGTCTCTCCCCCTGTGTGTGTCTCTCCCCCTGTGTGTGTCTCTCCCCCTGTGTGTGTCTCTCCCCCTGTGTGTGCCTCTCCCCCTGTGTGTGTCTCTCCCCCTGTGTGTGTCTCTCCCCCTGTGTGTGTCTCTCCCCCTGTGTATGTCTCTGCCCCGTGTGTGTCTCTGCCCCGTGTGTGTCTCTGCCCCGTGTGTGTCTCTGCCCCGTGTGTGTCTCTGCCCGTGTGTATCTGCCCCGTGTGTGTCTCTGCCCCGTGTGTGTCTCTGCCCCGTGTGTGTCTCTGCCCCGTGTGTGTCTCTGCCCCGTGTGTGTCTCTGCCACGTGTGTGTCTCTGCCCCGTGTGTGTCTCTCCCCCTGTGTGTGTCTCTCCCCCTGTGTGTGTCTCTCCCCTGTATGTGTCTCTCCCCCTGTATTTGTCTCTCCCCCTGTGTGTGTCTCTCCCCCTGTGTGTGTCTCTCCCCCTGTGTGTGTCTCTCCCCCTGTGTGTGTCTCTCCCCTTGTGTGTGTCTCTCCCCACGTGTCTCTCTCTCCCCGCGTGTCTCTCTCTCCCCCGTGTGTTTCTCTCCCCGTGTCTCTCTATCCCCTTGTCTCTCTCTCCCCGTGTCTCCTTATCTCCCCGTGTCTCTCTCTCCCCCCGTGTCTCTCTCTCCCCCGTGTCTCTCTCTCCCCCGTGTCTCTCTCTCCCCCCCGTGTCTCTCTCTTCCCCCCGTGTCTCTCTCTCCCCCCGTGTCTCTCTCTCCCCCCGTGTCTCTCTCTCCCCGTGTGTCTCTCTCTCTCCCCGTGTGTCTCTCTCTCTGCCCGTGTGTCTCTCTCTCCCCGTGTGTCTCTCTCTCACCGTGTGCCCCTCTCTCTCCCCCGTGTCTCTCTGTCTCTCTTCCCGTGTGTCTCTCTCTTCCCGTGTGTCTCTCTCTTCCCGTGTCCCTCTCTCTTCCCGTATCTCTCTCTTTCCCCTTGTCTCTCTCTCTCTCTCTCTCTCCACCCCCATGTCTCTCTCTGTCCCCCGTGTCTCTCTCTCTCTCTCTCCCCGTGTGTGTGTCTCTCTCTCCCCCCCATGACTCTCTCTCCCCGTGCCCCTCTATCTCCCTATCCACGTGTCCCCATGTCTCTCTCTCCGCGTGCCCCTCTATCTTCCTCACCCCGTGTCTCTCTCATTCTCTCTTCCCCCCATGTCTCTCTCATTCTCTCTCCCCGTGTCTTACTCATTCTCTCTCTCCGTGTCTCTCTCTCTACTCATGTCTATCTCTCTCTCCCCCATGTGTCTCTCCCCCTGTGTGTGTCTCTCCCCCTGTGTGTGTCTCTCCCCCTGTGTGTGTCTCTCCCCCTGTGTGTGTCTCTCCCCCTGTGTGTGTCTCTCCCCCTGTGTGTGTCTCTGCCCCGTGTGTGTCTCTGCCCCGTGTGTGTCTCTGCCCCGTGTGTGTCTCTGCCCCGTGTGTGTCTCTGCCCCGTGTGTGTCTCTGCCCCGTGTGTGCCTCTGCCCCGTGTGTGCCTCTGCCCCGTGTGTGTCTCTGCCCCGTGTGTGTCTCTCCCTCCGTGTGTGTCTATCCCCCTGTGTGTGTCTATCCCCCTGTGTGTGTCTATCCCCCTGTGTGTGTCTCTTCCCCCTGTGTGTGTGTCTCTCCCCCTGTGTGTGTCTCTCCCCCTGTGTGTGTCTCTCCCCCTGTGTGTGTCTCTCCCCCTGTGTGTGTCTCTCCCCCTGTGTGTGTCTCTCCCCCTGTGTGTGTCTCTCCCCCTGTGTGTGTCTCTCCCCTTGTGTGTGTCTCTCCCCTTGTCTGTGTCTCTCCCCTTGTGTGTGTCTTTCCCCTTGTGTGTGTCTCTCCCCACGTGTCTCTCTCTCCCCCATGTCTCTCTCTCCCCGGTGTCTCTCTCTCACCCCGTGTCTCTCTCTCTCTCTGCCGTGTCTCTCTCTCTCCCCTTGACTCTCTCTCTCCCCTTGACTCTCTCTCTCCCCGTGTCTCTCTCTCGCCCCGTGTTTCTCTCTCTACCTCTCTATCTCTCTCTCTCCGACACTCCCTCTCTCCTTGTCTCTCCCTGTCTCTCTCTCCCCGTGTCTCTCTCTCTCTCCCCTTGACTCTCTCTCTCTCCCCTTGACTCTCTCTCTCCCCCTGTCTCTCTCTCGCCCCGTGTCTCTTTCTCTCCCCGTGTGTCTCTCTCTCCCCGTGTGTCTCTCTCTCCCCGTGTGTCTCTCTCTCCCCGTGTGTCTCTCTCTCCCCGTGTGTCTCTCTCTCCCCGTGTGTCTCACTCTCCCCGTGTGTTTCTCTCTCTCCCCTTGTGTGTGTCTCTTCCTGTGTGTGTGTGTCTCTCTCCCTGTGTGTGTGTCTCTCCCTGTGTGTGTCTCTCTCTCTCCCTGTGTGTGTGTCTCTCCCTGTGTGTGTGTGTCTCTCTCTCCCTGTGTGTGTGTCTCTCCCTGTGTGTGTGTCTCTCCCTGTGTGTGTGTCTCTCCCTGTGTGTGTGTCTCTCTCTCCCTGTGTGTGTGTCTCTCTCCCTGTGTGTGTGTCTCTCCCTGTGTGTGTGTGTGTCTCTCCCTGTGTGTGCGTGTGTCTCTCCCTGTGTGTGTGTGTGTCTCTCTCCCTGTGTGTGTCTCTCTCCCTGTGTGTGTCTCTCTCCCTGTGTGTGTGTCTCTCCCTGTGTGTGTGTCTCACTCTCCCTGTGTGTGTGTCTCTCCCTGTGTGTGTGTGTCTCTCTCTCCCTGTGTGTGTGTCTCTCCCTGTGTGTATGTCTCTCTCTCTCCCTGTGTCTCTCTCTCCCTGTGTGTGTCTCTCTCCCTGTGTGTGTCGCCCTCTCCCTGTGTGTGTGTGTGTCTTTCCCTGTGTGTGTGTCTCTCTCTCCCTGTGTCTCTCTCTCCCTGTGTGTGTCTCTCTCCCTGTGTGTGTCGCCCTCTCCCTGTGTGTGTGTGTGTCTTTCCCTGTGTGTGTGTGTCTCTCTCTCCCTGTGTCTCTCTCTCCCTGTGTGTGTGTCTCTCTCTCCGTGTGTGTGTCACCCTCTCCCGCCCCCGTGCGCGGAGGGGAGAACGCACTGCAATGTGGGAGTAAATCAGAGCACCTGGAGGAAACCGACTCAAACACAGGGAGAATGTGGAAACTCCCCATAGTTAAGCAGGGCCGGAATTGAAACAGGGTCCCAGGTAGTAGTGTTAACATCTGTGCCGCCCCACTCTGTTCCGCTCTCTGTCATTCTGTCTCTCTCTAGGCCTATAAGACCATAAGAAACAAGAACAGGTGGAGGCCATTTAACCCCTCGAGCCTGCTCCGCCATTCAATAGGATCATGGCTCATCCAATGTTCCTCACGGTCACTTTCCTGCCCTTTCCCCATAACCGCTGATCAAGAATCTATTTGGTCCTTGGTCCTCGGCCCCCAATCCGTTTCCCTTTTTGCTGCTGCGCTCCCCTCCACCCGCTCTCTGTTCCCGCCTCTTTGTCCCCAGTCTCCCTGTCCCTGTCCTGCTCTCCTCAACTCGCTCGTTTCCCCTGTCTCTCTCCCTAACTCCGTCGTTCTTCCAACTCCCTCGCTCTCCTCGTCTCTGGCTGTGTGTGGCTTTCCCTGTCTCTCCCTCTATCATTTTTTCACTTGGAGATTGATTAGAACATTGATTAGGAGATGCTTTTATCACAATTGGTTATTTAAGCAGAAATAAAAACTTTAGAAAGAAAGAGAGACATGCATTTCTATTGTGCTTTAAACACCCTCAAGATGTTCAAGCACTTTACAACCAATAAAGTCCCGTGTCCTTCGACAGTCCCTTGAGATTGAGGCTGATTTGCTTCTGTTTTGGTTTGATGATTTTGAAGATGGCTGATTAGTCAATGCCACCCGTGGGACACATAGAACATAGAAAATACAGCACAGAACAGGCCCTTCGGCCCACGATGTTGTGCCGAACCTTTGTCCTAGATTTATCATAGATTATCATTGAATTTACAGTGCAGTAGGAGGCCATTCAGCCCATTGAGTCTGCACCGGCTCTTGGAAAGAGCACCCTACCCAAAGTCAACACCTCCAACCAACACTAAGGGCAATTTTGGACATGAAGGGAAATTTATCATGGCCAATCCACCTAACCTGCACATCTTTAGACATGTGCGTGAACAGTGGTACAGGTGTTATTTGGAGGTTTGGATATTCCTTGTCTGGATTGTTTGGATACTCCTCATCTGCCTTGACTGCACCTGAGCACCGTTCCAACAATGTGTTTGCTGCCTTTCCAAATGTGGTAGTCACCACTGTTGTATTATAGTGTATGTATGGGTATTAGGGTAAGGCCCCTGTACTACAGGTATGGGGGTAGATCCCTGCCTGCTGGCTCTGCCCAGGAGGCGGCGTATAAATGTGTGTGCTCTACGAACAGCAGCCATTTCGTAAGCTGCTGTAGGAGGCCACACATCTCTGTGTAATAAAGCCTCGATTACATTCTACTCTCGTCTCGTCGTAATTGATAGTGCATCAATTTATTACACAGAGATTTTTCAGAGATGAATCTCCGCATCAAGCCAGATCGCCTGCAGCTGCACCCTCAAGCAGACAACGCCAAAAAGGACTTCCAACATTGGCTAGCTTGTTTTGAAGCATACATCAGGTCTGCGCCAGACCCAATCTCAGAAGCACAGAAGCTCCAGATTCTGTACACGCGGCTGAGCTCCAACGTTTTTCCCCTCGTCCAGGATGTGCCTACCTACGCAGAGGCCATGGCGCTACTGAAGGAGAATTATACTCAGCAGACCTACAAGATCTACGCCAGGCACCTCCTATCCAGGCGGCACCAACTTCCCGGTGATTCTGTGGAAGATTTCTGGAGTGCCCTGGTGAGAGACTGTGACTGCCAGGCCGTTTCAGCCATTGAACATTTGAACCTGCCTATGGCCTCTTCGAAGGGGCCACGCTTGACCTCGCAGTGACCAAGAAACTAGCGCTCTCGCTCAGGGTCGCCTCACGCAACATACAGGCTTATGCCCCCGACTGCACGGCCCACCCGCTCTGTGCATCGTGGACCCCACCAGCGGCCACCCATCGTGGACCCCATCAGCAACTGCCCTCAGCCAACCCCACGCCTGCGCCGCGCGGCAGCCAACCAACCCCGGGGGACACAAGTGCTACTTCTGCGGACAGACAAAACACCCCCGGCAGCGCTGCCCGGCGCGGGGCTGCTCTGCAAGAAGGGACATTTCGCTGCAGTATGCCAGGCCCGCTCAATCGCCGCTATTGTCCCGGAACCACCCACGTGCGGCCAGTGGGTGTCGTCATCTTCCTCTCCTCAGACCACGTGCGGCCCGTGGGCGCCCCCACCTTGCTCCACTCACAACACGTGCAGCCCGTGGGCGCCGCCATCTTGCTTGCCTCAGAACCAATGGGCACCGCCATATTGCCTGCCCCAGGACATGTGCGGCCCGAGGGCGCCGCCACCTTGCCTGTCCCAGGACATGTGCGGCCCGTGGGCGCAGGCATCTTTCCCACCTCAGGACCTCTGCCCGTCGGGCACCTCATCGGGCCGCTCATCGCCTGCAACCGCCGACGACCAGTCTCAACCGCACAACCTCACGACCGCTTCGCCAAAGGTGAAGGTCGGCGGGCACGAGATATCCTGCCTTCTGGACTCTGGGAGCACTGAGAAAGCTCTCAGTGCCCCGATACGGTAAGGCGCTGCTCCCTTGCGGTACACCCTGCTAACCAAAGAATCTCCCTGGCTTCCGGATCCCACTCCGTGGCGATCCGGGAGTACTGCATCGCCACCCTCACCGTCCAGGGCATAGAGTTCAGCGGCTTCCGGCTAAACGTCCTCCCCAACCTCTGCGCTGCCTTGAAACTCGGCCTGGACTTCCAGTGCAACCTCTAGAGCCTAACCCTGTAATTTGGCGGGCCCCTACCACCCCTTACTGTTTGCGGCCTTGTGACCTTTTTTTAAAAAATATTTTATTGAAAATTTTTGGTCAACCATCACAGTACATTGTGTATCCTTCACACAATAATATAACAGTATAAATAACAATGACCTGTTTTATAAACAAAGAATAAATAATATATAACAAAAACGAAAACTAAAACTAAATGGCAACTGCCTTGTCTCAGATAAACACTCTCCAAAAATATGATTTAACAGTCCAATATACAATTATTTATAGCAACGACCTATACATATTATACATATATATTAATAACCCTGAGACTCCTTCTGGTTCTCCCCCCCCCCCCCGGCTGCTGCTGCTGCCTTCTTCTTTTCCATTCCCTCTATCTTTCTGTGAGGTATTCGACGAACGGTTGCCACTGCCTGGTGAACCCTTGAGCGAACTTAATCCGTTCCAGCTTTATAAACCCTGCCATGTCATTTATCCAGGTCTCCACCCCCGGGGGCTTGGCTTCCTTCCACATCAACAGTATCCTGCGCCGGGCTACTAGGGACGCAAAGGCCAAAACATCGGCCTCTCTCGCCTCCTGCACTCCCGGCTCTTGTGCAACCCCAAATATAGCCAACTCCCAGCTTGGTTCGACCTGGACCCCCACTACTTTCGAAAGCACCTTTGTCACCCCCACCCAGAACCCCTGTAGTGCCGGACATGACCAGAACATGTGGGTGTGATTCGCTGGGCTTCTCGAGCATCTCGCACACCTATCCTCTACCCCAAAGAATTTACTGAGCCGTGCTCCAGTCATATGCGCCCTATGTAACACCTTAAATTGAATCAGGCTTAGCCTGGCACACGAGGACGATGAGTTTACCCTACTTAGGGGATCCGCCCACAGCCCCTCCTCAATCTCCTCCCCTAGCTCTTCTTCCCATTTCCCTTTCAGCTCATCTACCATAATCTCCCCCTCGTCCCTCATTTCCCTATATATATCTGACACCTTACCGTCCCCCACCCATGTCTTTGAGATTACTCTGTCCTGCACCTCATGCGTCGGGAGCTGCGGGAATTCCCTCACCTGCTGCCTCGCAAAAGCCCTCAGTTGCATATATCGGAATGCATTCCCTTGGGGCAACCCATATTTCTCGGTCAGCGCTCCCAGACTTGCGAACTTCCCATCTACAAACAGATCTTTCAGTTGCGTTATTCCTGCTCTTTGCCATATTCCAAATCCCCCATCCATTCTCCCCGGGGCAAACCTGTGGTTATTTCTTATCGGGGACCCCACCAAGGCTCCCGTCTTTCCCCTATGCCGTCTCCACTGTCCCCAAATTTTCAAAGTCGCCACCACCACCGGGCTTGTGGTGTATTTCTTCGGTGAGAACGGCAATGGGGCCGTCACCATAGCTTGTAGGCTAGTCCCCCTACAGGACGCCCTCTCCAATCTCTTCCATGCCGCTCCCTCCTCTTCTCCCATCCACTTACTCACCATTGAGATATTGGCGGCCCAGTAGTACTCACTTAGGCTCGGTAGTGCCAGCCCCCCCCTATCCCTACTACGCTGTAAGAATCCCTTCCTCACTCTCGGGGTCTTCCCGGCCCACACAACTCATGATACTCTTTTCGATCCTTTTGAAAAAAGCCCTCGTGATCACCACCGGGAGGCACTGAAACACAAAGAGGAATCTCGGGAGGACTACCATTTTAACCGCCTGCACCCTCCCTGCCAGTGACAGGGATACCATGTCCCATCTCTTCATAGATTATCATAGAATTTACAGTGCAGAAGGAGGCCATTCGGCCCATCGAGTCTGCACCGGCTCTTGGAAAGAGCACCCCACCCAAGGTCAACACCTCTACCCCATCCCCATAACCCAGTAATCCCACCCAACACAAAGGGCAATTTTGGACACTAAGGGCAATTTATCATGGCCAATCCACCTAACCTGCACATCTTTGGACTGTGGGAGGAAACCGGAGCACCCGGAGGAAACCCACGCACACACGGGGAGGATGTGCAGACTCCGCACAGACAGTGACCCAAGCCGGAATCGAACCTGGGACCCTGGAGCTGTGAAGCAATTGTGCTAACCACTATGCTACCGTGCTGCCTCTTGAAGTCCTCCTCCATTTGTTCCACCAATCGCGTTAAATTTAACCTATGCAATGTACCCCAATTCTTAGCTATCTGGATCCCCAAGTAACGAAAGTCCCTTGTTACCTTCCTCAGCGGAAAGTCCTCTATTTCTCTGCTCTGCTCCCCTGGATGCACCACAAACAATTCACTTTTCCCCATGTTCAGTTTATATCCTGAGAATTCTCCAAACTCCCGAAGTGTCTGCATTATCTCTGGCATCCCCTCCGCCGGGTCCGCTACATATAACAACAAATCATCCGCATACAGAGATACCCGGTGTTCTTCTCCTCCTCTAAGTATTCCCCTCCACTTCTTGGAACCCCTCAATGCTATTGCCAGGGGCTCAATCGTCAGTGCAAACAGTAATGGGGACAGAGGGCATCCCTGCCTTGTCCCTCTATGGAGCCGAAAGTATGCAGATCCCCGTCCATTCGTGACCACACTCGCCACTGGGGCCCTATACAACAGCTGCACCCATCCAACATACTCATCTCCAAAACCAAATCTCCTCAGCACCTCCCACAAATAATCCCACTCCACTCTATCAAATGCTTTCTCGGCATCCATCGCCACCACTATCTCCGCTTCCCCCTCTGGTGGGGGCATCATCATTACCCCTAGCAGCCTCCGTATATTCGTATTCAGCTGTCTCCCCTTCACAAACCCGTTTTGGTCCTCATGGACCACCCTCGGGACACAATCCTCTATCCTCATTGCCATTACCTTGGCCAGAATCTTAGCGTCTACATTTAGGAGGGAAATAGGTCTATAGGACCCGCATTGCAGCGGGTCTTTTTCCTTCTTTAGGAGAAGCAATATCGTTGCCTCAGACATAGTCGGGGGCAGCTGTCCCCTTTCCTTTGCCTCATTAAAGGTCCTCATCAGTAGCGGGGCGAGCAAGTCCACAAAATTCCTGTAGAATTCAACTGGGAATCCATCCGGTCCCGGAGCCTTCCCCGCCTGCATGCTCCTAATTCCTTTCACTACTTCCTCTATTTCAATCTGTGCTCCCAGTCCCACCCTTTCCTGCTCCTCCACCTTGGGAAATTCGCGCCGGTCCATAAAGCCCATCATTCTCTCCCTCCCATCCGGGGGTTGAGCTTCGTATAATTTTTTATAAAATGTCTTGAACACTCCATTCACTCTCTCCGCTCCCCGCTCCATCTCTCCTTCCTCATCCCTCACTCCCCCTATTTCCCTCGCTGCTCCCCTCTTCCTCAATTGGTGGGCCAGCAACCTGCTCGCCTTCTCCCCATATTCGTACTGTACACCCTGTGCCTTCCTCCACTGTGCCTCTGCAGTACCCGTTGTCAGCAAGTCAAATTCTACGTGTAGCCTTTGCCTTTCCCTGTACAGTCCCTCCTCCGGTGCCTCCGCATATTGCCTGTCCACCCTCAGAAGTTCTTGCAGCAACCGCTCCCGTTCCCTACTCTCCTGCTTTCCTTTATGTGCCCTTATTGATATCAGCTCCCCTCTAACCACTGCCTTCAGCGCCTCCCAGACCACTCCCACCTGGACCTCCCCATTATCATTGAGTTCCAAGTACTTTTCAATGCACCCCCTCACCCTTAGACACACCCCCTCATCTGCCATTAGTCCCATGTCCATTCTCCAGGGTGGGCACCCTTCTGTTTCCTCCCCTATCTCCAAGTCCACCCAATGTGGAGCGTGAGCCGAAATGGCTATAGCCGTATACTCCGTTCCCCTCACCTTCGGGATCAACGCCCTTCCCAAAACAAAAAAGTCTATTCGCGAATAGACTTTGTGGACATAGGAGAAAAACGAAAACTCCTTACTCCTAGGTATGCTAAATCTCCACGGGTCTACTCCTCCCATCTGCTCCATAAAATCTTTAAGCACCTTGGCTGCTGCCGGCCTCCTTCCAGTCCTGGACCTCGACCTGTCCAGCCCTGGTTCCAACACCGTATTGAAATCTCCCCCCATTACCAACTTTCCCACCTCTAGGTCCGGGATGCGTCCTAGCATACGCCTCATAAAATTGGCATCATCCCAGTTCGGGGCATATACGTTTTCCAAAACCACCGTCTCCCCCTGTAGTTTGCCACTCACCATCACGTATCTGCCCCTGCTGTCCGCCACTATAGTCTTTGCCTCAAACATTACCCGCTTCCCCACTAATATAGCCACCCCCCTGTTTTTCGCATCTAGCCCCGAATGGAACACCTGCCCCACCCATCCTTTGCGTAGTCTCACCTGGTCTATCAGTTTCAAGTGCGTTTCCTGTAACATTACCACGTCTGCCTTAAGTTTCTTAAGGTGTGCGAGTACCCGTGCCCTCTTTATCGGCCCGTTCAGCCCTCTCATGTTCCACGTGATCAGCCGGGTTGGGGGGCTTTTTACCCCCCCCCCTTGTCGATTAGCCATCCCCTTTTTCCAGCTCCTCACCCGGTTCCCATGCAGCTGTGTCCCCCCCAGGCGGTGCCCCCCCGCCCATCCCACCCCATACCAGCTCCCCCCTCTCCCCAGCAGCAGCAGCAGCCCAATAATTCCCCCCTCCCACCCCCCCCCCCCCTGCTAGATCCCCCACTAGCGTAGTTACACCCCCCATGTTGCTCCCAGAAGTCAGCAAACTCTGGCCGACCTCGGCTTCCCCCGTGACCTCGGCTCGCACCGTGCGACGCCCCCTCCTTCCTGCTTCCCTATTCCCGCCATGATTATCATAGCGCGGGAGCCGAGCCCGCGCTTCCCCCTTGGCCCCGCCACCAATGGCCAACGCCCCATCTCTTCCACCTCCTTTCCTCCCCCCACCACCTGTGGAAGAGAGAAAAGTTACCACATCGCAGGATTAATAACATAAAACTCCTCTTTCCCCCCTTTTTGCCCCCCTCTTCGCCCCCCATACTCGCCCCACCACTTTGTTTCAAACGTTCTTTTTTTTAATAACCCGCTCATTCCAATTTTTCTTCCACGATAAAAGTCCACGCCTCATCCGCAGTCTCAAAGTAGTGGTGCCTCCCTTGATATGTGACCCACAGTCTTGCCGGCTGCAGCATTCCGAATTTTATCTTCTTTTTGTGAAGCACCGCCTTGGCCCGATTAAAGCTCGCCCTCCTTCTCGCCACCTCCGCACTCCAGTCTTGGTATACGCGGATCACCGCGTTCTCCCACTTACTGCTCCGAGTTTTCTTTGCCCATCTAAGGACCATCTCTCTGTCCTTAAAACGGAGGAATCTCACCACTATGGCTCTAGGAATTTCTCCTGCTCTCGGTCCTCGCGCCATCACTCGGTATGCTCCCTCCAGCGGACCCGCCGGGGCCTCCGCTCCCATTAACGAGTGCAGCATCGTGCTCACATATGCCCCGACGTCCGCTCCCTCCGCACCTTCAGGAAGACCAAGAATCCTTAGGTTGTTCCTCCTCGCGTTGTTCTCCAGCGCCTCAAGCCTTTCCACACATCGTTTATGGTGTGCCTCGTGCATCTCCGTCTTCACCACCAGGCCCTGTATGTCGTCCTCATTTTCGGCAGCCTTTGCCTTCACGACCCGAAGCTCCCGCTCCTGGGTCTTTTGCTCCTCCTTTAGCCCTTCGATCGCCTGTAATATCGGGGCCAACAGCTCCTTCTTCAATTCCTTTTTGAGTTCTTCCACGCAGCGTTTCAAAATCTCATGTTGTTCAGGGCCCCGTTATTAAACTGCCACCTTCCGACGCCATCTTGGTTTTTGCTTGCCTTCCTTGCCGCTGCTCTAAAGGATCCACCGCAATCCGGCCACCTTCCTCTCCTTTTTTCATCCGTATCCAGGGGGATTCCCTTCTGGTTCACCGCACAGTACTTTTAGCCGTTAAAATTGCCGTTGGGGCTCTTATTAAGAGCCCAAAAGTCCGTTCCACCGGAAGCTGCCGAAACGTGCGACTCAGCTGGTCATCACCGCACCCGGAAGAGCGGCCTTGTGACCTTTAAGGTCGACCCACCTTCCCTGTTTGGAAACCTCACCCCGGATTGCAAACCCGTCGCCACCAGGAGCAGACGGTACAATGCCCAGGACAGGATCTTCATCAGATCTGAGGTCCAGCAGCTGCTGCGGGAAGGTATCATCGAGGCCAGCAACAGCCCCTGGAGAGCCCAAGTGGTAGTGGTGAAAACCGGGGAGAAAACCAGGATGGTCGTTGACCATCAGTTGGTACATGCAGCTCGACGCGTACCCCCTCCCACGCATATCTGATATGGTCAATCAGATTGCACAGTATTGGGTCTTCTCGACAGTGGACCTGAAATCTGCCTACCACCAGCTCCCCATCCGTAAGGCAGAACGCCTTTACCATTTCCTTAGGGTTCCCTTCGGCGTCACCAACGGGGTCTCGGTCTTTCAACGGGAGATGGACCGAATGGTTGACCGGTACGGGCTGCGGGCCACTTTCCCATACCTGGACAACGTCACCATCTGCGGCCACGACCAGCAGGACCACGATGCTAACCTTTCCAAATTTCTCCACACCGCCACAACCTCAACCTAACTTACAACAAGGAGAAGTGTGTGTTCAGCCCAAACCGATTAGCCATCCTCGGCTATGTGGTTCAGAACGGAGTTCTATGGCCTGACCCCGATCGCATGCGCCCCCTCATGGAACTCCCCCTCCCCCACTGCCCCAAGGCCCTCAAACGATGCCTGGGGTTCTTTTCGTATTACGCCCAGTGGGTCCCAAACTATGCGGACAAGGCCCACCCACTCATTCAATCCACCGCTTTCCCACTGACGGCTGAGGCTCACCAGGCCTTCAACCGTATCAAGGCCGACATCGCCAAGGCCGCGATACACGCGGTCGATGAGACTCTCCCCTTCCAAGTCGAGAGCGATGCATCAGACGTCGCTCTGGCTGCCACCCTCAACCAGGCAGGCAGGCCCGTGGCATTCTTTTCCCGCACCCTCCATGCCTCCGAAATTCGGCACTCCTCCGTCGAAAAGGAGGACCAAGCAATCATTGAAGCTGTGCGACATTGGAGGCATTACCTGGCTGGCAGGAGATTCACTCTCCTCACTGACCAACGGTCGGTTGCCTTCATGTTTAACAACATACAGCGGGGTAAGATCAAATAGGATAAAATCTTGAGGATCGAGCCCTCCACCTACAATCACGAGATTTTGTATCGCCCTGGTAAACTCAACAAGCCCCCCGATGCCCTGTCCCGAGGTACATGTGCCAGCGCACAAGTGGACCGACTCCGGACCCTGCACGACGATCTCTGTCACCCGGGAGTCACCCGCTTTTACCACTTCGTTAAGTCCCGCAATCTGCCGTACTCCATCGAGGAAGTCAGGGCTAACACCAGAGACTGCCAGGTCTGCGCGGAGTGTAAACCGCACTTCTACCGGCCAGACCGTGCGCGCCTGGTGAAGGCCTCCCGCCCCTTTGAACGCCTCAGCGTGGACTTCAAAGGGCCCCTCCCCTACACCGACCGCAACACATACTTTCTTAATGTGGTCGACGAATATTCCCGATTCCCCTTCATCGTCCCATGCCCCGTTATGACATCAAAGCCCCCAACACCATGTTCGCTCTGTTCGGTTTCCCCGCCTACGTCCACAGCGACCGGGGATCCTCATTTATGGGCGAGGAGCTGCGCCAGTACCTGCTCAACAGGGGCATTGCCTCGAGCGGGACAACCAGCTACAACCCCAGGGGAAACGGGCAGGTGGAGTGGGAGAATGGGACGGTCTGGAGGGCCGTCCAACTGGCCCTCCGGTCCAGAAATCTCCCGGCCTCCCGCTGGCAGGAGGTCCTCCCTGATGCACTTCACACCATTCGGTCGCTCCTGTGCACCCCATGAACGTCTCTTTGCCTTCCCCAGGAAGTCCACCTCCAGGGTTTCGCTCCCAACGTGGCTGGCAGCTCCAGGACCCGTTCTCCTCCGCAAGCACGTGCGGCTCCACAAGGCTGACACGTTGGTTGAGGGAGTACAGCTACTCAACGCCAACCCGCAGTACGCCTACGTAGCGTACCCCGACGGCCGCCAAGACACAGTCTCTCTCAGGGATCTGGCACCAGCTGGGTTCCCCCACCCCCCCCCCTGCCCCGGCGCCACCCTCCTCTCCCCCGGCGCACCCCACCGCAGCCCCCACTCCAGGACAATCCGTCCTCCTCTTGCTCCCACACGGGGATGAAGAGGATTTCGACACGCTCCCGGAGTCACCGAAGACCAAGCCAACGCCTGAGTCGCCACCAGCACTGCGGCGCTCTCAACGACAGATCAAGGCGCCCGATAGTCTCAATTTGTAACCTTCTCTGTAATTTTCAAACCAATCTGTATGTATATAGTTTTTTCTCCCCCCCCGCTGGACTCACTTTTAAAAGGGGGTGAATGTGGTAGTCACCACTTATATTGTATATCGAAAAATGCATAGAAAAATACAGTACAGAACAGGCCTTTAGGACCACGATGTTGTGCCGAACCTTTGTCCTAGATTAATCATAGATTATCATAGAATTTACAGTGAGGAAGGAGGCCAATCGGCCCATTGAGTCTGGGTATTACGGTAAGGCCCCTGTACTACAGGTCTGGGGGTAGATCCCTGCCTGCTGGCTCCGCCCAGGAGGCAGAGTATAAATGTGTGTGCTCTCCGAACAGCAGCCATTTTGTAAGCTGCTGTAATAAAGCCTCTGTGTAATAAAGCCTTGATTACATTCTACTCTCGTCTCATCGTAATTGAAAGTGCATCACCAAATAAGCCTTCTGCATTTTAGTCTGTCACAACCCAGGGATTCATGACGTGCTTTCGAAGTGTAGTCACAAGGCAGTTACGTTGCACCTAGTCAGATCCATCAAGCTGCAAAGTCATAATGACCAGATCAGCTGTTTTGAAGTGATATTAGCCAAGGCACTGCTTCTCTTTGAATAGTGGCTGTGGGATCTGAGCAATCAGCTGAAAGGTGGCAGCTAAGATATGCTCCCTTACAAGCTTTTAACTCCAAGCAGAGAGTATCTAAACACAGACATAACTGACAGCTGAGGAAGGAATTGGCTCTGCATTTAGTAAAATTTGCACTTGGATTAATGGCCTCTTTCTTTGTTTGTTTTATGGTTCCAGTAATTTTCAAATGTTCATCAATGTTCAGAACGATAAAACGAGTGAAGTGAAATCCCTGTTTCCCCAATGATTCCCACTATCCAGTGTGGCACTGAGGCCTACAGGCTGCAGAGACATCAGCTTCCATCCTTTGTTTGCACTGCCTTAGCTCATCTCGGAATTCAACCCCATCAGTGTGTTGTAGTGGTGATTTCTCTCTCTGTGGGGTTGGTATGCTTAATTATTTTTTGTAATGATGTACAAATATAATAATTGAAGAAAAACCGTGGAGGAATATAAAGGACAATGACGGCTGCCTCACTGCCTCTACTCTTACTCCTCAAATCCCCCAGTGTGCTCAATACCTGTTTTGACTGCAGGAAGGTGGTTAGCGAGTGTGACTGCCTCACTTGTCCTCCATCTTTGTTTCCTTGCAGTCTGATGGGAAGGGAAGTTTGAAGGAACGTGGCCTTTACGAAGCAGCTTCGTATAAAAGCGTCTGTCTGCCCTGTGATCGCCAGGCACTGAAAGCGCCTTTTGTCTTTGGTGGTGCAGGGCATTGTGACATTTTGCATGTTTACGGGATAATTAGTGCAGACAATTGCCTTTTCACAGGCTGCTGTTGCGGTGAAATGAAGTGTTAAGGAATCTGGATTGCCGTACACTGTCACAGCAAGTGGGATGGGGGACAGAGAGCAACAGTTACTTTGCTGAATAAATTAGCAGGCTCCTTTTGTCTACTTGCAGATTAGGGGCCTCCCTCTTTTTGTTCACCCTCCCTTTGTCTCCTCAGCTCCCAGAAGAAGCAAGGCGAGGATTTGCTTCCCTCAGTGACCCACTGGAAGGGCTCCTGGTCATGTTGGAGAACAGCCATGACTGGAGAAAGGGAAAGGCGCAGTCCCTGGCACATTACATCATCGACCAGTTCAGCAATTGGATTAAAGAGGATGCCCGAATCCAGCAGGTTGGCGAAGGAACAAACAATCCAGCAGAGATTGTATTCTATGCAGCCCTGAACACCGGTTCACGGACATGAGTGGGGGAGAGGGGATGGTTAATCTTGTAATTTCCTGGTCAATTATATTGAAGGAAACATATGAGGACTGGACTGAAAATATTATTATTATTATTTTCAGTTCAGTCCTGATATGTTTTGGAAGCAAATGGACGTATTAGTGAGAGGCAGCATTGTTTTGTGAAGGGGAGGTAGTGTCTCACTAACTTGATAGAGTTTTTCGAGGAGGTCACTAAGATGATGGATCCAGGTAGGGCAGTGGATGTTGTCTATATGGACTTCAGGAAGGCCTTTGACAAGGTCCCTCATGGTAGACTAGTACAAAAGGTGAAGTCACACGGGATCAGGGGGGAGCTGGCACGGTGGATACAGAACTGGCTAGGTCATAGAAGGCAGAGAGTAGCAATGGAAGGATGCTTTTCTAATTGGAGGGCTGTGACCAGTGGTGTTCCACAGGGATCAGTGCTGGGATCTTTGCTCTTTGTAGTATATATAAATGATTTGGAGGAAAATGTAACTGGTCTGATTAGTAAGTTTGCAGACGACACAAAGGTTGGTGGAATTGCGGATAGCGATGAGGACTGTCCGATGATACAGCAGGATTTAGATTGTTTGGAGACTTGGGCGGAGAGATGGCAGATGGAGTTTAATCCGGACAAATGTGAGGTAATGCATTTTGGAAAGTCTAATGCAGGTAGGGAATATACAGTGAATGGTAGAACCCTCAAGAGTATTGAAAGTCAAAGAGATCTAGGAGTACAGGTCCACAGGTCACTGAAAGGGGCAACACAGGTGGAGAAGGTAGTCAAGAAGGCATACGGCATGCTTGCCTTCATTGGCCGGGGCATTGAGTATAAGAATTGGCAAGTCATGTTGCAGCTGTATAGAACCTTAGTTAGGCCACACTTGGAGTCTAGTGTTCAATTCTGGTCGCCACACTACCAGAAGGATGTGGAGGCTTTAGAGAGGGTGCAGAAGAGATTTACCAGAATGTTGCCTGGTATGGAGGGCATTAGCTATGAGGAGCGGTTGAATAAACTCGGTTTGTTCTCACTGGAACGAAGGAGGTTGAGGGGAGACCTGATAGAGGTCTACAAATTTATGAGGGGCATAGACAGAGTGGATAGTCAGAGGCTTTTCCCCAGGGTAGAGGGGTCAATTACTAGGGGGCATAGGTTTAAAGTGAGAGGGGCAAGGTTTAGAGTAGATGTACGAGGCAAGTTTTTTACGCAGAGGGTAGTGGGTGCCTGGAACTCGCTACCGGAGGAGGTGGTGGAAGCAGGGACGATAATGACATTTAAGGGGCATCTTGACAAATACATGAATAGGATGGGAATAGAGGGATACGGACCCAGGAAGTGTAGAAGATTGTAGTTTAGTCGGACAGCATGGTCGGCACGGGCTTGGAGGGCCGAAGGGCCTGTTCCTGTGCTGTACATTTCTTTGTTCTTTGTTTCCTTCAATATAATTGACCAGGAAATGACAAGATTACCCATCCCCTCTCCCCCCACTTGTGTCCGAAAAATTAACATTTGGGAGTTAATTCTGGTTCCCCGAATGGCGGCACTGTAGCAGAGTGGTTACCACTATTGTTTCACAGCACCAGGGTCCCAGGTTCGATTCTCAACTTGGGTCACTGTGCGGAGTCTGCACGTTCTCCCCGTGTCTACGTGGGTTTCCTCCGGGTGCTCCGGTTTCCTCCCACAAGTCCCGAAAGACGTGCTGTTAGGTAAATTGGACATTCTGAATTCTCCCTCCGTGTACCCCAACAGGTGCCGGAATGTGGCGATTTTCACAGTAAACCCATTGTTAATGTAAGCTTACATGTGACAATAAAGGTTATTAATAGTATCATTATTTACTCTGATAGCTTCATAAATAAATAAACCATTTTCAAAATATATATACCATAGAATCCCTACAGTACAGAAGGTGGCCATTCGGTCCATCGGGACTAAACCGACCGTCAGAAAGAGCACCCTACCTAGGCCCAAATCCGCCAATTTATCAAGGCCAATCTATCTAACTTGCACATCTTTGTCTGTGGGAGGAAATCAGAGCATCCGGAGGAAACCCACGCAGACACTGGGAGAATATGCAAACACCACACAGACAGCCACGCGAGGTTGGAATCAGACCTGGGTCTCTGCCGCAGTGAGGCAGCCGTGCTAACCACTCTGCCACCGTTTTTGTCCCTGTGCGTTTGCCCCTGTCTTATCCTCTGGCTCTGTGTATCAGTTTAAGGAAAACACTGTTACACTGCAGAAGGAGGCCATTGAGCCTATTGTGTCGGTGTTGGTTCTCCGAACGAGCGTTTGTCATTCTCCAGCCTTCTCCCTGTAACCCTGACCAGAGATAATTGTCTAATTCCCGTTTGAAAGCTTCAATTGGACCTATCTCCACCACTGTCAGACAGTGTCCCAGACATTAATCACTCGCTGTGTGAACTTGCCTCCACCACACTATCAGACAGTATATCCCAGACCCTAACCACTCGCTGTGTAAAACTGTCTCCACAGCACAGCCAGACAATGTGTTCCAAACCCTAATCATGCGCTGTGTGAACCTGCCTCCACCACACTATCAGACAGTGAATTCCAGACCCTAACCACTCGCTGTGTGAACTTGCCTCCACCACACTGTCAGACAGTGTGTTCCAGACCCTAACCACTCGCTGTGTGAACCTGTCTCCACCACACTGTCAGACAGTGTGTTCCAGACCCTAACCATTTGCTGTGTAAAAAGTTTTTCCTCATGTCACTTCCCTTATCTTGCCAATTGCTTTACATCCGTGCCCTCCCATTCTCGATCTTTCCACCAATGGGAGGTTTTGCCTTATCTACTCTGTCCTGACTCCTCATGATTTTCAATGACTCTATCAAATTTCCTCTCAGCCTTCTTTTCTCCAAGGAAACACCCAACTTCTTCAATCCAACAAGCCAAGAAAAAAAGGAAGACAGTGTCCTATCTCTGTAACCTCCAGTCCAATAAGACTCTGAAGTCTCTCCAATTTCTCTGATTTGGCCTCCTCTGCACCTCACTATTGACACTCTAAACCGCAGTATTAATAAAAACAATGTTCTCAACAGATAGATTGAATTTCATGGAACTGTGTCCTAACATGCATCAATAAATAGAATGAGACACATGCAACTGCATCCCAATGTTTGTCAGTAAATAATGTAAGGTTCATGACACTGTAAATAGTTCTGTTCGGTAATAAGTATCAATTCTGCAAGTCTTTTTTTTCACTGATGAAAAGCATGTAGCGAACTTGAAAACTACGGACCAAGTGCTGGAGTTTGGGATTAGAATAGATGGGTGCTTGATGGCTGTAAAACTCTACGACTTTGATTGTGTGCAAGTTGTTCAGTTCAATTTTTGTTTGTTAGTTGTGGGCATCACTGTTTCTCGATTTTAATTCAGTAATTAACATAATTTAACTGATGTGATGATGGCATTATGCCCTTTTCCAGTGTTACTGTATCTCATCATGTTTTCCTGTTAGCAGTCACTCCTGAAACGGGCCACACTGCAAGTGAGAGTCTTCTCTTTACTCACTGAGGTTCCTGCTAACATGTTGGATCACCTGATCAGCCTGTATGAAGTGGACAAGACTGACCCATCCTCCCAGCTTGCTCTGGTCAATGATCTGTGCGTCAAGGGCAAGTACAAAGAGGTGAGGTGTATCCGGGAATATGCAGATTATTGGGGAAACTCTGCTGATCATTGTCATGTGTCCTATATAAATGTGCAATGATTCTCATTGTCAGCCTTCATTATCTTCTTGTAGTATCCCTTTGAGGGAGTTTGAGGCCAAGAATATCTGATAGCTTTATGAAGCTGGAGAATTTTAGAAGAAACCTGCTGATTTCAGACAATGGATTCTGTTTCACAGTATACAGATGTTTAGTAATATTGGTCCTCTCTCTTGTCTGGACACATTTAGCTGGAGAGTTATCATTCCTCATCAGCGTGGTCTGAATCCTCTCAAATACACCCTCCATTTTCCCAAAGGAATGTTGCTGTTTGCAGCAGCTTGTGCTTTGCAGCAGTCACCGCGTGATTTCCACAGAACCTTTCACAGCAAAATGGAAAGATTTGTTCCTTCACTCGAAACCTGAAAGTGTTCCCCTAAATGCCTCTGTCCACTGCAATAAAATGGCAACGTTTGTTGGAAGGGGAGAAAATACTTTCAGGTGTCCTTTACCTGCAATGTTGAATCTTATCAGGAGCTTTGCTTCATTCCTCCGCAGACTTACATCTTCCTAGATGGTTGAACATTTAGGTGTCACTGACTTTGGAACTTTTTCATCACGGTTCTCAGTCCCGTTTCAATGCAAATTATGGAGATAGCCTGGCTGTTTGTGGATCATTTGAGAGCCGTAACTGGGATAGAGCCAGCATACGGAGTGTTGCTGCTCTTGTGATATTTCCTAACAACTATCCTGAGCAAGCCAAGCTGTGCCAGGGAGAATAGGGGGGTGATTGACAGAGCAGCTAGTGTGTCACGGTCATCTGTTGCACTTCAGGCTCTGAAAGGGTGTCTGGTTGCGAATAAATGAGACTCTCTAGCCCTTTCTATACATTCCTGTGAGAAGAAAAGAGTCTGTTGTCACTGTCGGCTATCGGAGAGGGAAAAGAGGCTATTGTCACATGAGCAGGGCAGCCTGGCAGTCAGGGCATGGTTCACTGCCCCATGATATCGCTGAGTCTGCCGAGAATCCACATTCAGACCTTGTCACTTTTGATTTGAGGGTATCACAATGCAATTAGCTGTGATATTTCATAGCCGGCAGTGGTGACCTCCCCCTGGACTCAATGCGGAGCATTGTGTGCTGTGGCTGGGATCGTTAGTCAATGCTGCAACACCCTGACCTGCCGAACCTGAGGGGGAATAGAACACAAAAGCCTTTCTCATGTCCCTGCTCCTGTCCTGCTTTTGTGAGCCCCCAAGAGGAGAAAAGTATCTTCATTTGACCCAAGTGTTTTCCTTGTTGTGATTTTTACGTACGCTGGGAATTTAATCACAAATGTTATTATTAGAACAGGAAAATCTGGCAGTTGTGCTAAAGGCCCCCGTCAATTATTTTGTTTTGGTTCTATCTGCGCCCTGTTACAGTCCAATATGTCAGAGCTGAGCATTAATTCATCACACAGTATGCCTTCTACCCTTTGTCTCTGCTGCTGTTTTGGGGAAATGTTCCGATTCCTTAAAGCTTTTTTGTAACATTCTATTTAATGGAATTAATACAGCTGTTCAAGATTACAAATTCTGATCGAGTAAATAAGGAAAATCTGTCTCCAGTGGCTGGAGGATCAGTAACCAGAGGACACAGATTGAAGTGGACTGACAACAGAACCAAAGGGAGATGAGAATTTTTTGAACACTGCTCAGTATTATAATCTGGGAAGCAGTGCCAAGGATGGTGGAAACAGATTCAATAGGAACTTTTAAAAGGTATTGAATAGATAGTTGAAAAGGAAATAATTGCAGAGCTATGGGGGAAAAGCAGGGCAGTTAGACTAATTAGATAATTCATTGAACGAGCTAGCAGACACACGATAGATCAAGTAATGTATTTTTGTGCTGTATCATTCTGTGATAAAGTAGCTGACCTAATGGTTCATTGACAATGTGATACTGACCACTGTAGGCCAGGCTATGCTAAGTTACCTGGTCTCATCCAGCTGTGGTAGCTGAGTCAGCCCATGTTCCCCCACGATGGGAATGGGAAGAATGATAAATTACACAGAACCTACAGCACAGAACTAGACCATTTGGCCCAGCTGGTGTTTACGGGCCACACAATCCTGATTGCCTCCTCCCAATCCATCTTCCTCTCTACTTCCTTATCCCTCCTGTAAGTTTCTCCTAGATACAGCAGTGCTGTCTTCTTCAACCACTCCACATAGCAGTGAGTTTCATCTTCCCATCACTGTTTTTGGAAATGAGTTTCTTCTAAATTCTTAATTTGATATGTTTGTGACTATTTTACATTTCTGTGCCCTAGTTCTGAACTCCCCACAGATAGAAACTGTTCACCACATGTGGAGATGCCGGCGTTGGACTGGGGTGAGCACAGTAAGAAGTCTGACAACACCAGGTTTTAACCTGGTGTTGTCAGACTTCTTACTGTGCTCACCACATCTACAGTATTGAATCCTGTCATAATTTCAAAGACCTCTGTCAAGTCACTCCTTGGCATTCTCCTTTCCAGAGAAGTGAGCCCCAGCCTGATCGTTCCATCCTGACAGGTGCATCTTCCCAATTCTGATATCATCGCAGTAAATCTTTCCCACACTTTCTATCAGTCAGGATTCCTGCTCACTCGCTTGTTGCCCTCTTGGGAGGTGTGTGATTGTAGATATTGCGTAAGGAAGAAGTTTGCTGACAAAGGGACCTAGTTTCAGCCAGTGCACTGTGCCCAGTTGGTTGATTCCAGCTGAGGCGACAGTTGGTTGGGCTAAAGGTTGGAAAAATAATTTCCCTTGCCGCAGCCTCCCTCCGGAGTTGACCCGCCTTCTCTCCATGATCGTAAACTGCCCCCCTTGCTCGCCTCAATTGGTGTACCGCCTTCCTGGTAGATAGTCGGTCAAAGCTCGCCTGGAGTTCCTTCCTCTTTTCCAACTGCGCTGGGTTCCGATCTTCTGCATACCTCCTGTCCACCTCCAGCACTTCATCTATTACCCTCTGACGCTCCAATCTCTCTTCTTTGTCCAGCCTAGCCTTGAACAAAATCACCTCACCCCTCACCACCACCTTTAAAGCCTCCCAGACAACCGCCTCTGACACCTCACCTATGCAGTTAAAACCTACATATTCCTCGATTATTTTTTCAATTTTGTCACAGAACCCTCGGTCCCCCAACAATCCCACATCTAACTTCCACCCTGGTCTCTGTACCATCCCCTTCTCCAGTACCATATGAAACAAAATGAAATCCACCCAATGCGGAGCATGATCTGATATTGCAATTGCCGAGTACTCCGACCCTTTAACCCCAGCCAGCAGCACCTTCCCCACCATCAAAAAGTCAATCGCGAGTTCACCTTATGTACCGCTGAGAAAAACGAGTACTCCCGCTCCCTCGGATGCAGAAACCTCCCAAGGGCCCACCCCTCACATTTCCATCATTAGCCCAGCCAGTGCTTTCGCCCCCCCCCCCCCCCCCCCGACGGGACCAGCGAGCGCAGCCGTGACCCCCGCCAATTTTGGCTCCTGCACCAAGTTCCAGTCCCCCCCCCCCCCCCCACTATCAGTTTGTGTGTGTCCAAGTCGGGGATGGCCCCACACACCTTCTTCGCGAATCCCACATCGTCCCAATTGGGACCATATACACTGACCAGCGCAACTAACTTCCCCTCCAGTGCCCTTGTCACAATCACATACCTACCCCCCTGATCTGCAACCACCTTCTCCATCTGGAACCGCACACTTTTGCTGACCATTACCGCTATCCCTCGAGCTCTTCCGTCAAATCCAGAGTGAAACACCTGACTAACCTAGCCCTTTTTAAGTCTCACCTGGTCCTTCACCCTCAAGTGAGTCTCCTGCAGCATTGCTACATCGGCTTTCAAACATTTTAGATGCGCCAGCACCCTTGACCTCTTGACTGGGCCTCCCAGCCTCCTCACGTTCCACGTGCCTATCCTAACTGGGGGTCTCTCACCCCGCCCCCCCTTCTTATCCACCATCACCATACCACTGGGCCCTGCCCCATGAGCCTGACCCGTCCCTTTCCATTATTATTTCATCGAACCCTCTCCCCCCTCCCAGAATCCCCTTCTGCGCTTCCCCTTGAAAAAAATCTCACCCAGTATCGATCCTTCCGCCCCCCCCCCCCAAACTTGCCCTCCTCTCACCTCACACCCATTCACTAGCCGACTTTAGTTAGCTAGCGTGGGTGGCCCCCCCCTAAAGGCATACTGTCCCCTCCCACCCGATCCCAGAAGAAAAAGAAAAACAAACTGACCCATACAATTCAATGAAATAACATATAACCATTGCAACAAAATCAAAAGGAGCAAAAATGCCAATCAAACCAAACAAAAACTTAAACTGTATAACAATGTGAAGTCAAGCAAGTTACAATACAGGTCAGTGAAAAGAAAGTTATAACATTCATACATTTTCCAGCTCCCCAATCACGGTCCACAATCTCTCTCCCAGCTCCACTCCTCACTTCTGTCACAAGCCTTCCGCCTTCATGAACGCCTCAGCTGCCTCCACCGTTTCAAAATAAAAATCTTTGGCGTTGTACGTCACCCTCAGCTTTGCCGGGTATACCGTACCAAATCGCAGTCCCTTGTAGTACAGTGCCGCCTTCACTCGGCTGAACGCCGCTTGTCTCTTTACCGTCAACTCTACCGTCAAGTCCTGGTAAATCCGAACTCTAGCACCATCTCACTGCACCTCCTGCTTAAATATCCAAGGGTATCAAACAATACGGAAGGACAGAGTGGATGGTAAGGGAGGTGGTGTAGTTCTGTTATTTAAGGATGACATCTGGACAATAGTAAGGGGTGACATCGGTGCTATGGAGGATAAGGTTGAATCCATTTGGGTGGAAATCAGGAATAGTAAGGCGAAAAAGTCACTGACAGGAGTAGTCTATAGGCCACTAAATAGTAACATTACGGTGGGGCAGGCAATAAACAAAGAAATAACGGATGCATGTAGAAATGGTACAGCAGTTATCATGGAGGATTTTAATCTACATGTCGATTGGTTTAACCAAGTCGGTCAAGGCAGCCTTGAGGAGGAGTTTATAGAATATATCCGCGATAGTTTCCTAGAACAGTATGTAATGGAACCTACGAGGGAACAAGAGTTCCTAGATCTGGTCCTGTGTAATGAGACAGGATTGATTAATGATCTCAGAGTTAGGGATCCTCTCGGAAGGAGCAGTCACAATATGGTGGAATTTAAAATACAGATGGAGGGTGAGAAGGTAAAATCAAACACTAGTGTTTTGTGCTTAAACAAAGGAGATTACAATGGGATGAGAGAAGAGCTAGCGAAGGTGAAACAGTTGAGGAACAGTGGCGAACCTTCCAAGCGATGTTTCACAGTGCTCAGCAAAGGTTTATGCCAACAAAAAGGAAGGACAGTAGAAAGAGGGAAATTCGACCGTGGATATCTAAGGAAATAAGGGAGAGTATCAAATTGAAGGAAAAAGCATACAAAGTGGCAGAGATTAGTGGGAGACGAGAGGACTGGGAAATCTTTAGGGTGCAACAGAAAGCTACTAAAAAAGCTATAAAGAAGAGTAAGATAGATTATGAGAGTAAACTTGCTCAGAATATAAAAACAGGTAGCAAAAGTTTCTACAAATATATAAAACAAAAAGGAGTGGCTAAGGTAAATATTGGTCCTTTAGAGGATGAGAAGGGAGATTTAATAATGGGAGAAGAGGAAATGGCTGAGGAACTGAACAGGTTTTTTGGGTCGGTCTTCACAGTGGAAGACACAAATAACATGCCAGTGACTGATGGAAATGAGGCTATGACAGGTGAGGACCTTGATTTTATGTCATCATTGGATACAGGAATAGTGCCAGAGGACTGGAGGATAGCAAATGTGGTCCCTTTGTTCAAAAAGGGGAGCAGAGACAACCCCGGCAACTATAGACCGGTGAGCCTCACGTCTGTAGTGGGTAAAGTCTTGGAGGGCATTATAAGAGACAAGATTTATAATCATCTAGATAGGAATAATATGATCAGGGATAGTCAGCATGGCTTTGTGAAGGGTAGGTCATGCCTCACAAACCTTATCGAGTTCTTTGAGAAGGTGACTGAACAGGTAGACGAGGGTAGAGCAGTTGATGTGGTGTATATGGATTTCAGCAAAGCGTTTGATAAGGTTCCCCACGGTAGGCTATTGCAGAAAATACGGAGGCTGGGGATTGAGGGTGATTTAGAGATGTGGATCAGAAATTGGCTAGCTGAAAGAAGACAGAGGGTGGTGGTTGATGGGAAATGTTCAGAATGGAGTTCTGTCACAAGTGGAGTACCACAAGGATCTGTTCTGGGGCCGTTGCTGTTTGTCATTTTTATCAATGACCTAGAGGAAGGCGCAGAAGGGTGGGTGAGTAAATTTGCAGACGATACTAAAGTCGGTGGTGTTGTCGATAGTGAGGAAGGAAGTAGCAGGTTACAGAGGGATATAGATAAGCTGCAGTGCTGGGCTGAGAGGTGGCAAATGGAGTTTAATGTAGAGAAGTGTGAGGTGATTCACTTTGGAAGGAAAAACAGGAATGTGGAATATGTGGCTAATGGAAAAGTTCTTGAAAGTGTGGCTGAGCAGAGGGATCTAGGTGTCCATGTACATAGATCCCTGAAAGTTGCCACCCAGGTTGATAGGGTGGTGAAGAAGGCCTATGGAGTGTTGGCCTTTATTGGTAGAGGGATTGAGTTCCGGAGTCAGGAGGTCATGTTGCAGCTGTACAGAACTCTGGTACGGCCGCATTTGGAGTATTGCGTACAGTTCTGGTCACCGCATTATAGGAAGGATGTGGAGGCTTTGGAACGGGTGCAGAGGAGATTTACCAGGATGTTGCCTGGTATGGAGGGAAAATCTTATGAGGAAAGGCTGATGGACTTGAGGTTGTTTTCGTTAGAGAGAAGAAGGTTAAGAGGAGACTTAATAGAGGCATACAAAATGATCAGAGGGTTAGATAGGGTGGACAGTGAGAGCCTTCTCCCGCGGATGGAAATGGCTAGCACGAGGGGACATAGCCTTAAACTGAGGGGTAATAGATATAGGACAGAGGTCAGGGGTAGGTTCTTTACGCAAAGAGTAGTGAGGCCGTGGAATGCCCTACCTGCTACAGTAGTGAACTCGCCAACATTAAGGGCATTTAAAAGTTTATTGGATAAACATATGGATGATAATGGTATAGTGTAGGTTAGATGGCTTTTGTTTCGGTGCAACATCGTGGGCCGAAGGGCCTGTACTGCGCTGTATTGTTCTATGTTCTATGTTCTATGATTGTTATCACTAAGGAAGTAGTAATGGGCAAGCTAATGGGGCTAACGGTAGACATGTCTCCTGGCCCTGATGGAATGCATCCCAGAGTGCTAAAAGAGATGGCTAGGGAAATTGCAAATGCATTAGTGATAATTTCCCAAAATTCACTAGACTCTGGGGTGGTCCTGGTGGATTGGAAATTAGCAAACGTGACACAACTGTTTAAAAAAGGAGGTAGGCAGAAAGCGGGTAATTATAGGCAAGCTAGCTTAACTTCGGTAGTAGGGAAGATGCTAGAATCTATCATCAAGGAAGAAATAGCGAGGCACCTGGATGGAAATTGTCCCATTGGGCAGACGCAGCATGGGTTCCTAAAGGGCAGGTCGTGCCGAACTAATTTAGTGGAATCGTTTGAGGACATTACCAGCGCGGTAGATAACGTGGAGCCAATGGATGTGGTATATCTGGATTTCTAGAAAGCTTTTGACAAGGTGCCACACAAAAGGTTGCTGCATCAGATAAAGATGCACGGCATTAAGGGGAAAGTAGTAGCAAGAATAGAGGATTGGTTAATTAATAGAAAGCAAAGAGTGGGGATTAATGGATAGCAGCTTCAGGGAATTAGTTACACCAAAGATTGGAGATAGATGGGTAACTGTAAGAGGGACTGGGAAGAAGCAGTCAGTGCAGGGATCCCCTGCGGTCGTTCCCCTGAGAAACAAGTATACCGCTTTGGATACTTGTGGGGGGGGGGGGACTTACCAGGGGTAAGCCATGGGGTACGGGCCTCTGGCACGGAGTCTGTCCCTGTTGCTCAGAAGGGAAGGGGGGAGAGGAGCAGAGCATTAGTAATTGGGGACTCGATAGTCAGGGGCACAGATAGGAGATTTTGTGGGAGTGTGAGAGACTCACGTTTGGTATGTTGCCTCCCAGGTGCAAGGGTACGTGATGTCTCGGATCGTATTTTCCGGGTCCTTAAGGGGGAGGGGGAGCAGCCCCAAGTCGTGGTCCACATTGGCACTAACGACATAGGTAGGAAAGGGGACAAGGATGTCAGGCAGGCTTTCAGGGAGCTAGGATGGAAGCTCAGAACTAGAATTAACAGAGTTGTTATCTCTGGGTTGTTGACCGTGCCACGTGATAGTGAGATGAGGAATAGGGAGAGAGAACAATTAAACACGTGGCTACAGGGATGGTGCAGGCGGGAGGGATTCAGATTTCTGGATAACTGGGGCTCTTCCTGGGGAAGGTGGGACCTCTACAGACAGGATGGTCTACATCTGAACCTGAGGGGCACAAATATCCTGGGGGGGAGATTTGTTAGTGCGCTTTGGGGGGGTTTAAACTAATGCAGCAGGGGCATGGGAACCTGGATTGTAGTTTTAGGGTAAGGGAGAATGAGAGTATAGAGGTCAGGAGCACAGATTTGACGTCGCAGGAGGGGGCCAGTGTTCAGGTAGGTGGCTTGAAGTGTGTCTACTTCAATGTCAGGAGTATACGAAATAAGGTAGGGGAACTGGCAGCATGGGTTGGTACCTGGGACTTCGATATTGTGGCCATTTCGGAGACATGGATAGAGCAGGGACAGGAATGGATGTTGCAGGTTCCGGGGTTTAGGTGTTTTAGTAAGCTCAGAGAAGGAGGCAAAAGAGGGGGGAGGTGTGGCGCTGCTAATGAGCAGTATTACCGTGGCGGAGAGGATGCTAGATGGGGACTCATCTTCCGAGGTAGTATGGGCTGAGGTTAGAAACATGAAAGGAGAGGTCACCCTGTTGGGAGTCTTCTATAGGCCTCCAAATAGTTCTAGGGATGTAGAGGAAAGGATGGCGAGGATGATCCTGGATAAGAGCGAAAGTAACAGGGTAGTTATTATGGGAGACTTTAACTTTCCAAATATTGACTGGAAAAGATATAGTTCGAGTACATTAGGTGGGTCGTTTTTTTGTACAGTGTGTGCAGGAGGGCTTCCTGACACAATATGTTCACAGGCCAACAAGAGGCGAGGCCACGTTGGATTTGGTTTTGGGTAATGAACCAGGCCAGGTGTTGGATTTGGAGGTAGGAGAGCACTTTGGGGACAGTGACCACAATTCGGTGACGTTTACGTTAATGATGGAAAGGGATAAGTATACACCGCAGGGCAAGAGTTATAGCTGGGTTTAGGGCGATTATGATGCCATTAGACGTGACTTGGGGGGGATAAGGTGGAGAAGTAGGCTGCAAGTGCTGGGCACACTGGATAAGTGGGGCTTGTTCAAGGATCAGCTACTGCGTGTTCTTGATAAGTATGTACCGGTCAGGCAGGGAGGAAGGCGTCGAGCGAGGGAACCGTGGTTTACCAAAGAAGTGGAATCTCTTGTTAAGAGGAAGAAGGAGGCCTATGTGAAGATGAGGTGTGAAGTTTCAGTTGGGGCGCAGTACAGGCCCTTCGGCCCACGATGTTGCACCGAAACAAAAGCCATCTAACCTACACTATGCCATTATCATCCATATGTTTATCCAATAAACTTTTAAATGCCCTCAATGTTGGCGAGTTCACTACTGTAGCAGGTAGGGCATTCCACGGCCTCACTACTCTTTGCGTAAAGAACCTACCTCTGACCTCTGTCCTATATCTATTACCCCTCAGTTTAAAGTTATGTCCCCTCGTGCCAGCCATATCCATCCGCGGGAGAAGGCTCTCACTGTCCACCCTATCCAACCCCCTGATCATTTTGTATGCCTCTATTAAGTCTCCTCTTAACCTTCTTCTCTCCAACGAAAACAACCTCAAGTCCATCAGCCTTTCCTCATAAGATTTTCCCTCCATACCAGGCAACATCCTGGTAAATCTCCTCTGCACCCGCTCCAAAGCCTCCACGTCCTTCCTATAATGCGGTGACCAGAACTGTACGCAATACTCCAAATGCGGCCGTACCAGAGTTCTGTACAGCTGCAACATGACCTCCCGACTCCGGAACTCAATCCCTCTACCAATAAAGGCCAACACTCCATAGGCCTTCTTCACAACCCTATCAACCTGTGTGGCAACTTTCAGGGATCTATGTACATGGACACCTAGATCCCTCTGCTCAGCCACACTTTCAAGAACTTTACCATTAGCCAAATATTCCGCGTTCCTGTTATTCCTTCCAAAGTGAATCACCTCACACTTCTCTACATTAAACTCCATTTGCCACCTCTCAGCCCAGCTCTGCAGCTTATCTATATCCCTCTGTAACCTGCTACATCCTTCCACACTATCGACAACACCACCGACTTTAGTATCGTCTGCAAATTTACTCACCCACCCTTCTGCGCCTTCCTCTAGGTCATTGATAAAAATGACAAACAGCAACGGCCCCAGAACAGATCCTTGTGGTACTCCACTTGTGACTGTACTCCATTCTGAACATTTCCCATCAACCACCACCCTCTGTCTTCTTTCAGCTAGCCAATTTCTGATCCACATCTCTAAATCACCCTCAATCCCCAGCCTCCGTATTTTTTGCAATAGCCTACCGTGGGGAACCTTATCAAACGCTTTGCTGAAATCCATATACACCACATCAACTGCTCTACCCTCGTCTACCTGTTCAGTCACCTTCTCAAAGAACTCAATAAGGTTTGTGAGGCATGACCTACCCTTCACAAAGCCATGCTGACTATCCCTGATCATATTATTCCTATCTAGATGATTATAAATCTTGTCCCTTATAATCCCCTCCAAGACTTTACCCACTACAGACGTGAGGCTCACCGGTCTATAGTTGCCGGGGTTGTCTCTGCTCCCCTTTTTGAACAAAGGGACCACATTTGCTGTCCTCCAGTCCTCTGGCACTATTCCTGTAGCCAATGATGACATAAAAATCAAAGCCAAAGGTCCAGCAATCTCTTCCCTGGCCTCCCATAGAATCCTAGGATAAATCCCATCAGGTCCCGGGGACTTATCTATTTTCAGCCTGTCCAGAATTGCCAACACCTCTTCCCTACGTACCTCAATGCCATCTATTCTATTAGCCTGGGGCTCAGCATTCTCCTCCACAACATTATCTTTTTCCTGAGTGAATACTGACGAAAAATATTCATTTAGTATCTCGCCTATCTCTTCAGACTCCACACACAATTTCCCATCCCTGTCCTTGACTGGTCCTACTCTTTCCCTAGTCATTCGCTTATTCCTGACATACCTATAGAAAGCTTTTGGGTTTTCCTTGATCCTTCCTGCCAAATACTTCTCATGTCCCCTCCTTGCTCGTCTTAGCTCTCTCTTTAGATCCTTCCTCGCTACCTTGTAACTATCCCTCGCCCCAACCGAAACTTCACACTTCATCTTCACATAGGCCTTCTTCTTCCTCTTAACAAGAGATTCCACTTCCCTGGTAAACCACGGTTCCCTCGCTCGACGCCTTCCTCCCTGTCTGACCGGTACATACTTATCAAGAACACGCAGTAGCTGATCCTTGAACAAGCCCCACTTATCCAGTGTGCCCAACACTTGCAGCCTACTTCTCCACCTTATCCCCCCCAAGTCACGTCTAATGGCATCATAATTGCCCTTCCCCCAGCTATAACTCTTGCCCTGCGGTGTATACTTATCCCTTTCCATCATTAACGTAAACGTCACCGAATTGTGGTCACTGTCCCCAAAGTGCTCTCCTACCTCCAAATCCAACACCTGGCCTGGTTCATTACCCAAAACCAAATCCAACGTGGCCTCGCCTCTTGTTGGCCTGTCAACATATTGTTTCAGGAAACCCTCCTGCACACACTGTACAAAAAACGACCCATCTATTGTACTCGAACTATATATTTTCCAGTCAATATTTGGAAAGTTAAAGTCTCCCATAATAACTACCCTGTTACTTTCGCTCATATCCAGAATAATCTTCGCCATCCTTTCCTCTACATCCCTCGAACTATTAGGAGGCCTATACAAAACTCCCAACAGGGTGACCTCTCCTTTCCTGTTTCTAACTTCAGCCAATACTACCTCGGAAGAAGAGTCCCCATCTAGCATCCTCTCCGCCACCGTAATACTGCTCTTGACTAGCAGCGCCACACCTCCCCCTCTTTTGCCTCCTTCTCTGAGCTTACTAAAACACCTAAACCCCGGAACCTGCAACATCCATTCCTGTCCCTGCTCTATCCATGTCTCCGAAATGGCCACAACATCGAAGTCCCAGGTACCAACCCACGCTGCCAGTTCCCCTACCTTGTTTCGTATACTCCTGGCATTGAAGTAGACACACTTCAAACCACCTACCTGAACGCTGGCCCCCTCCTGCGACGTCAAATCTGTGCTCCTGACCTCTATACTCTCATTCTCCCTTACCCTAAAACTACAATCCAGGTTCCCATGCCCCTGCTGCATTAGTTTAAACCCCCCCATTAGGTGTTAGGTGTTTTCTATAGGCCCCCAAATAGTATCAGAGATGTGGAGGAAGAAATTGCAAAGCAGATTATGGATAGGTGTGGAGGTCTCAGGGTTGTTGTCATGGGTGACTTTAACTTTCCAAATATTGATTAGAACCTCTATAGGTCGAACAGTTCGGTTGGCGCAGTTTTTGTACAGTGTGTGCAGGAGGGTTTCCTGACACAATATGTGGATAGGTCAACAAGAGGGGGGCCACACTGGATTTGGTACTGGGTAATGAACCGGGCCAAGTGTTAGATTTGTTTGTGGGAGAGCACTTTGGATATAGCGACCACAATTCAGTGTCTTTCACTATTGCAATGGAGAGGGATAGGGCCATACGGCAGGGCAAGGTTTATAATTGGGGGAGGGGTTATTATGATGCGATTAGGCAAGAATTAGGGAGCATAAGATGGAAACAGGAACTGTCAGGGAAAGGCACAAATGAAAAGTGGAGCTTGTTCAAGGAACAAATACTGCGTGTCCTTGATAGGTATGTCCCTGTCAGGCAGGGAGGAAATGGCCGTGAGAGGGAACCATGGTTCACAAAAGAGGTTGAATGTCTTGTCAAGAGGAAAAAGGAAGTGTATGTAAGGATGAGAAAACAAGGTTCAGTTGGGTCGCTTGAGGGTTACAAGGTAGCAAGGAATGAGCTCAGAAAAAAGGCTTAGGAGAGCTAGGAGGGGGCATGAGAAGTCCTTGGCGGGTCGGATCAAGGAAAACCCCAAGGCTTTTTACTCTTATGTGAGAAATAAAAGAATGACCAGGGTGAGGTTAGGGCCAGTCAAGGACAGTAGTGGGAACTTGTGCATGGAGTCAGAAGAGATAGGAGAGGCGTTGAATTAATACTTTTCTTCAGTGTTCACCAAGGAGAGGGGCCATGTTTTTGAGGATGAGAGTGTGATACAGGCGGGTAGGCTGGAGGAGGTAGATGTTCTGAGGGAAGATGTATTAGCAATTTTGAAAAACCTGAGGGTCGACAAGTCCCCTGGGCCAGATGGGATATATCCTAGGATTCTTTGGGAGGCAAGGGATGAGATTGCAGAGCCTTTGGCTTTGATCTTTGGGTCCTCACTGTCCACAGGGATAGTGCCAGAGGACTGGAGAGTGGCGAATGTTGTTCCTCTGTTCAAGAAAGGAAATAGGAATGACCCTGGTAATTATAGGCCGGTTAGTCTTACTTCGGTGGTCGATAAGTTAATGGAAAAGGTCCTGAGGGACAGGATTAATGACCATTTGGAAAGATGCAGCTTAATCCGGGATAGTCAACACGGATTCGTGAAGGGTAAGTCTTGCCTCACAAATTTGATTGAATTCTTTGAGGAGGTAACTAAGTGCGTAGATGAAGGTCGAGCAGTTGATGTCGTATACATGGATTTTAGTGAAGCGTTTGTTAAGGTGCCCCATGGTCGGCTCATGCAGAAAGTAAGGAGGCATGGCATAGAGGGAAATGTGGCCGATTGGATCAGTAACTGGCTATCACATCGAAGACAGAGGGTGGTGGTAGATGGTAAATTTTCATCCTGGAGCCCAGTCACCAGCAGTGTACCACAGTACGTTATGATCTTTCAAAAGTCAGGGAAAGTCCCAAAGGATTGGAAAATCGCTGTTGTAACCCCCCTGTTCAAGAAGGGAACAAGGAAAAAGATGGAAAATTATAGGCCAATTAGCCTAACCTCGGTTGTTGGCAAGATTCTAGAATCCATTGTTAAGGATGAGATTTCTAAATTCTTGGAAATGCAGGGTCGGATTCGGACAAGTCAGCATGGATTTAGTAAGGGGAGGTCATGCCTGACAAACCTGTTGGAGTTCTTTGAAGAGATAACAAATAGGTTAGACCAAGGAGAGCCAATGGATGTTATCTATCTTGACTTCCAAAAGCCTTTACAAGGTGCCTCACCGGAGTCTGCTGAGTAAAATAAGGGCCCATGGTATTCGAGGCAAGATACTAACATGGATTTACGATTGGCTGTCAGGCAGAAGGCAGAGAGTTGGGTTAAAAGGTTCTTTTTCGGAATGGCAACTGGTGACGAGTGGTGTCCCGCAGGGTTCAGTGTTGGGGCCACAGCTGTTCTCTTTATATATTAACGATCTAGATGACGGGACTGGGGCATTCTGGCTAAGTTTGCCGATGATACAAAGATAGGTGGAGGGGCAGGTAGTATGGAGGAGGTGGGGAGGCTGCAGAAAGATTTAGACAGTTTAGGAGAGTGGTCCAAGAAATGGCTGATGAAATTCAACGTGGGCTTGCACTTTGGAAAAAAGAATAGAGGCATGGACTATTTTCTAAACGGTGACAAAATTCATAATGCTGAAGTGCAAAGGGACTCACAAACCTTTGTTCTTTGAGAAGGTGACCAAACAGGTGGACGAGGGTAAAGCAGTTGGTGTGGTGTATTTGGATTTCAGTAAAGCGTTTGATAAGGTTCCCCATGGTAGGCTATTGTAGAAAATATGGAGGCATGGGATTGAGGGTGATTTAGCGGTTTGGATCAGAAAATGGCTAGCTGTAAGAAGCCAGAGGGTGGTGGTTGATGGGAAATGTTCAGCCTGGAGTTCAGTTACTTGTGGTGGACCACACGGATCTGTTTTGGGGCCACTGCTGTTTGTTATTTTTATAAATGACCTGGAGGAGGGCGTAGAAGGATGGGTGAGTAAATTTGCAGATGACACTAAAGTCGGTGGAGTGTGGAAGGATGTTGTAGGTTACAGAGGGACATAGATAAGCTGTCCCTCAGCTGTGCTGAGAAATGGCAAATGGAGTTTAATGCAGAAAAGTGTGAGGTGATTCATTTTGGAAGGAGTAACAGGAATACAGAGTACTGGGCTATTGGTAAGATTCTTGGTAGTGTGGATGAGCAGAGAGATCTCGGTGTCCATGTACATAGATCCCTGAAAGTTGTCACCCAGGTTGAGAGGGTTGTTAAGAAGGCATACGGTGTGTTAGCTTTTATTGGTAGAGGGATTGAGTTTTGGAGCCATGAGGTCATGTTGCAGCTGTACAAAACTCTGGTGCTGCCGCATTTGGAATATTGCGTGCAATTCTGGTCGCATTAGAGGAAGGATGTGGAAGCATTGGAAAGGGTGCAGAGGAGATTTACCAGGATGTTGCCTGGTATGGAGGGAAGATCTTATGAGGAAAGGCTGAGGGACTTGAGGCTGTTTTCGTTAGAGAGAAGAAGGTTAAGAGGTGACTTAATTGAGGCATACAAGATGATCAGAGGATTAGATAGGGTGGACAGTGAGAGCCTTTTTCCTCGGATGGTGATGGCTAGCATGAGGGGACATAGTTTTAAATTGAGGCGAGATAGATATTGGACAGATGTCAGAGGTAGATTCTTTACTCAGAGAGCAGTAAGGGCGTGGAATGCCGTTCCTGCAACAGTAGTGGACTCGCTAACATTAAGGGCATTTAAATGGTCATTGGATAAACATCATTGGATGATAATGGAATAGTGTAGATGGGCTTTAGATTGTTTTCACATTTCAGCGCAATAGAATCATAGAATCATAGAAGTTTACAGCATGGAAACAGGCCCTTCGGCCCAACCAGTCCATGCCGCCCAGTTTTTACCATTAAGCTAGTCCCAGTTGCCCGCACTTGGCCCATAACCCTCTATACCCATCTTACCCATGTAACCATCTAAATGCTTTTTGAAAGACACAATTGTACCCGCTTCTACTACTACCTCTGGCAGCCCATTCCAGACACTCACTACCCTCTGAGTGAAGAAATTGCCCCTCTGGGCCCTTCTGAATCTCTCCCCTCTCACCTTAAACCTATGCCCTCTAGTTTTAGACTCCCCTACCTTTGGGAAAAGATGTTGACTATCTACCTTATCTATGCCCCTCATTATTTTATAGATCTCTATAAGATCACCCCTAAGCCTCCTACGCTCCAGGGAAAAAAGTCCCAGTCTATCCAGCCTCTCCTTATAACTCAAACCATCAAGCCCCGGCAACATCCTAGTAAATCTTTTCTGCACTTTTTCTAGTTTAATAATATCCTTTCTATAATAGGGTGACCAGAACTGCACACAGTATTCCAAGTGTGGCCGTACCAATATCTTGTACAACTTCAACAAGACGTCCCAACTCCTATATTCAATGTTCTGACCAATGAAACCAAGCATGCCGAATGCCTTCTTCACCACCCTGTCCACCTGCGACTCCACCTTCAAGGAGCTATGAACCTGTACTCCTAGATCTCTTTGTTCTATAACTCTCCCCAACGCCATACCATTAACTGAGTAGGTCCTGGCCTGATTCGATCTGCCAAAATGCATCACCTCACATTTATCTAAATTAAACTCCATCTGCCATTCGTCGGCCCACTGGCCTAATTGATCAAGATCCCGTTGCAATCCTAGATAACCTTCTTCACTATCCACTGTGCCACCAATCTTGGTGTCATCTGCAAACTTACTAACCATGCCTCCTAAATTCTCATCCAAATCATTAATATAAATCACAAATAACAGTGGACCCAGCACCGATCCCTGAGGCACACCACTGGTCACAGGCCTCCAGTTTGAAAAACAACCCTCTACAACCACCCTCTGCCTTCTGTTGTCCAGCCAATTTTGAATCCAATTGGCAACCTCACCCTGGATCCCGTGAGCTTTAACCTTCTGCAACAACCTACCATGCGGTACCTTGTCAAAGGCTTTGCTAAAGTCCATGTAGACAACGTCTACTGCACTGCCCTCATATCGAGGGCCGAAGGGCCTGTACTGCGCTGTAATGTTCTTTTGTCTACTCCCCGGCAGACTTCCATTAACCACTTTTTTCACGGCCGTTTTTTTGCCCAACGTGGACATTTCACCTCACTGTGCCTTCTTACTGCTTTTGCGGCCTCCGTTGCCCCTGGGACCTGGCGTTAAGACCCCGAAAATTCCGTTCCCGAACAGGAGCCATCCAGAGTGCGGCTGCCTCCCGCCCGCCGTCACCAGAAGTCCTAAAATAGTTTTTATTATAATTTTTTTTAAATTTAATTTTTTGCTTTGTTTATTAAGATAAAAACATTTTTTTTAAAAAAAAAAATCAAAGTTCAAAATATTTCTTCTCCTGGGACCGGACTTCAAACATCCCAAACATTCATTTTCTGTGGGGGGCCACCCGGTGCGCGCTGCTCCCCCTCTACATCTTTGCTGGATTCAGGCCTCGCCTCAGGCCACGCTCCTCCCCCGCCGCTTGCTTCGGGCTCGATGGCCCTGCTCCTCAGGTCACAGGGGTCCCCAAACCTGCCCGACCCAGCGCCCGTCCCTCAGGCCCCAACAGCCGAAGAAATCGCGACCGGCAAAACCACGGGGAAACCCCCAGAAACACCGAAATTCGGCCGACCAGAGGGAGCCTCTCTCCAACGCGACCGCTACACCTGTGTGCGCCGCCGGAAGTCAGGACAGTGAAGTATAAAGCCTGGATGAGACGAGCCATGATCAAGTGTTGGAGCAGATTCGATGGGCCAAATGGCAAAATTCTGCTCGTGTAACTTATGAATTAAACAAGATAGGTCGAAAGGTTATGGGAGGGAATCCCAGAGCTTTGGGTCTTGGCTGCTGAATCACAATGGCGGCCAATAATGGAGTGATTTAAATCGGAATTGGAGGAACGCATGGATGGCACAAATCATAGAATTTACCGTGCAGAAGGAGGCCATTCGGCCCATCGAGTCTGCACCGGCCCTTACAA